>NC_090928.1:497993690-499346190 GCF_040938575.1 Ambystoma mexicanum | reverse complement strand
GAAGTTAAGTACGCCCTTATGATTCACTGTTTGTTCAGTGCAAAGGTGGGTGCAAATGGATATCTGGAATTTAAATAATTTTTGAATAGGAATATGAATGTTTAAGATTGTAAATTGTGTAACAATGTTTTTGTGGGTTTGTTGGTCCTTGGGTCATCATGTCTGACGATGATAATCAGTATGTATATATTAACTCAAAATGGTCTAATCTGATGAAGTCTGAGGAGAAAATGTTAAGAGGAAGAAGAAATGTTGACAACAATTTTTTCGATAATGATAAATTAGATCCCATAATGAATGCACATGGTTTTGCAGTTGACAACGTATGGTATAGCCATATGAGGAAGGTGAGGAGAGAGAGAGAAATCTGCAGGCTATTGCTACATTTGCTCTCTCATCTCCCATGCTTCTGGCATTCCTAGCATGTTTATCCCAAGTGAGGTAGATGTAGCAGATGTGCTATGTCTAGTACTCTTAGCCCTGTGCATGGTTCAAAGACAGTTTAAAGGGCAGTCAATTATGGTATCAATCATACCAAGTGACGATGATTGTTCAGTGGCTGAGCAGGCAAAACACAGAATTATCAGGTGTATTCAAAGAGCATATTTGATCTTGTAAAGAGATACTGTTTCTAAAAATCGAAGGGAGCAAGGGGTGAAGAGTTGCAGAGCTGTCAGAATGAGGAGCTTCTCAAAGTAGGGGTGTCACAAATAAACAAAGAGTGTGGGACAGTATGGAAAAATAATTTGCAGTATCTGACATGTCTTGAAGAGCCAGAAAAAACTGTTAAGATATAGACACTAACTCTATGTTTTAAGTGCAATGGTACAGTGCCCATTGGCACAAATGGGAACTGCAGTCGCACACTACGCAACACAGTTCTGGTTGGAGGTAAGTCTGCTCTTCGAGATAGCTTTTGGACCTGTGGGCAGAATGCATTCAGGCAGTTGCCTCCAGCCTGGCGAAGTGTGGGCAGTCTCTCTACCTTCCATGTGCCCATCCTCGTTATCCCTGAAAAGCACCTGATTTTGGCCCACCCTTTACTCGAAATCATATCTGTACCGCCTTTGTTCCCTGTGCCCCTTGTGTCCCTTTCACCGCTGTATATAGACAAATCAGAGACAATGTATGACAGTGAAAATCACAAACAATTGCAATGCAGGAAAATATCAAACTACCTCTCAGCAGCATAATCACAGGCTTTAGCAAACATTCCTGATCAATATTGGTGGTTTAGCCACACCAAGACCTTCTTTGCCTCCCTCGTGGCACCTGATGCCCAAGCAGGGGACAATCCCAAATGGCTCCAGGTGAGCAGGTATGAACTATTGCTCTTTATGAATGATTCCGCATTAGCGTCTAGTGCCATAAAGCAAGAGCTATAGGCACTGAGGCTCATAATTTTGTAAAACTGGAACATACTCGACCTCTTGGCAGCAATGGAGGGCAGAGTATGCTGGAAATTTGGGAGTACCTGCTGCAAACATGTGCCTTCCAATGATACAGAAAATGACATGCTGACCAGAACTATTGCTGCCCTGCATTAACTGAAAGTGATCATGGAAATTGAGGCTGGGATGAAGATTCATGGATTGACTCTTTATTCTCATGGGTGCCTCCTTGCTTAAGCCTTGTTGTAAATATTCTGATGCCTATTTTTGTTTTTGTACTTATTAATTTGTCATCCTGCCAAATGGTCCTAGGTTGTTGTTCTGTCCCGGTACCAACAGATGCTGCAATAATGTCCGTAACTCTGCCCAAGGCTAGGGCCATCACTACTTCATCCCATATGGGTACTGAAACTGAAGTTGTCTTGTTTCCTCTACCAAATGTTCATGCTTGTGTGGAGCAGTGGGTGGATTTTAGAAAAGGTGAGGGAACGAGGTGGGGTTGTTCAGCCGAAGAGTATGCCCATATTGAGACTGATGTGAAAGATGGTTGTGGGGTTGTTCCCCAAGAAGATGATTAGGATTTGTTAGTTAAAATATTAACTAAAGGGGGATATGTTGGGGTGGTCTGGAAGGGTCCCCATGATTGTGAGGGGTTTATGTTGCACGCACCATATTGATGACAGGGTGATGGCAGCAAACTGGGCGCAATGTTGCAAATTCATATGTATCTAGTGAAGTTAATTATAGATGGGATACATTACTTTTAGTGTTACTGCTGCTTAGAATCCATACATATTAGCTCTTCAAGCACGTAGAAAGATGCAATATTAAAACTGCAAATGCAAATGAATAGAAACTACACACAGTGTGCTTTGCTAAAAACATGGTATAAAGGAGCAGCAGGGGCACTCTTAGTAGCTACCCTGATTACCAGCAAGAGGATACCTGGGCCCCAACAAGATCCCTGCCACAAGAATGGAAGACTCAACCATAGGGTAAAATGTACTGTCTTTATTATGCAACAAATTAATGGGGATCACACTAGAAAGCTCTCATCCTCCAAACGTGTGCCACACCATTTTAACCATAAGTGACTTCACAAACACAGGTTACTTCCTCCAAAACCTGTCAGGGATGGGGATTGGTCAGTTTAGGGAAACTATGTACATGATATATAGGGGTTAGGTTAGTTATTGGATCACCATATCTGGTGGCTCCTCCTAGAACCTCCTTGGTTAGGATGTGCACTGTGTCTGTGCTGGAAGCTCTTTCGCATTTAGCTGAGTCAGGCTGTCAGCCTTCGCATGTATTCAACTCTGTCTCACCTTCCACATTCTCTTCCATGCACCTATAGCTTCCATCTTTATTTATATGGCCTTCCATGTTAGACACAATTAAGAATGTACAAGGTGGATATATATATATATTTTGTTTTATTATTGTTTTTAGCTAAATTATTCAACTTTTACAATATTCATATTGATCAAAAAAAGGAAAATTTGAGTTACATATTTAGTTACAAATATAAAACTTATCACAAAGTCAAAAAATAAAACTTTGCCATATATATCGCTTCCATATTAAATGATTTGTAAACATAGAACATTTCTTCGATTTTTTCCCAAGGAAGAAAGATTAATAAAAAATAAAACAGCCTAATCTCAACCAGATTACATTATTGTTCATGGCACATGTCAACTTTTGTAATTCCTTTCTTTCTTACATAAGACACATGTTTAATCATTCACAAGTTCAGGGCGTTCAAGAAATTGATAGTCGCTATTGCAATTCCTATCGATCGAGCAGCTACAATTATCCTCCACCACAAATCTGGATTTACATCAAATAAAAACTGATAATGATTGGCAAAATAGGTTTTCCTCAAAGACACCAAGCTTGGGCATTCTATGATTAAATGGAATAATGTCTCTTTGACGTCTTCAATTTGGCAGAAGCGACAAACGTTCTCATGCGATTTCATCATACGTCTGTCTGCTAAGACCTCTCTTGTGGGCCATATATAAAATTTTAGACGCATTATCGACGAACGAATAATCAGTGATGGACTTTTAATTAAGTATGATGTCATTGCTCTAAACCTTTTTTCAATCATACAGTTGCCGTCAAAATGTTTATATTTCAAGCAAAGATCTCTCGCATGAATCCAATCAGTTACAAATATTTTCGACTTTGCTTTTGTAGGATTATTTACAAGAAGATCAATTGTGACATTCGCAGTTGCTAATATATTACAAATTCTTTTTAGCCAATCTCTAACAAACACATGGTTAGAGGAAAACATGTATAGCAACAAAGTTTTTAGAAGAGTTACAGAATTGTTAACCATGGGACACTTTCTAAACAGAACACATAATCGTTAATGATATTGAGCAGACAACGAGATCAATCCCAATTCGTATCAGAGCCACACCATTGGCACACATTGTGGCAGATATAAAACTTGCTTCAAGAATTTTGTCTCTAGCTTGTCAAAAACATTGTCTGATATCAGTTCCATTGCTTCCATGTCATATAACAATACAGGGGTGCATTTTTGTGTATAGTAAATCCAAGGAGGCATTATTAAAAACTTTCCATATTTCCTTATGATGATTTTGGTTTGTGTTATTGCTGTTATCACTTTTTGGTCCAATCGTTGCATATGACACTTGTTGTGTCGATCTATACTAATGATTATACCCAGATAGGTGTATTGACACACGACTTCAATCATTACATTCTTAATAGTCCAGCTCATCTTTTTACGAGCCATTCTTTTTGGAGCATACATAAGTATCTTTGTTTTTTGCAAATGTATGCTTAGTTGATTGAAATCAATGTACTGTGTCAATGCAAACAACAAGGTTTGGAGACCCATTGGACTGTTGGAAATAAGAACGAAATCATTGCATACAATAATGTTGCCATAGTTTTACCATTCAATTTAGGTGCTTCTGTTAGCAAGGTCTTAAACACATCTCTAATATCATGAATAAAAAAGCTAAACAAAGCTGACTCCAAAATGCACCCTTGTTTAAGTCCCTTTGCGGTTTTAATTATAGATGATAACAGACCCTCTATATTGAGCCTAATTTGTACAGATTTATCTCAGTGTAAAGCAAAGATGATATCTTTTAGGGTCTCTGGACATCCTGCCATTGATAGCTTTGCCATCAAGAGTTTACATGAGACTGAATCAAATGCAGAATTAAAGTTGACAAAAGAAAAGTAAGTTGGCTGTTTGTTGACACAGGTCTTAATAGCACTTAGACTCAATAGATTAATCGTTGTGCCCATACCTGCCACAAATCCGGTCTGGTTGGGATCACGTTTTTGGCATGCTTCTATCCAGGCGTTAAATTCTTTCAAGATTATCCCCGCAAAAGTCTGTGGCAGGACGAAGAAGATGCAAGGAGTTTTGTAAACTGGGAGTATTCAGAATCTGACTCTGGTGGGAAAACGGAGGATGAGGCACACGAGGAAGGGAGACGGTACGAAAAACAGCTCCCAGGGGACCGAAAGATACGATGGTCAGATGCTAGCGAGTCCGCAAGTTGGACACTGAAGTCTGCCGCGCAGTCCGGCTGACATGAAGGAACACCCCACGGTCAGAGGAGGCGTCAGCACCTGCCTATGCAGATAGATTAAGGGCATTGACAGGGAGATGGCAAGGTGGGAATGCCACCCCAGCAGTAGGGAGGAGAGCTATGCGGAAAGAAAAGGAAGACTGCGCATTCCAATTCCCGCTACTAGAAAAGGGGGGAGCAAGACCACCATATATTCCATGGCCACACATGGACCGAGAGAACCTAAAAAATAAGCTTCCAGTGCTGACATTGGGAGCTGGGAAGTGGATACATGAGTTAGAGAAAATGACGGGGGGTGTTACCTTAGCTATAGGGGACATTACGGGCCTCCTAATTGCCATACTTGGTGAAAGAGCAGACAATGTATGGAAACGGGCAGGCTACCCTAGGGTAACCATAATCAACACCTCCCAGGACGGAGCGCCATTTAATAATTGTAGAGCAGCAGTGTGGAAAGCACTGCGAACGCTATATCCAGACACTTCCGATATGGGAGCTATAATGACGCGGAAAATGAAAGAGTCAGAGGATCCATTGATTTATATCCAGAATTTTTAGGACACGTGGGTGTTCGAAACGCATGAGTCTTGGACAAAATCTATCCCTGTATTCTACCATATATTATGCCATGGGTTGCCCGAGACAGTGCAAAAATAGCTCAAGAAATTGGTAGGAATAGAAGCCAAACCATTGGCTGAAATACAGTTGACAATTGCACATTACTGTAGATTGTTGCAAGAAAAGAATAGAAAAAAGGAGGCAACTCGTAAGGGTGAGGAGGCGAAGCTGGTGCAAAAGAAACTCTCAAAGTATGCTCTCGAGGGACCCATGCTGACAAGCCCAGCTGAACCACGCGCACAGCAAGCGACTAACCCATCGCTGAATAATCAGGGTAGTGCAGGATTTTACCCGAGGGGAAGGGGTTTTGGAGGAAGAGGATGGCAGGGGAATTGGGGTGGGTTTTGAGGTAACCAAGGAGGGTTTTAGAATAATCAAGGTGGCTTTCAGAACGCGCAGATGGGCAGTCCAGTTACGCCAGATGGACAGATGGCCCGACCACCTCCAGTGTGTTGGCTGTGTGGAATGACAGGACATTTGGCGCGCATGTGCAGAAGCCAAGGCATGTGGCAAAGCGGCCAAGGAATGGGAAAAGGCAAGGTGAATCAGCCTGCCGTCCCACACCAGGGCAGTGCCCAAAATCACACAGTGCAGCAGCAGCCTTCAGGCTTGCAGCAAGGTGCGCAGAAAGTGGTTCAACCCTCTCACATGGGGAATGTACCGCAGGGACAATCCCAGCAGGGCACAAGCTCTGGAGGGGGAGTCAACCCTGGAAATGGGGGAAATCAGCAAGTATGCAGGGGGCCGCACTTATATATGAACTAGGACAGCTCACGGGGGACTCTGATGTGTTCTATCCTATCAGTGACACCAGACCCTAATAGGGAACCTAGGGTGAATGTCGTCATAGGGGGTAAAGAATATTCCTTCTTAGTTGACATGGGTGTGACGCGCTCGTGCATATTAGAAGGCAAATTTTCCTTGTCCGGCGAGCCCATAGATACTCAGAGTTTCACAGGAGCTCACAGTAGTGTTCCCTTTACAGACGCGCTCCCAGTCTCTGTGGGAGAATGCAAGATGAATGTACCCTTATTGTATTCACATCAGACCCCAGTAAACATCCTGGGTTGGGACTTAATGACTAAGTTGAATGTGACAATCTCGTTTACCGAGAATGGTATAGTATGCTCCACTCCGGGAATGCATTATTCAAACGTGTGCGAAATGATCAGAGCATACTCAGAACGTATAGCCATGAGAGCTATACCATTAGAGCCAGAAGTCTTTGCATATGGCGTGCGGGTGCTCATGGGGGTGATTGCCGGGCCTCGCTGATAGAACTATGAGGACACATGATGAGTTCCTATTCAGACCAAGAATACCTATGCTTGAAGAAGAGGGACAAGTATTTCCCTTAATGATACAATCTGCTGCAGTGCGAGGGAAAGTGGTATTGGTCGAAGGATATGACGACGAAGGCAGAAAATGGTGTGCGATTATCGACATCGAAGAAGGGTATCGAGTGACTGATGCACCGATGACGATCTGTTAGAAGAACACCCTGTCCTAGAAGAGACACGGGTGGAAGTGAGTCTCATATTTTGGGTCAAAATGATCAAACGGGAGGTGCCACAGAGAATGATGTTGGTGCTGATACATCCAGAATACTTTGATGACGACATGGCCCAAGTGCCTGTCGCGGTATGGACTACAGGGCCCAATGACGTAGGCCTCCTGAAGGGGGCAGGTGAAGTGAAAATTAATCTAAAACCAGGAGTAATTTTACCAATAGCACGACAATATCCCATGTCCAGAGAGGCAGATGAAGGGATCGCGAAGACAATTTCCGCCGTGATGGAGCAGGGCATCCTAGTGACGTCAGAATAACCTTGCAATACGGTGATTTACCCTGTCAAGAAATCAAAGTGAGGGTCTTGGTGTTTAATCCAAGATTTAAGAGCATTAAACGATATAGTGGAAGCCGAGCTCCCTCTAGTCCCTAATCCATCCACAATTATATGCAACATACCCACTGAGGCAAAATATTTCACAGTGATTGACTTGAAAAATGTGTTTTTCTCAATCCCGTTGCGCTGTGACTCACAAGACCTGACGTCATTTACTTTCAGGCAAATGCGCCTGAAAAGCACAAGGTTGCCACAGGGGTACTGTGAGTCTCCATCAATTTTCAACAGAGTCCTGCAGATGGACCTAAGCAATATTGCAGTAGACAGTGTTGTTTTTCAGTATGTGGATGACATTCTAATCTGCAGCATCACTGAGTAACAATGCAGGCGTGATTCTGTCCAGCTACTCACTATCCTGGCTGAGAGAGGATATAAAGTTAATAAGGAAAAGCTACGATACTGTCAGCGAGAGGTGCTGTACATAGGCCAGCTAATCTCACGCGAAGGGAAAAAGGTAACCCCAGAAAGGGCTGAAGCTATCATGAACACGGCTAAACCGCTCACAATAAAACAAATGCAAAGCTTCTTAGGCCTGCGCAGTTATGTCAGAGCATGGGTCTTCGACTACAGCTCGTATACCAAGCCCTTGCTTCAGGCCCTCAGGAAGGCCCAGGCGACAAGGGAAAAAATCGAATGGACTGAGACAATGGAAAAGGGGTTTGCAGAACTCAAGGGGGTGATTTGTAAGGCCCCAGTTCTCGGGATTCCTAATTATGCAGAGGAATTCTACCTGTTCTCACATACCGATGGCAATTTTATGATGGCAGTGCTCGCTCAGCGAACCTCACTGGGGTACAAGCCCCTAGCATATTACAGCGGGAGTCTGGACCCGGTCATGAAGGGCCACTTCCCATGCAAACAAAATCTAGCTGCTGCCGCGTTTGCCATTGAAAAGGCATCATCCATTGTGATGGAGTGCTCCATGACATTGTACGTCGAGCACTCGTTATTCCCCATACTAGAGAAGCCAAAGTGCACACTGACATCTCAGAGAGCATCCACATATGAAGTGATTATCTCTAACCCATCGATCAAGATAGTGCAATGTAAAACTGTGAATCCAGCTACATTCATAGCTGAACCAGTCACAGTGGGAGAACCCGTATATGACTGTGCGAAGTACGAGGAATTCTATGATGAAATCTCCAGGGTAAAGGAAAATGCCCTGGCAGGTGGTGAGATCGTGTTTATTGACTGCTCATCAAGAATCGACCAAGAAGATGGACAAAGATACACAGGCGTGGCCGTGATACAACACCTAGCGAATGGAGAGTTCCAGGTACTCGTCAGTGCACGAATACCATCTCACTATTCTGCGCAAGCTGCAGAACTATTGGCGCTGATACTCGCCATTGAGAATCATGCAGACCAGGAAGTAACAGTGTACTGTGACTCTGCCTATGTGACATCTACTGTGCAAGCAGGCTTAGCACGTTGGAAAAGGAGGGGCTAACTCCGAGCGGACGGCACGCCAGTGCAACATGCTGCCTTATTGGACAGGTTGATAAAAGCATTACAGCTCCCAGTGGGCATAGCGGTCATGAAATGCGCCGCCCACACCAAAGGAACAGATTTCGTGTCATGTGAAATCATGAAGCGGACACGGAAGCCAAGCGCATGGCATCCAAGGATGACACAATCATGGACGTGGAGGTGCCACCTATCCGTGAGCGTATGATGGTAGCACGAGCCACACCAGAGGCCTATAGCAACATGGGACATACTCAGCTAATGGAACTCCAAGGGGAGGCACCTCAGGAGGAGAAAAATGTGTGGAAACGTCGAGGGTGTTCCTTAAACCCCTATGACAGGTTGTGGAGGCAAGACAGCACTGGTAAACCATTAATGCCTGTCACCCTACTAAAAGTAGCATTGGAGCAATTACACTACCCTATACATATGTCAAAAGAAAATCTTGCTGCAACGCTCGCAGAAGACTGGTTTACACCGAATTTATCAGAGCATGTTGCGTTCTTCATGGTGAACTGCATAATCTGCCAGAAATTCACCGCTGGGCACACACTACAAGTAGTACGAGGAGTTATCCCCCGGCCAAATGGGACATTCCAGCACTTGCATATCGACTACGTCGACATGATTCAAGTGTGCAATGGTTACAGGTATTTAATTGTGGTGGTGTGTCCATTCTCTAGATGGATAGAAGCAGGTCCCTGTGCACACCCAGACTCTACCTGTGCTGCCAAATTTCTAGTGAGGGAAGTGTTCCCTAGATGGGGGGGGTGCGAGGTAATGAGGTCAGACAATGGGGATCACTTTGTTAATACATTTTTCGAGCAGATCAGCTTGTTGCTTGGTATAAAGCACAAGTTCTCGTTGTTGTATCATCTGGAGGGGAATGGCATTTGTGAGCTGCTCAACAGTTTGTTAAAGGAGAGGATAGCCAAGCTGAAACTCACATTAAAAAAAGGAATGGCTGCACTGTCTACCACTGGCATTGTATGCACTTCGGAACCAACCAGGCTCCGACCATCATCTCACGCTGCACGAGATAGTCACAGGCAGAAGGATGAGGACCCCTTTTACCCCTGATATAGAGCTAGATGTGATGCCCAGCCAACAAGTGAGTTCTTGGGGACAGAGATGCAGGAGTACTTGAACTGTATGACATCCAGCGTCTCTGTCATTTCAGGCCAGCTGCAGCGACAGCGAATAGGGTGCAGCACAGTACAAAATACAACAGGAAATGATTAAACAGACGCTGCGCAAGGTTTAAGTGCGCCTCTCGTCTTCCCTGGGGATGCTGTTCTTATAAGGAACTTTACAACTAAGAAGTGGGATGAGCCACGATTCAATTGCCCTTTCATCGTAGAGGACTGCACTCCTTCAGCCGTCAAAGTCCAGGGCAGAAGGGCATGGCTCTTCCTGAATGACATTAAACCTTATATAGGAGAAAGCCCTCCAGCTGCATCCAACCACGAAGAAACCACAGACAACGGGGAAGAACCTCAGCACGTGCAAACAAGATCCATGGCGAGGAAGAAGGACGCATGAGCAGCAAAACAATGACAAAGAACTCTGTCTTAATTTGTGGCTTTTAAATAGAACATTTCCCCAAACCAGAGAAAGGTGATAAAGAACAATAATATTGACACTCTGTGCACAACAGTTGCAGGGTAAAGAAGAGAACTACACATACAAAGCCACAACAACATTGATAAAACAAACTTTTGAAATAGCGTCACACTCAATTAGTATAAAGAATCAAGACTCTGATAGACCGAAAAAAAAGGACATTGCCTGAGAGCGTAACACAGCGTCCTGAGGCAACCAGTGACAAGACCTTGTTTACTGAATTTATGGTACCTCCCAGAAGAGACCTCAAGTGGGATGTGCTAACCTTCTTCCAGCTGATGGTAATATCATATCCGTCACTCATAGGGAGAGAAACCAGTGTCACAGACTTTATTCAAGATCCTGTGAACGAGAAAATAATCTGGCAACTGCTGACTGTCATCACGGAGGCCTTCGCCAAGCTACCCGAGAACAGCGAGGAGGACACAAATGCTTCCGCCGCCGGTAGACATTGATGAACTCACATTCACTTTGTTCTTTCATATAATCGAGAAATGCCCACAACTCATCGGGGGAACAACTGACACACGTACTTTCATCAGAAACCCAAGAAACCTAGCTCAGTTGAACCAGCTGTGGACTAAGCTAAATCACCTCGTGGCAGTCCATGCAACAGGAAGGTGCAGAGACTGTGCAAATCAAAAGGAAAGCTCATGACCAGGACCCAGCCAAACAGGACAAATGTCCCTATCACCCAAGGACAACCGGCTGGCGCACATCGTCCTGCTTAGACTAGTCACAGACTATCCGGAAATGGTGGGGAGGCCTGCAGATGTTGATGTCATCGCCTTCCTTAGAGATCCAGCCAACGTTCCACACATGGGCACACTCCTCCACGGCATAATGCTCTAGGTGGAGCTATCTAACTCCCAGCGAGAATACCTTAGGAGGTTCCAGTGAGACTTTCCACCATGGGACAGATTGTGGAGACAGAGAGACAGTGCTTTGTCTTCCGACGTGGGACAAATAGAAGACAGAGACACAGTTCTTCAATTTTCCGCCACAGGACAGATCGAGGACAGCAGAGACAAGAACTACACCATCTTATTTTTTCTTTTTACCTTTTCCTCTATTTCTCTGTATTTTATTTTTATTTTTCATGTTCACTTTCATTTTTATTTTTATCTTTATTTTTACAACATTTTATTTTTGTCTGATTTTTAGCAGTTCCACCTTTTCATTCCTTCGCATTGAACAGGTTCCAGCATGTCCTCAGAACCAAGGCAAATTCGAGGAATGCACTGGGACTTTACCTACTGTAAATATGCATTATGAATGTGATGTACCAAAGTTGCTAGCCTAACCCTTTTCCATAGCCTAGCACAGGAACTGTACTGCATACCTAGAGATTACCGACAGCACCCGCAAGAGGGGGGACACTTGAAAAGCACTTGTCACTTTAGTAGTAATGAACTCATGAGCTACGAGATCAGAGCAAGAAAAGGAATAAATAACTGACTATGGACTTGTTTGAAATGGGGGCACAGAACAGTAACTTGGTTTTACCACCAGCACAGGGGCGCCCCCGCTTCCCTGGAAGGAAATGCTGCCAGATGTCCTACAAGATGTCCTACAAGTCTATTATGTGTATATGCGTAGTAATTATCATTGTCTTTCTATCATTGACTATCAGAACTGCTTTCTTTATTGGTGCGCGAAGTGTCCCAATCTCAGTGCACCCACCAGATAATGAACGTCTGGGCCTACGAAAGCACCCAGACCCTATATTTTCATCCCAGTCCCAAGAA
The DNA here is from genome assembly GCF_040938575.1 of Ambystoma mexicanum. Lineage (NCBI taxonomy): Eukaryota > Metazoa > Chordata > Amphibia > Caudata > Ambystomatidae > Ambystoma > Ambystoma mexicanum. The sequence goes on along the minus strand of NC_090928.1, from coordinate 499,333,846 downwards.
AACCTGAGAACTAAAATTAAATATAATTAGCAGTGATTCAGACACAACTGAGGTAACGAATGATGAGAAAAGCTGCAGACAGGGTCAGTACGGAATGAATGAAAACACGGCACTGACCACTGCACGCACCCACACACAGAATGCACGTAGACAAGGGCAAGTGTCTATGGCTACAGGGCCTCCAACGAAGGCAGCAGAGAAGGGAGACTGGCTGCCGAATAATCAGTTCCAGAAAATAGCAGAAGCAACAAGGAGAACCAAGTGAGAAACCAATGAATGAGGGCATAGCAAAGTCCCTCAAAAGAACAGAAGTACCCACAAAGGAACTCAAAGAGAAAACACAAGCACTGATAGATTATTTGTTCGCATTCTTAGTCAGAGCAAAGAAACTGCACGAGGAGCTGAAAAATAGAACTACAGAGACTATAACAGTAAGCACGCCAGCTCAGACGCAAGGAACAAGCACCAGACCTACGACACAGCCACGCATTGGGGAGTTGGTGAGCCAACGGTGGTTAGAGAACCTCTATGGAAGATTACAAGAGGAAAGGAAAAGATACGAAGAACCTTCTACTACCACTGTGATACAGCCAAGGCAGCCCGCTCTACCAAGACGCACAGAGTGGAAAAGCAGCACAGATGCTTTTAAGGGCATAGTAATAGCAAACTACAGAAGAGCACTGAGAATCGAGAGAAACCCACATGAACATGACAATGAGCTCAAAAATTACCTGGACAGCACAGCCCACCTCGGAAATAACATATGGTACCAGCACATTAAGGACGTAGGACAAAGGCAGTCTGAAGGAGAATGCTTCGTCTGTGCTCTTCTACCGTACAGCAAGGGAAAATCCAAGATCTTCATGGTTGTAGAAATGGATGTACCCACAGCACAGTGTATGTCACAAGTAGCAATGTGCAACACCAGAGGACAATTTATGGGAAGAGACGCCTCATTGATATGGGCCAATGAAAAGGATTACCCGGATGAAGATGGCTACGTCCAGGACATTAAGAAAAGAAACAGGGCGCACACAAGGAATCACGTGATCAGATACGAGAATCCTGACTTCAAAGGATCAGGAACACGTTGTGTAATAAACCCAAGATTGAACGTTCAAGGAAAAACTGCAGAAGAGGCTCAAATCTGGAAGAACGGAGGCCAAATGCAGATTTGGGGAATAGTGGTTTCCCCAGATGGATGGGAAGAAGGAGTAGTAATCTGCCGAGCTTGGATGGTCTTTGGAGCCTGCCGAGAAGCAATAGAGAATTCGCAGAGGTTATGCAAACCTCTATGGCCAAAATTGGTAAAGCTGCTAACATGGGTCGAAGACAGAGAAGGACCCCTGCAGATAGTAGCACTGGAAAGCCCAAAGCTATGCTTCAGAAGTAATGGCACGAGGAAGATGGGAGAGAATGTAAACTGCAGACGAATCTTTGAAGCCCAGGAATGACACAAGGAACCGCAGTTAATATGGACCATTACTGGGCATGTGGATCCAAGGCATATATAAGACTGCCGAAAAACTGGGCAGGCATATGCACACTGGTGAACGTCCACGTTGTCGCGCTAGTGATCCCTAAGAATGACCTGAATTTGGACATTTTCCCAAAAGCAGATGCTCATCTAAGGAGAAGGAGAACTGTGGAAGTGGTATCCAGGATGAAGAGAGAAAATTACTTTTCTGCCAAATCAGAAGAGGCATTCCATGCAATCCCATACTATCACAGGCTGTTCAGCCTCACCTCAACAGTGTTCACCACGATGCTCTTGCCACACATCCAAATTGGAGTGAATGCTAAATGGTTGTAGATAACCAGATGGGAGTTACTGCAAACCATCAATACCACTATAAAAGGATTTAACACGATTAAAGAACAACTGAGAGCAATCAGACTGATGACCCTCCAGAACAGATATGTGCTTGACATGATCACGGCGATGGATGGAGGTGTTTGTGCAAAAATCGGAGAATCATGTTGCACATTTGCACCATCGCATGATGAAGAAAATGGAACCTTAACAGAAGCCATAAGTATGTTGACAAACTTGAAAAACCAGATGATCGACGAAAGTGATGAAGAGGACGATGACAGCTGGTTTGGAGACCTATTCTCGTGGGTCCCACAATGGATGGCAGATATATTCAAGTTTCTGGGAGCCTTATTAGCAATGGTACTGCTAGGATTCTGTGTTATCGAGATAGTCATTACACAGTGCCATAAAACTGCAAAGAAAGCCATAAGGATGAAAATAATGGTTGATGTCAACCAAGGGTGGAAGCCCAGAGACCTGACTGATGAAGAAATAAGAGACTTTGTGAAGGCCAGGAAATTTGCGCCAGAAGGAACAAAGTTCACATATCCTAAGAAACGAAGAAGGTATGAAGGAAAATGGATCTACTGCAGCCCAAATGGACAATGCCAGCTGATGACCTGGAACAAAGATGAGCATGTAAAAACAGCAGGGAGTTTGAAAGGGGTGAATAAAATATGGACCCCGAAGACTCACACATTCACACCATCAAGTACAAACCCTGAAGACGATGAACACGGCACCGAAGAATCAAAGGAAATAAATGCAAAAGAGATCGCAGAAGTGGTCGATGAACCAACCAGAGGGGGAGTGTAGAGGAGATCCCAGGCATGAACTGCAACCCAACCCTCCATTTTGAAGTACCAGGAACATACTCGCCAAGTATTTGTGATGTATGAGGAACAAATGAACCAACAAAGAGCTGCACTGGGACTCTGCCCAGTGTACATCAGAAGATCCATACTGGTAGAAGCGCCAATAACCAGACCACCCTGGGCAGCACGGTACCCTATCAGACAGCCGTACCAGCCGCTGAGACAAAATGAAGAGTACCTACAGACGGTCCATGAAGAGACCCAAAGAGCCTTAATGGAAGGCCAGTGGAAATGACACAAGGGCCTGGACAGACTCGTGAATGAACAGAAACAGCTATCGAAGACAGCACGCCAGTGCGAGTAGCTATGAAAATAGATGTAATGGGCACAGGGAAGAGACAATGTTAAAACGCAAGGAAACATTGCTACAAGACAAGATGGAAGTAACCAACCAGTTAAACGTGTGTAAATGGGCTTGGAACGCAAGAAACTAAGAAAGCAATACTGCTTGCAATGCTTAGTAGAAAAATAGAGCGGCAAGCGCCAACCATATATCTACCTCAACAAGGCACATTATACAAGTGCGACTCCATTTTGTAAAGCAGAAATGTGCCCAGGCTGCCAGAGGCCTAACAGGCCAAATTTCATAACCAAGCCAGAGTCATGAGAAGGAGCAGAATCAAAACTCAACAAAGAGCTGTTCATGCTGGGAAATTGAGGTCAACCTGAGAAAGGGAGGAGAGCGTCAGCTAACAAGACTCAAACTTCAGAGCATACCAGCCTGCCCGTGAAGGTCAAGATAAGGGAGGCCCAGGCAGGTGGCAAGGCTAAAAGAAGAACAAATACACGAAAAGCTGGAAACTGAAGCAAATTCATGGTGAACTAACACGTGACCAACTAGGGCAAAGAGGTAGCACTGCCTGATGTCATCCAGAACCCGAGGATGCCATAACCTTTCCTGATAAGAGGCTACAGTTTCAAGGCCATACCTAGCCAACTAATTGACCCATAGCCCTAAAATACTGATTTATGGAAGGGAGGTAGGGTGAATCTTGGGACACCCGACACCTGGGTGTCCATTCTGCCTGCTGCTAATTAAAAGTGGAGATTTATTTCTAGCGGTGTAACCTGCCCAATCACAAAGGACCAAGTTATCTAGGGTCCTATAGTTCGTAGAACCAATAAGACGTCGTACTTGTAGTGACATCTATCAAGTGTGATGTAGAGTGAGGGGTGTAGATGCCCACCCGATAAGAGTTATCCAATCTGCATGCTCCATTATCATATACAGATATAGCACCTATATTTAAGTTACCTTTCCTAACCAATTAAATTGCATGACAAGTTTTTTAGAATTAGATGTCAATGATGATGAGTTTTGTGTATAAAAATTGCTGTTCAACTGAAGTTCGAGAAAGTCGGAGCGAGACAGGTGATCGCATCGATGCTGATTCCCAACTGCTTCCCTGTTTGATCTACTTGTCATTAAACGGACTTCCCTTTGCCAAATTACTGAGTCCTCATTATTGAGTCGTGTTGGAGTAAGTGAATCCTGCACCCACATCCCTCACATGATGCAGCTATCTTGTTTTACAAGTACTAGAGGGTGAGCACTGACCTATGGGCCTGTTGGTGGACATCTCACTCTCTTTTACATTGTGTAGATAGATCTTCCAATTCTGGAATATCTGCAAAAATATTTAATACACTAGTACGACATAGATCAAATTTTACATATGGAGCAGAGCAGCATTTCATTATCAGCGAGTATCTTTGCTCAATATACTTGTTCGATGACACCTTATCATGACATCTATCATTGTTTTTATCAATAGTTTTTAAATCACGCCACTCCCTCAATAGAGGGGTTTGCATTTTGCCACCACTATGAGAGGCGGGAATCCTCATCTATTCGTGTTGTGACTTGTCTGGTTATGTTATCAATTATGTTTTCCTTTTGTGTTGATTAGCCCTTCATTTCTGTCAATTCTAATGCAAGAGATGTGGCGTTATTCTTGAAATGAATGTCTAAATAAGCCTCTACTGCTAGTCCAATATCAATGGGTCTTTGTTCCTGGAACTAATCTTCTCTGCCTTGTGTGGTGACACAACATTTAGATTCTTGATTAGCTAGAGGATCTACTCTACCTTGTGTCAATCCATCACTAACAGTAGGAATCTGGAGAGAATAGTCAGTAACAGGTAAAGTCGATTTCTTCACGGCTTGAGCCTGCAATGTAATTTGTGATTGTTTATCTTCAATCGAGTGTGTCATATGCTTGATACTACCATTTCCTTTGCCAAGGCTCGATTCAGTTAAGGCGGCCCTTAGGTATTTAGGTAAGCATCTACTGCTTTTCTTATGTCATTACACCTTTGTGCATGAAACAGGTCTTTTCTTATTACTTTTGGCTGTTGGGCCCTGTTTACATGCAGTGAATCTTGTGATCCTTCTTTTGGACCGTTTATTGAACTACTTCCAAGTGCTGCCACTTAGCACTGATCTCACTATTTGTGACTTCTGATATTCTTCAATAGCCTCAATGAGTTAATTCAAAGGGAAGTGTATTAGGGAATGATGTTCTTGAGGCGTGCCATGCGAGTTCGTACTGCTTTTGACATTTATTTCCGGGGGCCCCTCAGGTTTGAATTATACTATGTTTAATTTAGTTATTTTGTCACTCTGTGTTTTAATTTTGGAGATCATATGCTGCTTGTTATTTTTCAGTCGTTGTTGTTTTGGATTTGCACTTGCCTTGGTTTTAGTATTTACTAAAGTCTTTGATTTGAACTGCTTATTTTTATTTACAAATATGTCAAAGGGTTCAGATTGCGGCAGAAGAATTGAATTGTCTAATAGATTTTCTTGAGAATCTAGTTCTACGATGACCCACGAATTATGTCTCTCCAGATCTTGCATTTCCCTTGCGCCTTTAGCATTATCCTGTTCACAGACAGGACAAATCACTTGTTCGAATAGTGGGACCACCAATGGCAATCCTTGTGGAGCTTGTTTTTCTAACTCCACTGGGTTTAGGGCACAATTGCCGATTTGTTGTGATAATTCTTTGTTAAAGATATCCTGTTTTTTTTTGTTATTCAATTTCTTCAGCAATCCAATCAGAGATTCTTTGGATCAACTTCGTTTGCGTCCTTATTTTTTCATCAAGTGATTCAAATGATTTAAAAAGACTAGTTATTGTCATATTAACAGCTGCTAAAGTAATCTCAAGCATTGCTGGTTGTTATGATGGTGATACTGCTTGTGATTTGCCTCGTGGCGCAATTTATTTGTGCGGCGTCGGCTGAACATAGGATATTGGGGAAGCCGTAGAAATGCTTGAACTATTGATAACTGGGGTCGAAGCAGCTATTACCTCTGAGTTGCTAGACAAATCATAAACACTAGCATGTATAGATATGTCAGGTATAACAAAGCTAGCATCAGGGCTCTCATCTACCACCCCATGAACTGGTATTTCATCCGGTGGTATATGTGAGGGAACCCAGGTTGAGCCTAACAATGTTTCATCTGACACCGCCTGACCCGGTTTCGTGCCTACATGGGGTATCCGTGCCTCAGCAATGCATGCCGAACCTTTGGGCATGGTTGGTATTTTTTTGGGTGAAGTTCTATGTTACACCATATGAGACGTTTTTACATTCAATGTGGGGGATTAAATATTATTCTGCAGGAAAAATGCCCAAATGTCATGTTTCGTTGTTAGGGGTCATGAATGTACTATTGGAGTTAAAGAAATTGCCTTGTGTCACATGCGCATTGCGCTGCCCCTGTTGGTCACGCCCACCTCCATGTAAGAGGCCGTGTTAAGATGAGCCGGCATGCCCGTCTTCACTGAATATAGACACTGGCGCATGCAGCTTAAACTGTGAGGTTGTTAATTCAGATGGAACAGCAGGGTTTCAAGGTAAAGCACACTCACTGTGCTAATGATTCTATGAGGCAAGGTGTATCGTCCGACCTCACAAGCACACAACGCAGCCGTGAAGTGGCAAAGTGGTCCTTGTCGGTCCTTGCCTCGGTGCTCGTTCCAAGGGTCAAGTGATTAAGTGTATAGTTTGCCTATAACAAAAGAAAAATATGTATGTGATGACTTATAGACATATATATATTCTACATATATTACAGAGATATCCTTGACATACTCACCTTTACAAATGGACTTGTAAGCATGAGATGACAGTTGATCCAGAAGATACGTTTGTGGCAAAGTGGTCCTTGTCGGTCCTTGCCTTTGTGCACGTGTGCTGGTGCGCGCATGTTCCAATTTTCTAGCGAATGCCAGAAAGGGGCGTGGTCAAGTGATTAAGTATATATTTTGCCAATCACAAAAGAAATATAGGTATGTGATGACTTATAGACATGTATATATATATTACACAGCCACGGTAGTGGCTGTGTAGTTATGGTTTAGTTGCTGTTTCCATAGAAAGAGCACTTTTTGGGCGGCCTATAACTCCGCTCCCCCTGAACAAATCCTCACCAAACTTTGCAAAAAAAGTATATGGGCCACTCTAAAAAATTTTGCAAAGTTTGGTGAGGATTCGTCTAGGGGGGAAGTTATGGGGGGATCCCAAAACTTCTTTTTTTCCCATAGACTGAATGGGGGAAAAACTTTCCGCACGGCAACAGGCCAAACCGCTGGGCGGATTTTCACCAAACTTGTGGCAGGGGCTTGGTCCCGAAAGCGTGCTTTTGTAAATTTGGTGACAATCCGTCCAGTAGTTTCCTTAAAAACGATCAAACAGTATGTCTCTAAAAATTAGTGATATCTATGTCCGCTCTGCGGTCACACTTCCCTGTTCGCTCCGTGGAGAAGATTTCAATTTGCTATTCCATGGCGTGCTGCCTGCGACCATGTTGTGCTTTCACCGATTGGTTGTGCCACAGCGTGAAGTGCGTCATAATCTTTCGATACGGCCGCCATGTTTACTTCGTTTTCTGTTGTACGCGCTCATCGCCGCTAACATACATAAATGAAGAAGATACCAATGCACCTGTTACACTTATGGAACACTGTTTCGAAAGGTGAGTGTTAATGAGATGTGGCAGTACAAAGTCAAACATTGATGTATTCTTGTTACCACTGTCGTACGGTACAGTGGGACATGCTACTCATTGTACGAAATAACCTTACTGCGTCCATGTTAAAATACATAAACAACATTACTGCGGTCAGACTGGCGGCCTACAGTTTGAAATCTAAGCCAGCCACCTGCACTATTTCGTACACACAGCACTTCTGCACGTGTACGGGAGTAGCGGTTCTCATGAATAGCTGCTGATATGTTGTTGCAAAATGAGAATGTATTTCCATTCGGAAAGAAGGTCACTTGATTTTCGCTTTTCAATACGAGCTCAGTACGGCCACATATTTGTCGGCACCCATAAGGGTCACTTGTTTTTTAACCTTGAGCTACAGGGAAAAAGTAGAAATAATGCAGGGAGTAACAGTTAGAAAAACATATCGTTTGATAAGGTTATGCTTCAAAAACATTTGTACCGAACATGAAATACCAGTGCCCGAAGTGGCACTCTTCCAAATACACTACTGGCTGACTGTTCTGAATGCAATGGAGGCGGTCCACATCATGTAAGTTTTTTTTTTATGCCTATATTCCGAACTGGCTTTAAATTTTTACTTTCGAAAAGAAAAGATTTATTTTTCCTAATGAATTACAAGGTTTCTGTGCCGTTGAAATTTATTTTTTCCTCATATGGACATAGCACATTGTCGCCGTTTGTAGTGTTCCATTACATTGCCCCAAATTAAATTAATATTTAGTAAAAATGGTATATGTTACACCTTTGTTTTGTGCAGAGGTTGTGTATTGATACACATTTAATTTCCCCTTTCACCGCTCAGCTACTTCCAAACAAAAATGTTATTATTAATAAAGACGGTCCAGTTTTCTGTGCCGTTGAAATGTTTTTTTCACATTATGGAGATTGCACATTGTCACCGTCCATAGGGTCCCACTACATTTCCTCCTATTGCAATAATTTTTTACTGAAAATGTTATTTATTACAACTTTGTTTTGTTCAAAGGTTGCGTATTGATACATGTTTTATTTCCCTTTTCCCCCTGAGCTACTTCCTTTCCTATTGTGATTGTCACAGATTGCAGCTGCCGAGTGACGGCTTTTTTAACCGTCAAATGCAACTGTTCATCATCGGTTGTCTGTGCGTCATAATTCAGTGGGATGACCGTGTCGGACCTCTATGCCCTTACGCTGCTGTCGCCATAAGGAGTAGCATTCCATCCTTGCTGGTGGTGTAGATCACAGCCATTGACGTCGTCTTGCAAATCAATGTGCGATGAAAACGACTACTGTGCCGGCAACGCTTACTTTCTGTGTGGGAAAACAACAACGTGGCCATTACCATTAACATTTTCATTGTCGACCAAAGAGACAAAAGTACTACTTTTATGGAAATGTGAATAGGGCGATCATTTCGCACAGTTTATTGTGAAACAAACCTACTTTACTAATTTCATAGGGCGATGATTTCGCTCAGTTTATTGTGAAATAAAACTACTTTATTAATTCTTAAATGTTAGTGTTTTTTTTCCAATGTACTCTCCTATTTCAAAATGTGGCGTGCTATGTTGCAGGTCCTAATGTGTTCTTTTGTAGGTGATGCATCATGGCACGTAAGTCCTTATGGACGTATTTGGTTACACTGCCAAGGAACGTTATGGAGAAAGGTATTGCATACCACTTGCTTTGACTACGGGAGGGTCAGGCCAATCTCATATGCTTTAGTGCCGTCAGGCCAATTTCTGTCACCATCAGGCACTTTCTGTCACCCAGATGCCCCATTAACCATTATTAGTTCAGAATGATTGGTATCTTTCTGAAAGAGGATGAATGAGTTAAGGTGCACTCAAAGTGTTTGCTGTACAGAAATATTTGTAAAATAATACATGGTTACACCCTTCCAATACACATATTTTCACACCTTTCAACCTGTGCCACTTACGAAATTATGTGTCGAAAGGTGAGTGGTAATGGTGTTGCTTGCAGTATTTCTGACGTGATTGTGCTTCCCATCACAGAGATTCTTGGGATTTTGTGCAAACGCAATAAGACTAATCCTTTGCATTTTGTACACATATTTTTATAGACATAAATTACTGCATGTACAACACATGTATGTAAAGGTCAATGACAGCAACCGAAAAGCTTTGTGTTGTGCATGTGGTAGTGTTTTGCTCTTTAACAAGTGTCGTCATGTACATAACAAATCAACGGTATAGGGTCCGTCTCTGAGGGGTAGGTTCTATATATGGTTAGTGGCCACAATGTCGGGGAAGTCGGTACTGGCCATTACTGGAAGGGACAAAACATTGCTTTGAAGTCGCCATGTCCACCAGGGACTGGCTTTGTGGTAAATGTCTTGCTCATAACGACACATTTCTCAATGAACAAAAATGTGGTGCTGCCATTACGGTCACACTGTTTCATTTTTGCTTTCTGCAGGTTGTAATGGAAAGCGAAGAAGAGTTTCTATCCAACATCCTTCTTCCATTTCTATGGTGGCCATCTTGGAAAAGGATTTGTTTTCTTCAGCCGGGAACGCCGGAGGCGTTCCGGTTGAAGACAAAAAATCCTCTTTTTTGGTACCACGGGTTACTGCTGTAAAATCACGATTGCTAATGGCATTCATCGCCCATTTTTTGGGGAGGAATGGGGCTTAATGATCCAGAGACGTCGTTATGCACTCTTGCTTCTATTGTACTGCAAATTTGCCCTGTGGAGTTCTGCGCCAGAAAATTTGCAGTTTCAAGTTCCTACAAGCATATACAATGTACTTCCACACTATCAACCAGGCACACATGTTATTGTGAAGTGTTTAAGAGTTTTCGAACACGCCCTCATGCTGTTTGCCAGCATATGATAATGTAGCATTCTTCGGAAGGTGGGCAGTTACTTCAAATGTAGTATGCTTATTTGTTACTATTATAACCCTTGTAAATGCAGCAGAAAAATGTTGCTAACGTAATGTTATCATTCAATTACACAACTAAAAACCTATGCAATGCAGTGAAAAAAACTTTTTTAAAAGAACGTTATGGTTACGTTGCCCTACTAAAAACATGTAAAATTCACTACAAAAAAAACTTTGTTAAGGGGACCCTATATCTTTCTCTGTGCACTTGCAATTTCTTATCCCCGTGGTTGGTGTCCCTTCCTTAACATCCTTTGTCCTCCTCTCCTAGTGTGTCGTCTGGCCAAAAGCAGGAAAGTGGAAAACAACTAAAATAAAAAAATAAAATGTCTCTTTTCATAGCCGCCTTTCTCAGTTTAACAATAGAACTATCAAGTGACCGATGTAGGCCTCCGCGCATTCGTGAAAATGTTTGCGGACAGTCGTAGGACACACAAAAAAGGAGGGTGCAAGCGGAGCAAACCCAATGAAGTGGGCGCTGGGAGTAAGTGGTGGCTCTGAAAAGAGCCTTTCGGTGGTGTGTTGTGTGGGTCAAAAACTGTGGATTGGAGAAAACGGATTGTCACATAGGTTAATGTGAATGCAAAAGAGGTCGTAATTCATTTTGTACATTGCGAAGAAAAATCTGATTGCCAGCATATGTGAGATGGACTCCATCTCTGCGGAAAATGAAAGAGCAGCGAAACAAAATGTTTTCATTGTGGAATGAGGACATGCCAACATCTCTTAGAAAGGCACAAACAGCCTTATTCACATTGCGTCTCGCTTTCTCCATTTGTGGACCAAATGCAGAAGAACCCAGCCATATTTGTCTTTGTGCAATACGGAAAAAAGTATTTGACAATTTGGAAACATGTCCATGACCTTCGCAAGTCCTTCCTTCATTGCAAATTGCAAAGAAATTCCATAGACATGGCCTAAACTGTTGCCTCCGCAATGAATGATAAGTATATCTGGAGGACGCTCTGTCAGTAAAGTAACACAGAGAGGTACCAAGTCCAGCCACCTCATTCCATGCACGCCATGCCAGTGCACTTCCACATGAGAAAATCCGAGATATGCAGATAGACGGCAGCTTTCGGCATGCACCTTCAACCAATGTATCCATGAGTCTCCCAAAATCCAGATAATCTGTTTTCGAGTACGCAGAGCCATGGCTGTGTGGTCTCCTGTCAGGGAGAAGACGGTCTTACTGAATCTCGCCGTTCAGAACACCTACTGAACTTTATTGACCAATCCCTAGCTCCTCTCATTCTCATTTGCATGCTTCTCCACCCAGAATCCCCGTTGGTGATATGCGCAGCCTGCAAACTACCGCCATACCCGCAGATATGTATGGGATCAGAGCATGACGACGGTACATTAAAGTATTATTCCCCTTTTTCCCCTTTAAGGCGGGATCTGAAAAGAGCCATTTTTTTTTGTTGTTTTTGCCTTAGAGAAATCTGTTATTTTGTTTATTTGTTTGTATTTTGTGTGCTCCAACAACCATTACAGAACCTTCTCTAAAGCAAGCCTTACATTCCAAAAGAACATGGCATTTCCCAAAGAATATAGCGCAACACCATCTGCCTCAAAATAATTCGCAATACTTGGAACAATGTTATCGTGGCTGCAGAAAAACATACCAGCTTGTAACATGAAAGCACGCATGCCGCGATTGATGATACACCTCCCAATACTTTGATCTGGACAGAAAACAGAATTGTTGTCCCATTTTACTCTAGGGACTAAACCAGAAAAAATGACTTTCATCGTTGGGAAGAGGTTCATGAGTGCTTCAACCAACTGTCCCAAATCTGCTAACAAAGTACGTGAATTCACGTAGCCCAAATCGCAAGCACCGTAGTGCAAAATTACCGCATGAGTAGTGGTCATCGTACGCATGTCTCTGCAAACTTGCAGAATTGCCGCAGCATTGGCATCAGTGTCAGCGCTCCACACCACCTCCACTCCTCTCACATCGAAATGGTGTGCCACATGCCTACTCTCGGCATAGTGTTGTAAGCCATGGGCAAAAATGTCTCCAAGCACCAAAACCCTGACCCTCTCCACCTCTGCCATCTTCATTATACGCATCGTCTTTCGACACAAAAAAGTAATGCAATTATGGCATGTTGTCAATTTGTCCTTACAACAGTTACAAGTTCCCTGTGCACTGCAAGGACTGAAATGCTACCCTTATGACACCCCTCATTTTCTGTGCGTAGAAGGTGGCCATAGAAAATACATCATGAAGAGGTTATAACTTTGTTGTTGGGTGCATGGCCTTTGGCCATGCACCCAAGAGTTCAGGGTCTCCCCACAACCACCCCAGTGATATGTGGTAGTTGGGGTTTTTCTATAGGTGTGGTATCCGTCAGTGCTTCTGGCCAGAGGCTGCACTCCTAGCTGTATGTCCATAGATATTACATGTGATGGGTGTGCAATGGCTTGGACGTCTAGTGCTTATAACTTTGTTCTTGAGAGCATGGCCTTCAGCCATGCACCCAAGATGGTACACACTCCCCACCACCAGCCAATCGATATGCAATACTACGGGTGTGTCCATGGGTGTGACATGCTGCGGTGGTTGTGGCCAGGGCCTACAGTCTTGGAAGTAAGGCCTTCGGCCTTCGGCCGACGACCATGCATCCAAGACTCTAGGCCCTGGCCACAACCACCGTAGCATGTCACACCTATGGTGGCGTACTAATTAATTCAATATCCGTAGGAATAAGTTATGCAATTATGGCAGGTTGTCAATTTCAATGTTTGCAAACACCACGTGTGTCCGTACAACAGTTACAAGTTCCCTGTGCACTGCCTGGACTGAAATACTACCGTTATTAGACCCCTCATATTCTGTGTGTGCAAGGTGGCCATAGAAAATACATCATGGCATACTAATTAATGCACTATCCGTAGGAAAAAGTAATGCAATTTCGGCATGTTGTCAATTTCAATGTTTGCTAACACCACGCGTGTCCGTACAACAGTTACAAGTTCCCTGTGCACTGCATGGACTGAAATACTACCGCTATTAGACCCCTCATTTTCTGTGCGTACAAGGTGGCCATAGAAAATACATCATGAAGACCGACGGCCAGAACAAATGCATTCATCACCCGAGTCTTACTGTCTGAACCTTTCCCAACGCTCTATGACACAGCAAAAGAGTTTTATAAATATAGCATGTTTCCGCTGGTTGCCGCTCCGCTATCGGCGGATCCAAGATGTCGGGCACATACAAAAATTCTGACGCAGAACACGTCTTGCTGCAGCCAAATGGCAGAGATGTTGCGTGTCTGCGGTCATGACGCCAGCCCCGTATCCAATCGGTGTCTTGTCCCTGGACCGAACAGGGAAGTGTGACCGCGAAGCGGACATAGATATCACACATTTTTTCAGACCTACTTTTTGGTCATTTTAATGAAAAGTACTGCACGGAAGGTCACCAAATTTACAAAAGCACACTTTCTAGACCAAGCCCCTGCACCTGCCGCAAATTTGGTGAAAATCCATCCAGCGGTTTGACCTGTAGCCGTGCGTAAAGTTTTTCCCCCATTCAGTCTATGGGAAAAGAAGACGAGTGGGCCATATACTTTTTTTGTAAAGTTTGGTGAGGATTCGTCCTGGCGCAGCGGAGTTATAAGCCACTCAAAAAGTGCTCTTCCTATGGAAACAGCAACTTAACCATAACTACACGGCCAGTACCGTGGCCGTGTAATATCTTCTACATATATTACAGAGCTATCCTTGACATATTCACCTTTACAAAAGGACTTGTAAGCAGGAGATAACAGTTGATCCAGAAAATACGTCTGTGGCAAAGTGGTCCTTGTTGGTCCTTGCCTCGGTGCGCGTGGATATATGTATTCTTGGCATCTTGCTGTTTCTGCTTCAGCAAACAATATATATGTAAGTCAGTCATAAGCATTTGTTTTGTGTCTATCTATCTAAATGTTCATGTAGCTTTGTGCATGGATGCCTATATGCTTCATGTCTATGTGCTCCTACATCATGATGTCAGTGATTACATCTTTGGTTTCCAAGGTTGTAGTGAGTCAACTTGTTTCGATTGATGGCAACTCTATCTCCTCCATATCGTCAATCGGGTATGGTTTGAATGGCTGTCTGAACGAGCAACGTTTCTCACATCTGTGATACCACGACGATGGTGATGAAGGACCCAAGGGTCATGTACATCTATAATTTCTCTGTCCTTGGGCTGCAAGTCATGTGTGGGTCATGAGGGCCACACTTAGACCTCTGTATTCAATCCCCCCTTTGGTCGGCGAGTCGACCACCCTACCCAGATGACTCTCTTTATCCACGTACAGTTTCGGGAGCCAACCCTTTGTTATTCCTCCAAGGTGTCTGTAATACTTTGCATGTTTGTCCATACTCCAGGTCAAATAACTGCAATATCCAATAGGGTTGCACCATACACATTTTCCCCAATAGTCAGGTGTGTTGAAGGGACACTCAAATACTGTTCCTTCTGAGAGCAGAGGACACTGTGTCAGCTGAAATTTCAGTGCATTACGTGTCTTTGTTTCCTCAGCTTCTTCGGTCTCTAGGTCTAGCAATAGTTTCATCCCTGTAGTCTCTCAGTAGTCTGCCTGCATTATAATATTGCTACTCTGATGACACAGAAGGCATATAACACTAGTATCAATGTTGCTACCAGTACTTTCAGTCTGTTAGTCATCCATGATGGTATCCAGGAGAAGATGTATGACAACCAGTCGTCATTCTTTCCTATGGCGTGCGTCTCTGCCTCCATTTTAGCATGTAGTTCTGATAGTTGGGTGATAGCCTCTGTCAGGGCCCCATTCTTTTCATTGTGGGTGGGTTTCAATGTACAGCAAGAAGGCCTGATCTTGGCGAAAACGGCTCCTTCCATTGCTCTCAGAAGGCCCAGAATGTATTGGTTCTGTAGGGTCATTAACCTGACAGCTTTCAATTAATCTTTGATGGCATTGAACCCTTTAATGGTCGAGTTTATTGTCTGCATCAGCTCCCGTCGCATAATCTGGAGCCATTTGGCATTCACATTTGCTTGAATAGCCAGAATGATGGACGCGGGAAACATCTCAGTCCTGCTGAACAGCCTATGTTCTGGAGGCATTTCGTCCAGTACATCTTCCATCTTTGATGATGCATAGTTCCCGCTCTTCACTTTCGTAAGCTCTACAGATCTCTTCTTCCTTTGATGAGCACCCATTTTAGGGAATCAATCTATTTGTATGGCTTTCCGGTGTACTACTAGTGCTGGTGTGTTTAGCTGTATGAGAGAACATATCCCTCCCCAGTAAGGTGCAAATTGCATTTATGATTTTGATCCGAAGGCCCAGTAGTGGTCCATTATTACTGCAGTACCATCCTTCATACATGGTATCTTCAAGATTTGCTTGCTTTCTTTATTCTCTCCAACCTTTACTGGACAATTGTTCTGGAAACACAATGAAGCACTCTCGAGTGGTAGAAATGGCATAGAACCTGCTTCATTTTCTATCTATGTGAGAAACTTTGCACTTGCTCCCCATTCCTTGAGGCAGTTGTCATTTTCTTTTTGCACTATTTCTACGGGAACTCTTAGGAACATGTGTGCCTTGCTCCCAACCATTCCCTCTTTCCACCCTTTTGCTGTGTAGATTTGCCTGTATACCAAGAGCTGTGATCTTTCCCAGCATCCTGCCTTTCGTCCTATCTCCTTTTGTCCTATCTTGGGTCATTGTAATTCCTTTTGTGTCACTATCTTTACTTCTCCTTTATGTGAACCATCAGAGATGTATTCTATTGTCTTGTTAGTGCTCCAGTAATCATCTATCATGTCTTGAGTCTTGATTTAACTAACTTTATATGTGAACATCTTCCGCAACATCCATTTTAATGTAGCCCATCTTCCTTGAAATCGGCTTCTGGTGGTGCAGAACAACAAATGCATGAGGCATTGTGCTCTGTCAGTTGGAATTTAGGTTGCTATGAATGATCTATATGTACTCATAGCATAGGGGATGAGCAAGCATACATAACAGTTCTCCTTTGTAGTTTATTTCCCCACCTTGGTCATGTGCTTGCACCACATATTATTAGAGATATGGACCGTATCAGTTAGTTATGAATTTACCTGGTCAAAGTCTATAACTGCAGTTCATTTAAGTCTTTTTGCCTCTTTGGCAGTGGTTGTCATCTGCTTTGTGTTGTGCATGTGGTAGTGTTTTGCCCTTTAACAAGTGTCGTCATGTACATAACAAATCAACGGTATAGGGTCCGTCTCTTAGGGGTAGGTTATATGTTTGGTTAGTGGCCACAATGTCGGGGAAGTCGGTACTGGCCATTACTGGAAGGGACAAAACATTGCTTTGAAGTCGCCATGTCCACCAGGGACTGGCTTTGTGGTAAATGTCTTGCTCATAACGACACATTTCTCAAGGAACAAAAATGTGGTGCTGCCATTACGGTCACACTGTTTCATTTTTGCTTTCTGCAGGTTGTAATGGAAAGCGAAGAAGAGTTTCTATCCAACATCCTTCTTCCATTTCTATGGTGGCCATCTTGGAAAAGGATTTGTTTTCTTCAGCCGGGAACGCCGGAGGCGTTCCGGTTGAAGACAAAAAATCCTCTTTTTTGGTACCACGGGTTACTGCTGTAAAATCACGATTGCAAATGGCATTCATCGCCCATTTTTTGGGGAGGAATGGGCCTTAATGATCCAGAGACGTTGTATGCACTCTTGCTTCTATTGTACTGCAAATTTGCCCTGTGGAGTTCTGCGCCGGAAAATTTGCAGTTTCAAGTTCCTACAAGCATATACAATGTACTTCCACACTATCAACCAGGCACACATGTTATTGTGAAGTGTTTAAGAGTTTTCGAACACGCCCTCATGCTGTTCGCCAGCATATGATAATGTAGCATTCTTCGGAAGGTGGGCAGTTACTTCAAATGTAGTATGCTTATTTGTTACTATTATAACCCTTGTAAATGCAGCAGAAAAATGTTGCTAACGTAATGTTATCATTCAATTACACAACTAAAAACCTATGCAATGCAGTGAAAAAAACTTTTTTAAAAGAACGTTATGGTTACGTTGCCCTACTAAAAACATGTAAAATTCACTACAAAAAAAACTTTGTTAAGGGGACCCTATATCTTTCTCTGTGCACTTGCAATTTCTTATCCCCGTGGTTGGTGTCCCTTCCTTAACATCCTTTGTCCTCCTCTCCTAGTGTGTCGTCTGGCCAAAAGCAGGAAAGTGGAAAACAACTAAAATAAAAAAATAAAATGTCTCTTTTCATAGCCGCCTTTCTCAGTTTAACAATAGAACTATCAAGTGACCGATGTAGGCCTCCGCGCATTCGTGAAAATGTTTGCGGACAGTCGTAGGACACACAAAAAAGGAGGGTGCAAGCGGAGCAAACCCAATGAAGTGGGCGCTGGGAGTAAGTGGTGGCTCTGAAAAGAGCCTTTCGGTGGTGTGTTGTGTGGGTCAAAAACTGTGGATTGGAGAAAACGGATTGTCACATAGGTTAATGTGAATGCAAAAGAGGTCGTAATTCATTTTGTACATTGCGAAGAAAAATCTGATTGCCAGCATATGTGAGATGGACTCCATCTCTGCGGAAAATGAAAGAGCAGCGAAACAAAATGTTTTCATTGTGGAATGAGGACATGCCAACATCTCTTAGAAAGGCACAAACAGCCTTATTCACATTGCGTCTCGCTTTCTCCATTTGTGGACCAAATGCAGAAGAACCCAGCCATATTTGTCTTTGTGCAATACGGAAAAAAGTATTTGACAATTTGGAAACATGTCCATGACCTTCGCAAGTCCTTCCTTCATTGCAAATTGCAAAGAAATTCCATAGACATGGCCTAAACTGTTGCCTCCGCAATGAATGATAAGTATATCTGGAGGACGCTCTGTCAGTAAAGTAACACAGAGAGGTACCAAGTCCAGCCACCTCATTCCATGCACGCCATGCCAGTGCACTTCCACATGAGAAAATCCGAGATATGCAGATAGACGGCAGCTTTCGGCATGCACCTTCAACCAATGTATCCATGAGTCTCCCAAAATCCAGATAATCTGTTTTCGAGTACGCAGAGCCATGGCTGTGTGGTCTCCTGTCAGGGAGAAGACGGTCTTACTGAATCTCGCCGTTCAGAACACCTACTGAACTTTATTGACCAATCCCTAGCTCCTCTCATTCTCATTTGCATGCTTCTCCACCCAGAATCCCCGTTGGTGATATGCGCAGCCTGCAAACTACCGCCATACCCGCAGATATGTATGGGATCAGAGCGTGACGACGGTACATTAAAGTATTATTCCCCTTTTTCCCCTTTAAGGCGGGCTCTGAAAAGAGCCATTTTTTTGTTGTTTTTGCCTTAGAGAAATCTGTTATTTTGTTTATTTGTTTGTATTTTGTGTGCTCCAACAACCATTACAGAACCTTCTCTAAAGCAAGCCTTACATTCCAAAAGAACATGGCATTTCCCAAAGAATATAGCGCAACACCATCTGCCTCAAAATAATTCGCATTACTTGGAACAATGTTATCGTGGCTGCAGAAAAACATACCAGCTTGTAACATGAAAGCACGCATGCCGCGATTGATGATACACCTCCCAATACTTTGATCTGGACAGAAAACAGAATTGTTGTCCCATTTTACTCTATGGACTAAACCAGAAAAAATGACTTTCATCGTTGGGAAGAGGTTCATGAGTGCTTCAAACAACTGTCCCAAATCTGCTAACAAAGTACGTGAATTCACGTAGCCCAAATCGCAAGCACCGTAGTGCAAAATTACCACATGAGTAGTGGTCATCGTACGCATGTCTCTGCAAACTTGCAGAATTGCCGCAGCATTGGCATCAGTGTCAGCGCTCCACACCGCCTCCACTCCTCTCACATCGAAATGGTGTGCCACATGCCTACTCTCGGCATAGTGTTGTAAGCCATGGGCAAAAATGTCTCCAAGCACCAAAACCCTGACCCTCTCCACCTCTGCCATCTTCATTATACGCATCGTCTTTCGACACAAAAAAGTAATGCAATTATGGCATGTTGTCAATTTGTCCTTACAACAGTTACAAGTTCCCTGTGCACTGCAAGGACTGAAATGCTACCCTTATGACACCCCTCATTTTCTGTGCGTAGAAGGTGGCCATAGAAAATACATCATGAAGAGGTTATAACTTTGTTGTTGGGTGCATGGCCTTTGGCCATGCACCCAAGAGTTCAGGGTCTCCCCACAACCACCCCAGTGATATGTGGTAGTTGGGGTTTTTCTATAGGTGTGGTATCCGTCAGTGCTTCTGGCCAGAGGCTGCACTCCTAGCTGTATGTCCATAGATATTACATGTGATGGGTGTGCAATGGCTTGGACGTCTAGTGCTTATAACTTTGTTCTTGAGAGCATGGCCTTCAGCCATGCACCCAAGATGGTACACACTCCCCACCACCAGCCAATCGATATGCAATGCTACGGGTGTTTCCATGGGTGTGACATGCTGCGGTGGTTGTGGCCAGGGCCTACAGTCTTGGAAGTAAGGCCTTCGGCCTTCGGCCGACGACCATGCATCCAAGACTCTAGGCCCTGGCCACAACCACCGTAGCATGTCACACCTATGGTGGCGTACTAATTAATTAATTCAATATCCGTAGGAATAAGTTATGCAATTACGGCAGGTTGTCAATTTCAATGTTTGCAAACACCACGTGTGTCCGTACAACAGTTACAAGTTCCCTGTGCACTGCCTGGACTGAAATACTACCGTTATTAGACCCCTCATATTCTGTGTGTGCAAGGTGGCCATAGAAAATACATCATGGCATACTAATTAATGCACTATCCGTAGGAAAAAGTAATGCAATTTCGGCATGTTGTCAATTTCAATGTTTGCTAACACCACGCGTGTCCGTACAACAGTTACAAGTTCCCTGTGCACTGCATGGACTGAAATACTACCGCTATTAGACCCCTCATTTTCTGTGCGTACAAGGTGGCCATAGAAAATACATCATGAAGACCGACGGCCAGAACAAATGCATTCATCACCCGAGTCTTACTGTCTGAACCTTTCCCAACGCTCTATGACACAGCAAAAGAGTTTTATAAATATAGCATGTTTCCGCTGGTTGCCGCTCCGCTATCGGCGGATCCAAGATGTCGGGCACATACAAAAATTCTGACGCAGAACACGTCTCGCTGCAGCCAAATGGCAGAGATGTTGCGTGTCTGCGGTCATGACGCCAGCCCCGTATCCAATCGGTGTCTTGTCCCTGGACCGAACAGGGAAGTGTGACCGCGAAGCGGACATAGATATCACACATTTTTTCAGACCTACTTTTTGGTCATTTTAATGAAAAGTACTGCACGGAAGGTCACCAAATTTACAAAAGCACACTTTCTAGACCAAGCCCCTGCACCTGCCGCAAATTTGGTGAAAATCCATCCAGCGGTTTGACCTGTAGCCGTGCGTAAAGTTTTTCCCCCATTCAGTCTATGGGAAAAGAAGACGAGTGGGCCATATACTTTTTTTGCAAAGTTTGGTGAGGATTCGTCCTGGCGCAGCGGAGTTATAAGCCACTCAAAAAGTGCTCTTCCTATGGAAACAGCAACTTAACCATAACTACACGGCCAGTACCGTGGACGTGTAATATCTTCTACATATATTACAGAGCTATCCTTGACATATTCACCTTTACAAAAGGACTTGTAAGCAGGAGATAACAGTTGATCCAGAAAATACGTCTGTGGCAAAGTGGTCCTTGTTGGTCCTTGCCTCGGTGCGCGTGGATATATGTATTCTTGGCATCTTGCTGTTTCTGCTTCAGCAAACAATATATATGTAAGTCAGTCATAAGCATTTGTTTTGTGTCTATCTATCTAAATGTTCATGTAGCTTTGTGCATGGATGCCTATATGCTTCATGTCTATGTGCTCCTACATCATGATGTCAGTGATTACATCTTTGGTTTCCAAGGTTGTAGTGAGTCAACTTGTTTCGATTGATGGCAACTCTATCTCCTCCATATCGTCAATCGGGTATGGTTTGAATGGCTGTCTGAACGAGCAACGTTTCTCACATCTGTGATACCACGGCGATGGTGATGAAGGACCCAAGGGTCATGTACATCTATAATTTCTCTGTCTTTGGGCTGCAAGTCATGTGTGGGTCATGAGGGCCACACTTAGACCTCTGTATTCAATCCCCCCTTTGGTCGGCGAGTCGACCACCCTACCCAGATGACTCTCTTTATCCACGTACAGTTTCGGGAGCCAACCCTTTGTTATTCCTCCAAGGTGTCTGTAATACTTTGCATGTTTGTCCATACTCCAGGTCAAATAACTGCAATATCCAATAGGGTTGCACCATACACATTTTCCCCAATAGTCAGGTGTGTTGAAGGGACACTCAAATACTGTTCCTTCTGAGAGCAGAGGACACTGTGTCAGCTGAAATTTCAGTGCATTACGTGGCTTTGTTTCCTCAGCTTCTTCGGTCTCTAGGTCTAGCAATAGTTTCATCCCTGTAGTCTCTCAGTAGTCTGCCTGCATTATAATATTGCTACTCTGATGACACAGAAGGCATATAACACTAGTATCAATGTTGCTACCAGTACTTTCAGTCTGTTAGTCATCCATGATGGTATCCAGGAGAAGATGTATGACAACCAGTCGTCATTCTTTCCTATGGCGTGCGTCTCTGCCTCCATTTTAGCATGTAGTTCTGATAGTTGGGTGATAGCCTCTGTCAGGGCCCCATTCTTTTCATTGTGGGTGGGTTTCAATGTACAGCAAGAAGGCCTGATCTTGGCGAAAACGGCTCCTTCCATTGCTCTCAGAAGGCCCAGAATGTATTGGTTCTGTAGGGTCATTAACCTGACAGCTTTCAATTAATCTTTGATGGCATTGAACCCTTTAATGGTCGAGTTTATTGTCTGCATCAGCTCCCGTCGCATAATCTGGAGCCATTTGGCATTCGCATTTGCTTGAATAGCCAGAATGATGGACGCGGGAAACATCTCAGTCCTGCTGAACAGCCTATGTTCTGGAGGCATTTCGTCCAGTACATCTTCCATCTTTGATGATGCATAGTTCCCGCTCTTCACTTTCGTAAGCTCTACAGATCTCTTCTTCCTTTGATGAGCACCCATTTTAGGGAATCAATCTATTTGTATGTCTTTCCGGTGTACTACTAGTGCTGGTGTGTTTAGCTGTATGAGAGAACATATCCCTCCCCAGTAAGGTGCAAATTGCATTTATGATTTTGATCCGAAGGCCCAGTAGTGGTCCATTATTACTGCAGTACCATCCTTCATACATGGTATCTTCAAGATTTGCTTGCTTTCTTTATTCTCTCCAACCTTTACTGGACAATTGTTCTGGAAACACAATGAAGCACTCTCGAGTGGTAGAAATGGCATAGGACCTGCTTCATTTTCTATCTATGTGAGAAACTTTGCACTTGCTCCCCATTCCTTGAGGCAGTTGTCATTTTCTTTTTGCACTATTTCTACGGGAACTCTTAGGAACATGTGTGCCTTGCTCCCAACCATTCCCTCTTTCCACCCTTTTGCTGTGTAGATTTGCCTGTATACCAAGAGCTGTGATCTTTCCCAGCATCCTGCCTTTCGTCCTATCTCCTTTTGTCCTATCTTGGGTCATTGTAATTCCTTTTGTGTCACTATCTTTACTTCTCCTTTATGTGAACCATCAGAGATGTATTCTATTGTCTTGTTAGTGCTCCAGTAATCATCTATCATGTCTTGAGTCTTGATTTAACTAACTTTATATGTGAACATCTTCCGCAACATCCATTTTAATGTAGCCCATCTTCCTTGAAATCGGCTTCTGGTGGTGCAGAACAATAAATGCATGAGGCATTGTGCTCTGTCAGTTGGAATTTAGGTTGCTATGAATGATCTATAAGTACTCATAGCATAGGGGATGAGCAAGCATACATAACAGTTCTCCTTTGTAGTTTATTTCCCCACCTTGGTCATGTGCTTGCACCACATATTATTAGAGATATGGACCGTATCAGTTAGTTATGAATTTACCTGGTCAAAGTCTATAACTGCAGTTCATTTAAGTCTTTTTGCCTCTTTGGCAGTGGTTGTCATCTGCTTTGTGTTGTGCATGTGGTAGTGTTTTGCTCTTTAACAAGTGTCGTCATGTACATAACAAATCAACGGTATAGGGTCCGTCTCTGAGGGGTAGGTTCTATGTATGGTTAGTGGCCACAATGTCGGGGAAGTCGGTACTGGCCATTACTGGAAGGGACAAAACATTGCTTTGAAGTCGCCATGTCCACCAGGGACTGGCTTTGTGGTAAATGTCTTGCTCATAACGACACATTTCTCAAGGAACAAAAATGTGGTGCTGCCATTACGGTCACACTGTTTCATTTTTGCTTTCTGCAGGTTGTAATGGAAAGCGAAGAAGAGTTTCTATCCAACATCCTTCTTCCATTTCTATGGTGGCCATCTTGGAAAAGGATTTGTTTTCTTCAGCCGGGAACGCCGGAGGCGTTCCGGTTGAAGACAAAAAATCCTCTTTTTTGGTACCACAGGTTACTGCTGTAAAATCACGATTGCTAATGGCATTCATCACCCATTTTTTGGGGAGGAATGGGGCTTAATGATCCAGAGACGTCGTATGCACTCTTGCTTCTATTCTACTGCAAATTTGCCCTGTGGAGTTCTGCGCCGGAAAATTTGCAGTTTCAAGTTCCTACAAGCATATACAATGTACTTCCACACTATCAACCAGGCACACATGTTATTGTGAAGTGTTTAAGAGTTTTCGAACACGCCCTCATGCTGTTCGCCAGCATATGATAATGTAGCATTCTTCGGAAGGTGGGCAGTTACTTCAAATGTAGTATGCTTATTTGTTACTATTATAACCCTTGTAAATGCAGCAGAAAAATGTTGCTAACGTAATGTTATCATTCAATTACACAACTAAAAACCTATGCAATGCAGTGAAAAAAACTTTTTTAAAAGAACGTTATGGTTACGTTGCCCTACTAAAAACATGTAAAATTCACTACAAAAAAAACTTTGTTAAGGGGACCCTATATCTTTCTCTGTGCACTTGCAATTTCTTATCCCCGTGGTTGGTGTCCCTTCCTTAACATCCTTTGTCCTCCTCTCCTAGTGTGTCGTCTGGCCAAAAGCAGGAAAGTGGAAAACAACTAAAATAAAAAAATAAAATGTCTCTTTTCATAGCCGCCTTTCTCAGTTTAACAATAGAAGTATCAAGTGACCGATGTAGGCCTCCGCGCATTCGTGAAAATGTTTGCGGACAGTCGTAGGACACACAAAAAAGGAGGGTGCAAGCGGAGCAAACCCAATGAAGTGGGCGCTGGGAGTAAGTGGTGGCTCTGAAAAGAGCCTTTCGGTGGTGTGTTGTGTGGGTCAAAAACTGTGGATTGGAGAAAACGAATTGTCACATAGGTTAATGTGAATGCAAAAGAGGTCGTAATTCATTTTGTACATTGCGAAGAAAAATCTGATTGCCAGCATATGTGAGATGGACTCCATCTCTGCGGAAAATGAAAGAGCAGCGAAACAAAATGTTTTCATTGTGGAATGAGGACATGCCAACATCTCTTAGAAAGGCACAAACAGCCTTATTCACATTGCGTCTCGCTTTCTCCATTTGTGGACCAAATGCAGAAGAACCCAGCCATATTTGTCTTTGTGCAATACGGAAAAAAGTATTTGACAATTTGGAAACATGTCCATGACCTTCGCAAGTCCTTCCTTCATTGCAAATTGCAAAGAAATTCCATAGACATGGCCTAAACTGTTGCCTCCGCAATGAATGATAAGTATATCTGGAGGACGCTCTGTCAGTAAAGTAACACAGAGAGGTACCAAGTCCAGCCACCTCATTCCATGCACGCCATGCCAGTGCACTTCCACATGAGAAAATCCGAGATATGCAGATAGACGGCAGCTTTCGGCATGCACCTTCAACCAATGTATCCATGAGTCTCCCAAAATCCAGATAATCTGTTTTCGAGTACGCAGAGCCATGGCTGTGTGGTCTCCTGTCAGGGAGAAGACGGTCTTACTGAATCTCGCCGTTCAGAACACCTACTGAACTTTATTGACCAATCCCTAGCGCCTCTCATTCTCATTTGCATGCTTCTCCACCCAGAATCCCCGTTGGTGATATGCGCAGCCTGCAAACTACCGCCATACCCGCAGATATGTATGGGATCAGAGCGTGACGACGGTACATTAAAGTATTATTCCCCTTTTTCCCCTTTAAGGCGGGCTCTGAAAAGAGCCATTTTTTTGTTGTTTTTGCCTTAGAGAAATCTGTTATTTTGTTTATTTGTTTGTATTTTGTGTGCTCCAACAACCATTACAGAACCTTCTCTAAAGCAAGCCTTACATTCCAAAAGAACATGGCATTACCCAAAGAATATAGCGCAACACCATCTGCCTCAAAATAATTCGCATTACTTGGAACAATGTTATCGTGGCTGCAGAAAAACATACCAGCTTGTAACATGAAAGCACGCATGCCGCGATTGATGATACACCTCCCAATACTTTGATCTGGACAGAAAACAGAATTGTTGTCCCATTTTACTCTAGGGACTAAACCAGAAAAAATGACTTTCATCGTTGGGAAGAGGTTCATGAGTGCTTCAACCAACTGTCCCAAATCTGCTAACAAAGTATGTGAATTCACGTAGCCCAAATCGCAAGCACCGTAGTGCAAAATTACCACATGAGTAGTGGTCATCGTACGCATGTCTCTGCATACTTGCAGAATTGCCGCAGCATTGGCATCAGTGTCAGCGCTCCACACCACCTCCACTCCTCTCACATCCAAATGGTGTGCCACATGCCTACTCTCGGCATAGTGTTGTAAGCCATGGGCAAAAATGTCTCCAAGCACCAAAACCCTGACCCTCTCCACCTCTGCCATCTTCATTATACGCATCGTCTTTCGACACAAAAAAGTAATGCAATTATGGCATGTTGTCAATTTGTCCTTACAACAGTTACAAGTTCCCTGTGCACTGCAAGGACTGAAATGCTACCCTTATGACACCCCTCATTTTCTGTGCGTAGAAGGTGGCCATAGAAAATACATCATGAAGAGGTTATAACTTTGTTGTTGGGTGCATGGCCTTTGGCCATGCACCCAAGAGTTCAGGGTCTCCCCACAACCACCCCAGTGATATGTGGTAGTTGGGGTTTTTCTATAGGTGTGGTATCCGTCAGTGCTTCTGGCCAGAGGCTGCACTCCTAGCTGTATGTCCATAGATATTACATGTGATGGGTGTGCAATGGCTTGGACGTCTAGTGCTTATAACTTTGTTCTTGAGAGCATGGCCTTCAGCCATGCACCCAAGATGGTACACACTCCCCACCACCAGCCAATCGATATGCAATGCTACGGGTGTGTCCATGGGTGTGACATGCTGCGGTGGTTGTGGCCAGGGCCTACAGTCTTGGAAGTAAGGCCTTCGGCCTTCGGCCGACGACCATGCATCCAAGACTCTAGGCCCTGGCCACAACCACCGTAGCATGTCACACCTATGGTGGCGTACTAATTAATTCAATATCCGTAGGAATAAGTTATGCAATTACGGCAGGTTGTCAATTTCGTTATTAGACCCCTCATATTCTGTGTGTACAAGGTGGCCATAGAAAATACATCATGGCATACTAATTAATGCACTATCCGTAGGAAAAAGTAATGCAATTTCGGCATGTTGTCAATTTCAATGTTTGCTAACACCACGCGTGTCCGTACAACAGTTACAAGTTACAAGTTCCCTGTGCACTGCATGGACTGAAATACTACCGCTATTAGACCCCTCATTTTCTGTGCGTACAAGGTGGCCATAGAAAATACATCATGAAGACCGACGGCCAGAACAAATGCATTGATCACCCGAGTCTTACTGTCTGAACCTTTCCCAACGCTCTATGACACAGCAAAAGAGTTTTATAAATATAGCATGTTTCCGCTGGTTGCCGCTCCGCTATCGGCGGATCCAAGATGTCGGGCACATACAAAAATTCTGACGCAGAACACGTCTCGCTGCAGCCAAATGGCAGAGATGTTGCGTGTCTGCGGTCATGACGCCAGCCCCGTATCCAATCGGTGTCTTGTCCCTGGACCGAACAGGGAAGTGTGACCGCGAAGCAGACATAGATATCACACATTTTTCAGACCTACTTTTTGGTCATTTTAATGAAAAGTACTGCACGGAAGGTCACCAAATTTACAAAAGCACACTTTCTAGACCAAGCCCCTGCACCTGCCGCAAATTTGGTGAAAATCCATCCAGCGGTTTGACCTGTAGCCGTGCGTAAAGTTTTTCCCCCATTCAGTCTATGGGAAAAGAAGATGAGTGGGCCATATACTTTTTTTGCAAAGTTTGGTGAGGATTCGTCCTGGCGCAGCGGAGTTATAAGCCACTCAAAAAGTGCTCTTCCTATGGAAACAGCAACTTAACCATAACTACACGGCCAGTACCGTGGCCGTGTAATATCTTCTACATATATTACAGAGCTATCCTTGACATATTCACCTTTACAAAAGGACTTGTAAGCAGGAGATAACAGTTGATCCAGAAAATACGTCTGTGGCAAAGTGGTCCTTGTTGGTCCTTGCCTCGGTGCGCGTGGATATATGTATTCTTGGCATCTTGCTTTTCTGCTTCAGCAAACAATATATATGTAAGTCAGTCATGAGCATTTGTTTTGTGTCTATCTATCTAAATGTTCATGTAGCTTTGTGCATGGATGCCTATATGCTTCATGTCTATGTGCTCCTACATCATGATGTCAGTGATTACATCTTTGGTTTCCAAGGTTGTAGTGAGTCAACTTGTTTCGATTGATGGCAACTCTATCTCCTCCATATCGTCAATCAGGTATGGTTTGAATGGCTGTCTGAACGAGCAACGTTTCTCACATCTGTGATACCACGACGATGGTGATGAAGGACCCAAGGGTCATGTACATCTATAATTTCTCTGTCTTTGGGCTGCAAGTCATGTGTGGGTCATGAGGGCCACACTTAGACCTCTGTATTCAATCCCCCCTTTGGTCGGCGAGTCGACCACCCTACCCAGATGACTCTCTTTATCCACGTACAGTTTCGGGAGCCAACCCTTTGTTATTCCTCCAAGGTGTCTGTAATACTTTGCATGTTTGTCCATACTCCAGGTCAAATAACTGCAATATCCAATAGGGTTGCACCATACACATTTTCCCCAATAGTCAGGTGTGTTGAAGGGACACTCAAATACTGTTCCTTCTGAGAGCAGAGGACACTGTGTCAGCTGAAATTTCAGTGCATTACGTGTCTTTGTTTCCTCAGCTTCTTCGGTCTCTAGGTCTAGCAATAGTTTCATCCCTGTAGTCTCTCAGTAGTCTTCCTGCATTATAATATTGCTACTCTGATGACACAGAAGGCATATAACACTAGTATCAATGTTGCTACCAGTACTTTCAGTCTGTTAGTCATCCATGATGGTATCCAGGAGAAGATGTATGACAACCAGTCGTCATTCTTTCCTATGGCGTGCGTCTCTGCCTCCATTTTAGCATGTAGTTCTGATAGTTGGGTGATAGCCTCTGTCAGGGCCCCATTCTTTTCATTGTGGGTGGGTTTCAATGTACAGCAAGAAGGCCTGATCTTGGCGAAAACGGCTCCTTCCATTGCTCTCAGAAGGCCCAGAATGTATTGGTTCTGTAGGGTCATTAACCTGACAGCTTTCAATTAATCTTTGATGGCATTGAACCCTTTAATGGTCGAGTTTATTGTCTGCATCAGCTCCCGTCGCATAATCTGGAGCCATTTGGCATTCACATTTGCTTGAATAGCCAGAATGATGGACGCGGGAAACATCTCAGTCCTGCTGAACAGCCTATGTTCTGGAGGCATTTCGTCCAGTACATCTTCCATCTTTGATGATGCATAGTTCCCGCTCTTCACTTTCGTAAGCTCTACAGATCTCTTCTTCCTTTGATGAGCACCCATTTTAGGGAATCAATCTATTTGTATGTCTTTCCGGTGTACTACTAGTGCTGGTGTGTTTAGCTGTATGAGAGAACATATCCCTCCCCAGTAAGGTGCAAATTGCATTTATGATTTTGATCCGAAGGCCCAGTAGTGGTCCATTATTACTGCAGTACCATCCTTCATACATGGTATCTTCAAGATTTGCTTGCTTTCTTTATTCTCTCCAACCTTTACTGGACAATTGTTCTGGAAACACAATGAAGCACTCTCGAGTGGTAGAAATGGCATAGGACCTGCTTCATTTTCTATCTATGTGAGAAACTTTGCACTTGCTCCCCATTCCTTGAGGCAGTTGTCATTTTCTTTTTGCACTATTTCTACGGGAACTCTTAGGAACATGTGTGCCTTGCTCCCAACCATTCCCTCTTTCCACCCTTTTGCTGTGTAGATTTGCCTGTATACCAAGAGCTGTGATCTTTCCCAGCATCCTGCCTTTCGTCCTATCTCCTTTTGTCCTATCTTGGGTCATTGTAATTCCTTTTGTGTCACTATCTTTACTTCTCCTTTATGTGAACCATCAGAGATGTATTCTATTGTCTTGTTAGTGCTCCAGTAATCATCTATCATGTCTTGAGTCTTGATTTAACTAACTTTATATGTGAACATCTTCCGCAACATCCATTTTAATGTAGCCCATCTTCCTTGAAATCGGCTTCTGGTGGTGCAGAACAACAAATGCATGAGGCATTGTGCTCTGTCAGTTGGAATTTAGGTTGCTATGAATGATCTATATGTACTCATAGCATAGGGGATGAGCAAGCATACATAACAGTTCTCCTTTGTAGTTTATTTCCCCACCTTGGTCATGTGCTTGCACCACATATTATTAGAGATATGGACCGTATCAGTTAGTTCTGAATTTACCTGGTCAAAGTCTATAACTGCAGTTCATTTAAGTCTTTTTGCCTCTTTGGCAGTGGTTGTCATCTGCCCAGGTATGCCTTCTGTAAAAGCATGGATGGGGTTTGCATTAGTAGGGGGTCAAGGCATGTGCATGCAAAAATAAAATCCTTCATAATGCAAAGAAGGTAAAGAAGAAGAGAAACCAGAAGGCACAAAACATAAATACAGAATTTGAATTACAGTTCAGTTCTTCTAATACCGAATGTCCTTTTGTGGTGTTCCGAAGATCCATAAGAATCACCTGAATAGCCTCAAAAATGCGTGATCATTGTTTAGTGTGTCAGGTTTAAGCTCTTTGTCTAAAGTATTGGAGAGCGCAGCATAGAACAACCACTCCCACACTAAACAGATCCTAGTATTACTGAGCAACCTTATAACAGATGGCTCTCTGTGGGTCAGATGTGGGTAGGTTTGTGCGACATAAAGCAGAAAAGCATGAAAGAACAATCTAGGCAGGATCATCCATTCAGTCTAATTAAATTAGAAATCTAATAAAGTACTGCTCAAACGATGTGTGCAGGTATGGAATCATGTATTTAAGGCAGTCCTTTACGTTCACGATGAATACCTGGTGAGAAGAAAAAATAGTGTGACTAATCTAATTCTGCGTTTTGTCCATCGCTAACTCTAGCCATAGACCTAGTCAGTCTTTGTGTTGGTGCTTCTTCTTTGTCTTGTTCTTCTTGTATCAAATTGTCTTTGTTCCGCCAGGGGAAGGTCTCACCTCAGCAGTGCTTGACGTCGCCAATATAATTCCAGGCTTTTTTGCCATATAGCTTAACAGCACTATAGGTGACCTGCTCATCAAGATAGGGTCCCTCAAACTTTGGGTTGAACCAAGGCCTCACAAAGCTTTGCAAATGAACAGTATCTCTTGGATATAGTAGTGGTGGCTTCAAAAATTCTTGGCTCATTTCTTGTGTGTTGTCTTTCTCACTCTTCTTTGACCTGGCCCGTCCGGGATTAAAGCGGTTGAGAGTTGGCACTAGCCATCATCGAAGCAATGTAATCATGCATTTCATCTCCTAAAATAACAGCAGAACTGAGGGCATCTGTCAATGCTCTAGTGGGAGGATCAAGTGGGAGTTGCATGTGTCTCCCTATCATCACCTCATGAGGGGTTAAATGGTAGTCAGATTCAGGTTGATTGCATGATGTGAACAAAGCTAGGGCAGGCAATGAAGCCATCCCTTTTTCAACGTGGCTTTAATTTTGACTATTTTCTATTTCAGCAAGCCATTGAGATGCTTGCGTATTCCATTTGCTTGTGGGTGATAAGCACAGGAGAACTTGCGCTTGATCCCCTGTAGAGGAATTATGTGCTCAAAGGTCTCATTTAAGAAGTGAGGTCCATTGTCAGACCGCAGGACCTCACCCACCCCCCATCATGGGAATACCTCTTCAGCAAAGAATTGTGCAGCTCTGAGAGCATCAGGGTGTGCACAGGGACCGGATTTGATCCACTGGGAAAATTGACTTACAACCACTATCATGTAGCGGTAGCCTTGGCACACTTGGATCATTCAACATAGTCTCTATGGAGGTGCTGGAAAGGCCCAATGGGAATTGCTCCTCACACTACATGTAAAGTATGGCCCACTTTGAACTTCTTGCAAACAGTACAATTCTCCATATATGCAGTGGAATGCTCTGCCATATTTGGACAGAACCACCCCAATGTGTGCAGCCAGTACATCCATACCTAGATAAGTGGGATGATGCAATTGTGTGAGTGCAATCTGCAATAATGCTACTGGTATCACTGGCTTGTCTGTGTTCTCCTGTCACCATAATGCAACTGTAGGGGATATTGAACAACCCCTCTTCACCCATAGTTCCTTTTTTTCCAAGGGTGCTTTTCCTTGAAACTCCATTATTTGCATGTCAGGTAATGAACTATACCCTTCCTTTAAAATCATGTTTTGCACACGTATACGTGTGTTTGGTGGAGTATCGAACTGATTTATTTTTGCAAAATATGCTGGGCGCTTCGCCTCTGCATCTGCGGCTTCATTGCCATGGGAGACTATGTCCTCCACTTCGTGTGTGCTTGGTACTTTATGACCACTATGGGTGATGGGAGTTGTAGCACATCTATGAGGCTGCCCAAAAGGGGTTTGTTTTCTACTGGTTTGCCATCAGCATGCCGGAAGTCCCTCCTCTGCCATTATGACAGTAGAGCATGCACTGTAGACGTCACATAGGCCGAAGCAAAATACACTGTAACTTCTTTGTCCTGGCACGCTTCTAATGCCATTATTAGAGCCACTAATTCTGATGCTTGCACTTAAAAATGTGAAGGTAATCCCGCGCTTGCTACTACTTCAGTTGTTCCGTCTAATTTGATTTCCACCACTGCCATCTCAGTGTGCCTTTCTCCCGTCACCTGGTCTATCGTCAAAGATGCATCAATATAAAGTACTTCTCTCCCCTCAAGGAAATTCTCCCCCACTTTAAGAATGTTGTCATATTGTTCCATGTACGCAGTGCAGTCATGCACATAGGGCCTCACCATAGGGTCAGGGTAAAACCCACTGGTAGGTGGTGGGCTACTGCCGACACATAACACTGTTCCTGCCGCCTGACATCCCAGTCCCACTGGAATATCATAGGCAGCAGCTGGAA
Organism: Ambystoma mexicanum; assembly: GCF_040938575.1. NCBI lineage: Eukaryota > Metazoa > Chordata > Amphibia > Caudata > Ambystomatidae > Ambystoma > Ambystoma mexicanum. The sequence goes on along the minus strand of NC_090928.1, from coordinate 499,300,638 downwards.
CGGTTATTTCCCATTCCCATGGAGTCCCATTGGACTCCATGGGAATGGGAAACCTGAAGCATTGACACCGTTACTAACGGTGCCGGTGCTTCAGTGAAAAGCCTGCCTGTTGGGGCTTGAATTCCCGGCAGGTCAGGCCTGCCAGCAGTTCCATGCCCCTACTGGCAGGCTCTTAGTTTGGCAGTCTGGAAAGGGTGCCCGTACGTTGCTACCTGTACCCTTATTTCCGGACTGCCAAACTTGTAATGAAACCCATAGTCTCCCTCGTTCATTGGTTCATCTAAAAATGTCACTGGTTTTACAATTCTGCACCTTACTACCTTTATCGATGGATTCAAAATAAATATCTTGTATCCAGATGCTCTCTGGGTGGTCAAAGTGCTTTTGGGTTTTTAGAGGACTGCAAAGAGGGCATGCTCCACGTAAAGTGTGGTGCTGCACTCCAATTGGATACTCCCCTACTTCTCTACGGCGAATGCAGCAGCAGACTTAGCTTGTTCGCACGGGTAATGTCCTCTCAACAATGGGTCTAAATCCCCACTATAGTAAACCATTGATTGGTATCCTAAAGTTATCTTTTGTGTTAGCACTGCAGTCATCACTACTCCAGTGCAGTGTGAAAACAGGTCAAATTTGTCATGGCACTTGGGAATCCCTAAACCTGGAGCTGTGTATATTGCCTTCTTCAGCTCCTGAAATGTTTGTCATTCTGTGTGTCCACAATAGGTTACTGTCTCCTCTCTGTTCCACATGAAGACCGCTTAATAGGGGTCTTGCATTTGTGTTGTAGTCAAATACCCAGGCTCTGCAATAATATTAATGGGGCAAGAATTACTGCATTTCTCTTACTGTCTTCAGCATCAGCGTTCTGAACATAACGTCTACCCTTTCTGGAGTTACCCTTTGGCCTTCCTGTGATATCAACTCTCCGATGTACCATACTTCCTTCTGGCAATAATGCAATTTCGCCTTTTCTACCTTCTAAACTTTCTCTGCTAATACTGTCAGCAAGTGTACTGTGTCATTTCAACACTGCTCTTCCGATTTGCTGCAAATCGAAATATCATCTCCATACTCAATGACAGTACTCGCCATCTGTATGTTGCCAAGGTCCATTTGGAGAACCCTATTAAAGATAGAGGGTGACTCACAGTACCCCTTTGGTAATCTCGTGTGTTTTCACTACCGGTTTCAATATGGGAATGAAGTCAAGACCTGTGACTCTTCATGGAGTGTTATAGAAAAGAAGGCATTCTTCAAATCTATTACTGTGAAATGGGTAGCTTCCGGTGGGATGCTACATAGGATTGTCGCTGGACTGGGTACTAATGGAAATTCTGCCTCAACAATTTGGTTCAAAGGGTGTAAATCTTGAATAAAATGCCACAATCCCGTGTTATCTTCTTCACCGCGTACACAGCTGTGTTACACTGTGACTCAGAAGAGACTTAAATGCCTTGCTTTACTAAAGCAGCAATTGTCTCATAAATCCCTTTGTCTGCCTCCCTTGATAGAGGATATTGCCTTGCCCTTGGAAAAATAGCCCCTGGCTTGAGTTTTATTTTTACAGCTCCTATCCCCTTTAACAGACCCACGTCATATGAACTGCTAGTCCATAGGACACTGGGCTCTCACCCCAAGTCTTCGTCTAGAAATGGTGATGGTGCCTTTTGCAGCAAAACCATTCTCTGTGGTACTTCCCTGTAATGTATCCTTACCCAATTTGTAATGCTCATGATAAACAGTTCCTCATCTCTCAAGTGAGTCAGCCTGTGCCCTACCCCTACTGTGATTACTGTCCTCCATGATCGTTCTGTGTTGTCAGTCCCATGCAATACTGTTCTCTCGTCCTTTACTATAACCGCTTTGAGTTCTATCGGTATCACCTGTCCTTCCTTCTCATTTAGGGGAACCTCTGATCTGAACAAGCACTCATTGCACAATTTGCCTTGTGTCCCTGGAAGCCATGCTATCAGCACTTCCACTCCATATTGGAAAAGCTTGAGATTCACTGGCATCCCCCTCTGTCTGCCCGCAATATGCCTGAATGAGTTTCCTCACGTTCATGTAGTGAATTCCTGGTATCGAAACACACAATCCCTTGGTCAGTGAATGAAACGGTCATGTTAAGTCGTCTCATCATATCCCTACCCATTATGTTTACTGGTGTCTGTTGGGAATATAACAATGGCATTGTCAGGTCGTGTTCTCCTATGGAAAGTGGAAGTTTGTCAGTGAAACAAACTAAATCTGTAGCCCCAGAGAATCCTTGTGCATTCATGGCAATGTCTGACATCAGGTATCTTCCCTTCCTGATACAGGATCGAGTCGCCCCCGTATCTATGACAAATGAGAAAGTCTTGACACCTATTGTCACCCTGATACATGGTTCCTCCTTCAGATTGGATCTAACGGATAGGTTTGAACACATCTGGTTTGTATGTGGGTTGTCCTATTGCTGATATAATGACATTACTGTCAGTGTAAACGGATTTCCCCCCACTACAGTTACCCCAGTGCAGTCAGTGTGTGTTGCTGCTACAAGGTTCTGCTGCGTCACTGCTTGCTGGTTGAGGTGGCTGCATTTGTTCCTGTGCTTGTGGTGCATGTGTCATGGACTGATATGACTGCACTTGCATGTTTTGTGTGTGCGCTGGTTTTGGCACGTAAACCTGCGCTTGTATGTGATCCTGGGCATAATAGTTGGTTTGCTCTATCTGCAATGTTTACTGATGCAGCATCCCCCCATTCGGTTGCATTCCACCTCTGCCTTTGCACATTCGAGTTATGTGACCTATCCTTCCACATAGCCAGTATTGTATTGGAGCCCCCCATTGGTCTCGGCTGTCTCCCATTAAATCCATCTCCACCGAGCTGCATCGAGTATCTGAACCCTTTTCCAGGGCCACACCTCCCCCTCCCCTTGGCCAGTGGTTTGCATCTCCCCTTCTTACGAAAACTCCTCCTATTGCATGTGGTCGGTTTTGTATATTCTGAGTAACTACTCCCTCCCCACTCGTCAGCATCGCCCCTTAATAGTGCACTAGAGTAGGTTGGATTTCCGACCATGCCTCCATCTCCACTAATTTCTTCAGCTGTTTCTGTACCTGTTCTGGCAACCGTTGACCATAACCCCACTGTTTTATCCCACAGCTCTCTCATCTCAAGGCGCCAATGCTCTTGAATCTCCTAAATATATTGAAATGAGTCTTCATCCTCTTGCATTTTGCATACCATCATCACGCTTGTCAGATGTGTTTGGGTACAGTACTCTTAGAGCTTGCCATACTGCTACTCTGCATTTATTGAACAGTGCATCAACGTGTACCGTGTTCTGTGCTGTCACTCTAGGACATCCTGCTCTTTTCCAAACATCCTCCACTACCTACACAAGAATGGCTGAAAGTAGGCTCTTCATGTCTCCCACTGCCAGTGTCGTTCCTGCTGTCAGTCTTTCAATCTCATAAATCCATTTCCCAGCCCTGCAGTCAATGAAGGTAGCTTGCACCTTAAATTATCCTTCTCCCTTTGTTGCCATGGTATATACTGAAGTCTTCCGCCACCCTTCTCTAGTAATGGAAACTGTGTCCGTGTCAATCCTCTGTCACGTCTCCCTATGTCTTTAGCAGCTGTAAATGCCCTTGTCATCTCTGCTCATTTCTGTCCTGGCAGGGCTCTGAGCACATAAGGGGTAATTTCATCTGCACAGTGTTGTCTGTCCTTGGAACACCCCAGTCCTCCCTCATGTTCTCCCTCTTCTCTTCCCATGTCTTCCCCTTCTCCCCAAAATGTGTCTCTGTCAGAACTCATTTCCCTGGATCAGCAGCTATGCCTCTCACCCTCGTCATCGTCGCTTTCATGTCAATCTTCACCTGATCCCATGGTCCCAATGCTATTGCCACTGTCTTCTTCTCTTCCATCCTTGAAACTAAGCCTCCTTAACATCAGTTTCTGACACTGCTTCCCCTTTGCTTGATCTGAAAGAACATGTTCCCCTATCAACGAGGATCCTGTTGTACCCCTATTTGTCTTTGGGACAACCAAACTATCTCTCCTGCTCCTGTAAAGTTCCCCTAGTTTTCTTTGTATCCCTTCCCTGTTATTATTATTCAGATGTATCAAAACTGTTTTAATGTCCACTGCTTTCTTAGAAGATCTCTCCTTACTTTAGTCTTTTTCCCGATCACGTTTCCTATCCTCCTCTTCTTCTCTGCGTCAGTGCTCTTTAATCAGTCGCTCGACTTCCAATCTCCTTTTCTCCCTCTTTATTTGCATTTGTCTCTTCTGCTCTTCTTCATTCTTCCTCCTCCCTATCTCTTCTAGCTCTCTCAGCTTTTTCTTCTCTCTCTCTCTTTCTTCTGCTTGCTCTCATTCTTTTCTCAGCCTGTCATATTCTTCCTTCTCTTCCCTATCTCTTCTCTGTGCTTCCTCCATTATTTCTGTCCATTCTTAAGCTTCTTCCTCCACATCTTTACGATTTTTCATTTCCTCTCCCATATTTCCCACCTCTCCTGTGATCTTCCTGTCCAGTTTAAGCAATATCTGTCCACCTACCCATTCATTTGACGGTACAATCGCCACATGGCATCTGCTATGTCCTGCCTTTCCCACGTCATCTTCCCTCAGATTAGCTTGCAATTCGACGCTCTCCTTACATTCCCCACTGTTAACCTGCGACTTTTAATTCACCTGCTTTCTGCCACTAAGTGTACATTCGCTGCTATATGCTGGAGGTGCAAAAAAAATTGGATTGGTATATCCTGCTTCTGCTTTCAACTCCATTAAGAGGTAAAATCCCTGACTTTCTGCTGTTTGGTACACATCTGCAGTTTGAGGAGGAGGAGGGGGAGCCAACAAAGGTTCGGCTTCCATATCGCATTGACTCATCATCCTAACACATTTTCTATAGCTCTAATACGGCCAACCGGTTACTTAACTTCCTCCCCATATAAGCTGCATGTAAATACACAGTGATATAGCTGCACACATTTGGAAAAGCTTCTGTCTTTGGGCCATGGCTTTGGCAAATTTGCTCACAGTATCGTAAGTCCATTCTTTGTTATACTTGTGTACTTTGTCTTGATATCGCGAAAGGGACTTGCACAAATGATGAATGGGTGTATCCCTTAGTTTGACATGTTATTTTTTATATTCATAAATACTTACTTGACGTCAAATAGGGATTTGGACACATTCAATTTACCATCTCAATTTGCAATTTACATAATTAACATTACTTTTTAATCACATTTCGACAAACCATGACAATTTAAAGAATCTCTTCAACAGCCTCTCCGGCTCAACACCATCAACGAGAATGTGCTGCGCGCACCACCCACACTGTGTTTTGCACCCTTAAGGCCCAAATCACAATTCCACTCATGTGCTCCTCAAGTCCTGCCCAAATAACATAACACTTTTCATCCATACAAGAAACAGTTCAAAAACTAAAATCCACCATCTTCTACACACCTCGAGACCTATTTGACAAACTCACAGGTGATGTCACCAACTGCCTAAAGAAAAAACCCTTAATACTTCACCATATATGTCTGCCTTCATCAACATAAACACAATAACAAACATGACATAACGCACGCTGTCTTGCTGCTCAACAGGGTATCCTCAAAAATCATGTGATCCCTCTTCTATAGCGCCGCATATAAGAATACATCCCAAAGAGATAATTTGGGAAGCCACCTACCGTGATATGAGCTAGATTCTCCTTCTAATACCTATACACAGGTAACCATACATAATCATCCATGAACCAAGCTAAACTGCCTAACCCATTGGTATACTTTTTCCATATTTTTAATGTTTTTCGTCCATAAACTAAGCTAGCGCCTTGAATGTAGGTAATATTGTCCCGGGAGGATAGCACAGCGGCAGCGTGCGCGTCTTGGAAGCAAGGCGACACAAAGCAACAACAGGTTCGATCCCCGGGTCCACGCTTAGAAACCTCTGAGTGTTTAAGCGCGTTATAAATACGTAACTAAGACAAAGAAAAAACACAATTACACAACTAAGAAAAAAAACTAACAATTCCTGTAACAGCGCCTCGATGCCTGCGGGCTGTGTGAGTGCTTTATAAATGTAAAAATAAATTAAAAAATTATATTTATATCTTTTTCCATCTGTAAACTAAGTTGACTGTCTAAGCTGTCTTCCTAAACTGACCGCCTAAAGAACAGGTAACCTTTACACAAAAACATAGAATCACAACACTAAGCAGAACTTTCCCCTCCCTCCATATTTGCCATACCGTCAAGTCTATAATTATACTCAGTGGTTCGCTGAAGCCCCTCGGACACTGACTCTCCAAAAATCTGTCACTCTGTCATCTGGTCTGCTTGATGCCCCACTGGGAGTGACAGGAATTTCCTTCAAGGCAGCTCCTGTCAACCTCTTCACTTGTATCCACGCATTGTATTGGGAGTTGCTGCGCATCCCTTCAGGCATGCGGCGGGACAAGGCGGGCTTAATGTGAAAGGTCTTAGCGTCCATCCTCCTGCTACCACTTGTAAAGGAGCAGCTGGGGCACTCTTTGGAGCTACCCCGATTACCAGCAATAGGATACCTGGACCCCAACAAAATCCCTGCCACAAATATGCTCAAAGATGGCATCACAAATGTCATCAATGACATTTGTGATGTCATCTTTGAGGTCATGGGTGGTAGTTCTTGCAGTGCACAGTGGTAGCGCAAATTATGGTTGCGTACCTTACCATAACTGGTGAATTTCTGTTTTTTTTAGGTTTTACCTGTACACATAACGTCCCTGTAGGAAAGGTTTTCCAATGAATTTCAAAGGTGTTTTAGTAGTGCAACTTAACCATAACGTCCCTTTAACAATGTTTTTGTTAGTTAATTTCATAGGTTTTTAGTAGGCCACTTTAACCTTAATGTTGCTTTAGGCTAGTTGTTTCAATTAAGGGAAATGTTTGTAGCAGCTCTGTAAAAACTGGAGGGGGTGTCTGTACATCTGCTCTCTATATGGTAGAGGAGAGGCACAGAGGACCCCAGCCAAGATTCTCTATTGTTGATAGCAATGGACGAGAAGTCAAGGCCTAACTTCTCAGGGGTTGATGCAGGCTTGTTCTTAAGTACAGTGTAGTCCCCAAGCCCCCACAAAGGAATGGCTACACACTGTATTAGTGAAAACACAGTCTTTATATAATTAAGGTTCAAATTTATATACGCAATCACAATAACTCACTTTGTGCTCAGTTAATCTACAATGGCAAATATATACAGTTCTAAGTGGTACCACAATTATTATCAGATCTCATTAAAGTGCATCAACTATACTCTGGTCAAATGTCACACAAATCAATTAATAAAGGTAACCAACAATAGATATAGGAGGGAAAGCAGTTGGTTAGAACAATTGGCAGAATACTGGCCCCGTTACCTAGACACAGTTCTGTGTGGAGATCCCCCCACCTGGGCAACCTGTAAAGTAAAGATACATTAGAAGCCCAGTCCACATGTTGTTCAATAAGTCTTATTTCCTTCTACAAAGTTTCTACCACCCCAATGTACATGGAATAGCAGAGTTTGACGACGAGTCATCGACGGATCCTTCTTGATCCAGCTCTCTTTAAAGCAGGAGCCACAGATCGTCAAGATCCCTCGAAGAAAGTGAACTCGGCGTTGAGGTGGCAGCTTTGGTCCCAGCGATGCTCGTCGATGACGGGGCCAAGATGTCCTGCAAGGAAGAGGCGTGCGGGGTCCTCGATGTTGATAGTTCAGGACAGCAAAGAGATTGTGAAGAACTGTGGCCCAGCAAGGGTGTTGAGTCATCCGGCGTCTTTATGGTTTTTGGGTGGCGGGAAACCCACTGGCGGATTCTCCTCGGTGCATGGATGGCCTGGCCTTCTCCAGCGGGATAAAGCAGTGGGCAGTGCGGAAGAGCGCATAGGGAATCAAGTGTCTTAATCAAGGGAGCGTGCGGTTCCAGTCATCGATGGCACGGCATGAAGCGGTCCCCTCTTCTGGGCAACATGGCTTCGACAGGCCTGCAGCAGTTATAGCAACCCTGCGAACCCTGGTCGACAACAACGGACGGAATGTCCATTGCTTATCTTCGTTCTCCTCAGCGGTCCCCGTCTCCGGTTGGCAGCCTGTCGAGGGTCTGACTTCCAGGGCGCTTCGGCGAAGGTTAGCAGTGCTTGATGATCCTTCGGAGCACGGGTAGAGAGCATCTAACCAGGTCCTCTCTTGGATCAGTCTCGACGGCTCAGCGCCTTTCGGTGAAGGGAGACAGCAGTCAACCTTCTTCTTCAGGTTCGGTTGTCGAAATCAAGCGTCAGTTTCAACTTCAGCTTCTGAACGAATTCTAGCAGTGAGAGGCCCCCAAATATACTAGTTGATCTCTCATTCATTCGGCTGGGTCACACTGAGGCAACCAATCACTCAGAAAGTCATTCAGCCAATCAGGCCTACAGTGCATTCAGGCCATTCTCCTCCCTCTCAGACACTTACAACAAGGAATGTGTATTGGGACAAGTACGCAGCCATTCAACACCACGCACTGCATTCATACCATTTTTGGGCAGAGCTGTCTCAGTCATTGTGCTTCATAATAGAAACCAGACATCCACAACAAGAAGTGCATATTGGTAACACACTCCATTCACCCAGGTCCCACCCACATGGTGTACCCACAGCATACAGTCACTGGGAAGGCTCCAGCCAGTCTGGCATGGACTTCAAAACACCACCATATATGGAACTTCCACCCAACAGCCAGTCAGGGGGAAGGGACGAGTCAGGGTTTCCCAGGACTTTGGGAAAACAAGGTAACAGGCAATTGAAAGCAACAGGCCACAGGGGCCATCTTGGTTCCTATCAGGAATCAACTGATTCCAATGGCAGGGCCTGGGTATCCCCAAAATGGAGGAAACTCATAGCACCTGTCAAATTCAGAATGGAGCTGCCACCAGCCCACACCCTGCTCTGTGGGCCACACACAGGTGCTCAAAAACATACACTATGGGCACAGAGTTGCACCCCCACCGATGGGTGCCATAAAGGCATCCCATGGGTCTGTATACCAAACCAAAAACAGGAAGAGATGCACTGCCAGGAGTCCCACATGGACTACTGGGCAGAAAATGATACAGCACACACATGAAAAAGGACTACAGGACAAGGACAGGGAGGCCCTGTCCCTCCAATGCATTTCCAGCATCACAGTCCCCCCCAGACTGAGGTTAGGGTGCCTAATCTCCCATGGGATAGACACCCTCATCCTGACAGTCAACATACCTTCTGGAAGGGCCATCTGCATTATCGTGACTCTTCCCTGGTCTATGCTCTATGGAGAAGTCTAGCCCTTGCAGGCTAATGGACCACCTCAGCAGTTTCGGGTTCTCACCCTTCATCTGGGGCTTATAATCTGTTTGGAGCTTGAAGGTAGACCCTGTAAGGTAGGGCCCAAAATGCGCAAGGCTCCAAACTATGCTGAAACATTCCTTTTCAACAGTAGCCCACCTAAGTTCTCTACCCTTGAGTTGTCTACTAATGAATATGATCGTATGATCGGATGTTCCCTCACTTTGTCATCTAACTGGGACAAGACAGCTCAAATTCCGGTGTTGCAGGCATCCTTCTGGACGATAAAGGGTTTGCTGTAGTCAGGCGCACACAACACAGGTGCCCTACACAGACTTGCTTTCAAGGCATCAAAAGCCCTCTGACAGTCTTCAGTCCAATTAACCTTCCTAGGTTGTTTTGGTGAAGTCCAAGCTGTCAGAGGTGCAGCTATGGTCCCATAGTCCGCCATGAAATTGCGATAATACCCAGTGAGGCCCAAAAAGGTTTGTATCTGGGGTTTGAGTAGTGGGAGTCTCCCAGTCATGTACATCCTGTACTTTACTGGGCAAGAGGTTGGATTTAACCCCCTCCTACCTCATGACCAAGATACGTGACTTTCCCCTGAGCTATCTGGAACTTGGTGGCCTTGATAGTGAGGTTAGCCCTTTTCAAGGCCTGCAACACCTTATGTAGATGTGTCAAATGCTTTTCCCAGGTGGAACTGTAGACAGCAATGTCGTCTAAGTAGGCCACACAAAAGACCTCCAACTCACTGAGCGCATGATTGACCAATCTCTGGAAGGTGGCAGGGGCATTCTTCAACCCAAAAGACATGACCCTAAACTGGTAGAGTCCCTCAGGTGTTGAGAACGCTGTCTTTTCCTTGGCATGGTCCGTCAGAGCTATTTGCCAATAGCCTGAGGTAAGGTCAAAGGTGCTCACAAATATGGCAGCACCTATGGTGTCCATGAGCTCATCAGCCCTGGGCCATGGGCGTGTGTCAGTTTTGGTGACGGCATTGACTCCTCGGTAGTCCACACAGAACCTCCAATCCTTGGTACCTGCCTGGGAACTTGCCCTTGGGACAAGGACCACAGGACTGGACCAGGGACTGGTTGAGGGTTCAATAACACCCAGATCCAATATCTTGGCGACCTCAGCCTGGATGTGGTTCTTAACGGTACCTGGCATACAGTAGCACCTGCTTTTGACAGTGTCAATATCGTGCCAACACCACGGTGTAAGGCCTGGTGTCAGTGGACAAAGAGAGGCATACTGCCGGAGCAAATCCCTGCAGGCCTTCTGCCGTTCTGTCATCAGATCTGGAGAGAGATGTACTCCCTCCACTGAGCCATCCTGAGGGTTGCTATGCAGCAAATTGGGAAGGGGCTCACTCTCATCCTCTTCTTGCTCTGAAGCCAGCAAGAGACATGAGACTTCTTCTTGCCTGCGGAAAGGCTTGAGCCTGTTAACATGGAATACCTGAGGGGCTACCGCAGGAACTCCCATGTCAAACCAGATAATTGACTTCACCCATCTTGGAGATGATCCGGAAGGGTCCAGTCCACTTGTCTGCCAAAGCTCTATGCTTGGTAGAATCCATCACAAGGATTTCCTGTCCCGGAGTCCAACCCACTTGCAAGGCTTTAAGGTCATGCCAGTTACTTGTTCAATTCCTGGCTGGCCTTGAGATTTGCTGTCACTTGACCCATCAACTGTGTCATCCTCTGTCTGAGGCCTAACACATAGTCCCCCACTTGCTTGGAGGGACCTCGAGGGGTGTCTTCCAAACCTTCTCTGATCAAGGCAAGGGGCCCCCTCACGGGATGTCCAAAGAGTAACACAAAGGGGCTGAAACCAACACCCTCTTATGGTACCTCTCTGTAACCGAACAGCTGGCATGACAGGAGATCCCATTTCCTCCTTAGGGGCTCTTCCAAAGTGCCTAGCATGTCCTTGAGAGTTTTCTTAAATCTCTCAACCAGATCATTGGTCTGGGATGGTAAGAGGTGGAGAACTTGTAGGTTACCCCGCACTCTTTCCACATGGTTTTCATGTAACAAGACATGAGGTTCTCGGTCGGAGACAACCTCCTTAGGGAATCCAACACGGGTGAAAATGCCCAGGAGAGCCCTGGCAACCACCTTGGCAGTAACAGTCTGATGGGGAATAGCCTCAGGGTACCTGGTGGCATGATCAACCAAGACCAGGATGAACCAATGTCCACCTGAAGTGGGAGGGTCAAGGGGACTGACAATGTCGGTGCCCACCCTCTCAATCGGTGTGCCAACCACTGGCAATGGCTGCAGTGGGGCAATGACACTGCCTCCAGTCTTGCTAGACAACTGACAAGTTGGGCAGGTCCTGCAGTGGGACTCCACTTCTACTCCCATCCGGGGGCAGTAGAAATGGGCAGAGAGCCTCTGCTTAGTCTTCTTGGTACCAAGATGACCAGCTAAGGGCACCTTGTGCACCAACTGCAGCAGGAAGGGCCTGTAAACCTGGGGTACTACCAACCTCTTGAGGGCACCAGGTTCAGGCTTAGTGGGCGCACTAACAAGGAGATCACCCTCCCAATAAATCCAGAATGCCCTAGGCACTTCTCCTTGTGCCTGGGACAGGGCCTGTTTTCTCAAACCCTCGACAGAGTGGTACTCTCTCTGACCCTTACAGAAGTCCACCCAGGAGGGTTCAACAGGCATTGATGGTCGGAGTGGTCCTCCGGATTGAGAACCTCCCCCACAGGTGGGTCTTCTGCCTCTTCTCCCTCAGGAGTTGAGTTTGGGTTTTCCACTGTACCCAGCCCATCCGGAGCATGGATCCCAATGGGTGCTGTAGGAACAGCAGGAAAAGAAGGAGCCCCCTTAGGCCTTGCCTTTGGCTTGGGGTACCTGACTCACAGCCAGACCCGGTGTCACCTGTGACCTAGTGATTGCAGAAGCAGTCAGGGGGGAGATCATCAGAGATCAACCCCAACTATACTAGATCATTTCCTAACAGAATGTTAGCAGGGACATTGGCCTGAACCAGGACAGGAAGCATTGCTGTCTTGTCTCCAATCATAAGTGTGACTAAGGCTACAGGCGATAATTTGGGAGGCCCACCAGCTAACCTGGTGGTTCTCAGAGGAGCACCTACATAGTCCTCTGGCTTGAGCAGGATCCTGTCCAACACTGTCATGCTTGCCCCAGTGTCTCTCAAACCAGTAGAAGGCTGGCCATTCAAGAGGACACTTCTCAATAACCTACGAGTGTTCTGTGGGATTGTCACCAGTACTTCTGCGTACTGGTCTCAGGCCCCAAGGGGCACTAGGGAAATCTCTACAGGAGCACTGGATGTGATTCCTGTAGTGGAGGGGAGGACAGTGGCCTCCACCTCAGACATGGGGTAAGGGTAGGTCAGGCTGATAGCCTGGACTCCAAGTGCCTTACCTTTACACTTTGGGTCACTCCTCTTGTGATCCAGGGCCCCATAGTCCCAACAAGTGCCAGGAATGCGGGGTACGGTACTGGAACCACTGGGAGCCTGCTTTGCAGCAGGTGGACCACTACTCTTATTCCCACCCACAAGTGACTTATCCCCACTAGATTTTTGGGTCTCAGTAGAGGAAGGTTTTGGTTTGCCCAACTGTAATCGCTTTTGGGACTCCTCAGCTTTCTGAGAGGTCCACTTTTCTTTGTTCGTATCAATCCCACTGGAGTCCTTAGGGGACACCCGGTGGGAGAACCACTTGTCAGCTAGCCTGGCCAGCTTAAAGGGATCCAAAATGTTCTGTTCAGCAACATACTGACGTATCTCTGGTGAACAGGCTTCAGAAAAATACTCAAAAAACAAAAGGTGGGACAATTCAACAAAGGTTTTCACCTTATATCCATCAATCCACCCCATCATGTTCATGTGCGCAGCACTCACCCAGTCAACCCAAGACACATTCTCTCTTTTCTTAAAATCCCTGAACCTTTTAAGGTGTTGCGTAGGTGTCTTGCCAAACTTGGCAATCAAAGCATACTTCATGCACTCATACTGGCCCCTTTCTTCCACACTCCCTTTCAGAATACAGTCATATCCGGTCTGAGGCACTCTGGTCAACAAACACTTAGCCCAATCTCTCTAATCAACATCATGAATTGCACAAGCCATGTCAAATGCTTCAATCCATTGGAGGATATCAGAACCCTCCACAAACACACCAACCAAATATTTCATAAACTTGGTGGCTGGTGACCTGACACTCTCAACCGGTTTAGCTAAAGTCTCCACTCTAGCTTTCTCTAGCTGGATTCTCTGACATTCGGTGTCCTTGTCTTTCAGTTCAAGATCCCTATTCTGGAGTTCCACTTGCTGTGCCAACTCTTCTTTCTTAAACTCAGCTTCTATTTCCAACTTGCGGTATTCAAAGGCCAACTTTATCCTTAATAACTCAAGTTCCATGGAATTGTTCGGGGTCGGAACGGAGGCAGCAGGAATGGCGGCATTCCCAGAAATAGATTCAGCAACAACCCCACGGGCAGAGTCCACATTGGTTGCACCCCCCTTCAAGAGTTTCACCATCAGTCTGGTAGTCCACCAGAGCTGCTACCAGCTCAGCCATAAACTTATCCACAAAGTCTAACTCCCTGGCTTCACAAGCACTCTGTAGAGCCTCTAAGCTCATCCTAGTCAATTTACCATTTGCAACCGACTCCATTGCTTGTAATGCAGTTATCTTGTACACAACTAAACCTCAATTTAACAAAGTACAGATATTTTGTAAGTGGCACGGTTATCCACTGATTCTTAAAAGCATAAGCACCCCACCGCTGCCACCAGTGTAAGGACTGGAGGGGATGTCTGTACTTCTGCTCTTTATATGGTAGAGGAGAGGCACAGAGTACCCCAGCCAAGATTCTCTATTGTTGGTAGCAATGGACGAGCAATTAAGGCCTAGCTTCTCAGGAGGTGATGCATGTTGGTTCTTAAGTACAGTGCAGCCCACAATCCCCCACAAAGGAATGTCTACACACTGTATTAGTGAAAACACAGTCTTTATATAATTAAGGTTCAAAGTTATATGCATAATCACAATAACTCACTTTGTGCTCAGTTAATCTACAATGGCAAATATATACAGTTCTAAGTGGTACCACAATTATTATCAGATCTCAACAAAGTGCATCAACTATACTCTGGTCAAATGTCACACACATCAATTAATAAAGAACACCAACAATAGATATAGGAGGGAAAGCAGTTGGTTGGAATAAATGGCAAAATACTGGCCCTGTTACCTACACACAGTTCTGTGTGGAGATCCTCCCACCTGGGCAACCTTTAAAATAAAGATACACTACAAGCCCAGTCCATATATTGTTCAATAAGTCTTATTTCCTCCTACAATGTTTCTACCATCCCAATGTACCTGGAATAGCAGAGTTTGACGACGAGTCGTCGACGGATCCTTCTTGAGCGGCTCCCTTTAAAGTAGGAGCCAACAATTGCTGAGATCCCTCGAAGAAAGTGAACTCGGTGTCGAGGCGGCAGCTACAGTCCCAGCGGTGCTCGTCGACAATGGAGCCAAGACATCCTGCAAGGAAGAGGCATGCGGGGCACCTCGATGTCAATAGTTCAGGACCACAAAGAGATTGTGAAGAACTGTGGCCCAGCAAGGGCGTAGAGCCGTCCTGCGTCTCTACGGTCCTTGGGTGGAGGAAAACCCACCAGCGGATGCTCCTCGGCACGTCGACAGCCTGGCCTTCTCCAGCGGGATAAGGCGGTCGGTGGTGCGGACGAGCACGTCCGGGAATCAAGTGTCTTAATCAAGGGAGCGTGCAGCTACGGTCATCGATGGAACGGCATCAAGTGGTCCGCTCTTCTGGGCAACACGGCTTTGACGGGCCTCCAGCGGTTATAGCAACCCTGCGAACCCTGGTCGACGACGGTGGACGGAATGTCTGGTGCTTATCTTCGTTCTCCTCAGCGCTCCGCATCTCAGATCGGCAGCCTGTCGAGGGTCTGACTTCCAGGGCGGTTCGGCAAAGGTTAGCGGTGCTCGATGGTCCCTCAGAGCACGGGAAGAGGGTGCCTAACCAGGTCCTCTCTTAGATCAGTCTCGGCGGCTCGGCGGCTTTCAGATTTCGGTGAAGGGAGACAGCGGTCAACCTTCTTCTTTAGGCTTGGTTGTCAAGATCAAGCATCAGTTTCAACTTCAGCATCTGAACGAATTCTAGTAGTGAGAGGCCCCCAGATAGTCTAGTTGATCTCTCATTCATTCTGCTGGGTCACACTCAGGCAACCAATCACTCAGAAGGGCATTCAGCAGTCAGTGCATTCAGGCCATTCTCCTCCCTCTCATACACTCACAACAAGGAATGTGTATTGGGACAAGAACCCAGTCATTCAACACTACACACTGCATTCCTACCAGTTTCGGGCAGAGCTGTCTCAGTCATTATGCTTCATACTAGAAACCAGACATCTACAACAAGAAGTGCATATTGGTCACACACTCCATTCACCCAGGTCCCACCCACAGGGTGTACCCACAAAATACAGTCACTGGAAAGGCTCCAGCCAGTCTGACCTGGACTTCACAACCATATATGGAACTTCCACCAACAGCCAGTCAGGGGGAAGGGACAGAGTCAGTGCTTCCCAGGACTTTAGCAAATCAAGGGAACAGGCAATTGAAAGCAAGAGGCCACAGGGGCCATCTTGTTTCCTATCAGGAATCAACTGATTCCAATGGCAGGGCCTGGGTATCCCCAAAATGGAGGATACTCAGAGCCCCTGTCATATTCAGCATGGGGCTGCCACCAGCCCATACCCTGCTCTGTGGGCCACACACAAAAACATACACTAGAGGCACAGAATTGCACCCCACCCATGGGTGCCATAAGGGTATCAGATGGGTCTGTACACCAAACCAAAAACAGGAAGAGCTGCACTGCCAGGAGTCCCACATGGACTCCTGGGCAGAAAATAATACAGGACACAAATGAAAAAGGACTACAGGACAAGGACAGGGAGACCCTGTCCCTCCAATGCATTTCCAGCATCACAAGCGCAACTTAGCCATAACGTCCCCTTAGCAAAGTTTTTTAATGGAATTTCATAGATTTTTAGTAGTGCAACTTAACCATAATGTCTGTTTAACAAAGTTTTTCTAGTGATATTGATAGGTGGTAGGGCACCGTGAGCAGAACCTTCCTGTAGCATAGTTTTTTTCAGTAAAGGGGATACGTTTTTAGTAGTGCAACTTAACCATAACGTCCCTTTAACAATGTTTTTTGTTAGTGAATTTCATAGGTTTTTAGCAGGGCACTGTTACGGAAACGTTGCTGAAGCATAGTGTTTGCAGTAAAAGTGATATGTTTGTAGTATCCCACCTTTACCATAACGTTCCTTTAGCAATATAT
Source organism: Ambystoma mexicanum (assembly GCF_040938575.1). NCBI lineage: Eukaryota > Metazoa > Chordata > Amphibia > Caudata > Ambystomatidae > Ambystoma > Ambystoma mexicanum. The sequence goes on along the minus strand of NC_090928.1, from coordinate 499,283,923 downwards.
TTTGTTCGTTATTAGTATATGTTTTTAGTAGGACATTGTAACCAGAACGTTGCTTTAGCATACTGATGTCTGTAAAGGTAATACGTATTTAGTACCGCAATTAAAACATAACGTCCCATTAAAAGCGCTTTGTCACTGATAGCTTGGCTGCCCTCCTCACAAACTTTTGGAAAGGCCAAATTGCCCTGTGTATCTATCCATTTATGCTACCCCTTCCCTTTCCTAATAGTGTCTGTGTATCTTACAAATGAAAGGTGTGCATGTTAAGTGTTGGTGACACTGAGAGTGGTGTTTCTTTTTGTGTTAACATAGCGTGGTGAATGTATGCCGGACATTACTAGCTGAGATAGCTGCAGGTAAATAATGTGAAGGTTTCCTATGCATAAAGCATGTGGCTGGCGTATGTGCAATCACAATGCAGATATACGTAGGACTGCAGTACTAGCCACATGGCCGCATGCTGTAAACCTCTTTTAATTACTTGTGGCAGCACACGTCTATCCGTTTTAGAACTATGTCCATGCTGAGGACATCTTCTGAGTGCTAGTAAGAGATCCTATGTCGCCAGCCCTACAGATTGATATGGTAGGCTACCGAATTGCAACTACTGGTCACGACTACGTGGGTTGCTCTGCAAACCTACCAATTTGTGGCTGCACAACGCCTGCCTGTATGAGGCAGAATGGAAAACTAGGAACAGCAACCTTGAGTGTACAGTGGGCCTGCTAAATGTCACAATAGTTTGATGAATCTGCTGCTGGCCTTTTCATGACCTGTAAAACAGACACACCGTCTCTGCACTGAGCACTATGCTGGAAAGTGTCAAGGGTTCCCCTGCGGGTCGTAGAGTTGAACTGCAGATGTGACATTTTATAGTGAGTCTGTGAAATGGCAAAGCTGGTGCGGCTTCGCCACTACCATGTTAAGAAAAGTAAGCAAACAGCAGAATCTTCGGAGAGTATATAATAGCACTGGTGGTTACAAAAGTACTATAGTTGCATGGGTCGGGCTTAATAAATATCTTCCTCCTGCACGTACTGAAGCTGCATTTCTCCTTGCTGTAAGCATTGTTGTATTTCACAATTCATTCATCTCTGTGCATGCTAGTTCTACGGCTAATGGCGTACCATGAACTGTCCATACCACATGTGACGAGAACAGCAACGCAAGCATAAGGGACCATTTGGCAGGGTATTAACCTGCCAAAAATGCAGTAGGGTAATGTCCTTCTCCACATAAACCGCGGCCTACAACAGGGGCAACCTGCCAAAGGGCCTTGTATTGCGCATGTACTACAACCTGGTACTCTACAGAGGGAAGCTACTTTGAAGTGCTTGGGAAGAGTCGGTCCAGGAGCATGACAATGAGTGGCGGCTATTTAAGTGAGGGCCACCCAACATTACCCTCTCTGTGCATGTCCCCTACGATATCCCTGTAGGTGGTGGCCCTTCCATACCAGCCCTTGCCTTTCGCTCCTTCAGTGGCGTGTGTTACAAGATCAAAAGAAAAAGTAGTGAACTGGAAAACGAAAAAAGGTAAGTAAAGAAATCTCCTTTTAGAGTGCAACAATGTAAGTGCCAATCAAGAGAGGCAGGGCACCGTGCATCATGTCCCCTCCACAGATTGTGTGCTAAATATAAGGAACCGTGGTACTGTGGAAAACATTGCAGTCAAAACGGGTACAAATGGGTGGCTGTTTATAGAGATGGTTTTACGTGTTGCAGTGCGTTTTGTAGACTGCAAGTGTCCAACTTCTACCACAAACATTATTATTTTACTTCCAAAAAGGGCAGCAAGGCAATTTTGTAGGCCATGCAGAAAACGGAAATGCAGTAATGTTAAGAGGAACGCTATGTGTGGAAAACTCTTTGTGCTGTGAACCCTCATATTCCCATTTGTAAAGTATGACATTGGCACTAGTCTTAAAAAGGCACAAATACACGTCTTCAAAATGTGCTGTGCTTTATCCATTTCCGGACCAAATGAAAAATAACACGCCGACATGGGTGTCAGCGTAATGGGATAAAAAATGATGCAGGCGATTGGAAACAGATGCATGCCCTGGCCAAGTGCATCCTTCAGCGCAAACATCACTGAAAATTGTGTTACATGTTGTGCAGTTTTCCCTCCACAATGAACAACAATGATCGCGCTTCACCAAAGTCTCACACAGACAAACCAAAATCAATAACTTCTTTGAAGGTACTCCTGTTACGTTCACCTGATATCCCTGGGGGCGTCTGGAAGGCTCTGAGATCTGGAACCCTGGAAGCATAGTTGCCTAGTGCTGAATAATGAATCTGCAATTACAAAAGGGAGGATTTGTGATAACTGTCTCTAATGGGTGAATCTCCCACCTCCCTCTGACCAATTCCCTTCCCACTAGGTTCTTTTCTCACCTTAGTTATTTGTAGGGTGAGCTATCCGTCCTGCGTATCTTGTGCAGGGGCGCTTGACGTTTGTTGGCAAGCTGCCCGAGTTGCTTCACTGGTGCAGTATGCCTTCCTTGTGCCCAAGCCTGCTGTGACCCTGAATCTGCTGATAGGCAGGTAGGTTTGTTAATTTTAAGTCTTTGTTCTGTTTATGGTGGGAATTCATTAATGTCTTTATCTCCTTCTTTTCGGGTGCGAAGGTCTTGATGCTGGCATGCCGGATGGAGAGGCACGTTTCTAGGTAAGAGAAAGCACGAAGTGCAGCGCCTTTATTGTCTTCTGAAGCTAACCTGTGTTTTCTTCTTCTTCTCCTCAAAGGCCGCTGTGGTGCTGTGAGTGGATGAGAGCGCGATGAAAAACAGGACCCCGGAATCCGTTAAGGTAATACAGCGCTGTGTGGTTGTTTAATATTGAAAGCAAACCTGAATATGTCTCTTTTCCTTTGCAGATGTTGCTGTGGTGCTCCAGATGGAAGCGTGGCTTAGCGCGATGGAATTCAGGTAAGACTGATGGAATTCGATGTTTTGGAAGCGCGCATTCTGATATTGTTTTTCCCTTTCTCATTATTGCAGGTCGCAATGTTCGAACAGCAGCTGTGGTAGCGGTTCGCCGGAAGTCCTTAAGGTAGTACTCACAGGTGAGTGATGTTTCTTCTTCTCTCGGTTTCCACAGATTGCAGCCCAGTTGAGATGCTGAGTGCTGGATGGTGTTTTCTCAGGTAAAACAGAATAATCTTGTTCTTGTTCTTTCAGGATTACAGGAAGATCCTGAAGGCCAGGAGCTGGACACGGTGAGCGTCACGCTGCTGGTTGCAGAATAACACTAAGCATGTTCTGCAGTCAGGGTGTGGTTTATATGGCCCAGGTAAAGTAGTACCAGGGAAAGTAGTTCCAGGCCTGCCACACCCAAAACACTAGACCACAATGGCAGGTTCTTAGAACTACACTGTGTGGGTGCTTCCATGTTGGATTTGAAGGCCCATGTACATAAAAGGGACCTAGTTTGAACAGCCCTTCCTTCCTACATATCAGCCTCTTGCCAAAGGCGCCAGGACTGGCTCCAGGAGCCCTTTTGCAGTGGTTTTAAGGCCCTCAGGGTTCTGGTGGGAGCCTGCTTGTGGTACAACTTGTGCCCCCTCACAGTGGTCATGACAACTCCATACGCTTACAAATCCACATGATACAATCCACAAAGAGCTCCCACTGGACTCTGTTTTCCATTCACTGTGAAGTAATGTATGTAGAACTGCCCCACAAAGCATACCCTGTGGCTTGTGCAACACACAGCCATTAGCGCACCATCTGCATTTTGCTTGACAAATATACTGTGTACCACAGTCTGTGCGTGCACTCCACACCCAGAAACATTATTGACCAATCCCATGTCCTCCATAGGCCCAAATGTATTGCAGCCATGTGCAAAAGGGGCGTATGTCACACGTGAAACCCTGCAACAGTCGCAATGTCCGCAGGCTTTTCCAAGTGTGCGCGTGCGGGATTAGGGGAATAAATGTCAACCAGGGTTGGTGCTTTCATAGAAAAAAATGTTTTTGGGTTTTTATAAGTGTTTTTGTTTGTTGTACTTTGCCTCTTACATTAGCATCTTCAGTGCAGCCTGTAGATTGGAAATCAAAATGTAATTGCCAGTGGGCGACAATGAAATGCCATTTCCATTGAGAAGGTGCACATATCGATAACCAATGTTGTCATTCTCACAGGAGTACATCCCAGCAGCACGCAAGAAGCTACACATGCTTCCGTTGATAAGACACCTTCCGACCTCTGGCTGCCGACAACATTCATTGGAATAGTTGTATACTGGACCTGGTGGTAAACATGAGAAAAGCACCTTTGAAGTGGGAAAAATGCAGTTCACTGCTTTCATTATCTTTTTCAGTTGACGGTACAAACTCGAGCAAGCTATGGAACCCAAAAGCAATGCTCCATAGTGCAGGACCACAACGTGTACAGTAGCGAAAGTAGCCACTCATCGACATTCTGCAAGCAAATGGTCGAAAGTACAGACAACAACACCTCACCACAAAGCGTCCACTCCCTCCAAATTCAAATTGCCATTAAAGCCTCTTTCCACGCCATACTGGTCAGATATAGCACAAAGGGATCACCCACTATGAAAACTGTGCATCTTGCCATCTCTGCCAGCCTCACTACACAGAGTAATGAAACAAAATATGGCTGTCCTTTCCTGTGATGCATACTCTGACCACCTGATTGTACAATTTGCCCAGTGGCATTTCCATTGGCCAGCATGGTGAGAAACGCTGATTGTGGCACATATGCTCTCCATGTAACACTAGCAGTTCTGTACAACAGTCCCCTGCGTACACACCACAACCCTGAAACGTTGTTGCGCAATCCCTCAGCCTGCACAGCCCCATTTTCCTGGCCACCGGCCTGAAAATCCCCAGATGAGGCTTTCGTGCTGCGTGAGTGCGTGGGGGAGGAAATGTCAACCATGGTAAGGGCTTTCTTTTATAGGGGTGGCTCTGAAAAGAGCCGTTGTGTCTTTTTTGTTGTTGTTATTATCTGCTTCGACACAAAGAGCGCATTTTCGGTTTTATACAGTTGTGTGTTTTCTTTTCGTCCTCAGAATCTGACAGGATCCTTTTGAGTGCATCTTGGAGATGAGAAAAAAAATAGCATTACCAATGGATGACAACGAAATGCCATTTCATTGGAATAACTCTGCATTTGCAGAACTAATTATGTCATTGTTACAAAAGAAATGTCACGAGCGGACATAAATCAGACATGCCTCTGTTAATCACACACCTTCCACAATGGGAAAAAGCCTCTTCACTGCATTCATTAGCCTCTTGAGTTGACAGAGCAAACATAAAGAAGACACGTAACCCAACTGAAACCTGCCACAGTGCATGATGACAACATGCACAGTAGCGGAACTGACCAGTTCTCTGCAAAGTCCATGCATATCGGTTAAACTGAGATCATCGACAGCGCACCACAATGAGTTCACTACTTCCAAACCGAAATTGATATGAAAGTTTCTTTCCTGGGCAACCACTGAATGTATATTACCAACCTAAAGTCGGTTCCCAAAAGGTCAGTGTGTGCACGGCTGTGGTTCTTTGTACTCTGCACTATGGCCCCAGCCTCTTTTTAAATCTTCCAGCTATCACTCTCCACCCTCAGCTACTCATCTACAAGAGAACAGCGCAACTTGGTGTTGGCCTGAACTCCAGGGATCGTATCTCTGCTGAACTAAAATGTCTGCAATAGGTCCCAGTGGCTGCAAAGAAAAAATGAAAGCCCTGTGCATTATGCAGAAGGCCTTCTGGTCCCTGGGACCTCAATACCTTGCACTCTCACTTCCTAAATATCTGCTTGCTCCAGCTCATCCCTCATCCGCCTCCAACTCCCTCAGGGTCAGTTGCTTTTGCACGCAACCATTGGTGGTAGATGTCTTTCTTCTGCTGGAGCATCCCGCTGGAACAGGCTTGCTGCCTCCCTGAAACTTGAGGAGAACCATTTTAGGGTCTGGAAGCACCTCAAAACCTTTCCTTGTGCTTCTTTTTCCCCTCCTCTCCCCTGCTCCCTTCCTGCCTAAAAATTATTGTGCACTGGTTTCATACCCACCCTGTAATCTGTGCCCCAGGACACCTCCCTCCTGACAATTCCACCCCTGCACTGGCTTTCTGCCAACCCCTGAACTTGGGAACTATTTTCTGCAACCTTAACAGTCCAGCCACCACTTGATGTCCACACTTATCCTTCCACTTGCCAGCACCGCCCTTAGTTGCACATATTGCTATTTCTTGCTGTTCCCATGTACTCCACTTTGCCCTCCCCCTTCCAATTCACTTGCACACTCTCAGTGTCACCTGGCCTAGAGGGATCAATGTCTCTCTGTGGCCTCTGTTCCGCCACCCTTTCCTCGTAGCGCCTTCACACACTTGTTTGTAGGCGCTGTACAAATGCCACAGAATACCATATTACATCCTATCATATGATACACACAATGCATCCATAACAACAGAATACTTGCCACGTACCTTGTACACTTCACAAAATGGTATTTCCATTGCAATGCATGTACTACAAATGTTGGAAAAGTGATTCCACAAAAGCAGCATGGAATGTATGTTAGCAACGTTAAGCAAGTGCGTGCAATGCATGCATTCACACAGGATGCCTGCCCCTTACCTTGCACACTTTCACCATAGCCTCCTACATTTCTCTGTACAAACATACCATCTGCAACAGTGTTTGTGTACACCCAACAACCAGCAACCACATTGCGCAATGGCTTACCCTCCACAGTGCCAATGCCATAGCTGCCATCCGAATGTGGCAGGTCTAATCCGCAAAGTACCACAGAATCCATGGAGTAACCGTGCTAGGAGGGGAAGGGTGTGGGGTCTGGGGGAATGTAAAACAGGGTAGGGGATTGTGTCTTTAGTACTGTCTCTAAAAACACCTTTTTTTGTTTTGTTTTTTGTCGTGTTTTTGTTATGTACATACATTTCTTTTTTGTGTTCTCTCTTTTGCTGATTGTCTGTTTGCTTCTCCTCCTGACATTTCTCTCGACTGAAGATGAAAGTTTCTCTTACATTTCTACAGGATTCTCTGCAACGCTTCATGTAGAGTGGGAAACAAAACACCATTGCCAACGGAGATCAAAAAAATACCATTTCCTTGGAACCACTGGAAATCTTGCTGGTTATTAATGCTTTCATAGTTGGTGCAGAACATCCGAGCACTGCACATAAAGTCACACATGCTTCTGTTTATCCAACATCTCATGACCTTTGGCTGTGGACAAATTACACCGCCATGGTGCCATGCTCCTCTTGGTGTTATCGATGGGAAAATCACATGGCAATAGGAAACATCTGCATCACTGCTGTCATCAACTTCTTTAGTTGCACGAGCAAACATGAGCACGACATGTACCCCAAGTGTAGTGCTCCAAAATGCACGACCACCACATCAACAGTACCGACAGAGGCCACACATGTGCAAAGGAAGTCCATGCACCCGAAACCCCACTCATACACTGTGCCCCAAAAAGCCTGCACTCCTTCCGACTAAAAGTCAGTATCAAAGCCTCTTTCCATGGCATACCTGTGCAGATCACGCACAAAGGTATCACCCACTATCAGCACTCGGCGTCTATTCATCTCTTCCAACCTCACTGCATCAAACTTTGGGTAAATATGTCACCGCCCCTTCCTGTGAAGCACACCCTCGACACCTCATTGGAGAATCCCCAGAGTTCCATTTGCGAAGGCTCCATGCTCAGAAGGGCAGGATGTGGCATGTGTGCTTTCCCACCTAAAGCGAGGACCACACACCAGTAAAGCAGACACAATACTTCTTCCCTTTGCACTGGCAAATTTTCAAATTGGGTTCTGGACTCACACAAAATTCCTTGCGTGGAAGAACTGACATATTTGGGGTATAAATTGCACGGTTCCCCTGCAATTTATAAAGTGGACTCAGAGGTGGAAGAGAAGGCTTTGCAATTTATTCCACAAATGAAGAAGCTTCATAACAAATATTGTAAGTTTTCAATCATTCCCCTGATAAAATTTTAGAAGGCAAAGGTGATACCAGTTATCCTCAATGGTCTAGAGGCCAAACCTTTGCTTTCGAATATAAATTGGGACAAAACAGAGGCCCTCATCTGGAAACAAGTTCTCGGACATCCAACAAGTACATCGTTGTGGAATCTGAGGTTCGAGTTGGGGCTGAATTCACTGGGCTTCCTCGCAAACTGGAAATTGATTTCACTTTACCAGCAGATTATTACTGCAGAGCATAACACACTGTACAGTGATATCAAAGCTGAGTTGGAAGGCTCAAGATTTAAACTATTGATACAACTGGACCTGAAAGTAAAAGTCTTATTAGACAACATAGACTCAAATATTGAGGCACTGGTTAGTACTCTGCAGAAAGTCAAAACAGCAGGGGAAAGGATCGACTGGATCAATACTATAGGAAAGGTAAGAAATGCACAAATTCACAATTCCTTCCAATCAATGGAGAAAAGGCTGGGGTCTCTTTCAAAATATCTGTTAAAATTTTAAGATAGGACGATGTGGTCAAATTTATTGAGAACAAGATTAAACCTGTGGCCTACTGGGGAGATCCTGTCCATATGTAAGCAAGAAGAAAAAACTATGTAAAATATGTGAGGTACCGCGAGAACAAACACTGAGACACTTATTAATGTGTTGTGAAGGAACATGGAATAAGAGATTGGCTCTATTTCGTAAACATATAAGGAATAAGGAGGGGTTAATCTCAGACTGTTTCTGGAGCAGAATCATTCTGGGTTATGAAACATCATTGACAATTGCTGTAGTACATTTGCTAGAAGGATGTGGATTAATTAATTGATTTTCCTCTATTCCATTGAAGTAGAACAACCGAAAGGGGATCAACAAGAATGAATGACTAAAGAGTAACAACTTGACATACTAATACATTGTTTGTTAATTACGGAATGAAAGAAGTGGTGTTATGACATTTAAAAAAAAAAAGTTATTTGTATTTTTAATGTGCTGAATTTTTGTAAAGGTTACTTGATAACCATATACAAATAAAAAATAAAATAAAATATATATATATATATATATATATATATATATATATTTGTGCCCGTCATCTATCTGTGTGAGTCCTAAGCATTTGTTCCATGTCTATCTGCAACAAACTAATGTGTTTTTGCGTAGCTTCCAGCATGGATGCCTATATGCTTCATCTATATGCGCTCCTACATTGTGATGTCAGTGATAACATCATCAGTTTCTAAGGTTGTAGTCAGTCAACTTGTTTGATTGATGGCAACTCTATCTCTTCCATGTCGTCAGTAGGGTAGGGTTTGAATGGCTGTCAGAGTGAGTAAAGTTTCTCACATCTGCGTTACATCGACGATGATGATGAAGGACTCAAGATTGATGTACAGCTATCATTTCTTCGGGCTGTGAGTTGGGTGGGGCTCAAGAAGGCCACACTTGGAACTCTGTCTTCAATGGTAGCTGGGGCTATTTTACCAAATTTATTTTTACAGCATGCTTGTCATTTTTGCATAGACTTGCATACTTGCCTGGCAGTTAAGGGGTTAAACTGACTTTCTCAGGTTTTCAGATGGGAGAAAATGAGTAAATCAGTAACTTTAAACTTTGCAGTTAGCTGCTGCACATGAATTTTAAGTAGCAGGGTTATTTGTAGATGCAAAGAAGAATGAGTCATCTAGTAAGAAGGTCAGCTTGCAAACAGGAGGAAGGTTTAAGATTTAACAGTTCTGCAAGGGAACATATGTTATCTCACTCATTGTATTGAAGTCACATAGAGGGGGTTGATCATTTGTTTGGGCTGGTAATAAAAATGGGGCCCGAGGCCAAGGTGTCCAGCGGTTAATTGTTTTTACAGATCAAAACCAGAGGCTGTATGTTCTGTAGTAGTGCTTCCATAAGTGAGTATCACTTCAGAAGTGCCAGGAGTCTGGGGTAGTTGAGATCGCAATCAAAAGATTCTTAAAGAAGATTCTTTTTATTCAGGCCTTCCTCGAATTTGCTAAAATATGTTAGCGGACCATGTGCAATCACACTTAAAGTTAACGGCCCTAGGTCAGTTATTGCTAGTTATGAATTATGTTTCAATACCAATGTTTAACCATGTACTGATGTCATGCCCTACTACAGACGAATCATAAGAAGAGGTGTGTTCTGAATGTGATCTGAAGATGACTATAAAGATAAGACTGTCCAATATAAATGGAAGAATTGGGAAACGATGGGCTTTCATTGAAGAAGTTTCTGTCCAATCATGTTTGGGGGTGGATTGCAATAAAGTGGGAGTGTTTTAACTGTTGCAAAACTATATAAAAGATGTGAACTGATGTGCTATTGTTGAGACTTCGGTTAGTTTGGTCCTGCAACACCATCTGACCGCTCCGCAGAGCTTTGTACAATAGATTTGCTTTATTTACAACAGTGTACTAACTTCTTATGTGGTGGGCCTGTTTGGGTCGAGGTGTTTAAAGGCCCATCTGCACATTATTCGGTCACTCCGCGCCACCTGACTCACTAGAATCCGTCTGCCCCACTTCTCCCAGCCAGCCTGTACAGCTGTACACCTCCTCTGTGTCCCTCTGTATCCTACCCCCGCTGTATATCTGCTTTGATTTTACCTCTGAAACGCACTCCGTTATGCATCTGTACTGTTGTATACCTCTGTAAAGCCTTCTGTTGTGTATCTGTATTGTTGTATACCTCTCTAAAGTGCTGCGTTGCTTCTCGAAGCTAGGTCCGTGCTCACTAAATACCATAATAATAGTAAAAATGTATTCAATCTGAGATTTATATTTGATGAACTTCTGGTTTATTGTACTAAATGTGTAAGGTTTTTAAACCAAATCACATAATTACAACAACAAAAGAAACAAAGCTTTGGTGAGAATCCCTGTCGGTCACTGCCAGATAGCATTGAGTGAGCCTGCCAACAAAAGTATGAGTGCATGCTCCATGCTAATAAATCCTTTACCCCCAGCTTCATATGCTGATTTGCTATTATGAAGACTATGTGCCCATAGCAAAATCGACTTTTTAACTGTTCTAAAAGTGGATGCATTTTAAATGGGATCTGCACTGATGTCACTAATAGACAGCAGGAGTTTAACTTTGAACTGAAACTTGAATCACCCACATTTTCATGGTAATCTGGGTTTGATGAATTGGCAAGTTTTTTCCAAATTCTGATTTGCCTCAGTAACTTTTTTCACAACGCTCTGCAGAAGATAGACTCACACAGATACCTGCTGCTCGTTGCTCCAGCCATCATACCTCTATTGCAAACCCAGAGTAAGCAAAAGATGGTGCTCTTATTTTGTAGTATTCTGGTTCCTGTTCGGGTTGCAACCCGCTGTATACATCCCAGGATGAAACTGTGAATATGTCTATAATACAGGAGAAGAACGTTCTTCAGCTATGGCTGCTCTGGATTTGGACGTTACTATGTGTATGCTTATTTGTAGAGTGTTCACTACATAACATAAATGCTTTTTGGGACTTTCATCACATTATGACATTTCAGTAGCAGTTCCTCCCAGTTGTCTTATTAGAACACATGGATCTTGAGTGTTGGCCTGAAATACACAAGGTAGGGATGAGCCTTATGACTTCTGTGAGGTCATTCTAGAAGAAAGAATGTCTTGGGGTTATTACTCAGAGCAGACATAATACATGAAGTGTATTCTTTCTTTTCTGGGCTGTGGTGGAGGGGTGGGGCCAGTCTGCATTAATGGGAGGAAGTAGGAAAATGCGCAGTCCAACCAGGCATTTCTGTTTGGCAGTAATATTTCCCTCAACGGTTGCTTCATGAGGGTCGAATTGCATCATCAGCCTGTGGGGAGGTGCCAGCTCACCAGTAAATAACATGCTTTTGGTAAAGATACCCTGCAGATACAGTGTGACTGAGCTCCTACTTAATTCACATAACCCAAGCACCCCTATCAGGATGAAGGCAAGGAGGCTTCTGCAAAGGGGCAGATCATTGTGACGTCAGTTGGTAATAGGTTTTGTAAACGAACACTGCATTGGGACTTTAGAGGTTTATGCAAACAAACAGATCTCTGTGATGCCAGAGCAAGAGATGTGTATTCGTCTGCTCTCCCTCTGGCGTTAGAATGGTATTGACATCAATTGTCACAAATAAAACATGGCTATCTATCATGGATTCTGGTGTTGCGCAAACGTCAAATGCAATGCAACTCATGGGTATTGCGTTTGGCACGTAGATGTATCCGGCGGCGTTGAAGCCGCGCCCACTGTGACAGAGTGGATTTATAGAAAAGTCCTCTCAAGTAATAGCTTTACTTAGGCTCACACTCACAGAGCTTTTCAAGAAAGCATTCTCACAAGATGAATTGTTGCCACGCTCTTTCTTTGTCTCTGCTGTAGAAATAATAATCCAATTTATATACCAAAAAAGACTACCAGGATCCTGGGCGAAATTGCGTCAATTTTCCACTCGACTTTTCATTATCTAGCTGAACAGAATCAATCTATATGTATGGAAGCGACATACCCTACTGGAGATAAAAGCCGAAAATGTATGTGTTTTGCATAACCGCGAGATAAAACTTGCAATGTTTCATCCCCACCTTCTGTTCTCAGCCAGAAGCATTTGTGAAATAAATCATTTTATAAAGGGGAAAGGAACAGCCTTTTTGTGCCTTAAGTGTTTACTTCCTTGCTGGAAATATTGACCCTGTCAAATGAAAATTGGTTAATAAGTAACTTTTAAACAGATACCTCCTCTGTTGCTCGGATTTTATTCAGCATGAATAGTGTGAGTCAGTGTTTTCTATTTTTTTTGCGCATGGAGTAACTCGTTTTACAGAGCCTGCCGCTGAAACCAAATCCCAGTTAAGACTCTAAGCATTGAACAGCATATATAGCACGCCAAGGTGATTCAGGTGTTATATGTAGGGGGCTGGGCGATGACTTGTCAAGTTGGAACTTTCCTTGAACCTTCAGTGGTGCACAGCTGCACCCCCGAGCATGTGTTCTAATGGGTGCAGGATTCTCACCTAGATGGAGCAATTGCACCCCTGAAATGTCATAGCACCCTATGTTAGGCCAAATTAGGCTGAATGAAGCCAGCGCCATATTTATTCAAACTGAATACAAAATTAAAAAGGTATAGGGCCTTGTAACATAAATCAAGCTGCACAATAATATATGTATGTATTTATTAAAAATGAAAAGTGATTGGGTCAAGTACATCCTACATGCGTATACTGATATGGATCGAGAGCAGTCACATTGCTGGTTGTGTTCCATACACTTGACATACCAGTCAATACATTAAACTGGATACTGGTGGGGAAACATTAACTTGGGCTGCTAGAAAGACCTCGTAATATCTGTTTTTAAGTCATGATTTATGTCAGATTTCATCCGATACAATTACAGTTTTGATTTAGTATTGCACAATGTATTGACTTCTGCAGAATACAGGGCTAAGGCCATGCAAATACTCTAATTTGCAAAGGAAAGAGGCCACTGTGTAACTCAAAAGCTGTCCTCCCAAAGCTAAACATGGACAGCAAATCAGGGCAAATATTTCTGAATTCGGACTTTTTCAACAGCTAACTCGCTAATATTTAGTATACCTGTGTTAAACAAAGAACTGTTCACATGGTTACTTTCAGTCTAACAATGTCACAAAGTATGACTTTAGTTTAAAATAAACAAACGGCAGGATTACATATGGTCATTCTCATTAAATAGACCCTGCTCTCTTGTCTCCCTGCACGCTAACTAAGGTTTCCTTACCTCATGACAAATCATTAGATCCAAACTTTCTTCTTTCCCTTTTTCGTGTGTTGCCTCTAGCTACTTCTCTTGAGGCCACTAGCACGATAGATGCTCGCCTTGCGATCCCCTGATCATAGGCCTATCATTTCTTCCAGTGTTGTGAGTGGTGGGATGTGAATAAGGTGTTAGAACTATCATAACTAATCCTAGAATTCCCCCCAAAAAAACTCCCTTATCACATTCCTCACCCATTGATCATATACCAAAGAAGACATTTTGCTTTGGGAGAGTATCTCGCGCTCAAAACCAGTCCTTTGGTAAAGTTCTTAAATATTCAAACAATCCAATTCGTGAAGTATGTAATATTTATTCTCCAGTGATAAAGAAAAAACCAGCCAACACGTGCTTCGACCCCTGGTCGTTGTCAAGGCTGTACGTGCATTAGTCAAACATAAATGTACCAATGTGGTCCGTGCCATTCGGTATTACAGATGTAACATATAACGTAATAGTAATTTTATTACAAGAAAATATAACATTGAAAAAATCATACCATATTGTGTCACATGTCAGACCAGGTTTGGAGGGATGGAGTTAATTGTAGATAAGAAAAAAGAATCAACAAACAAAAGTTTGAAAAATGAATGAAAATTGAAATTACCTTCATATTGGGGATAAATCCCAGATCTGGTGGAAGCACAGCATCAGTCCTCTTGATTCCTTTGCTGCGATCGCGAATGCGGCAAAAGGAAAAAACCAAAAAGGTGCACAAAACATGATGACATCACGTGTAACGTGATGCATGATGTCATCAATGTAAATACCAAGTGCCACGTCATTTGCAACCAGCGCGATGTTGTTATTGTTCTTAACATAATTCTGGAGGCACAATCATCATATTTAATTTGCACCCAATAATAATACCCTGATGATAATTAGTGTTAGTATTATAATGAAATAATACTATAAAACTGTAAACAATAACAGCATATTGATGTTAGTGGTTCGGGTTAATCATATAAGAAAGGCATCAGATTACGGGCCAACCCTTTTTTATGTGTGTGGAATAATTATCAGTGCCAAAATTATTACAAGAAAACAGTGCTGAAACACTGTGAAAAATAGCAGGTTATTGCTAATGGTAAAGTTAATTGGTGGGATATGAGTTCTTCAGAATAAACTGGGTCCTGTTGAATACTGAGTGGTAGCATCCATAAAGGGACATGACTTCTACAATATGAAATTAGGTCCTATAAAATTCTCCAGAAAAGAAATTGGTATCCATACAAGTGTTCCATATTGGTACCTTCTTGGAAGTATATTCTGTGTTATTCTCGGGATAATGGTCTTATTGAATGATGAAATGGGTCCTATTGGGTAATTGTGAAGATAGTGACCATGTGGGAAAATGTGGGCTCTCCAAGACAATAATGGTCCTATTGCATACTATAAATGTGTCATCCACTCTTGGTGGTCCACGGGTAGTCTATTATCGGGTTACCGGTTGGTCATGCAACACGACATCACAAACAGCTAATATTTCTTTAAGACAACACGACATCACAAACAGCTAATATTTATTTAAGACAAATAAACCGGCGGTATGTTAGAGACTAACGGGAAAAAGTATTAGCCTCCAATAATGGGAAGAATCCCATAGAGTTATATTCGGGTTCGAATATAACAAGTAGTTTCCACTGCCACCAGCCAAAACTCGACGAGGGGGGACGGGACAGTGCCCCCTCGAATAACAGACCCTGGGGTAATCGAATTACCCCTACTAGTACGTCCACAATAGGATGGTTTGTACTAGTTCTGTTAGCAAATTTAGGTCTAGTAAAGCCAATGGTGACTTTACATGCCCTGGGAGACAGTAGTCAGTCCCAGCGTATGGAGTCTATGGTGGGGATCCTCTAGGACACCCCAGTGTTACGACACGGAGGGTGCGGTGTAACACATATAGTAAAACACATGAGACCCTATGGAGTAAAAGACCCCATAGCCCATAGAACACATTGACATTCACAGGCATCAACCACATTCATGTCCAAGAGTGGGAGAAAAGAGTCTCACTCTTGGCAGGATGGAAAAAACAAACTCCAGTAATCCAGCAAAGCTGCTGGGGGACTCACTAGGTTGGGAAATTCAGCCGAAACAGAGAATTCTCCCTAACATTGACTCCGCCCAGTCTGGCTTCAGACCCCTTGATTGAATGGAATCATTCATGGTCTACATTTGTGTTAAGATGGATTTCCAAACTCTGACCTGGTGGGCAGATGTTTGGAGGCCACCCTCGGTTTAGTGAATCAGGGGAACCTTTGGGACAAGCCAGGCCAATCTGGGTAGCTTGGCAGGCGGTCAAGACTTAGGGCCTCATTACACGGTAGGCGGTGGACCATGGCACAATTAGCGCCATGGTTTTTGCCGGTAAAATACGGTACCGTAATTAGCTCCCTGGGTCCCTTTGCAGGTTGGTTTTTAACGCCTGCAAAAAGCAGGTGTTAAAATACCCAACCCGCAAGGGGACCTCATAGTAAGGCGGAAAGGATTTACTGGTACCGGTAAAATACCGGTACCGGTAAACCCTTACCGCCAACCGTGTAATGAGGCCCTAAGTCTCAGATGTGGTGAGAGCGATTGGAAGCCCACAATGAGCACACACAGCAATGAACCACAAATTATTCTTAGACAAGCGTATATGAAAAATATCTATTCATTTATTGTCGGCTGGACCAAATAGACACAAGTAACTTTAGCAGTGAGTAAAACAATAATCACACAAATCGTTAAACCATACCGTATAACTACATTACATTTCCTAGTGAAATTCATTTACTAGCTACAACCAAAACCTGTGAAGAAAGGGGTGAAGTTTAGTATGCAAATGGCAATAGGTTATTCCTCAGAGTTTGTTCCCTAACTATTGTGTCAACCCTAAGAAGAGGGGAGCCCTGTGCTCAACAGTAGGGTTTTGCGTAAAAATGCACGATTGCGCAGATAAACATAATAGCGGGTCTTCTTTGCAGGGCTGTATCAAGTCAGGAAGGGGCTTGTGGCGATGAAGAATAAGTTCCAACTATTCGTGTAGGCCCTGCCATTGGTGGCAAAGCAATATTCAAGTGGTGAAAATAGCTAGGGAATGCAGACTAACCCAGCCAAGTTTGATTATCTTTAAGGGATACTTGTGCGTAAAAACGATTGGCTGTGCCATGGGCACACTGGTAAGCTATGCAAGTACTCACAGACCCTCGGCACAGTCCGGACCAAACTTTGCAGATTAGTCGAGGTCCCTAGTAGGTTTGAGTCCTGCAGTTTTGCGGCACTCTGGCTCTCAGTGGCTGCAGTGGAGAACGATTGCCCGTGATGGGACAGTTGCCTTTTCTCAGCTTCCGTAGGAGGTCTGAAGAAATTTCCGGTGCAGCTGGCTTCAGTGCACAGGAGAGCAGAACAGCAGGTGAACAATAGCGGCCGTCACCATTAGAGACGGAATTAGAGATGCTGGCCGCTTTACGCACTCTCCTAATTCGGGACTCACAGGCGCTAGGTCTGCAAAAATTGGCAGGCGACTGCATGGGACCACAAGCAAGCGATGTCCTAAGTCTTGGGTCTGCACTCGAGACGGCCCACAGTGGTCTCAGTCATTCAAGCACTCCAGACATCCTGGCGCCAGCAGTGTGGATTAGAACTAGACAGTTACAGCCCTCTTCCTGGGCACACATAAGTGACAGGTAGAAGCCTGCGAAAGAGATCAGTTTTCACGGGAGGCTGAATGCCCAAATAAGGAAAACCGGGGTTGCTCGACTTGGGTGAAGGCAAGGGACAAAATGGCCATGGGACAGAACAAAAGACTTTGTGGCTCGGCCATTTTCGGACCTGGCCACAGTTTGAGCCAAACACAGTAAACGCAGTTTAACTTGATAAAAATAAATATAACATCATAAGTAACTGCTGCCACCAGCTCGTCCCAGGCACACTCATACAATCAAGGTACATTGTGCATTGTTAAAAAGTTACCAAGAAATGGCAATTTAGTCAAAGACTAATGGAAGCACAGTTTCCCACTACTGACAGTCTGAAGGACGTGTCAGTTTCCCCATAACAAGTGATCAAAAGACAAGGGAGGGGAGTTCAGCTGAAGGCTGGGCACCACTGGAAAAAGTCAGGTTAGGATAGCCAAACAAAAGCAAAAAGGTTGGTAGGTCCATAAATGGAGGGAAAATTGCACAATAATGAAATCTTTCTTAACAATGACCTCAAAAACACTGCAGGCTCAGAGGACGGTGCTGCACTCTTTCACCTTGACCACTCTGCAGCCTTCATCACCATCAACCACAGCTTCCTCATTGACAGACTCCACTCTCTTGGCATTAGTTCACAGCACTAAGGTTGATCCCCTCATTCCTTGCCAACAGACATCAAATCACCTATCTCCCTCCTTTCACTTCTTACACCTGCCCCGCCCACAACAGAGTCCTCCAAGGCACCTACCTATCCTCTCTTCCCTTCAACCGCTACATGAACCCTCTCTCTGCACTTATCCACTCACAAAACCTCACCTGCTACAACTATGCTGACAACACGCGCTGTGATAACTGAGGGTTTGGTCCTGTAATCAAATGCAATAAATAAATAAACACAGATCATCTTCAGAATCCCTAAATCCACCTCCACCGTCATCCCAGACCTCGCATCCTGCCTCATGGATATTGATCGTTGGATAGCGGTCAAGCACCTCCCTCTCAATCCTGGAAAAAAAGATCATGATCTGCGGAAAAAGAACCTTCTTTCCACAACCCACACCTGGCCTCCGTCTCTAGCCCCTGCTGCATGCACCACAGTCAATATTCTGGGCTGCACGATGGACACTGGTCT
Source organism: Ambystoma mexicanum (assembly GCF_040938575.1). Taxonomy (NCBI): domain Eukaryota; kingdom Metazoa; phylum Chordata; class Amphibia; order Caudata; family Ambystomatidae; genus Ambystoma; species Ambystoma mexicanum. The sequence continues at coordinate 499,265,308 of NC_090928.1, read as the reverse complement.
GACTCTTTCACACCACATTAACACTGTATCAAAATCCTGCTACTTATAACTCTGAATACTTAGACAGATCTTCCCTTTCCTCTCCTACCCCATGGAGTGACTGCTATCATGTTCATTGTCCACTCCTTACTAGACCACGCCAACTCTCATTACTTTGGCATCCATGCCTACCACCTCAAATATCTCCAAAAGGTCTGGAACTCCATAGCTAGACTCCGCCTTGCCCCTTGCCCTAGGCCCCAGAGAATACATCACCCCGCCCTCCGTATCCTCTACTGGCTCCCAGTGAGACGACGGGTTGCATTCAAAGCGATGTGCATCACTCACCGAGCCCTAAACAAGACAGGCCCAAAATACCTTCAACAGAAAATCACCCACAACCACCCCACTAAAACATGCAATAAGACACTGCTCTCCTACTAGTACTCCCCTTTTTCAAATCAACCAAAATTGGAGGCACCAGTTTCTCTGTCCAAGTCCCCACTATCTGGAATTCTGTGCTTGCTGAACATCCAATGCATAGAGGACAACCTGGCCTTCCGGAGGGCCCTCCAGACATGGCTATTTCCCTCTGCACCCTGACTAATCCATTCATGCCCCTTGAGCTAGCCATTCAACCCAGGAAAACCACAGCAGCAATTGAATTCCCACACATTTGGCAAAGGACAGACCAGCAGATGCTGTACCACACCTATAGAAGATAGCCAAAGCAAGGCTAGCCATTTATTGCACTAAGACTAATTCGTAGGGTTGTCAATCTAGTACATTTAGATGGATTTTGAGAAAACCCAATGCATCACAACTTGATGACTTTCTAGGGCAGCCAATGTACTGTGCCTAGTTTAAGTTATGGTTACCAACATATGGCACTTAGATAATCTTGAGGGTAACCAATGAATTGCACTTAGATGAAACTTGAGGGAAGCCAAAGTGCTGCATTCAGTTTCATTTAAAGTAGACAATGTATTGCAACTAGATGAACTTTGAGTGCAGTTAATATATTGCATCTAGATGTATCTCTGAGGATAGCCAATATATTATATATAGACGAAATTCTTGAGGATAACAAATGTACTGTATATCTATATATTTTTATTTTTTTATTTGTATATATTTCAAATTTGAAATTTTAAAAAATGCTGCGTATGTACAGGGTGCATTTTAGCAGGGCGGGACTCTGGTCAAGCCAAAGAATTCATTGTCTGTTCAAGAATTTTTACTGTTGCCAGGAGCCAGGTTGTGCGATCACCTCCTATAGTCTGTGCCACCATTTTTCTTCGTCCCACCCGCGTTCTACCAGTAATAGATGTTTCAGATACGTAGCTCTTAGTTGCTGGTTGTTTGGACATGACAGCAGCAGGTGACAAATTGTTTCTGTTTCAGAATCACATAGACGACACTTGCTTGTTTCTGAAAGGCCTCTAATGCTGCGGATTTCATTTGTCTCCAATATATTAATCTTGTCCTTAACAGGAAGTTGTGTGCCGACCTGCTGGGGAATTTTTTTAGGTAGTTCATTGGATCGTTTAATTTGCAGAACAATTGAGGAAGTTGGTGCAGCAGTTTGTTTTTTGTAGCTAGATCTTGTATAAGAATCCAGTCTAACTCTTTCAGTTTCTTTGTCACTTTTTCTGGATTAGAGATGAGGTCTTCTTCAGAGCATGCAAACATAGATAATAACGCCTTATTATCCAATTTCCAAGCTGATAACATTTTTACCTTGTCTGCTTGTATTTCGTTGTTTAAAAGACCATGGGCCTCATTACGACCCTGGCGGTAAGGGGTTTACGCTAGCGTTAGCTGCGCCGACCCCTTACCGCCAATTCCGAGTTCCCAGAGCGCCATGGTCATTTTTCCGCCTGCTTTTTGCGGGCGTAAAAATCCATGGCGCTATGGGACCTTGGTGTTAATTACGCCACCGTAATTTACGGTGGCGTAATTAACTCCTTCCCCACTCCCATTATACTCTATGGGGCCGAAATGGGAATGGGGAAGGGTAAATGGGTCAATGGGGACTTACCACCCCGCCGACCTCGGAATGGGGCGGTAAGTCCACCATCCGCCATGGCGTAAACGGACTTTACGCCATGGCGGAAAAGTCCGCGGATGGCGGAAAAAATCCGCCAGGGTCGTAATGAGGCCCCATATATTTCTGCGCTTTCACCTATGATACATTTTCGGTAGAGGCATAGAGTATTGATGTTAACTGTTGCCGTAAGGGATAGAAGGCTAAGTTCCCGGCATATTGCTGCGATCGCTGTCAATTTTGGAAGGGAAAGGACCACCTTCCAAAACTACCCTTCCAGTTTCGACCACATTTTTTTCGGGATCAAGGGTAATGCCTCTGCACTGTAAGTGATTGAAGGGACGTCTTTTTTCTTATAAAATTCGATGACTGGAATAGTAGAAAATCTTCCAAACTTTGTGTCTATCGCCTTTCCTTGCGCTGCCAGCTTTTTTATTTTCTGTTGAAGGTGAAGTTGAGTAGCAGATTCTTGTTTCGAGCTGTCAATTACCACTCCAAGGTATTTGTACTCCGTGACCTTTACAATCTTAGTGTCCTCTAGGTGCCATTTATATTTTTCAGTTCTTTTTTTTGATCCTCCTTCGAGGATCAGGATTTTTGTTTTTTCTTTGTTGACTTTCAGATTGTTTTCTGTAGAGTAACGGAGTAAATTGTTTAGCTGCCTTTGTAGACCAATCTGAGTCTGGTCGAATAGGATAAGATCATCCGCATACAAAAGGCGGCTAATTTTGGTGGTATCCAAAGACGGTGGAAATGATCGTGTGAGGTCTTCAGTTTCTTTATAGTCCCCAATGTATGCTAAGAACAGAGCTGGGGCTAGGGGGCAGCCTTGTTTAACCTCTCTTCCAATGGGTATTTCTGCCGAAAGATTTCCTTGCTGTGGCATTCGCACCCTGAGGGTAGTATCCGTGTGTAGGGCTTTTATCGGTTGCAAGATTTCTTGTGGGCAACTCCAACCCTCCACTTTTTCCAAAGCCGAGACCTGTCCACTAGGTCAAAAGCCTGGGAAAGGTTGATAAATGCCACAAAGATTCGTGGTTTGCCCTCGAGTACCTTACTTTTTAGGGTGCTGAGTATTAATATATTTGCAGACGTGCTCACACATCTTTTGAATCCTGTTTGGAAGATGTCATTACATGGCGCCTTTTTTGTCCAAGATTAAAATCTTTTTAAGAGCAAGCTCCCAAAGACTTTTCCTATGCAATCCAGGAGGGCTATAGGGCGATAGTTTGATGGATCCATGATGTCGCCCTTTTTGTAGATCGGGACGATAATTGCTTTTGTCCATAATGGCGGAATAGATTTCTGAAGGGCACATCTCTTGAAGATTTCCTTAATGAGGACAGTCCATTCTGCAGGATTTTTTTCCAGCTCGATGTTTGATATCCCGTTTAATATCCCTGCCGCTCGAGATTTTTTCAGTTTTTTAAGTTGGTCAAAGATTTCGCTTAGGTCATCCAAAGCAAGCCAGTTGGAGTCATCAAGAGTTCTTAGGGGTAGGCCCAAAGTTGTTGGCGGTTGGAAAAGGGAGGTGAAGTGAAGGCTCCATTTTTGTTCTCCAATGCAATTTAGAATTGAGTTTTTATTCGAAGGTGTGGTTGTTTTTAGCAGTGACCAGAACTCCTTCACTTTGTTTCCACATATTGCCTTTAACATGTTTTCAGCGTCCCGCTGGTAAAGTTGGTGCCGATGATTTTTTGCCCAATTTCGTCCTTCGGAACTCTCTACGTTTTTCAACTAGAGGGGCATCATATGAATGTTTAGGGGCGTTGACGGCAGAAGACTGGACTTTATTTTTCACTTTGCGCTGAACTAGGAGAGGTACATAATCCAAGTTTTCTTTGTTTTTTTGTTGGTCCTCCTCCAATGTATATTGAGTGGTCAATTTCCTGACTGCCTCTGCCGTTAATTTCAAGCGGTTAACCCGGATGTTTGGGTCAACCCCTAAAATGTCTAGGGTTGGTGGCTTGAAACTGGTCAAAGTCCATCATTTTTTCCAGAAGGTTGCGTGAAATGAAGATGTAGTCGATTGTAGCTTGTAGCGGTCCTTGCTCCCAAGTGGGGAGGCGGTCCTTTTTTGGAAATGTTGTATCGAGATTTAATAATTTCCTTGAAGCCATTAAAGATGACCACTGTCGTCCTCTTTCCGCCGCTGGACTGGAAGATTTTTTTTGTCCCCCCTTGGTGGAAAGTTCATAACAATGGACGTTTAGGTCGCCGCAAATGATGATGAATGTGGCCTGATGTGTAGATTGAATCTCATCTATTGTTTCTTCCATCATAGTTAAGAAGGTGTTTTCGTTTATGGCCGCCGGATTCCAGTATGTGTTCACAAGTGCAATTTGCACCGGCCTGGAATTCTTATGCTCATCCCAATCTATGAGCGTTGCCTGGATTGAGAGATTTGATTGTATAGTGGTCTTGATCTTCAGGCCGATTCCCTGTCGGCACGCTGTGAGGGGACCTGAAGTTGGACGGCCCAAGAGACCTTTGTTGGCGGGCGCTAGGATGGTCTCGCACCCGTCCAGAACTGGAGTTTTACAGAGCCATGTCTCTTGAAGACAGATGATATCAAAGGAAGCCAATTTGGCTTCCCTGGAGGTCGTCAGATGGAAGTGACCTCAGGTGTTCCATGAGCAAAAACGTAGAGGAATTGGTTTGCGGTCGGCTGACGAGTCCTCGTTTGGTCTTTGGGGCCGACCTGTGCATTGCTACTTTCAGGCTTGTGTCAAGGTTTTCGGGAACCAAGCCCAAAGGCCCTGAAGTTTGTCTCTTGTTTGCGACTTTGGCGAGGACCTTACTTTTTCTATGGTTGTTCTTGGGAGCAGCACCCTGGCCTGTTGATTTTATGAATTGTTTTTCAATTTGACGCTATCAGCGTAAGAAATTCTACTTTTATCTCTTCCATCTGTCGTGTGTGTTCTTGCCGTCAAGCCTTGGGATGACATTGATTCCTGAGTGCCGTCCATATTTTTTGCTGGGTTCTCGTGATTTTTCCTGTCTTTTGCACTGTGGTCATGAGCGCCTCTTTTGCGTGAACTTGCTGTTTCTTTGCCTTGGTTGTTGTCCTGGGGCACGAATTTTACCTTGACACTTTCTTGGCGTTCGTTTTCCAGTTGACAGCTTTGTTCTTCCAGAATATAGCCAAAACTTAACAGGTCGTCTTTTGCGCGATATATTTCCTTTTTCACTCTCGTGGAAGATATTTATAATCAAGCTTTGGCTCTTTGTTTTGAGTGGTATGGGTCAACAATTTCCAAATCTTCGGACTTGATCCAGCGAAGGGCTGGGATGAATCCAAATAGGGTCAGTATGCCCCTTCTGTTAAGAATTATGTCATCCTTATTTTTCGCGTGTTGTGCCAGTTTTATCGGTGTCGTCTTCAATTTGCGTGACTTCTTATGGTATTTCTTGGTTTTGGAGATGTAATGATTTCCACGGTTGAGCTGATTTTATTAGTTTTTGTTTTTTTGTCGTTATTTCGCCTCGGACTGCGTCGGTCTCTTGTCGTTATGTTACGATCTGGCCGCCGGCCTGCGCTCTTCCGGTGTGGAGACTGATGACCTTTCGGCCTTTTGCAGATTAGTGTTACGCAAAGCCTCCTGTTTGAGAAAGTGACTGATCTGAAGCTAGGATGGATAGGTGACGTCTCTTTCTTTTGAGTCATTTGTGACTTTATCCTTCAAACTTCCAGGGTGAAGAAGGGCGGAGAAGCTTCATCTTCATTAGTTCGATGTTGGGCCTGGCAAAATGTTGTCGCAGACGACCCTTTGGCTTTTATCGGATGTACTTGTTGTCCCTCGTCAAGTGACGAGGGTGAGTGAGCGGAGTCGATATGTTGAGAGATGTTCATCAGGTGTTCGTCCGCGAGGAAGTCTTCCATTGTTTTAGGTGAAGTTTTACTCTTCTTTTGCGTTGCCAGTTGGACAAAAGGGGTTTGCTCCGAATTGCTAGTTGAAGTATCATTTTTCTGGAGCAGTTTTCTGATTTCTTTTTCCCGTAGTTTTTTGGGCTTGAAGCTGGGTTTCAATTTTGTCGTTTTTGGCGATGGAGAATATTGGGTAAGCATGGTCCTTTTCCTCTAGGATCGCTTTTTGATGAGAAGGACTGAGAGGTAATTCGTCTATGATATGGATGACATCCAGTTTTTTTTGTCTGCCGTTTTCCTCTGGTAAAGTGCTTCTAGAGGCTGAAGTAGATGTTGAAGTAAGTGGTTTTGGGACTTGTTTTATTCCAGGCAAAGTGTCTATGCGAGGGTTTTCTTTCGCTTGCGAATGCACCTCTAATCCATCCTTTTCACTGATGTTAAGTTTCTTTAGGTGTTCGTCGAGGGCGGTGATGTAACCTTCTAAGAAGATTAGTTTTGTATGCATCATCGATTGTATGGTGGTGTGATCGTTTAGATTTTCGTTTATACCTTCATACAATTTGGTGAACGGCGCCAAAGCGATTGTTACAGCTGACGTAATGGACAGGATGTCCAACTTTTTTTTCGATGGTGATTCTTTGGGTGTGCCCATTTGTTGAGAGAGTCTTTTTTCCGATGGAGTGGTTGTGTGACTCTCAGTTGGTTTCCTTCTGGGACTATGGGCGTTTAGAAGGTCTAAAGACCCTCTCCTTGCCTTAGCTAAGGACTGCTTTTTATTTGTAAGGTCCGGAAGTACGCCCACCAAGAGGTTTCGATGTGGTGACTTATTTTCAATGTTAGATAGGCGCGGGTCTTGAGTTTGACTTCTAGATTGTTGTGTCATTGAAACCTCGTTGGTCATAGGTGAATCATGGGGGTCTAGGAACAAGGTGTCTAATGGAGATTTTGGTTGTAATGAACATGACCCATAATTTGTGCTCTGCTTCAGCGCAGACTTAGAGCTTTCATTTCCCCCTGGTTTGGTATTTTGGACCGGCGTTGTTTTTTGCTGGTGTTCTTTACTTTCGTCCAGGCTTCTGTGACTATTTTGCGTTGGGCTTTCTGTTGTCCTGTTCACTGAAATGGGTGAAGCGGGCCCAAGTATATGCAAAGGAGAGTTGTTTGAGGAGATGGGTGCCAGGGGGGCGAGGACAGTCTCTGTAGCGCCTTAGATGTCCTAAGGGGTTCGCTGGCCTTTACAATCGGGTATGTGGCCAGTGCCCTTCTTCTAGCTTTTTGTGGTGGTTGACAGATCATAACTGCCTCTAGGATTTCCTCGTCTGTAAGCTCTTCTTGCTGACGATGTGGATCAGGTGCAAATGCATTGACAAAGTCAGTAACTAAGCTTGCCACTGACGGCTTTGTTGAATCTGGCTTCCAAGGTTTTTTGTTGAGTTTTTGGCCTGAGGTTTTAGCTGTGGCGGTCGACGGAGCTATAGATAGTTTTTTCTGTAATTTAGGTTTCATGTTTCCTCTCATTTTGAAGTGGTGTTTTTTTCTTTTGTCTGGGGACACCAACTCGTTCCACCGACGTTTTTTTTATTTCGAAGGTCTTAAAGGTGCTAGAGGGTCAGGTGTCTCTGTATGGTGAGTGTCCTCTGGGGCTGACTGTTCTTTTGCTAAAAAGTCATCTTGGGATGGAAGTAACTGGCCAGGAGGAGAAAGTAAGATTTTTTGTGGTGGTTCAAAATGGACTTCTGCAATTATTTGTATTTTACTGTTTTGGTCGTTTATGTTTAGACCCAGGGGAATTGCCGAACACAGGGCACTATTTTCCCTCTCAAGTGTGGTTTCCTTATATGGACTTTTGCTCCACTCTGCTGAAGAGATTCCAGGCGCAAAGGAAGTGGGCGTAGCCTCTTTCCTTTGTTCTAAGTCCATCCCGCCTATGGCTGCAGAGGCGGAGAACGCTGCGGTGGTCTCATCGGGGGCAACCCGTGGCAGCCGACATTTTAAATTTCTCCCGGCCCGGCGTCGCTTTCACAGCAGGCAGAAGGAGATGTTCGTTACTTCTTTGGGAGTCAGTTTGGGCGGGGATTTTCGAATACAAACGAGTCTGTGGTTGTTTGTTTACGGGCAAGCGGGCACGTGCGCTTCGAAGTAAGCAGCCTTCTTCCTTACCCGTGTTTTCAGGTTTGTTGTCCAAAGTCAGATCTGCGTGGTGTGGGACCATGCTCATGGCAGCCATGCACAGACTGCAATGACTGCACACTCAGCGCCACGCTCTGCGGCCCACTCCGCGGTGTAGATGGTGTCTTGAAGCACAGCAGTACCAGCTCCTCCCACAGAAGCAGTAGAAACCGAAGAAACAGGAGAGTGACTGCAATGACTGTATATATATGGATATTTGAGGGCAGCAAATGCATTGCACTTAGTAACATTTTTAGGGAAACCAATACCCTATTGTCACAATTCTTGAGAATTAGCCAATGTTTAGCAGCACACAGTAATGTCTCTCCTGCTCTCACATTCTCTCCAGACTATCCCTGAGCACCCATCCACTATATGCAACACTCAAAGAGACACATTGCACAACACCCCTGCCATTACAAATCAGGATTCCACCATGATAGGATTTTGGTCAAGCTGCACACCTAATGGCTCTCCTGCTCTCGCATACTCTCCAGACTACCTCTCAGCACCCATCCACTTCTTGCACCACTCAAAGACATAATGCACAAGTCCACTTCCATAAGAATGCAGCTATCCCCCGTGAAAGAAATTTGGTCCAGCTGTATACATAATGGTCCTACTGCACTCACGCACTCTGCAGACCACCTCACAGCCCCCATCTACCTCCTACACTACTCTAAGACACGTTACACAACACTCCTGCTGTAAGAATGGTACCCGCCACAATAAAGATTTGGTCTGTCTGCACACATAACTGCTCTCCTCTCCCAAACTTGCTTGACTTGCTGCCAATACCCATCCACCACACACATGACCCTAAGCCACGTTGCATGACACCACTGCCATAAGAATGCAGCTATCCCCCATGAAAACATTTCAGTCTAGCTGCACACATATTGTCTCTCCTGCTCTCACATACTCCCGAGCTACATCTCAGCACCCATCCACATGCCAGCTTGGTATGGGTGGCTAGCAGGGATTTGGCCACCCCTATCTTCCTTCATATTGGCCAAAATGTGCACACGCATTCTAAAACTTTCTGATGGCTTTCCTATACATGGACTTCCATTTCCCGAGAGCATTCGACCAACAGCGCGTTGGGACCATATCAATAGTGAAAGGCACTCACAAATGACAATCACATTACAATGACTTTACATTAGTACAAATATAACACTGTGTTTCTTTGTATACACCTTAGGAACCCAATCTTGCTGCATTCAACACACTGTGCTCCTGTCTACTGGCTTCTCCCAGAGCACTCTCTGTCCCACTCTGCCCTTGATGCTCTGCTCTCCACTCTGCCCATTGTCTCCCCTCGCCCTACCTACATTTCCTTGCTTCCACCGCGTCACAGTGGGTGTACTCTGCGCATCATGTGCACGGTCAAGTCTTTTTTTTTACATTTGTTTCAATGCCATAGCCCTTTTGCTCACACCACATGAGTGTTAATAACATTAAAGGGCTGCATGAGGATGCTGTTCCATTATGTTAATCACCTGCACACCCACAGTAATGCCCTCAATTTACTAAGGACATTTCTTAGAGTGATGGGCCATTACCAGTCGGTATGGTCTCCCCAGGCAGCCATTATTGCCATATTATTAACTAAAAGATTATTGGCCTCCTCTTGCTTATTCTGTTGCAAGGAGCCCATTCCTGTGTTACAACAAACACTAGAACTTAAAACTGACACTGAACAATGGAGCTTCGGTGTATCAGTATCAGACAGTGGTAGAGAAGATTGAAAGACAATAGAAAGATGCGAATTCATAAGTGAGGAAACTTGATGTCATGTTTTGAGAAAAATCAGACACTTCACTGAGTAGCGGGGTTGCTGGAGAAAGGATAGAAGTGGAAGAGCATGTCCTCCCCAAAGTGTATGGAACAGGTAATTAAGTGTAGAAGAGTGGAGTAGAGCAGAAATTAGGGAGTCTTGAGTGAGACCAGAAATACATCAGTGAAGGTGCATTATGGATGCTAAGGGGAGGTTATCCCACAAAAGTGGGGTGACTGAGGAGAACCCCTCTCCTCATCATTTGAACTTTGACCCCAGGATGTTAATAGATCTGCTGTTGGTAAAGCACATAGTGTGGACTGAGTGGCAGCATTCAGACACGTCCGCCTTGAAGTCATTTGTGTGCATCAGCATTCAGGCATCTGTTTATCACGCATATAGCCTTGAAGCACATTCCAGTCTGAACTTGAAGAAGATTAGGTCTTCTCATGATTCAGAATAAGAGTTGTTTCTTCTTCATTCAAAAGAAAAAAATGACCACAGCGCATTGGAGACATTTTGCAACGTAAGGATTTAATAAGTGGGTAGACCTCCATGGAAGGTATTGCAATAATATATAAGGAACTGAGCAAAGGGTGTTTTTTGTGGGATGTGCTATTAGATATGTTTTCAACTAATTCAATCACTTACCAGCTGCCACATGAGAGCTGTGGTCAGCTTCCCTGGGCACTACTAGATTCCTGAATTATTTTCTGATAGAGACTTGTTCTGTAAAAAAAGGTGTGTACTAGGGGAGAGTGCAGAGCTTTTCAATCCTGCTCAGAAAGTGTTTGGCCCAAGACCTGGTTTTAGAGGAAAAGTGGTTCAGACCTTTTGTGCATTTCATAACTAGGGCTATCAGGCCTTTTGATACAATATTTAATTGGTCACATTAAATAGCTGAAACACATTTTTATTTTGTCAATGTAGAAATAAAAGCTAAGTGGAGTACTGCAAGTGCGTAATAATAGTGACACTGATTATTACATCACTCAGAAATGGGAAGTGTCTAGTATGCAGTGGCATCTAAATCACCAAAATATCAGAAATATTATTTTAAGATCGTGCTGGTGCATGGGGGGGGCTAACATATGAGTTAACAGCAGGGGTGTCTTTGACAGTCTTCACGAGTGTCTGTTCCGGGGTGGGAGGGGGGGTGTTTTTCAGCATAATGCTGTGTTGCCTCTCTGTGGGGACGGATTAGAATCAGGAAAGGGGGGAGGGGCATTTCAAGGTCAATGGATCAATGGGTTGTGCTCTACCTTTTTGAACGCTGGCGTGATGCTGGGTACTAACAACATTAAAAGTGAACCTTTGTCTGCTAGATTGAGTACTTTTTCACATATGCAGTGTTTGTGTGGACCCAGAACTTTGATATGTGGTAGAACTAAAGCATAGATTAATTGACAGAGGTGAATGTGAATTCCTATTACTTGGCAAGTAGATGATGTGTTAGTAGTGAGTGGCAAACTGGTGGCTTAATAGGCTGGGCAATGGTTATCATCAAGCATCTGTGAAAGTGTGAGGTTTCAACGTGGTGATATATTCAGGTATAATGAAGTGGTGGACTGTAAACTGATAGGAAAGCTCATTTGGTTACATGCTCACCTCAAAGGTCAGTGTACAAACTTCAGTCACATGTCCCAATCTCAGAAGTGCCAACTAAGCTTTCCACCCAGATGCTGTTGACAACTTTAATTTGGGCAACAACAGAGGGTGCTAGTCTGTGTATCGCAAGCTAGTGAAAGATTTGTGAGGCTCTGAAGCTCACGTCTTAGGCGGTGCAAATGTATTACCTTGAACATCTTGATTAGTGAACTTAGGAGAACTTAGCAGAGGACACAGGAGCCCACACTGTTGGCAAGCGCCAAATGTAATTGGAGACCATGAGAGAGCATAAACAACATGGCCCAAGGAAGATAAGGCGATTGAAAGTATTAATCCACTGTTACATTCCCTTTTCTCTCTTGATTGGCTGGACCTGAGTGGGGTGGTGAGGGGTAGGGTGCTCTTGTGCCTATGCTGTGCCTTGCTGTGCATGTGAGCCACACCCCTGCCTCCACCTGTGGAAGAGACATGACTGCAAGCGTAAGACTGATTGCCATCATTAACAACTTTTAGGGTGCTTTGGTATCCTCCTTTCTTATCTCATATAGCCTGATCACGGTGAGGGGTGGGGTCGACTTAGGGACCCCTTGAGCAGATTGGGCGGCCACCCTAGACCAGTAGCACCTGGTCTGGGTATAAAGCGCCAGTGCTTTGATTAATGTTTTTTAATCAATTACTCTTGACACTTTTTTTGTATCTAGTTTTATACCACTCAGCTGCAATTGTATTATTTATTTATTAATTTTCCGTGTACCCCCTTGCTGAAATATATACCTGATTGTCCTACACTTTTGCCCCCTTTAAGCCAAGACTTCAGAGAGGCAAGCCACATTTTTGGTCGCTCTGTTTTAATCGTTTGCACTATTTTCATCACACTTTTGCACTTTAGTGTTTTTTGAGGCGTTACACTACAATTCAGCCTTATGTCGTCCAGCCCCCTTTGAACCGTTGCTTTGTTTGATTCTACTCATCTTCTGAAGAACGTTCTTCGGTTGTGTGATCTGATCATGCTCAACATTCGTATTTTAGAGCCCCTGCGCTTTGTCAGTTGTTCCCTAAGCATTGTACTGTCTGATTGTACATTCGCACTTTTGCACTTTAGCGCCCTATAGGGGGTAAGCACTGCTAAATAGGATCAGTCCCAGAATGTCAAAATGCAAAGCTGGCAGGAGTGTCTCTCTTGAAATGGATCCTAAAAAGAAGACTGCTAGCATTCTGGTACCCCTCAAAGAGTTCAATGTCCTGATTGAAGAAATAGAAGTCCTACCGCATGACTGCGACAATAGCACCATTGGCCCCAAAATGCATGCCTGCAGCATCACGAAGGCAGCCACCCAAACCTACACTGTGAAACCAGGAACCCAAGTGAACATTAGAGAATTGAAGTTATATTTGGCCACCAATAGCACAGGATCTAAAAGTGGTAGCAAATTTTACAATTATGAGACCAAAGCTATCTCTAGGAGTGTCATACAAGAGGGTAGTCAGCGGGTATCCTTCGCAGTCGAGATGCATAAAGAATCCGTCATTCCTGTGAATAATGGAGCTCCAGAGCACCAACCAGAGACTGCACCTGAGGAGGTTTGCAGAGCCAATGGGGAGCGTGACTTAGATGCACGCCGCAACATACAGACTACCACAGGTAGGAACATAAAGCTTTCACAGCGATTTCACCCACTTGCTGAGGCTGAGGCAAGCACTGCTTATGCCAGGGGCCATTCAATGGAGCATAAAGGGTTCTTGAAGGAGGTGCAACAGTAGTGATCATAGAACAGGAGGAGGGGGCCGGGGCCGGCCCTGTCCCATTGCAGACATCACCAAACACTGATCAGACTAGCCTGGTATCTGAGCCACAAAACGCAAATTGTGTCTTACTTGGCCAAGAGATCAAAGTCATACAACAGCTAATTGAAAACCTGACCCAAGTTGTAAGCAATATGGGCAGGATAGTTAGTGAGCTGTAAGGTGGGGCCCCATCCATCAACAGATTAACATAGAGATCCTGATCACACGAATTGAAAGGAAGGATAGCAGGGATGGGAGGCCCAGTCAGAATGGACAGTTTGATGATTTACATAATGATGAATTTTGTCAGAAACCATCTACCCCCAACAATAAATCTTAATATTGGGAGGGACTGTAGGATACAAAGTAACAACTCTCAAGGCTCACCCATTTCTGCAGGACAAGAGAAAGAAGGCTGCCATGGGAGCACTTTAGCATTACTTATTCGTGTAGTAACTGGGGTCAGTAGAAGCCCCATAATAACTAGTAGTGGTGCAGATGGCGATTCGCTGTATCTGCTTAATGTCCCAAAGTTATCAAAAGGCCAATTAGAAAAGAAATGTTCACTTATTAATAAGTGTGTCCACTGGCTGTGAACCAGAAAAGGTTGCTGCTCAGTTATTAGAGAGGATACTAGAGATGTAGAGGGCATCCAGGACCCTGACCGTCCCAACTATGATTACCCTAAAGGAGGAGTCTATGATCGGGATTTTGTTAATAGCATCATTGCTATAGACTATAAAACCCTACCACCAAGGGGTTTACAAATTGAGGTCAAGGGCAAACCCCCAATACAGGAAACGATTAAGAGAACTATGCAAAGTAATGGGAGGAACGATTGACCAGAGCACCCTCACCCGCCAATAACATCTTTCATACCCAAGTGATTACTATCTCCTGATTATGCACCCTCTGCCTCATTCAGCCTTGTCAGCTGGAACATTGCTGGCTATGACAGGGGTGGCCCAGCCCAAAGAATCACGCTGAGTCTTAACAAAAAGTCCAATGGTATTTATTACAACAAAAAAATGGCAGAATGGCTGGTAATCTCAAGTTCATTGGCTTTCTGGGCTCTTTGGGGTTGGTGCTAGGGCTGGCCCTTTCCTCTCTTATCTTCCATGGGCCTGGGTCCAACCTCCCAACCCCAGACGTCCCTACCCAGTTGTTAGTAACTCAATGATCAGTAACCCCTATGTGTCTTTCACTTCTCTACACCTCAGGTGTTTATCCTAAGATGTTGGCTATCTGACTCCCTAGGGAACTTCTAGCATTCCCTCTCCTATCCCTGCTTAGTAGACTAAGGAAATGGGGAATGGTGCCTTCTTTTGCCCAGCGTCACTCTCACTTCTTTCAGACCCTCTTGCCCCTGACCCTTCTCTATATTGGTCCTTTACGTTCTTCTGCTACTACCTCACTGTTCCTACAAACTGTCACTCAACCTTTCTTCCTCCACCCTGCGATCTTACTTCCTATCTCACTCCTAATCCTATTAACACCTGTATCCGCAATTGTTCTTTAACTCTGTTCCTCCATCTCCCTCCTCCCTCTCACTCTACTCCACCGCCTCCTTTTGTGCCTCCATCCTGCTCATATCTCTCCTACTCCCCTTACTCTGCTGATACTACCACCACCTCCCTACTACCATTACCATTACCATTACCACTACCTCCCTACTACTATCACAACCCATGGAAGACGAACCCAATGAAAACAAGAACCCAAGACAGAACCTCGAAGAACTCTTCGAAGATGCTGACACCCCAAAACCTACACCTCAACAAGAGATCGACCAGGAAGGAAACCCCAACACCGATCAAAAGACAACCTCAACAAAACGTCCAAACCAAACAACATCCCCAAACTCCACTGCAATTTTATAAACACCAGATCCATGTCAAAACACTTAACAGAGATCTTCTTCGACCTACTTGATGACAGCAGCATTGACATCCTGTTCATCACAGAAACATGGCTGGACGACAACTACAAAATCACACTCCAGGGCTGCCTTCCAAATGACTTCAAATGCCTCCAAATAAACAGGAAAAACAAAAAAGGAGGAGGAATCGCAATAGCATTCAAAGGACACCTGAAAATAAAAATAGACGAACCGCTCAACATCCTCAACTGCGAAGCCATGGTAATACACCTAACAGCAAGCCCAAAAACCAACAACACATTCATCCTGGTGTACAGACCACCGACATTTGATGCAACCTTAGTTGACAACTTCATAGAAGCCATCACCAACATAGCCATCAACCACGAACACCTAATCATTCTGGGGGACTTCAACATCTGGTTTGAAGTGAGTCACACCAACTCCCAAAACTCACTGATCGAACAACTCAATACCATGAAACTACGGCAACTAGTCAAAGGGGCAACACACTCGGCAGGACACACCCTTGACACCATTTTTGCCAAAATAAACTCACCACCATGGCACCGCCAATACAAATACTGTGGAGTGACCATCTCATTTTCCCATTCGTGGTCACTCTGCCTACTCAAGTCCATATCCAACCTCCCAAACTCACAACCACCACAAAAAGAAACTGGAAACACGTCAATGAATGCAACCTATTCGAACGACTGGAGTTAACCAAACCCTCAACTACAGAGCTAAAGCTGGCAGACCTAGACGAGAAAGCTGAACTACTACACAAATGGATTGCAGACACAATCGACAAGATTGCCCCAGAAAAACCTTTCACCCCATCAAAAAAAAGAGCAATGGCAAAATGGTTCACTCCACTATTAAGCACCATGAAAAAGGAAAACAAAAAGATGTAACTGGAATGGAGGAAAGAATGCAACCTAGACAAAAAAACAATGTTCCAGAGACAAATCCGGGCATACAAGAAGGAAATTCAAAAGGCGAAGAGAAGGCATTATGATGACAGAATCACCAGTGCCACCAACACTCAAAAAGAAATATTTAACATAATCAAAGAGATGAGAAAGCCACCAGGCTGTGACAACACCCCAACTCCCTCAGAGAAACTGTGCAATGACCTGGCAAACCACTTCAAAAAAAAAAATCAATGACATCCGACAACCCATACAGAACATACCAATCGACCACAAGATACTACCGGGCGATCCTATCTCAGAACCTCAGCACAAACTCAAAAACGTTCCTGAAATATCAGCAGAGGCATTCGCAATGCTGGTAAAACACAGCAAGAAAGCTGGATTACCCATGGATCCCTGTCCCCCGACATCTACAAATCAATCCTCGCTCAAGGAACGCCAGCAGAATACTATAGAAACCTTTTGAACCAATCACTAGCAACAGGAAATGTACTGAGGATCTTCAAATCAGCATATATCAAACCACTTCTGAAGAACACAAGTGGCGACGTAGAAGACCTCTCCAACTACAGGCCTATCTCCAACATTCCTTACCCGGCAAAACTCCTGGAAACCTACGTCTATAAATTAACCCAAGAACATGTAAAAAAACATCACCTGCTAGACCAAGTTCAAGTTGGTTTCAGACCTGCAAGAGGAACGGAAACAGCAATACTATCCATCTGGGACGATCTAAAAACTAACGCAGACTCAAACATAACCTCAGCCCTTATCCTACTCGACCCCTCTGCAGCCTTCGGCACAGTTAGTCACAACACCCTAACCAAAATACTAGAAGACATAGGCATAACTGACACAGCACTACTCTGGACTAAATCATTCCTAGCAGACAGAACAGAAACCGTTTGGATCAGACCCTTCATATCCACACCAAGAGTTAACGACTGCGGAGTGCCACAAGGATCCTCACTATCACCACTGTACTTCAACATCTACCAGACACCGGTTATCAGAATCTTCAAAAAATACAACATCACATGCTACAACTACGCCGACGATACTCAAATCATCTACAAAATCAAAGACACCCAAGCCGATCACACAACCCTAATCGAATGTCTAAAAGAAGTCTTCAACTGGATGACTGCCAACAACCTGAAAATCAACCCAGGAAAGACAGAAATCATGATCATATCCAAAGACCAAGAAAATGAAACCGTCGTCCTGTGGCCAACTGAAATGGGAACCGCACCATCACCATCTAAGGTAGAAAATAATCTGGGGGTCCTGATGGACAATTCCCTAACCTTAGAACCACAAATTAATGCAACTGTCACAAAATGTTTTTTCCTCCTCCACACGGCAAGAAGAATCCTACCTTTCCTCTCCTTCACGCACAAAACACTCACTATCGTCGCCCTCATCATGTCAAAAGTCGACTATGCAAACAGCCTCTACCTCGGAATACCAGAATACCTCCTGAAGAAACTACAACGTATCCAAAATACAGCTGCAAGACTACTCCTCAAACTATCAAGCAGAGAACACATCACTCCTGCCCTAAAAACACTACACTGGCTCCCAATTAAACATTGCATCACCTTCAAAACAATGTGCATAACGCACAGGGCAATCAGCGGACAAGGAGCAGAATGCCTACAAAAGAAAATAACAATCTACAAGCCAACTAGATTCCTCAGGTCATGCAACGAAATCCGCCCGGAACCAAAACCATACCTCAAGAAAAAACTTGGAGGCACCTCCTTCTACCACTTAGCTGCAAAAACCTGGAACGACATCCCAAAAGAAATAAGAAACACCAAAGATCACCTAAAATTTAGGAAATTACTAAAAACTTGGCTATTCAACACCACAGACTCAAACGGAAACAGAAAGGAAAAGGGATGACTAGACTAAACTAGACACGAACAGCTCCCAGAACCCACTGGGAAACTCCCACGGCACCCGGACGAGTTTTACCTGGTAGAGAGCAACACCAGCGACACCCATGGAGACGGAATCAACAACCCTACCCTAATCCCACCCAACATACGCACTCGCCCCTTAGTTGCCACCAGGTACTACAGTGTTTTGGAATTGGGGGGATATTGGCAATCACCACAATAGCTGAGCTGTGGACGTAGGCAGGTGCACTAGCTGTATGAGTGGGTAGGGAAGATAGGTAGCACTGCAAGGCAGGCTGGGGATGAGGGGACTAGTTGTGAAAGGGACCTTGAAGGCTAGATGGACCCAGATCATGACAGAGGCATAGGGGTGCTACCGAAACCCATCTGGGGAGAATACAGAAACCCACCGCCTCAAGTCAGGATAGAGATGCCAACTAATCAACTGCACTAACAATTTCCCCCTCTGCATACATCTCTGAAACTCCAAACCAAACACATCCACAAACCTACAGCACAACAACCCGCACAAACTTCACTACATGGCAACAACAAAACAAAAAACACACATAGACTCGCACAACAGTACACGACAACTACCGGCCGCAAAACACCCCAGGTCCAGCCAACGGACCCACCGGGCTGAGGCTACCAACAGCATATCACTGCTCTCTTGCACTTTTTCAGCTCCTTCCCACTAACGCCCCCCTCCCTTCCCTTTTCAGAGCCGCCAGAGCGCCAGGGGACCACTTTGGTGGTGATAGTGCACGGTACAAATGCCCTTTAACATTAACATTAACATTAACATTCTCCTCCTCAAGGGATATGGTGCCCTGCTTACCCCTCTATTACCAACCCAACTAACCCGCACTGTCACACACACACCTCCTTAAATACCCCACTGTCTCCCAGGATTGGCTACTCACCCTGTCCAATCACTTACCTGGCTCAAGGGAGTGTAGCAGTGGGAGTGCTTAGGGAGATTTCAAACAGGGCTTGTAAACCCCACCCGCTTTTCTGAAAGTCTCTCTGGCATGGGAAGTGAAAGAGTTTCTGAGGAACTGGAGTCCCTGTGTTATAAGGCCTTCTGATGGACCTTTCACTCTTAAGGTATCTGGTAACTGGTGGGGGCTTCATTAATGAGGCCTCCTTTTCTGAATGCTGTGCAGATCGTTGGAGACTTTGCTGCATCCCTCTCTTGCGTGGCCAGTGTTAGGCTGCTGGCTGTCTGCTGTGACAAAGTATGAATTGCTGTTGTGTGGTAGCTTACCTCTGCTGCTTCCTGCAGCAGCTTTCCCCCGTCAGTGTTCACCATCATCATCATCGGTAAGGTGAGCAGGGGGGGGGTCTATATACACTTGAACAAGCACCAGGGACTGCTTGGGGTGGCCCTCCTCCTTCCCTGACACGGCCTGTAAGAAGCCCTTGTCACATGGCCTTGTCAAGAACCTAGAAATTCCGAACTGGGTAAGCTTTATTTCCAACTATGACATCATTAGACTCTTTGAGCTTGGTGGTCTGCATGATATTTGGAATTCCAACTAGTAAACCCAGGGGAGCAACAGGGCGGCTGTGTGTCAGCATATGTATATGGCTAAAGAACACCCTAAACACTACACTGTACATGTTATAATGCATGTAACCAACTACCCAACCTGATGTGCCTCAATATTGCCCTGCCCAATTCTCAAAATATCCTCCTTGCGAACATGTACAACCACCCTTATGGCAATAATGCCAGGCAAACTATGCTGCAACTCAAATCCACAATTAGTGATTACTCATCCAATTGTAATAGCAATTTAACTCTGATCTTGGGGCACTTTAAAGTACAGCTTGAGCCGCATGAAGAGCTGATAGACTTTCTTGAATAAGAAGATCTGATCTAAGACATCCCTACCCTGAAATTACCAAAGCCGATTAGACAAAGACCTTGGAAACCGCCCAGATTTTAGTTAGGATGGTAGTCAGCGCCTGCAGTGGTTGATTGAAAGGCAATGTACCGCCATCTCATACGTACAAAAAAGGTACAATTGTGAACCACATAGAATACATCTGGATAGACCTACCACACTGAAAGATGTTGAAAAACCTGAATGCCCACCGCAGAAGAAAAAGTGACCCTCATCCAGTCGCTATCAATATCCCTTGAGGATAGGAACAAAAGGGAACTATCCACTACCAATCAAATGATATCAACCACAAACAATAGAAGGAGGTTGGCTTGAGAAAGGATCAAGTCAAGCAACACCATTCCACTAGACATTTCCAAAATCCTCCCTCTAATTGAAGTAGCTTTCTGTGAAGTTAGAGTAAATGATTTGGTCCTGTGGGGTACTAACGAGACCACAACAGGAATTTTGCATAACCATATGACAGAACCTTGCAAAACCATAGCCTACGAGGGCGCCAAGACAAGAAATAGTGGATGGTTTGATTGTGAGTGCAGAATAAAAGAAGAATTATTAGTAGCATTAAAATCTAATCAGTGTCAAGTACAAGAGACCAGCCCAAGAATTAGATATGAGTATAAAGATCTGATAAAATGGAAAAAAGAAGTCATTACCTTAGATAGGTGGGAGAAACTGAATGAGGCAATCAGAAGAATCACAAAGCCTTCTGGTGGATAGCCTATATAGGAGACAAGGAGGATGGTGACCCTTTTCAAGTGGCAACCACAGAGGATTAGAGGATTGCTCAATTTTCTGGCCTATGTAAAGAAGACAGAGTGGAATTTGAAGACATGCCACCAGTTACCGCAGACCACTTCGAGGGTGCCCATCTGGAATTCACTATCAAGGAGGTAGAAGCTGCTTTGAGGTCACAACATGCTGGCAAAGCCCCATGTCTGGATATGGCACCAATTGACATGTATAAAGCTGAGCCCAAAGTATGTACCACTTATCTTCAATCCATAATGAATCTCTTCTGCAAGCTAGGCAAAGTGCTGGACAGCTACAAACAAGCAGTGATTGTCCCTATCTATAGGAAGGGGGATGAAATCTTCCAGGAAATTATTGTACCATATCCCTATTAGACGTCCCAGGTAACATTTTTGGTAAACTGATAATGAACAGGCGAGAGGAATGGCCTCTGAGATGGACTGTATTCGCAACCTCCAAGCCCGTTGAAAAAGGGGCATCAGTACCAAAGATCAGGCTTTTAGACTAGGCACTTAGATTGAAAAATATGTTACCCTGTCCTTGGGCATGCTAATTTTCATATTCATCAATTTGAAAATGGCCTTCAATGGCATTCCATATTCAGAGCTGTGAAAAACCATAATGAGCAAAAACATCCTCCAATCCCTGCTAAGGGTTATCCTTTTACTTTATACAAACAACACTGCAACAGTGAGGTGCGGAATAGGAGGGAAAATTACCAAGCAATGTCCAGTAGAAAAAATGGTCAGGCAAGACTATGTCCTTACCCCTTTACTTTTTTACATCTACTTTAATGATGTGGTGATCAGTCTGGCTGTGGATTAACCCGATTCCCCAAAATTAAGTAAACAAAAGGTCAATATTCTCTTATTCGCAGATGATGTGGTCCTTATCTCCTGCACACCTAGTGGACTGACTAGAATAGCAAATTTCAGTGAATTCTTTAGCAAGAAAGGCCTGACCATCAGCCCAAGTGAGGTCCTTATAAATGAGGAAGCACGTCATTACATGGATGGGGGTTTAGAATAAATCTTACACCAATAACAAGACCAACTCAGGAAGTTGGCAAACAAAATCTGTTTTATTGTCAATTGTCTAAAACAGGAAGTACAACTGACATCTCACAGCATAATCTAAACAGATTTCATAAAAAATTATGCTTTTATAGTGAAAACTCATCACTCATGATGTCATACTATGTGGCAAACTAAGAAACCCCACTTGGGATTGTTATAGGTCTACAGGGAACATCTAGGTATACCTTCTGTAGGGGATTGGATTGTGATTGGACTCTCTAGTCAGGTGGACAACTTATGCCCACCCCTTGTACAAGTCATTCTCAATATTTGTTAGATACATGACACACCATTGGCTCTCAAACTATAAGGCTCTTCAATACATGACCCTCTGCAATTGGTTGGCACAATTGTACCCTTCTGGAATATTTGACTTGCTAGCAGCACAAAAGCTGGTACTCCAGGTGCTGGTGGGTGGACTTGACCATGCCTCCCCACCCAATTAGCCCATCATCCATCATCACTTACGCTGTTTGCCATTCGAATTGTCTTTGAACTTGGCCTTGCAGAGTATAACTGCTCCTGCAAATAGAAGGGAGTGCAAGCATGTTCTTATCTTCAAGTCTCGATGCAGCTTGCCCATTTTCTATTTCCATCCATCCCATGTGACAGGACACCATGTTTGGGCTCCTTCTTTGTATTTAATGATATTAAATTAATAAAACTTGCCACTCATAGTGTTTCTGTCACACCTTAACATAAGATCGGCTTGCTTCTAACGTTCTTTGTATCTCCTTGAATAGATTACCAGTTCTTGGCTGCCCCAACCCTTGACATTGGGCCGGACAGCCTTCTCGATCCTTCCTTGATTTTCAGCAGTTTTTCTCTACTGCGTCACACTTTCAGCCCTTCTCTTTTACGGATCCTGGCTTACTAAAGGTGCGACATCGAACATCCAGACTCTATATATATATATATATTACATGGCCGCGGTAGTGGCCATGTAGTTATGGTTAAGTTGCTGTTTCCATAGCAAGAGCACATTTTGGGCGGCTTATAACTTGGCTCCCCCTGGACGAATCCTTACCAAAGTTTGGTAAGGATTCGTCCAGGGGGGGCAAGGTTATAGGGGGGGTCCCAAAACCTCTTTTCTTCCCATAGACTGAATGGGGCAAAAACTTTGTGCACGGCTACAGGCCAAACCACTGGACGGATTGTCACCAATTTTGCGGCAGGGGCTTGTTCCCCAGAGCGTGCTTTTGTATTTTTTGTGAGAAATCGTCCAGTAGTTTCCTTTAAAACGGTCAAAAAGTAGCACTCTAAAAATGAGTGATATCTATGTTCGCTCCGCGGGCCCACTTACCTGTTCGCTCAGTGGAGAAGATTTCTATTGGCTAATCTGTGGCATGCTACACGTCAAGATGTTGCGCTTCACTGATTGGTTCTGCCGCAGCATCAATTCTTTCGATACGACCGCCATGGTTATTTTGGTTTCTGTTGTATGCCAAAATCGTCGTAAACAAACCCTTATGGAACACTGTGTCGAAAGGTAAGCGTTACTTATATGTGGCAGTACGCAGTAAAAAAGTGCTTTATTTTTGTTACCATTATCATACCATACAGTGAAACTTGGTAGGCAATGTACAACAAGCTCTTACTGCATGTATGTAAGAAGCAATAACCAAAAATACTGCGGTCAAACTGGCGTCCTATAGTTTGGAATCTGAGGCAGCCACCTGCACTGTTTCATAAACACAGCGCTTCTGCGCGTGTTCGGGAGTGACGTTTCTCATGAAGGACTGCTGATATGTTGTTGCAAAATGAGAACGTATTTGCGTTCTGAGTGAAGGTCACTTCATTTCTATTTTTCACTAGGCGCTCAAGTATGGTCGCACATGTACCGAAACTCATAAGGGTCAATTGTTTTTCGACCTTGACGTACAGGTAAGAGACAGAAAGAATGTAGGGAATCATAGTTTGTAAATCATACCCTTTGATAAGTTATGCTTCAAAAAGGTTTGTGAAGCACATGAAATATCGGTTCCCGAGGACGTCTTCCTGCAAACAACCTACTGTGTGACTGCAGAGGCCAAAATGGAGCCGGTGCATATCATGTAAGCCTATTTTTTAGGCCTGTAGACCAAACTGCCATTAATTGCTTAGACTGCATAAAACATTTTTTTCCTACAAATGCATTTGCATGTTTTTGTGCCGTTGTATTTTCAGAGTGCACATTACCACTGTCTGTACGATGTAACTACAATTTCCACTATTACCTACAACATTTATGTGGCATTGATATTTTATTACCTATTATGCAGACTGTACATTGTCGCCGTTAGTAGGGAGTCACTACATTTCCCCATATAACATTAATTCATTATAGAAATGTTATGTGTTACACCTTTCATTTCCGCAAAGGGTTCGTATTGATAGATTTTTTTTTATTTTCCCCTCAGCTACTTCCTTCCATATTGTGAATGTCATGGATTGCAGCGACCACATGACGTTTTTTTCAATCGTCAAGTGCAGCTATTCGTCACTGGTTGTATGTGCGTCATCATTGAATGGGATGACCGCATCGGACCACTATGTCCGTACGCAGTTGTAGCAGTAAGAAGCAACATACCATCCTTTTTGGTGTCATAGTTCACAGCCATTCACGTCGCCTTGTAAATTACTGTGAGAGGAATACGACTACTGTGTGAACAACGCATATTTTCTGTGTGGTTAAACACCAACGTCACCATTACCACTAACATTTTAAGTAACATACCATGCTTTCTGATGGACTACATCACACCGTCTTGGCAATCAATGTGAGAGGAAACCTACTACTGTGGCGCCAACGCATGGTGACTGTGTGGAAAAACATCAACGTGACCGTCAAAATTACCATTTTCATTGTGCAGCACAGACACAAACTTCCGCTTTCTTTGCAAATGAGAAAAGGGCGATGATTTAGCAATGTGGATTGTGAAATAAAAGTACCTTACTAATTTTTACATGTTTGTGTGTTTTTTTAACCATTTATTCTTCCACTTCACATTGTGCCATGCTACGTTGCACATTGCAGTATGTTGTTTAGTAGGTGCCGTATCTCGGTATGTAAGTCATTATGGAAACATTTTGGTGACTGTGTGGGAAAACATCAACGTGACCGTCAAAATTACCATTTTGATTGTGCAGCACAGACACAAAGTTCAGCTTTATTTGCAAATGAGAAAAGGGCCACGATTTAGCAATGTGCATTGTGAAATAACAGTACATTACTAATTTCTACATGTTAGTGTGTTCTTTAACCATTCAATCTTCCCCTTCACAATGTGCCAAGCTATGTTGCAGGTTGTAGTATGTTTTTTGGTAGGTGCCGTATCATGGTACGTAAGTCATTATGGAATCATTTGTTTACGCTGCCAAGGTACGTTATCCAACACACAATTGCACACCACTTGGTTTGGCAACGTAAGCCTTAGGCCCATCTAATATGCTTTTGTGCCGTCAGGGTTCTTTCTGTCACCTACATGCCCCAATTACCAAGAGTACTTCTGCATGAAGACACTACGTTGTCAGATTTGGTATCTTTCTAAAAGTGGAAAAATTAGATCAGGTGCAGTGAAACTGTTTGTTCTACAGACAGGTTTGAAAAGCAATGCTTCGTTATACCTTCCCACTACACATTTCTTCACCCCTTTCAACTTGTGGCACTTACACAAAAATGTGTGCACAGGTCAGTGGTAATGGTCTTCCTTGCAATATTTCTGCCGTTATTGCACTTGACTTCACAGAGTTTGTTGTGATTGTGTCCATACAATAGAAGACTGCTCCTTTGCCTTCTGTACGCTTCTGTTTTGCCAAACATATTTACTGTATGCTTCAAACAATTATGTAAAGGTCATTGCGCACGAACAAACACCTTTGTGTTTTACATGTGGTAGTGTCCACATAACAAATCAACGGTACCCCTTTCGTCTTTGAAGGGTAGGCTGTAGCTATGGTTACTGACCACAATGTCGGGGAGGTAAATTCTGCCTTTTACTGGTTGGGGCAAAACATTGCATTGAAGTCACCCTGTCCACCAGGCACTGCCTTTCTGTTAAAGGTGTTGCTGAAAACCACACATTTTAGAACAAATACAAATATTCTTCGACCACTACGGTCACACATTTTCCTTTTCTAATTTCTGGCAGCTGTAATGGTAGGCACAAAAAGAGTTTCTATGGAACGCCCGCCTTCCCTTTCCATGGTGGCCATCTTGAAAAAGGATTTCTTTTCTTCAAACGAGAACGCCGGAGGCATTCCGGTTGAAGATCAAAAATCATTTTTTTTGGTCCCATGGGTTAGTGCCATACAATCTCTTTTGGTAATGGTATTCATCCACCATTTTTTAGGGTGTAATGGGGTTTACTGATTCAAAGACCTCGGTATGCACTCTTGCTTCTATTGTGGTGCAAACTTGCCCTGTTGAGTTCTGCACGGGAAGTGTTGTAGTTACAAGTTCGTAGAACAACATACAATGTCCTTCCGCACTATCAACGACTCACACATCTTATTGTGAAGTGTGTATGAGTTCTGCACCATGTGGCCATGCTGTGCAACAGCATATGCTACTTTGCAATTCGTAGGAAGATGGCCAGTGAAGTCAAATGTTCCTTTACAGTATGCTTATGTGTTACTATTGGAATCCTTCTAAATGTTCAACAAAATTTTTTGGTCAACTTATGGTATCAATCACTTACATTGTCATTGAAAAAACGTTTGTCAAAGGGACATTATGGTTACGTTGCCCTACTAAAAACGTCCAAAATTCACTACCAAAAAAATGTTGTTAAAGGGAAGTTATGGTTAAGTTGCCCTATTAAAAACCTATGCCATTCAGTACAAAAACTTTGTTAAAAGGACGTTATGATTACAAGTAAAAACTAAAAACACCTGAAATTCGGCAGTTATGGTAGGCTAAGCACCCATATTTCCCATCAGCACTCTCCACTGCTACCACTACCACCCCGGACATGAAAGATGCCACCACACATGTCATTGATGCCATCACTGCCGCCATCACATCTTTACCCCCTTTGTTTTATGTCAGCTAAGCAACCATAACTAGCGCCACCACCGTGCACTGATAAGACTAACACCCAGGATATCAAAATTGACATGACAAATGTCATTGATGACATCACTATAGGTTTTTAGTAGCGCAACTTAACCATAACGTCCCTTTAACAAAGTTTTTTCATTGAATATATATATATATATATATATTACACGGCCACGCTAGTGGCCGTGTAGTTATGGTGAAGTTGCTAATCCCATAGCAAGAGCACTTTTTGGGCGGCTTGCAACTTCGCTCCCCCTGGACGAATCCTCACTAAACTTTGCAAAAAAAGTATATGGCCCACTCTGAATTTTTGCAAAGTTTGGTGAGGTTTGATCCAGGGGGGGCAAAGTTCTTGTGGGGGTCCCAAAATGTCTTTTTTCCCTTTGGCTGAATGGGGGAATAACTTTGCGCATGGCTACGGATCAAACCGCTGGACGGATTTTCACCAAATTTGCGGATGGAGCAGCAGTTTGGTCCCAAAAGCGTGCTTTTGGAAATTTGGTGAAAATCCGTCCAGTACTTTTTAAAAAAATTATCAAAAAGTAGGTCTCAAAAGATTTGTGATATCTATGTCCGCTCCACGGTCACACTTCCCTGTTCGTTCCGCAGACAAGATAACGATTGGCTAATCGGGTGCGTCATGTCCGCAGACATGTGACACGTTTGCTCATTGAATGGTGAAGAGCGTGAAGTGTGTCAGATTGTTCCGATGCGTCTGTCATTTTTGATCCGTGTTTTGATGTCCACGGACATTGCCGCAAAAACATATAAAAAAATAGAACATTGCACTTTTTAAACTTATCAAATACTGTCTCGGAAGGTGAGGGTTGATGAGGCTGGGATGGGATGTGACAGCAAGAAGTAAAAAAGTGGTGTTTTTTGTCACGAAAGTTATACCGTACATTTGGAGGTGTTCCTCAATATAATGTTTGTAAACTACAGGCGAAGGACTAATGTGTCTGTGTTACAATGTATTTAAATGAATATTGGAGTCAGACTGGCACCCCCTAGAGTTTGGCATCTGAGGCAGCCACCTGCAGTGTTTGATGGAAACAGCGGCTTTGCAAGTGTATGCGAGTACCAGTTCTCATGAATGCGTTGAGCCATGTTGTTGCAAAGTGAGACTGTATTTGGATTCTGAGTGACGGTCACCAGCTTTGATTTTTTGGTTGCGAGCTAAGGAAGCCTACCTTACATGGGACTGAAACTATAAGGGTCAATTGTTTTTCGACCTTGAGGGAAAGGGAATATTCAGTAAGAATGCAGGGAGAGGAGGTTTGGAATAATGAACATTTGATAAGGTTATGCATTCCAAAATTTAGTAAGGAACATGTAAAATCAGTTCATGACGAATCTTTGGTGCAAGAGCATTGAGCATTGCAGTCTGAGTTACAGAAAGAGAATGGAGACGTTGAATATCATGTAAGTTTCCTTTTGACGACTGTACACCGGAACAAGCTTTAATTTATTATTATCTGAACATAAATTTTGGCAATGTAACTGTACTACTATCTTTCTGTGTGGTTGTAATTTTTTTGTGGTTGTGGGGAGTGCATAATCTATGTAGACTATCACTAGATTCACCCAGGTTCAACGCTAATATTTCTTTTAAATGTCATGTGTGACCATATCGATTTGTGTATCAGTTTCCACGTTCTTTTGTCTTTTTTGAGATTGTTTGCTGTGTGTGCTAATCATTAGTTTAAACTGTATGCCGAATTAAGAAATCAATAGAAGTATTTTAAAAAGGTTGGGTATTGATATATATTTTCTGTTATGTTTTCAAATAGCTACATGCTGCCTTACTGCGATTGCCATCGATTCCAGATGCCAACTGATGGATTTTTTATTCGCCAGGTGCACATAGTCGTCAATGGCTGGATCACCGTGACTGTTTTGTGGGACAATTGCCCAGGCCCAATGTGTCTGTACGCTGCAGTAGCGATTAGAAGTAACATAACATCTTTTATTGTGGTCTAGGCCCAAGTTCATGCCGACGCCCTGGAATTCACTGTGCGACCCAAGCGGTTCCTTTATTGAAAACGAACACTTTGTGTATGGGAAAAGAACAACGTGTGCCTCACGATTGACATTTTCGATCACGAGCGAAGAAACAAATTTGCAATTTGATTGAATATGGGAATAGTCGGATGTACTCAGAGAGTTTATTGTGAAATAAAAGTACTTTCCAAATTGTACAGTGTTATTTTTTCCTTTTAAAGACCGGTTTAATATTTCGAATTGTGATGTGCTATGTTGTTAGTCGATGTGTGTTGCTTTTCGGGTTCTGCGTAGCGGCACGTAGGTGACTATGGGCACATTTGGCTATGCTGAAGAGGAACGTCAGCGAGAAAGGTGTTGAATATCACTAGGGTTGGTTATGTGAGGGTTTGGGGCAGAGCATATGATTTAGTGACGTCAGGGTAGTTTACCTTAGGCAGATGCAGAAATGGATAAGAATAGCACAAGATGGATGGGCTCTTCTGTCACATTTCGTATGTTTCTAAAAGAGGAAAAATTAGGTAAGGTGCATTGCAAATGTTTGCCATAGATCAACGTATGTACAAAAATACATGGTTGAACCCTCGGGACAATAATATTTTCTGAGCGTTGCACTTGTGAAACTTATGAAATAATGTTTGGGGAGGTGAGGGGTAAGGCTGATCGGTGGAATATTTCTGACGTGAATTCGAATGAGTTTAAAAAGTTTGTTGGGATTTTGTGCACACCTTATATGACAAATCATTTGTGTATTCTTTTGACAGTTTTGAAAAAATGAAACGTGGGTGGATTTCCAGAAAATTTGCTTAAGGCTCATTGGCAACGATCGAAAAGCATGGTTTTGCAAATGTGGCAGGGTTTTCTTATTTGGAAAATGTCATAATGTAGTTAAAAAAAATAGAGGTATAGCTTTAGTGACTGAGGGGTACGCTGTAGCCATGGGCAGTGGCCAGAATGTCGGGGTCATGGTATAAGGTCATGATCCTGACAATGTGGCTACATTCATAATTCATAATCTTGTTTGTCCCACCCCTCCAATGCCAGTGTGAATGGATGTGTTTGCAATGTGTGTGATGCACCGCAGCCACCCATTAGTGCTCCCTTGTACCACCGTACCATAGCGCCCCCTTGTACCATATCTAAGTACCTATAATGTACCAATGTAAGCCCCAAGGGAAACAGAACCATGGCCATACCACAGCAATGTGATGTGTGCATGCATATCATAGCCCCCCCATGCACAGCAACATGGGAGCTGTGCATTCACAACAGACATCTGAAGATGTCACACCAATATGTCCGAGCAGTGTCCGTCCCCTGTAGGACGTTCCAGCAATCACAAGATGGGGAATGACAAATATGCAATGGCCAAGCATGATACAAACTGTGTCCTAACCCACTGTAAGACATGAAATGCATGATACAAATGTAAGCTGCCCTCTACTCATAAAACACCCTATGTACCGTACAGGCATGCAGCGATCATTGCAGGGCAATGTTGATGCAAAAGCAAAATTCACATCCAGCCACATGTCACAACGTGCATCAACCAGCACCGCCACCCCGCAAAGGGACCGGCATGAGAAGGCAAGGCACAGGACACATCCCATGTCACCCCACCGGAGCCCAGTCAGACTGGCTCAACCTCCACAAGGCTGCAGGGTGTCACAGCCTCAAACTCTGGGAGCCACCAGGGGTCTGCAGGATGTGCAGGCAGCCACCAGTGGGTCAAACATGTATGCGGGCCGCACACCCACTGAGGAAGGACACAGTGCACTGGTGTGCTCACCCAGCCAGGGTGCCACTCAGGAGATGGGCACGCCCGAAGGGAGTCCAGAGCAGGTGCCAGTGGAAGCACACACTCCTCATTTCATTTCCCTATGCATGTATAGCATGCCTGCACACCCCATCCCGATGTGGACACACTTTCTTATGGTTCTCCTGAAGGCAGGCCCTCAAACCACAGCAGCCCCATCAGAGAGGCCGCAATGTCCCCCTACAGCTGCCCTGCCACCCCATGCAGAGCTGTCAGTCCAATCAACAGCACATCAGACAGATCCATAGTCACAGGAGCTGCTGTAATGGGACGGCTGGATGTGATAGAGGAACGACAGCAGAACATTGAGGCCATGGTGAACACAGCAACCACATTTCCTTGTCCAGCGATGCTATAAATACTGAAAGTTTCACAGGAGCTACAAGTCGTTTTCCTTTTACAAACGCACTTCCAGTCTCTATAGGAGAATGTGATATGAATGTACCTTTGTTATATTCACAAAAACCTCAGTAAACATTTTGGGGCGAGATCTAATAACGAAGTTAAACATGACAATCTCGTTCACGTTGGAGGGCATAGTATGTTCCACTCCAGGAATGCATTATTTGAACATATTCGAAATGATTAGAGCATACGCAGGACACACAGCTATGGGGCTATAACATTAGAGCCCGAAGTATTTGTGTATGGAATACGTGTGCTGATGGCAGGGCTGCCAGACCTTGCTAGCGAAACCATGAGGACCCCAGATGAATTTCTCTTTAGGCCAAGAATACCTATGCACGGGGAAAAGGGACAAGTATTTCCCTTGATGATACACACAGCCATAATACGAGGGAAAATGTCTTTGACCGATGGTTGTGATGATGAAGGCTGGCAATGGTGCACAGTAATCGCCATTGAAGACGGGTACAGATTGACTGACATCACTGATGACGATCTGTTTGACGAGCATGCAGATGGGGGAGAAACAGCAGTTGAGGTAAACCTCAGCTTTTGGGTAAAAATGATCAAAAGAGAAGTGCCTCAGAGAATGATGCTGGCACAGAACCGTCCTGAATATTTCGTGGAAGACATGGCCCAGGTGCCTGTCTCAGTGTGGACCACAGGCCCCTATGATGTAGGCTTGTTGAAAGGAGCCAGAGAAGTGAAAATTAAACTGAAGCCAACAGCAATTTTACCAAAAGCACGACAATACCCCATGTCCAGGGAGGCAGATGAAGGAATTTTTAAGACAATTTCTACCACGATAAAGCAGGGCATTTTGGTGACATCAGAGTCACCATGTAATACATCAGTGTACCCTGTGAAAAAAAGTAAAGGGGGGGTCTTGGAGGCTAGTACAAGTTCTGAGGCCGATAAATGATATTGTTGAGGCTGATTTCCCTTTAGTCCCTAACCCGGCTACAATTCTATGTAATATACCTGTTGAGGCGAAATATTTCACGGTGATTGACCTGAAAAATTAATTTTTCTCAATTCCATTGCACAAAGACTCACAAGATCTGACATTATTTACATTCAGACAGATGCATCTGAAAAGCACAAGGCTACGCCAGGGGTACTGTGAGTCTCCTTCTATATTTAACTGAGTCCTGCAGATGGACCTAAGCAATATTGCATTAGAAAGTGTTGTCTTGCAATATGTGGATGACATCTTAATTTGCAGCACGACAGAGGAGTAATGGAGACACGATTCTGTTCAGCTGTTGACTATATTGGCTGAGAAAGGATATAAAGTTGACAAAGAGAAGTTATAATATTGTCAACAAGAAGTGCTATACATAGGTCAGCTGATCTCACATGAGGAGAAAAGAGTTACCCCAGAAAGAGCTGAAGCCATACTGAACACAGCCAAACCACACATGGTAAAACAGATGCAGAGTTTCTTAGGCCTGTGCAATTATGTCAGGGCATGTGTCTTTGACTACAGCTCATATACCAAGCCTTTGCTTCAGGCCCTAAAGAAGGCACAAGTGATGAAAAGGAAAGATCGAATGGTCTGAGACCTTGGAGGAAGGATTTGCTGAACTCAAAAGAGCCATTTGCACGGCACCAGTTTTAGGGATTCCCAATTATGCAGAGGAATTCTACCTGTTCTCACACACAAATGGCAGAATCATGACTGCAGTGCTCACACAGAGAACCACATTGGGGTACAAGCCCCTGTCATATTATAGTAAAAATTTGGGCCCAGTGATGAGGGGCCATTTCCCGTGCAAACAAAGTTTAGCTGCCGCAGCGTTTGCCATCGAGAAGGCTACTACCATTGTAATGGGATGCTCAATGATGTTGTACGTTGAGCACTCGCTATTTGCGAGATATCTAGAGAAACCAACAGGCACACTAACATCTCAGAGAGCTTCTGCTTATGAAGTTATCATATCAAATCCATCGATTAAAATAGTCTGATGCAAAATAGTAAACCCAGCTATGTTCACAGCCAAGCCAGTCACTGAAGGAGAGCCAATAAATGACTGTGCAAATTATGAAGAATTCTATGAGGAAAACCCCAGAGTGAAAGAAAATTCATTAGCAGAAGGAGAAATTGTCTTCATTGACGGTTCTTCTAAGATCGATCAAAATGATGGGCAAAGATAGACAGGCGTTGATGTAATGAAGCAGACAGCAAATGGAGAATTTTGAGTACTTCTTAGTGCACAAATACCATCTCATTATTCAGCAAAGGCTGCAGAATTATTAGCTTTGATACTCGCAATTGAGAATCGTGCAGACCAGGAAGTAACAATCTACAGTGACTCCACCTATGTGACGTCCACAGTGCATGCAGGCTTAGTGCGCTAGAAAAGGAGGGGCTACCTCTGAGTGGACGGCACCCCAGTACAGCACACATCCTAATTGGACAGGCTGATCAAGGCACTACAGCTTCCAGTGGGCATAGCGGTCGTGAAATGCGACACCCACACGAAAGGGACAGATTTTATCTCACATGGCATGGCATCCAAGAGCGAGACAATCATGGATTTGTAAGTCACTAACATAAATGAGAAAATGATTGTCGCACGGAGTGAACATGCAAGCTACAATAACATGGGACAAATGCAGTTAATGGAACTCCAAGGGGAGGTACCACAGGAGAAGAACTTATGGAAGCAGCAAGGGTGTTCTTTAAACCCCTCCAAAAGCTTGTGGCGACAAGACAGCACTGGTAAACCAGTAATGCCTATAGGCCTGTTAAAAATAGCGCTGGAGCAGTTACACTATCCAGCACACATGACAAAAGAAAATCTAGCTGCTTTTTTATGGTGAACTGTATAATTTGCCAACAGTTCACAGCTGGGCATACAATAAAAGTAATCCGAGGAGTCATCCCAAACCCCAATGGACCTTTTCAGCACTTGCATGTCGATTACATCGATATGATTCAAGTATGTAACGGGTACAGGTATCTAATCGTTGTCGTGTATCCATTCTCTAGATGGATAGAAGCAGGTCCATGTACACACCCAGACTCTACCTGTGCAGCCAAATTTCTAGTGAGAGAGGTATTTCCCTGGTGGGGGGTATGCAAAGTCATGAGATCAGATAACGGGACTCACTTTGTAAATGAAGTTCTACGGCAGATTAGCTTGTTGCTTGGTATAAAGCACAAGTTCTCGTGGGCATACCATCCTCCAGGTAACGGAATTTTTGTGAGAAGCTTAACGGCTTCTTAAAGGAAAGGATAGCCAAGTTGAAGCTTACTCTAAGAAAGGGATGGTTACACGGCCTGCCTTTGGCACTGTATGCACTCAGGAACCAACCCGGTTCTGACCATCATTTTACGCCACACGAAATAGCCACAGGAAGTAGAATGCGCTCCCCACTGACACCCTGAGACAGAGCTAGATGTGATGTCCAGTCGACAGGAGAAATCTTAGGGTCTGAAATGCAAAATGACTTCAATTGCATGACATCTTGCCTTACTGTAATTTCAGGCCAGCTGCAGCAACGACAAAAAGGGTGCAGGGCAGCACAGAACACAGAAGGAGATACTACTGCAGACACAGCTCAAGGACTATGTCTTCCATCCATCTTCCCTGGAGATACCGTTCTGGTAAAGAATCATACAAGGAAAAGGTGGGACGAGCCAAGATTTAACGGTCCCTTTACAGTGGAAGACTGCACTCCCTCTGCAGTGAAGCTACGTGGAAGAAGAGCTTGGACCTTTTTGGGTGACATCAAGCCATACATCGGAAAAGGCCCCCTGCCTGCACCCCAACACAAAGAGACTACAGATGATGGGGAAGAACCACAGCACGTGCAGACGCGATCCATGACGAGGAAGAGGACGCATGACCAGCAGCAAAATAAAGACAAAGAACTTTTGTGCAATAGTTGTGGCTTCATTTTGGACATCCTTCTGAGGATAAGGGGATAAGGACATAAAAAAACAGACACTCTGTGCATCCTAGTTTCAGGGTGAAGAAGAAAATTGCATTTATAAGCCACAACATAGTCTGTCAATGTTGGACTTTGGACTGGGGCACACTGAAGCCTTGACTAGAAAAGAATATGCCAAAATTTGATCGAGGACACATAAATTGGAAGAAAATACAGTATCCAGATTCCTTCCACACAGAGACCTTGTTTGGAATCAGTTATGGTGTCCCACAGTAGCGACATCACCAACGATGTGGTGACATATTTCGATCTAATGCTAAGATCATACCAGTCATTGGTGGGAAGGCTCACCAGCATCACTGACTTTCTTCAAGATCCCGAAAATGAAAAAACTATAAGGAGGCTGCTTACTGTAATTGCCAAACAGTTCCTCCTACTTCCGGAATACAGCGAGGTAAAAGCAAATGTCCCAAGCGGAGGAAGAAGCGAATAGACTTACCAACGTACTGTTCTCTCACCTAAATGAAGACTGTCCAGATCTTGTCGGAAGGACAACAGATGTATTGACATTTACTCGTGATCCATCAAACACAGAACGTTTAAGTATAATCCTAAATGGAATAGTTATCCAAGTTGCTCTTCACACACACCAAAATAGCAGAGACTATTCACAGTAAGTGGGAGCCAGCAGTCCCAAAAGTGCAGCAAAGACAGGACAAATGTCCCTGTCACCGGAAGACAGCAGGTTGGCAAGTAATGTCTTCTTTCGCCTAATCAAGAATTTTCCAGAGCTTGTGGGGAGACTTGTAGATGTTGACGTTCTCACATTCATCAGAGACCCAGCTAATCCCACACAGATGGGCATGCTCTTGCATGATGTCAACAGAACTATTTGAGAAGATTTTAAACTTTCTGCCGAGGGACAGATCGAGAGAGCAGTGTCAAAGATTTCATTTCTTATTTTTATATTGACATGGACACAGCATGTCTTCGGGAATGAAGCAGATCAGAGGCGTAGACTGAGAACTAAAATATTTTGAACGTGCACAGTAAAGAGACTTGCTGAATTATTCCCTGATTGGACACTTCCCATAGCCCATCAAGAGAACTGTGTCCAGAAATAATAGACAATCTTGTGTTCAGACAAAGGGAGACAATTGTGTAGTACCTATTGCCCTCAGAAGCAATAGAATCCAGAGATAATATTGCTAAGAAGTTGTATTAAAAGTTAGCATATTTCAACAGATGATCGAGATGGGGATCCAGAGCAGCAATCTTGTAATCCCTCAGAAGGAAAGACGTCCGTACTTTTCTGGAAGTAAATGCTGCCGATTGACCTACAGGGCCATAATGTATTTATGTATTATATTCATCATTGTTTTACTGTCACTGACCATCAGAACTGCTTTTTTGTATTGGTGCACAAAGCATTCCAATTCCATTGCACCCGCCTAATATTGCATTCATGAAAACTACAAAGGCACCCAGACCTTAAATAGTCATTCCAGTCCAAGGAAGATCTGATAATGGGGTGAGTGATGTGATTAGCAATGACACACACAAACTTGTGGTAACAAACAAATTGAAAAGCCGGAGACAGAGTCGGCAGAGTGTGAATGTAAAAAGGTTACTGACAACCACACGCATGCAAACATTGAATGCACACACATCAGGCCTAGTGTCAACAACTGCAGAACCACAATCCAAAGTATAGGAGAAGAAAAGACTGTCTACTAGAGAAGTTCCACTTCAAGTGAAGTGAAAAGACAAATAGAAAAAGCTGAACTCCTGAAGAGACAAGAGGAGTCGGAGAATAAACCACCAGAAACAACATTAACAAGCACACATGATCCAATGAAGGGGACGAGCACAAGTCCTACAATGCAGCCATATACTGGACCAATGCCAGAGTGGATATGGGCATTTCTAACCAGAAGAAAAAAGATACAAGAGGACAAGGAAAGAGCTGCCAGACTTTTGTCTACTCAAATGATACAGATGAGGAGGCCTGCACTATGGA
Organism: Ambystoma mexicanum; assembly: GCF_040938575.1. Lineage (NCBI taxonomy): Eukaryota > Metazoa > Chordata > Amphibia > Caudata > Ambystomatidae > Ambystoma > Ambystoma mexicanum. The sequence goes on along the minus strand of NC_090928.1, from coordinate 499,228,429 downwards.
CGAGGATACCCAAGAATCCTCCAGAAAGAAGAAGCCATACAGATGCATTCAGGGATGTAGTTAGAGCTAACTACATGAAAACATTAAGAATCAAGAGAAGCAAACAAGGAGACGATAATGAACTAAACAATTACTTTGACAGCACACCTCATTTGGGAAAAAAACATCTGGTACCAGCACATGAAAGAAGTTGGAAGACGGAGTTCAGAAGGGGAATGCTTTGTTTGTGCATGGGATAGTCCAAGATCTTCGTAGCTGTAGAAATTGATGTCCAGACAGAAATTGTCTGGACATCAAGCACTGTCTTTCATACGTAGCAATGTGCAAGAGCAGAGGCCAGTTCATCGGTAGTGATGCCTCACTGAAGTGGGCAACTGAAGTAAACGATCCAAATGAAGACGATTATGTCCAGGATATAAAGATAAGAAACAATGGAAAAATGAAACACATTGTGATCAGATATGAGAAGCCTGGAGTTAAAGGAGCAGAAATCAGAAGAGAAGCAAACCAGATACTAAATGTCCAAGGAAAAACTCCAGAAGAGGCTCGAAGTTGGAAAAACAGATGGCAAATGCAGATTTGGGTAACATTGCTTTCACCAGACACATGGGAGAAAGGGGTGGTAATTTGTAGAGCCTGGATGGTCATTGGTCAATACGAACCTACCATCAACATAGTGCAAAATGGATGCAAGCCATTATGGCCAAAGCTTGCAAAGCTGCTGACATGGGTCGAAGACAGAGGTGGACCCTTGCAGATAGTACCACTAGAAAGCTCAAAATTCTGCTTCAGGAATAATGGCACAAGAAAGATGGGAGAGAATCAGAAGTGTGGACACGTTTTTGATGCTCCAGGAATGGATGGTGCATGGGGCTGCAGTAATTATGCATCATTATTGGGCAAGTGGATCAAAAGCATACATCAGACTGCTGAGAATCAGGGGAGGCATGTGCACAATAGTGAATGTCCACATTTCAGCGTTGGTGATCCCGAAAAGGGACCTGAACATTGACAGTTTCCCGAAAGCAGATGCTCACCTAAGGAAGAAGAGATCTGTGGAACTTCTGACTCGACTGAAGAGAGAGAATAACTTTTCTGCCAAATCAGAGGAAGCTTTTCATGCAATCCCATATGAACAAACACAGGCTGGTTAGCCTTACCTCATCAGTGTTCACGAAAATGTTCATGCCAAGATTTCAAGTTGGAGCAAATACTAAATGGTTGCAGATAACCAGATGGGAATTGCTACAAACCATCAACACGACCATAAAGGGATTAAACGCAATCAAAGTAGAGTTAAGGGCAGTCCGCCTGATGACTTTCCAGAACAGATATGTACTTGACATGATCACAGCTATGGATGGAGGAATTTGTGCAAAAATCAGAGAATCATGTTGCACATTTATATCTTCTCACGATGAAGAAAATTGAACTTTAACAGAGGCCATAGGTATGCTGATGAAACTACAAAACCAGATGATTGATGAAACTGACAAAGTGGACGATGACAGTTGGTTTGGATCACTATTCTCATGGGTTCCACAATTGATGGCAGATGCATTCAAATTCCTAAGAGCCCTGTTAGTGATGATATTACTAGGATTCTGTGTCATCAAGATAATAATCTCTCAATGCCAGAAAACTGCGAAAAAAGCCCTAGGGATGAAGATCATGAGTGATGTTGAGCCAGGATGGAAGCCCAAAGACCTGACTGACGAAGAAATAAGAGACTTTGTGAAGCCAGCATTCATGCACCAGAAGGAACAAAGTTTTGATATCCCAGGAAGCATAGAAATGATTTGGAAAGATGGATTTACAGCAGCCCAAATGGACAATGTCAACTGATGACATGGAACAAGGACAAACACGTGAGAACAGCAGGGAGTTTAAAAGGAGTAATAAAGATATGGACCCCAAAGAGACATTTCTTCAGACCATCATGTATAGACCCAGAAGATGAAGAGAGAATGGACCCAGGCGATGAAGCAAAGGTGAATACAGAGGATCCAAAGAAGGAGATGAAAGTGGTCGATGAATCTCCCAGAGGGGGGAGTGTAGAGGAGGTCCCAAATACAGGCCGCACTCCAAACGTCCATTTCAAAGTACCAGGAATGTTCACGCCAAAATATGTGACATATGATGAGCAAATAAACCAGCAGAGAGCCGCAGTAGGGCTCTGTCCAGTACCTATCAGAAGAACAGCACCTATTGAAGTACCGATACCAAGGAAACCATGGACAGTAAGGTACCCATTGAGAAAACCATATTAACAAATGAAATGAAATCAAGATCGTCTAATTACCGTCCCTGAAGAAACCAAAAAGGACTTAATGGAAGACGAATGGTGACATCATGAGAACCCAGAAAGACTCACATATAAAAAAAAGGAAGACCAGAGAAGACGTAAAGAGACGAGACGGCATGGGCCAAGAATATGGTGAACCTAAAGTGAAAGGACATTGTCAAATGTAAGAAGTTTAAGCCATGAGCATAATGAAGATATTCAACCATTTTACACATGTACATATGCTTGGTACGACAAGAAAGCTAAGAAAATCATGTGGCTTGCTATGCTTAGTAGAAAGATAGTTCGGCAAGCGCCACATATACATATCTACCTCAAACGAAGCACATTATATAAATGTATTTATACTTTGCACAAGAAGCAGAATCAACCCAAGATTACTAAAAGCCACACGAGAAGGACTTCATATTTAGAAAAATCAAGAATAAGCGGCAGAAGTGAAACTCAGCAGAGGGGAACCGTGCCAGGAAAACCAATGTCGTAGCAGTAGAATAGACGAACAGTAGCTACAATTATTTGAAGCTAAGAACAGAATATCCTGCCTCTGAAAGGTCAAGATAAGAACACAAAGGCAGGTGGTGGGTGAAACGAAAATCAAATACACAGGAAATACAAGCTCTGGAGAACATTTTAAAGATATTGATATTGATATTTTACAAGTGTTTAAGAGCGCGACAAGGCAAGGGAAACGGAACAGAGGAGAAAAAAAAACAACGATCTTACTAGGCCCAGTGACATTGAGAGCGCGCAAGTGCATTGTAGAGGGGGAGAGGGAGAAGTGCATGGAAGGGGGAACAAAAGCAGGAAAAAAAACATAAATAATAATAAATAAATTAATAAATAAAAAGTCAACAAACAGACGGAGTGCAGCCAGCAAGTGGCAGTGCTCGGTTTAAGGAAGCAAGCTGGGTAGGTCTGATAAGTGCAGGAAGAACAAAACAAAGGGGTGGGGGCTGTATGGGTACAGATACAGACCCCAGTGCAAGGGGTTGCCCGGAGGCAGTGCGTGCGGGTGGCAAGAGGAGCAGGTACCTGGGCCCAGAGGAAAGAGGGTGGCCAGGTGCATGGTGCTGAGGGAGAGTAGAGACAGCAGGGGAGAGGGGGGGCAAAGGCAGAAGCAAAGAGGAAGGTCTTGAGGTGCTTCCGGAACTGGAGATGGTTCTCCTCAAGTTTTAGAGTGGCAGGGAGGCTGTTCCAGAGGGAGGCTCCAGCCGAAGACAGAGATCTACCCCCAGCTCGTTTCTTTGAGAAACGACTGACCCTGAGGGAGTTAGATGTAGAGGAGAGGAGTGCTCGAGATGGGAGGTATTTGCGGAGGGATAGCTGAAGGTATGTTGGACCCAGGCCCCAGAAAGCCTTGTGGTCAATGCAGAGGGTTTTGAATTTAATCCTTGCATCCACTGGGAGCCAATGGAGAGATTTCAGAGCTGGAGAGATACGATCCCAGGGCTTGAGGCCAAGGACAAGTCTCGCAGTCCTGTTCTGGATAAGTTGCAAAGGGCAGAGAGTAGAGGTAGGTAGATTAAGAAAGAGGATGTTGCAATAGTCCAATTTAGAGAGAACCAGAGCTTGGGGGACAGTGAGCTTCTGGGGGAATGAGAGGAAAGGAAGAGTACCTGTGAGGAGGTGCAGTAGGAAGTTTGACTTTTTTGATACATCAGCGATGTGGGCGGAGAAGGAGAGTGTGGAATCAAAGGTGATACGAAGGTTCTTGGCCTCGTAGGTAGGGATGTAACGCTCACCTGATTCCCGCAGAGGCGCCGGTCTTGACTGGGTGAATGCCGTATCTTCAAAGGTGATGTGTAACACACGGTTGGCTCTTTGGGCTGGACCTCTGTGCACTGTATGTCTGACTCGAAGAGTAAGATGTCTGCAGATAGAAAATATGGGATTAATGAACTGGGGTTATTGGGTGCCTCTCTCCTCTTCCCTTTCTCTTCTCCTGTAGAACCCCAAAGGTTAACACCCTCACCTTAGGTAAGTGAACGCCGAGCTCTCCCTCTGCCTCGGGGCAGGGTGCCGTAACCAGTTTCTTCACTGGATAAGGGTGCAGGCCTCTTGACCTCAGAGGACTGCTGTCCGTCGTTAACTGCACGAACGGTAAGTTCTGGGCACTTCAAATGTCTTAAAAGTCTTTTGTAATGATATCTCTTGTTTTGCAGGGTTCCGGCGATGGCGGATGGCGGGCTGATGAGAGTTGCGGATCGAACCCGCGTGAGGAATAGAAGCGCCTGGAAGCACGTAAGTAAGCGCTTGTAGCCTGCTTCACGATGCGCACGAACTGTCCCTTTTATCTTGCAGGTACAAGTTCGGAGCTTTAGAGAAGCTGAAGGGTGCTGGAATACCCACTGGATTCGGCATGGGAAGGAGTAATGGCACGTGAGTAATAAAGTTGCCCAATGTCTTTAAACGCACCTTCTTTTGTCTTTCAGATGCGGGATGCAGCGCCGAAGGCCTCCGGAGCGTGCGAAGAGCTGGTAAGCTTTTGTCTTTCAGATGCCGGAATGCAGTGCGAAGACCTCCGGAGCATGCGAAGAGTAGGTAAGCCTTTGTCTTTCAGATGCCGGAATGCAGCGCGAGGCGTTGGTGACAGCCGATGGACCAGGTAAGAGATGCGCTGCCACTGAAGACCATAGTGCTAACCTGTTCTTTCTTTGTCTTTACAGGTGCTGCTGAAGACTGGATTCCAGGATGGTAAGCCTTTGTTCCCTTAGGCCCAGGATCAGAAGCAGAAGACACGATGAGCGTTCTGCTGCAGAGAATGCAGAATAACGCAAAGCAAGATTCATCCATCGGGTGTGGTTTAAATAGCCTCCTGTAGTGCTTAGGTGTCTCCTTCCACAGCCACGCCTAAGAAAAGAGTTCCTGCTTTCCAGAAGAGTTCCAGTGTTCTGAACCTAGGGAGTGGCTCCTGCCCCACCCAACAGGAAAAGTAGTCCCAAACAGAAGAGGATCAGGGGTTCAACTGGCAGGTAAGTAAGCAGCATGGTCTGCTGCAGGTAAGTCCACCCAAGCATTATGAGCCTGGCGCTTCCAGCGCTGGGACTGGGCATCTTTATGAGCCTGGTGCCACTGGCGCCAGGACAGGGTCCAAAAGGTCCCAATTGGGACTGGCTGGCACTCGGAACCGGGGTTATGGGTCTGCTTCCAAGGGAGTCGGGCAAGTCCTGATCTTTTGGAAGCAGAGATCATGACAGCACCCCCCTCAAGGCCCCTCCCAAACTGGGCTTCTCCGGGGGTTTGGGCTTGTTAGGAAATGTTCGATGAAATCTTTTGATTAGACGAGGCGCGTGGACATATTCTGCAGGTTCCCAGGATCTTTCTTGGGGACCGTAGCCTTTCCAGTCAATCAGGTAAAATAGTTTAGATTTGGAGATCTTGGAATCCAGGATGCTTTTGACTTCAAACTCGAGTTCTCCATCAACTAGAATAGGTTTTGGAGATGTAGTTAGTCGGGTTTGAGGTTGCACGGGTTTTAATAGAGAGACGTGGAAGACCGGATGTATCTTCATGTGAGGGGGCAAGTCCAACTTGACCGCTACTGGATTTACTATGGTAGTGATGGAATAGGGACCAAGGTATCTTGGGTTGAATGTGCGTGGTCCTTTTAGAGGTAGATATTTGGTGGATAACCAGACTTGATCTCCTACTTGATATTGGGGGGCTTCCTTCCGATGTTGGTCTGCTCCTTTCTTGTATTGTTCTTTAGCCCTTTGAAGGTGAGAAATGGCTTCCTTAAAGGCTTGGGTGATTGTAGAATGCAGGTGGTCTACTGCTGGTGTTCCAAGATCTTGGAGTGGATCCAACTCCGAGGTTCGAGGGTGACTACCGTATAAAAGAAAAAACGGGGTCTTCCCAGTTCCCGAGTGGACAGAGTTATTGTAGGCATATTCGGCTATCCAAAGGATATCTTTCCAGGTTTTTTCAGTTTGTTGTAGCATGTAGCGCAAATACTGTTCCAGAGTTTGATTGGTCCTCTCGGTTTGTCCGTCGGTTTGAGGGTGGTGGCTGGTCGAAAGTCTCACATCAATTTGAGCCGACCGACAGCAACTTCGCCAAAAATGAGAAATAAATTGACTACCTCGATCCGAAATTAGAACTGCAGGAAAACCGTGCAGTCGGACGATGTTTTCGAGAAATTCTCGGGCCAGAGTTGCTGCTGTTGGTAAGCCTTTGAGTGGAATGAAATGCGCCATCTTGGAGAATAGGTCCACGATTACTAGGATCGTATTCTATCCGGAGCATGTAGGTAGATCGGTGATGAAGTCCATAGAAAGCGTATGCCAAGGGCGAGGCGGGATGTCAATAGGGCGTAAGAGGCCGGCTGGTTTTTCCTTTTGACTCTTGTTTTGGGCGCATACTCCACAGGACATTATAAAGTCTCTGATATCTTTTTTCCAAGACGGCCACCAGAAGTAGCGCTTGATCTTTTCCGAGGTCTTGGTCATACCGGGATGTCCTTCCATTAAAGAATCGTGATAACAAGAGATTACCTTTTTCTGTAAATCTGTGCTGGGCAGGTATAACCGTTCTTGGAAATATAATAGGTTGTCCTTCACCGTAAAGTCCTTTCCCTGCAGATGCCAATTCTGTATGTCTGCTGGAGTTACCAGTAGCCCGGCTTTATCCTTAACTTCCTCTATGGATTGTGTGGCGATTACACATAGAATTCTTTGTTCGGGAATGATAGGTACAGGTTTAGGATTGATCAAATGTTCTTCCACTCCCATCCGAGAAAGGGCATCAGCTTTACCGTTTTTTGTACCAGGTCGATAGGTAATTATGAAGTCAAACTCGGCAAAGAATAGTGCCCAACGGAGTTGCCTAGAGGATTGAGCTTTTGCGGTTTTCAAATATTGCAGGTTTCGGTGATCTGTAATCACAGTAACGGTGTGTCGGGCCCCCAGAAGATAATGCTGCCAAGCCTTAAAGGCGGACTTGATAGCTAGAAGTTCCTTATCAGTAATAGTGTAATTGATTTCAGGAGGCGAGAATTTGCGGGACCAAAATGCCACGGGAAGCAACTGATTGGTTACTGGGTCCTTTTGTGATAGAACTGCCCCCATGGCAAGGCTCGAAGCATCGGTTTCAACGATGTAGGGGAGTTCTGGGCGAGGATGTTTTAAGATCGGTGCAGAGATAAATCTAGTCTTCAAATTCTGGAAAGCTTGTTCCGCCTCGGTAGACCATTCAAAACGTTTGTTTTTCTTTAACAAGGCGGTGATGGGCTGGACTATTCGAGAGAATTCGGGGATAAACCTGCGGTAAAAGTTAGCGAAGCCTAACATGCTTTGAACACCTTTTACGGAGGATGGCGATGGCCATTTGAGAATTGCATCGACCTTCTTTGAATCCATACGCACTCCGCTAGGTGATAATATGAATCCCAAGAATTCAACTTCAGTCACGTTGAAAACACATTTTTCCAATTTAGCGAAAAGTTTGTGTTGACGCAATCTCTGGAGGACCATTTTCACGTGTTTCCGATGTTCAGTTTCCGATGAAGAATAAACGAGGATGTCGTCAATGTAAACAACAACACACACATCTATGAGCTCTCTGAGGACATCGTTCATAAAATATTGAAAGGCGACCGGGGCATTGCAAAGTCCGAAGGGCATGACCTGATATTCAAATAGCTCATACTTTGTGCGGAAGGCCGTCTTCCATTCATCGCCCTCTTTTACTCGTACCAAGTGGTAGGCTCCTCTAAGATCCAGCTTTGTATATATGCATGCTTTTCTGACTTGGTCCAGGAGTTCAGGGATCAAAGGTAATGGATATCTATTCTTAACGGTGATCTGGTTCAGGGCGCGATAATCTATACAAGTTCTAAGGTCCCCTTTTTTTGGAACGAAGAACAAAGCTGAGGAAGCAGGGGACTTGGAAGGACGAATAAACCCATTCGCTAGGTATTGATCCAGGTATTGTCGGAGGTGAAGATTCTCAGGCTCGGTGAGGGCATACATTCTACTACAAGGAGGAGTAGATCCAGGTATCAGGTCTATCTGGCAGTCATAAGACCTATGAGGAGGTAGAGAGTTAGCCTGATCCTTCCGGAAAACATCTTGGAATTCTAGGTATTCAGGAGGTAACTGAGGAGCCTCCGAGGAAATTGCTGCCAGTGCAACACCAGGTCGAGGGTGACAAGTAGAGACACATTCTGGAAATTGAACCGTTCTTGCTCGCCAATCGATCTGAGGATTGTGCTTCTCTAACCAAGGAATTCCTAGAATAATCTGGAACTGGGGGGCCTTGATCACATCGAACACGATCTTCTCATGGTGTTCATCTTGACTTACTAGCGTCACTTCTTGGGTGGTATGCGTTACTGGTCCGGAGGCTATCTCCGTACCATCCACCGTAGTAATGACGTCCTTTACAGCCTTTGGACAAAGAGTCAGATTCATCCTCAAAACCATTTCATGATCCACATAATTGCCGATGGCACCGCTGTCGACGTAAGCTTCAATCGCATGTAATCGATCCGGATGTTCAGGGCTAATGAGGACCATAGGTATCACGAAATGCGAGGTCACGGAACTGGTTTTAACGCTCGGCAAGAGGACCTCTATTCTTGTCGGGCGAGGTCGTTTCCCTGCTCAGAGTTTGTGACCCTGGTAACTGCAGCTCCTACTGCCTTCTTGGCTGGTTTCACCGGACAGTCTCGAAGAAAGTGCCCCGAGTTTCCGCAATAGAGGCATAATTGCAGCTGTTTTCTCCTTTCCCGCTCCTTTTGTGTTAGTGGTCTTTTCAGGCCCCCTATTTGCATGGGTTCCCCGGAGTCTACTCCTTTGGTAGGAGTTGGTGGTTTGGAAAATACTCGAGCATCAAACTTGGAACGATCGGCCTTCCTGTTCTGCAGTCTGTGGTCAATTTGAACGACTAAGTCAATATAGTCCGAACAGTCTTGCGGGGGATTCACTACTTGGGCTAACACATCTTTGAGCTCTCCACGTAGACCTCTATAAAACAGCGTAATCCTTTTTTCCTCAGGCCATCGAGTTTCCACTATCAGTCTGTTGAAAGACGCAATATAAGCCAAAAGGTCTTGATTACCCTGTCGCAATGAAAGGAGCTCATTGTCCAAGGCCTGCCCTTGTGAATGTCTTGCAAACAGTTTTTCCATACTGAGCTGAAAAGCTCGAAAATCATGGAGAACCGGATCATCTTGATTAACTAGAGGGATCGACCAGTCTGCCGCATTGCCACTAAGGTACGAAAGCACGAAAGCTACCTTAGCTTGATCAGTTGGAAAGGCTGCTGGCCGGCATAAGAAGTGCAACCGGCACTGATTAATAAATACTGCAAACCTCTTTGGGTCACCAGAAAATCGTTCGGGCGGAGCCAGAGGTACATTCCCAGGTAGGTTGATCTGCACTGGGTTCGTAGAGGATGTTGAAGGAAGATTTGCCCCTGATGCGGGTAACAGAGTTTGTCCGGCTTGTGACTGTAGCAATTGTCTAGCGAGATCGTCTGTTCGCTCCTTGGAAATAATCAGTTCCCTTCTTAGAGCATTCGTTTCCTGACGGGCTGCATGCACTTCTGCTCTTAGTTCCCCAAGAAACTGGGCTAGCTGGTCGGTATCCGAGGTTTCCATAGCGCCTGGGTGGGAGTTTTGCGATAGACTTTGCGTTCTGTAACGCTCACCTGATTCCCGCAGAGGCGCCGGTCTTGACTGGGTAAATGCCGTATCTTCAAAGGTGATGTGTAACACACGGTTGGCTCTTTGGGCTGGACCTCTGTGCACTGTATGTCTGACTCGAAGAGTAAGATGTCTGCAGATAGAAAATATGGGATTAATGAACTGGGGTTATTGGATGCCTCTCTCCTCTTCCCTTTCTCTTCTCCTGTAGAACCCCAAAGGTTAACACCCTCACCTTAGGTAAGTGAACGCCGAGCTCTCCCTCTGCCTCGGGGCAGGGTGCCGTAACCAGTTTCTTCACTGGATAAGGGTGCAGGCCTCTTGACCTCAGAGGACTGCTGTCCGTCGTTAACTGCACGAACGGTAAGTTCTGGGCACTTCAAATGTCTTAAAAGTCTTTTGTAATGATATCTCTTGTTTTGCAGGGTTCCGGCGATGGCGGATGGCGGGCTGATGAGAGTTGAGGATCGAACCCGCGTGAGGAATAGAAGCGCCTGGAAGCACGTAAGTAAGCGCTTGTAGCCTACTTCACGATGCGCACTAACTGTCCCTTTATCTTGCAGGTACAAGTTCGGAGCTTTAGAGAAGCTCAAGGGTGCTGGAATACCCACTGGATTCAGCGTGGGAAGGAGTAATGGCACGTGAGTAATAAAGTTGCCCAATGTCTTTAAACGCATCTTTGCGGGATGCAGCGCCGAAGGCCTCCGGAGCGTGCGAAGAGCTGGTAAGCTTTTGTCTTTCAGATGCCGGAATGCAGTGCGAAGACCTCCGGAGCATGTGAAGAGTAGGTAAGCCTTTGTCTTTCAGATGCCGGAATGCAACGCGAGGCGTTGGTGACAGCCGATGGACCAGGTAAGAGATGCGCTGCCACTGAAGACAGTAGTGCTAACCTGTACTTTCTTTGTCTTTACAGGTGCTGCTGAAGACTGGATTCCAGGATGGTAAGCCTTTGTTCCCTTAGGCCCAGGATCAGAAGCAGAAGACACGATGAGCGTTCTGCTGCAGAGAATGCAGAATAACGCAAAGCAAGATTCATCCATCGGGTGTGGTTTAAATAGCCTCCTGTAGTGCTTAGGTGTCTCCTTCCACAGCCACGCCTAAGAAAAGAGTTCCTGCTTTCCAGAAGAGTTCCAGTGTTCTGAACCTAGGGAGTGGCTCCTGCCCCACCCAACAGGAAAAGTAGTCCCAAACAGAAGAGGATCAGGGGTTCAACTGGCAGGTAAGTAAGCAGCATGGTCTGCTGCAGGTAAGTCCACCCAAGCATTATGAGCCCGGCGCTTCCAGCGCTGGGACTGGGCATCTTTATGAGCCTGGTGCCACTGGCGCCAGGACAGGGTCCAAAAGGTCCCAATTGGGACTGGCTGGCACTCGGAACCGGGGTATGGGTCTGCTTCCAAGGGAGTCGGGCAAGTCCTGATCTTTTGGAAGCAGAGATCATGACAGGGATAAGAGGAGGGCCAAGGGAGGCCGGCCAGAGAGTGAGGGGAAAGGAAGGTGATGGTGTGCCAATGAGGAGGATCTCAGTCTTGCTGGCATTCAGACAGAGATCGTTGGCAGCACACAAATCTTGAATGGCAGTTGGGCAATCAGTGATGAGAGAGGTGGAGGAGGTGCCCGAGGGCAGCCTGAAAATGAGCTGAGTGTCATCTGCATAGCACTGGAAGTTTGCGCAGAAAATGCCAATACAGCGGGCAAGAGTTGCTAGGTATTGGTTGAAAAGCCACAGCAAGAGGTTAGACCCCTGGGGAACACCACAGGTGGAGAGGAAGATAGATGATAGGAAGGACCCAAGTTGGAACTGGGAGGGTCAATCAGAGAGGAAAGAAAGGGACCAAGAAGTGGGGATCAAGCTTTGCATTTGGATATTAGAAGTAAAAGGCAACATCTACATGATTTTCTGTTGGAGGAGATGTACAAACAAATATTTGTGAGGCAGAGGTACTATGAAATGTGAGATAAGGCTGCCACAATTCAGGCAAATAAATGAAGAGCAAAGAGGTTAGAAGGAAGAGTGGTCACGATAGGAAGGGAGAGGAATGTGACTGGCCAACTGAGGTGGCACAGTGCTTTGCTCAATATTATCAGACATTACATGATAGAGAGCTTTGGGGAAACTGAGCTGGAGATGCAAAATATTTGCAGAGTGCAGATATCCCACTTTTCACCTATGAGGAGTCTATTCGGTTAGATGGGCAGATTCCATTGAAGGACATGAAGGCAGTTACTCAACCAATGAAGATGGTTAAAGCGCCAGTGGAACACTGATACTCGGCTGTTTTTCATAAGTGCCTCTCAGGAGTGTGCTCCCTATTCCCAATGAAGGTTTGCAATGAAGTATTAAAGGGAGAAGGGGTACCACTATAATTTCTCAAGGGTTTAATCATGGTGAATCCTGATGTTGGGAGACACCTCAGATTCTGCTCATCATATGGGCCAATCTCGTTCATCATATAGGCTAACATAAACAAAAATCCCCTCACTCGGTCGATTATTAGCATCTAGACTCTAGACTTTTCTCCCTAAACACATCCATACAGAACCATCCATACAGGACAGGTGGGATCTGTGTTGAGGAGGCAGGGGGCAGATAACAAAGAGAAAATCTTAGAACGTATGTCTTTTTTTGGAGTGAGGTCAGCTGACATGATCCTCCAAGCTCTGGAGGCTAAACAATCCTTTGAAAGGGTCAGTTGGCCATTCCTTAGGAAGATCCTAACCAAATTTGATTCTGGGTACAATTGATTGACATAGATCGAAGCTCTCACTTCGGAAACTTTGGCAATGATGACTGTGAATGGTGTTCAGTCGAACATAGTGGTCTTGAATTGGGGCACTAGAAAAGGCTGCACTCTTTCCCCCGCTCTATGCATACTAGACCCTTTAATAGCACATATTGGAGATAATACCAATATTAATGGGATTGCAGGCTTGCATCTATAATGCAGCTCTATTTGCTGATGATACCCTGCTCTATGATCCAGACCTCCCTCACCGATACCACAGATACTAATGGAGTTTCAAACATATGGCGTGTATTCAGGGTTTAAGGAGTTTAAGGGGAAGTTTGCAAAATCTGCTTTATTTTTTAGTTGGGGAATTATCACATGAACTGAGGAATTAGCTAAGTGCACTTTTCCTTACACTTACAGAGTCCAGTATAAAGTGTTTAGGGAAAACCATCACTTGATATTTTGAGAAATTCAACCATGAATATCACTTGGTAATTTTGAGTAATTTTAAGAAAGATATAGACATATAGCCTGAATGTCTACATCCTGGATGGCATGTCCAAAGACCCTATAGATGAACAACCTGCCTAGTTTACACTTTATTTGTTAAATGCTCAGAGTTCAGGAACCAGTTTCTTTTTTGGTGCAACTCAACAAAAATGTTGAACTGATATTTCTCTGGAATGGTAGAAAGTTCTTAATCTCCCAAAATAACTAGTGGGGTTGTGATTCTCCAAATTCAAAGCATATTGCTAGTGCCTTAAATGGGGTGTGAAATTGAGGGAAGTTCTGGAAAGGGGACATGGACATATCGTGCAGGGTATGGCCCAAAGGAGGAGTAGGTAATTTATGCAAGGGTCACCTGCCCCAAACAAACAAATCATTGTGAAGTCCTGCAAACATGTACTTTGGGTCACCCAGTGTGGTTTCAGGTGTTCTCGTTTGAATCCAGTGTTTAATCTATGTAAATCCACCCAGGTATTGTCTGTGGTTACTGTTCAATTTATTCCCCTCCATAACCTAGTCAGAATGTCACTTTTACCTCACTCCATTGTAAGAAGATCATTGCTTCCCATCAAATCTAATTTCTTGTTGATTGTTCAATCTTTTGTGATCGTAAGAGCATTGTTCCTTCCTGTAAATAAATTAATAAATACTGTAAATAAAACTCCTTCAAGTTCACTTTTCAGGTAAATTCTGTCTGTAAATAAATCCATTCCTCAATCGGGATAGGAGCAAATTAATCAGTGATTAAATCACCTTCATTCCGTAAATAAATTATCCAGGCTCCGTGTGCTAAGTAGCTCTTAAATGCTCATTTAGCACCTGTCTTCCTAAAATAAAGGCTATGTCACTTTAAATGTGCTTATGCAGCCCAAAGGCAGACCTCAAGGTGTTAGCTTATTGATGGCATCTGCAGGCAGCCTGGAAATCACCCAGGAGAGCACCCATGAGAAAGGGGAGAAGGACAAATTGCACCAATGTAAACTACATGGTGTTTTGCATAAAATCAACGAGCATTTTGGGAACATAAGAATGAACACACATTTATATTTGACATATCTGTAACAGTAATTCAAGCCTGCTACCCTTCCGAGCACAAAATGCATGCTGGCCTTCCTACTTAATTAAATATGTTATGTAATTACAGTAAGGTAATGACAAATGATGAGAAATATATATACATGTTTAGCAAGTTATCCTCTGGGAGTCAGGTACGGCTGTCCTGCTTTAGAAAGCTAATGGCTTCCCTGCATGGATTTCTGTTTTGGCATCTTTAATGCTTATCCACTGCATTTATAGGCTCCTAATTGAAGGACTGATGGAGCATTAGCTGGAGGGCAGTTTTGGGATATTGCTGGAGTGCTGTCCCAGCTAGCTCCAGCTCAACTAAAGCCCTGCATTTTACATAGCCTCTCAATTGCATATCATGGTTGACTAGATGTATCCAAATAGTATTAAGCAATGGGTGCCCTTAGAAAATAAAATGTTGTCTCCAGCCTCGGAGGGTGGCTCTGGGTCCCTAGACATAAGTTTCAGGGACCTTCAAGTACTCACAGATATTCTGGAGGGAGGTACGTTCTTAGATATGAGAGGTGGATGGCACTGATTGACCTTTGGAATCATTGCTTTTGCTTTTTGGCATACATGAGAAAGATAAGGAGTTTCAGGGCCCAGGACATATTTTGCATAAGATGATCTTAGCAGTCAATGTGAACTTTCTCGTAGCCTGGAAAACGCCCATGCTCCCATCCAAGAAGAATGGTTAATCAAGGTTTGGGACATTTATAATATGGAGAGGTTAAGATGCAACATAAAAGAATCCTTCAAAACATCATTGTTGAGGAGTGGTTAACATTTTTAGAACCATTTACTTAAGTTATGAGGAACGAGGCTATTTTACAATGGTTCATTTACGTTGTCTTTTAGAGTTAAAAGATGACTGATTGCAGAATGGGAAATTAAATACTTGTGGTCTAGTGGAAACCAAGGGGGTTGGGTAATAGATGGCAGAAGAGTCATCTATTTTGATGGAATCATTTGAAAGTAGTCATGTGGACCTGTCGAAGGACTGTATGCTAACATGTGCTTGGGACACTCCAATTGCCTGTTTGATCATTACACGTCTGAATACTTTGCTGCACAAGAGACACTAATGGTTTCATGATTTTACCTTCTGAAAAGTAAAGCAATAAGGACTTGGGATCATTGCCTTGCTATTTAGTGCTTAATTTGTAAGAAAATAAGTGCCATGGCCCAAATACTTTCTTGCATGGCGGAGGGGCAGCTCCCCGTCCTTTGTTGGCACCACCCACTGTTTCTCCATATAGTGTCACACAGCTGCTCCATATGGTGCCAACATATTTAGGGTTAAAGTTCCAACTTCGACTGGTTCATTGAGGGTGAAATCAATATGACATATTAGTTGTCTCTTGTCTCTGGAAATCAAATATAAGATTAAGGTTTTCTTTAAACGCAGCATCTTTAACATTTTGCTCTAATCCTATTGGTGTCAAGTGGAGACTGTTAGCCATCTAAACACAGGATAAATAGCAGTAATGCTTTCCTCCTATGGTAAATGGATGGATGAATGTAGGCAAAATCACTACTGAACTGATAGGTTGCCTGTCAAACACTGCAGCAAGATCGTCTTGCATAGGTTGGCACTCATGACCGACTCTCCTGATCGATATGGGTATTTTCATTGACTTTGCCTCTGTGTTGGGACTGTTGGGTGGTGACTGTCCTGTTTTTGTCAACCCACCCCAATGGTTATTACACCAGAGAATTTGCAACAATGTCATGCAGGCTGAGGGGAGCAGTGTGCAAACATGGCCACCATCAGTGCCCAGGATTGTAGCCCTGCATCTCATTGTTTTTAATGAAAATGGATCAATATTCCTGTCCTGCCAAACTGTGTCATCAGGTTTGTGAATAAAATGAGCCAGCTCAGGGTGCAGGGACCCAGGGCAGTGTACCCTGTGGTTGATTGTTATATTACTAGGACTGACTGGCAGTTAAAACAATAAAGTTACCAAAACATCACAACATAATCAAGCTGGGCTTAGCGATATGTGTGAGGGATCAGAAATAAGTGCTGTGGCTGAGTTCTGGCAAGTCCCCCCACAAGTTAAGCACTGGAAATAAAATGAATTAAAACCCATTGTTGCTAAAGTAATTCTCTTATGTAAAGACCTACTAGATCTTTAAAACGGCAACTGCCAGCCTAACCTCTGTGGGATATTTTGTGTAAATTTGGGGTTTGGCTGTATTTTTCTTACCGCCAAAATATGAGCGGAAGTTTGGTGGTAATTTATCCTTGCATTTATATTGGGTTTGGCCTCATATCATTCTAGTGACCATACCTTGTTATATTATATTGCGGAATCTAATAATATATATATTTGCAGTATTTTATGGTGGTATGTTGTTTGCGGTACTTAGTGGTGAGCATGGTTTTCTTCCCTACATTATGACCCATCATAAACAAAACCTTCCTTTCTATCAGAATACCTCCCATTGATCTATAGAGAGCCTTGGACCTATACATACAATGACACCCAACACTTTTATATAGAGCACCACCTACAGTTTGTGGCCGATATCACTGGCTTATCTACACCAGCGATCTATGTGCCCGTAGGCATTACTGGCTCATAGACCTCCAGTAATCTATATTATATTAGATTCCCTCCAACAACATGCAAGGAGGGCACACATGCACACACCTGTTTATCACTGCTTATTCTGGGTTTTTATTCTATCTGCATGGGCAAATTGACAAATGTATTACCAAAAAGAATGAATCTCCCCTGTATCCACATAAAAAGTCCCAAATGCAAGAATGACACTAAGCAATTCGTTTTTATATTCTGATTATATTACATGTAAACACAATTCACAATTAGTAGTTCTTACCATGAACATTTCACCATCATCTGTAACAAGAAAAAGAAATAGAGCAAGCGCATCTTTTAAAACATGAGTTTTAACATTTTGGTTATGACAAAGTAAAATACAAGAGATTTCCTTTGCTATCCTGCCTGCCTGACATTATGATTCAGTCATCCATCCGACTGCACACAGTGACCTCACTTAACTATCTGCTTACCAGAAGTATCTGTTTGAAGGTCCCCCACACGATCTTGCCTTTGCTCACCTCAGAATAACAGGCCCAGTCAACAAACTGCTCCTGTAATCTTGAGTGCTTGGAATGCACAGCGAGAAATTCTCCAGCCAGTGCTCAATGATACCAGGCACATCTGTCTTCAGACCCCAGACATCCCAAACTAACTTTCTTTTTCCTCCCTTGTAATCAAGAGACTTTTCCTCCAGCCCCTTTTCACATAGTTTCAGCTGCCGACACTTTCATCCATCATATTAAAAAGGTTTTTTTCAACAGCACTCTTTACTTTTCTAACAAAGGAATCCTTGCTAACTGAGCAACTGTATCAATTATTATTTCCTGCTACGCATGCGTTCTGCTTTCTGCAAACTGAACACAGAAGAGAGAAAAAAAATGCCAGTGCACTTTTAAAAAATAATTATCTTTTCACCTCCTTTTGCACATGAAACTACATTATATTGTTAAGGAAGTTGGAGTTAGTGCTTTAGTAAATGTTAATTAAAGTTAGTCAGTTATATATAAATAATGTAGTGTTCTATGTATGAGGTATTCACGAGAAGAAAATAAATGGTGCACTTTACTCTCTGCAGTTTCACATTGAGCTTTTGCTGTGTTATGAATCCTGTACCTTGCATGCCACCAGCAACATTTTCACATGTTATACTGGCAACATAAAAATGGCTATATGTGTGTGTCACATTATTGCTGGCAACAACAAAAAAAACATGTCATCAGACTTAGTAAAGCGCTATATATATTATAAAGCGCTAAATATATTATGATATATCCCCTCCTTTTCCGACAATTTGGCAATACTCAAATCCACAATTGGAGGAAACCCAAATTGTGCTCCTCTTTTTTTTTCAACATAACAACTCAATAAAATGAACATTTAAATTTAAATTGTTCATAATAAATCTGTGCTAGGTTGCCTGACCTAATCCTTTTACTCTCTAAAAATTGCAATGGTTGATGATTTGTTTCAATGATTACCCTTTCTCCCTGAACAATGGGGTAGAAATGCTGTAACGCCCACACAATGGTCAAAAAGGCCTTTTCACATTCACTGAATTTAATTTCAACTTGAGAAAATGCCTTACTTGCATAAGCAATGGTTTTGTGATACAAATCATGTTTTTGAGATAACACTTCTGACATACAATGTTCAAAGAAACCTATTTCTATAAAGAAATCCCTGTTTTTTATGGGGTATGCTAAACATGGTGCGTTTATGAGACATTCCTTTAATTTAGCAACTGCCTCAGATTGCTCTTTTTCCCATTTCCAGGGCATATTCAGCTTCAATAGTTTAGTTAATGGTTGAGTAATTTCAGCATAATTTTCAATACATTTCCTGTTATATCCCTTCATTCCTAATAAACTTTTTAAACCTTTCACACTTCTAGGATCTTTCAATTTCTGTATGGCCGCCACCTTTTTCTTTTGTGGGTTTAGTCCATGTTCAGTCACTTCATGGCTTAGAAAATTCACCTTTTTCTTGCACCATTGCACTTTCTGTAAAGATACTTTGGCACCCGCCTTTTGCAATTGGCCAAGAACATGTCTAATTTCATCAAAATGGCTTTTTAAGCTTTCATTTTTTATCAGGACATCATCCACATAAACTATAGTTCCTCTTTCCGCTGCATCAGACATAGCCTTTCCCAAAAATATACCAAATTCATTCCCACTATTGATGTACCCGAATGGTGTTCTAGCCCATGCGTATTGCGTCTTATCAAATGAAAATGAAAATAAATTCTGAATATCCTCTGCCAGTGGCACACACCAATATCCAGATGTGAGACGTAATGTAGTAAACTCCTTTGAGCCATGCACCTGAGCAAGGCCTTGATCAATGAATGGCAGTGGCCATCTGGACACTGGCACTCTTTTAATTAACTCTCTCAAGTCTGCACACAGACGCCATTGGCCATTTGGCTTTAACACACCCAAAATAGGAGTGTTGGATGTACTATGAATGGGCCTGATAATTCCCGAGACTCCAAGTTTTTAATTATTTCTGACAATGACTCTAAAAATGCCAGTGGTAATCTATATTGGCACACAAATACTGGATTTCTACCACACCCCTCCGGTAATGTGGCAACATGTAAATTAGTTAGGCCGCAATCATATGCATCTTTAGCAAAAAATCTTTAAATTCCATAAATATTTTCCTCAATTCATTTTTATCTTCATCGCTCTCACATGCATCTGCCAATAGAATCTGCTCCTCCATCATTTTTGAGAATTCTGGGAAATACTCCAGTGGAGGAATCTCTGTGCTTTCTTCGAACTGTGTGGCTGTGTCTCTCTGTAAAGCTGCTACTTTTAAATATTTTGGCATATCAGCCTCCATTTGAATGTGCTAATTTTCTATTTCATTTTCATTTAAGTCAAATACTATACAATTCTCTTGGTGACAGCACACTGTCTCATTTGAATTATAAGAGTGCACAGATTTAATTTTAAAGATCCCTTTGGGCTGAGAATCCAGATATTCTGGCAACACACCCTGTGCATCTACATATCTCTCAGGAATATTTCCAATTACCATGTTATTGAAATCTGCAGTATGATAGGATTTTTGTATGGCCATTCCTAATGACAAATTTTCCTCTAAATGAATATCCTGATGTCCTTTATTATTCACCATAATTTTGACTGTTTCTTCTCCAATATCTATCAATGGGGTGTATTCATAATCCAGGCCTTGTTGCTTCATGGAATCATTTAAGCACACAAATGCAGCAGAATCTTTCATTTGCTGTCCATTCTTGCACTTTAGCCTTATTGCAACCTGCTTGGTGAATGCAGGAATAATGGTATCCTTCCTCACCTGTAATTCAATTGCATATGGGACCAGTTGTGCGCAATGATAAGCCTTTCTTTTGTCTTCAAATTCAGGTGCAGGCCCACCTAGCCGTGACAATATTTTTTGATTAAGGAAATCTAACACCATACACATTCTGTGCATGATATCATTGCCTATGTTAAATGTTAAAGGTATTTGTACCGTGAGCCGTCACCAACAAAGTTGGTCCCCAGGCACTTTGGCGGATCTGCAAATGAGAAGGTGGGATGGGTTAGTAGGTGAAGCGGGAGTAGGATAGTGAGAGGAGTGGTGTTCTGTTGGCAGCTTCAACTCGGTATACACCGGGTGCTGAGCTTCGGTGCGAGTATAGGATCGATGTCAGTCCTCATATGCTGTTGGTGTTGCTTATGTGTTGGTTCGGTGTTGTGAAGTGCGTGCAGGTTGTTGTGCGAGAGATGGTTGTGTGAGATGTTTGAGTGAGATTAAAAATCTGTAAAAATCATGTAAAAATCATTTTGTGTTCCACTCACTATCCACACATTATGGTAAATTGTTTTCTGCCCAATGTTAATCTTCAGCATGCATCTCCCTGCAATTCGGTTTTCAAAGTCTGGATTGTCCAAACCAGAGACATATTGGAAAGTTTTCGGGGCTCAAGGAGAACCCCACTCCACTTTATGATCAAGCACCAAAAGGTAAATAATGAGTACACACTCAAAAGTACTTAGATTTGGAAAGTGTATTAAAAAAATGCCCTACGGAAGACACGTGTTTCGGCGAATCCATCGCCTTTTTCAATCAGGGCTAAAGCAAATTGACACAAACATGTCACAAAAATAATAGACAAAATGCAGTTCATGAATACAGGTGAGGTAATATGCAGTTGGTAAAACGATATAAAAACAAAATTGAAAATGGTAAAGCACAGAGAAACAGGGGAGGGGAAGAGGGGAGTATTAATAGGAGCAGTGGAGGTAACATCAGAAAAGAAAAGAAAAGAAAAGCATAGTATTAATTGTTATATGTATACAGATTCAGCTTGATTTTAAATAAAGGTTTAAAACAAATGGAGTTGTTCTTTAAGTAAGACTGAATTCTTACCCAATAAGTGAAAGCTATTAAAAATGCACAAATTAGTGTGATGTATTCATTTGGGTATTGTGTAAGGTTAGTCCGTTGGTGGCGATGACTGCGTGACATAGGTAAATTACATGTTATGCGTTCCGAGATTCGGATTTCTGTACCTACCGGAGTAGGGGGTTTCCACTTCGTTACTCGACTGATCAGCTGCCACTTTTCCAACAGCGCAGGACACGGATGGTTGATATTTAAGAAAAAAAACAATCCACTGTACTACCAGAGACATATTGGTTTTTAATTCTAAATTTTGGGATTTCCTCCCTCTCCATTATTTTCTGCAGTAATTTCTCATTAATAAAGCTCCTTTCCTGTTCAAGCGCTAAGGTAGCTTTCATCACTTTAGAATGGTCATTTATACCAATGTGAACCCATGGTTGCTCATCTTCCATGTGTATTTCAGCAAGAGTGGTAATGTGTTTTTCTGTGTCTGTTTTAAGAGTAGTATTCTGTTTGCATTTCTTCTCTTTTAAATAGAAGCGCAATGTGTGCTCATCTATTTCAGTTTGCCATTTCTTCCTAGGATCTAAATAAATCTGCACAGATTGTCTTTCTTTTTCACTTTGCATTTTATCTTGACACATCAAAATGACAGTAACGCTAGGTACACAGCTATTCTGGATGTATATCTCCACTGCATCATTCGTTTTGGCAACGGTATGGCATTAGTTTATACTGCTGTTTGGTGATTTTATTTTCTTAGGTCTCAATGGTTTCTTGGTTAAGGACCACAGTACTCCATTCACCCCATCTATGAGAGGAGACAATCTTTTCAACAATCTGTTGCCATTCGGAATGGAATTTCACAAATGGAGGTGATTCATACTTCCTGTTTCATTCTGTGTTTTCCTATCTTTATGTCAACTTCAGTAACACCTATAATAGGCACCTCCTCACCATTTAAATTATGTACTGGGTCTTCACTCTGCCGCATTGTGTTCTGATTCTGTGGAGATCTCCCTTCATTGATACTTTTTATTAATTCTTTGGACATAATTGTGGCCTGAACCCGGTGTCAATCATCGCAAATGTATTGAATTTCTTTTCCACAGCGATAGGAGCATAATACCTGTCTTCAACTTCCTCTTATACAAACAGAAAGTGCAAATTCTTACTGATTTCAGGACTCACCTTTCTCAGTCCTTTTTCACTTTTGGCTAAGCACATTGGAAAATGGAAAGACATTTTTCCCTCCTTTCGGTCCATTTCTGTGTGAGAGATTTTATTAATTTCCCCATGTTCAGAGGTCTTTTGGAGTGTGGCCACTTTTAGCCCTTCCATCCAGGGATCATCAGAGTTCACACTACAATCCTCCAACTGAACATGTGTAAAAACATCACTTGATAATTTGCCATTTTCTAATGCTGTGCATTTGTGGTTATTTGGTATGGTACCAGTCTTTTTAACTTCTTCAAAAATCTGTGGCTCAAAGAACTCTTCAGGTGATTGATCTGTACCCTCCTTTTGAGTATTTATTCTTCATGCCTGTGTTTGGTTGGTGTTTTCATTGTCCAGGGAAAGCGTTCTAGCATCCCCACCTACTCCCTGTTCAATTGTATTACCCATGCATGAGTTGTCTTTCTTAAATCTGTCCCTCTGTTCTTTTGGAATCTCTTGTCTTCCTTTTTCATTTATGCAAATCTCCAATGTTTGATTTAACTCTAAGTTAAACCGAACTTCTTTTTTAGATGTATTTGCACTTTCTGTCACTTGTTCATTTGTCGGTATTTTCCTTTTAAAATCATTAAGCAGCTCAGAGTCATTATGCAAAATCAAATTAGGGCAATCTGTCTTTTTAGCATTGCAGGTATCATTAATAGTTAGTCACTTATTGTCAGAAACCACCCGGTCATTGTTATGGCCTTCTGCCCCCGCCTTTGTACAGAGCTTTCCTATTTGCTCAGCCAACATTTTCACTTGGGCCTCGAGACACTGGAATCTTTGCATCTCCCTAGAATCTTCTCTCTGTGGCCTAGTTCGATATTGGTTGTTTTCCTCCTGATTGAATCTATTCTGATATCTTTTAGGGGAATGATTTCTATTGGGATTGCTTCTGACCTCTTGATTCATATGTGGAGGGGAACGGGGTGCACCCATCCTTTGGTTGTAGTCCCCTGGTGGTGGTGATTCATTGTATTGACGTGGAGCATAATTCATATCCTGCCTGCTGTCCTGTCTCTCATTTTGTGAATATTGTCCCCTATTCTGATTCCCATTTTTGGTAAATCGATCCACATATTGGGGTCTATCCTGATTACCATATATCATGGTATTAGGATCAATCTGCTTTGTGTCCCCAATGTCTGGTAGGGACTACTATTTCTTTGATCCTGGCTTTGCCTCTGGTTATTGTTCATACCTGACATAGCAGGCTGATATTCTGCTCGGGGTCTATCTCCTAAGTACCTAGGGCTAATATAGCTCTTCCTATTACTAGGATCATGTGATTGAAACATTGGTGCAGGGAGTGACGACCGCTGTTGATTACCCCTTTGTTCAGGTGCCACATTATTTTTACCTGGACTTTGAGCAGACTCAAGAGACATTTTGGCTGACCTGATCTCCATCACTGTTGCTGAGGGTTCTTTAGATTTTGGTCTAGTGTCTACCCTGACAATAGAGTACTTCATATAATTTTGTACTTTGGTGTACAATCCTTTCAAGGGACTTGTCACGGTCCAATTCACGGACTAACTGTGGTATGGTGTCTTTCTGTAGCCCATAGAAGTATGCAGTTTGAAACTCATTGGAATTGGGGTCAAAAGATACATCAAAGCGAGAAAAAGCTCTTTTGAAGTCTTGCAAAAACTGGCGAGGTAACGTGTTAGGCCCAGCCGTAATCGTGTATGCAACCGTTTTGCCTCTTGCAATGATTGGAAATGACGTCTAATCTCTTTTTCAAACTCTGCCCATGTCATGTTCTGCTGTTCATTTAACCTTCTAATGATACTGGCATACTGGGGGCATCTAGAGTTAAGTGAAAGTATTGCCTGTATTGTTCCTTAGGTATCTGGTGGGCTTTGAATATATCATGCACCGCTTCTAAGTGGTCAACTATACAGCACTCCCCTCCTTTTTAAATGGTTTGATCAGAGCCTTGATTGATTTCATTATTTTTATGGGGCTACTCGTTGCTATGCATGGAATTGCACTACTTTGTGATTCAACCCTGGTGTCAGATGTATGAGGTGGCGGCCCCCAATGGGTGTATCAAATCCCCCAAGAGCACTGCAACCAAGTTCATTCACTGGCCCAGCCACTGGGGCACTAGTTCTCTGTGTAGAAATAGGATTCACCTCAACTCCATTGAATGTGGTGCCCTGTCGTCTATCCTGGGACCTGGAAATGCATATTTGGTGTTCCAAATCCTTGCACTTTTTAAGGAGCCTATCTGCTTACACAAATAGTTGTTTTCATCACTCTTCTTATTAATTACCTCCTGCATATCGCCCATTTGCATTTGGCATTCATTGAATTCTTTGTTTCTCTTGTCTCTTTCTTGAAACATTTTAACCATTTCCTGTTCATCATTTAGGAGATGGCTTTCTTTCTCAAAATGTTCTTTTTGCAAAATCTGCATTTCCAAAACAACCTCATCTTTATCTTATCTAATGTGATCTACCAACGCTTTCAAGTGTTTCAATTCTTGTTCACTATCCTCAAACTGCTTCTTGCTTTGAGACAATTGAGTGTCGATATGACTATATTTTGACTGCATGTCCTTTTGACATATCTCCAATTCTACTCTTAACTTTTCCTCTTTTTCACTTGCTCCATCCAGATCAGCTCTTAAACTGCTAATCAGCTTGGTATCATTTTCTTGCATTCGCAGGGACCTATTTAGTCTAAACCCTGTCTTGGCACATAGCCGTATCAGACAATCTCTCTCTGCATGTTTATCAGCTGCATTTAGTAGTTTCAAAAGACAGACCTGAATTATGCGGCCTTCTGCAAAAAAGCTGTCTAATGGTTCTTTCTTTAGTTCACCATAGATGCAGTCATGCCATTCTCTGGCATTATCTGATGACCATGTCCCATGTGCATATAGCTTTGCCTCCAGATATTGCACTAGCTCTGGGAATGTGGCCTCCATTTGAGACATTCTGAAATTCACTTTTAGTGTCACACTGCTATCATGAACTAGGTTCCCTCTAATGCATGTATGGTAGTGTGAGACACACTTGCCACGCTCAGTAGGTACTCTACAGCCACTTTCCCAGCCAACGTACCATGTATGTGGGATATTTTGTGTACATTTGGGGTTTGGTAGTATTTTTCTTACAGCCAAAATATGAGTGGTAGTTTGGTAGTAACTTATCCTTGCATTTAGATTGGGTTTGGCTTCATATCATTCTAGTGATCATACCTTGTTATATTATATTGGGGAATACAGTAATATATATATATTTGCAGTATTTTATGGTGGTATGTTGTTTGAGGTATTTAGTGGTGAGCATGGTTTTCTTCCCTACATTATGACCAATCATAAACAAAACCTTCCTTTCTATTAGAATACCTCCCAGTGATCTATAGAGAGCCTTGGACCTATGCATACAATGACATCCAACACTTTTATATAGAGCACCACATACAGTTTATGGCCGATATCACTGGCTTATCTACACCAGCGATCTATGCGCCCATAGGTATTACTGGCTCACAGATCTCCAGTAATCTAGATTCCCTCCAACAACATGCAAGGAGGGCACACACACACACACCTGTTTATCACTGATTATTTTGGGTTGTTATTCTATCTGCATGGGCAAATTGACAAATGTATTACCAAAAAGAATGAATCTCCCCTGTATCCACATATAAAGTCCCAAATGAAAGAATGACACTAAGCAATTTGTTTTTATATTCTGATTATATTACATGTAAACACAATTCACTATCAGTAGTTCTTACCATGAACATTTCACCATCATCTGTAACAAGAGAAAGAAATAGAGCAAGCACATCTTTTAAAACATCAGTTTTAACATTTTGGCTATGACAAAGTAAAATTCAAGAAATTTCCTTTGCTATCCTGCCTGCCTGACATTATGACTCAGTCATCCATCCGACTGCACACAGTGACCTGACTTAACTATCTGCTTACCAGAAGTATCTGTTTGAAGCTCCCCCACACGATCTTGCTTTGCTCGCCTCACAAAAACAGGCCCAGTCAACAAACTGCTCCTGTAATCTTGTGTGCTTGGAATGAGCGGCGAGAAATTCTCCAGCCAGAACTCAATGATACCAGGCACATCTGTCTTCAGAGCCCAGTCATCCTGAACTAACTTTCTTTTTCCTCCCTTGTCATCAAGAGACTTTTCCTCCAGCCCCTTTTTACGTTGTTTCATCTGCCGACACTTTCCTCCAATCATATTAAAAAGGATTGTTTCAACAGCACTCTTTACTTTTCTAACAAAGGAATCCTTGCTCACCGAGCAACTGTATCAATTATTATTTCCTGCTACGCATGCGTTCTGCTTTCTGCAAACTGAACACAGAAGAGAGAAAAAAAAGTCAGTGCACTTTTTAAAACAAATTATCTTTTCACCTAATTTTGCACATGAAACTACATTATAGTGTTAAGGAAGTTAGAGTTAGTGTGTTAGTAAATGTTAATTAAAGTTAGTCAGTTATATATAAATAATGTAGTCTTCTATGTATGAGGTATTCCCGAGAAGAAAATAAATGGTGCACTTTACTCTCTGCAGTTTCACATTGAGCCTTTGCTGCGTTATGAATCCTGTACCTTGCATTCCACCAGCAACATATTCACATGTTATATTGGGAACATAAAAATGTCTGTATGTGTGTGTCACATTATTGATGGCAACAACAACAAAAAAATGTCATCACACTTAGTAAAGCGCTATATATATTATAAAGCACTATATATATACTACACCTCGAAATGTTTGATCTGCCAGAAGTTGTCGAGGAGAAGGACTGTATAAGGTATGTTCAAAATCTGATACTATATCTGATGTATATATATATATATATATATATATATATATATATTTATATATATATATATATATATATATATATATTTTTTTTATTGGGGTATTTATACAGAATAAATACAGAATAATTCTTCCAAAAGAACATAAGTAATTTGTTTTGGGATGCAACAAGGTGCTTTACAAGTCATGAAGGAAAGACATGTAGAGGGAACCAGTGATATAGGTGCACAGAGAGCTAACACCTGGGAGGGAAGGGCAGTCAATGTGGCTGCACAGGATCTACAAGCAAACAGGAGAGGAAACAGCGGGTATGAGATCACCCAGTCACAGGTTAGTGCAAAGCTACGTCTTTAATGATATATGAAAGTGAACAATCTTGCCATTGTCAAAAGCCCTGAGGAAAGATGTAGCCAAAACAGAACGACCTTGATATTACTCTTGCATCTGTATTAAATGCAGATGAGTTGCAAGCAGCTTTACTCCACTTCCACATAGCTTAATCCCTCCAATCTGCTGTCAGAATGGCTGTGCTGTGCATAACCTACTTGACAGTTTGTCTGCAATGGATGTAATATAAGAGCACATGGATTAGAATGGGATGCATCTGGAAGGTACATGCATTGCAATGGAGTTGGTTCGGGTGGAAATGTATCAAACAGTGGAGCAGATGCAGCAAAAACAGTGGGCAACTAACAAGCCTTGTTGGAGGAAGCATATGAGGCTGCAGAAAGGGGCTGCAGAAGTAGGTATGGGGGGCCACATCTGCTAGAGCTGATGAAGTCCAGCACTTATGACCCAGGAGGCAGCCCAGGCAATCACAATGCAACATACAGACAATTCTGCATTTGCACCCGGGGAAGGGTGCTCAGGCAATCAGGGGGCTGGCACAGCGAGCAAGAATACACATTCTCCACCTGCTGTTTCCAGTCACCCGAGGCCCTTACCCGGGTGGTGCCGTCTATTTTTGTTTGTTTTTTTAATGTGGAGAGGCACCACAGAGCCTTGTCATTGCTATGGAAACCCAAAACATTTATTGCTAATAACTTTCGACTCGTATGACAGATTTGGCTGAAATTTTGCAAAGTACAAAATGCTGTTTTGGACTAGTTCCCATTGATTTTCCCATAGAGAAAAAGTAAAATGTTTGTTCAATTGCACAGCCAAAACCGCTGGACGGAATTGGACCAGGCACAAAACAACTTGGGCACAAAGCATTAACTTGATTTCCAGGAGGGTTCTGGGGTTATTGCATCCACTAGTTATTAGAATATTTGACAGAGAAGGATGAACCCCCTTCTCCCAAAATTATAGCTATATCTCCCAAGGTGCGTTGCAGCAGAGATGCTGAGAGGCATTTCAGTGAGAAAAAGCAGACATTTTCCTCCAAAGTTATATTGCTAATAACGTTTGACTTTCGGTATGGATGTGGATGGAATGTTAGAAACAAGATGTTTGTCAACGGCTGAGTGATCTGCAAATTATGGGAACAGAACGTTATAAAATGAAAAAGTTATTAAAAAAACAACACACCACACAACAGTTTCACAGTTTTCACCCGATTCATTTTCCCAAAGTGCAGTTTTTGAAATTGCATAACGCGAGAACCGCTGGTCACATTTAGCTCAAATGAGAAACCACTTGGGCACAAAGCATGGGCTTAACTTTCTTGACTGGTTTGGGGTAAATCCATTCAGTAGTTTCGAAAATGTGCAAGAGAGAACAGGGTGCCCCTTGCTCCTTAAAACCTTTTGGCCATGGTGCTTTTTACAGCAGAGAGGCTGAGCGAGGCTAGTAACATTTGTCTTGCTTGATGGATTTGGATGACATTTTCCAAACAAAAGGTTTTTCAATAGCCCCAGTGAACTGGAAATATTGGGAGCAATTCATTAGAAAAGGAAAATGTTATTAAGAAAACATAAAAACACAATTTTCAGCCTACTCGCATTCACATTCCCATGTAGGAAAAGTGACGTTTTTGAAAAGCCGTAGCATGACCACCACTTGGCATCAACTTTTGGTTTTGCTTTAGTCACCCCAAGTGGGACGGGTATGCCCAGACATAGGTTACGAGCCTGATGGCCCTAGAGACCCAAGCTAATCCTCACTGATGATGCTCAACAATGCTGTAGCATGTCTGGGGATGCTTTTGGTCTCTTGCAGAAGAGATGTGACTTTGCAGTTTGGGCTGGATTGCCCCTTTTGGGGTGGGTCCAAGCCTGATTTGCCGGTGGTCTTTCCATTTCTGACTTAGCAGGCTGAAAAAGGATGGTCTGAAGAGTTGCCCAGAACTGGACCCATGCTTATGATTTGTTCTAAATATTCCAGCCATCATATTTTGGTTTTGCCTTATTACAGATAATTTCAACACTCACAGCAGAGCATTTTTAGCAATGTGCCAGTGACAACTGCTGTCTAATGTCTGCTTCATGCTACAACCTTACAAGAGGCCACCCCATGGGTTAGTCATCACAATGCATCCCTGAGTGAGGTTCTCCCTCTGATATGCCTGCTTGAGGTCAACTTGACCAACAAGACAAGGGCTCCTGCCTTGTTCCCATGGGATAATCCTAAATATGGAAGGCGACATGCAGAAAAAACACATTTGTGGACCAAATTGGTGTGAACCCTTAAATTCTGGGATTATCACGAAATCCAGGGGTTCTACCCACCTTGAAATTCCCTAAAAGCTGGACCCCTGGCTGCCCCTGTCTCTGCCCCCACCCTCTCCGATTCTAGCAAGATTTCCTCAAAATTGGGGGGTTCACCCTCCTGAGACCCTCTCTGCTACCCCTCCTCCTCCCTTTCCCACCCACAACATATGCCCTCAACTCCACCACAGACACACTGACACACACACATACAAACACGCAATGATAATCACACGTACCTGCTCCCCATACACTCCCTTCCACACCACAAACATCCTCCTTCATCATCCACACAGACACACAAACATACAGACCCGCACAGACAGACACACCCTCACACTCATTCACTTACCTGGTACTCTTGCGACTTCCCTCTTCCGACCCGGGTGCACCTATCACGCACTGCGCACACTTGTACATGGACAGCTGAATGGCTGGTTTAAATTAGAAAAACGACTTGTGGCTTGTTTTTGTGCACACAGCAGGTGGGCGACACTTTGGATCTAGAAGACCTTATTCAGATAGGATCTTCTGGCTTGTCCTGGCTCAAGTTCTCTGGATTGTGCTTTGGACCTAGATGTTGGACCTCTGTGGACTGGATTTTCTGGTCTTTTCCTCGATCGTGCCTCCTTGAGCATTCTGATGGATTACCCTAGGTTACCTTTTCCTTTTGCCTCTTTATGTAGCATTTACCTTTGTTCTGTCGGCGTTAGACACCTCTGGACTTAAGTTTATTTTCTTTTTGCTTCCGGTTCCATACCTCGCAAACAGACTTGGTTTAGATGAATTTCTGCTCTATGGACTCAACCATTTTTCTGCTGATTATTGCACTACACGTAGGTTCGCCACTCATCCTTTTCTTCTTTAAGGTAGGATAAGGGGAAACTCGGAATTGTCGTCGGGGTGAGAGAGGGAGTTGTTCCCCACATAAGTAACTCTGTCCTTTTTTACTATGCAGAATAGGAGAAGCAGTGTTTTCGCACAACCACAAGCTCCTCCCCCCTGCAGTGGTAATGTTGCTGTTAATGGGAATGCGGGCCAGAGGAAAGTTTACCATTCCTCTGAGCTTTCAGCATACCGTGACACAGACACGGAAAAGTGAAGTAAGGTGATTTTTGGTGAGTGTGATTGGGAAATAGATAGCTGTAATACTTACTGGGAACCTTTGGTCAGTTGCTTTCTTACAAATGTCATTGCTATTGTGCAAGTAATGTTTTTTGATCCTTGTCATTTCTTATCATGAATTCACCACTTGCCAAAAAACGATTGCAACTTTTTGTTTCCGACCTACACTTTTGCCGATTTCATTTTACTGATTTTTCCACTTTTTTTAACTGCAAAATGTGAGGGCAGACCCATAGGCGCCATTTAGGGGTCACCATACCCCTGTGGTCTCCCATGCTATTCCTAAAAAAAATAAATGTTAAAAGGTTTTTGGGGGTGTTTAATTGCGGCTCATGGGCTGTGGCCAGCAGCATGTGGTTTTTTGTTTCTGGAGTGGCTGGTTTTCTAATAGCTATAGCGGTAAAATAGGTCAGTGGGTTGAGCACTGGCTGCTGCAATGTGTGTATGATCTGCGGGTTTCAGGTTCGACTCCCAGCAAGGTCAACTCAGCCTTTCATCCTGCTGAGGTTGATAAATGAGTACCAACACAGGTTGGGTTATATTGTATGCATATTTGTTCTATATGAAGCGCTTAAACGTAACTACTATATAATAATACATCATTATCGTTTGGCCTTGGACGTCTACTTGCATTCACAGTGATTTGGTAAATATGGGCATATACGCACTGATATTAACTATGCATATGAGGTTACATTCTTGTATGAAATGTATATCAGTTTACAGTGATTTAGTAACCATATTTTTCATAGTGTACTTAGAAACAATGCTATGTGATGCCACTTCCTGTTTTGTTGAGGGGTGAAAGGTCGTGTCCCATTGCTTCCCGTAATGTCACTTGGGGTGGGGTGAAATGACATCACTACCTGTGATGTCATTCGACGTCAAGGGTTGTGTGATGTCACTTCCGCTACCCTGGCATTTTGCTGAAATGACATACCTGGGCAGACCACCGCACACCCCTCCTTACTACCGCCACCCTCCTCCCTCCACCCACATATACCTTACACCTACTTACCATCTGCATTTTGTGGCAAAACAGTGGAAACAAATCAGTAAAAAGAAATTCACTGAAAGTGTAGGTCGGCATATGTGGGCTATACAGCGCAGCCAGCCATTAAGGTTCTCAGGTTCCCCCACAGGGTGCAGGCACCCTTCAAGGCTCTCTGGTTCTTTCACAGGGTTCAACCACCTACTATAGAGCTCATTATTTTTTACCAGGAGCTTTTGCCGACTGGGCACCTCAAGCTCTCCCACAGGCCATTTGCTAAAGTTCTCCAGCTCTCCCACAGCAGACCGTTGCCGATCCTGTGGGTGGAAAGTCTTCCTGTGAGACCAGTCTATCCCTATGACTGTCTCAGACTTTCCACCTTCAACAACGCCCTACAGGAGGGAAGGGTGGTGGAGCTCCATGAGCCTCCTTAAGTTGCTTTTCACCACTACATGATCAAGATTCCCCTGGCTAATGGTCTACCAGCAATAGGGAGTAGGTGCCTTCATGCCTTATAATGTAGTATAGGGTATCCAGCCTAATATCGTATGCTGCTAGTGGTGCACCACTCCGGATTTTCTAGAAAAAGGGTACAGCCTCTGGGCACAATTTCCAGTGCCACTGGCACCAATTTGACATACTTGACTGGGGCAAGTGTTTTGGCACAGCATGCCCAATGTTGCCAGCATGCTGCAGCAGGGCCTTAGCAAGTGGTCGGTCCCCCACCTTCCTCCACCCCACCACTCAAGGGGGAGGCCATTTTTGCCATGTAGACTTTCTTCTGCCACCATCGAAGGAGGATCCTCAAAGCCGTTGTCCCTAGGGTACAGCTCCTACCTCAACCTTCTGCCCCACTTCAACCCCTCAACACAGCCCTCCACTATGCATAATACTTCAGATTCTTTCCCTCTGTCAGTTTTCCTGGGTTAAAATGCCAACTAGTCCCGGAACCAGCACCATGTGCGCTATAAAGGGGCTAGAGGGCTGTGTTCCATGGGCTCCTCCCTTGCCTGGCTTGGCTTTTCCACCAAGAAATATGCAGGAAGAGTCTTCTCAACCACCTCCTCTACCTGCTACCCATCTTCCTCCTTCATGTATGCCCACCACCTCCTCTGGCAACTCCACAGGTTGGACCTCACCATGAACCACCTCCTGGTGGAAGTCCTCTCATCCTTAACAGCACCCTTGCCATTCCTCTCAATGCCCCTTCCACCCACCACATGAATTTCAGCCTTCAGGAGTACTTTTCAAGTCCCATATTTTAATTTCATATTGTGTTGGTATATTGGATTTTATCTATGTTTAATCTAAGTAAGTAGGTAATGCATGATAATCCAATTTAAGTTTATAAATTGTATTGATTTTATATGTATTTGTTGCTATTTGCTCTTTGATGGTTTGCAACCAGTTTTATAATGTCGTCATTCTGTGGTAAAATATCGTCTTATAGTGTGAGCAGAGGCATCACGAAGGGTGTTGTACAGTGGCAATGCGTGTATATATATATATATATATATATATATATATATATATATATATATTACATGGCCACTACCGTGGTTAAGTTGCTGTTTCCATAGGAAGAGCACTTTTTGGGTGGCTTATAACTTCGCTCTCCCTGGACGGATCCTCACCAGACTTTGCATAATAAGTATTTGGGTCACTCTGAATCTTTTTGCAAAGTTTGGTGAGGATTCGTCCAGGGGGGGCAAAGTTATAGGGGGGGTCCCAAAACATTTTTTTTCCCATAGACTGAATGGCAAAAAATTTTTGCTCGCGCCTACAGCCCAAACCGCTGGACGGATTTCCACCAAATTTGGACCAGGAGCAGCGGCTTGGTCCCGAAAGCATGCTTTTGCAAATTTGGTGAAAATCCGTCCAGTAGTTTTTTTTAAAATGACCAAAAAGTAGGTAAAAAAAAATTAGTGATATCTGTGTTCGGTTCGCGGACACACTTCCCTGTTCGCTCCGCGGACAGTGTCCTGATTGGCCAATCGTCTTGCGTGATGTTCGCGGACATGCAACGTGTTCGCTGATTGGACGGCGTGGAGCGTGAAGCGCGTCAGATTTTTCGGTAGCGCCCGCCATCTTGGATTCGCGGACGTCCGCGGACAGCGCAGTGAAACTTTGTTCAAAATGTGTATTTAGTAGAGTGTGTTGGTGTGTAGGAGTGTTTGGGGAGGGTGGGAGTGTATGAGATAGAATGAAAGTTGTGTATTTTATGTTTTAGACGTTCTTTTTGTGTACGATTTGTTTGCGGACATCACGGGTGTTCTGAAATGTTCTTAATAAACTGACTGGGGGGTGTTCTAAGGACTCAATATGTGTCCGTTTTGTTCGCAAGCAAAGTGAAACTGTTCTAAGAACACTCGCGGTGTCCGGGAGTGTTTGTAGGGGGTGTCCTGAGGACGCTGTCCGTATTGTTCTCTGTCAAGTTGAATGTGTTCTAAGAACACCCGCGGTGTCCTGAAATGTTCGCAAATAAACAAAATGGGGGTGTTCTGAAGACGCTTCTAAGAACACTCGCGGTGTCCGGGGAGTGTTCATAGGGGGTGTCCTGAGGACGCTGTCCGTATTGTTCTCTGTCAAGTTGAATGTGTCCTAAGAACACTCGCGGAGTCCTGAAATGTTCGCAAATGAACAAAATGGGGGTGTTCTGAAGACGCTTCTAAGAACACTCGCGGTGTCCGGGGAGTGTTCATAGGTGGTGTCCTGAGGACGCTGTCCGTATTGTTCTCTGTCAAGTTGAATGTGTCATAAGAACACTCGCGGTGTCCTGAAATGTTCGCAAATAAACAAGATGGTGGTGTTCTGAAGACGCTTCTAAGAACACTCCCGGTGTCCTGGAATGTTCGTAGGGGGTGTCCTGAGGACGCTGTCCGTATTGTTCTCTGTCAAGTTGAATGTGTTCTAAGAACACCCGCGGTGTCCTGAAATGTTCGCAAATGAACAAAATGGCGGTGTTCTGAAGACGCTTCTAAGAACACTCGCGGTGTCCGGGGAGTGTTCGTAGGGGGTGTCCTGAGGATGCTGTCCGTATTGTTCTCTGTCAAGTTGAATGTGTTCTAAGAACACTAGCGGTGTCCTGAAATGTTCGCAAATAAACAAGATGGTGGTGTTCTGAAGACGTTTCTAAGAACACTCGCGGTGTCCGGGGAGTGTTCGTAGGGGGTGTCCTGAGGACGCTGTCCGTATTGTTCTCTGTCAAGTTGAATGTGTCCTAAGAACACTCGCGGTGTCCTGAAATGTTCGCAAATAAACAAGATGGTGGTGTTCTGAAGAAGCTTCTAAGAACACTCGCGGTGTCCGGGGAGTGTTCGTAGGGGGTGTCCTGAGGACGCTGTCCGTATTGTTCTCTGTCAAGTTGAATGTGTTCTAAGAACACCCGCGGTGTCCTGAAATGTTCGCAAATAAACAAAATGGGGGTGTTCTGAAGACGTTTTTGAGAACACTCCCGGTGTCCTGGAATGTTCGTAGGGGGTGTCCTTAGGACGCTGTCCGTATTGTTCATTGTTAAATTGAAAGTGTTCTAAGAACTATCGCGTTGTTCTGAAATGTTCGTAGGGGGTGTCCTGAAAACGGTGTCCGTATTGTTCGCTGGCAAGTTCAAAGTGTTCTAAGAACACTCACATTGTTCGCGGTCATTAAAAGTTTCCCATAGATCATAGATGAAATGTTTGACTCTATGGATGTGATATGCTGCGGTGGTTGTTGCCAGGGCATAGAGTCTTGGGTGCATGGCCATTTGGCCATGCACCCAAGACTCTATGCCCTGGCAACAACCACCGCAGCATATCACATTCATATTTGCTTATAACTTTGGGTGAAAAACAAATGTATGGTTCTCTGTCAAGTTGAATGTGTCCTAAGAACACTCACGGTGTCCTGAAATGTTCGCAAATAAACAAGATGGTGGTGTTCTGAAGACGCTTCTAAGAACACTCGCGGTGTCCGGGGAGTGTTTGTAGGGGGTGTCCTGAGGACGCTGTCCGTATTGTTCTCTGTCAAGTTGAATGTGTCCTAAGAACACTCGCGGTGTCCTGAAATGTTTGCAAATAAACAAGATGGTGGTGTTCTGAAGAAGCTTCTAAGAACACTCCCGGTGTCCTGGAATGTTCGTAGGGGGTGTCCTGAGGACGCTGTCCGTATTGTTCTCTGTCAAGTTGAATGTGTCCTAAGAAGCTCGCGGTGTCCTGAAATGTTCGCAAATAAACTAGATGGTGGTGTTCTGAAGACGCTTCTAAGAACACTCGCGGTGTCCGGGGAGTGTTCGTAGGGGGTGTCCTGAGGACGCTGTCCGTATTGTTCTCTGTCAAGTTGAATGTCTTCTAAGAACACCCGCGGTGTCCTGAAATGTTCCCAAATAAACAAAATGGGGGTGTTCTGAAGACGTTTTTGAGAACACTTCCGGTGTCCTGGAATGTTCGTAGGGGGTGTCCTTAGGACGCTGTCCGTATTGTTCGTTGTTAAGTTGAAAGTGTTCTAAGAACTATCGTGTTGTTCTGAAATGTTCATAAGGGGTGTCCTGAAAACGGTGTCCGTATTGTTCGCTGGCAAGTTCAAAGTGTTCTAAGAACACTCACATTGTTCGCGGACATTAAAAGTTTCCCATAGATCATAGTTGAAATGTTTGACTCTATGGCCATGCACCCAAGACTGTATGCCCTGGCAACAACCACCGCAGCATATCACATTCATATTTGCCTATAACTTTGGGTGAAAAACAAATGTATAAGAAACAAAGGTATTAGATACTATGGATGTGATATGCTGCTATGGTTGTCCTTATTATTGTATACTTACTGTTTGGTCTAGTAATGGGAGTCCATGTTTTTCTTCTTCATTTCTGTGATAAAAGAAAATAGCATGTTAGTATTAGTATTTTGTAATGACTTATTACATTGTATAAGCAATATACTTTTATTTTTTTTCGACCCTCATATTTAGTAGAGTACAAATCAGAGTACTGTGCAATTTGCTCAGTTTCTGTATTTGTTGCTAAAATCATTGGGTCTGTGGGAGAAATAAAAAATCCATGTTGGATTAAAAAAAAACTTTTTCTGTTATGCTACAGTTTGTTTGTTTGTTTGTTTGTTTTCAGTGTTCACTTGTTGTTTCTGGCTAATGCTTTATACTTTGCTTTGTTGTATTTTTTTTGGAGCAGTAAGAGATTCTTCATTTGTTTTGATATTATAGAATTTTGGAGCAGTTAGATACCAATTGGCGTATTCTAACTGTCTATTTTTTTAATATATTTTAGTGGTTTTGATTTATCTATTTGGATATTGTTAAATTTTGGGACAGTTAGATACCAATTGGCGTATTCTAACTGTGTATTGTTTGGTCTAATTTAGTGGTATTCATTTATCTGATTAGTTGTTGTAGAATCTTTGAGTAGTTAGATAGCTTTTGGAGTATTCTAACAGTTTATATTTTTTTAACACAAATTTACTTAAAGGTTTAAATACAGTTTATTTATCAAATTTGGTTTTAAGAACATCAAATAAGCGTTTGTAAGATTTGCTGGTAATCTCTGCTTTAGAGTAATGGTACTATCATTACATTCAAACCATCCACATTTCTTTTTATATATGCCGTGTAGTGCCCTGAATTGGTTGTGGCTCCTGCGTAGTAGATTATACCTATTGTTGTGAAGGTTTTCTTACCAAGTGATATTTGACTATGTGTGAATCCAGTCAGCTTGCAGTTGTTTTTGGTACCATCTGCATTGTAACGTAGAAGCATTAGTATTACGTATTTACTATGTGTTTGTATTACTAACGTGGAGCGATTATCTGAATTGCAGGTAGAGCATAATCTACCATGGTTTGCATTTTGTACAAGTTGCTGAAATGGAATGGATTCACAATTTGGTATTGATATATATATGAAGCGTTCATTGGGAATTTCTTCTTGTGTCACATTGTTGCACAGAGTGCATGTATGTTTCCACATGTATGAAATCTGGAAGATTTCCTTTATAGGTATGTTTTTGTTTTCCAGTACTTGTAGTAAGTACATTAAACATTCTTGTGGATCTTCCTGTGAGTTTATAGTGAATTTCACCATTCCAGCACAGTAGTCCAATTGTTGCCTTATTCCATAAACACTATATGTGTTGTCAGGATTGTTTTTGCGTTTCTATGAAGTACTAACATTTGCACACACAATGGGTCTCTAAAGTGTAAGTAAATGTTGTCAACAATTGGTGGTAATTGAAATAGAATATTCATTGCTACATTTGCACAGCAACTTACACCAACTATATTTGAGAATTTAAATGGTCCAGGTAGTTCTGTATCTAACTGCTTTTTTTGGAGTTTGTCTTCCTTCTTTAAAGAAGTACCTGGTTTACTTTCTCTAATTGATTCTTTTTTGTTTGTGGTACTTGATGAAGTATTAGTTTCTTTTACTCTCTTTGGAGGATTTGCAGTGACGTCCTGTTGCATTTCTGTTTGATTTAGTTTTCTTTTACAATGTTTTAGTTTTTGTGGAACAGAATATGTGTTTAGATGGGGAGTGTATAGTGAGCGAAGTCTATTATATTCTAAAATGCAAGGAATATCAGCGTTTACTTTACTTGCATCAAAGTTGATTAGAAATAGACCGTCAAGTGTACGTAAGCGTGATAGTGCTACGTAGCTCATGCCTTCTTTAAAGACTGTGTTACCAATATCTATCATTGCTTTGTCTAGGGTAAGACCTTGTGATTTATGAATCGTGACTGCGTATGCAAGAGTTAGAGAAAATTGTTATCTGCGTACATACATATCTTTGAAGAGAAGGAATCTAGCTGTTGAGCGTCCTATCCGTTTTACTTCTGAAAGTTTGTCAAAGAGTATATTGACAAACTGAATTTTGTTGTCACGTGGGTATGTTTGAAAGCCAACAACTGTACCCAGTGCTCCATTAACTAGTCCTTGGTCCACGTCAAGGTTACGTTTAAGCATTACTCTGCAATTTAAGGATAATTTTAACATCTTTTCTAAGCCTGCTGTGTTTGAGATTGATTTTTCTAAATTATTTAGTCTTGTTGTGGCTTGGTCACACATGGGTAGTGTCATACCATGTACATGTAGCGTCTGTGGCGCTAATTTCCATTATTGGTTGCATTTCTTTACTTAACATTATTTCATTGAATTTGAGACAGCTTGCAAGAGTTGGCATTAAGGCCATGCAATTGACATTTTTGTGGGCTAATTGTTCCATAACATCTGTAGCACATGCATTATCGCCATAAAGTGCATTAATGTGCCGGGTTTTCAATGTTGCTTCTGCTTCTTTAGAAAGTATACCAACTCTCAAACTTTTTAAAATGTTGGCATAAGTTAGATCTGCAGATTGGCGCATGTTTTCTGTTAATTCTCTGTATTGGAAATGTTGCCAAAGGTTGACATTTCCAATGCTGCCAACAGTTTTACGGCAGAGTTTGTGCCCTAATGTTTTAAATATAGGTTTACCTTTTACTGGTGTTAATTGAAGCAGATCTCCAAAAACAATAATGTGTTTTCCTGCAAAGAGCTCTTCATAGTCTGTTTTGAGTACTTCTTGTAATCTGAGGTGAATCAAAGCTGACATCAGGTTGGAGACCATGCTCACTTCATCTATTAGTAGCATTTTCATTTGTTTCAATACTCTGCGTAATTCCATTGCAGCTTCTGCAGAAAGTTTGTAATAGTCTATTTTGTTCTGGTGTTCTACTGGTAATAGTAGTAATCGGTGTAATGTAACACCACCTATGTTGTAGGCAGCTAAACCTGTGGGGCAGTGACAACAGCTGACAGTTTGTTGTTTGTCAATTGTTGAAGGAACTTACTAATGATTTTGATTAGGAATGTTTTGCCAGAACCAGCTTCACCACTGACGTACAGTAGTATAGGTTTATAATTATGGCAGGAACATTCTTTATTTCCATGTTTTACACCATGTGCAATTTGTTTTGTTACTTCTTGAAAAATGCTACTTTGCTCATTGTTTAGTTTTGATTGTAGTATAGTTAAGTCTTCCTTATCTTCATACTGACACATGGTGTTTTCTACTTCTATCATAGCTAATTCTGCCTCATTTGTTATTAGTGGTTCTCCCAGTGGTTCTTGGCTTCCTGTTACAGAAGGTTGACTACTGTCAGGAGTATCCTTATCTAGTTGGGCTTGGAGTTCTTCTTCATGTTGCTGTTCATTGTGCAACATTGTTTTGTACTGTGTAAAGTTTACATCAGTTATAGTGCTTTCATTTGCTTTGAAAGCATCCTCATATGAGTCATAGTTATCTAGTAATTGTTCTTCTTTTCTCCATGGTTTGAAGAGTTGTAGCAGGGACATGTAATATACTTCTTTATGTTGAGGAGTCTTCAATGACAATTTGATATGATTAATTAAATTTGGTTTAGTGAGTTTAACTAAGCTGCCTTCACAGTCGGTCACTCTATATTTACCTTTTTTTTCATCAGGTTTCATATTATTTTTGTATCTGTAGTTTTGGGCTATTTGGTATAGACACATGTTTTCCAAAGTATTACTTCTGTTTGGGTAGTATGTGTCCAATAAATTGTTTTTTAAAATGTCTTGGCTGTTGGGATCATGTTTGGCTATTGTTTCTATATCTTCATATGATTTTAGAACTCTTTTTCTAGATTTAGCTGGACCAAGACTTAGCCATACTATATTTTCAGATTTACCATACAATGAAGTACCAGTTAAACGATCAGCTGCTTCATAAGATCCACATTCTCTATGGGTGAGCATTTTTATGCCCAAGCTGTATAATTTCTGAGATACTGTTTTATCTGATGATAGGTCATTCCAGAGGTCTTGGAGCTCTGTCTTTTCTGCTTTAGTTAAGTATGCTGTGACATATCGTGCAACTGCAGTAGAATTGTCTGCAATGTACTGCACATCTATGTTTGCATTCCATAAGTGGGCAATGATTGCATTATAATCATTGATATATTTTTCTTCTTCTTTTCTTTTTATGTAATATGTATTTTTAGGTGACTTACCATTAACACTATGTCTAACTGAAGACATGAGGTTGTTTACTTGACATGTATTTGTAACTGGTCTAGGGAAACCAAATCGGCATTTGGTGTAGTATTTGCCTTTGTTTTTGTATTTGCAACGACAATATTTTCCACATTTGTGTGTTTTAAATTGTAAAATTTGTGCATGAAGATCACTATTTGTGGCTTCTGATGGAATTTCACAAGTGACATATTTTTCAATAAACTGTAAAACAGTGGCATCACTGTCTTGACCAAATGTAGGAGCATCTTTAATCCATAAAAGCATGTGGATATGTGGTGCTCCTCTGGCTTGGTATTCTTTTCTCCAAAAGAAGTGTTGCACTTCTCCAAGGGGAGGAACAGTTTTATTACAAATAAAATGTAGCATAGCAATGAAGCGATGGTGAAAATATCTTGAAACATTAACATGATCCAAAGTTCTCCAGGTGTTAGAATATCTATGTTTGTTTTGTTTTTATTTGATATGCGTAGGAAATCATGTAAATCTTCCCCTGCATATTCTGCACAACCTAATGTAACAAACCAAGTGGGTGGGCCAAGGTTTCTGATCATACAACGTACATCTCCATGACGTCGAAACCAGTACTCTTTAGTACCACGCATATTTGCTAATAGATTTGTAATATTTGATTGTAAAACCTCATCCTTTTGTTGCACTTTCTCTAATAATTGTGTAGCTGTCATATTTTGAAAGTGTGATCCTGATTTTAATATGTGTGCAACTCCGTAACATAAAGTTGCTAGTTCACTTTGAAAGAGTAGGTGGAATATGTATTCCACATTTTGTCTAAATCTGGGATCTTCAGAATACATCCCTAATGAGCGGTATTCTGAAGCTGATATTTGAATAGGTCTATCATCATACCTTCCTCCTTTGCCAGTAGGAAAGAGTAGAGGAAAAGCACGTGCTTCTATACTTTTTTCCCATATACTGATTGGCGATCCTTTTGTTTGACGCATTTGGTAAGTTTCCAGTACATCTTGTACGGTGTCATTACAGTGCGAAGGATGAATTGTATAATGGTCTAAAGTATTTGATATTGTAGCAGGATCTAGTAGCTCAAATTGATCAGCTTCTTGTGTTTCTTGAATTATTTCAGTTGTATCTTTCAAGTTTTCTTCAATATTAATTTCTTTGTAATATTCATTATTCTCTTTAAGATATTGGAAGGCTTGTCTAACTTTTAATAAATCTACCAGCTGTTGCCATATTTTTTTGTCTTTTGTAGGTACTCCATTTACTAATATAATTAAAGATTGCTGCATTGGACGTTGCACTCCTAGAGTATGCACATTTTCTTTTAGATTTAATGGTAAATAAACTACTTTTCCACAAATGCCTTTTACCAATTCAGAGGGAGGTAATTTTGCTGTTTTTGGTTGAAGGCGTATTATTGCTTGAAATGGGTGTACTGTTTGAATTATGATGCTCTCATATAAATTAAGTTGTTGTAGAGGTTTTGGTACTGGGTATAATTCCAAATTATTTGTGATAGAACGTGAAGGAGTTTGGTTGTTGTCAAGTTTTGTAGTGCAATAACTGCAAAGTATTAAGGGCTCAGTTATTTCATATTCGGTTTCTGCTACAAGGTAGAGAGCTAATTCAAACCATTTAGAATCTTCATTGTCTTCTATTTTGTATGATAGGTCCACAGTTTTTGTGTTACTTTTATAAAAAATTCTACGGCAACATACACATACATGGTTTGGTACTTCAGATGATGTACTTTTAAATTTTAGTATTTCTTTTTTGTATGTGTTTAGCAAAAGGTTGCCATGTGTAGAATTGTTGCTTAATTGGTTTAAAGCTATTTCATTCTGTAAATGGCTTTCACTTCCAAAATATTTTTTCTGGATATAGTGAATTTCTTCAAGTAGGTCTTTTGCTGTACCATGTAGAAGGATGTTATTTAACTTTGCTAGTGCTAAAGCAGGACTTTAGCATAGTACAGTTTATAGACTAGATTTCTTATAGTTGAATGATGTGTTGATATCCTTTTGATATCATGGAAAGTGGTTTTACAAGTAGGTCCTGTAATGCAGGCCAATGAATGTCCTTGTAGTCCTGTGTACTTACGCACTGGACAGGTATCTATATTTTGCAGTAATTTAATTTTGATTTTGTCTTTGCTTTTTACATATTTATTAAGGAATTGGCGTAAAGATTTGAAACATTGTTTGGGAATGTTACACATTGACGTGCATGGCCATTTGTACACTAGACGTTCTGATTCAGTTGAATGGAGGGGTAATTCTAAGTTTTATGGGCATATTTTTGTAAGAAGTACTTCTTGTTCCATTATGGCATTATTCACTTTTTCATAACCTCGACCACTGCTATGTATGGCAATTGTATTTGTTTGCTTTTGTTTGTACGCTTCTTCATTAAAATATGGTTCTGTGCTTGTAGTGTGATTCCATTCACCTCCGCTGATACTTAAGAAGTTCTTCCTGTTGATATTTCGCTTATTGAGAAGTCTTTTTTGTAATTTAGTTATTAGTTTTGTTAGTGGTTTCATTTTGTTTAACAGTAAAATAAATACATTTCTTTTGAGAAGAATTGCACTGTCCATCAATGCTTCTAAGATTAATTTCCTACGACAGGTTTTAAGCTTTGAACCTGATTTCTCTCCTGTTTTTATAAGATTTTGAAGGACTTTGTGACGGTATATTTTGGCTAAAATACTTTTCTTGGTATGCTTACTTTGCACTATATTAAAATTTGAAGAAGTAGTTTTATCTGTACTGATAGCTGATTTTCTGTTAATTGTTTTTTGGTTTGTTTTACATTTTGATAGAGGAAGCGAAGTTGTTGAACTTGAAACTTCTTGTGTTTCACTAAATGATTGTATTAGCTGTTTTGTTTCAACTTTTTTTACAAATTCTGCTAGAGATGGATGCTTATGTTGGACACCTTTATTTTCATTTGCTCTACTTTTGCGTTGCTTTCTACAGACTTGACTTTTGGTAGGCATTCTTTAGGGTCTGTTGAAAAAATATAGAAGATATGGGCTGGAATGTATGTGTGTTGTGTGCATGAGTGTTTGAGTAAGATGATAAAGATGTATGTAATGGTGTGTGATTGTGCATTGGGAACTAAAACTAGTAGGGACAGGTATTCTTGAATTTATGTGTTACTAAACTGGGGTTCAGATGACAAAAAAAAGTAAGCTAGTGGTGTGGAAAAGTACAAATAGTAAATCTAATGTATACAATTAAAACAGTTGTTTGTTCTATAATATGAAAATTGTAGTGGTTCAGTTGGGTAATTTGTGTGTCCAAAAATAGAAATTTGTGGGCCATTCTGGCTGTAAATTGCTGTTTAAGACATGGAAATGTTTGGACAAAATGGTACAAAATCTCTATTTTTAGAAACCGAAATAGCTCGTATTAACGTTATAGTATATTTGATTAATAATACAAATATTATGGTGATATTTTACTTACTTTTTTTAAAAATTAACAGGTAACTTCTTAGTTTTTCTTTCTTCTTCGAATTTGGCTACTTCTTTTCAGGAAACTGGTCTTCACTGCAATTGTAAAAGCTTCAAATTAGTAACTTTGTTTGTATATAGCACTGTTTTTAATTTAGATATTGATTTTTTTAATTGAAATCCTCAGTGCCTTCAGTACCATTAAACTAATTTATTTACATAAGATACATTGCATCGGTTCAGTACATATGATATGTTCTTAATGAACTAATTGTATTGAATGACTAACTGTAGCAAAAAAAAATATCTTTACTATGTCCTGTGAAATTTATAATATATTAGTGAATACCACTATTTCTGTAAGTAAACTGTTCTAGGTAATAGCACATCAAAGTCATGTCTAATTTAAAGTAATTAAGTAAATAAATAAATAAAAACAAAAAATATGAAATTGTATAAGTATTTCTATAAAGGTTTAAACATAGATTGTGTTTGCATGCAATTTTGTTTGAATATATGTA
This sequence comes from Ambystoma mexicanum, assembly GCF_040938575.1. Taxonomy (NCBI): domain Eukaryota; kingdom Metazoa; phylum Chordata; class Amphibia; order Caudata; family Ambystomatidae; genus Ambystoma; species Ambystoma mexicanum. The sequence continues at coordinate 499,183,464 of NC_090928.1, read as the reverse complement.
GTCTATATATTTAATTTAAAAAATGTTAGTTTAACATGATTTGAGTGTGTGTGTATAAAGAAAGTAAATAGTATAAAGGTTTATAAGTGATAGTTGATTTTAGGAAATTGAAAAAAGTACAGTAAATTCATTTTACAGATTTTACATGTTTGAAAATGTGTTCATCTACTATACAGAAAATATGCATACCTGAAGTTTGTGTTCATGCATATGGATATGCATGGAGCTGCAAGTAGAAATCTTGAAGACTTGTACAGTATTTCTGGTAAATGCTGCTTGCCAATGATATGACACTTGTACTCAGAGAGATTCAGAGTACATTTGCAGTGCTGATCTATGATGATGCAGTTAGATGTAGAGGTCTTGAATGTCATTGGTGCATGGTCATGTGATTTTTGAGGTACATCCAATGGGGGAATGGCAGAGAGAGTGTAGTGGAAATGGTAGAAGGGCTGTTCATGTTACGATATGTCCGCGGACATGGCGGTAGTTCGCGGACATTGGGAGTTACATCCGGGGATTTTTGGGTTCAGAAGTCATGCAAATGAGAATAAGCACTGAAAGGGATTGGTCCGGAAAGTTTGGTGGGTGTGTTGTGCCAGGAGAGATTTTCTCAGATACTCTTTTTGCTGAGAGAACAAAAGATAGCTATGGCTCTGTGTTTCAGAAAACAGATTGTTTGGATTTTAGGAGATTCGTGGATACATTGGTTGAAGGTGCATGCAGAAAGCTGTGGAGTAGCTGTAGATCTTGGATTCCCACATGTGGAAGTACACTTGCATGGAGTACGTGGAATGAAGTGGTTGGACTTTCTACCTCTCTGTGCTACTTTGGAGACAGAGCAATATCCAGACATAATTGTAATTCATTGTGGAGGGAACAGTTTAGGACATGTGACTGGAATTTGTTTGCAATTTGCTATGAAAGAAGGACTTAGGAAGGTTATGGACATGTTTGCTAATTCTCAAGTGATATTTTCACGGATTGCGCAGAGACAAATGTGGCTTTGTTCTTCTTCATTTGGTCCACAAATGGAAAAAGCAAGGCGCAATGTTAATAAGGCTGTTTGTGCCTTTCTAAGAGATTTTGGCATGTCTTCTTTTCACAATGAAAATATTATGTTTTGTAGTACATACATTTTTCGCAGAGATGGAGTCCATCTTACTTATGCTGGCAATCAGATTTTTCTGAGAAATGTACAAAATGCATTGCAACCTTTTTTGGAATTACAACAACGATTTTGAAGTAGATGTTAAGCACTTACAATTTTTGACTTACTAACACCACCCAAAGGATCTTTTCAGAGCCACCACTTCTTTCCAGAGAAAATTACAATGTTTGTGATGGAGTAGCAACCCAATTTTTTTAATGTTCGCGAACTGTCCGCGGACTTCTAAAAAATACAAAGAGCCCTGCTTCATTTATTTTCACTTCTATTTTTTAACTGGGAAAGGCGGCTCTGAAAAGATCCTTATTTTTTTTTTATTTTTGTAATTTTGTATTTTTTTGGGTTTTTCAGACACGACACACTAGGAGAGGAGGGTAAAGGAGGTTAAAGGGGGGGACACCAACCACAGGGATAAGAAAGGGCGAGCTGAGAGAGGAAGATGTAGAGTGGGTTTTATTTGGGTAGTGAGCAGGTCTTCTCGTGCTCTGAGACAATAGTCTCAAAAGCACTCCGAAGTCGCTCCCCCCTGCAGAGTACTGTGTCACAGTACATACATACAACTGTGACCTTCGAAAGGTAAGGGTCATCAGCATTCTGTATGGCCTGTGAGGCAGCTTGAGGAAGACGCTGTCCCACAGAGGTGGTCCTTGTGGTGACAGGATCAGAAACAGAGGATGAAGTAGAGGAAATCAACCTGCTACGTTCTTCGCAAGGTACAACCCTGCGAATAGCCCCAGAGTGAAATGACCTCAGGTGTCACTTCATAGTAGTGGTCCCAAAGCTGTACTTACCATGCTTCCCGCGACTGAGTATCATTTTGCACTCATTGCAGGTAACACGGTTCGCACAAGCCTTTGGAACATTACCATGAATGCTAAATAACTGCCACACCCAAGACTCACGCCTAGTGCGGGTAGTAGGGTTTTCCTCTACCTCATTCTCATCATCCTCTTCTTCCTCCTCCGCATCCTCACTCCTGTTCCCCTCTTCAGGCCCTTGGGGAGGTGGCGGTGGTGGAGGGGGTGGGGGTGGTGCTGAAGCAGGTGCAGCACCAAGTGGCAGTTCAGCAGCCAAGGATGCCATCGCGATGATGGTGTAGTCTGCAGGTGGCAGCAAAAATCACTGTGTTCTGAAGAATAGCCAGAAACACAATGGGAATAAGCTCTTGGGCGTGGTCTTTTATAGGGGTGCTTGTGCGCGGTTTGCGGACATGCGCACTGTCCGCGGACAGATCAAACACAAAAAAAGGATCGGAAAGTTTCAAAAGGTATATAGAAACTCAAGATTGCTATGTGGGACTTGTGCCATGGTGAGATTTTATTGAAAAATATTATGGATTAACTGAAAATGTACTTTTAAATTGTTCGGGGACACGAACAGTGTCCGCATTTCAGGACACACGATGAGCGTCGGCGCGGTGTTATGATCCGTTCGCGAACTAGTCCGCGAAGGAAGCGCCTGTCCGCAGGACACCAAGTGCACGGAGATTGGTTAGCGCATGCGCATTGATGTCCTACGGACACTGTTCAGGTTCTGAAGTAATTAAAAGTGCGTCACACGTGAAACGAACATTTCAGGACACCGCGTGTGTTCTTAGAACAGTTTAAACTTGGTAGCAAACAGTAAGGACAGATATAGTGTTCTTCAGGACACGTGTAATTTCGTTTATGTACGAACATTTCAGGACACCAATTGTGTTCTTAGAACAGTTTCAATTGGGTAGCGAACACTACGAACAGGTATAGTGTTCTTCAGGACACCTCCATTTTCGTTTACGTACGAACATTTCAGGACACCAATAGCGTTCTTAGAACAGTTTGAACTTGCTAGCGAACAGTACCGGACAGGTATAGTGTTCTTTAGGACACTTTAATTTTTGTTTGTTTACAAACAATTCAGGACACCGCGTGTGTTCTTAGTACAGTTTCATGTTGCTAGCGAACACTACGAACAGTTGTACTGTTGTTCAGGACACATCATTTTTGTTTATTTACGAACATTTCAGGACACCAATTGAGTTCTTAGGACAGTTTTAAGTTGATAGCGAACATTACGGACAGATATAGTGTTCTTTAGAACACTTTAATTTTTGTTTCTTTACGAACATTTCAGGACACCACGTGTGTTCTTAGAACAGTTTCAACTTGCTAGCGAACAGTACGAACAGGTGTGGTTGTGGTGTTCTTCAGGACACCTCTATTTTCGTTTATGTACGAACATTTCAGAACACTCGCACTGTCCGCGGACACTTTTATTGTTTTTTTAAAAAAAAAAACGGACACTATTCACAATACAATATAAAAATTAAACTTTATTTAACATATATTAATAATTTATGACAGAGAAGGTGAGGCAGAAACAGAAACAAAAACAGGAGAATTTGGGGTTTCCACATGATTGGTATTAGGTGAAGAAGGGATGGAAGTCTCATCAAAACGTTTTGGATTATGGAGAGGGTTTGGGGATAATTGACTGGGATATGGTGAGGAGGGACATGTACATGTGGGGCAATGGTACAAGGTTTTTGGTTTGAAATGATTTTCTACAAAAGTTTTTCAATTATTAAAATTAGCCAACAATACATCCATGTTTTCTTCTATATTGTGAAGACTGTTATCCATAACAGGTTTTTCTGAAGTTTTTTCTATTTTGGTATGCTCTGTACAAAAAAATAATATATATGTTGAATGCATATAAAAAAATAATAAATAAATGGTTTATATTATAAAGTGTTTACCATTAGTTTCAATATCGTGTGACATTTCTTCATGTGGGAAATTGTCCTCTAGCCATTCCAGAGTACTACACATTTCTGTGAGAAAAAAAAAATAATATATTTTTATTTTTTAATCTAATACAGAAAGTTTATAAATATATGAGTAAAATGAAGTACACTTACTATTTCTGGTAAGATAAGTCCTATGTATTCAGTGGGTCTGGTCTTGTTCTCAGTTCTGTTGTGTCTGTGAGGTAATTATGTTGGAAGCCAATTTATCTTCTTGTGGTATATTCCATTTCACAACATATTGTATTTAAATGAATGGTTAGTGTGTTACATATATGGGTTACATTTCTTAAGTATTACTATATATAATGTGTTTGTGTGCTGCTTTTTGAATTTGTTAAATGTTACTATATTATGATATAACAATCAAACATACCCCACCACCCCCCACCCCCCACAGTTTTTAGGTAGTGGTACTGTTCTCCGAACATGTCCGCGAGCATTAAATAAGTTCGCGGACATCAAGTTCATAAGAAGAGATCTAGTCAGTTCCATATGACATGTATATAAAGTCAAAGTCATTATTGTTAAGTTGTGCTACTAAAAAACTATGAAATTCAGTGAAAAATCTTTGTTAAAGGGACATTATGGTTAAGTTGCGCTACTAAAAACCTATGAAATTCAGTGAAAAAAACTTTGTTAAAGGGACGTTATGGTTAAGTTGCGCTACTAAAAACCTATGAAATTCAGTGAAAAAACTTTGTTAAAGGGACGTTATGGTTCCAAGTAAAACCGAAAAACCCTTGAAATTCGCCAGTTATGGTAAGCTAAGCAACCATAACTCGCGCCACCACCGTGCACTGCTAAGACTAACACCCAGGACATCAAAGATGACATCACAAATGTCATTGATGACATCACTGATGACATCACATGTCTGGCTCGCTATTTTTTCTTTTGCTGACATATCTAGGCCACATGGTTTTCTTCAGTAACAGTCAGAAACTAAGAATTTTATTTTATTTGTAGACATATCCTTCTAGTAGGTACTTACAGTAATTCCCTTAGAGTACAATCACATCATATGAAACATATACATATGGGAAAACACAAGCTTGAAAGACAGCAATCCGTTTTGTGCATAAAGATAATCACTAGACTTATGAGCACTTTCTGATAGTTCTGTTGTTTTTTTTATGGCTGTACTTTCCCTGTATATGGTCATATTTGTATACATTGTACTCACACAACTTTCCTTAGGGTCCAATCACATCAAGTGATACATATACATAGGGTAAATAGCAGCTTTGAAACAGAGCAATCATTTATTTGCAAGAATCTAATCAGTTAAGTTATGAATTGTTTCTGCTACTACTTGTGCTTTTTTGCTAACTTCACTTTCCCTGTATATACCCATATTGGTATGTGTTCTTGTGTCTTTGTGTTTTGTCTATAGTAATGCAATTATGTAATACATGGGTTTTATTAGCTACTTATTACATATTTCACAGTACACAAAAATCTATTAAGAAAACAATTATCATTTCATTATTCAACATATTAACATTATGAATATCATACCTTCATCTTGTACGCTGCACAATGTTATGTTTCTGTATGAGTAGCTTAGTATACTAGATAGAACCCCATAATAGGATGCTATTTATATCAATGCATCGTTCTATGCACTTATTAGGGTATATTTCTTGCAATGATTCTTGACACATTTTTCGCAACATAATAAGAATCCCTTCTACACATAACTCGCGCCACCGTGCACTGCTAACACTAACACCCAGGACATCAAAGATGACATCACAAATGTCATTGATGACATCACTGATGACATCACATGTGCATTTACTTTTCATGAAAATTCTGTAGGAGGGATTCTTATAATGTTGACCAAAAAGTGTCAAGGATCATTTGAATAAATATCATGAGCTAATTAGTGCATTAAGCAATGCATTGATATAAATAGCATTATATTATGAAGTTCTATCCAGTATACTAAGCAACTCATGCAGAAACTTAGGCAGTGTGTGCAGTATACATGATGAAGGTGCAATATTCATAATCTTGCCATGTAGAATAATGAGATGATAATTGCTTTCTTATTAGAGTTTTGCATACTGTGAAACATGTAATAAGTAGCTAATAAAACCCACTTAATCCATAATTACATTATTACAGACAAAACACAAAGAGACAACAACACATACAAATATGAGTATATACAGGGACAGAGAAGTAAGCAAAAAAGCAGAAGTAGTAGCAGAAAGAGTTCATAACCTAACTGATTATCTTTATGCAGAGAAATGATTGCTCTGTTTCATAGCTGCTACTTACTGTATGTATGTGTATCAAATGATGCCAGTGAACCCTAAGGAAAGGAGTGTGAGTACAATGTATACAAATATGAACATATACAGGGAAGGTATAGTAATAAAAATATAACTATGAGAAAGTGCTGATAACTCTAATGATTATCTTCATGCACAGAAAGGATTGCTCTCTTTCAAGCCTGTGTCTTCCGCTATATATATGTTTCATATGATATGACTTGACCCTAAGCTTACAAATATAGTACCTTTTCAATTTTTACTTCCTGACTGTTACTGAAGAAAACTATGTGGCTTAGATATGTCAGTAAAGGAAAAAAGGGAGAGCCAGCCATGTGATGTCATCAGTGATGTCATCAATGACATTTGTGATGTCATCTTTGATGTCCTGGGTGTTAGTGTTAGCAGTGCACGGTGGCGCAAGTTATGGTTGCTTATCTTACCATAACTGCCGAATTTCAGGGGGTTTTCGGTTTTACTTTGAACCATAATGTCCCTTTAACAACGTTTTTTTACTGAATTTGATAGGTTTTTAGCAGTGCAACTTAACCATAACGTCCCTTTTAACAAAGTTTTTTCATTGAATTTCATAGGTGTTTATTACCGCAACTTAACCATAACGTCCCTTTAACAAAGTTTTTTTACTGAATTTCATAGGTTTTTATTAGTGCAACTTAACCATAACGTCCCATTAACAAAGTTTTTGAACTGAATTTCATAGGTTTTTAGTAGCGCTAGTTAACCATAAACTCCCTTTAACAAACATTTTTCATTAGCACGCAGACAACATACAAAGATGGAGTGTAAAAAGCAATTTCTCAGCGATGGCTTTACACAGAATGTTGCAAAGTAAGAATGTATGCTTGTTCACAGTGAAGGTCAGCTGCTTCCATTTTTTGCTCGCGGGCCGGAGTGGCCCACGACTCGCACTGTAAGGTTCTATTGTTTTTTGACCTTGACAGACAGGGATCGTGCCAAAAGACTTCTTTTGAAGGAGGGGTGCAAAAACGTAAGAGACGATAAGGATGACATTTCTGAAACGAAACCGCTTTTATACATTATATCACTATGAGAAAGATCGTTGGCACAGACGGAGTCGTATTTAGGGACTGCATTACGCGTAGACAATGGAAAATGCCAATATAATGTAAGTAATCCTTTCAATTATTTTATACCGGAATATAATAACAATAGCGTGGCGTTAAAGCCCGGTTAAGTTGTACTTGTTCGTTCAATGTGGCATATTGTTTTGTACCGTGCACTATCACCGCCGAAGTGGTCCGCTGGCGCTCAGACGGCTCTGAAAAAGGCACAGGAGAGAGGGTGGGTTAGTGGGAATAAGTTAACATACTGCGTTGCACTATCCTCGCTAGCAAATAGTTTCACGCCCTAATAAATAAAAAGAATATTTTTTATGAAGATCGGCTCGTGAGACTAATTTATGTTTTTAAAACAGGTACATCCTTCCCTACTATCAATGCCACGATTTTCAAACCCCGGCCAACGCATTTTTTAACTGCCAGGTGCAGCCACTAGTAAACAACTTCATGACCCTCACCATTTTATGGGACAATCGCCAAGGACCAATATGCCCTAACGCGATACTAGCGGCTAGAAGCAACATACCAACCGTTATGGTGGTCTAATGCCTCGTTGTTGGAACAGCCTTCCGATTATCAGTGCGACCACAGTCCTTCTTTTATCATAACCCAACACCCTGTGCAATGCAAAGGAACAGCATGTGACTCAAGATGAACTTTTGCAGATCGACAGCAAAGACAAATGCAAATCCGTGAATATTCTCTGAACATTAGATGTCAAATAAATATACTTTACGAAATGTACAATCTTGCTATTTGCTTTTAAATCACATTTTCATATTCCGAATTGTAGCGTGCTGTGTTGTGAGATGATCTGTGTTGTTTTCCGGATTCTGTATGAAGTCGCGTAGGAGCAGTGTTGGCAACTCCTTAGTAAGAAAAGTAGCTATTGGCCGTCATAAAAGTAGCTAGAAGTAGCTAAATGACGTCATAACCTAATTTGCATAATTCGCCAGGTGCATGATGGGTGATTGCCGAGGGCATGGTTGTTATAGCCTCACATTGAGCTCACCCCTTTTTTTTAATGAAAGTCGCGAATGCACAGATGCAAACTCATTACATCCATATGCATACATTCACATGCAAATGCACTAGTATTTAAATAAACCCCACAATGATTAGGTTGTTCTGTTGTCGCTTCTTAAACGTGTACTGCCATTTTTAATATGCTAGTATTTTATAATCCATAATGCCTCGTTGTTGGAACAGCCTTTCGATTATCAGTGCGACCATAGTGCTTCTTTTATCATAAACCAACACCCTGTGTAGCGCAAAGGAACAGCGAGTGAGTCAAGATGAACTTTTGCGGATCGACAGCAAAGACAAATGCAAATCGCTGAATATTCTCTAAACATTTGATGTCAAATAAATGTACTTTACGAAATGTACAATCTTGCTGTTTGCTTTTAAATCACAGTTTCATATTCCGAATTGTGGCGCGCTGTGTTGTGAGATGATGTGTGTTCTTTTCCGGGTTCTGTGTAAAGTCGCGTAGGACTGGAGACGACTGGGTGCGTTTGGCTACGCACCCTGTAACGTCACAGAGAGAGGCAGGAAATATGAATGCTTTGATAATGTCAGGCTTAGGGGCGGGAGATATGATTTAGTGTCGCAAAAACAGGTCAGCCAGGTCGATGGGGCAAGTGATAGGATTATCACATAATGTCGGCGCACAGCAGCCTGATTCATCGTTTGTTTAGTGGACAAAAAGTCGGGTAATGCCCATAGGAAATTGTAATGTCAGCGGACATAAGGAGGGTTTTTTAGAACACTTTCAACCTGGCAACGAACAATACAAACAGCGTTCTCAGAACACCCCCATTTTGTTTAATTGCAAACATTTCAGCACCGCGAGTGTTCTTAGAACACATTCAACTTGCCAGAGTACAATACGGACAGCGTCCTCAGGACACCCCCATTTTGTTTCTGTACCAACATTTAAGGACACTGCGAGTGTTCTTAGCTCAATTTTAGCTTGCTTACTAACAAAACGGACACATACACAAGACGGACACATACTCTGTCCTCGGAACACCCCACCATTTAGTTAACCACCGTGGTTAAGTTGGTGTTTCCATAGGAAGAGCATTTTTTGGGTGGCTTATAACTTTGCTCCCTCTATACAAATCCTCACCAAACTTTGCAGAAAAAGTATATGGCCCACTCTGAATGTTTTTGCAAAGTTTGGAGCTATTTGGTCCAGGGGGGCAAAGTTATAGGGGGGGGTCCCAAAACTTTAGTTTTTTCCCATAGACAGAATGGGAAAAAACTTTGTGCACGCCTACAGCCCAAACCGCTGGACAGATTTACACAAAATTTGCGGCAGGAGCGAGGGCTTGGTCCCGAAAGTGTGCTTTTGCAAATTTGGTGTAAATCCGTCCAGTAGTTTTTTTTTAAATGACCAAAATGTAAGGCAAAAAAATTAGTGATATCTCTGTTCGCTCTGCGGACGGACTTCCCTGTTTGCTCCGTGGACAGCGCCCCGATTGGCCAAGCAGCTTGCGTGATGTCCGCAGACATGCGACGTGTTCGCTGATTGGACGGCGTGGTGCGTGAAGCGCGTCAGATTTTTTGTGGCGCCCGCCATCTTGCATTCGCCGACGAATGCGGACAGCGCAGTGGTACTTGGATTAAAAAGTGTATTTAATGGAGTGTGTTGGTGTGTATGAGTGTTTGGGGAGGGTGGGGAAGTATGAGATAGGTTCAATGTTCTGTTTTTTTATGTGCTAGATGCTTTTGTTGTGTTCGATTTGTCTGCGGGCAACACGGCTGTTCTGAAATGTTCGTAAATAAACAAAATGGATTTGGTGTCAAGTTTAAAGTGTTCTAAGAAGACTTGTGGGGTCCTGGAATGTTCGCAAGGGGTGTCCTGAAGACGTTGTCTGTATTGTTCGTTGTCAAGCTGAAAGTGTTCTAAGAACACTTGCGGTGTCCTGAAATGTTCGTACATAAAGAAAATGGGGGTGTTCTGAGGACGTTGTCCGTATTGTTCGCTGGCAAGTTGAATGTGTTCTAAGAACACTCGCGGTGTCCTGAAATGTTCGAAAATAAACAAAATGTGGGTGTTCTGAGGACGTTCTCCGTATTGTGTGCTTGCTTAGCTGTATCCAATGAGGGAATGGCACAGTGAATGAAGTGGAAATGGTAGAAGGGCTGTCTAAGAGTTATGCGGTCCGTGGACAGGGCGTGCTACATCCAGGGTTTTCCAGCAAATCCAGCATGGAAAGAAGACTGTAGGGATCAGCCAATCAGATGTTGAGGTTGTGCATTTGTGTTCAAAGAGACTGTGTGTAGTGAAGATGGCAGAAGTGGAGAAAGTCAGGGTGTTGGTGCTCGGAGATATGCTTGTGCATGGTTTGCAACAGTATGCTCAATGCAGGAATGTTGCAAAGAATTTCGATGTTAAAGGAGTGGAGGTGGTGTGGAGCACTGTGCCTGATTACAATGTACAGGGAATTGTACAAGTTTGTGAAGATATGGGCAGGATCAACAGTCCCCATGTGGTAGTTTTGCACTTTGGTGCTTTCCATTTGGGCTATGTCAGTGCCCCTACTTTGTTGGCAGATTTGGAACACTTGGTTCAAGCAGTAATGAACATACTTCCAAATGCCAAAGTAATTTTTTCTGGATTAGTACCTGGGGAAATATGGGACAATAGTTCAGTTTTTTTGTCCTCAGCAAAACAATGCTAGGTGTGTAATCAACCGAGGCATGTGTGCCTTCATGCTTAGAGCTGGTATGTTCTGTAATAATGAGAATATTGATTCCAGTAATACTGTTTATTTTAAAGAAGATGGCATTTCCTTATCTTTTATGGGAAATGCCATTCTGTTTTGGAATGTAAGGGTTGCTTTGGAGAAGGTGAAGAGTTTAGGAGTAAAGTAAGAAAAATAAAAAAAATAAAAATACAAAATAACAGGTGTCTGTCAAGCATCTGCAAAAAAAAAAAAAAAAAAGCTCTTTTCAGAGCCAACCTCAAAGGGTAAATGGGGCACACTATTTAAATTTACATTCACCACGCTCAAATTTTCGATATGTACGCGGACATGGCGGTAGTCCGCGGACATCGAAATCACTAGCTAGGGGTTCAGTATGTTCTATGTTACATGTATATAAAGTCAGGGATATTATGGTTAAGTTGTGCTACTAAAAACATATGAAATTCAGTAAACAAACTTTGTTAAAGGGACGTTATGGTTAAGTTGCGCTACTAAAAACCTATGAAATTCAGTGAAAAAACTTTGTTAAAAGGGACGTTATGGTTAAGTTGCGCTACTAAAAACCTATGAAATTCAGTGAAAACCCTTTGTTAAAAGGGACATTATGGTTAAGTTGCGCTACTAAAAACCTATCAAATTCAGTAAAAAAACTTTGTTAAAGGGACGTTATGGTTCAAAGTAAACCCGAAAACCCCCTGAAATTCGGCAGTTATGGTAAGATAAGCAACCATAACTCGCGCCACCGTGCACTGCTAACAATAACACCCAGGACATCAAAGCTGACATCACAAATGTCATGGTTTTACCAATAGACAATTGATTGCTTTTAATTGCACTTCACTTGCAAGGTACCTTGCAAGGTACCTGTTTTGCTGTTTTGTACCCACAGACCATAGAGCTGTGATGTTGCCCATCTTCGTATCTTTGCAATACTGGATTGTGTCAGATAGGTGTGTCAGTATATATTTGTTAGGTATCTAATTTGTTTCTTAGTCCATGCACTTTCCTCTTCCATCTGCTTTGCAGTCTTTTTTCCCCAACCCCTCTTGTCACAGAATATTATTTCCTGATATGTCTCTTCTTTCATCCCTGTGCTTTCCTATTTCAGTATAAGTTGCTGCACAGCAGATGTCATGCTCTACCATAATTTTCTCCTTGTGTCCCAATGTTATTTCTGCCGTTTTGAGACTTTAATCTACGGTATCCCAGTGAAATTCATGTCCCAATGTAATGCATGCCCACTATGATTCTCCTCCTTGGTATCCCAGTGTAATCTGTTCCCTGGTGTAATTTTGCTCACATGTGACCCAAAGTAACCTGTACTTTCTATGATGTTTCTTCTAGGTGTCCTAATTTAATTAATTCCAAATTGTGATTTGGCTGACAGATGTGCCACTGTAATGTGCTCCTACATATCACACCTTACTGATGTGTACCCATTGATTGAGAGGTCACTCTCAACACCGGGAGTTTCTTCCCTCCCCAATCTAGGTGTCACACAATAAACGGTTTAATGTTAGTTTTTCATTCAGCTTTCTCTCAGCATCATATCACATCACTTGAATCCCTCCCCCTGAGCTACCAATGAGCCAAGAACCAAGCCGGTGTATAGGAAATATATTTTTATTTATATTGAATTATAGGTAATAGAAATCATACTTAACTACACACGCCACCTTTGTGGATCACAATTAACTTCTGGTTACACAAATAAATCACACAAATTAATTTGGGGAAAAAAAACACAAATCACAATACTTTATCTCAATTTCCATTAGCGCTGGTCAGTGAACAAAATCAATTAAAAGGGTAGTGCTGTGCAATTTCAATTTTCCTACATGCTTAAAAGGCTAGCAGTAAAACACACACAGGGTGATTTAGTATTGTTTTTTTCAGACCCCCGAACCTACTTTTGGCCTGTGTTGGGGAAGTCAGACATAAACATTTGGATGTTTTGAGAATTTTGGATTTCGGACTCCACTCCACTGAAAAAGCTGCGTTGGGGAAGCTGGATGGTAAAAATTGGAATGATTCAGGAATTTTGGATTTCAGACTTCCTCCACTTAAAGGCTTGTGTTGGGGATGCTGAGCTGAAAGATTACCCAATTAAATTACTGTCTATAGTTTTCTGCGCACACTGTGAATGAGCTTTGTTAATTTCCAATTTTAAAAAAAATCACCCTGTGGTGTTCCACCAAGGGGAATTAATTATTGTTTTTTTTTAGTTAAATAGGCCAAGGATCTACACAGTCCCCACACACCCCCCACCTGCTATAAAGGAAAATGATTTAAGGCCAGCAGAAATACCCCACCTTTTGGTTTCAAAGGGTTCAATTCTACTTACATAGAAAACCTCTGTTTGAAGCTCAGGAACACCAGCTGCATGTCAGGACCCTCTGAAAGGGGCAGGGTTCTGGTCAGCGCACTCTCAAGGATGGTCCAAAGCTCTTCGCCATAGAGTCCAGTCAGCTATTTTAGTCCTCCTTAGCAATAAACAGCTCCACCCAGATGCAATCTCCTTTGGTGATTTATTGCGGCTGTCAGATGGTAAGTTTCAGTAGCTCTCCCCCTTCCTCATAGTGCATTCACTTTATATAGCAGCAATGACACCATGACATTTACAATCTTGGGGAATACCCTGCAAGAATTCTTGTGAATAGGATTGAACAGTTACCCTACTGCCTCCTCCCAAATCCAGGCCATTTCTAAGGATTGTTTTAGGAGTCCGGAGCAAACATATGGCAATTCCCATTTGTAATCCCCATTTCTTCTCATGTTAGATTTTTGGCACAAACTAGTTATGTGTCACAACCTTGAGATTTACCAGTAACTGCCATAATATATACTTTTTCCGATTCAGCTAATCAGGGGGAAATTTATAAAACAACAGCAGGCTCTGTACGATGTTGCACAGCTGATTAGCAATTTGCCACCATTTTTACAAAAAGCATAATCGTTAGGAACATATCATTTATTTCCCACATTCCTAATTTACCCTCCACAAGCACGCAAACTATCACATTCGGGACATGTTAAAAGCAGACAGAAACCCATTTTAGAAGGCCATTACAATTCCCTAAATTGCAGGGGGAGGAATTGTATATCACCAAAATTGCCTGGGAATTACCCAAAAATGGAAACATCAATCAAGAAAATCTGACTTATGGTTGTTGGAAAAGGCTAAAGCTATAATAGCCCTTTTAAATTAATAGTAAATCTTTGGGATATGCACATTGGAAGCCTCCTGTCTTCGGTGCCATTTGCCTCTCTGTGCCAGTGTTTTTATTAGTCTCTTTGTTGTTTGAGGTGTTGGGTATAGATTGCAAATGGGGGGTGCATTTGCTATACAGAGATCCCCCACTGCAGATATCTGGCATCCTGTCTACTTATCTAAAGGGAACCACATTTTTATCTGAAAAGCTTCGATTTTTCTGTATCGTTTTCTTTCCAGAGTTCAGCCTTGATTGTAGCTCATGTCTTCACACCTTCCCCCACATTCGGGACATGCACCAGACAGAGCATTTGGCCTGCTCAAAACTGTTCTTAGAGAAAACAGGTCTAGGGAAACTTGGTTTTCAACGCCCTTAGGAGGACACACATTTTTGTGTTTGTAAATAGCAGAGGGATGTAAAAACCTGGTTTACAGTGAGGGAGTTCTTTGTGAAGTTTTCCCACCAACAAGCCAAAAGGGTCTGACTTGGGCCTAAATGAAATTTTCATGTGACCCATAGAACAAAGTTTTTTCCCTTGTTGCCGGTATTTTTCATATGAAGCATAATATACATTACATCTTGTTTACATGCACCATGTCATTTCCCTAACATCTTAATGTTGGAAGGGTCAATTGTTTCTCATATCTTGCTTTAACTTGCAAACACATATGCAAACCCATTTTGGTGTCAGTGTTTAAAAATCCTGTTTTTCATGTGAAAGGGACTTTTGAATTTCTTCTGCCTTTGTGAATTAAAATGCTGCTTTTACTTTGGTAATGACAGGAAGGTCTTTTCACATGTCCCTTCAGTTCCATTGGTTTGGGGGCCCCCACCAGGAATCTGCTATGAGTGAATTGTTTCTGTCCTTCATCAAAATTGAGCTATCCCATAGAGCTATTTGCACCCATTGTTTACTTATTCCCCATTGCAGCCAACTCCAATGTCTTCCATCTTCCCTATATTTTCCCATGTTTCCTCCTCTTAGTCAGGATTAGTGACTACATACTGTTTGGTGCCAGAGATACCACCTGATTCTACAGGGCCTTAGGATGACTCCTCAACATTAACTTAATTGAAGAGCACCACTACAGAGACATCGCTCAAAGGGAACCTCAATTGTGATGTGGCCACATTCCTCCATCAGGATCTCCACTAACTTCTACCTGCCATAACATTCTAAAATGCAACACTCAAACACAATATATGCATATCAACAGAGCCACTCACACAGAGCAATCGAGTTCCCCCCTAAAAGATATCAAACTCCTGAAATCTATCTTTGCCAAACAATTTAGATATCGCAGTCCCTGCCAATCCATTTTAGCACCCCAGGCAAAATACCTCCCTCTGGACAACCTTTTTTCAATGCTCTTTGTACAAAGCACCCCAAAATAGATCAGCTCACAGTACCCCGGTACATCTGAACTGCATGCTTAAACACAGCAGCAAAGCTGTGTTGCATTTTCCCTCTCGCTCTGTATCTGTAGAGGTGGTGCAGGAGCAAACAAGCTCTTGGTTGGTGTTGGATTTTAGGGATTGGTATCATGATGCTTTTTTCTTCGATGGTGGCAGTTATGATTAAGATATGTGCAGAACTCAATGTATGAGTTGTTGTCTGCAGCCCGACTGTCACTTTCTGAAGTTGGTGTACTTTTCCACTGATTAGGAGACGGTTGCTGTCAGTGCATGAAATATGGTTTCTGATATGCACCGATGGATAGGTTGGTGAAGCCCTCGAAATGTCTGTTTTTGAAGAGAACTTGTAGGAGCTTCTTGTGTGCTACAGAAAGAGGTACTAAAAGGAAACCAGAGGTATTTATTGATGCAAGGTATGTGGATGTCAGAGATTGTTTGATGGTTTGACCAGGTGACTGGAAGGAGATATGCACAGTGATTGTGGTTCACGTGTTGCATGATGATTTTCAATGCAGGATCCTCAATTGCATAATACAGAGCTGGACATCACTTCCAGGTTAGCATGACAGCAGAGGTCAAAGAAGTGTTTGTTAAAGGTGTTAAAGATGAGTTCCAGTCAGACTTATTTCCCCAGCAAAGAGTAGGCTGTTGCAAAACAGGAAAATTGAAGATAGGACAGAAGAATTTTCCTCTATGAAGATGACATAGCGGCCTGGAAGCCCATATAAGATAATGAGGTTGCACCTCGTGCAGTGGGTGATCTGGACTCGGATGCAGGAGAAAAATGAGAGGGATGGTGTCAAGGTTGTTTTTGTAGATTATGGAAACACCACCAATATTTTTATGTTACAATGAAAACCAAATCCATATTTGGTGAGTGTGGTAGCTGACTTCACTACATTTCTCTTTAATTTGTTTCTGTCCTTTCTTGACCTGCTGGCTTAAGAAATCTCCATAAGATTGCAAACCCCCCGCCAAATATCTTTACAAATGAAAATTAAGCAAATGTTTTATCTCATGGTTTAATGAACATTAATTGCCCTTGTGCTGCTTAGACAATATTCATTGAATCATTATTTACAATAAATAGTCCATATCACTCTATTGTTTTTCTTTGTTTTATTCTTTCATTATGTCAATCATGTTTCACTTGCCACTTGCCCAAACCTTTTTGGCTCTTCCCGAGCATTTCCATGGCAATTAACTGATTATATTTTACAATCTAGTAATATTGTATCTACCTCTATCCTGAAATTGAACAAAGGAACCTAAGGAAAAACACATTACAAAAATCATTTTCTTTAGAAAAATTATGACACCATAAAAAAACATATTTTTCTAGGTCATTATTTGCAAAATGTGTACATTCTAATAATGTACATTAAATGCACACACACATCTATTAATTGCTTCACTTCTTTCTAAATTTGAAGTAATTTTTATATTGTTTATCCTTAAGCCTTCATTATCCGATGTAAGTTACCCACTTTCAATGTCCTCAACTGTTCCAAGCGCAGGACATGTGCACCGCACAGTAACAAAAAGCTCCACACCAGAGATCCCCCCACAAGGGCATGGGCTATCATTGCCTCATGGCCTCTCCCCAACTAAGGTTTTGCAGTTGTGGAACTATACCGACATTTTGCTAATGAAATTAAGCAAGAACCAAGTTTCTACTTGCAGTTTTTATTCTCCCGTGACCATATCTTTATCATTTTAAGGCTCTGCAAGAGAAACTCATGGAACGAATCAGCATTCCCAAATGTCTGTATCCTAGCAGTAGTGCAGTACGTTTGTTCATAATACATATTTGATTATGCAAAATCAATTTGTGGCATATTCATGAGGCATATTCTAAAGTCTCAAGACCTAGTGCCGACTATTCACAATGACCTTGGTACTTGGGTCATGGATAAAAATTGCCACTTTTACTTGGTGGTGTGTAGAATATATTATGACTTATCACCCAGGAGATTCCTTTGTCTTGGCATGATGGCCTCTTGGTGCCTGTTTTGAAGAAAGGCTCTCATACAGACCCGCACAACTATCCTTTGTAGTGATGTTAGACACGCCAAAAAAGATCATTGCATGGGTGCTACTTGAAGAGCTGTCTGCCTGGGTTGATGGTAACAACTAATTCCACTGAACCAAACTGGTTACCGCAAAGGCTGTTGAATTACCACTAACTGCCTTGCTCTTATAACCACTATACAACAGGCTTGTATCATTCAAAAAAGGCCAGTGTATGCTGATTTTATTGATTACAGTGCAGCATTCAACACTGTTGATAGAACTAGATTGTGGTGGAAATTGGGGCATCCTCCTTGGTTTACTTATACAAGGTGGAATGTCTAGTTGGATTAAGACACACTCAGGGCTGTATATTGGCCCCCATGTCGTTTAATCTTTATTTATCCAACATGGGGCCTGCCTTGGCGAGTCCAAAATGCGTTCCACTGAAATTGGGCACTGAGTCTCGGCAGTGGATGTGTTATGCAGATGACCTGGTTCTCTTAGATCTAACCCCTGAAGGCTTACAGGTAGCCCGAAGCAATCTCCCAACATACTCCACTGCTAATGCTCTGAAATAAAACACAACCAAGACCAAAATGATGGTCTTTAATAAATCCAGACAAAAACATGTAAGATAACAATGGCAGATGGTTGTGGAATTGATTGAAAAGGTTCAGCCTACAAGTACTTGGGGGTGACTCTTTCTCAAGGGTTGTACACACCTGGATCGTTTGAGGCGCCACACCTCAAACTTACCGGTTCCATTGGCACACTGTCTCACACGGGTGCCGGGTATTCCACTGGCATATTAATTCAGTTATATTCCACAAAGATCTTGCCTGTGGAGCTGTGCCAGGGGTTAATTTTGGGCTTTGGGTCTGTTACCAGAGATCTCTAAAATAGAATCTAGTATTCTAAAGAAATTGTTAAGATGCCCCACATATTCACCTGTGTACATTTTGTACTTAGAATGTGATGTGTTGGCCATTAAGGAGCAAGTTGAATTGAATTGCCTAAACACCTATAGGAAAATGGCAAACGCCACCAGAGATTCCATTGTGGGGTGACTATTTAAAGTCTTTGTTAGCAAAATTGTATGCATGCAAGTCAGTGCTTTGGCTGACATGAAATTGGTGGCAGATAAATGAAATGTGAGACTCCTAATGGATCCTTTTGACATGTCTACGGCCACCCAAAAAAGATCTATGAAAGCGCTGCTAAAATCATTTGCGAGAGAGCAACTGACGATAAATCTAGCCACCAAAGCAAACTCCAGTAGGTTTATATTTTATATATTTAAACAAGAGTATTCACTGTCTTATATACATAATTTTGTTGGTAACCCACTGGTGTCGGATTATATGAGACTCAAATAAATTCAACTGTGAAAAACTTTAGAGATCACAGGTTCATGGTTTAAAATTCAGAGAACCGAATTATTCTGCCGGTTATGTGGTGAGTTAGAACTGGAGTCGGCCTTCCATCTCATCTGTGAATGCTCTTCATTGCTTGAGCTACACTGGAAGGTGCTAAAGCTGTAGGTCTCGATGTATACATTCTGAAGGAAAGTATTTTGTATATTTTCATGGCTGGTCATCATGAGGGAAATATCATCTTTTTAACTATATTATGGAAGAACATTTCAGCCATTTTAAGAATGTTAATGTGATAGGGACCTTGATGAATCAAAGTAATATTGCTACTGAGGAATGATAGGAACAGAGGGTTAATTGGTATTGTTTAAGGTCATACTGTAATGTATGGATGAAAAGTCATTGTAGAAATTTGAATCTATTTATTGTTGGGATTATTTTAAATAATTGGAGAGATCTTATATTAAAAGTTGACTGAACGTGTTAACTATATAATACTATTAAGAAAAATGTGGTTTATGGTTGCCACAGATGGAACTCTCGCTTGGTATGTTTTACTGGTGCACACAAACTAAATTGAGAATCCACTATCCTTTTCATTTCCCACAGGATTGAGAGTGAATGCCTAATTCAATTTGGCTTTCTCTATAACCTGGTTGTGGTCCATTATCCCACGACAATGACTGCTCAGTCTAAAAAGCTTACATTTAGCACAAGGTTAATTGATTGGGGAACACAATTATTTATTGTACCAAAATTTAGCACACCCATTTTATGTCTTCTTTGATCCAGAATGAAGTGTAGATTAAGCAGAAACATGTCTGGAATGATGGTTACCTGTGTAGGTAGTGTGTTATGAAGAGTAACATAAAATGAGGCAGCAAGGATTTTACCTGAGCAGCGAATAGAGCTGAGCTACAAATGCATTCAGGGTGGTATGGAGTAATCATGGGTCATATTTTCCATGCACAAAAACACATTCTCCCTTATGTCTAGATCCCAGGTATGCAATCAGACCTACATTATCCAGGAAGGGATGTCAGAATAAACTTCGTCGTGGCCATAAGAACCATCCTTTTCTTAACACTCGAACAAAATACTGTTTCAAGTAAACCATAATGGGCCTGATTCATGAAAAAGAGTGCATTAATCCTGCAAGGGCCACACGCCTAGAATGACACTGCGTGAGCCTGAGCACATAAGTAAATCTGTGCACTCCACATAGTCATGTATGCAAATTCTCATTTCTAGCCGATCCGCAAAGGGATTCGAGCTGCACAAGGAATAACCACAACACGCCCCCACGTAAAGCAATAACATAGCCATTGACAAACCTTTCCGCAAAGCTCTGTGTCCATCTCGGACACAACATCCAGTACCCCAGTTACTCAGCGCGAGGTCCCACATAAGTAACAGCTGCACCCCCAGCTACTCTGTGTGGGATCCCACGTAAGTAACGGCTGTCCCCCCAGCTGCTCTGCACAAGGTCCCACATAAGAAACTGCTGCTCCCTCGCTACTCTGTGCACGGTCCTACATAAGTAACGGGTGCATCCCCAGCTACTCTGCGCAATGTCTCACGTAAGTAGCGGCTGCTGCCCAGCTTCTCTTTGCGAGGTCCCAAGTAAGTAGCGGATGCACCCCAGCTACTCTGCGTGTGGTCCCACATTAGCAAAGTCTGCACTCCTAGCTACTCTGTGCAAGGTCTCAGGTAAGTAACGTCTGCACCCCACTACTCTGAGCAATGTCTCACATAAGTAGCAGCTGATGCCCAGCTTTTCTTCGCGAGGTCTCAAGTAAGTAACGGCTGCACCCCAGCTACTCTGCGCGTGGTCCCATGTAAGTAAAGGCTGCATCCCCAGCAACTCTGTGCAAGGTCTCACGTAAGTAACAGCTGCACCCCAGCTGCACTGCGCAATGTCCCATGTAAGTAACGGCTGCACCCTAGCTACTCTGCGCAAGGTCCAAGGTAAGTAACTGCTGCACCCCAGCTACTCTGCACGTGGTCCCACATAAGTAAAGGCTGCACGCCAGCAAAACGCCCCCCGCCCTCCTACTCCCAATGCACACAAACTGCTGGCTCAAACCCCAACTGCACATAATCACCCTCAGGTCCAGACACCACCCACCAGCTACCCCACCTCTGCCACCACCCCCAGGTGTCCCCCTCAGGCCCAGACACCACCGACCAGCCCCCTCACCTCTGCTACTACCCAGGCAGCCCCTTCAGGTCCAGACACCACCCACCAGCCCCCTTCACCTTTGCCACTACCTCAAACAGCCCCTCAAGCCAGGAGACCACCCACCAGCCCTCCTCACCTTCACCACCACCCCCAGGAATCGCCCTCAGGCCCGGGCACCACCCACCAACCCCCCTCACCTCCACCACCACCCAATGGCATCCCCCTCCGGTCCAGTCACCGCCCACCAGCTCTCCTCACCTCTGACCCTACCCCAGGCATCCCCCTAAAGTCCTGATACCACCCACGAGCCCCCCTCACCTCCACCGTGACCCCAGGCAGCCCCCTAAAGTCCTGATACCACCCACCAGCCCCCCACACCTTCACCATGACCCCAGACAGCTTCCCCAAGGCCTGACACCACCCACCAGCCCCCCACCTCTGCCACTACCCCAGGAAGTCTCTTCAAGTGCTGACACCACCTGCCAGCACCCTTCTCCCCTGACGGTACCCGAGGCAGCCCCCTAAAGTCCTGATACCACCACTAGCCCCCCTCACCTCCACAATGACCCCAGGCAGCCCCCTCAAGTCCTGACACCACCCACAAGCCCCCTCACCTCTGCCACTATACCCGGCAGCCCCATCAAGTCCAGAAACCACCCACCAGTCCCACTCACCTCTGCCTCCACCCCAAGTATCCCCCTCTGGTCCAGACACCACCCACCAGAAGCCCTCATATCCGCCACTACCCCAGGCAGCCGCTTCAAGTCCAGACACCACACACCAGCCCACCTCACCTCTGCCACTACCCGCAGACATCTCCTCAGGTCCAGACACCACCCACCAGCCCCCCTCCCCTCTGCTACTACTCCAGGCAGTCCCCTCAAGTCCTCACACCACCCACCAGCCTGCCTCACCTCTGCCACAGCAACAGGACAGCAGAATTTAGCAACAGCTACACAGTGAAAGCACCATGTACATGTCACACAGTAAAGCAATGTGATGCAATGTGACCTATCATTGTGCCCATGTGCCTTTGCAATTGTCTCAATCTGCCATGGGTGAATGACCAAGGAGGATGCAGTCCAAGACATCACTGACAGGACAGAGTCACATGTGATATCTGTGCATAGAAGCAAACAATGATCAATGAAAGAAAGGACTCATGTAGGAAAACATAGCATTCAAAGCCCCTGCAACTAACATAAGTTGAATTGGCATGGTTTGGGGTAATGCGAAGGAAGTCTGAGAGTGTGTGAGCCTAGCAGATAAATGATGGGTCCAGCCACAGATAAACAAACTTTCATGTGATGAAGAAGCGTTACAGTGTCATATGTGCTTCATGACATGAGAGCACCCACTATTTGGTAGCTGAAGTGTGTTTGTGGGTGTTCATGCATTGTGATGCACACCCCTCCACAAACCCCCGTGCATAATTGATGAGTGTAAGTAACACATCCACAGTCTGGCCCCCAACCAACGTGACAGTCACATAAACAATGCATTTTAAAATCAAAGTGAACCAGATGCTGCACATGAACAAAGAGACACCAACAACTGTGTGATGAATAACCAGAAACTGTATTAACAATATTTACACAAACAAAAAATACAATGTGGAAAGGGGGAAATGGCCAAGGGAAAAACAAAAGCACACAATTAACTATATACATTGGCAGTGGGCTCAATAGTCTGCCATGATGTCCTCCAGGGCAGAGTAGCAATCCTCATCCTCCACTTGGAGGCGGTCCACTGTTCGGGACTGGATGGCTTGCATGGACTGTCCTCTGGTATGCCAACCCGACTCTGTGTCCTCTCCACCACTTCCGCCCTGGCAATCTATGCCATCCCAGCCTGCTGCCTCTCCGCCATCAGCTGCATCCTCAATTCCATCTAGACGCACACCCTCCTCCCAGGTGTACGAACGTCACTGTGTTGCTTGAATCCGCAATGTTAGAGGGCCCTTCTACGATTGCCTCTGGCCAATCCCATAGTGTTGCTGCCTTGCGAAGCATACCCTGTGCATGCACCAGCGCCATCTGGATCTTGCACAATGGAGGGGTAAAGCACCACCACCATCCTGATGTGCCAGCTGCCTGTAAGGGACTTATGGTGGCAACAGTAAAGATAGACACAAGTGTTCACAGTTCAAGGGTGTGCAGTGTGCAGGTTGAAAAAACACCTAATCTAAACCTAAATCTAAGATGGGAGAAAGCTACAACCATCAAATAAAAATAAGGCAGTCCTAGTGGCATCTAGTCAAATAAAAGGGCCTATACTAAAAAAAAAAACTATTGCCAATCTTTACAACTAAATACTAAAAGAGTGTGGGATAAGATTCACAAGAAAGACAGAAGTGAGAAGTGTTCAGAAATGATAAATCAGGATGTGGTAGCCTGGGGTCCCCTTCTCTGCATTTTGAGCACGGGACAAGGCAGGAATCCTGAGCACAGCACATTCTCGATCTTTCCCAGCATGAGATGACAGGTCAATTTTCAGCCATCAGGGTCTTCGGTGGTTAAGTCTCTTTTCTACAAAAAATCTCTTGCCTCTGAGGACCTGATGTATTCAAAATAACAAACAAAAAGTTCCTTTCCAAATCTACGTTGGGTGGTGACTTTTCACCCTTGTATCCCCCGCTTCTGGGCTCAGACCCTTCTCGAATATCAGCCTCCATCTGTCGGGTTCACTACAGTTTTCTCTCAAAACAATTTCACCTGTGGCATTCACAAGCCTTAATGTCTTTTTAATTAGTTCACTGTGGACATCCCTCTGTCGGGTTCATTCCTGTTAAAACACTGTTCATAGGGACTTCAGGATTTGCCCCCTTTCCATCGGTATCCCTCCGTCGGTTTCACTCTTGCCAACTTTTGCTAATCATGCAGTTCTTTCTCTTTTCTTACTACGCGGGATTCACCTCCCTTAGCTTTTGAATTACGTGCTGGTCAAAGACTTTCCACTGTACAGGGGTTTTTGCTAGACCCCTGTATGACCACTTTGACCTTTTCCTTCCAGGTTTCCTACGACCTTCTGGTATCGGTAGTTTCAACAAATGTGGGATCAACCAGAGTCTCTCAAAAGAGCACTCACGTGTTGCCAGACCCCTCTGCAATGTGTTTCCATTAATGTTAACAGTTCTATGAACTTTCCTTAATTTGCCCTTTTCGACTTTCGTTCAACACAGTTCGGTTCTCCCCTCGACTAACCAGCTGTGATGAACCGCTTGGCTTTTCTTGTTTCTGGAGTCAAGGCAGGTACCACGGTAGCAAGCGTCACTCTCTGTTCTGATTATCATTGTAGGCATGCTCCGTGTACCGTTGACATCTGCTGCAACAGAAGCTGGCTGTTGTTCGTGGTCTTACGATTCCTTTCAGGAAGGCTATGCGGGTCTGGGTTAGAAAGGGCAAGGTCGCTTCTCTCCTTGTCACCCTTTCGGTTCTCGCTGCCTTTCTCCTCCTCTTGAACTGCCATACTTGGATAGCTTTGTCATTGTGCGGTCTGACCTTCGTCTCGTGTGCTCTCGTGCTCTGCCTTTTATCCCGGTGGGGAAGTGATCATGTCTTCAGTTTTGATCTGTTACCCAACGCGCCAAATTAGGGACATGAGCTTGGAATTGAGTCGACTCATTTTTTTAAGTCTGTCCGATATCTTGGTTGGAATACCACAGTAGCGGTTTCCAAAAAATCTCATGTGACATTTACTCGATTGGAAAGTGTGAATTGTAATTAGGAGAGTTGTTAATAAGTATTCTCTAATTGCATCCCCATTACCATCTACCAAACATGGAGGAGATACATTTATGTCACTTATTTACCCTAATTTTCTTTTCCTAATAATATTCCTACCATATACCTTATCTTGTATCTAAGGATCTTTTGTAATTATGTTTTTTTTTTACATTCACGGTTAATGTGTTTATTATGTGATTGATCATATGTTTTAAGTGTTTTGAGATGTATTAATAAAATTGTGAATGTTTTTTGTAGCTATCTTTCGTGGAGATTCTATCTATCTACTGAAAAAAAGAAAGTAGAGAAACGTATAATTTGTCTGTTGCCCATTTGGGGACAAAGAGAGGGGTAGTCAATCTTGAGGTGTGTGTGTATTGCCTCATGCACATGTGAACAAAGCACATTGTACAGTGCCCAACAACACATCACCGAAAACAGGCAACGCCACCATACCAGTGACCAACCAACACAAGAATGACATGCAGCCATGGTCATGGTGGCAGCACCAGGCCACCTGCCCACATAAACACAGTCACCAATGTGCACATACGAGAGCATGACCTGCAAGCAAGCAACATGTACTGCCACACATATCTGGGAACAAATTGCACATGTCAGATGTCCAACCATACAAATTATGTATGTACACACAAACACTTGTGTTACAAATTCAGTTGGATGATAGGCCTCATCCCAGGCCTGGAGGCGTCGCACAGGCATCAATGCACATATGTCACTATCAGCAGATGTGCCTGCATGGATGCACTGTCAGGTGTGACACACATGGGCTCAGATATCATACACGTCACTCACATCCCCAAAACATCTCTCATGTCCAAGCACTTGCTCCATACTCACACACTGCACGTGCCCAAGTACAACAAGCCATGAATTTGCAATCCGCCAATACTCACGCAAATGCCAGTATATAATGTCTGATGCCACACATGGCTTGCATTGGCATGAGGCAGCAATAAGTTGCGTCTCACAACACACACAAGCCACAAACAGGATGAGGCATCTGCAAACATACATGCCACACATATGCTGTATGCCATATGCCCTCATGGGTACTCACCAGTGGCATCCAAATACCTTCTCCAAGCCAAGTACTGGGAGTGGAGGTCCAGATAGAACCTCTCATATACCCACAGCTGTATCTGAGTGAACCGGTGGCAGCCAGCATCGTACACCTCCACGGTGGGTTCTGTGTCGAGGGCTGCCACCACCTTGGTATGGCTATGGGTCTTAAGGTCGTCCCAACTGTTCCGGACCATGTTCCTGGGGCGGACTGACACCCCTTCCATGTTGATGGCAGCCGTGATGTCGTCCCAGATCCTCAGCCAAGCACCGGTGCACAGCTGCATGGCTGGGTTGAAGAGGGCATCATAGGAGCCCAGAACCCCATCCACCAGGATGCCAAATTCATTGTTGTTGAATTTGGCAGCCCTCTGCCTCAATGTGGGGGTGCTTGCCCCCCCAGATGATATGGATGGCACAGACATGGCAGGTATGTGCTTCCTGGGTAGGTTCTGTGGAGCTTTGGTGGTATTAGCAGAGGTGGAAGCCCCCAGCAAGTACAGAGGAGGTGGTTGCAGGCCCAACACAGGAGTCCAGGCACAAGTGGGGCAGCTGGCACACCAACACACTGCTGGTTGCAAGCAGGCACTAACTCTCGAGCAGGCAGAAGCACTATAGGAGTGAGTGAGGCAAAGCAGGGACAAAGGATTCACATTCAGCCGTAGCTAGGCAGGAGGAACAGTGGTGTGTGTCTTGCATCCGCAGCAGCGGATAGCAGAGTAAAGGACCTTAACAGGTAAGTTACATCCTGGGTGCAGTGACACTGCGCACCTACGTGGCACGCCTGCGCGGCTGACTGCAATGACGGAGCGACATAAGGCACTCAACGTGCATCACTAGTTGTGCACAAGAAGGTTACGATCCCTTCAGGTACAGCGTACCGCAGTCTTTTTTGGGGGTATTTGCCTCTGCGCATACACGCATGTTTTCGTGCTTTGTTTGAGGCCTATTGTTTGTTGCATTTGCAATTCGTCCATCTCAGGTTGCCTCTGTGTATCGTGTACTGCTTTTTTGGACGTTACAGAAGCTTTCCGGTAGTCGCGTATGCACCTTTTGAGGTTTTTAGGTGTCTCTGCGCATCGCATGCCACTTCTGTGACTTTACGGAAGTCACCTGTGACATGAGAAGAAAGGCCCCAAGAGGGAAAGGCAGCAGACGCGTCGGGGTGTGGGACGTGGTGAGGACCCATCTGCCCCAGCCTCACACGGTCAAGGACATGGTGTGGAGACATTTGCCCCAGCCCCTGGAGGACGTGGCAGGCCCCAGTCCACAGGTGGCCCGGCACGTGGACGCCAATGTGGTCCCAGCTAGACAGGGGCAGCACCAATACCCTGTGCCACTTGTGGCAGGAAGAGGGAAGAGGCTCAACCCCAAGCAAGGAACAGGACACTGGCCCGCAGAGGAAGAAGAACTTCACTGATGAAGCGCTCCAGATCCTTATTGACTACATCACCGATCGCCATCGTGATATGTGCCTATATGTGGGGAGCACCCATACACCTGAACAACGTATGGTGCATTGGCAGAGTGTCACGGACCATATCAATGCCTTAGGGGTGGATATGCGCACTGTTAAACAGGTTCAGAAGCCATGGAATGATCTCACCTGTTGCACCAAGCACAATCGGATTGTCAACCTGGCCTCTGCAATGGCAACTGGAGGGGGGCCACCAGAGGTGGAGAAGCTGACACTGCATGAAGCGGCCATGAGTCAATTCATCCTCTTGAGCAGGTGCAAGGCATGGGAGGCTTGGAGGATTAGCAGGGCGCCTCTGGAGAGAGGCCGTCATTGTGCAGCGTATGTTTTGCCTGTCATGCATGAGCCAGCTTTTTGGGTACATCATGCTGCAGTTGTAGGCCATCCTTCGGTAATGCATGTTTTCTGACGTACACACTCATGTCACAAGGGCATTATACTGGCAGTACCCCGTGGGTCGGGCATGTGTGGCACATGTCTGTGTGACATTGCACATCACCCACAGGGTACTCCCCTGGTACCTAAGTGCATGGCTGCTGAACGGAAGTGGCACACCTAAGGCTCACCCTCTGACAAACTGGCCTGCTGACTGTCCAGTCGCACTACAGACTCTCCATCCGTGCCAAAAAAAGAGCTCATATTCAGGCACAAGTGTACAATGCATCCAACAGCATGGTGGAACTTGCCAACCTGTCTGCAGTATCTTCTCCCCCCCCCTTCCCAGACCCTTTGCAATGCACTCACCTCTCACTTCATTTCCAAAACCCAGGACATAGTGAACAGCCTTGTCAAGCACTCCTCCAACCCAATCCTCCCCCTTCCTCCCCCTACCACTCACCTTCCTCCTTTCTCCTTCTCCTCCTTCCCTCCTGTCTCCCCTTAAGAAGTCAGCAGAGTTGTCAACTCCATGAAGGTCTCTTCCAAACAGGTTGCCCCATGCTCATCAAAAACCATCAAAGACAACATCTCCTCTCTCGCCCCCGCTATGGCTGATCTCTGCAACCACTCCTTTGCTACTGGTTCTTTTCCATCATACATCTAGCACTCCCTTGTGTGCCCCCTCCTTAAAAAACCCTCTGCAGACCCTTCCTGCCCAGCCAACTACCGCCCCATTTTCATCACCCCCTCTCACACCGAACTTGTTGGCAGTCTACACAACCACCAATCTGGAATCTGAGCATCCAGAGGCACGGAAACTGCTCTTCTGAACACCCTTGAAGAACTGCATGCATCCCTTGACTACAACTCCCCTGCTGTTCTCATCCTACTTGATCTTCCTTCTGCATTTGACACAGTGAACCACTCCAACCTCATAAAAAGGCTCCATGATACCCCTGGTATTTTGGAGCGGCCACTGGACTGGCTTACCTCCTTCCTAACTGACTGTTACTCCAAAACCATTCTGGGCCCTTTCTCCTCCCCTACTTCCTACTCCACCTGTGGCGTCCCCCAGGGCTCTGTTCTTCTTTCACCCTGGCTCTTTAACATTTACCTTGCTCTGCTGGCATTCCTCATTTCCTCTTTCTCCCCAACTTCTAGTGCTATGCTGATGACACACAACTCTTCTTTGAACTTCCTACTGACTCCCTTGCACCTTCCTTCATCCCTGATGGTCTCTCTGCCATCCAAGCTTGGTACACTGCTAATGACCTCAGCCTCAATGCAAGCAAAACAGAGATTGTCCCTATTGTGTCCCCTGCACCCTACTTCTTCCCTGCAAGCTCGCCTTCCTCTATGGGCTCCCCCACCCTCTCTTCTGAAGCCAGAAACCCCAGAGTCATCTTCAAATCCTCCCGTTCCTTCATCCCTTATATCCAGGACATCATTAAGAAGTCCCACTTTCAGCTCTTCCATCTCAAAGGAACTCTACCCTTCCTAATTTTCCCCCAGAGACTCAATGTGACCCTTGCTCTGGTTCTCTCCAGGCTTGGTCATTGCAATAGCCTCCTCCTTAATCTTCCTTCTTCCACCATGCAGCCCCTCCAGCTGACCCAGAATAGGGCAGCGAGACTTATCTTTGGCCTGAAGCCCAGGGACCGCATTTCTCCTGTCCTACAAAGCCTTCACTGGCTCCCGGTCTCAGCACAGATTAAATTCAAATCCCTCTGTATCATCCACAAGGCTATCTGGGGCCAGGGACAACTCTATCTTCAACGCTTCCTTACCAACTACTCCCCCTCTAGACTCCTGTGTTCCTCTGGCACCAACTCCCCACGTGTGAAGTGGTTTGCTAAACAGAGAGCTGGTGGTTGATCACTTTCCTCGGCGGGCTCCTTCCTGTGGAACAGCCTCCCTCTCCCTCTGCGTCTTGAGCAGGACCTCCTTAAGTTCCAACAAACCCTCAAGACCCTTCTCTTTACCTCTTCCTTCTCCTCCTCTCTTCCCTAATAATCATACAGTAGTGTGACTGCTGTGCAAGGCCCTTATGTATCATCAGGCCCGGACCCCGCAGATCTCTCATCCCACCCGCTGTCCATTTACTGCACTTACTTAGGCTCACCCTCCCCATGGGAGGTTGCATTAACCTGCCTCTCTTATTAGCACTTCTCCCCGAACACTTTTCCATAAGCACCACAGCACCAATCTTTTACCCCCCTGCCCTCTGAACCTGCACGTCTGAACACTCACAAGGCTTAGTAGGTTCATCTCCACTCCCTTTTATTCTCATTATTTGTTTGTACTATTTATTCAATAATTCACCTATTTATCTTTGTTGTCATTTCTTTGTCTCCATTCCGCTTTCCCCACCCTGTTGCCCTGTGGGCGCTTTGAAACAGGTTTTGCTAATTGCATAAGCGCTTAACAAATAACCAATAAATAAATAAAATAAATAAATGTGCACCATGAGACATCCACATGTACTGTTGTGTGCTACATTCATGTGGTGTGTCACTCTGCACTGCTAGACAGGTGCATGCGATCAATGTAGAACTATCACATTGTCTTGCATGTTACATTTATCACCTGATCCTATGCGATGCCTTGTCATTATGCATATCTGAGCTGTCTGTCACTATGCCTTGTGGTGTGTCCTTAGTGAAGGTGCATGAGTGCCCATAAACCACAGCGCCGTGTTGCATGCATGATATAGTTGCTTGTACTTATTGGTGTAGTAAGGGGTTATGCCATCCACTGTATGGTGAACAATGGCTGCAAACCAGGCATGGTGTACTGGTACCAGTCTCTGCCTCAATGCCATTGACGCAAAGAGGCTACTCATTATGACCCCTACTCCCTTTTTCCCTCTAACCCTGTAGCCCCACACCATGGGCCCACTCCCCTCACCCTCTTGTGGGCCAATGTACCTCGCTGTCATCTGTGATTCCTCTCTCCTTATCTCTTCACTTCACAGCCTTTCCTAGAAGTCCCACATTCAGCAGCATCTACTCAGATGCAGTATGCAGTGATTTTAACGGATTAAAAATTAAGAAATGGAATCTATAACAAACTGAAAACATCTAAAAAAAAAAAAAAAGTTTAAAAACTATATATATGTGTTTGGGAATGGGAATAGTAGTTTTGAGGTGGGGAAAAAAAATTAATTAAAAAAAGGGTGGCTTAGGGGGGCAACCCGCCAAAAGCCAAAAACCATGAAAAAAATGTGTTGTGTTAGGTGTTTTTGCTTCATTAAAAATGCATTTGTTGTTTTGAGATTCGTTAAAATCACATGTAACCTCAGATGCATTTTCACTCCCCCTCACCTTCACCCTGGACCTCAATGTCTCCAGTTCACTGTCCCAATCCTGATTGGTGTGTCATGTGTTGACCGTGGTGGTGGCTTGGATATGGTTGGATGACTGTTGTCATGTGATGTCCTTCAGCATTACAATCTCACATGTGCTGTTCTTTTCCCTGGTATGTGTGCTGACATGACAGTTGCATGGCCGGTCATTGTGCATTTAGGCCACGTTTGTATGTAAGCGTCTCCACTGACAGCATGGACATGACCATAAGAGGAGGGTTTACATTGGTCAGCAAATGTCATGCATCCATTGCTTGCAGCTCAAAGTGTGTGAATACACAATGTGTGATGCCTGTGCATACTGTCATTTGTTGTGTGAGTGCACTTTGATGAAAATGTACATTTGTGTGTCGTTGCACATGGATCAATATATCTTTCTCTCTCCATGTGCAAGTGGCGATTGTAAGGAAGGCATGGTATCAAACAGTAAGACAGACACACGTGATCACAGTTTAAGAGTGCTTATTGAACTCCAATTGGGTTTGAAAAATGCCTATCTAATCCTAAATCTGATGATGGGAGTAAGCTATTGCCATCAAATAATAATAACACAGTCATAGTGGTGTCTTGTCAAAATAAAAGGTCCTATACTATTAAACCTATTACGAATCCTTACTTCTAAATACGAATAGTGTGGGAAAAAATGTTATGCAAAACAAAAGTGTTCAAGAAATGATATGTCAGGATATTCAAGCCGTTGGCTTCCCTGCCCCATGTTTTCAGCACGGGACAAGGCGGCACACTCACGTGATCTCCCTCTCCCGGGATCAGAACAACTTTATCTACTTTTCCACAAACTTTCTTTACTGTATCAACATCAAAGACTTTCGGTTGTGCATGGGATTTTTCCTGACCCATCTCAGGACCACGTTGATTCATAATTCTCTACAACTCTTTCACTTTTCAGTTGGCTACCTTACAGAGACACAAGCAGCACCAGATCTTTCTGTCAAAGGTATCATATCTTGGTTTCAAAGTTCAATCACTCAGCAGTTCAACTTTGCTTGCGTCTTTTATCACACATATTATAAACAATGTTCATTCCAGCGCTCGCCATACAATGTTGCCGCTTGCAACCCTGGCTTCAAAACAGACTGGTCATGTATTGCTCTCCCCAACTCACTGGCTGTGTTCATTTCACTGACTCTGCTTTGTTCTTGGAGCCAAGGACAGTACCACGGTGGCTTGTGATGGTCTCTGCCTTGATTAATGATGTGGCAGGGCTCTGGCTATTTCCGACACACAATGCAGGATTCTTCAGCCTGTTTTCCTGGTCTTACGCTTTCCAATCTTGAGGGCTCATGAAAGCAATGGTTTCTTTTTAAAAAGGTCAGGGAAACTTCCCTCCTTGCAATCCCCTTCTGGTTAGCTGTCTTTCTCCTCTCATTAAACTGCTATCAGACCACCAGTAGAGGACATGGTGTTGTCCAACCATGAAAACCCACTGGTGCTCCAGACCATCATCAGTCGTACTGCGAACTCTTCTGACTCTTCTGACTCAACTGGCTTTGAGGCTGAGACAGATGTTCATGCCGCAAAGAGGATGACAGTGAGTGCCCCAATAGGGGAATGAGATGGAGCCCATGAGTCTGCGGTATTACGGCTGGCTTCTCAAGGCCATTCAGTGGTGGTCCCCCCATCTGCGGTGGTTACAGCTGCAAGGCCACCCTCCCATGAATTGGCATCAGGTCCTGGGGCTAATGTCCAACGGAGGGTTGCAGCCCTGCAACCAATGACAGGGCCAGCCACCACAGCAGTGGCCATGGTCCCTTGCATCAGGCTGCCATGGGCCCTACACATGTTGTGGTCATGTGCATGCTGGGGAGACAGAGTGGGAGCAGCAGATGTTGTGTGCCGCCATCCAACATGGCAACATGTTGAACAAAATTTCAGAAGGCATGGATAAGATGACCAAAACTATGACCCCACTAGCGGCCTGGGTAGAGTAACAGCTGCAGGTCATGCCGTCCGCATGCCGAACCCACAGACTTCGCATGGAGGTCAATATCAGATGCTCAGTCACAGAGAGAGGCCCTGAGGCTTGAGATGCATGTCATGGGACTGCAATCAATGACAAACTCGCAGCCACAAGGACACTGATCCACAGGGAGGTTTTTTAGTTGTTGGTCTTTTGGTTTTTCCACTAATGTGACCATTGACATGCACCCTAACCCTCCAAGGTGGACTCCCCCCTCCACCCCAGTCCAGGATGGACTTGTTTCTTTTCTCTTGTGCATGACCAGTGTGGTCTTTTTAATGTTTTTTCTTTGGCCCTTGTTTCAGCATGGATGTTTGTATTTTTTTAATCTCCCTGGCCCAGCTGGTGGCATGTGTTTTTGTTTTGCCCTTTCGCAGGAGGAATTCTTTGTTTATTCCATTTTTATTTTTCCATTGAGATGTGCAGTTGACCTCTCAATGGAATGATGAATGCAGTTGTGGACATGCAGCCATGCACAGTGGTGTCATCTGACATGGCTGCCTTGAGACTGAGGGGATGGGATGTGCAGGTAGCAATGGGTTTGTGTAATCTTGACACATATGTGCTGTATGTATGACTGAGAACTATGGTTGTTTAAATGCAATGTTGCATGTTCTTACAGTGATCCTGGTTCATCCGTTGACAGCACTCCATGATAGGTCCACCCTGTCCCCTTTCACGTCCCTAATCCCCATGCCCTCTGCAGGGCACTGGCACTCCTTTCACGTATTTGGAGGTTCAGTTCTCAGTGGAGGTGATGAGGGAATCACATCATGCCAGCTCTATCTGCAGGTGAGCATGGGCACTGTCTCTCGTGTTGTGTCAGTATTACTGGTTGCCATGGTTTTTGGATGCATGACACATTTTCACTAGGTAGCGAGGAACCTTGAGTCACAGTGAATGTCTGTACAGATGTGTATCTGTCCCCATGATTGTGTGTGTATGTCCAGTTACACTTCGGTGCAGGTGCATTGTTTTGATGGATGCACTTCTGCAATTAACTCAATTCATGGAAGTGATTGGGCAGATCTTGTCACACTTTAGCCATTGGCAAGATTTCATTAATTCTGTATGTTTCTACTAATTGAGGGCATGCATTCTCTGGGCATCTGCACTCTGTGTGTTTTAGTTCTCCGACACTTGCCTCACTGACCTTGATGATGTCACGTTACTGACCCTCTTGGCCTCACCTGGCACCATGTATCATACCGGGCACTGCAGATGTACTCCCTGCACACTCTACTCTTCCACCTGTGCCAGTTCCCATTCCACATCCTTGTCCACTTACATGACCTGCCCTGCCACTGTTCCACATGGATGACACACGTTGAGTATCAGGTATTCTCATCCTCCGCAGCACCTATTCATGACGTAGCTTCTGGTGGCACCCCTCTGGGCATTTATGTACATTGTCTCCACGGGCCAGGTTTGTCAGACTTGCGGCATATAGGGTTTGCCAGATATATGCATGTGTACCCCTGACAGACTGCTTCTGTGTTACCCAATGAGCTCACTTTTATACAGTGTTTGTTTTTGTTGGTTATCTACAACGGGGTGTGTTGCATGTTTCTTGGTTTGCATACCTTGTTCATCTCATCCAGCACTGTCAGTGAGTGCACGTTGTGTGTGCACTTTCTGTGCCCATGCATGTGTAACATTGTCCACTCCCCAAAGATTTTCTTCATCTGTTCCCCCGGTGTGAATTGCGAGAGCACCCTGGGATACATGCACATTTAATGTGACAGTCTGTTGGGGGGTGAGAGAACAGCTGCATGTTGTCCTGAAGTCCATTTACAGTGGTGTCCAAGAGGGCTGAATGTTGCTTGGTGTAGGGTATGAGTATGTGTTTGTAGGCACTTCTTTGCAGGCATGTAGCAAGCACAGCTCTTTTTCAGATTTGCATGCCATGGTGGGTGTTGTCGATGGTTTGTCTGATGTAGGGCTGATGATTGACCTTTCACATGTGCACATTATTTGCCAGTTTGCCCTTCTCCATCACCCACTTTTATCATTCATGGCCCAATACATGTGCTACTTTTACATCTTTGTTCGTTCCAGGATCTCTGACCAGGCTGCTTCTTGCAAAGGTGTACATGTCTCCGTCTTCCTCGCTTGGTCAAATTTCTCTGGCCTCACCCACTGTAATGTCAGACATATCCATCCTCATCTCTGCTGCTGGCAGTCTCCTCCTTGCAGCGCTTTTCATCTGTCCCTCTGTCTCTCTCGCCCTGCAATCCACTGCTAGGCAATCATCACTCCGTGTCATGTCTCCCTCTTGCACTCTGTCATCCTCCGACACTGTATAGACCATGCCTATTTTCAAGTTCCCTGCATGAGTTGTCATGGATGTCCAGTATCTTTATGTTGTTGCAATGTATTTCTTAATGATTTTAAAATGCCTTTCCAGGTATGATGCAGTGCATGCAAGCCATGTGGGTACCCTGTGCAGGTAAGTGACGGTCACTTAGGGTGTCACTTTTGTTGTAGTTTGTGGCAGGGAGTCTGTCACTGAGTGGGGCCGCTTTTCTTTTGTTTGGATTGAGGTGAACAGGTCCAGCTTTGTGGGTGCATGTGGCAGATGGTGATGGTAAACTGGTCTTTCTATGCATGCTGTTTTCTGAAGACAATCAGGGTAGCACTGGTTGTGGGCTCCTAGTTGTGAGGAGGACTGTGACTGTAGGGCCTTTGTTGGTGAGTTGTCATGAGGGTGGCATAAGCAGATGTAAAGGATGCGTACCCCCTCCCCCACTAACTGAATGTAGTGGCGGTAGACCCCCTCTACCTCAAACCGAATGTCAATAACTTATCAGGTTGATCAATGCTTTGAAATGTTGCAGAAATTAGAATTATAGTGCTTTGCAGAAAAGCGCTTTAAGGGATGATTTAGTTTATGGAGTCAGAATGTCATGAACAAGAGAATGTGTGAGGTAGTAAATGCTAAGATATATTATCAAAGAATCTAGATCCAAATCAGAGCAGGTCCCAAGGTTTAGGCAAAATTTGGGTTGATCAGGCATTTCATAAGTGATCTGCCATTTTGGGTTTTG
The DNA here is from genome assembly GCF_040938575.1 of Ambystoma mexicanum. Classification (NCBI taxonomy): domain Eukaryota; kingdom Metazoa; phylum Chordata; class Amphibia; order Caudata; family Ambystomatidae; genus Ambystoma; species Ambystoma mexicanum. The sequence continues at coordinate 499,147,162 of NC_090928.1, read as the reverse complement.
TGACAAGGTCAGGCACTTTAAAATGGATACTTGTTTAAGCAGACATAATTGGCGACTTTTGCTAACTCATTATGACCTCACTGGACAGTGTTTTTTATAAAGGTTCAACCAGGGGACAATGGTGGGGGGAATGAGTGAGTAGAACCGGTCTAGACTAGGTCCGAGTGGCATATAGGCCAGCAAATCACAAGTAGGAAGAGGAACTGCATATTGATCATGCCATATAAATCAACGAATCACAGACAGGAAAGGGGTTGTACTTTTTATCAGGCCATTACCTCACCTCCCTAGAGTGTATATAAGGGTGGGTGAGCCTAGTAATTTTAGCAGAGTTCCTGAGATGTCCTTGCTGTATGATGTGTCTTGCCTGGAAGAAAATAAAGAACTTGTAATTTTAAAAAAACCTGCCTTAGCCTGCTGTTGTGCTCCAGAGTCTCTTCTTCACCAGAGAAATGCCAAGACCCAGAGAGTGGTGGCGGGGGGGTGGGACCCTCATGAACACAGATGACATATGGTGATGGTTGTGGTGATGAGTGTTTCCTTGCACTTTTCACACGTGTCATGTCAGCCTAATGGCATCCCAGACAATGATTTTGGAATAGTCTTGTCCACCCACGCAGGCAGTCCAATCATGGTCCTTCTTCTGCTTCTGGGGGTGTTGTCCCAAGGCAAGTCCACACACATGACAGCATTGTTCTCCACAGACACCAGGCACACAACATTGTCCAATGGTTGATGTTTGCCATGGTGAACATGTACCATGCGTGGTAGACAATCACATTTCTAGGCGACTGTTGACAGCTGCTGTGTGCATCTAATTGCTCCCTTCAGTTCAAGCACATTTCTGACAATTCATTCCCATCCCGGTGGAGTATGCCTTACCTTCCACTTCCCTTTTGCCTGCTCCCTTTTGTGTGTCTTTGTCTTTGACCTCTGTTTCTCATTGCTTTCTCATGTCTGCTTGTGTGTTTCATGCCAGTTGCCTCAGTGCCCGGCCTTCCAGTCTGACAGCTGCATTGGTGAATTGCTGCCTTTTGCAAGATCCTGTCTTCTGTCCAAATACTGAGATTTTTGGTTCAACTCTTCCTGGGCTTAGCATCAACGGCTCTCCTGCCAGTATTTTCTGCACTGTTCCACTGCCACATTGGTGATTGGATGCCATATCATGGCATTGGGAATACTACCAAGGTGGTCCTGGATTTCCATCCTCTCAGTGGTCTCTTTTTGGGGTTCCTATCAGTGTCATGCTGACTGTGGCCAGATGTGTGTGTTAGGAAGGCAACATCAGCATGATAATGGGTACGTGTAACATGGCCCTTCAGTGCATTGGCACTCTGGGGGTGGGGGTAGGCAGTGTAGGTGTTGTGGGTGGGTAAGGTGTCACTCTGTGGGTTGTTCATGTTGCATTGGCATGAGGTGGGTGGATGGGGCTGCATGTCTGCCAGGACACATGGTGAACGGTGTCTGGTGAGTTATTGTATGCATTTGTTGCATGTCACTCAGGGGGGCACATGTTGCTGTATGTTTGGGTGCATGGATGCATTGCCTGTGTGCACATTGATTTGTATTTCTGTCTAGATGAACCTTTCATGAAATGATGGATGCAGGAATTGTGGGGGAAGTTGCTGTTGTATGCATGCACAGGAAACAGCATAAGTGGTTGGTGGTTTCCAGGCCGACAGAGGGTGAGTTTGATGGACTGCATAGATCAGTTTCTGCAAGCTCACATGGGATGTGGTAAGATGTGCATTTCTCTTGCAGTGCACTTTTTCTCTGATTTAACATAACTGCTTTGATATGACTGTGCATTGTGTACATAGTGGTTGTCAGGGAATGGGTTGGCTACTGATCCTGTTTATTGTTGTGTAACACACATTGTGGGGGCAGGGCTCACATGAGTTTGTTAGCATCAATGCTGTAGTATGCCTTCCTACTCGTGGTCTCATGTGGGTGGTTTGGTGTCTACATGCAGTACATTTGGTGTTGTCCATGTGATGGTGGTAAGGGACTTTGTTACTTGTGCTGTGTTCTTGTGGGTGTAGTACGTGGACACTGTTGGTTCGAGTTGCTATGCCTGTGTTCTTGATTTGTGCACTGCCATACAGATTAGGGGCATGATTCACAGGCTGTTTTCATGTTTGATTGCACCATTATTTGATGCTTCTGTGAATGTGTCCCTTGGGGTGTGTCAACCACTTTTGCACACTTACAAATTGGCTCTTAGTGAATGGTTGTTTTACGATATGGGGTGCAATGTCTCCATATTCCCAGTATGTATGTGACATGTGGACTCTTCTACCCCTGCTTTCACGCTCACAGCAACATGGTCATGTTTGTGCCTGAAGTGAACATGGTCCCACAGGTGTTCAATCCGATTTTGATTGGCTTATAGGAATTGGTGGACGTGTTGCTGTTGGTGTCCGTGAATAGCTAGGTGCTAAGATTTGATTGCTGCCTAGTTGATGCATTTTTCTGTTGCAACATAGTTGTACTTGTTCTTGTATTTTTGGCATTTGTACAGTTATTCAGCCTCCAGAATGATTTCACTTCATACTTCACAAAGCGTTAATTGTATGATCCCACTTACAAGTCTTATCTGGGGTCTCTGTTTGTGCATGTTGTTTTTTTTATCTAATGGACACGCACATTTTAGCCCTCATAGGAGCACACTCTCAGGGTGTTGTTGTGGGCATGGAGGATGGGCCCCAATTAATCATTGAATGTCACCTGAGAGGTGGCTTGAGTGTGTGTACTCCACAGGGGCTTGTACCTATGTGAAGTATGATTGCACCAGTTGTGTTTGTGTGCAGCCTCTCCACATGCCCTTTGACCAGCCATGGGCAAGGGTGGTGCCTGTGGGTATGGGCAGTGTCCCACCTGCATGTCTACTGGTACACCAAACCGTGTGGCAACATTGTGCAGGGCACATGCAGCCACAATGATTCTACAGACTACTGGTGGTACATATAGCAACCCCACACCAGAGTAGTCAAGGGAGCAGAACCGTGACTTTAGCACACCAAATGTGTGCCCCACTATGCCCGTAGTGGCTACATGGTCAGTATTGTATCTCACCTCATCTGGTGTTGTGGGGTTCCTAATGGGTGTCATCATGAAGGTTGTCAGCGGGTAGGCACTGTCCCCTGTAAATGTGTACATGGTTGTCAGTGTCATTTATTGGCAGAGTAGATTGTTCAGTGTGTGACATGCATGCATGTGCATGACCATTCATACTCACCAATGAGCCATGCGTTGCCATGTTTTCCAGATACCAGGGCCCGGTGCAGTGGTGACATACAGAAGATGTAGCTGTCATGTGTGCTGCCCAGGAAATTAGCATACACTTCCATAATGATTCCCTTGGCATCACACACATTACCGGCACATTAATGGAGTGCCAGTGCTTTTGGTTCTGGTAGATGTGCTCTGTCAATCGTGGTGCCGTAGCGCAACATGTGTGCAGTCTATTGCATCTAGTACACGGGGGAAGCGTGCCACTGCATAGAAATCCTTCATCACTGTCTGCCTTTCATCAATGTTCGGGGCATGTATATGTGCCTGCGCACACATTCATGTGCTGTTATGCATAAGAGCACCTGGTGTAGACATGGTGATTAAGTGGCCTGCGATATCCCACCAACTATTGCAGTGGTCTGCTGGAAGTGGCAAGGAAATGGAGTGCAGTCAGTACTTTTTGTCGGGGGTTAAGGGCCTGGGAGCAGATGGCGGGTGATGTTAGGTCATCTTCCCACTCCCTGACAAGGTCTATGATTATATGGGGGGGGGAACTGGTACCTGCCATAGACCTGGTCATCTGGCATTCTAAAAAGCGTAGTGCGTTTTGTGAAGATCCGGGCCCTGGGCATCCTCCTCCTTCTGCAGTGTCTCAGCACGATAGCCCCAACTATTGCTGGATTCATCGTGGCTGTAGAAGTTCGTTTGGAGTGTATTGCATGCTTTATAGGGGTTTGTTCATATGTGCATTGATGTTTACGCCTGCTATCATGTGGTCAATGGGTCCAGGGATTTGCATATGCATTTTCGGGACCCAACGTTCTGAGTTCAAATCCATGAAGACAGTTGTATTTGCACTGGTATGGGCGTGCAATTGCTTGGCCGTGTAGCGTTCCCTCAACCCGCCCACATTTTTGCATGCTCTTCCTTATTTTGCGTGTTACACCCACTAGTTGGGTCACTGCATAGGCCCAGTCCACACTCTGTTTGGAGTCTTGCGCAAAGCGCTCGTCCACTCGCGGAGACGTGCCGGTCTGAGTGGAATCCCCGCAAGTCCCAGAAAAGTCCTACACATTCATTTCCATGAATCACCAAACAGGGACTTGCGTGCAGATTGGCATGCAAATCCTCGATATTTCACACAAATAATTCCATGAATCAGGGCCTATGTTGTTATCTTCACCAAAATAACAAAACCAGTGGCCAATCCAATGGCAAGTTCCAAGATGCCTTTGCAGTGTTTTGCCAGCTTTAGACATTTCTTTTATATCTACTGCATAGGAAACATCAAGGGCAACATGTAGTTTCATGTGGCAGTGGCCTTACCTTGTTAGGTGAGAGTAGGTGGAAAGGAAAGGAAACCAGGCCACTGATCGCCTTTACAAAAGCCCTTGCAGTACAAGGCTGCGGTGTTGAGCAACGCAGTTGCGCAGGAGATGCTGCCTGACTACACATATCACGCAATGCTACGTCCACACTTCTGAGCCTTTAACAACCAAGGTTCAGACCCTCTGAGGCAAAGCCCTCATATGACAAGGCTGCACTGTTGAGAGACGCACTTTAAACTACAGACCCAGTACACCCCATCTTTCATGGAGTATTGGAAAGGGTTAATTCCTACCCCTTTTTGTCTGTGCCTCTCTGAGCTTTCTTTTGCTCTTTTACCATTTAGGGCCTCATCACGAGTTGGGCGGTAACCCAGCGCTATTAGCCCCGGTGCTAATAGCCCTACCGCCAAACCCCCCGGCGCTATTAGCGCCTGATCACGGGTTTGGCGGAAGGGTTATTGCCCATTCCCCATTGGGCCCATTTGGGAATTCCTCATTCCCCATTGGGCCAAAAATCGGCAATTTTGCTGCGGATTTCCCCCCAGCTTACAGCTGGGGGGAAATCTGTCAAAGCCATGATCTGGCAGACCCTAAAATGCGGCGGTAATAGCGCTACCGCTGCATTTAAGGGTTACCGCAAGACTCGTGATGAGACCCTTAGACTTGGCTGGTGGAAGTGGTATCTACCCTAATGATTCTACCACGATGATACTATATAAACGTGGTACTGTTCCAGGCTATTGTATTAGCCTCGAACATAAACCTGCTTGCCCAAATACTTTTTTTTTTGGCTCCGAACTGGATTAGTCGCCATTTCTTTTTGTTAAAGTCCTTCTTGTGTTTTACTTTGTGCGGCAAACCAGGTTTGCTTTCTTTGTTCACCGTCTTTTGGCGAGCTTCTACCAAGAACCCCTCCTTTTTTTGCGCCTGGGTGTCTAGGTGGGCTGAATATGAGGCAGGGGTGTAGTCACCCCCTGCACAGGGTCTCCTTGGAGACCCAAGTCGCACTTTGTATTGATTGGCTAAGGTGGTTGTCCGGGCCGGACAACCCCCTTGCTGAGTGATTGACAGCCAGGCTGTGTGAATGGGGGATTTTCACATAAAAGGCAGGACTCTTGGGCTGGAAGTCAGAGTTGCCACTGGAACTGCAAGGAACTGAAGAGAAGCGGAGAAGAAGATAGCTGCTGCAACTCCTGAGTCCCGGTGAAGCCCTGCTGAAGTCCTGAGCTATCTACCCTTCAACGACAAGAGAAGATCCAGTCTGGAGTCTTCGTCCCTTGAGCCTGGTGGGATCAACCGGCTCATCTTCCACAGCCAGAGGACCCTCTTCGGGGTCGAAATCACTGCACATAGCTGTAGTGGTCTGGATAGCCATCTGAAGAGCCTCTCCTGTTTTAAAGGCGCGCACCTTTTATTCACTGTTGCTTCGCTGCTGCTGGCTTCATCCCTGGGTAGTGCAGATTTCTCCACACGTCCTCCTTCTTGTCTCCATAACTGAAGCTCCAGGAACCGTGAGTCTGCAGGAACTACCAGGAACAAATGCCATGGCACCAGCTTTCTTCACCAAATAAGGTACTGTGTCCAACTTTGAGGAATTGGGGTGAACCCTTATTCCTCACAAAAGGCTTGTCCTTTTCTTCCTTCCCTCTTATAACTTTTGCCTCCCTTTCTGACAATATCTAAGTACTCCTGGCAAATCTCGAATCTTGAACTGTTGTAAACCGTGTGATCCTCCGCAACAGGAACCCTGTTTCTATTGACTTTTATCCACTGGTTAGAAGGTGTCCTCTGATTCTACCTGCCTTGACAAAAGTATTGCCTATGATTTTTATCCCCAACTCTCTCATGTTGATTCATGTGCTAAGTATGTTTTGACTCCAGTAACATTTCTTCCCGTGGGTACGCTTTTCTTTAGTAAGACCGAACTGTCATTACTGTCAAAAAGTGATTGCATATGTACTCCCGGTAACGTCTTTGGTTTACAACACCGGTCTGTCAAATCCTAAGGTACTTACCCTGAATTGTTCTGCACAAGTGGAATTGGTTGTGTGTAGTGTATTTGAAGTGTGGCTTTATTTTAATAGAAGTGAAGTGTTTTGTGAACAGATGGATTAAAAATAAATGTACTTATATATTTTTTAACCAGAAACCTTGAGTCAGTGTTTACTTGAGTCACAGTAATTGTACTCCTTTGTGTAATCTCTACTACTGCTCATTTGCTCTTGATATAAGTCCGGCTGCTCTGCTACTGCTACCACTTTAACTGCGTAGTACAGGCTTGTACCAAAGGTGAACTTGTATTACCACTTGTAGTCTTAATTCTGTGCAGTGGTCCCTAAGAGCACTGCATAGGATTCTGCCTAACACTGCTTGCGTGCCATGCGTATTCCCTCTCAAATTAGGCCCCGCTCCCCCTGACTGCGTGCCACATGCATTCCCTCACAATTTAGGGCACATGTGTTCCCTCACAACCTAGGCCACACATATTCACTGGCATTGAGGCCACACCCGTTCCCTCACAACTCAGACCATGCACATTTCCCCACAATTTAGGTCATGCCAAGCACGTTCCCTCTCAATTTAGGCCACGCGTGTTCCCTCGCAACTTAGACCAGGTGTGTTCCCTCGCAACTTGGCCACGCATGTTCCCTCGCAACTTAACTTGGCCACATGTGTTCCTCTCGCAACTTGTCCCCACTCCTCTGACCTAGCGCATCCTGCTCTGTGCTGCTCCCCCTTACCCTGTCCCTGCTTTCCTGGCCTGCATATCCCTCCCTGCTTTGCTCCCCACACAACTTTGTCCCGCTCCCCCTTGCCTTGCGTATCCTTCTCAGCACTGCTCCCTTCGCACCCCAACCTGGTTCCTTCCTCATCAAAATCCTCTGAGCCATGTCCAGTGCATTCTTCCCTACCTGTTCTCTCGCATCCTACGCCCTTGCGTACTGTGACCAATGTTTTGTCTTTCCATTGTGGTTATTCCCAGGTCTTTCCTTTGTTTATATTCTCTACTGGTTTGTCATTCCACTGCATTGCCTGCATTCCTTTTCCTCCAGGTTCCTGACCACCAGGGTTGTGTGTTCTCTTTCATTGTGTTTTGTTTACTTTAATTCCACTGCATTGTCTGCATTCCTTTTCCAAGTAAAAATAAGGGTGCCTGGCGGAGTCCTGATATATCCAGGAGGGCACATATATAATAATCAAAAATAATCAGGATGTGAGATCCTACAAATCAGCAGGCTATGGTTCTGAACAGAAAAGTTTATTTCAGAAAACCACAAGTGTTAAAGTTCAATTAGTTTACATAGTTTTCGATAAGCACGAAAGGCTCAAAAGGAACGGACAATAGTGATTGAGTTTGGTGGAAATACAGATTGAGTATTTACCTCTTTTGTGTTGAGGTACAGAGTTCCACCTAAAGGCACAGTGGTATACAACAGTTAGAGGAACATGTACTTATACAATAGTGCACCCGGGACATAGGGCGGTCCAGGGTACCGTAAACACGGGGTATACACAACATAATCTACAAGACATTCACGAAAAAGGGTATTTGCAGTTGTGTCACTGAGGATCGACACGGGTGTGTTTCGGTCAGGAAGGCAGAATTGTTGCCTGGATGGTATTGGCCTTCTTCAGGATGAGCACCAAGTGTGGTGTAGTCCGTTTTGTCTGTGAATAGAGAATGATTTGTAAGGATCTCGGGGTCTAATTGTGTTATTTAGTGTTTCATAACTGAAGCCTAGTGTTGCCATATCGAAGGACAGCTTACCTGCTGCTGTGGTAGCAGTGGTGATGCTGTACAGAATCATCCAAGGGAAAGTGCTGGATGGTAGGTGCAGGGAATGCACTGGGGCATCCTTCTTTGCCTTTTTAGGGCCCTTGGGACCGCCACCTTGTTGTACTGTACTTGTATTTTCATGCCTTTGAGTTCCATTGTATTTTTCCTGTTGCTTGCACTGTTTCTCCACTCACGCTAGGACCTCACAAGGTTCAATGGGTCTTGTTCTGTGTTGTACCACCTGCTCCCCCTCTTTGTGTGTTTTCCCCCTTGTGCATCCCTCCTGTTCCCCCCTAGCATGTGACCCCCCTCCTTCTTGGGCTCCCCTGCACACCCTACCCTATGCGCTGCACTCTCTATGGTGCCCTCTGTCTCCTCTATCTTCTTTATCTGCTATTCTTTTGACTATCCTGTCCCTTTCACTAAGTCTGGTAGGAGGAAGCTCAAAAGGGACCTCCTGATATCCAACCCAGGCCTCCCTATCGCTGATACCTACACCAGCGCTTCTTCCAGACAGACCCTAACCGACATCCTCTTTGTCGTTCCATCTCCAGGCCTATGGACCCCCCATATGGTCTCTGTTTTCTCCTTTTTCCTCCTCTCCCATTAATGGTGGCACCGGGTGGGAGGCCCTCCTGCCCCCTTCCACTCCCCCAAGACCATCATTAATGTCTACTTAAATGGTACCGCCTTGGTCCAGGGCCCTCAGGCCAATTTTCTACTTTCTGATAGACACTTCCCTTGTCTTATCAACGTCCTTTCTTCTCCTGCTACTCCTATCTACTCCTCTCTGGCTTCTCTGCTTTCTCCTTCCTATGCCACCTCTCTGGCACCATCTGCTGCTGCTTTGGCCACTCTCACTACTCCTTACACTACCACCTCTCTGGCACCCGCCACTGCTTCTCCGTCCACTCTGCCTTCTCCTCTTTCTGCTTCTCTGGCCCCCTTGGCCTTCTCTTCCTTCCACCACCTCTCCGGCACTCTCTTCTTCCTCTCTTCCTATCTTGCCATCTCTTCCTTCCTCCTCTGCCCATTCTCGGGCACCACTAACACATCTGCAGGGCATATCGCATGCCTGTACCCCTCCAGGGAAGTCTTGCAAAGATGGCAATCTGTTCCACGTTGCTACTCTTAACTCTTGCTATGCTGTCAAACACTATTCAGACATCTGCCTTCTCCTGGAACAGCTTGATTTGGATTTACTTGGTCTCACCGAGCCGAGACTTGGTTCATGGCCAGCTCTGTCACAAGTTTTGACTCTCTCCTCCCTGATGGCTACAAGATCCGAACCGACTGAGAACTAACCATCCCAGCGGGGGTGTAGCCCTGATTTTCCCTGGCCAAGTCGCCCTCTTCCTCTCCGAGTGGCCTGACCTCTCAGCTTCTCCTCCTCTGAGACCTTAAGATCCACTTCAATGGTACAAGCCCCTCTTCGTGGCTCTTTTGCAACCTTGGCGACTCTCTCTATTCTACCCTCCGGCTCCCCTCCCTCTGCAGGTCACACCCTTGATGTTCTGATCACTTCAAACCTTCCCCTATCCAACCCTCTCACCACTCCTCTATCTTGGACTGACCACTTTCTTCTTTCCTCTCACCTCTCGCTCTCTTCCCCTCAGGTTAAGCCAACCCCAGCACTGCCACCCACCTTCTCGATCATCCAGCCCATGAAGGGTGTGTCAGTGGAGGCTTTTGCCGTTACTTTCTCTCTTCCTCCTACACCTTTGGCTGAATCACACTCTGACACAGCCCTTTCCAAGCTTCATCTCTCTATCTCTAACACTCTTTGCATCATTGCCCATGCCATGAAAATCCACTTGAAGCCTGCATCAAAGTGCAACTCTTGGTAAGATTCTGACCTTGCCACGCTTAAGCGCCAGTGTACGGTGGCTGAGAGGAAGTGGAGGGCATCTAGCGCACCCTCTGACAAACTAGCCTGCTGCATGCTCCAAAGGCAACACAGACTCTGTCCTCTTGAAGAAGGGAGCCTTCATCCAAGCCTGCATCTCAGCGGCTTCTAACAACTCGGCTAAACTTTTCAAAATCTGAAAGGAGCTGGCCAATCCTGCTGCAGTCTCTACCTCTCCCTTCCTTCCCTGGCCTGCTTCACTGCTCTGGCATCTCATTTCAGCACTTAAACCTAAGACATCCTGTCAAATCTGTCTGCCTCTATTCCGTCTCCCTCTAGCACTCCACTCCCCCTTTTGGGTGTTTCTCTTCCTTTCCCCTGTTCACACCTGATCATGTTTCTAGACAAGTCTGATATATGAAGGTCTCGTCAAGGCAGGTTCTCCGCTGCTCTTCCAGAGCCCTCAAGGACCACATCAACACCCTTGCTCCAGCCTTGGCCGATTTCTGCAATCACTCTTTTGCCACTGGAACCTTCCCCTGCCCCTCAAGCACTCCTTTGAGCACCACCTTCTTAAGAAGTCCTCTGGCGATCCTACCTCTCTGGAAAACTGTCGCCCAATCTCCATCACACCTTTCTTGGGAAAACTCCTGGAAAAACTGGCCATCTCCCAGCTTAGCCTACATGCTGAATCTGTTAGTTGTCTCCACGACCACCAGTCTGGATTCAGAGTAGCCAGAAGCACAGAAACTGCTCTCATGAACACCTGTGAAGACTTGCTCTCCAATCTTGTCTCTAACCTGCCTTCTGTCCTCATTCTCCTTGATCTATCCTCTGCTTCGTCACGGTCAACCACGCCATCCTGCTCATTCGCCTCTGAGACAACTTGGATATCTCTGGTTGACCTTCTTTCTCACTGATCGATCCTCCCAGGTCCAACTTGGGTCTTTCCTCTCCTCCATCTCTCTCGCTCTACTTGTGGTGTTCCACAGGGGTTTACCCTCTCTCCCTGGATGTTCAACTACCACCTGTCACCTCTTGCCCACCGCATCTCCACCTTCTGCTCTAACTTTCTGTGTTATGCTGATGACACCCAGCTCTCTTTCAGGCTCCCTTCAGCCTCTTCTTCTCCTTCTCCCATACGAGACTGCCTGACCTCAATTCAGGAATGGTGTGTCTCCAATAATCTCTTCCTTAATGCCAGTAAGGCGGAGATCCTCCTCATTGGGACACCCACTCCCTCCTTTCATCTCTCACTCTAGCCGCCCACCCTGGGCCCTCTACCTTCCTGTAAGGCTAAGAACCTTGTCATCTTTGACTCCAGAAGTTGCGCTATCAGCTGTACCTCCTCAGAGGAATTCTTCCTTTTCTCACTTTCCTCCAGACGCTCACTGTCTCTGTCTCCAGAGCCCTGGTCCTCTCTATGCTGTACTACTGCAACGGCCTCTTCCTAAATTTGCCTGCCTCTACACTCCGCCCTTCACAACTTATCCAAACAGGACTGCAAGACTTGTCCTTGGCCTCAAGCCCAGGTATCGTATCTCTCCAGCCCACTGACTCCCTTTTGCTTGCAGGATCAAGTTCAAGACCCACTGCATCGTCCACAAGGCTTTCTGGGGCTGGGGACGACACTACATGCAACTTTATCTTCCTAAGCATCTTCCCTCTCGAGCCCTCCACTCATTCACCTCCAACTCTCTGTGGGTCAGCCGTTTCTCCATGATGAGAGTGGGTGGTAGATCTTTTTCCTCAGCTGCGGCCTCTCTCTGGAACAGCCTCCCTGCCTCTCTCAAACTTGAGCAGGACTACTATGGTTCCGGAAGCAACTCAAGAGCTTCCTTTGTTTTCGCTTCTGCTTTCTCTCTCCCTCTCTCTTGCTGATCTCTCTGACTGCTGCGTGCACTGCTTACCTGGCCACCCACTGAGCTTACAGGTCCAGGCTCCTACATGACCAGTTGCCCTTGCACTGCCTACAGGCCATCCTACTACTTAAGGGACTGTATCTGCAACCCTACAGTCCCCTGACTCTCTACACTTATGAGCCACTCCTGGCAGCACTTATGAGTTACTTGCACTCTCCCTTCTCCCCTTGTCCCCTGGCAATTCTCCCCCTCACTCCCCCCTGCACTTGCGCAATCTGAATGACACAAGGCCTAGTAAGATCGTTTGTTGTGTCCTCTGTCTGTTCTCCCCTCCTTGTCTTGTCGCGCCAAGAAACACTTGAGTACAGGGGCATTATAAATGGCTTATCATATCATATCATAGAAACATGCCATTCATTAATGCAAGTATCTTTTAAATGTTCAGGCCAACAAGGTTGGTGACAACCGTTACCATTTTCAAAGCCTTGATAACTTTGCCCTCCCCCTGTACCCTCTGCATACTTTTTCCGTCTGTTAGGGCTCAACACTATAATTTCCGTTAGTGCCCACTTGGCTGATGATCCTGATCCGATCTTGATCTTGTAACCTGTGAAAGCGAGCATTTAGGTCGCTCCACAAGGGTTACAGGGTCTTTAATTAAAGAAAAACGAACTGTGGTGGAAATTCAGTCAACGCAATGCTCACCTTGTTTATTAGTCATAAGAACACTTCACAAACAATCTTTTAGTGCAGTCTAACCTTCTGCCATTCAGAGGGAACATACGCTCTGCTATTTTAATGGGTCTGATTAAAAGCATTTGCAGCGGAGGATAATTGTGAGTGGGCCTTCTCTTTGAATGTACTTGGAACTTGAGATTAACCTCGGAAAATGGCAGCGTTTCCACTTGTGCACTTAGGGAGTGTTTGCAGAAGGCTACTCCTTGTTTGCTCAGTGGGATAACGTGCACTGGTATTTCTTCCTCCTGAACTCCAAAGCGAGGGGAGGTAGTCCAATCAATGATTGCCAGAGCGGGAGTGGAGTGCAGGCCTTGAGGCACAGTCCCTGTGACATTGTCAGAGAGGCTGGCAGAAAGAAGTCTGTTCATTTGCACCGTACCACAGTGAGACAGGATTGAATATGCCCGTTTTATCTGGCACATTGCCCATTTGTGTTTTGGGGCACAGGGCTTGCTGGACATTGGCGAGGCGGTGACGCTAGTTTGACTCATGTCTGTGATGCGGGGGCTCCTCTTGGATTCTGTTGCCTCCACTGTTCCATGGGAGGATTATTTTTTGCGCCATCGAGTTTTGTGATCTGAGATCCATTAAGAGAATGTTAGGGAAAGATTTCAGGGTTGGGGACACTGGGATGGGTGGAAATGAGCCCACCCGCCGTGAATCCTTTCCAGTCGTCCAGTTCCTAAACTCTTCACGTTTGTATGTTTCATGCCAAGCTGAAACGTTCTTCAGGGCTGTGCTCTTTGACCCCTCAAATAGTGCAGCCCAGTCTGGCTTCCAAGTTCACCAAACCATATGGGAATGTTTTCCATCCAAATGTGTTTTCATAACATTTTCCAAACTATTTATTGTGTCCTATATCCGAGTGTTCATTTATCTTCACAGACCATCCAAGTGCCACACCACCCATGTTTCCATTGTATTTTATATTTCAGTTCTATTATCCTGCTGTCTAAATATGTTGGAATGGCTCAGGAAATAGCGTATCTGTCTGTTTTTCTACAGTAGTTTTCAAGCTATGTGAATCCCTCTTTTTCTGCACATGAATGGACGGGAAGCTCCGCCCCTTGAGTCAGGTGTATAGTAAAGATAACACAGGCTTCCATCCTCAGCTTCTGCAGCCAGGTCCTGACCACTTCCTGCTCCCTCTATGCTGGTAGTTGGGTCTAACAATGGAATTAGGATAGGATCTTGCCTCCAACAAGTTGCACTTTGATCCGTCTGAGTCACCGGCATCTTGTCAAAAGTAGGCAGCTAAAAAGAACTTGCACTGTGTAGGCTAGTACCAAGCCTAGTGTGGGCATACCAGTGCCAGCCTTTGTGGTATTCCCACGCACATGAAAATATACCGGCTGTCTCACAAACTGCACTCGCTCATGTGCCATAGCTTTAATGTTTCTCCAAAGTGCCGTCTGGTCAGACATCTTTTCCATGGGAACATGCCCCGGACGACTAAAGCAAGGCTCTTTATTTTCTCTAATCTTGCTTTGTTTTTTATCCCACAACGTTTGGGGGTTTATTGAGTTCAATATCCAGGAATAGGGCCTAGTATTTTTAGTTCTTCTGATTCAGAAATTGGCTCTCTTGGCTGAAGTAATTATTAAAAGCTGTACACCTTTTTAACCAATCTGGTACTAGTGAGGGGACAGAGTTGACTTTTGAATGTCTCTGGGGTAAGCCCTGTGGAGAAAGGGCTGGACTTCACTGCCTGTTAGGCTGTTTGGCGAGTGCTGGCAGGGATGGCGGACATTTGCACGCAAGCACTCAGAATGCGAGCCCAAAGAAAACGTGAGAGAACAGGTGGGTGTGATGTAGCCCCAAACAAATCTTCCACTACTACAAAGAAAACTAGTCGTTTTTTTACATGTGTTTCAACATGCGATGATGTCAATATTGCTATTAACGAGGAAATCATCAGCTATACAAATATCTCAGACGATGATCACGTGTTTGAGAGTGAGGGTAACCTGCAATGCGTCCATCAGGGTTTGGGGACTGACAGTAGCAGTCACCCCAAAAACCCCAAACACAACATCGCAACAGTGTCCACATGTGTCTCAACATGCTCAACACAACAACCTAAAGTGGGCTCTAGTGTGAGCCACATGCAAGACGGATCTCTCAAGGTACACTTACCCGTGGCGAATGCGCAGGCTACGGTCTTCGTGGCCCCCGGTGATGCCGCGGAGGGAGATCCGTGCACGGTGGGTGGGGCTTGTCTTGCTGGTCTCGCCGATCGCGTGGATGAGTCTGCGTGTAACCCTGATGCCAGCTGGCGTGATGGTGTCGGCGGAGGAGAGGCCGCGTCATTGTCCCGGCCCGGTGACGGCATGGAGCTTGGGGGTGGACCTGTGCAGTGGGTGGCTGTCGAGGCCCGCGACGGCGCTCATGCTATGGTGCAGCATTCTGGGTCCACCCCGGCTTCTCCGATCGTGACATTGGAGGTCGGGGGTTTGTGCATGAGACAGTGTCCAGTTCCTGTAGGCGTGCCAGGAGACCTCCCAAAATCAGGTGAGAGTATGTTTACAGTAAATGAGGGGCTGAGCAACGTGCGGATGGTGTGCGAGGCTCATGATGATGAGGTTTTCACGGCCACGCACGGGAAACTAAAAGTCCTCACCATTCCAGTCCTGGAGGTGGGTGGAGGCTCAGGGAATGGGCAAGCCCCTCATGAATACGAGAGACGTCACGACTCGATGGACGTAGCAAATAACATCCTAGCCAATCTTATTTTAATGAACAAGGCTCATAGCACTGTAGGGAGGACTTGTCCGACCAGGGTGTCCAATTGCAAAAGTCTACTCATAAACGGCATAATGAGCAGCTTATTGGCTCAAATAAAGACAGATGGTCTAACGTTTCATATAAACGGAGGAAATCGCCGGTGAGCGACACAAAGGAGAGCAGAAGCCCAACTTCTTTGAATGACATGTCTTTTAACCAGATACATTCTCAAAAAAGAGCAACTAACCACAAACAGGCGCAGTTGAACTCAACACATCTGAGCACCTGATCTGTACTGCACCCCAGCTCTATTACATCAGGGTCATGTGATCTTTCTGACTCTTCATTTATTGAGCGCCCCTTCCCCAAAATAAGGAGGCGAAGAGTCCGTAGGTCTATCAAACCAATGAAGTGGGCCTCTGATGCTAACTCGCTGGAGTCCAAGAATCTGGGGTTATCCTCTGAGTTGCACTCTGCCTTAATCTCATCAATAGCAATTTCTCTGGCTCCCTACATGAAACTCTATGAAAATCTGAATGATTCTTTGAAAGATCTTACAACATTGACCGCTTTACTGAATTCAAAAGTGACTCATGTGGAACAAATATGTGGCCAGTCCTTAGGAAAGGTGCTTGAGGTATTGAAAATTCTGGACACTTCACTGCAATCATCACGTGAGCAAAAGAGAAACGATGCAACCGATAAAAAATTGCTTGCAGATGTTGCGTGTGAAGCGTTGGCCATATTTCAAAACACTAACATCTTAAGACGATCTACAAAGCAACCCATGGTTGGGTCCTTAGAACCAACGCCAAAAATGGCGACAGTTCCACTAGGTGGTGACCCTGGTGGAACAGCAAATGTGGCCTATATTCCTGAAGAGGTGCAACGTATACCACAGGATAATATTATTGATCTCTCGAGCGCCAAAAGTTCAGATATAGTGACCCACACTGATCCAGCCAGGTCGGGTACAAGATCCAATTTACAGGTGGAAATTGATAGCTCTGCTAAGGAGTGTGATCAAATAGCCGATATCTCCTTTAATACAGCCTTTGAACAAGCAAGAGCTTGTAAACAACGACTAGCCATCGAGGAGCAAATTCCTACTACATCAGCGTTGGAAACTCCCGTACATAAGGAGAACAAGGGGCCAATGAGCACCCACAGAGAAGAAAAACATAAAATATTCTCCATCTTTGGTGGAACGCCAAATAGCTCAAAACTGGCAGAACCAAAACTCAAAGTTGCAAATTCTACAAAAAAAACTAAAAACATGCCGGCTAAGAGAGGTCGCACAAACACAGGAGCGAGAAAATTCTTAAGGAACATTAAAATTGTTCAAATTGTGACAGGAAACTGTAAGAAAGCTGAATCAACGACAACCAAAGCGGTACAACCTATAAAAGCCATCAACCAGCAATCACGGGATGAGAATGAAGAGGCGCTAAAGAGCATTCCAGAAGAGCGTCTATACATGTCAACTTATGATGAGACAGAGGTACTGGAGGTGGGTCCATCTGGCACACAGAGGCCGCTAAACGAATGTGTAGACACTTCAGACCTTCAACGCTCTGTCTTTGTGACCTCTCCCACCATATTTCAAAACACTAACATCTTAAGACGATCTACAAAGCAACCCATGGTTGGGTCCTTAGAACCAACGCCAAAAATGGCGACAGTTCCACTAGGTGGTGACCCTGGTGGAACAGCAAATGTGGCCTATATTCCTGAAGAGGTGCAACGTATACCACAGGATAATATTATTGATCTCTCGAGCGCCAAAAGTTCAGATATAGTGACCCACACTGATCCAGCCAGGTCGGGTACAAGATCCAATTTACAGGTGGAAATTGATAGCTCTGCTAAGGAGTGTGATCAAATAGCCGATATCTCCTTTAATACAGCCTTTGAACAAGCAAGAGCTTGTAAACAACGACTAGCCATCGAGGAGCAAATTCCTACTACATCAGCGTTGGAAACTCCCGTACATAAGGAGAACAAGGGGCCAATGAGCACCCACAGAGAAGAAAAACATAAAATATTCTCCATCTTTGGTGGAACGCCAAATAGCTCAAAACTGGCGGAACCAAAACTCAAAGTTGCAAATTCTACAAAAAAAACTAAAACATGCCGGCTAAGAGAGGTCGCACAAACACAGGAGCGAGAAAATTCTTAAGGAACATTAAAATTGTTCAAATTGTGACAGAAAACTGTAAGAAAGCTGAATCAACGACAACCAAAGCGGTACAACCTATAAAAGCCATCAACCAGCAATCACGGGATGAGAATGAAGAGGCGCTAAAGAGCATTCCAGAAGAGCGTCTGTACATGTCAACTTATGATGAGACAGAGGTACTGGAGGTGGGTCCATCTGGCACACAGAGGCCGCTAAACGAATGTGTAGACACTTCAGACCTTCAACGCTCTGTCTTTGTGACCTCTCCCACCGTAAGTACACAAAGACCTCAAAGTATTAACATGGGAACTAAAGCTCCTCTCTGCGCAGCTCAACCGAATCTGCTAATGGCAGCTCAGGAGCTCAAGGCGATGGAGACTCCAGCATGGCTGCACAAGAGTCCAAGAAAGGCCGATCGAGCAACCTCTCCATTAATTGCTCGAGACAAGATCTTTAGAATTTGTCGGCTTGTCAACGAACATGAAAATTCGACAATAGATCTAACTCTCCCGACAAGTCCACCATTTGTGACTATGCATGAAAAAAGACTGAAACTGTGCGCTAAACAAGAAGGCTCAAATGTTACTGCTTTGAACGAATCCAGCCTGGACACACTGGGAAAAGTCGACTTGGAAGTCGGCTATGCCCCCGGATTCAAAGAGCGAGCTGGAGAGACCTTAAAATTCGATGAGATCGATAAACCATCACATGTAAAAGCCTGTTCTAGCGAGATTGGTCGAGAAAGGAACAAAGAACAAATGATAAAAGCTAAAGGAGCAACGCCGGTCTTTAAATTATTGATTGAGAGGCTGGATTCTGTGGATAAGCTGATTTTAAACCGTGCTAACATCATTCACTTATTTGACTTGATCCCAAGTCTACGTGCTATTAAGTCAAGTGATGTTAAGATAGTTGAATTTCCAAACGAAAATCGGAACGATAAGGTAATTCTCCGTGTGACCTCGTCGTTAATAGCCAAATCTATCATGGAAGCGAATGTTGCTCTGTTCTCACTGGGGTTCGAAGTTTACGAGCTGGCAGCACAGAGGGCGATTCACCCAGAAAGTTTTGAAAGAAGTAATGGCGACATCTCAAAATGCTTACAACAAACCACTATACTATGACGACATAACAAGGCAGCAGAGATATGTTTGAAGAACAACAAGGCTGGAGGAAAAGCCAATAGCCTCGATACCAGAACAAAGGGTGTTGAGATAAAACAGGCTGAAAAAGAGGATCCTAGTTTTAGAAATGCGAGCACTCTAGGGGCATCAAAATCAAGCATAAGAATCACGATAAGTGGAGGTCAAAACTGAAGACAAATACCAGCCAACGATATCAAGGGCCTGAGTCCCAAGATCACCGACTGCGAGTGGGGTTGGGTAGCAACAAAGAACAACACAAAAATCCAACAATAATGGCAGGAAGTTCCGGGCTCAGGTGAGTGCTTAATGGCCTCGTGGAACACCCGAGGTTTCATGCACCTTTTCAACACAAATTGGTTAGAGGGATTATCCATTGTGTGTCTGCAAGAGACATGGTTAAGCGAGAGTCCCCTTGCAAGTGATCATGAAGTGGCACTTAATCCAGCTATGAAGTTAGAAAAAGGACGCTTGATGGCGGGGTTATTAACTTTAGTTAAGAAGACCTCGGGCTATAGGATTAGTGAGTCGATCAACCACTCCCCCTTCATACAGGAAATCACGATCACAAACGATAGGGCTTGCTCCAAGGATCCAGACGAGATGATTCTTCTAAACGTGTACTGGAACCATTCGAGGGCAGTGGCACAAGAATTTGTAGATCAAATCACCGAGATTCTTGATTCCCTGTTTGTCCTTAAGGAGCACGCAAATATTTTGATTTGTGGGGACCTGAACATCGACCTTTTCAACGCTACTACCAAAAAAATAAAGGCATTGAGCAATAGCTGGTTGGAGGAAATGAAAACCAGAGAAATGCAAATGCTAAACGGAAACACGATTGGAGACTTGAAACCGACAGCAACATGGAATCGAGCCGAGACTAAATCCATAATCGACTACATATTTGTATCAAGAAATCTACATGCTCGAAAAAAGTCCTTCAAAGTTAAGAGCCAAACGAACAGTGATCACAACATGCTTCTAACAAGCCTCATTATGAAACCAAAAATTGACCTTTCGTAGTGGAAACATAAGATCCGAGTCACATCTAATAGGGTTAGACTTCGGCTGGAGTCGCATGAGGTGGCTAAATTGGCAACAGCCTATTGTCAGCATAGCACCGAAACAGACTATGCACACGTACTGCTCGACTTCAAAAGCAAACATGTTGGGCTTAAACATTCAAATATGGTGCGCAACCATTGGTTTGACCAGGAGATACAGATCCATAAAAGACAGATGAGACAAGTGATCCGACATGCCAGATTGGGAGACCAATGTTCCCGAAAAGAGGCTATTAGAATGGCAAAACAGAAGTATAAGAACTGGTTAAAGGCCCACAAACATATGACCATCCAAAATGACGCGGAATCAATGTTGATGGCACTGAAGAATAAAAATTCAGGAGATTTTTGGAGGATCATCAACACCATGCAGGCTCCACAAAAGGCCTTGCAGGGGGAGGCCACCAGGGGGCGCAGGCAGGATGGTCGCCTGAGCTCCGAGCTCCGTACCCAGCCCCGGGTGAACGACGGTGCTAGCACGGAACGAGGGTCCCACGAGCTGCGAGACCCCCACCATACACTGCGGGAACCAGTGGCCCCCCGCTGCATCCAACTCCGGGGCCGATCCGACACCCCTGGGCCGAGTTCTACGGGCCTGGAAGTTGCCGCAGCCCCTCCCCCGCGGCTCGGCGCGGCGCACTGAAGAAGGCCGCAGCTCCCGTGCACACGCGGCCACTGTGGGAGTAAGGAAGCCGAGGGTGAGAAGGAGGCCATACACCTGCAGCACATCGGGGCTTCCCGCCCCGGCCCTCGATACTGGGCACGGATCGGGCAGAGTGCGAATGACGCGGGCCAACGCAGAAGAGGCCTGAATCAGAGAGGGCCAATGACCCACGGAACGGCAAAGTCGCTGGGGGGCCGACGGGGGAGTGCACTCCCGACCCCCCCTTTCCCCCATCATGACGGGCCGTGACCCGGAGTGATCCCAGAACCCCGAGCCAGGTGAAAAGAGACGCGGGTGAGGCCAGAATCAGAGAGGGCCACCGGCCCACAGAGCAGCAACATCGCCGGGGGGCCGACGCGGGAGCGCGCCCCCCAACCTCCCCTCCTCCGATCCGACCGGGCTGCTACCGGGGGTGATCCCGGGACCACATTGAGCGGACCTACAGGCCACCAGGAGGCCATCACCGCACAGCGAGTCCCCCTCAACCCGGGGGGCCTGGGTGCCCGGGGGCCGATGCGGGAGCGCGCCCCCCAATACGCACCCCTCCCCCACAGTCACTAGAGGGGGGGCATCCAGGGGCGCCTCTGATCCAGAGCCCCCGAACCGCAAAATCCGGGAATCACCACCACAGGGGTAACTAACAGATTCAGACAAGCCGGACATGTACAGGGACGACCACGGAAAACGCGCTACCCGGCACCCCGCCGTTAGCAGGTGGCCAAAACAAACCTCCCATGAGCTGGAAAGAAAACCTGTCAAAATACCAATTTTTGGCCAGCGAGAACATCATGGCGACCGGGGGCCCCTCCACCCCGCCCCCAGACCTTGGCGCTATCCAGAACAATATCCAAACGATTCTGGAGGAGATCCACGGGATAAGGACGGACATAGGTGCCAAATTGGCAGACCTCACGACTAAAGTCACCACCTTGGAAGATCGAATGGAGGGAGTCGAAAACAATCAGCTCTCCACAGCCCTCCTTGAGACCCAAATGGAGATCAGATTCCAGGACATGGAAAGACGCGAAGAAGAACTCTGACTCAAGGTGGACGATATGGAAAACAGGGAGAGAAGAAACAACCTGCGTATTTTTGGTTTAGTGGAGGCCGAGGGAGAAACCATACAAGGCCTTGAGGGCAAAGTACATGACATTGCAAGGATTGTCTTGGGAGCAGACGCCGAAGGTGCGATTAAGTTTGACAGGGTCCATCGGGCAGGAGGAGGGGGCAGAGGCCCGCGCTCGGTCCTGGCCCGGCTGCACTATTACAAGGACAAAGCTAAAATTCTGGAGAAAGCGAGGAACCTTGGCAATATTCAATACGGTGACTCCAGGGTGTCCATCTTTCAGGACCTATCAGCTCTCACCCTGTCTATGAGAAGGAAATGTGGAAATCTCACAAGATGGCTTCAGGGAAAGGGGGTCCGATACCGCTGGGGCCACCCCTTCTATTTGGAATTTGAGTGGCTGGGGGAGAAACATCGCTTGGTGTCTGAGGAAGACATTCAAAGGGCCACGGACGACCTGGTTGGCGACCAGACGGGCCACTCAAATGGCCAAGAAGGAAGAGCCCGGGACCCCCTGAGGGGCCCCAACAGACTCGGACAGCTTAGCGGCAAATCTAAAGTCAAGGGGGCTCGGAAATTTCGGAAAACCAGGCACCCGTCAATGACCTCCGAGGACCACCCGAAGCCATAACAGCATCGCCCTTCCGGAGGTCGAGGAAATCCTACAATGAGCATCAGTTCCAGGATCTGGCAGTAAGGGGTCCTGGGACCCAGAGGGGCCACGCCTGGGCGTCGCGTCAGCGCGGCATGCGGCCTGCTGCTCTGGAGTTTGGTGTTTACAAGCTGAAACGGGGGTTCACGGTTCCAGAATTCCACCTCAGTCATTTGGACCGAGGATTTAGGGGGTTTGACCTACATTGATTTTAAGATTTGAGATTCCCTAATACAAAAATCCCGGGGCTGGGGTTGGAGTCCTTGGTGGTTCGTTGACCAACCCCGACACTTGTTGGGGGACGTGGACGAACGCCTTACATTACAAGGGAAGGGGGGTGGGGGGAGGGGGAAAAGGGGGAGGCCTGGGCTTGGGGGGGTGGAATTACCAGCGAAAGAGATAGGGAGGAAGGGTGGGGAAACCAGTTCAAATCACAGATACTTGCTTGGCTGCGGACTCTGAAACGCAGATGCTACGAGGGGTTCAAGGTGCACAACCTAAAAGACGATAATGATTGAAGGAAGGATAGGCACGCTGAACGTCAAGGGTCTTAACTCCCAAAATAAGAGGTCCCTTATGAGCGATATGTTCCGAAAACAACATCTAACAGTCCTCTTCCTACAAGAAATGCATTACAAACGGGGAAGGGAATCCAGAATTAAGGGGAAGGATATTGGTTCCAACTACTGGGCCTCTCATGCGAACTCCAAGAAAGAGGGGGTAGGTATTCTCCTGGGAAGAGCGTTCCACCTCACGGGGGTAGAAACCAAGAGAGGTTTTGGGGGCCGATTCTTAGGCATCAAGGGGTTCTGCGAGGGACAACGCATCACCCTGGCCACCTTATACGCGCCCAATTCGGGTCAAGTGCAGTTCCTCACTCGGATCTTTAGTGTCATGGATGAATGGGCAGAAGGGGCCATGATACTAGGTGGGGATTTCAACCTGATCCCCCGTCTGGACTGGTGGTCTGCCAAGGGAGGGGTGCCCAAGGGGATCTCCAAGGATAATCTGGCCCTGCAGGCCCTCCTGAGGGACCATTACTGGGTGGACGTCTGGTGCAAGGCATACCCGGGTCCTGGAGGTTACACCTTTTTCTCTCCCCCACATTGTACCTACACTAGAATTGATCTCATGCTAATCTCCGAAGAGGGGGACGTGGTGGTTCAACGGCCGAGGGTGGAGGCCATAACGTGGTCGGACCACGAATTGCTTGTGGCTGCCTGGTCACTGCCTGTCGCCCCAAGATCCACCCGTTGGCGGTGCAACGACACGCTTCTTAGGGATCCCGCGTTTCGGGACTTTATGAAACAAGAAATGTCGGCTTACTTTGAGACGAATGACAATGGTGAGACCAACATGTCCACAGTATGGGAAGCCGGAAAAGCCACTTTTAGGGGTCTCCTCATAGCAGAGGGCTCAAGGCGTAAACGGGAAAGGGGCCTGATTGAGGGCAAGCTCCGGGCAGAGTTGGGGGACTTGCGGGCCAGATAGACAGAGACGCACTTCTGGCAGAGATGCAGGGCAAAAGACAAGAGCTACACACGGTTCTTATAGGGGAGGTTATTAATAAAATGCGGTACACTAGGCAAAGATACTATGAACGGGGAGACAGGGTGGGAACTCTTTTGGCACAAAGGTCCCTGGGCTGCAGGGTGGAAAGGGGGGTTGCCCAGCTTAGCGATGGGGAAGGTAGGACTCACAGGGGCCGGGAGGGAATAGCGGACTGCTTTGCTGACTATTACAGCAAACTTTATTCGAGGCAAGCAGACGAATCACTGGAGGATATCTCAGCCTACTTGGCGGAGCACCCCCTTCCCAAGCTATCCGACGAAGACCTAGGGGCCCTTGAGGGTGAGATTTCAGAGGAAGAGGTGGAGAGCGCCATTAAGAGACTGAAGGCAGGAAATGCACCGGGGGGGACGGCTACACGGCTGATTTCTATAAACAGACCCAATCGATCTTGGTGAAGCCCTTGGCCAAACTGTTCAATCAGATTAGGAGCCGAAACTCAATTCCACCAACGTTTCTGCAAGCCCTCATCACCGTCATACCCAAGTCCGGTAAAGACCAGACAGAATGTGGGACCTATAGACCCATCTCACTCCTTAACTTAGATGCCAAGATTTTTACCAGAATCTTGGCCTCCAGACTTGAGAACTGCCTTCCACGCCTGATACACCCTGACCAAGCGGGATTCGTCCTCAACAGGCAGGGCTCTGACAACATACGGAAGACACTCCATATGCTTGCCACAGTGGGGGTCCGGGACGAGGGGGCTCTTTTACTGGCTCTCGATGCGGAGAAAGCCTTCGACAGGGTCAGCTGGGCTTTCATGGGGGAGGTTTTCGCATCTCTGGGGATGGGTCCTAGGTGGCTGGGGTGAATGGCCGCGCTTTACTCTTCCCCCTCGGCTAGAGTGGTGGCAAACGGGACAGAATCGAGAGAGTTCCCCCTCCAACGTGGTACAAGGCAGGGATGTCCCCTGTCCCCGCTAATTTATGCACTAGTAATGGAACCATGGGCAATCTCAGTCCGCAATGACGAGGCCATTAGGGGAGTACAGATGGGAGACATGCAATGCAAAATCTGCCTCTTCGCGGACGACGCCCTACTCTACGTCACCAGACTGTCCCAAACAGCCCCCCGGTTATTAAAGGGCCTCTCGCGCTATGGGGAACTATCGGGTTATAAAGTCAGATCCGGAGATGGCCTTTGTGAAAGGGCTCCCCTTTAGACAGACTAAAGAGGGATTCCGGTACTTGGGAGTGCAGATTACCCGTGACCTTGAGGAACTGTACACAGCTAACTTCCCCCCCCTCTGGTCCGCAATCAGAAGAGATGTGGAAAGGTGGGCGGGATCGGGACTCTCCTGGATGGCGCGCCTTAACCTCATAAAAATGGTTCTCCTCCCAAAGTTTTTATTTCTCTTCCAAATGCTCCCGGTGATAATCCCCAAGACTTTCTTTATAGAAACGAAGCGAGTCCTGCTCAACTTCCTCTGGTCAGGCAAAAAGCATAGGATTTCCTACGAAGTGTTGACTATGGCTAAGGAAGATGGGGGAGTGGGGTATCCTGACCTGGAAACGTATCACAGAGCTTCTCAGCTGAGGGTTTTGGTTGATCACTTCTCCCCAGATACGAAAAAACAATGGGTTGCCATGGATAACAGGCCCCTTGCCCCGGTCACAATAGAGGAATGGCTTTGGGTCCCAAGGAAAAAGATCCCCAGAAGCGTCCTGAATCATCCAATCTTGAAGGTGCTGTGGTCCCTGTGGGGAGAAGGAGGTTACTATCGGTGGCTCACGACGTGGCCGTCCCCGTTGAGCTGCATCTGGGCCCCTCCCTTCCGGACAAAATAGCAGAACCAGTGGGGTATCAGTCGTGGTTTGAGGCAGGCCTTAGTAGGACCGGCCATCTGTGGGTGAAGGGTTCTTTCCTGCCCTTAAGTGATCTCGAGGAGGCTCTGGGAATTGGCACCCTGTCCCCTTTTCGCTACCTCCAGCTTAAGGGTGTCCTCACCGAGCCATCCTGGGGCGACACCCTCAGGAGGGATCTCACGGAGTTCGAAAAACTTCTCTTGTCTGCAAGGGGTTCCAAGGGGATAATATCTCACCTTTACAAACTCTTCCTGTTCTCTGTCCCCAGGGATCCTTCACCGGTACGCACACAGTGGGGTAGGGACCTAGGAGAGGAGATTGATGATGAAAGATGGGCGGAGATGTGCAGGCGGGCCAACCGATCCACGGCCTCCCTCCAATATCGCCATCAAGCCCTCAAGATACTACACCGATGGCACTACCCCCCACAGAGGATTGCTAGGATAAAACCAGGACATGACCCACACTGCTGGAAATGTAGGACTGAGAGGGGCGACTATATCCACATGTGGTGGGGATGCCCAGTGGTCCAAAACTATTGGGAAAAGGTACTCACCTGGATCAAAGGGGTGGACGGGGTTGAGCGGTCTCCCTGCCCTTAGCTCCTCCTCTTTGGAATCGACATTGGGGAGGGTCAGGAGGGCACTCAAGACCATATGCTCCAAATCATGTTGGTGGCAGCTAGATGCTGCCTTGCACAAAAATGGAAACACCCGGAAATGCCGGGGGAAAAAACGTGGGTGACCAAGGTGCGGGCCATATATGACATGGAGTTTCTCACACACCTACTCGATGAGTCCAAGTCCAACATCGAGGAAATCTGGCTCCCCTTTTTTGACAAATATGGCCGACCAACTTAACGCCCCGCGCCTGGGCCCGGGGTCTTCCCCCAGGGGCGCTGGACCATTGCACACCGACCTGATTGTGAACTTCTCCCAGTTGGACCCATGATCTCGGCGCGCCAAGTGCACTGTGTAACGACACTACTGTCTCAGGAAATTCCGTCAAACAAGCAACAAGCAACTAACGAGAACTTGAACTGTAGGGGTGTGGGGGGAGGAACAGGGGGAGGGGGAGGCGGGGTGTTACGATTGGTTGTTTGTTAACTCATGCTTACACATGCTATGTAATGTCGTACTACATGTACAAAACGTAATAAAAATTGATTTTCAAAAAAAGGCCTTGCAAGCGTGTTTGGTGTTGGAGAAGGACTGGATCGCCCACTTTGAAGAGCTATATAAGGGCCAGGATGGTGACGCTCCGATGTTTCCACCTCAATCAATCGATTATTGTAAGGAGGACATCATATCGATAATTGTAAAATCAAACAGCTCGAGAGCACCTGGCCTGGATGGGTTAACCAATTATACTATCAAACAACATCCCGAGATATGGGCAGAGCTGTGTGTAACCCTATTTAAAAGAATAAACAACACGGGAATATCCCCTGAATCATGGAAATCAGCGGTAATTGTACCAATATTTAAAAAAGGAGACCGATCGAACCCAGGTAATTATCGACCAGTGGCTCTTTTGGATGTGCTGGGCAAGATTTACACTACTTCTTGCAACAAAAATTGGTAGCATGGGCGGTTGAAACAGGGCACGTAGATGCCCGCCAGGCTGGATTTGTAAAACAGGTGGGCTGTTCTCTAAATCTACTACTGCTCAACCTGTTAAAAATGGAGGCCTTGAGATCAAATATTGTCATCTACTTGGCCTTTGTTGACTTTTCTAGTGCATTTGACACCGTTGACCACGATTTGCTATGGTCAAAATTGCGTCGGTGGGGTTGTCCAGAAGATCTAGTAGCGGCAATACAGGAGCTCCACACGGACACCTCAATCAAAATTCGACTCGACCAAAGAGGGTCTTTGTCAACCACAATCAAGACGCACAAGGGAGTCAAGCAACGGTGCCCGCTTGCCGCTGCAATATTTAGTCTGTACATATCAGAAGTGGGATACTCATTAGATGTAGTGACCTCTTATCCACCAAAAGTAAATAATGCGCACGTAAGCTGGCTTCTATATGCCGACGATCTCGTGATCATGGATCTAACACCGTTCGGCTTGCAACGTAAATTAGACGCAATCCAAGTCTAAGTTGGTGAGAATCGCTTGTTGATCAATGCAAAGAAAAGCGAAGTCCTGATATTCAAAAACCTAAAAGTGGCAACATCAATGAAAGTAAAAAATCTTAAATGGTACATGAGTGGGATTCCAATGACGATATCACATAAAGTCAAATATTTGGGAATGGTGTTAAGTTCCTGCATTAATGATGCCCAGTGGGTGGCAGACACGAAAAGGAAATGCACCCAGTTAGCAAATCAAGCTCTGCTAATGAAAAAGAAATATGGGAAATTCTCTTTGGAACCGGTGCGGATGTTCTATCAGCAAAAAGTCATGCCGGCACTGATCTATGGAGCGGAAAATGCTCTGGGATGCTCCCATGAATTGTGGTCCTCTCTGGAGAACCAATTCTGGTCAAAGGTGTTGGGTCTCCCCAGAGGGACTTTGTCCTCGTGTATCAGATACGAGTTATCCCTGATTTCACCGCATGCAAGGATTGTGTGGAGCTTACTGGCCCTATATGGAAAGACTCGAGGGCAAGAAAACATCTTGCAATTTGAACTTCTTCAAAGCGCAACATCGCAAGGTCCGAACCTGGTGGCTTTATGGATGCACAGATGCAAAAGCTTACTAGTAGAATTCGACATCAAGCCCAATTTACTCCATGAAAATCCAGTCGCTGCTAAAACGAAAATTTGGCGCTTGGACTGGGTGAAAACTTGTTCTGAAAGATTGACGGCAAAGCTGATGTCGAATGCTCCTTTGGAAGTCCGCCCGTTTAACACGCCTCAAGGTTACATCAATTTGTTCCCGGAACCAAATGCACGAAGACGTTTTATGTTATTTCCTTTAAATCTGTTTAAAACGAAAGAGCGGCTACAAAAATGGAAATGCAACAAAAGCATAAATCTCAGATGTAGATTTTGTACCAAAGTACCAGAGACGCTGAAACATCTAGTGTTGTTTTGTAATAGCTTTCAGGACAACAGAACATTGCTTTTGGGGCCTTGGGGGGCCAATCACCCTTCGTTGTGTGCGGAAGAATGGTGGGATCATATGTTTAACGGTACGGACCTAAAACTGTATTGCCATTGACACAATTTCTAGCAATAATTGAACACCAGCTCAATATGGTTGTGGATGACTTGGAAATGTATAAAGGGCCATTGTCCATCTTGAAAGCTGATGAACTGGGGGAAAGTTAGATGGCGATGGCGATCCCGGATGAAGTATTTTGAGGAGTGTTGATGTATGTAAGAAATCTTTTAAAGGTTTGTAAAAACCGTATAAAAATAAAATTAAAAAAAAAAATGTCTCTGGGGGACATCCCCTTCACACACGCGATAAAGGAAGAGGGTGGTTTCAACAGTGGATTGGGGGCAATAGCAGCATTTATAGCGGCATGAGATCCATCTGTTAAAGAGACATTAGATGAAAGGTGTCTGTCCGAGGGTCCCCGACAGGACTCAGCAAAGCCTTCTCGTGTCCGATTCTTATCTTACTGGTTTCCTGATATTTAGGGTTCAAGCCTTTTCTGTAGATACAGTGTCGGTGGTAAAGGTTGTACCCAATTCAAACACAGTCTCTGAAGTTTTGGCTTGCCTGGCCTCTTATGAGGGTGAACTAGTAGAGGGCTCCCCACTCTGAGCAAAACATCCATCTGAATAGCTGCAGTCTGAAGTCACTGTCACACACTCAGATTGATTTCTGGCCCGGTTAAGAGCCGGAAAGGCCGTTCCACAGCTGCATAAGTAATACTCCCCCCACCTGTCACTTCATCTGGTCTGAAGGGCTTCTCCTTCATCCGCAAATAAATAACAGACTCCATCATCAGCAGAACATTGGCATTGCTCAGAAATCGACTAGCCATGCAAATCCAATCTTAGGACAAAGAGGATACCTACTGAATCTAAAAGCAGCACAAAAGGGAGCAGGCATATCACATTCCCAGCAAAGATGGCTGATCACCCAAGGGTACATAGGCAGAATGTCCCCACCAGGAATCTCCACTAGCTGCCTTCACGGGAGCCACGGAACACAATTAATTCTATAGAGCAAGATAGGAACCTAAGGAATGGGGCTGAAATACATACTCTCCAAGAAAAAGGGGAATTCATATTTTTGTATCTATGTAGGTTTCTTGTGGAGTGCTTAACAGTGCCTGAAGATTGTTTCAAGGTGTTATAGGGCCACAGGACAAAGTGATCAGAGGGGAAATAGAGAGGGCATACGGGAGAAAGATGGCGAGGTAAGGTTGGAACGGTTATCGGGTGTGACAGCTTGGGGGGTGTTCATACTGAGAAAAAGGCCAGGATATGGCGACCCTAGGCCTGCAGGTGCTGGGTGGTACAGTGAGCATTACAAAGCAAGCAAAAAGTGCAGATCCACAGCAACATTACTTTCATAGCTGTGTGATCTGGTGCAGAAGACTGAGAAAGATGGGTGTCAGGATTCAGGAGCCTGTGCAGCATTGCTACACCTGGTTGGTTGTGTATGTGATCAGTCGGTTTACATACCTATTAGTAGGGGTAGCGGTGAGAGCGAAATTCTTTGAGGATCAATGGTCCCGGAGAAGAGGTGCCGTCTGAGGGCATGATGTTTGTTAGAATAAGTATGTTTTTAGATTCACAAAGTTTAGCCAGAAAATCTTGAAATTCACCTTAAATGTTCTGGTAGCAAATGGATGCCCCTTAGTTAAGTCACTACTGGTTGCCATTTTTATTTTATCTCAAAGATAAGTTGTCTTGTGACGTTCTTCACCTACTGGAATCCCCGACTGGCCACCTAGTAGATCTCATTTCAATTATATGTCTGAACCATACATGCACCAAAAGGTGAATCCCAGTCAATGCTGTACAACACTGACAATCATATTTAATTAGACAAAAATCAGGCATGACAAGTTGCACAATTTCCCACAATGCTTGTCAACTGGTGGTTATAGATATATGAATTCTTGAGGATGGGAATATGAGATCCTTGCCCCTCCCCCTTACCAGCCATCACTGTCATCACAACCCGCCCACCCCCACGTATTATCTTGCGAAATTCCTGTTGAGTCAGTGCATGCAAATGAAATGTAGAGTGCCTGGGTCAGAACTTGACAGTAGATGTGACTATCAAAATCACTAAGCATCCAGAAATGTAATACTATGGAATGGCCCTGGGTGGGGCCCATTATGCAGCATCCACAATACATCGAGTAAACCAATGAATGCGTGTCCTGTACAGCCCTCTAAGAATCAGGATACCCTGAGGTTCTCCATCCCTCTTGCCACTATAAATAGAAACACTATACACCTCACAGGTACAGTTTGTGCACAAGGGGATTAATTAGGACAGCTTTGAGGAAGATGTGTGTTTCTCCATCCATTGTGAGGAAAACAAAGGTATGTTCCAGGGGGAGTTGTGCAAATGACATTGATCAGTGAAGTTCAACAGCAAGTGTAAACATGCTGCAGAATTGTCACAATGGCAGTACATGTCTGGAAAGTGCCAAACATTGAATAGGTTTTCAATCCAAATGTGCACGATAACTTTCGAAGAGAAGGAACATGTATGATACCTTTTTAGTATGAGATAGGAGTATTACCGGGGCTTTCAACCCATTTGCAACTCATTAGCAATGGATAACCGTGAAAAATAATTTACTTGAGTACATAAGCACACAGTAGATGGAGCACCTTACAGCAGACTGAAGGTGGATTGCCTAATGTGTGATCCCAAGGAGACCAGTACATGCTTGAAAGGAAAATCAACAGTGAAAAGGCAACTGCAGCAAGTTAGTATCCACACGACAAGATACTTTTTGGCAAGTAGCACTATAGTGAATACACAACGCAACTGTACACTTCTTTACAGAGCCCGTCTTCCACAATAGAACAGTAAGGCCACCTAAGCGTGACCTTGGGACTATACCGTGGATGCCGTTATTGAGTGCTGTATCTGGCAGAGCAGTAGTTGGCAGGGCTGCCTCCATATATCTAATACATGCCATCCACCCAGCCATCCTTGTACCACTTGGTGAACACAGTTGCTTTGTTTCACAAAAACCCCACCAAATTGATTCAATGTATTTATTATTTTTAAATGTAACAAGAATGCGATGAGAATGGACATTTCAAGTGTTTTAGCGAACATTGTGCAATATATTGTATTGTATTTTATATATTTAGTCATTTATATAGCGCCATTTCCTATTTGTATGGCCTCAAAGCGCTTTGTCGTAGGATCGCCCTCGGGGACCGAAGTCCAGGTATGGGAAAGTTCTAAGAGGAGGCTTAAGATACATGTGTGCATTTGGCCAAGATTAGGACTCAGGAGAGCTGGCTAGGCTCCAGTAAGCAGCCTTAGAGGTCAGGCACGTGGGTGGGTGCTGTGGGAGGTCACAACAGAATGCTAGTGCAGGAGACTCGATATATGTACCCCGCTTGACTGAATTTTGTCATAGTTTGCTGCTGTATTCTAATGACAGAGGTGTTGAGGCAAGTCTGGTGTTTCAGTGTGAAACGGTTATGTGACCAGCTAGACTGAATTTGTTATAGTCCTAGCTGCATTCTAGAGTGCATGGATGGATAGCTGGGCCTGCGGAAGATGTCCACAAAAGTGGTGCGTTTACACATACC
Organism: Ambystoma mexicanum; assembly: GCF_040938575.1. NCBI lineage: Eukaryota > Metazoa > Chordata > Amphibia > Caudata > Ambystomatidae > Ambystoma > Ambystoma mexicanum. The sequence continues at coordinate 499,114,805 of NC_090928.1, read as the reverse complement.
TGAATCTCAGATGGAGCTTATCTTTGATGTCGTTGTGTCATCTGATCTTCTGTGGGGAAGAAAAAGCCAACTACCCACGTAGACTTTTCTAGGCTACTGTGGACAGAAAGACTACCAAGTACAATAGACTGATTGACATATAACATTTTCTAGATGGGATAGACAGGCTACCATAGAAACTAGGATAATGGGATTAACTGAGCGCAATAGACAGGTTACCTTTATAGTCTTACTACATATCTCCTGCATTCTACAAATGCTAGCCAAAGCAGTCTAATAAGCATGATATCAAGGATATCTGCATGCAACCATTGTGCGCTACAATGGCTAACTTGTGCAGTTATAAGTGCAATGGAGGGTTCCCAACGTATATCTTTGAGCAGCATGGGCGGGCTAAACATGGTAGGTGTAAGTGCTTTAAGTGTACCACATGTGTTAACCTGCATGTGGTTTCTTCTAGTTGCAGTGCTAGGCTACCTACATATCTAGGTACAATCCCCATAGCTGTCCTTGCAAGTATTGTAAGCTGGCTAATATCAAACTGCCAGGTCCAGTACCAAGACCTGAGGCAGTGGCAAGCTATATTGACAGATCTATAAACACAGAAGGGGTAATCTTAATAGATCCTCTAATACATATCCTACCCCCCAATATCCAACTAAGTGCATCGCTTTTCCTATCCCCTTACTCCATCTAAGTGCAACACATTTCCTACCCCAAAATCCATCTAAGTGCAACACATTTCCTACCACCAAACTTTATCTAAGTGCATCACATTCCTACCCCAAAATCCTTCTAATTGCAGCACACAGATCACTCCCAACACAATTAACTGACTGTGTTATAGACTGTAATGAAAGAACCACCCAGATTCAACTTTGGCAGAGTAGTGAAAACCAGTTACACAAATAGGCTAGATGCCCATGGGTATGAGATTTTAGGTAATAAGAGTAGTGGAGAAAATACACCTAGATTCAAGATACACAGCAGTGGGGAAAATGCACTCTGATTTAGAATAAACAGCTGTGGGAAAATGCACCCAGATTCAATATACACACCATTGGGGAAATGTACCCCTATTTAAGAATACACAGCAGTGGCAAAATGCACCTGATTCAGAATACACTGTAGTGGGGAAAAAGCACCTCAATTCAGAATACACTGCAGTAGGAAAGTTCACCCAAATCGAAGATACGCAGCAGTGGGGAAAATGCACCCAGGTCCATGATACACAGCAGTGGGGAAAATGCACCCAGATCCAAAGCACACAGCAATGGGAAAATGCACCTATATGTATGTTGGCTGTGTCAAGCGTCCCAGGCGAACTCAGGCAAACATGGAGTGGAGCTCCCCTTTGCTTTGTGGCCCTTATCCAATGGCTGCCTGGTCCGAGGCTGCCCTAGCTCTGCCTGTGAAGCGGTGCTCCTCAATGGGGGGGGCGGGAGTTGGGCTGGGACTGGCTTCCTGGTCAAGCCTGCCCTCGGGGACTCTGTGAAGGGGAGGCTGGTGCAGGGCGTGTGAGAGAGCTGTGGAGGGGTGGCATTGGGGGCCAGCTATGATAGAGGCAGAAAAAAAAGATAAAAGGGATCCCAAAAGTGCAAAAAGGAGAAGAAAATAAGTGTTTGGAGTGGGGATACAGCAAGATGGGGAGGGGGCATAGTAAGCGGAACGGGAGTCACTCACCTACTCAGGCCAGTACACAAGTGAAGCGTCCTGGTTCTGGCCACAAAAGGAGCATTTTGCCTGCACTGGGGAAGAGGACAGCCAATCTCGGGCAGGGGAGGAGGAAGGTGGGTGAAGGGACGCACTGCAAGACCGGTATGGCAGAGGCTAGAAATGAAAAAAAAGAGAAATAGCAGTCCAAAATAGTGAAAAAGGAGGATAAAACAGGTTTTTGGAGCGGGGATGCAGCGAGATGGAGAGGAGCACAGAAAGTGGGACGTGGTCACTCTCCTCATCATTCCAGGACAAAAGATGGTAAAGCATCAAAGTCCTGGCCACAAAAGGAGTATTTTGCCCGCAATGACAAAAAGGAAAGCCTTTATCAGGCAGGGGCAGAGGGAGGAGTATAAGCGAGTGGGCTCGGGAGGGGTCACACTGGTAGGCAGATACGGCTAAGAAAACAAAGAAAAAAGGAGCCCGAAGGGCAAAAAAGGAGAAGACAGGGTTTTGGAGTGGGGATGCAGCAAGATGGGGAGAGGGCACAGAAAGCAGCAAAGGGGCCACTCACCTCGTCAGGCCGGTCTCAAACAAAGTATTTTGCCCACGCTGATGAAAAGGACATTCTGTCTCAGGCATTGGAGGCGCGAAGAGGGCGGGTGAGAACTGGATCAATGGATCAAGTGTAATCAATTGTGACTAACCATTGCTCATGAGTCCCTCCTTGTAAAGTCAGTTTACCAGGATACAGTATACTGTACTTGAGAGTGACATTTTGCTGTATTTCTTTTTTTCTTGCAATAGAAATCACTACTATTTTGGTTCCAAATTCTCTCCAAATTCTCTCTGCGATCCAGTTTTTCAAAGCCAGTGTTTTCAATCAAGGAGGTTATAGGATCTGCTTTTTGTTAGGTGAGAACTATTTACTGCTGTTGAAGGTGTAACTACCTCCCAATAACTTGATAATGGCAATCTTGGACTGGGAGGTAAGGTTGCGTAACCCTGAACTTAGTATTCTTTGCAATCTGAGGCTGGTTGTACTGGATATATGATGCCATGCATTCTTTTTTTCTCAACAACGGCATAGCACATATTGCCATGGATGTGACTGTTATGTGCAAGTGAAAGGTGATGGGAGGTTGTTTCTCCTACATCCAGTTGATGCTATGTGAACTGTTGGGGGGAGGAGAGAGAATGTTTAATGACTGCTGAAAGCACTGTTTGGGGCTTTAACACTGACTCTATTATTTAGTAGTGCTCATTCAATTGCCATAAGATGTGTTGACAAGGAAATGTTTTCAATAGTAAAACGTCACAGTAGTTGTCCTGCCCTGGCCAAGTTCAGAGAGGTCTGAAGGTACAGCACAATCCTGGAGATCCTGGCTCGATTGTTTTTCACATCTCCATTGTGTTCAATAAAAATCACCATTTTCACATGGCCAATTGTCCTCGAGCAAATTCCCTTGAGAAGCTCCCCCAACCAAAATGTGTTGTTGCCACTCTAAACTCTAAACTCAGACTTGTTTATCAGTTTATGAAGACACTTCAAAGAACTCTGAGACTTAGGTTCAGTGGCTTAGGTGGAGTCCTGACCCGACTGAATCCCTAGACACTCTATGAATGCCACAGCGGAGGAATGATTTGGGTAATTTTCCATAATTATCCAAAGTATGTTGGTGACCTCTGCATACAAAATTAGCCCATGAAGAAGCAGCACCCCACAATGCTCTCCTTAAAAAGGTTGTGTCTATTACTTCTACAAAGATAAATATCAGTATTTTGACATGCTGAGAGATGCACCCCCAGACATGGACTTTCACCACATATTTTGGATTTTGTGCACTGCACAGGTGCACTCTCAAAACGCCATCCTGCTGACACATTCAAGAGAGATGGGTATTTCATCAGTGAAAGCAGGTCTGTGAGTCCTTTTCTATCCCAATCCACTATTTTCTATGTACTATTTGATTCTCCTTGTTCATGTCTAAGATCAAAAATGAGAGGCTAGAACATACCACTAACAAAACATCATTGTACTGAATATTAACATTAATAATCAATACACAAAAAGTAAAGTTCCGACATTTTTTAATGGTGGGAGTGACACAATATTTGCTGTTTGCCATTATTCAATACACCGTTTCTGAATAGTGCGCATCTTATACAGTAGATTTTTTTTCCCTTTCATGGAAAGTAACCTAAAGACAGAAAGACAATGGGGGTCATTAGGACCTTGGCGGTAAGGGGTTAACGGCGCCAGTAATGGCGCCTGAGCCGTCAGTCCCTTGCTGCCCCATTACGAGTCTGCTTGCGGGACCCGCAAAGGGTGCCTGGTAAAACCAGGCACCCTTAGCGGGTCCCGCTAGCAGACCAGGGAGCTAACAACGGGCCCGTTATTAACGGGCTCGTAGTTAGCTCCCTCCCCATTCCCATTGAGCCCTATGGTGGCTCGAATGGGGATGTACCGGGTCCGTGTTCCTTAAATGAGGAATTACCGGGTCCTCCAAAGTTGGAATGGCCCGGTAATTCCTCATTCAAGGAACCCGGACCAGGTGCCCGGTAAGGGGGTAACCATGCCGCAAATTGCGGCATGGTTACATCCAAGGTCGTAATGACCCCCAATGACCTATTAAACAGCACTGTACACATACCACCCCACATTTGAGAACACGGGAGATGGACATTTTGCTCCAGGATCAGGGAGGCGTGTTTGTGTACCAAAACACAGCGAAATCACACTTAAGTCACTGTCAGAGAGGGGGCCTCCACAGCCCCCGAACTGTGAGGGGGGCTGCAGCCACATGTCCAGAGGGTCCCCATCTCACCCCTCACCCTGACTAACATCTGGGTGAGGCTGGGATAGGGCCGACTGTGGATGGATGCATGGGAAGGATGCATTCTGCCTCTGGCCCTGTGCCCCATCTGCCAGTGTGACCCCCGCATCAGCCCTCACTCTGAGTAACATCAGGGTGAGCGCTGGGCTGGAGCCAACAGCGGATGGCTGCGTGGGAAGAAGATGCTCTGTCTCTGGCTTCCCTTCTGCATCAGACAGGAACTAGGTTACTCTCCCAGTTTCTTGTCTGTGTACAGTGCAGGAGCCAGACGCCTGGATTAACAGAGCAGACCAGTGCAACGAAGCTGCCATGGGAAACAGGTAAGAACACATTTTTTAATTATTGTGTATGTGTGTATTGTGCATGTGAGTGACACATGTCGGGTATGTATGTATGTATGTATATAGTGTATGTGCAAGTGACTAGTGGGTGAATGTGTATGTGATTATGTGTATCTGTCTAGTGTGTGTGTGTGTGTGTGTGTGTGTGTGTGTGTGTGTGTGTGTGTGTGTGTGTTTGTGTGTGAGTGTGTGTTCTGGGTGAGTGCCCATGTGGAGAATGCAGTGAATGTAAGAGGATTAGGAGAGAATGGTTATGAATGTGATTGTATGAATGTTCTTGGTGGGTGCCTGTCTGGAGAATGCAGTGTGAATGTTCTGGGTGTGTGAGAGTGAATATGAGAGCAGGTGTATTGGTGAGTGAATGGTGAGTGAATGGGTATGAATGGCATTGTGTGTGAATGTTCTTGGTAGGTGGCTCCCATGTGGAGAATGCAATGTGAATGTTCTGAGTGTGTGAGTGAGTGAATGTGAGAGAAGGTGTATGGATGTATGGTTTTGAATGTGATTACGTGTGCGTACGAGGCTCTGGGGGCAAGGAGCACTGGAGCATTGTTGACATGTTCTTAAGTGACATGGCATGTTTTGCTGGAATTTATAGGCAAAGCCAACTTGATGAGTTTTATTACGGGGCTAGACTGACATTTTGGTGCAGCCAATCTAACCGTTGCTTACTGCGGAATTACATTTTTTACTGCGCATCTATGATAAACCAATCATGGCAAGTGTGCTTAGGTGTCTAGACTTACATTAGAATTATATTGGCACCAGTTCGGTCATGTTTCCTTACTGTTACATGGTTTTTTTTAATGGCAAAGCCAACAGAAGTATATTCTTATGTGGGGTACTTGATATGATATGATATGATATGGTATTTATAATATACTTACATATATTTGCAGAGCCAGCTAGGACATGTTTTCTTATAGTATCATTACTGGCAATATGCGCAAATCAAACATGAGTATGTACTTATATGGGAATACTGGCATATACTTGTATAGCCAGCGTGGATATGTATGGGCACAGCCAGCTTGAACATGTTATACTGGCGTAAATTGTGGGGAAAAGCATGCAAATACATTTGAGAGAAAACCCAGAGGCAGGCTCCAGAAGCTGTTAGTAACTTGCATCTATTGGATTTTTTCCACGATTTACCCTACAAAACCAATTGCAAACTCTGTGGCTTTTTACCCAGTTTTTCGCAGAAAGTGTGCTCTGTAATGTATCATTTTGACCTATTAGTCAACACATTTTCTCAGGGGGAGAACCTCCCCGAACCTCATTTTGTTGGTTGTTTCGTCCTAGTCTGCAATACATGTAGTTGGATAGGAGCACATACACAAGGAAGCACTGTTGTGGAATAATACTTGAAAGTCTAAAGAAACCCTTTCCTTGGGATGAATGGCATATCAAAGGTGTCTGTCAAGTGCATATCCTATTTTCAATTAAATTATGTGTTTCTCTAATTTGTGGAACTGCAGGTGCACTTTATTACACCACAAATGTTGGCATTGGATACAATTGAAAGGTTGCTTGTAAAGGTACTAAAATCATCATAATGAAGATGGGTCACTTTGCTCTTTCGAATGGCGCAATGCTAGAGAGGTAAAGAAATTGGAACTCTGTTAATCCCCTGTGGCTGTCAGAGCACTGAAGTGTGAGCCAGACAAGAAAGTGACTGTGTCCCCGCACCCAACGCTTTCAGTGCGGTGCAGTAACGAGGTTCTAGAACAAGATATGTATGTAGAAGTGGATTAGAAAGGACATTTGCGGACTCCCTATCTCCAAGGTCGGTCTTGACCTCTACTGTTCTGACCTGACTGTGTAAATTCACCATGATGTGAGAGTGAGTTGGGCAGGTTTTTGGGTCCGAACTGTCCCCTAGAAGAAGCTGTGTTCCTTGGTCCTGATGAAGGCAGATGCTCTTTGAACATTTATTGACCTCTCAGCCGAAATTCGAGTTGGCCTTTACAAAGTGATCCATATCTTGAAACACACATTTGTCATTCATGAACTGGCACGTCCGAGGGGTGAATTCGTTCACCACAGGGTGGGGAATTTTTTGGTTCCCCTACTTGGCCTTGAGCCAGGACCAGGCTTGAACAGCCGTCATTTTCTTTGTTTTTCAATGTTGTTCAATGTTGGTTGTTTGTATTTGTATTCTGTCTACAAGTATGTAGAATTATCTGGGTATGGCTGAGGCATGGGTTATGTGTGTAGGGGTAGGGCTTTGCATTGTAGAGTTTGTATGAACAATATTTGCTTCTCCCATTATTTTGTCATTTGTTGAAACTTTTTAATGTACATTCAGAGTTTGTGCATTAAATGACTGTTTCTACATATTGCATGTAGCCTTCGCATTATTGAACTGGATGGTTATTCATGGGACTCGTTTCCTTGTTGGCAGAGTGGTAATCTCAGCATGTTATGGTTTTCTTAGAGATGCCATTTTCCAGGACTCTGTATCCTGGGCTCTCAAGGCCAGAGGGGAACGAGAATGAGTTGGTCACTTTAACGATAAACATTTGACACGAAATATGCACACCGAAGGTGTCCAAGAAGGACATTGGCAGTTTACATAGAAAAAGCTTTTACAACACAGGTACTAGACCCCGGTTAAATTCTATGAAGTAGGTATATAAGACAGTAACCGGCCAGAGAGCCAGTGCACCTAATGCAGACATCTAAAATATTTTGTTGTCAACGCTAAAAACTAGCTGTATATTGAAAAATCATTAATGATATATTAGTTGTCATTAGAGGCCATACCTCACATTGCACAGCATGTCATTTATTACCATGAACTTTACTGAAGCTCAACACCTAACAAAACATATTGAGGAGGACAACAAAAGCAGAGGTTTGGGGAATACTCAGCGATTCCCTGTCCTAGAGTTAGAAATCCCTCAATGTCAGACCCACGATAACTTGACAAAGACCAGCCAGAAACTCTGGTGACTAGAATTGATGAAAATCACCATCCTTCCAGTGGTTGCCTATATTTGGACGTAAGCAGAGTCCAACCCCAGGATCAGGCCCTGTGAACAAGTGAAGAAAAATAGAATAGCTCCTAGCAGACTTGTGGAAAGAAGTGTTGAGGGCACTTCAAATAAATCTGACTGTTAGTGACTGCTATCCTGTGGATTTCCCAGAAAGGTGACTCTTACTTTGAGACAGTTGAACACAGAAAATAACTTTTAGGTTTGCTTATTTAAACCCAATGAGAAGCCAATATGTTGCTTGTTTGTCATTTGGTTCCCTTTCAACTGAAGGAGACGCTACCCTGTCATTTGTTTGGGAGTAGACCATTAACCTTTGTTACTGTAAAATAAATACAGATGCAACTTTGGTCTCTGTCTCATTAATCCCTGCTCAGCTTTCTGACAGATCCAAATTAAGGTTAGTCAGGTCAGGCCAGGGTGCACAGCAAGGGACATAGGACTGAGTAAATGGGCCACCCCTGAAGCATACAAATTACATCTAGAGGTGACAAGCACCACAATGGAAGGTGAAACTATGTAAATTCAGGCACAGGAAGGTGAAGGGTACATTATGGACTTTCTTGAGATAAAACTGTAAAATATGGAACTTTATGCAATACTTGGAACTTTCCTCTTGAGATTTCTGGTAGCCTATTTGGAACCACTGTATTTAAGGCATATCCGGGAAACGCAACTCCCTTAGCAATGTGTCTTTTGGAGAAGAAGATCTGTTTCGGAGGCAGTGGCAGATGGTGTATACTGAGTGTGGTATTCTAGATGTTGTGATTGATGGCATGTGTGAGTGCAGGGGCCTGGTGGAATGCTCAGATGGAGCTTGGAGTCTTGGGGCACCTGAGTGTTCCAGCAACTGATGGTTGGGACTTAGAGCTGGGCAGGGAACCAGGTGGAGGCCAGTAGATCTTCTCTTCTACTTCTTACCTATACTATGTAACAAAGAGACAATAAAGCATGTTCCTGTTTCTACTTACCTTGGTCAGCCTGGTTCCTGCTCCTTGTACATCACTGGCCCAGGGTACATCTTGCAGGAGGTAAGATACATCGCTGGGCAATTGGTGAAAGTCACACCCATTATGCATGTCACACATTCTGTTATGCACAGTGCTCCAGTTCTGGAGCGCTCTGCATGACAGAAGGATTGACTATGACCTGTACAGACCATATACCATGCTGGAAGTAGCACTATGGGAGAACATGTAAATCACGTTTCCTCCCTGCTGCTTGGCGGCCCTTTTATCCAGGTGACCAGGTGTGAGGGACCAGGTACTGGACCATTCTCCAAGATGAGATAAGTTAAAAAAGGAATGGTTGCGTATGCGTTGTTCAGGTGTTTGTGTCATTCATGGAGGGAAGGAATGCAGTGCTTGGAGGAAACAATATGAAACAGGAAGAGGGTTGACAGACTAGCAACGGCACTGTGATTTTAAGTAACAACACCATTAATTGTAAACAAATGGCTGCAAGGCAATGTTTTTTTCAGAGCAACATTGGCATACTGGGCATAACCATGTTATCTTTGCTGTTCTTACTGTGGCACTAGTGCTGTACATTCGCACAGCCAGCATCAACATAACTTCTTTAGTGGCAATACTGGCATTATTGGGTACAGTCAACATGAGTGCTGTCACAGCAGATGTATCAACAAACAATTCAGATGCAAGGTATCAGTTCACTGTATTTAATACAACAGAAAATGTTGAAAATAGCGTTTCACTGAGCCCAAGGAGTGGGTGGCTGGAATGGCTATAAATTGTTCCAATTCTCATAGGGCCAAGGTTCTAAGTCCTCCCCTCTAATTTGAACAAATCTGCCTTATCAGAGGTAAACAGACAGTTTCTGGGATATTGAGTGCCCTGTCCTTTTTTTGTGGCAACTTGCAGAGTCTTTCTTGTCTTTTGTCAGCCTTGGCAGGATATTGCACTGGTCTACTTGGACTTCGTGGATACCTTGCACAACAACCCCTGATTCAGTTGATCATCTTGACGAGGAAAGGGTGTCAGATTCCTTTGCTGGTGTTGGAACTAGGGGTTAATCAACTTAACTGCCCTTGTCAGCTAGGTGCGCCCTGTTCAGCTAGTTACTCTTATATGTTATCCCTCTCTCTTGCTCTCTTTCTCCTCACTAAGCCTGGGTGAATTTATTCATGCAAACTTCGACCCAACATAATTTCAAGGGGCTCAAAAAGTTCAAACCAAGGTCGAACTTACGATAAGTCTGAACCAAACGTTCAAACCCACTGGCAATATAAGGAGCAATTGGGTTGAATTCCAGCCAGGCTTGGGCAGCTTTAAGGAGCCAGGAAGTTTTTGTGGAGGCAGGCTTTGGACAAACATTTTTTTTAAAATAGTTAAAAGAATAACATAATCGTAAAAAATATAATAATAACAAAAATAAGACCACATATACATTTGAAGGTGTTGTTTACTGTATGTTCTGGTCGCTCAGATAAAACAGGTATGTTTCATTGGTTTTGGAATGTATATGCTTGCTCTCATTTTTTAAGATTTTTTTAAGATTAAACATAATAGTGCAAGTGGTCTGGGGGCATGTGGGAATTAGAACTGAAAGTGACCATTATGGGTCAAGCTGATTCGAGACTCTTCAAACCCATAGTCATCTAAGGGCTCGCTCGAAGAGTCACGAATCCAATGAGCCATGCCTCCAGACAAAGCTTACTACCCTCAGTGAAAATGCTGGAGCTGATTCGAAATGCTCATACCAAATAATTGTGCTATTGATTTGAAGCATTTAGAACCGACTCTGGATTGTGATTTTAAGTGGCAATACAATTAATTTTGAGCAACTGGCTGCAGGGCAATGCATTTTCAGGGCAACATTAGCATATCCAGCATAAGCATGTTGGCTTTGCCAACATAAATGGGTTCTTATGGTGACACGACTACCATATTCTGGCACAGCTAACATCAACATAACGTCTTCAGTGACAATGCTGGCATTATTGGGAGCAGTCAACATGATTGCTGTCATAGCAGATGTATCCGCAAACAATTACTATACAAGTGTTTGAGTTCACTTTATTAATTGAATACAAGAGAAAATCTAGGGGTTAACATTTGACTGAGCCCAAGGAGTGGAGGGTTCTAATGGGTTAACATTGATCCGATGCTCTTAGAGATAAGGTCCTAAATCCTTCCCTTTATTATAGGTCAAGCTGATTCAAGACTCTACAAACCCATAGTTGCTGAAGGGCTTGAAGAGCCTTAAATCCAATGAGTCATGTCACTAGACAAGATTTACTACCCTCAGTGAAAATGCTTGAGCCGATTCTAAATGCTCCGACCAATTTATGGTGCTATTGATTCAAAGCGTTTCGAAGCGGCTCTAGATTCCAACCTTGGCTCGACCCTGTAGAAAAACATTTTGTCTTGACTCATAAGACACTTTGAATCACTGCAAAGTGATATGAAAATCTGGCAAGGAGGTTTAGGAAAGGTTTGACCAGGCCTATTTTTCACAGTTCTCCGCCTTAATTGTGTCCGCCTTATTAATCTCTGTGCTATCTCCTTCAGTCTTCTCCCTCTCTACTCCTCTGCTTGCTCACTGATTCTCCCCTTTTCCATTCTTGTCTCCCCTTCCTTCACCTCTACATTCTCTTTCTACTCCACTTCCATTCATTCCCTTTTTAGTGCTTTACTGCTTTATCACAGCTCCTGTCTTCTGTCTTCCACTCAATCTCTCCCTCCTCCTTCTACACCTCTCTCTCTTTTGGCCTTCCCTCCTCAGTGCACTGCCACTTTCTGAACTCCCCCTTGCTCTCCATACTCATAACACCAACAGTATCTGTTAACTCTGTTCCAATTTTTTCCCAACAGGGAGCCACCTCTTGGAAACTTAACTGGTCAAGTGCATGTAAATGTGATTTGGGGAGGGGTTGGGGGTGTGTATGATTGGCCATTACTTGAGATGACTACAGAAGCAGCAAGTGTAAGCACTTATTTCACTTTAAGGGTCCATGTGCCTACGTATGTAATATCCTTGTTACATAGAAGTTTATAGCTGCCTGCAGATTCTTATCCCTGCAGAACGTTCATGCAGCACGCATCAGCCAGCTGAGCGAGAGAGGGAGAGCGTGCCGGGAGCAAGAAACGAGGAAAAGGAATGTGGAATGTAGATTGAACCACAACAGCTGCTGGCCCTGGCCGATGGACTCATTGGGCCTCATTACGAGTCTGGCGGTAACCGCGGCGGTAAAACCGCCTGGTTACCACCGGACTCGTATTACCATTCCGCCTCCGTGATTCCCGGAATTACCGGGGCATAACAACCCCGGTTTTCCGGGAATCACAGAGGCAGAATGGTGTTAATCCCCATTCCCATCGAGTCCTATGGGACTCGATGGGAATGGGGATCATGGAAACACCGGCAGCATCTCATAATGCTGCCGGTGTTTCCTCGTCCGCCTGCAGGCGGGCGGTGTTAAACCCGCCAGGTCAGACCTGGCGGGAACATCACCTCCCGCCTGCAGGAGTTGTGATCGCCCGGCATGGAAACAACGGTGGCGGCGGGTTTACCGCCACCGTTGTTTCCATACCGGGCGATTTGTAATGAGGCCCAATTGTCTCCCTCCTCCTTATATGTTATAATGTACTTCATATATACATTAAACTTACTTATTTCAGCCCCATAGTATCCTCTTTGTTTGTCACCGGACACTTCAAGTGGCGACGAGGATTGCAGTGAACCTCTCACAGCTGACATCCACCAGGCCGCTCCGCTCAAGCCCGAGCGTTGCAGCGGCCCGATTTGTCAATACGGCAACGTTTTCCATTGTATTGTTCAGTCAGCTCCTCTGATCATTACACTGCTGTGCCGTGCATCCGTGAGTGTTTTCCCTATACGCGTTTCTTCACTTCCTCCACCGTTTGAGACGCATGCGCATTAGATCGGTGCCCTTAAAGAGACATACACGCTTATTTCTATGTTTGTAAATAACGTAAAGTAGAAACGTTTAGCGAGCGTGTCAGTACAAGTACTTAAAGGGACACGCACATCATTTCAGAAAGACTTTTAATGGAAAAGAAAAGCTGCATTTTACATGTTGTATCCACATACAATTATAAGGAAATATGGTGAAATAACATTGCACTGTGCAGAGAATATACAGCAGCTACTGGGAGCATATTGAGGGCTTATGCAATTGATTTTCTGTTTTCATTAACTGTTCCATACCAACAAAAGGAGACTCTTATGTGCATTGCCTCTAAGGAATTTCAGCATAATTCAATTCAAATTATTTAACCACACATTGACTTGACTTTAGTGGGTATACTATAATACCCAGTTGGTAGTGATGACATTCAGCAGTGTGCCTCCTCCAGCATTATTTATGCCTGATGCAGAAGAACCTAATATTCCTTGGAAAAGGTGGATACGGTCCTTTGAACACTATGCAGGTGTGGTGTGTGTTCCAAATTGTAGTGCTGACAAGAGAAAGTCACTGTTATTATAATGTTTAGGACCGGCTGGTCAAGAAAAATATGAGTCTTTACCAGAACTTCCTGCTGATGAAGATGTAGACATTAATGAATATGAACGCACTATAAAGAAGATAAACAAACATTATGAAAAAAAGTGATTATCATCCTGGAGAGATACAAGTTTGGCAAACGAACACAGGAGGAGGGAGAAAGTGTTGAAAAATATGTGACTGCTTTACGCAAACTTGCCAAAACATGCAACTTTAATGAGCAATTAGATGAAAGGTTAAGAGACCAATTCATGTTGGAATGCAGAAGTGTAAAAGTAAGAGAGAAGTTATGGTCTGGAAATGATCCTTTGCTAGATATTGTGCTTAGAGTGGCAAAAGAAGTGGAGCACACTGAAGAGTGTGTGAAAGAACTTGAGAACAAGACGAAATCTGTAAAATTAGAGTCAAGCAATGTAAAACTTGCCAAATTAACATGTGACAATACTGATGATAAAAAATCCATTGCTTTGGTGACTAACTCCAGAATTAAGAAGAAAATATCCAATAAGTCACATCAATCACCACCGGACAGAGGAAAGCACAGATCCAATCAAAAAGGCAATACAAGCAGCTACTACAGGAAGGAAAATTCCATTACCAACTCAAGAAAGAAGGGTGAAGGCAGATGTTACAGATGCAACAGTGCAAATCATTGGGCAGATGATCCTGAATGCCCAGCATTGAAGATCATATGTAGTAGTTGTAAAGGAAAGAGACACTATTCCAAGTGTTGCAGATCACGCAGCATGTCCACCAACTGGATAGGTGGAAATTCTAGTAGTGATCGCAGTGATCAAGATGAAGGTGAAGAATGTGTATTTGTGGTCATTGATGACGAAGATGAAAAGGTATTAGATAGTCCCAAAGCCAAAGTTCATCTTGATGGTGTCGAAATTGACATGATGATTGATACAGGAGCAAAGTATACTTTGGTACCACAACAACTATGGGATAAAAAAAGACATGAAAATCTACATGAAACAGATATCAAACCCAGAGCGTATGGTGGTGTGAAGATAGATACCATAGGATGGTTTTGGGGCAATTTGAAATTCAAAGGAAGAAGAGCAAATGGAAAGATCTACATCACTGACTCAGGTCAAACTCCCCTATTGAGCTGGATTCATCAAAGCAAATTACAAGTGAAAATAGATTCAATTGCTGAAGAATCTGTGTTTGCTGTTCAGGATGAGCCTAATAAACAAAAGATTGACCACACAGTGAAGAATTATATTTCTGAGGATGTCATGACAGAAGTGTTTCGCAATGGTATAGGATGTCTTCGGGGATATGTGCATGAGATAAGACTTAAATCCAATCATACGCCGGTAGTTCAGAAATTAAGGAGTGTTCCAATATCCATGAGAGATGAAGTCAGGAGAGAGATCAAACTCATGGAAAGTCAAGGCATAATTGAAAGCATAGACGCCAGTGAATGGGTGTCGCCATTGGTAGTTCTCAGGAAGAAGTCAGGAAAGCTACGAATTTGCATTGATATGAGAGAACTTAATAAATGTATTATACCGGATAGACATTCTTTGCCCAATATTCAAGAGCTGATATCTACCATTGGGCCTTCAAGTCATTTCTCCACCCTTGATCTTACATCAGCTTACCAGCAAGTCAAGTTACACGAGAAGTCGAAACATCTTACGGCCTTTATCACACCGGATGGGTTATACCAGTTTAAGAGAATGCTGTTCGGTCTTGTGTCGGCGGCATCTGTCTTTCAGAAGATTGTGCATAGACTATTCGAAAGAGTGCCAGGAGTGATATGTTTCCAAGATGATATACTGATTGGTGCGAATAGTAAAATAATTCATGATGAAAGATTGAAATATGTGTGTGGAAAACTCTGTGGAGCAGGAATGACTTTAAGCAAAGAGAAATGCAAAATTGACTGTTCTGAAATTGAGTATTTAGGGCATAATATTTCAGCCGAGGGAATATCTCCAAAGGAACAATTGGTCAATGCCATAAAGAATATGCCCAGACCAAGTACCAAAGAAGAAGCACGTAAGTTTTTAGGTATGGCAGAATATTACTCAAAGTTTGTCCGTAATTTTGCTGTACATACTGTTGTCCTACGTGAAGCCAATAAAAAAAAGGTTTTACGTGGAACAACGAATGCGAGGAAGAGTTTGAATTTATTAAAACTGCTATTGATAAGGCTCCTGCTCTAAAAGATTTCAGTAGCGATAAGAAAGTCATCATTGCCACAGACGCCAGCAATATTGGATTGGGAGCTGTTGTCACTCAGGAACATAATGGGCGAGAGATGGTAATAGCATTCACCTCGAGACTTCTTAAAGGAGCTGAAAAATCGTACGCAGCAATAGAAAAAGAAGCCTTGGCAATAAAGTGGTCGGCAAAGTAGAGTTCCGGACAGACCACAAACCATTAATCCATGTAATCATCTCCAAAGGATTGGACAAAGTGTCCAATCGGATCAGAAGATGGGTGATACTCCTTCAGGAGTATAATTGCAATGTACGATATGTGCCAGGTACAAACAATATTGCAGCTGATTGTTTGTCACGTTTGACTAATGTGTCAGAAACTACAGATGAAGATGATAATACTGAAAATGTTCTTAATATTGAGACCAATTCCATTTAAAGGGTGGAGTGGAGTGAAGCTATAAAAAGTGACAGTGCTATGATTAATCTTAAAGTGTTAATATGCAGTCAAGCTCCATGAAATAAAGCCATGTTTGAAAAAGCCAATCTCTCAGAATATTGGCCTATTGCTGATGAATTGCATGTACATAAGGACATAGTTATGAGAGGAGACAAGATAATTCCACCGAGTAGTTTGAGAAGAAGAGATATGGAACTCGGACATGAGGGCCATCAAGGGATGGTGAAAACCAAGCAACGCATAAGAAATGACTACTGGTGGCCAGGATGCGACCTGCAAATAGAACGACATATCAGGGATTGTATCCTTTGCCACAATAATGATAAGAGTTGTGTGGGAGTAAAACAAACCATGGTTGTGACCGAAATTCCAGATAAAGCATGGAAGGATTTGAGTATGGATGTATTGGGTCCAGTGTGCAGTGCTGGTGTACAAAAATATTGTTTAGTAGTAATTGATTTGCTCACTAGATGGGTTGAATTACTTATTGCACCCAATATCACTGTAAATACTGTGATCACTTTCCTATCTGAAATATGTGAGAGGGAAGGTTTTCCGAGTAGCATCATGACAGATAATGGTACTCAATTTAGATCCAAAGAGATGAGAGTATTTTGCAAAAAAATATTCTATTCTACATAAAAAGAGTGCAATTTACCATCCTCAAACCAATGGTACTGTAGAGCGCTTCAACAAAGTGTTGAAACAGACCATTAGGTTGGCATGGTCCAACGGCATGGATTGGGAAAAGGCTGTCAAGGAGAGAATTGTTGCACATAGGTTCACACCCCATTCAACTACAGGCCTTTCTCCATTTGAGTTAAGTAGGGGTAGAAAAGCGCACACCAAATTAGCGCCCATGTGGTTAGGTAATGAGAACAATAGAGTCAACAAAGACTTTGGATCGGTGTGTGACAAAATAAGGGATACCCAGATGAGGAACAAAAGTGTTTACGATGAAAAGAGGCCCATGGGCAAATATGATGAAGGTATTGTGGTGGGAAAAATGGTAAGAGTTAATTTGCCCCCTGTTCTCAGAGAAGGTCCCTGCAAATGGTCCAAGCCTATCAGGGTGTTAGAAGCATTCAAACACTCTGTCAGAACTGAGGATGGTAGAATCTGGAATGTCAAAAGAGTATGGATATGTGGTGACAACATACACTCAGCTGACAATAGAGGTAAAGTGATGGTGAGGAAAGAGGATGGTAGGAAAGAAGGCCAAATTGAAGTGAGTAATAAGAAAGATCAGAATATCGTATGTGAGAGGAAGAATGTGCAAGAGGTGAGATCCAACAGGTCCGAATTAATTTCCTTGCCCAGTCACATCAGCGAGATGTCCCGCAGTTCCAGATGTGGGAGACCATATCGCAAGCCCAGAAAAATGGAGGACTTTGTGTGAATATGTACATAGACATTTGTCATCACTATTGTTGTTTCATTATGTTGTATATAAAGGAAGGGAGATGTGTAATATCCTTGTTACATAGAAGTTTATAGCTGCCTGCAGATTCTTATCCCTGCAGAACGTTCATGCAGCACGCATCAGCCAACTGAGCGTGAGCGAGAGAGGGAGAGCGTGCCGGGAGCAAGAAGCGAGGAAAAGGAATGTGGAATGTAGATTGAACCACAACAGCTGCTGGCCCTGGCCGATGGACTCATTGTCTCCCTCCTCCTTATATGTTATAATGTACTTCATATATACATTAAACTTACTTATTGCAGCCCCATAGTATCCTCTTTATTTGTCACCGGACACTTCAACGTAACATCCGGCCACAATCTTTGAATCACTTCCTGTGCAGAAACTATCGCCACAATGTCTGAGACCCAGAGTCTCCCGCTCAGTCATAGTGTAATGCTTCCACATTCTGAGAGTGCCAGGAATTCACAAGAAGGCATGTGCATAATTTGGATCCGCTGGACGCACTGTTCTCCCGAGCTGCTTACTTTCTGCAAACCAGACCTCACTACCGTATAACCGGAAGATGTTCTAGGTAGTAGGTATGTGATTTGCAGTCTTTTCTTGTCTTTCTACTGTATTGCTCATGTTGTGATCCATCTTCATACTGTTAATGGTGCTTGGGGACATTATGGTGGGAAAATCAATAAGAATATGGATGGCCTAAGGGATGCTCTATAAATCCCCTCCAGTCCCTACATCATGGAGAGGGGGGCAGTCCCCCATTCCAAGGTACCCCAAACCCATCCACTAGCCTTAAGTCGGGCGCTTTGCCACAGTGTATTTTTACAGTGGCAGTAATGGTAAATATTGGCACAATTAGCATGATTAACAACGTCTTCTTATAGTGGCAATATTGGCCTAAATTGACACAGCCAGAACAAAAATGTCTTTTAACAGTGTTAATATTGGTATTGTTAGGAAAAACACACAAGTGCATGTCCTTAAAGTGGCAATACTTGCATTTACTAGCAGAGTCAGCATGGCAGTTTCTTCATGCAGTGTATTGGCTGGTATTATTGGACACAGACAACTTGTGTTGTCTTGTGTCCTTATAGTGATAATATGGGCATGTATTGATACAGTCAGAATGACAACATTTTCTTGCAGTGGAAATATGATTGTTATTGCCAGTTTTATTAGGCACAGCCAACATATATCTGTGCTACAGTGGCACAACTAACATGTTTTGCCAAATCCAGTATGTGAATGTCTTCTTACAGTTGAAATACTAACATTATTGGGCATCAACTGCTTGAGTGTGTTCATACTATTACAATATAACTTACACTGGCACAGCCAGTATATGCATGCAAGCATCTTCCTACAGTGTAATATTGGAATTATTAGGTATAGTGAGCATGGGTGTGTGTTTACATGGTAACAAGGAATATGTTGATACACCTAGCATAATACTTTCTTCTTACAGTGGCAATACAGAAAATATTGGGCATAGCCAACTTGACTGTGTTCTTGCAGTGGCAACACTGACATATATTTACACACCCAACTTTGCTGTACACATTGAACTTGGAATCCCTCACATTGGTGACGAGTGGCAAATGGCCCCTCTCTCACATTGGTTGGTGGTATGGTCTAATCCAAATGTCTCCTTAACACATATGATTATTAAAACTTTGACCACCAGTCTGGCAAGATGTAAAATTGCATGGTTTACCTATACCCACAAATGTACATATCAGCTGAATGCTCAGAGTTTGCAATGTCCGTCTGCCCTCCTATTACCGGCTACGGTAAACACATATAAGCAAATGTTTCACTCTATCATTGTGTCTAAGAGAGAAACATCTGGGCTCAGGGTAGGCTCTAACAGAAAATATATGCTTATTTCTGGTCTAGAGGGTATTCAGCCATATCTTCTGCACAGCCACAAGCTTATAGATCTTTGGGCACTGACCAGGCCAAGTTTTAATTCTCTATGGCTCAGGATGAGAACTAAAAACTGGTTGAGTATGGTGGAACAGGAAATTGTGGTAAGCGTAGTAAGTATAGAACTCACCGCTAATGCAAAAATGCTGTATAGGCCATCCAGGTAGTCATATTGTGATGTATCAGAGCGTGTTACAAGAGTTCCTCAGTCTGAAACCGAGACGGTCCATCCCAAACTTAGAGGACAGTAAGGTTATATTGAAGTAATGTGAAACAAGTGACTATTTCAAATATCGAATGATAGGCGGGAATAGATGACCCCAAGAGGACTCACCATATTCAAAATGAATGATGTACGTATAACATGTAGGAATTCTCTAATGGACAGTGTCACCATGTACAGCGGTACCGAAGAGGCGCCAAAATTTATATTGAAATGAAAAATAAAGAATAAAAATTAAAGAATAAAAAATAGGCACGACATTCTTAGTGTCATTCTAAAATACTTGGAGGATAATCAGTCATCAGAGGGACCCAAACAAGAGTACCTTGCTTTAATAAGGAGTTTCCAAGGGGACTTCAAATACCATATCCCACGAACCCAAGTATGTGATCACTGTGTAGACATATCAGCATGCAAGTGCTGGACTTACAGATCGGTGTCTCTAACAGTGAAGAAAATGCAATAATATGCTGAGCGTACGTCAAATATATGACCATCGTCTAGACATATCAGCATGCAAGTGCTGGATTTACAGATTGGTGTCCATACCAGTGAAGAAAACGGAATAATATGGTGAGCGTACGTCCTTAGAGAAAGCTACAAATCTATTAAGTTCATGTTGAATTACCTAGTTACACTAGTATATGAGTAGTGGTAACTTGTCCGGTATCCACTATAGCAGTGCCAATTCAGGACGTGAAACCCTGGCTGGGTACACGTATTAGATGTGCAGACACATATCTGGTAAAAGAAGTATAGCGTGATAGATTCAGTATGTGATGATTAGTCTATGGTAGATTAACTGTGGGTAAAGGTGTGATCTATGGAGTAAAATGATGAGCGTACCTCATAGCAGTTCCTTGAATGGGAGAGTTGATCCTGTCTCAGTTGCCTAGGGAACCAAAGCATGCAACTGGTTCAGGCGATGGGCGGTTGCCGGGATCTGTTCAGTCAACTATATAAAAAATGCAAGCGATATAGAGTAAATCCAAAGGGATTGAAGGGGTGAGTGTAAGTATATAGTAGGGGGACAGGAGGGACGAAACGAAACATACCTTGTAGGCTTATCTGCATTGAGTCTGAGCGGCTTGCAGAATTCCAGGGGCGTGCCGTGTCCCAACGCATACGTCGTCAAGGAGACAATAGAAGCAGGGAATGTACGGCGCCATGCTAGTAAAGTAACTTCAAACAATGGAAATAGAGGACAGACCTCACTATGGCTAGGAAAGAGCTTGTCCATCTTAGAGTGGCTGAAGATACAATGGCATATACTCAAAGGTGAATGAAAAAGATAAGTGTGATCCACCGGAACCCCTAAAAGATCAGAGGCGGGTTGAAGATTATATATAAGTATGTAGCCAGAAAAATAGAACGGTCAGAAAAAGAGTAGAAGGAGCTCCATCGAATACTAAAAGATAGAAAATGTAGAGTCCAATAGGCTCAATGACCAATATCTACCAATATCTCACATCCACATCGAGCAGTCAATTACAGTAGGTTGATGTATGCCCTTACATTATGGTAGCAGTGACTAAGAGCAATTAAATATGTATGTACACAGCATCCTAGACATCACGTTGCTAATTCTAACAGATGGCTATAGAGATATTCAAGTTGGAACAACCAATACCACCATTTATAGACATCAACATGTATATGGCGCTCTAGGTCATACATTTCCACAGAAACATATAGTCTTCAGAGATTCACAATGCCTTAGGGTAGAGATGCATATTATATTAAATGCCCTTACATCATAATTACATTGCCTTAGAGGAGTCAGATAAATGAAATACAAGTAATCATTGACATCATACTTCACAGCATAGAACATTTTAGAGTTGGTCAAAACAAAGGAAGTGGTGTACATAGATATGTATAGACATAGTTCTTTGTCTAGCAAGATAAACATGGCCAAGCCAAAGTGATATACATAGGCATGCGCAGACATGGTCCTATGTTTGATAGGGTCAACATAGTACCCGGCATAGTTACAGAATGATAAGAGCAATTAAGAGCAATACAAAGAGGATTATACAGAAAGGCCACAGGGGTAGAGATGTATATACCAGTATATGTCATTACATCTTAGTCATATTGCCCCAGTGGAGTCAGATACGTGTCTAAAGGCAGTCATTGACCTCATACTTTAAACTGCAAATCATTCAAAAGGTGGTCAAGACAAAATGATATACATAGGCATGCGTGTATCTAATCCTTTGTACGAATAGTAACAAGCATAGTAACAGGATGGAGATGATCCCTACAGAAAAAAGCTCAGTGAGAATTCCTCGTTGTGATAAGATAGATTGATAATTGCCGCACATCTGTGGGCAGTTCACCACTTCTACCACTTGAAATTTGATTCTGGCGATTGTGTGTAGTTGTTCGATTAAATGTCTAGTTAACGGGGATCTGAGGTTCTTGCACCTGATTGTAGATTTACGTTCCAACCATCTTTCTTTCACCGGTCTTGTAGTCTGGCCAATGTATAGTATCCCACAAGGACATTTTATTGAGTATATTACACCCGCAGAGAGGCAGGTAGTGAAATCCTTAATCTTTCATTTCTTGCATGTCTGTGGATGAGATATTGTCTCACCTTTAATCACATTGTTACAGTTAGTGCTGTTCAGGCAGGGAAAAGTTCCCTTTTTCCTTGTGCTGATGAGAAGTTGTTTGTCCTTTGCTGGTCTTTCTGCTCTTACAAGTTTGTCTTTCAGGTTTTGTCCTCTCTTAAAGGCCATCATAGGTGCCTTAGGGAATAGCCTCAAGCGGTTGGGATCATTATGAAGTATGGTCCAGTGTTTTCTTATTGTTTTGCTGATTTGAAAGCTCTATCTCGAGTACTTAGAGATGTACAATAAAGGTGTTTCTTTCTCCTTGTTCTTAGGGGTACGTAGTTGTTCTTTCGCGAGTGTGGCAGTTCTAGTTAAAGCTTCATCCGTGACCATCTCTGGATATCTCCTGGATTCAAACCATTCAATTAGGAGAGAGCATTCCGAGTCCAGGCATGCTGGATCAGAGATGATTCTTTTGTGTCTTAGCATTTGGTTGTACGGGAGGCTCTTGAGCATGGACTTTGGATGGAATCTGGTGAAGTATAGTAGATTATTGACGTCGGTTGGTTTGTAGTAGACAGTTGTTGCAATGTTGCCCTCTTTTATTTCTAGACTCACGTCTAGGAAGTGTAGCGATGGTTCTCCTGTTTCCATAGTAAACTTGATTGTGTTGTGCACTGAATTGAGGTATTCAAGGAAAAGATCTAATTCCTCTCTTGTTCCACACCAGATGTCGAAGATGTCATCAATAAATCATCTCCAAACTAAAGTCCTGGATGACCAAAATGGGTGGTCCAGAAAAAAATCCTTTTCAAATTTATACAAAAATGTGTTGGCATATACAGAGGCCATGGCTGATCCCATTGATGTACAGGAAGACTGCATATAGTACTTGCCTCAAACCGGAAGTAACCGTTGTGTAATATTGTTCCAAGTAACTCAACAATAAATTCCTTGTTTCCTCTTAGGTGTGAATGATTCAGCAGAAGCCAAAGTACAGCTCGAATACCCTCTTCATGTGTGATAGAAGTGTATAGCCTGCAGACGTCCATACTAAAAAGGATGCACTCTGTGTCTAAAGCCGTGATCTCCTGTAGGCAGTTTAGGAAGTCTGTGATGTCCTTTGGGTATGTGGGAATTTTCTGAATTAGCAGTTGTAATAGACGGTCCACATAAATAGTGAGTGGGTCGAACACAATGGGCCTCATTACACGGTAGGCGGAGAACCATGGCGCTATTAGCGCCATGGTTCATGCCGGTAAAATACCGGCACCGCCTTGGTGGAAAGGGGAATTACCGCCCCATTCCAAGGTTGGCGGGGCAGTAATTCCCCCTTCCACCATTGCCCTTCCCCATTCCCATTTTTGCCCCATAGTGCATAATGGGAATGGGAAAGGCGCTAATTACGGCACCGCAAATTGCGGTACCGTAATTAGCTCCCTGGGTCCCTTTGCGGGTTGGTTTTTAACGCCTGCAAAAAGCAGGCGTTAAATTCCCCAACCCGCAAAGGGACCTCGTAGTAAGGCGGTAAGGATTTACCGGTACCGGTAAAATACCTGTACCGGTAAACCCTTACCACCTACCGTGTAATGAGGCCCACTGTCCGTTCCCGCTACTTTTGGTCTCAAAGGTGGAATCTTGCTGTCCTAATGGTCCTTTGGTAGGCCATAGAAACCCAGTGTTAATGGGTGTTTATTGGTGGAGTATGGTGGAAAAGACAATAGTTTGCCCGGGGAGTAACTGGCCAAAGGAAAATCTTTTACACTTTGTAATGTTTTGCCCTATTTACCAAGACATTAGAAAGAGGACTATGAATATAAAATCAATTGCTGTTACGAAGGATGCATTGGTTTTGCTGATAACAGATAATGGTCACGGGTTGCATATGTACAAAGATGCATCGCTATGGTGTAATCCGGGATTGCAGGTGAATAATAAGATGTTGAATTGGAGACGTTGGAGTAATAGAGGTGTTCTGGTGATTGGGGATGTCTGGAATGATGATGAAGGCATGGTTTCCTTTGCGAATCTGAGAAATAAATATGGACTGAATGGGAGGGAACAGGGAAGGTATAGAATACTGAAGGATTTAATTTCTGAACGGCAGCAGATGTTAGACACACAGTTTGTGCAGAAACCAGAGATATGTGGATTGTTTTCTGTAATGCAGCAAAAAGTGTCGGATATCATGCGCCTTATACCTTTGGAGAGTACTTGGTTGACCTCATGGGAGAAGCTAAGAATGACATGGTCTGAAGAGTTGGGCAATGACATTTCAGTGAAAGAATGGGAACAAATCTGGAAGGTCCCGGTTAAGGCAAAAATTGACTTAAAATGCGTTACATTCAACAAAGGATGTTGGGTCGAATTTATTGGACTACTGTCTGTATGTGTTCTCTGGGATTGGTGGAAAATTATTGTTGCTGGGGTTGTCAGAAGGAAAAAGGTACTCTGTTGCACAGGTTATGGTACTGTGATAGAGTGATGGACTATTGGAAGGATGTGCTGGATAGGATTGACACAGTTTGGACAATCAATTTTCCACTAACCCCTTTATCTGTGATTCTACAATCTCCAAGATGCGGGCGAAATGTTGATTATGTAACTAGAAATTGGATTAACAGAAGCATACTGGTGGCGATTACACAGGTGTTGAAGGTGTGGAAAACAAGGAAAAAAAACTCTTGTTGAAAGATGTCTTTATCATATGAAGATTCTTTCAAAATATGAGAAATGTTTGTTGTGTAGGCAGCAGAAGGAAGCAATATATGAGGAACTTTGGGGACCTTTCAATGAATTTTATGGAATGAATATTGTGGTATGAGTTATGTATTTTTGTAAGGAAGAAAGGGTAGGAGGGTTAGGGATGTGGGTGTGAGTTTATTTGTTGTCCTACGTCCTCTCTTGTGTTATTATATTGTTTGTTATGTGGTATTAAGTTGTACTTTAAAGTATCTGGGTTTGATGTTTAGATATTGGATTTACTACTGTAATTCATTAAATATATTTCTTGTATATACTTTTTTAAATCTGATGTAACTGTTTATTGTTCAAGCTCAGTATTTGGTTGTTATATGCTTTGTTGAAAACTAGAAATAAAGTGCATAAAAAAAGAAAGAAGACTATTGTACCTTTGTTAGAAAACACAGGTTTTATCCAAGTTAAACCTGCCCTGATCTTTTTGTTGCGTGCTGAAACTATCTCAGTGGCTTGGGGCTGTCGTAAATTTCTAAGAAAAGCTTGGTATCGGCAGAGGAAATTGTTCGAAAGATGAAATAATACATATATTTTTATCCTTCCAATGTTTTTTAATGCATTATATACACAAAATATGTATTTATATGGTCTGTTTTTAACTGGCGTAATCATTGTTGTAAAATTTGAGTATTGTTGTTTGCAAAACTGGTTTATGGATTTTTTTAGCTGAATAAACTTTATTGATGATAAAGATGATTTACACACCTCGTGACAAACTTATCCAGAACTGAAAAACCACTTACTCTTAAACCAGGATACACTGCTGCTCAAAAAAGAGGAGACATCCTGCTTGGTCAATGTCCAAGAAAATGACTTCAGTGTAGCCTGAGACTGGGCAATATAAATATAGTCAGGCAAGAAATAATAATGCCAAACTGTATTCTTCCAGAAGGTAGGTTATAAAAGGGCCATTCCCTGATTTCAGTATAGCCTCCCACAGAGTGTGTGCATGAGTGTGTATGACCTGATACTTTCCCATTGTATTTATTTGACAGACAACGACAGAAAAGTATTTCAGTGTAGCCTAAGAATGTTATGTTATGTTATGTAATGTTATGTTCAAAGTTCTTATACTGCCTCACCTGTTTGATCTGTACGCCAGGGAGGGTGGTGGGTAAGCTAAAAGGACTGAGTGGGAAAAAGGAGCAGGCGACTTGTGATGTGCCGGTGGCAACTTCAGTTCAGTGGCACTGAGCATAGGTGTGTTTTTTTCAGGTGGTAGCCGCCACGTGGTTTTGGGCAAGACTGAGCATGGTTTAAGTTGTTGCTGTTGTGGTGTTGTGTAGTGCATGCAGTTTGTTGTGCTGTAGAGGTATGGTTGTGTTTAGTTCAGAGTTTGAGATGTGTATGCAGAAGGGTGGGTTTTTAGTGATATTAGTTAATGGCAGTGCCTTTTGTACCCCCACTGTTCTGATTAAGCGCCGCCCATATCCCTTCCCCTTTAGTACATTTTGGTGTATAGCAGTTACCTCCCCATGGGTTCCTCCAGGGGGATGTGTTCCCTGTGCCCTGTGGTCCGTCATTGCGGGAGTGGGACACATCTCTCTCCACTATTTCCATCTAAGGCATTTTATCAGGGGTCCACTTAAATCAGACCCCATATCCCTCTCCTGTTTCACCTATGTCAGGGGTCACCTTGAAAAACTCACCAAAATATTACAAAAGTAGTAAAAAAAAGGAGAGTACACCGGTGCAAGAAGTAACACAGTTTTATTCAGGGCCCCAACTGGCACAGAAAATTCAAACAGATCACAGAAAGAAACTGCGTGAAAAGGTGCTGTCAAAGAAACACAGCTAAAGTTAGAACCTTCACACAATGCAAAGGAATTAGCATTCGTGATCGCGCAACATGAAAAAATCTCCCTACACAAAGCTGATTGGACTTTGCACTTTGAACCCTTATACAATAACATACGTTGAGTTCAATAATTGGGTCCACAAACCTTCCCACACAGCCCTCAATTACACATGTGACGTCACAATCCACCCCCAAATCCCACAGCACAAAGTTAAGTCATTGAAACATTTGCGACAACCAGTGGAACATTAATCAACTGCTCTGGTTGCCTCATCCTGAATATCGGTGATGTGAACCCATCTTCGCCGACCTTCGAGCTTGACAGCAGTTGATGTTGAATAAATGAAGGCATGTGGGCCAGTGAAGCGCTGCTCTTTCCATGTGTTTCCTCACGAGGACATGCTTGTGCACTTCAATCTTTGATGGTCTCTTATTTGTAATTCCCCTTGTTTAGGACCCTCAGTGACATACTTCACCACCTTATGCCAGGTTTCCTCTTTTTTAAGAATTAGTGTTAATGTTACAACATTGTCTTACTATACATTTTCCCTTTCATCCACCCAGTGAGCAGCTTCTTTTTTTTCTTGGAATAAGCTTTTAGTCCTACAGAGATACAGGTGCATTAGTCATCCTGCCTCCTCATAGGACACAGCTTTCGGCAGGAAAATCTTGGACCCTCCAACTACTTCTGGAATGAGAGCACATACTTAGCATGTGCCATTTACTCTTTCTCTCTCTTCCCACATGCATCATTTCATCATACCAAATATTTTCTGTTCATTAATTATGCTCCTCTTCAGTGCCATGGTGGAAGCCCTCCCCATTCATCATATTTCTTTTCCCCATCTTTCTTTTTTCCTTCCTTTGTGTTTTACTTTTTTCTTTAAAATGGAATAAAACAAAAGTATTAATACTATGCTAAAACATATAAACATCATTACGCACCACAAAACTGAAAATGTCTTTTTCTTTGCTACAGATTTTGCATTATAAACCTCTTCAGAACCTCGCTGCCTTTTTATATATTCTAATGGCTGTAAGAAATCTTAAAGTTCTCAGATATTCCTCATAATGTTGTTCTTTGGGGGACAGTGCTCTTGTCTTTGCAAAAGTCGGTGATGTGAACCCATCTTCGCCGACCTTCGAGCTTCACAGCAATTGATGTTGAATAAATGATGGTATGCGGGCCAGTGAAATGCTCCTCTTTCCACTTTCTCATGTGGTTCCTTGCGAGGACATGGTTACCAGGATATAGAAGTGCTGCTTGTGGAAAGTGAATGTTTGGGTCACCCGATAGCCAAGATTGGTTTTTAGGCCTCCTATGCAAGGTTATATATTTAAGAGAGTTGGTAAATTATGTGAGATACGTATCAAATTCCCCCCTAGATTAGCAGAAGAGTGAGCGTCAGAGATTTTACGTGATGGCGGAATAGGCGCATGCATTCTCTGGCCTGTAACAATCTCAGGAGTCGTCAGATGCTGATCTCTTCCAGGCGTATTTCTCAGCTCAAACAAAGCAAGAGGCAAGCAGTACACCCATGATTCTTCAAGCATGTGTGTAAGCTTAGACAATTGCATCTTCAACAGTCCATTAATCTTCTCTACCAAATCGTTCGCTTTAGTATGGTAAACTGTGCATAATTTATTCTTTATTTATCCCCAGGAGTGTTGTTATCTCCTTCATTAAATCATTGGCAGAGTATTGCCTATTATCAGAATGAATTTCATCTAAGGGGCGCTGTTGAGCGTGACAAAAAATGGCTGCCTAGAGCACGAGCTCCATGACGACAAATATCCTTAATAAAACGATCCTAACTTGGAGCACCCCGCGGATGATTTTGAAGAGTGGAGGCTGCAGCGGAACAATCCTGCACTCAACAGCAGAAATCCAGAAGAAAAACGCTGTTGTAGGACGGAAATAGAGCGCATGCAACTGTTGGCGGTGAGGGTAGGGGACGCGGGCCGCCTCCCAGAACAACGCGGATATTGGAAGTAACTGCAGACGCTCTAGCCGGCAGACCATAGAGGTCCGGCGATTCGACACCAACAAACGAGTGAACCGAAGGACGCTTCATACAAGCTGAAGCAGCCGACGTGTCTTTGGTGGGAAGGAGAACAGCGAAGGTGCAGCAGGAACGGGAGAGGAGTGTGGACGGCACATTAACCCTGTGAGACAGTCAAGCGGCACGTACCGAAACCGCCATCCAGTCGGCGCAGCCCCCTCAAGGTACGCATGGTACTATAGTGTGCAGGGAGGGGGGTCACAGCGAGGCAGGAGCCCTGAGTGGTGGCGAAATAACGCAGATGGCTAGCTTGGGACTGGGAGGTGGTGCCGATAAGTGGCCGCGGAGGCCCCTGCGCCCCCCTCAGTGGGACGGAGAGCTGGCGGGCGCGAATGCTGATTCCTGTGCCACCCACACATAAACTCATTATATAAACGAAGCGCCAGACAATATACGCGCTGAAACGGAGGAAGTAAACCACTTATGGGACACAGTGCCTTCCAGTGGCAGGAACACAGGGATACCGCACACTTTATGGCAGGAGCACCAATATCCTAAAGTGTGGAAAGAGGTGAAAGCGGAGGGGAAAGACGTACATAGGCAAATACGTGGGAGAGCACAACCCACCCTCACTCTGCCACAATGATATATGAAGCACTAGGTCATATATACTGAAGAGCAGGAAAGCAATAAAAGGGGGCAAGAACAGCAGCGCCCATTTGACATAGCGGCTTATAGCCAATGAGAGACTGGAATGCCCGGTAGGAGAGGCGCTAAGACCCTGGCAAACAAAACAAAGAGGAAACGGAGTGGAGGGGCTTAATCCTTCAATTACGTGGGAGAACACAAGCCACCCCCGCACAAACACGACATGGATCCCCTTTTGCCCTCCCTGAGTGGAGACCCTGGGGACGTAGGTGGTGTAGTGCAACCAGAAATTTGATCATCATACCTACTGTGAGGGCATAGCCTATGAGCGGCTCACCTGCAACCAGAAACCTCCCTGCACAGCTGTGGGCAGTGAGCTGAAAGCTTGCACAACGACCCTGGGAAACGACCAGGCCTTCGATTCCGGAGACCTGAGACCAGGCACAAGAAGCCACGCGTTGTGAGTGCTGCGAGGAGGAGGCAGTGCTGAATAGACTGTTGGCCCTAGCCTCGAGGACAGCACTAATGCTTGATAAACTGACAAAAGCAGCGGGGGCTAGGAAAAGGGGTCCAATGGACTCGTTCACCAACAGCCAAGGGACGGACTCGATGACAGAAACATCCACTGCCCCTAACACCGGAACTGAAGTTGTAAGTGAGGTCGACAAGCTAACCACGATTGTACAAAATAAATGGCTTCCTTGCGATAAATGTGAAACTGGATGACATTGTCTCAACTATTGGGTCATTGAAGGCAAGAGTGGATAAGGAAAGCTCCAGAATAATAGAATCCAAAGGCAGAATTAGTAACAACGAGGACACTATTGCAAGTCATGCTCGAGACATAACGCAATTAAAAAACGACTTTCTCAGAATACAATACAAAAAAGGTAGCAGGTGCCCCTCTCTCGAAAGAACAAGGCATGATAACCTGTTCAGTGGTTATTAACCACTTTGAGAGTTCGCAGCCATTGCTTTTTGCTCACTGTACCTTCACAGATGGGAAATATCCATTTGCATATCAGTCTTTGTCCCGCCCACAAGGGCAGTCCAGCACCAAAATGCTATGGCAATTCCTCTCTGAATAAGCACACTGTGCTCACTGTGCTTAGAGAGGCTCAGCTTCACCTCACTGATGTTGCCCAACAAGGCTAAAACACGTGTATGGGGTTGCTGATGGTACTCTTGTTCAGAGAGGAATTGCCATAGCATTTTGGTGCTGGACTGCCCTTGCGGGCGGGACAAAGACTGATATGCAAATGGATATTTCCCATCTGTGAAGGTACAGTGAGCAAAAAGTCATGGCTGTGAACTTTCAATGTTGATAATAACCACTGAACAGATTATCATGCCTTGTTCTTTCGAGAGAGGGGCGCCTGCTACCTTTTTTGTATTTTTGAAAGGAACTTGGGGTTGGTTACCTGGGGGCAACCAGACGTGGACTCTCTGCTCACTGTACTTAGAGAGGCTCAGCTTCACCTCACTGATGATGCCCAACAAGGCTGAAACATGTGTATGGGGTTGCTGATGGTACTCTTGTTCAGAGAGGAATTGCCATAGCATTTTGGTGCTGGACTGCCCTTGTGGACGGGACAAAGACTGACATGCAAATGGATATTTCCCATCTGTGAAGGTACAGTGAGCAAAAAGCAATGGCTGCGAACTCTCAATGTGGGTAATAAACACTGAACAGGTTATCATGCCTTGTTCTTTCGAGAGAGGGGCGCCTGCTACCTTTTTTTGTATTTCTCAGAATACAGTCTAAACGCGAGGATCTTGAATCTCGTTCTAGAAGAAATAACATAAGAATTGTTGGATTATCCGAAAAGTTCGGCAAAGGAGCAATGGAACAACAAGTAGAAGCTCTCCTACAGACCCTCTTCGGACCTGAAACTTTCTCGGAACATTTTCTGATAGAAAGGGCACATCGCACACTGGCTCCAACACCAAAACCAGGGGCGCCGCCCCGCACGATCATAGCGCGCCTCCTAAATTACAGGGACAGAGATGCGATTCTTAAAAAAGCTTGTGAGCAAGGTACATTACACTATGAGGAGAACCGTATCCACATATACCTGGATTTTTCGGCAGGTGTTCAGGCCAACTGACGATACTACGAACCAGTGAAAAGACTGTTACGAGCATGTCAGGTCCAGTATGCATTAATATTCCCTGCCAAAATGCGTATTCAGCACGGAGGACGAGCACACTTCTTTCAGAATCCAGCGGCTGCAATGGCCTATATCGAGTCACATATAACTCTGCCCCCAGCAGGCCGGGGCCCGGATCAAAATGGCGGACCCTGCCCCGAGACGGACTGATAATACTCTGATGCAAGAACCAAAGCACATGCCTACCACAAAAACGGAACAGGAATAAGACAAAACAAGCGGTGGTGCACCACAGGAAAATGTGGAAGTCGGACTGTGAGCTCAAAAGGGCGGCCATACAGCGACAACATGGCAACCCCAGGAGATCTCCAACAGTTTGTAAGGTTAAATCATCCAGTTGGGGCGGATGATGGGGGTGAGTGGAGGGGGGGAAGGGGAGAAGATGGATCTTTTGTTGTCGGTTGAAAAGTTGTTTTGTTGAAGGTCGAACAGATAATTGTGCTATGCATGTTGAACGGTATTTGGATAACACTGCAATGGTGAGCAGATTCAATGGCGGGTGGCACTGACAATGGCAAAGGGATGAAAATTAGACTGCTGTCATGGAACATGAGGGGGCTGAACAATCCCTCCAAAACTAGGAAAATAGGAACTTACATTAACAGATACTCACCCCATATAGCCATGTTACAAGAAACACATACACAGGGCCCCAGCAACGCAAGTATACTAGTCGCATGGGGCAAGCAAAGATACCACACAGAATATTCCACTCAGGCACGAGGAGGCATGACCATACTACATCCATCACTGGGATTCCAGATCAAAGGACATAAAGAGGACCCCCTGGGGAGATATGTACTGGTTTGGGGAGAGGTTGCGGGAAAACCGATTACATTGGTTAACACTTATGGCCCCAATATAGATGACCCGGACTTTTACCTCAATATACTGGAATTACTGATTACACTTGATACTACTAGTATTATCTGGGGGGGACATTTCAATTTAATACTAGACCCACATCTAGACAGATCCTCCAGAGCCAAGCAGATGCGGTCTAAAGCATCTATAGTCCTAGATCAGGTTATGCCACAGCTGATGCTACGAGATGCCTGGAGGGCACTGCATCCAGGTGCGAAGGAGTACACGTACTAATCGAGCATACATGACTCGGAATCTCGGATAGATTATTGGTGGGTGTCGGAAGACATGCTGGGAGGGCAAGAAAGTTGTGAAATATACCCACGAACACTATCTGATCATTCCCCAGTATCCCTGGAATTAATGTTTGGGGATGTCCCGAAACCGCAGAAGAGATGGAGAATGCCCACACATATACTCAAAGACCCTAATGTTGTGGAGGCATTACATATAGAAATGGAAGAATTCTTTAATAACAATATGGGAACAGTGGATAAATATTCAACAGTATGGGAGGCTTTCAAGGTCTGGGTAAGGGGAACTCTGATCTCCAAATCCTGGGGGCTGCTTAAAGCGGTGAGACAGGAACTAACTGAAATGGAGACGCGACTTCGGCAACTAGAGAACTCTTATAGCGAGACCCGGAATAAGGATACATTAGCTGAAATAAATCACCTCCTAAAGGAATTTAATAAGCTGGCCACAAGAGAACTGCAATACACAGCAGCCCCAGCCAGGGCGCGCAGATACGGGGAGGGGAACAAGGCGGGAAGAGCTCTGGCCAACATCATCAGGGCGGACCGCCAAAACACTCCGATAACATGCATTGAAAGCACGGAGAGTGGAATGGTGACCGGGGGTAGATCCATTAATCTTGAATTTCTGAAATTTTACCAGAAACTGTACTCAAATACAGACGAGAAAACTGTATCTGAAATACAAGCATACTTGAATGACCTGGAATTCCCGACCCTCTCACCAGACACAAAACTGGCCCTTGATAGCCCAATCACGGAGGAAGAAATTATAGAAGCCATAAAAGCATTACATTCAGGAAAGGCCCCGGGATCTGATGGGTTGGGGGTGGAACTATACAAAGAATTTGAAAAGGAACTTGCCCAATCTTGTTAAAAGTATGGGAGGAAGCGCTGGAACTTGGGGAGCTCCCCGGATCCATGCGAGAAGCTGTAATAACAGTACTACCGAAGCCCCGCTGTCCCCCACAGGATATATCATCATACAGGCCACTGTCACTCATTAACGTTGACGCTAAAATTTTCCCCAAAGTCCTGGCAAGTAGACTATTACCAAACATGCCGTCTCTAATTCATCCGGATCAGAACGGATTTATCCCTACAAGATCCACTGCATTCAATTTGCGCAGACTGTTTGCAATAATGGCACTGATCGACCCAGAGGCTCAAGCGGTAGCGGTGTCACTGGACGCCGAGAAAGCATTTGATTCGGTGTCCTGGGTGTACCACTTTGAAGTATTAGGAAGGTTTGGAATGGGCCCCAATTTCATTAGCTATGTTAAATTACTGTACAGAAAAACCGGGGCGAGGGTCCTTAGAAACATTGTGGTTTCTGAGTTTTTTGCACTGGGCAGAGGTACCAGGCAGGGTTGCCCATTCTGACTATTGAACCAATGGCCATAATGATTAGGCTAAAACACGGGGATAGAGGAATAATAATGTCCGGCCCGCCCCAATCGATCTCTTTATATGCGGATGATACTTTACTGTACCTTAGGAACCCTGAGACTAACCTGATGCCTGTAATGCAAGATATAAATGAATTTGCTAAATACTCGGGATATAAAATAAATAATGAAAAATCCGAAATACTACCGCTGACACCTCAAACCACATGCCCGGGATCCACTGGAAATCTTAAGTGGGAAACCGGACACATTCGATATTTGGGCGTGCTGGTGTCCCGAGACAGAAAAACACTCTTTGCATACAACTATGAAGCAATAATGCAGACTTTGAAGGCAAAATTGCAAACGTGGGCCAAGTTACCCATATCCCTGAATGGCAGGGTTGTGATCCTTAA
The DNA here is from genome assembly GCF_040938575.1 of Ambystoma mexicanum. Classification (NCBI taxonomy): domain Eukaryota; kingdom Metazoa; phylum Chordata; class Amphibia; order Caudata; family Ambystomatidae; genus Ambystoma; species Ambystoma mexicanum. The sequence goes on along the minus strand of NC_090928.1, from coordinate 499,080,412 downwards.
AATGGTCGTACTCCCTTACTTTATTTATTTACTAATATACCAATCTGGCCAGGCAAAACCTTTTTTGAGAAAATAAGAACAGTGGTGGTCTCCTTTGTGTGGGACGGGAAAACCCCTAGAATGAAATGGGAAAAACTCACTGAACTTTACTGTACAGGGGGCTAACCGCACCGGATTTCGAGCTATACTATCTTACAGCACAAGCGCAGTTCGCGAAGCACTGGTATGACCCCGAGGATAGATCGCCCCATATATGGCTTGAGAAGTTTGCGGCACATTCCATAGACCTCCGTTCTATGATATTTTATCCTCAATACAAAGTGGACCCAGTTGGGACCACTGTATGCGCATGGAAGGCATTATTATTATTATTATTATTATATAAAAAACTGAAGATAGATACCCCATACGACCCAGATGTACCCCTTTGGAAATACCCCGGTATACCACCCACATTGGATAAGACAATACAAAGGCACTGGGACCCAGACAGGGAAATCCAAATGCGAGACATGTTCCCGAATGGCAGATTTGTAACGCTCGAGGAATTCAGGGAGGCAATAGGGGGGGACCAACCAAAACACTTGAATACCATAGGATGAAATCGGCATTCAGTGCACGCTGGCCACTCTTTCCGGACGAGCCACCCTCCCATCCTTGTATACAAGCCGCCACATCTGGTACGGGGCAGGGAGTCTCTAAACTTTATGCACTGGTACAACTACACACCCCCACCACAATTCAGGCAAAAGCCAAATGGGAAGAAGACCTGAACTTAAATATCCCGGATGAAAAATGGGAATATGGAAATATTGTATGCTTACCAAAGCGGTATCCATGAACGCAGGGCTAAGACTTATTCAGTTCAAAATCCTAAATAGGTTACACTACACTCCTGCAAAGATGGCCAAGTTCTCAATGACTCACTCTGAGGACTGCCTTAAATGCAAGGCTAGCCAAGCGGGAGCATATCACATGTATTGGGATTGCCCCCCGTTGCTGCATTCTGGAGAGAAGTGGTGGAGATACTTGAAGACATTACACAAATCCCTGCGGACATGTATCCGCTGAAATATTTGTTCGGAGACATAGGCAAACAAGGTGAAAAGATGAGACGGCTGTTCAATGTTGCATGTGTTGTAGCCAAAAGGTGTATACTGAAATGTTGGACAAGTACCTCTCCGCCAAAAACGGAACATTTTATTTGAGATCTGGCCTACGTAAACGAATGTGAGGAACAATACACTATGACTGTGACACTGAGATGTCGCCCAAAGGACATATGGGCCCCGTTTAGAATGTACTTATGTGAAATGGCCTCTGATGAGGAAATGTCTGTGTAAATTGTTTTGTGATACCTGAGCTATGTCTTTAACAACCTGTGTATTGTATGTACCGACATATGCAGGTGCAATGAGTTTAATCTGTATTGACCTTCAGTAATAAAAAGAGTTTTAAAAAAAAAGAATGAATTTCATCTGAAATCCCCCACCTCGTAAACACCTCCCTCACAAGAAATGTAGCAGCATCATTGTGGGCACAGGGACCTGCCTCCAGCCAATGTGCGAATGCAACACAACTACAACCAGGTACTTGTAAGAAGTACCCCTCTCTTGCATATCCACATAATCGATATGCGAGTGCCAGAAGGGGCTTTCCGGTTGCAGCAACGTTCCCTGTACAACTCTCAATGTGTGACCTGGCAGAATTCTTTGGCAGGTCATGCAGTTATTTACATACTCAGTGACATATTCAAACAGATTTGGTACAAACCAGTCTCCACTTACCCCTTCAGCCACATAATCTTTCGATACGTGGGTAGGATAGTGAAGCTCTTCCAATGCCAATTGTAACAATTTTATCAGCCTTTCCTATGCTATCATTTTGCCAGATGGTGTCAGTTGATGACAGAGAACATCCTCGCCTTTTCCACAATTATTTTTCAGCATCTGATGCTTCTCCCTACAGCTCAAATATATGCAATATTGGGATTGCATTAAGGTTTTTCTTTTCTCGCTTTTAATACTGCTATTAGAGGTCTTTTTTCTTCTTCACTAGGGAACAGCGCACGTGACCCCTCTGGCATATATGCTGCTTCTTTTGCTGCTCTGTCTGCTCTTTTGTTTCCCAGTGAGATAACATCTTGCCCTCCTGTACGAGCTTTGCAGTTTATTAATGCTTTCTCTACTGGGAGCTGTAACATTTCTAGTAGTTTACCCAGTAATACTGCATGGTGGACGGGAGTGCCACTGCTTATTTTATACCCTCTCCTTTCCCTTATTGCTAACTTTGGGTACACTGCAGAAGTGATATAGGCCGAATCAGAGAATATATTCACTGCTTGACCTTCTGACATGTTTAGTGCTTCAATCAAGGCCACCAGCTCTGCTACCTGTGCACAGTAATGGGGTGGTAATCGAGTCTGTGAGTACTCTATCAACTCCTCCCCTTTGTTAAGTTATGAGCACTTGTAACGTGCATTGATGCCCAAAGGCACCTTGGCGTGGTGAAGTACACAGCAATACCACAATAAAAGAGAGAGAGAAAATTTGTTGAAAATAATTGTCTTAAGTAGGCTTGATGTTTACTGCCCCTGCCCTTTACGTATTCCTACATTATGGGGTCCTGTTGTCCACAAAGGTTTGGACACTTTTTCCAAAACTTCCTGCAAACAATGTTCTTTCTTTTCTGTTATGTGAGTCATCTGGGGCACTGCCCTTTCTTGTATCTGTACTGGGCAAGATATGTTCAGCTCAAACATTACCTCTCCTTCGTCATTGTCTTTTGTTACAAACAACTCTGTGTCACTTACTCCTGTCAATGTCAGTGTAGGATCAATGCATAAAATGTAATGCCATTCCATGTTGATCTCATCAGTGGCAACCAGTTTAACCAGTATAATCATGTCCTTCCATACCACTACTTCCTCCAGGTACAATAGAGTGTGTGTGCCTGAGCGAACCGAGAAGGCACACTGAGGCCTGAACAAAAATTCATTGGATATCCGTAACACCTTCTCCGGAATCCCTGGCAACCGACCCAACAACACGTGTACCCATACACAAAAGCATCCATGTGTGTGAGTATCCATCTAATTGTGTTGTGTGCATAGTATGCCTAGAAGTGTGCTGCCACCCGAGCTAGATACATTCTGGGTGTGGTGCACACCATCCCTTTCTCTGAAAATGAAATTGTGGCGTTCAATTTGCTGAGTAGGTCCCTCCCTAGAATGTTGATGGGAGTGTCTTTTGAATACTGAAAAGGTGCTACATTATGCTGTGTCCCTATTTTCAGGGGTAGATCTTTTGTCAGAGGAACTTTCAAAATTGTCCCTGGAAAGCCTTGTGTGTACAAACTTTTATTATATAATGAAAGTCCTTTTTCCTTAATGCATGATCTAGTTGCTCCAGTATCTATAAGGAAGGAATATCCCCTCTGTCCGATCTGAACTACTACCTCCCGTTCCTCCTCAGGGTATTCAGTTACTGCTAGAGCAGAACACACTTGCACTCCCTGTGGGCACCCCTATTGTGAAAATGTGTTTGCGGATGACGTAAATGGGTTACCGCCCACCACTATCAATCCTGTGTATTGGGGCACAGTATTCTGTCCCAATATTGTTACCCATTCTGGTATTTGTGTCTTTACTGGCACCTGGAGTACACTCACCATTCTTTGGGTTCCTGCCATTTCTCCACTGCGCTTGTCCCTGGGTATAAACGTGGTGGCATTCCCCTGTATCCCATTGCTCTTCCGCATCCATAATATCCTCTCTCCATCTGATACTGCCCCATGTACCCATTTCCTCTGCCTGCCTGCATAACCCTGGGCTGATGCTGCTGCACGTTTATGAATGTGGGTTGTTGCTGCATCTGTACCGTTCCCCACTGCTGGGTGGGTGGCACCTGAGTGTAACCTCATAGCTGCATTACTGTTGCCACTGGAAGCCATCCTTGCTGAGCTTGTGGAATGACAACCGGCCCAGTAAATACTGCTCTCTCCATATGTATTTTTGCCAGGCTTTTTCTGAACTCATTTGTTTTTTGTTTTTTTTTTATTATTAATTTTATTGAAATTTATATAAAACATACAAACAACAAACTTATCAGCATTGTAATCGTAGAACTCATTGCATGGAATCCACACCCCATAACCACCCCCAACCTTCACAGAATCTAAAAAGCAAAACAGGCCACCTTATTATCACATGTCATCCAAAAACCCACCCCACATATCATCAAACAATTTCAACTTTTTGTTCCTGCGAAGGATAACCTTCTCAATTCTGGCCACTTGCCTCAAGTCCTCCACCCATTCTGAACAGGTCGGCCTCTCATCACATTTCCATTTTCTCAAAACAATTTTTTTCGCAGAATTTGCAGCCCTAAAAAACCAGCATTTCTGTGGATAAGTGAGATCTTCCACTTTATCATCCTCACCCAAGATGATAGTGTTATAATCAAAATCCTTTTGCAACAATAGAACCTCATTAATCTTCTCAGTGACACTCCTCCAAAATGTCCTCAGTTCAGAACAGTCCCAGATCAAGTGTTCAAAGGAGCCGACATCATGCTTACACCTCCAACAGGCCTCTGAGTCAATCATCCCTCTCACATAAAGTCTCTGGGGAGTCCAAAACACCCTATTAAGAATTTTGATTTGGCGGCATTGTTCTCCAAGATTAATGGATGTCAGAGTCACATTTTTACAAAGAAACCTCCACCTCTCCACAGACATATCAGAGCCAAGGACCTCAGACCACTTAGTTAACAACCCCTCTGCTGGCGTATACTGTTGGCTCAGATTTCTGTATACTTTGGACGCCATACCACCTAATGTCTTATATTCAGGTAGCCATAAATGCCAACCACCGCCATCAACAGTTCTCTGGTTCCGCAGCAAACCTCTCAATTTTCTGTATTCACCCATTGTACTGAGATCTTTAATTTGTGCAAGTCTTCTATAGCTGATCCATTTGCCGTCTTCCATCAGATCACTCAACCATAGTACACCACTCAGGAGCCAGTTCAACCACAATAGCGGCCTCCCATTCAGCAAAATACCTGGATTCAACCAGATAGGGATGTAATCATTATCACATACCTTGCGCTTACTTTTCTTCCATAGTTCCCTCCAACAAGTTCTCAGGAATCTTGTCGGCGGAAATGAGCGATAACCAGATCTATCCACTGTGGACAGTATGGCCCTAGGCGGCAACGGAGAAGAACTACTTGATTCCGCCAGCGTCCAAACATCCTCCGAATCTTCAATAAATGGAACCAGATGCCTGGCTCCAAAGGCCAAATGATAATTCTCAAAGTCAGGAACCCCCAAACCTCCACAGTCTTGGGGCAGCTGCAATTTCCACAAGCTGAGGCGTGGCTGTTTGTTCTCCCAGAGAAAAGACTGGAGCAAACTCTCAATTTTCCTCCAATGGCCCTTCTTCACGTCCAGGGGAAGCACACTGAGCACATAGTTGATTCGCGGTGTTGATGTCATTTTGATGGCATTCACTCTCCCCCAGAGACTCAATTTAAGTGCACTCCATCACTTCAGGTCCAGCTCCAAAGATTGAATCACATGTGTAATATTGACATCCATTATTTTCGAGACATCATTCGTTAGCCAAATCCCAAGGTATCTCATCTTATTTGGACACCACTTAAAGGGAAAGCCCTGCATCTTCAAAACAGTGCAAGTGGTTGATGCCGGAAGCGCTTCCGACTTGGTCCAATTGATCTTGTATCCAGAAACCTTGTTGAACACATCGATCAACTCCATTAGCGCAGGAATGGAGCTCTCCACATTCTGAACCACCACCAGCATGTCATCCGCATACAACCGAACTTTCTGGGAGGCTGCACCAAAGCGTACGCCCTCAATTCTATCCTCTTCTCTGAACTCATTTGTTTACTGCTTTATTTGCGTTATTAACTGTCTCCTTATCCTTCTCCTGCTTCCTTTTGCAAAAGTGTACAATTGTCGCCTGTATCTCAGGCCACCCCTTTGCCTCATTTCCCAATATCTTTTCCAAAGAGACCTGCACATCTTCAGGGAGCCCCCTCACTAAGATGTGGTAAAACAAGGGTATTTTTTTTGTCCCATGACTGTTTATATTCCTGAGCTCACATTACTTGAATGGATCATATGGATTCCGCAGGGTCCTCATCAGGCTTCATTTTATGAGCCACTATAGAACCCATGTCTGACATATCTGGATTCAGCTCCCTTAGAGCCTTCAAAACATGTGCTCGATAGTTGTTAAAGGGTGCTCGATCGTGCATATTAGATCTTAATTTTACCCGCATGTATCCAGCCTGTTGCCATATTTTGCCACTTCTCTCCCTGACCAATACTGCCAATAAACCTTTTATATCTCCTATGGCCAATGGGATTCCCACTGTCTCCTTTTCAAAAACATAAATCCATTTGCTCGCCCCTGCCATTAATGAAGGTAGACTGTAAACTAAATTGTCCCTGTCCATTGTCTGCCATGGTATGTAATGAACCTCACCCCTCGCCTTCTGCAACAGGGGCATTTGTGTGCGTGCTGTATGTTTATTACCACATTGTCGACTTTTTTCTACCACTATTCTGGTTTTCCGACTCGGGTGACTATTTCTCCAGTCTTAGAGTGGCCTTCTCCTATCTCCTCTTCTCTCCCATTTCTTCTCCTTTCCCTTCTCCTGTCTGTCAAATTGTGTGTGTCTGTTTAATCATTCTGCGTTCGACTGGTCGAGAGGTTGGAGCCCTTCTCCCAGCACACCTCAGGACACCTCAGATGACCCTCCTCGTGGAACACTGACGTCATGTGCATTATCTGCACATAATCTCCTTGACCTGAATTATCAAGCACAGCTTCACTGCTCGCTGAGGAGCAGAACCGCTGTGTTACAATCAACATATTTGGCCTAGTGTGCCAGATTTCGCCGGATCCGACACACTCCAAAATGGCCACATCCTTTTTCGAATCAGCACCTTCGGCAAAAACTCTCACCAACACCAACGTGCAACCAACCCAAGCACCGTCCTACTTCTGCTGAATGCCGCTACTCCGTCCTACAGCCCCCATTGAACTCACCACAGACTGCCTTGGTCTCCCACCCAAGTAAGGCTCCTAGATACCTGCGGTGTGCTCACCGTGGCCAGCCCTTCCAGGCGCCACATAATACATCATCTATACACAAGCCCACTATTTTCCAAATGATCATCGACATTTGCTTCCTAACTGAACTGTTATTCACTATTTATCCATTTTCATTATTTGTGCTACGTGCACTGTTGACTAACACTGCAATAGTATTTTCATTGCCATCCCTTCCCTGTGTCATCCTGCACCCCGCATTGCCTGTGACCTGACATCTGTACTCCAACTGCACTGTTATGCGCTATGTTCCACTCTGCTCCGCGCATTGTTGGCCTACACTGCATAGTATCTGCACTGTTATCTTCTGCTGGTACCATCCTGCACCCGCTTCACCTTGTGACTTGATATTTGCCTCCTGACTGCACTGCTACACGTTATCTGTGCCATTCTGCTCTGCGTCTCCCATTGTTCCATTACAACTGCACCCTGTCTGCACCGCCTACTTGTCAGAGCCCTGCTGCACTCATTACCTCATCTGAAACTGCCACTACCGCATTACAGCAGCATACTTGCTGTCCTGCTCCAGGAGCAATCCCCTACAACCTAGCGGTACAGATACTGCTGCTTCCCCCCTGCACTATTACCTGACAGGCTGCCTTTAACTACTATCATGACCATAGGTGCTGTAACCAATCACTGCACCTCCATAGGCCAACACTACTCCAGCCAGTTAACCTCCTAGCTGACAGCTAACCTCAGGAGCATCTTGCCTGTCTAGCTACTCCTGAACCAAAAACCCTGCAGCTCCCTAGTTCACTGCTGCCCACCCACCATCTCCCGCCCATGATGACCACAACCACAAGCATCATCCTTCTCCAACCCCCAAAAAACCTCCCTAAAGCCACCAAACAAACAAAACACCCCAGATCCATCAATACTAGAAACAAACTCCTAGGCCTCCACTCTAGACACCCCACCAACATTCCTTCTACTCATCTCAGCCCCTCCTATACTACAGACACTCCCAGGCTCACCACAGCTCAACCATTACCCATCCCACCCATGTTCCTACCAATGTCCCTCACCACACACATGGCAGATAGCAAAACCCAAAAAAAAAACTGGCTCCCGCAAATTTGCAGTGCGCACTTATCAACGCCAGATCTCTCCCAGCACATGCCACTGAAATCCATGACCTCATCACTTATCTCGACCTGGACATCCTAGCCATCACCGAGACCTGACTACACAGTGCAGCAGCTCCTGTCCTTTCACTAGACCTCCCGCTAGGCTACACCATCATTAGACAGGATAGACTCACAACCATAGGTGGGGGAGTAGCCCTCATAATCAAGGACTACCTGGAGGTCAGACAAACCCCTTCAAACCTGGGACAGGACACCGACTCTCTTGCAGTTTAGATCTCCCTATCCCCTAACACCATCATCACCCTCAATCTAGCCTACTGACCTCGAGGCCCAATAACAGATTTCCATGACAATCTCACCCACATCCTAGCTGAAAACCTCAAAAACAGCACCAAATCAATCCTCCTAGGCGATCTCAACCTTGGATTCAATGATAAGAATGACAGACCGTCTTAAGCGTTTTCCTTAGCTCTAAAAGAACTCGGCTTCGACCAAAAAATCCACACGCCCACACATTGTAAAAGGCGTACCCTTGACTGGCTAGCAGACCATAACTGTGATATTGACATTAGCTCTATCACCCCCATCTCGTGGTGAGATCATTTCCTTATACATTTTCTCAACCCGACTAATACCTCTACACTCAAAAATCCTAGCAGCATCCCTCCAGCTCCAGCCAGAAGTGCGAGAAACCTTACCAAAGACAGGCTTCTCCCCCACCTTGACTCTCTCACCAACAACCTCCCATCCTCCTCAGACCTATCGGTACTGGTGGAAATCTATAAAACTACTATCTCCACAGCGGTCAATTCCATCGCCCCCATACAGAACAAAAAAGCTAAAAAATCAAACACTCCAATACTTGGTTTTCTGCAGAACTAAAAGAACTCCGGACACAAAAACGCAAAGCTTCGAATAAATGGCAAGGATCGCCTAACAAATCCACGCTATCCGTGTAAAGAAACGCTCACCACACAATATAAGAAAGCCATAATCACAGCCAAATCTGCATCTTAACATGATAGAATCACGAATGCCTCCTCTGAATCAAAAGAACTCTTTGCCATTTATAAGGAACTATCCATCCCAGCCATCAAATCTCAAGAGATTGTAAAAGATGAAACATGTTGCAGCACTATACAAAATGCCTTGCTAATTAAAATTGAGCTTCTGCAACTAACAATTCATGAGCATCATAAAAAGCTCACTCAGCACATCAAACTATCCTCCCACTCTGAGAAAGAGGTCAAGAAAGACCCAATAATACCCTTCAAATTTAGAAAAGTACTGAGTCCGAAGTAATAGACATTGTTAACAAAATCAAGCCCTCCAACTGTAAAGGAGACACCTGCCCCACCAAACTTATCAAAGAGTGTGTAGACACACTTGCACCTTTCCTAAAGACTTTCAACAATGCCTCCTTCAACTCTAACAATGTGTCAGATATCCTCAAAGAAGCATGGGTGCGCCCACTACTGAAGAAAACAACATTGGACCAAGAAATACCCAACAATTACAGGCCCATCACCACCGTCCCATTCTTGCTCAAGATTCTGGACAGAGTTGCTTATACGCAAATCCAGCAATACCTGGAAGCAAATCATATCCTATGCAAAAGACAATCTGGATTCAGACCGGGACACGGGACAGAATCCGCCCTACTCGACCTCAAAATACAACTTAACGACATCATGGACAAAGGCAAACCAGAACTTCTCCTCCTCCTAGATCTGTCTGCTGCCTTTGACCTTGTCAACCATGATGTCCTCGGAATACAACTAAAAAACAATGCCCACTTCTCCCCGCCAGCTATTGTCTGGGTCACATACTTCCTCAAGGGCCGACTCATGAGAGTCTTTTCAGACTCTGCTAGTGCCTCCCCTACCACCATTCACTGTGTAGTACCACAGGGATCATGTACCGCGCCCACACTGTATAACATTTTCATCCTCCCTCTCTTCAATTACTTCGATTGTCGTAACATAGCATATACCAACTATGCCGATGACACTCAAGTCTTACTCCCATTAACCGGCATCTATGAACAAGACACTGCATCACTAACCAAGATATAAATAGCCATTCAGACCTGGACGGCAGCCAATGGACTCTGTTTAAATGGAGATAAAACAGAGATCCTCATAGTAGGCACTAAAGAGACACTCAATAAACTCCCCCCTCCCTACAATACCTTCATCATTGATAACTCTACCATTACAGTCTCAACTGCAGTGAAAACACTAGGATTCTACCTCGACTCCTCCCTGTCGTTGTCATGCCAAGACAGTGCAATAGCCTCCTCCGCTGCCCTCACCACCAAGATTATCAACACAGTCAAGCCATTCCTCTCCACAAAAAACTGCCTAGCCATTACCAGAGCCACAGTCGGCACCAAACTTGATTGCTACAATGCCCTCTTCCTGGGTACATCTGCTAAAAATCTCAACAAACTACAAGTCACACAGAATAATGGCCTTAGAGCAGCTTTGAGCATTCCCAAAAGGGAACAAATTTCACAGGCTAGGAAAGATGCACGCTGGCTGCCAGTGAGAGAACGTATCCTTTTCAAAACCATGGCCATCACACACAGATGCCTCTCCTCCGACGCTCCTCCCTACTTTTTGGAAAGGATCACTCCCAACACATCCACCCGACCCACCAGATCCCATCTGGCCAACCAAATCTATGTGCCTGCCTTCAAAAGAATGAAAGCTGGAGGCTCCAGCTTTCAGCAGCTGGCTCCCAAATATTGGAATGCCCTGCCCACAGCACTAAGAAATGAAGACGCCTACACTGTCTTCCGCAGACTGCTGAAAACGAATCTGTTCAACTAAGCCTGTCTCTGCCCTGCAAACATAACATACATGAACTACTCTGCTGTACCGATCTAACCAAATGAACCTGTGACAATGACTCATACAATTATGCTCTGTATTACTGCTCCATGTATGACTGCACCAAGCAAGTATTCTGTAACAGCGCCACAATGCCCCAGGGCCGTTGCTCACTTTATAAATTCAAATAAATAAAAATAGAAAATCCCCATGATTGCTGTCATCACTGTATTCTGCCCTTCTTCTGCCTTATCAGTTTCACTATGGTCTCCCCAATTGTCTATTTTAAACGTTATGCGCCCTACTGTCCACCCCTGTTCATTGGCCCCCTTCTCGTATTCTTTGCCTTTCTTCTCTATTTTCTTTCCAGTGCTTTTTCTGCTTCCTCGAACACACTCAAGTTGCTGCTGCGTGCTCTTTTTTGTCATTCAAATATGCCCTCCTCCCTTTCTTGTCCTTGCTAATAATGCTTGTGTCGCTCTCCTCTTTCTTTTTATGTGTTCCTTCCTTGTCCAGAGACACTCATTTATTATTCGTATACACTATGGGCCACATCACGAGTTTGGCGGTAACCATTGAGCCCAATGGGGAATGGGGCATTCCCGAATGGGCTCAGCGGGGAATGGGGAATTCAATTACCGCCAAACCCGTGATCCGGCGCTAATAGCGCCAGGGGGTTTGGCGGTAGGGCTAATACCGTTACCGCCCAACTCGTGATGAGGCTATATAGCTAGTTTTAATAACCGGTATATTGTATAGGGTGGAGGCAGTACACTTCCCTGCTACTCCTAATCTTTCCCCTTCTCTGTCTCTTTTTCCTTTTCTTCGTACAGTTTCCAAAGCCCTAGGATATCCTGTCTCTTTTTAAGCTTTGCACCTTTGTGATTAGCTGCCAAATACAAATACATACTCTTTATAATATCTTTATCGAATGTTCCCTCTTCAGGACATTCTTTATAACACGTTCCCACTGTGTCGTGTACCCACTAAAAATGGTACTTTGATATTTTATCATGATATTGGGGCAATTTTCTGCACATGTGATTAAATGGGGCATCCATCCAATAGGACGTAATTGTCCTTGTTTTAATCCTTTTTTATTGAACAATTATTCTATCCCTTTTTCTCTCCTTCCCCTTGTTATTTTAAGCCTTTAAACTCTCACTCCTCCTTCAGGCAGTCTCAATCGCTCAGTTTTTATAGTTACCACTTCACTTGATCGTCCTAGCTTCATTCACTCTGGCCTTCTCTGCAGATCCTGCCCGTTCGCACCTCGCACTCAATGCTTACACACAATGGCCTTCTCCACAGTCCTGCCTTGTTATATTGCATCAGTACAGAAATGGCCTTCTTCCCAGGCCCACCACCTTAACAACGAGGCCCTATTTTAGTATGTTAGTAAAGCAGTTACTCCTCCTCTCAATCAACTGCATCAGTTACTCGCACAATGTGGCTCTGCGATATTTACAAGTTATTTCGGCTCAGGCTCTTCTGTTTTTACCACAACAACATTAAATGAATACTGCGACCACTTTTCCACCACACCAAAAACAAAACTGCTGCTAATCACAAAACACGTGCGCACATATACCCAGAAGAATTCTTCCCCAATGAAAAGACAATGATGCTACTATACCAATTACCTGTACTACACGCAACTGTTTTCTAACAAGGCCTGCCACTTACTACGCAATCCTCTGCTCTAATGCAGATGTGCCACCATCTACCTGCTCCCTATTGGAATGGCAGACATAACATCTAATACTACTATGGTCAATCGCCCTCCACCACTAATGAGGGTGCATCCGATACGCAATAAAAATAGTCCCTGCAGCCCCTAGCGCTTTCATACACGGGTACACTCAGGAATCCTTTAAGGAGATTCTTCAGTTCTCTCAACCTCAGAGTTTCTCTTTAAAGGCCTGCACTTTAGTCGAGCTGAAGGCAGCACTGGACCAGGTGGACCTTTGGATCGTGGCGTCTGCAAACCTCTTCTGGTTTGTGCTCTTAGTACGGGCCAACGGACGCTATCCTCTACTTCTCCGGGAGCACAGCTAGAATCCCCATGGCTTGATCGAACAGCAGCGATATAACTCACTGGGGCAATGTGTCGGGGGGTCACCTAGGAAAATTCACCAAAATATTACAAAAGTTGTCAAAAAAGGAGTGTACACAGCAGCCTGGACAGTAAATTCAAACAGATCGTGGAACAGAACTGTGTGAAAAGGTCCTGTCAACGAAACGCCCCTAAAGTTATAACTTTTATACAATATAAACTAATTAGTATTCATGATCATGTGACATGAAAAACTATCCCCACAGAAAGCTGATTGGATTTTGCACCTTGAACCCTTATAGAAAAACATGTATTGCATTCAATAATTGGGTCCGCAAACCGCCCTCAACTACACATGTGATGGCACACTCCACCCCCAATTCACACAGCACAAAGTTAAGCCATCAGAATATTTGAGACGACCAGCGGAACTTTAATCAACTCCCCTGGTCACCTCATCCTGATTCTCATGAGAACAGCTTACCACCATGTCACTGTAAGAGCCTTGAACCACGGACGTACTGCTACACAAATGTTGCATATTGGGGACACTCTAACCCTTTTCCCAGGGAAAATGTTCTACAGGGCAAATTGAAACCGCCATTGTTCTTTTTGGCTCCATTAGAAAATCGTTTTTCATAAATGATTTTGAATTATAAAATGGTAATATATTCATTATTCGTTGGTGGAACCTGTGAGCTCACATCTGTGCCCTCAAAAAATAACAGCCACTTTCACTGGCCTGGGATCGCCGACTCTGCACTAGATCACCAACCACAGCGGCCTTTGCCGCACACAAAATGCTAACACACATTTTCTCCAAAAGCAAGCTCTTAAGGCCTATTTACTGCGTTTCGTTCTACCACTCTTTGTGATTATACTTACCTGTGCCCCTATATATATGGTTTAATTTAATTAAGCATTTTATTTCACAAATATCAAAAAGAGCCCTCTCCCCTTTTACAGTGCTACTCTTGCAGCTGATAAGTGCGTTCCTTTATACTGCGTTCAGCTTACATCTTTATTATATCACCCCTTTAACCCTCTATCGGGATTGGCACACCCTAGGTCTCAAAAACCACCCCTTACATTCAGATAGCTCTTTACTCCCGTGGCCTCCACTAAGGTCTGGTCTACTCCCGACTCTTTCTCAGTTGTCTTCTTTTCACTTTATGGTGCGTGGATGTTGTTCAATCATTTACATCCCTTTCAGAGCTGAAGAGCCAGGTTTTCTGAATTTTAGAACGTCCTTCGTAGTTTGTATTTCTCTGGGGAGGGAGTTACAAAGTTTTACGGCTAGGCAGGAGAATGCTGATCCACCACGTCTTTTCCTTGTGTATGATTTAGATTCTAAGCGGATGTGATCGTTGGATCAGAGTTTTCTAATCCACTGGTAGATGGTGATTTTCTTTTGTATGAATTCTGCTCCTAGACCATGAATTGGTCTGTGTGTTATGCACATTGTTTTGAAGGTGATTCATTTTTTGACTGGGAGCCAATGTAGGATCCTTAGCGTTGGTGTGATGTGGTACCTTCATGAGAGTTTGCGGAGAAGTCTGGCAGCTGCATTCTATATCTGCTGTAGTTTCCTCAGCAAATAGTCCGGCATTCCGAGGTATAAGCTGTTGGCATAGTCTATCCTGGACATGTTGAGGGAGATGATGGCAAGGGTTTTGTGCATGAAGAAGACTGGTAGAATCGTTTTGATCATGTGTATATGGAAGAAGCATTTCTTAATTATTGTGTTTACTTGCGGTTCTAGGGTTAACTCAGTGGGCCTCATTACACGGATGGCGGTAAGGGTTTACCGGTACCGGTATTTTACTGATGCCGGTAAATCCTTACCGCCTTACTACGAGGTCCCTTTGCGGGTTGGGGAATTTAACGCCTGCTTTTTGCAGGCGGTAAAAACCAACCCGCAAAGGGACAAGGGAGCTAATTACGGTACCGCAATTTGCGGTACCGTAATTAGCGCCTTCCCCATTCCCATAGAACCCTATGGGGCAAAAATGGGAATGGGGAAGGGCAATGGTGGAAGGGGGAATAACCGCCCCGCCAATCTTGGAATAGGGCGGTAATTCCCCTTTACACCAAGGCGGTGCCGGTATTTTACCGGCATGAACCATGGCGCTAATAGCGCCATGGTTCACCGTCATCCGTGTAATGAGGCCCACTGTCCATTAGGATTCCAAGGTTTTTGACAACGTTGGATGGTGTGGGTGGTGTTCCCAGTTCTGTGGGCCATGGGATGTAGTGGTTGCTTCCTTGGTTGTTGGGTGTAATCATGATTTCAGTCTTGTCGAGGTTGATTTTGAGGTTGATAGTGTTTATCCATTGGTAGAGGTCTATGAGACAGTCTATACGAGTTGTGTTCTCCTCTTGTTTATCACCGATTTTGTAGATGATTTGGGTATCAACTGTGTACTTGTAGCAGGTGAAGCCGTGTCTTTTGATGAGGTTGATTAGTGGCGTCAAATAGATGTTTACATGGGCAATATGAATATAGTTGGGTAAGAGGTAATGGTGCCAACATGTATTCTTCCAGAACATAGGTTACAAAGGCCCAATCGGTCCTTCGCTGAGTTCTGTATAGGCCTGCCACAGATAGTGTGTATGAGTGTGCACAGAAAATCATGTATGGATACCTTTACAGTTTTTATCTGCCTACACTTCAGGTGTTAGGATACCAAATGAAACCATGTGGATATCAATCAAGGATACAAATATGTATTGTAATCTATTACAAATCTTTGTAGTGAGGTCAAACATGACATGTCACTCTGAGATGGAAACAATTTCCATAGTGAGTAGTTATTCTTTTACATGAAAGCTGTATTTGAATCTAACAAAAAAAGATGCACAATCTGAAAACAGTCATTCATGTGTGGGTGCATGCAGCGTTCAGACAAAAGGAAGATTTTTTTTGTAAAGGCAAATAGACAATTGCAGTCAGAGTCCCTGAAGCTGATTCCACTCTTTGGCAGAATCGGGGCAGTTCAATCCTGAGAAAATGGGGAATTATGTTAGGTTTGTATGAACGGGGAAATTATGAAACTAGGATGGGTGTAAAAGATTACTCGGCAACTGCACAATGCAAAGAACATCGGCATGCCAAGTAATTGATATTTACTTGCCTACCTCTACAAAATGTGCTGTCTTTCAGTGAGCAGTCCGCCGATCTGACCCACCCTTCCATTTGGTAGGGGCCGAGTCCAAATGCAGAGCTTACTGGTGCTCAAAGGCCACGCTAAGCATCTTCTCTTTCCTTTGTTGGCTGGGGTAACACTGGCAAGCGTCAGCACCAGACTGAAAACAACACTGATAATGTTGCTGCTGCTCCCTGCGGAAAGACTTGTCGTCAAGACTTGTCGTCACCCAGTACCTGAAACTCAGTAAGGGTTTCCATGCAGCATCTCACTGTGGTCCCAGAAGGGTTCAGGTCGGGCAAGTTTTACTTTATCTGTGGTGAGGCATGGAGGAGCCGAGCAACACGTTTTGGAGGCGTGACATGAAGGCTCAATATGGGATCAAGATGTCCTCGAGTCAGGAAACTGTTTTAAATACATAAACCCTGATCGTCACAGGAGCATGGACCAGTATGTCTTATCTCTGTCAAACTTTCCACAGGCTCGTCATGGTTGTTCTTTAGTTAAATGAACTGCATTCTAAGCACTACCACTCTTAAATGGGTTTGGGGGTGGGGGGACAATATTTTATAAACAAAATGTAATTGTGCCATTATTCCAATAATATCAGTATCAAAGTCAGCGTTTTCATTGTTTCACTCATTTCGCCAACACTTGTTTTCACGAAGGTTGTTTAATCGTTTGGAAAGATATTGCTTTTAACTACAGACAGGTTGTATTGTGAGATGCATAGGTTTTCTGACAAAACACATCTTTTTCTAATGTTAACACCCTACGGCTTTTTTTCTGGCAACACTTCCTCTACCACTTGTGCGCCCCTTACATTTAAATCCGATCTTGAGACACAACCCTCTTATCACAACAGTACAAAAATATCTTCTTAAGGTAACATAATTGATATTATTCAGCAGAGCGAAGACATGTGTTCTTGCAGTAGCAATAATACCGGCATATATTGGCACAGGCAGCGTGACAAGGTCCTCCAAGATCGGTATTAATGGGCAAATTCAACATGTGTTTGTTGTGTTACAGCTGAGGGATAAACAAAGCACTCGGAATTCATACATTTCTATAGGTTCTTTATTCTTGCCACAAATGGAAAGTCAAGGAGTAAATAAACCAACAGTGGTGGGCGTGAAATGGTGAACCAAAATGAGAGCAACCAGCGAAGTCCTTGACTTCTTTCCTCCCCTCTGTCTTTCTCTTCCCATGTAAGTTTCGTTCCCCTTTCTGTCTGTGGCACTCTTTCTTCAGAATCGTCTATAAGCCTCGGCATCCCTTTGCTATTCCATGCACGTTTTCCTTCTGCACCACCTTTACCTTTTTCAAAGGTGTCGTCCTTCTCCTTGCTCCCCTTGCCTGATTCCTTTATGGCCACATGTCTCCTATCTATCTCTCCATCATCCCACTCACTTTGTTTCCTCTTTTCTCTGACGCCTTCAATGGTTGCACTTGTTCTTCCTCTTCTACAACCTCAGATGTTTTATCCTTTTATCCACTCTCTGCCCTACTGTGTGCTTTGCCCTGTCTCCCATCTCTTCTGTTCCCCTTTCATCCTGTTCTCCCTACACCACCCTTCACTTCATTTCAGCTCGCTCCTCCTCTGCTTCACTTTCTCTCGTTCTTCCTTCCTACTATGCTGCTCTAACCTCTCTCAACCTCTCCCTCAACCTCTTCTTTGATTTCCTTTTACAGTCCCTCTCCTTCTCCTCCACTCCTCTCACTCTCTCAACTCCTTCCTCCTCCTCTGCTTCGCTCACTCTGAACTGAAACTGTCTTCTAACTCCTACACCTCAGCTGTGTTTCTTTCACTTTATATACCCCAATGGCATTTGAGATGTGCCCCATATAGGGAAGATGAGAGGTAGGAGTGTGAGATACTAACTGGTTGGTTGATTTTGAGAAAGATGACAAATTACAACTTCCTCAACTGATTTGAATTGAGCACTGCATCACACCATGATTTCATATGACATGTCTTGGCCATGGCTAGCTGCCATCTGCGATCCATATAGCTTGTTTCATTCATTTAGCTTGCTCTCTTGTGTGTTTGCTCTACCCAGATGTCCTATGGTGCGTAAGAATTCTTCTCCTATCGCACCACGTCATCACATTTTCCTCTCCTTGCTTCCTTCCCACAGCCTCCTCTCACTGTTTCTCCACTCCCAGCCTCCTTTTCTGATTTTGTGTTTGTTTTTGTACTCCACCTAGCGGTTGTCTTTCCCAGCCTGAGGGTTTGCCTCGCCTTTCTCTTTGGTTTTCTGGTCAGTCTCCTCGGCTCTGCAATGCAGGTGTTCTGTGGAACATGCTTCTGTTTCCTATTGCTGGCATCATGTCCTCACCACTGCTCAATACCTCTCTATTCACTATCAGGCTATTCAACTTGTCAGTCTGTCGTGGTTTATTATGCGGTCACACTCAATTCAGGGAGTTCCCTTCCCCCAATGAATGTAGCACACAATAAATCACTATGATTTTTATTTGGTTCAGTTTGGTAAGGTCTCCAACCTGTCTCGCACCCAACCGTGTAAATACCCGGTGCCACAATGGGCTAGGAACCAGGCTGGTGTGTATTAAGAATATAGATACTTATTAATTTATTTAAATCAAATGTTACGACCAGACTAACATCAGTCACCAGTGCTGTGGTAACACAAGAGCAAAAATGACTTCCATAAAGGCACCAACACAGAGATAATACTGAGATATGCAGTCACAATTTTCTTTTAAATCACCCACCAATACAGAAAAAGAACAATTCAAGGCACAGAGTGATTGCTGATTTGGTTATAATACTTTTTCTCCCACCAACACTCACCCTCCAAACATCCATTAGACTTGACCTCTCCGAATTGAAGGCCAGTGGCAGAGAGTGGGAACACAATGGGAAAATCGTTTTTGGGATTGTAATCACAGGTGAAATATGAGAGAAAGAAAAGCAATGGGAAATTCATTTTGCCACACCTAAAAAGAACAGGCAGGGCTTTGTAGTTTTGTGCAGAGCACAATGGGAACAAGGGGGCAATTTCGTTTTGCACCCTGCACATGCAAAGGCACTACCAGGCTTCACACTTCTGTTTTAAAATTAAGCGGATCAATGTGGAATTTCGTTTTGCACCCTGCACACTCACATGGAAACAGGGTTTTAGGATTAATTCTTTGAGCAGATTCTTATGTCTATAGTGGCTCAAAACACACTGGGAAGAGGTCGTTGGGTTCGAATGCCAACAAAACACACCCTGTGATTTCTATAGGGGAATAAATTGATTTACTATGCTAAGGATCTACACAGTAAACAGGATATTTTGCTATGGGGAAAAAACTATAGCAATACTTGAAAAAGAATTGCAGGGCCTACACAATCTGTGGCTTTGGGGATAGTTTTACTTACAGGAACGGCCTTGGAATGGGCATCAGGGAACAGCAGGGCACCACCGGGACAGCAAGGGTGTCAGTCAAGAATTGTCTCCTTTGAATCCTCCAAGGGGTCCCAGTCAGCTTCTATATCTCCTGGCTCCTGCTCCAATGCAAGATTTGGGCCTCTCTGCTGGGATGTTTCTCCTATGATTTCAGCAGCAGGTAACCTCCCGGAATAAGTGGAAAAAGTGCAGTTCTAATGCAAACTCGTCTACTTATAGGGCAAATGACATCACGATCTTGTCATGATTCTCACTAAAGGGATTGGTTGGTTTTCTCTACCCACCTGTGTGCTAATAGGACAAGGAGCTGGGGGGTGTGAGTCAGGACAGCTGTGGGAGGAGAAAGCTTTGTCATCCCACATTGACAGGTGGGCTTGGCATGTTTAAAACTCTAAATATCTATCAACATGGCAAGTACCCCAATTTTTCAAATCTTTACATGTAAGAATATATTTTTAAGAACTACATTTTAAGGCAAATCAGATGATGCAACTCTGATTTCGGCACACCCGACCGATGCAAAGATATATATATTTTCTTAATTACTCAGGAGCCATATCAGTGAAAAATATGTCACTTCATAGTTTTCATGTTAAGTATTTCCTTCACCTTGGAATCAATGGGAGGCCCGAATCAAATTTTCATAACGTTAGTCATGTTTTTTTTAAACCTCTCTTTATTGATGGTCTCAACAGTTACAGCAGCATTCAATTAACACAACATGTGGTCCTTCATACAACAATATTTCAACCAAATGTTTAAGAATCTACAACTTACACAGTTGTTTCATTGTCCGAAAGCATATCGCATAGGTACGCCCTGAAATTGCCCCAAATGTCTTTTGGTCAGCTCGTACTTGGTAAAGTTAGCACGTACTGTTCCTCACATTCATTGATGTAAGTTAATTCACGTAGGTAAGTGTTCATTGTGGGGGGTACAGGCTTTTCCATACTTGCAATATACATTTCTTGGCAATAGCACATGATACATTGAACAGTCTTCTAACTTTTTCAGAGCATTTCCCAATATCCCCAAACAAGTATTTTTGTGAGGTCAGACACAGGGAAATCTGCGTGATATCTTGCCACGACTGGGCATTCCCAATACATATGATAGGATCCAGCCTGGGGGGTCCCGCATTTGGGGCAGTTGCCTGGATCATAAGGCGTGAACTTAGCAATTTTGGCAGGGGTGTAATGCAATCTATTAAGGATTTTAAACTGTATTTGGCGCAATCCCGCATTGTGGGACACCCTTTTTGTAAGTGCACAATATCTTTCCCATTTGTCCTCAGGTATCTGTATTCCCATGTCCACTTCCCATTTCTCTTTCACTTGATTGGACGTGGGGGTGTGGGTTTGTATTGTCTTATACAGCTTAGAGATTCCCAGTCCCCCCCGAGTTGTAACTAATTGTATGCATGGGTGGGAGGAAGGTTCATCAGGGAAGAATGGCCATCGCGCTTGATATGCAGATCTCCTTTGGTAGTACTGTAATGTGCTGAGCAGGCCTCCTCCCACACCCCTAGTAAATACTGCAAGGGTTACGAACTTCCCATCTATGAACATGTCTCCCACTTTCATATCCATATCAGGGTCCCAGGCCTCCTGTATACTGGTATCAAATGTAGGGGGAACATTTGGGTATTTTGGGTATTTCCATAGCGGAATTTCAGGGTTGTATGGAAGTTCTACTTTCAACTTTTTATATATAGCCCCCCAAGCCCTCACGGTGCAGCTCACAGGGTCGAAATCACATGAATCTCTGTGCCTCATATCAAATATAACGGATCTAATGTTTGTGGGTACAGTGGTGTATTCCTCTATCCACGTGTGGGGTGAGTTGTCCGCTTCATCTTACCAGTGTTTCTCAAACTGTGCTTGCGCCACCGTGCAGTAGAGCTCAAAATCTGGTGCTGCTATTCCCCCTGTTTCGTACGGTTCTGTCATCTTTTCCCAGCATATCCTGGCCACCTTGCCGTTCCACAGAAATGACACTGCCATGGATCGCATGGAGAAGAATTCCTTTCCCGGCCATATAGGAATATTTACAAATAAGTATAGTAGCTTGGGGAGTACAATCATTTTGAGAATGGCGATTCTACCGTGTAATGAGATTGGGAGGTGCCCCCAGACCTGTAGCATGGTGCTGAATGTTTGTAGCGCCTGGTCCTGGTTATCGGAGTATAGAGTCTACCTGCTGTTTGAAACCAGTACTCCCAGGTATCTGATGTGTCTCTCCGACCACTTAAGGCCGCATGTCAGGGCAGGGCATTTTGTAGAGGGGGTA
The DNA here is from genome assembly GCF_040938575.1 of Ambystoma mexicanum. Classification (NCBI taxonomy): domain Eukaryota; kingdom Metazoa; phylum Chordata; class Amphibia; order Caudata; family Ambystomatidae; genus Ambystoma; species Ambystoma mexicanum. Next base: position 499,058,433 of record NC_090928.1, on the reverse strand, counting down.
AGCGGGAACATTTCTGATTTCGTATTGTTCACCGTATATCCAGAGTATTCTGCAAATTCGCTAATGTCTCCCATGATGGGGGCTATGTTTTTGTCCGGCTCGCGTACATACAATAGTGTATCGTCTGCATACAATGATATTACCTGGGTGGCTCCTTTCAGCGTTGTACCTTTGTTTACATGCCGCAACCGCACCGTCGCTGCCATTAGTTCTATTGCTAAAGCGAAAAGGATAGGGGAAAAGGGGCACCCCTGTCTGGTGCCTCTGCCCAACTCGAACAGGTCAGATATAGTTCTATTCATGCACACCCTTGCACCCGGGGCAGTGTATAGCACTCTAACATATTTAATGAAGTAGGGGCCCATCCCAAACGACTCAAACACCAGGAAGAGGTACTCCCATGAAACCGAATCAAACGCTTTCTCGGCGTCTAGGGAAACCGCTACTGCTTGTTTATTCGGGTTTATTTGGGACATTAAGCCGAACAGCCTGCGCAGATTCAAGGCAGTGGACCTTTGGGGAATGAACCCACTTTGGTCCGGGTGAACCAGCGTGGGCATTAAGGGTAATACGCGATTTGCCAGCACTTCCCAAATATTTTTGCATCTACGTTTATCAGGGACAGGTGCCTGTATGAAGACATATCCTGTGGCGGGCGTCGGGGTTTAGGCAATAATGTGATTATAGCTTCTCGCATTGCCGGGGGCAATATTTGTTTTCCCAGGGCCTCTTCCCACATCTCTAACAGCATGGGGACCAGTTCCTCTCGAAATTCTTTGTAAAATTCAGCTCCCAGACCATCCGAGCCCGGTGCCTTGCCAGATCTGAGCTCTTTAATTGCCTCTGTGAGCTCCTCTGTCGTGACAGGTTGCTCCAGCAGTAATTTGCTTTCCTCTGGGAGTTTAGGGAGATCCAACATAGCAAGGTAGTTTTTGGTCTCAGCAGGGGATTTCCTATCCTTATTCGCATACAGATTTTTGTAGAATTTAACAAATTCGTCATTTATTCCCTGTTCGCTCGTTATTAACTCATTTTGTGCCGTTTGGATCACTGCGATCGGGGTAATTTGTTTCTCATGTTTTACCAGGTTGGCCAGCATTTTCCCTGCCTTGTTACCCTCCCCGTATCTACGAGCCCAGGTAGGTGCTGCTATATATTGCACTTCCCTCGCTGCCAGCCGATCAAAATCTCTAAGGGACTTGTGGATTTCCGCCAGAGTGTCCCCACCGTGTATGCGGCCACAGGTTTCCTCCAATGTGTTCAGGTCCCTCTCTACCCTCTCCAGTTCACAGCGCACCCCCTTCAGAAGACCAGCGGTCTTGGACAGCAGTGCCCCCCTAACCCAGACTTTAAAAGCCTCCCATACTGATGATATGGGGTCTGTAAAAAAATTGGCGATTTCAGTGTGTAGAGTTTCAACTACATTTGGGTCTTTCAGTATGTCTCTAGGCATTCTCCACCTCCTTGTTGGTATAGGGGCATTTTTCAAAGTGATCTCCAGCACCAACGGGGAATGATCCGATAGTGTGCGAGGCAGGATTTCGCAGTTCTGCAGGGCGTGCGCTAAATTCGAAGATACAAATCAATAATCTATGCGTGACTCACTGTCATGTACGGAAGAATAAAATGTAAACCTCTTATTGACCGGATGGAGCACCCTCCAGGGGTCTTGTAGAGACAGTTGCGAAATGATTTGCTTTAAAGTTAGTGGCACCTTAGAAGGTGGCCTTGTTACCTTGACGGATCTATCCAAGGCCTGGTCTAATACAACATTGAAGTCCCCACCCCACAAAACAGTGGTTGCATCATGTTTGGTGAGCAACTCAAGCATTTGTAAGTAGAAATCAGGGTCTTCTAAATTGGGTCCATAGGTGTTTAACAAGGTTATATGTTTCCCCGCTAGCTCCCCCCACACCAGTAAATACCTTCCCACCGGATCCACCAGGTGTCCCTTGGTTATAAAGCCCAGTGAGCTATGTATAAGGGTGCAAGCACCCCTAGACTGTGATGAATAGTCTGTGTAGTAGCGCAACTTGGCCCATTTTGCCAGTATTCTCTCATTGACCAGGCCCTGCGCATGTGTTTCTTGCAGCATTAAGATTTGAGGCCCATGTCTGGTAACATAATTACCGACCTTCCTGACTTTCATTGGATTATTAAGGCCTCAGACGTTCCATGACATTAATCTTATCCGTAGTCCGTCTCCCATTTGGTATGTATATACATCGTACATGTATAGAAGTGACCTTGTGTAACCCAGTAACCAGCCTTTGAATAGCGCCATTGTCTGCGAGACCACATTTCAATTAACCTACAGCATCCATCAACACAAACTTTCCCACCAGGCTCAAACTCGTCTAGGTGGTTGCGATACCGAAAAACATCCCGACATTCTCTATCCCCCCCTCCACCCACATCATCCACCCCAACTTGACGATGAACACAAGTAACCGTTAGGAACATTCCTGAGGGTGCTTTGTTGCAGTCACAAGGCCACCCGACCGGGCTCACGACCCGGTGTACAATACTTGGAGCCCCCACGGGGTCGACCACCTCCGAAACATCAAAGATTACTTGCATTTGCCGGGCTATTCAGCCAAGTTTCAGTCCTCCACTGCAGGCGGGCGTCTTCCATTCTGATTCGGCCCTCGGCCCTGCGGGGGCAGCGGAATAGTGGCTTCCACATAGGTTTGGGCTGCAGCAGGATTTTCAAAGAAGTGCGCCCTTCCTCCATATTGGATTCTCAATTTGGCCGGGAATATTAGTGCATACAGGACTTGCCGTGCTCTCGGAAGTTTTTTGACTGGTTTATACCATTTTTGGCTGGCGTGAACCCCAGTGGCAAAGTCCGGGTAGATATGTATGCCACTGTCTTCATACTGCAGCGTGCAATTTCTCTTGCCTTCCGAAGGACCGTATCTCTGTCCCTATTGTTGAGCATTCTTGCAATAATTGTGCGGGGCGGTGCCCCAGGCTTTGGTGCCGGAGCCAGCGTTCGATGTGCTCGTTCAATCAGGAAGTGTTCTGAAAAGGAGTCCGCTCCAAACAGGGTTTTGAGAGGAGCTTCCACCCGCACCTCCATTTTGTCTTTACCAAATGACTCTGGGACACCAACGATGCGTACATTATTTCTTCTCGAGCGCGATTCCAGGTCTTCGCACTTGTTTTGTAGTTTGTTCAAGCTTTCTTTGAGCTGGGCAATGTCCTAGTCATGGCGAGCAACCGTGTCCTCGGTAGTACCAATTCTGTTCTCCGCCTCCGTTAGTCTCTGGTAATGCTTGTCAGCTCTAGTCTTCAATGTGCCAATGGTCGTTACGATGTCGTCCAGCTTCATATTCAGCGATAGGAATCCATTTTGGACTATGTTAGTCAGGTACTCAACCTTGTCCTCGCCCTCTATACAGGGCACAGGGCTAGCCGCCGATGGTGTTTCAAGTTCACTGCTTACCGCCTGGCTGCTAGTGTATGAGTCCATCGGTCCTTTCTTTTGGCGCTCGCTCCCTCTGCCATCTTGTCTTGCTTCCTCGTGTTCCCATGGCCCTGGAGTCTCTTGGCGGTCTGTTCCGGCCAAACTGAAGGGATATTGTTCTTCGCTGTAGTTTGGGGCCGTAGGAATATAAAGTTATTCCCTACTACTCAGTATCATCGGGTCACCGCACCTCATTCACGGCCCTCCGCCAAGTCCAGTACAGGCGTCTATCTTTTCCAATCAATTGCGCACTCCCACTTTTCTTACTTAAGGATACACTGGCTAGCCAATTGTGTGTTCTGCGTCATGCTCAAAACGTCCGACCTCGGAGCCTGTGTCTGCCTCCATAGCCGCAGGCCCCTTAAGCGCAGGGGACTTCTCCTCTCCAGCGCTCGGCGTGGCGGTGCACCGGGAACGGTCCACCCCCGGCAGCTGCATCGCCTACCCAGACCCTTTGTGCCTGGATCGTTTTCGGATTTTGAAGGGCCTTGTATCTACCTTCATGCCTGCTGGCCCTCAGGTGCGGTGGACTTCGCCTCTCCGGCGTTCGGGCGCGTCACCTCGGGCAGGTGGCGCATGGGGAGCGGTTCTTTTCTGGCCTCTGCAGCGCCGATCCGGCCCCACTGTGTTTTGGATGGACCTCGAATATCCAAGGAAGGGAGTATAGGCCGACCAGCTCGGGCGGACCGCCGCAGTCTTGGTCCATGCTCACTACGTCCTTGTAGACCTTCCTCTCTATGCCCCCAGCAGATAGAGCGTCAGCGGCTCAGCGCCGCAATGTCCTGGTTCCGGGGATCGGCGCGCTCCACAGGTCCTCCCCACAGTGAACGCCAAGTCTCGTAACTCCTCAGCCTAGGCACCTATCTCTCCAGGATTTATCGTGTGGGTGCTTCAACACCCACGGCACGTCTCAGTGTGGTCGGTATCCCGCAGCATGCTCCGAATCAGGATTTTATCATATAACGGATGATTCCCGGGCCGGAGCGCTCGAATCAGGCGGCCATGTTTGTCTTGCGCAACAGCGCCCCCCAATAACGTTAGTCATGTTTATCACACAAACATTTTTTAGCATGGTTTAAATGGGGTTACTGTCACCTTTAATAAAAGTCTGGAATTACTTTTGTGGCATTTATGCTGCCCCTATTATGCAATGATAGGTATTTTCCTATTAACTCAACTGCAGTCTTTTTCTTTGTTCTCTTAAGTTGCATTTACCCTTGGGCATGTGACCAGGCATAGGCTGGCTTATGTTTATTCTGCCTCCCCCTTCAAGGCCTGTGAGGCCGTGATAGCAACTCTAATGATAATTTTATGGGAGTTGTGACCTCAAGGTCACTTCTGCTGCAAGAACAGGCATGGCCTTATCAGTCCCCGCCATGGTTTAAATCTAAGCAGTGTATTTCTTTCTATATTTTTAAGTAATGGCCCTGATTAATGATTGACAACCAGGCCCCTTTCTTCAGGGCAGCAGAGGAAAGGTCTTGTAGGTTAAGTTTCATCTTTGGAGAAATGACCGGCTCATGTACCCTGCAAGCAAGGGCCTTTTAAACTCACACACAATGCAAATTACATGACATCTTATAAGGCTCCTGGGCCTTATCCATATATACTATGTTTCTTTAATTTCACAGTTTCAAAATACATGAGTATCACTTCTGGATTGTCCATATGTATCGGGCAGTTATATGAGAAAACCATGTTCAAATTTTGAAAGTCTATTGAGCACTTCTCTTAGCATACTGTCATTTGGATGAGGGAAAAACAAAAAGGACATTATTTTATTTCTTGTAAATGCAAGGAACTTGATTTCAATTTCGATGACTGGAACTTGATTTCAATTTCGTTGACTGGAACACCATCTGGTATTACATTGAAGATAACGTACACACTGCTGTCTCTTTAAGTAACAGTGCAGCTCCAACCATCTAGCATCTGCAGGATTCATCCTTCTATCTCTGCCACATCCATAGTTTGCTCCTATCTTCACCATGCTGTGAGATGTATCACGTGGTCCTGGAAATGGAGAAAATAGTTATTCTATGACCTATGGTAGAGCAGTTTGTCACACAAAGAATCCTGCCATTAAGATTCTTTCACAAGCATTACAGCTAAAAGGGGAGTCTGAACCACATCCTCATAAAATGACCTTTGTTTCCAGCATCTCTGGTTTTCAAGCATATATCTGGCAGGAATTGGTCAACAATAAAAGAGTTTCCAAGGGGCTAGAAAACTAAAAATCAAAATCTAACTTTAAAAAAAAAAAGAATTTACTTTTTTTTATTGGGCATTGGTTAATATACAAAACGTTAGCACTTAAAAGAATTTTAATACCAAAATACCAGATACAATATAAATTACAGCAAAGCTTAACATACATTAACATTTACAATGATTAAATTAGTAACACAATTATCACTAATATTAGTTGTATATTTAAGACCAAACAAATTAAGAACAGTATCAATCGATAAATAAAATACATACAGTCTCACTAATGCTCCAGGACAATTCCTCAGAGCAAGGTGATTAAGTTAAAAGCAACTTTCCAGACATGGTAAGCGGCCGCCGATATTACAATTGATTAAGCCCCAAAGATACTGTTCCAGAAATCTACCTTTAAGTGGATTCTTTTTGCACAGCTCATGAGGCAAGCAGAGAGTGCCTTGACCAAAAGCTGAACAAACCAAATGGTGATGACACCAAGCCCATGGGATCAAATCCTTCATCCCCACCTTAATCGATATCTCAACCTGCCCAATCTGGAAAGGATACCTGGGTACATGGATTAATGTGGCAGATGGTCTCTGGGGTGTACACAATTCTGAAGAAGTCCAGGTAGGAACTTGACAGATGGCCAAACAGCCAGGTGAACAGGGGTGTGATCAGTTAGTGGAGCTCCTGCAAAACATCAGAGTTGCATACATTTGTGCCAAAGAGCTGTTGGATGACGGCTGCTGGTGCATCATAGCAACATTATGCCAACCCTTAATTGAATAGAAATGACTAAGCGCACATGTGACACTTTGGGTTTAAAAAACATGCTGGGACACCAGTCGGGGCACACATTAGAGAGTCCCTCTGGACAGAGCTTTCTGGCACAAACTCAGTGTCTTGTTGTGATAGCTGTCAGCTGGCAGCTGTCAATCAACTCTCATAGAACGAGGAGTGGTCATTAAAATGCTTGTTATGGCTTTGTGACTTTTTAATCAAAGACCTGGAGCACATTGATGGCAGGCCTTCTTCCACTCTTCCAGCAGAAGTCTTCTTCTGAAGATTCCTCACTCTGCCACAACAAATAAACAGAGTGGATGGCTTCAAAAGGCTGATGTTCAGAAGTGTCTAAGGGTGCAAAGCCCGACCTTTGCCTTGTCTCTGCTGCTTAGTAGTCTTCATTGTATTACTGTCCCAGTAGCATCCGTGGACTGCAACAAGTAGGATCATGTACCATTGAGATTTTGTCACAACATATTCATAAATCATTTGTCTGCTATCTTCACTAGATTTGCCATGGCTGCTGTCAGAGGAGCTAAAGTGGTCATTAAAGTAGGTACTCGAATATTCACCAGAATTTCAGGTTTATTTCCAGCATGGAGAGTCTGGAACAATGTGTCATAGCAAGAGCTGCCCCACACGCACAACTGCCTAGGTAAGAAGCCCCCTCATAGCACACATGATGGCAGCTGACTTGGCCCATGTTTTATGCAGAAGTGGAGAAAGGCACATTGGGCACAGCCCTGTCCGCGGTCATTGCGCAACACAATCAACTCCTGTTAGTGCACTGAAGTCCCGTGAGTCATCACAACCTCACTAGACCATTCATTCTCAGGCACCATGTTGCGGGACCAGGCTATTTAAGCCATGCCCCTTGGAAACACCTGTGCTTCGTTCTGACTACCTACATTGCACCACGTGAATACTCCCACTCCAGCAAACACTCTCAGCTCCTGCTCCTGATCAGCTCTACGACCATGACTGTTCACGTTCTGGTCCTTTCGTCTTGCCTTCTGGATTCTTCACGAAACTGCAAGAAAAGCAAGAAGAGGGTAAGACACAGCCCTGAAGGTAACATAAACCTACAACTCCCGCTTGATTACCTGTCAATGTTTCACAGTGGCTCTGCTTCTCGAGGCCTTTTCGCCCATTCTTGCTGAATCTTCTGCTCCCGTGCTCCTCAGAACTTTAATAAAGGAAGGAGAGAAGAGTATCAGAGGCACGCAGGGGATTTAAGATATTCACAGCTCAAAAAACATTCCCACACGTATACAAACAATATACAACCGTTGCAGGAAAGAGACAGTGTTCAAGCTGCAGCATAAGCCTTTCTGAGCTGCAGAAGTCAACATCAGCAGGACTTCATTGTTGGGCCCTATGAGGTAACTGGTATAAATCAGCTTCCAGGACTCATCCACCCGCACAAAAGGTACATATGTGCATAGCAAGGGGTAGGGGTCAGAGTGGAAAAAGAATGACTGAACAAACTCATACGTTCACCTTGCCTTGCACGGACGTTCTGCACTGTCCAGACGATAAGGGAACCGACACATCATGCAAGAGGGCGGATCCTTACAGTTGTTCAGCGGTACAGCCCTGCACCTCCCACTCGAATCCCTCTTGAGCTCTCTGGGTAGCTTGTTCGGGATCTGTGTGGGAGTGGTGGGGCTTCCACAGCATCCCTGGAAGACCCAAAGCACAATTGAGCATTATACAAACTTCCTGTGGTTCATCGAGAGCCTTTGGCAGATAATCCCATCACGCACTCCAAGGAAGATCTTGCAACAGTAAATGATTCTTCACAATAGCCAGCAGACGTTTCAGGAATTCCTCTGGATGTCGAGCTCATGCCATCCTAAAATAAGCTATGTTTCACATACATAGACAATGTTTCTGAGCTGAACCATGCTGTTTGAGCAATCCTGCCAAAACCTCCTTTTCAGAAGAATTCACAGGTAAATAGACAGGATTGTGTGGAAGATTTGTGAAAGAACTTCTCATGCTGGGATTAGCTGGCAAGGCTGGGAAAAACGGACTGCCCCTCACAATGCCTCTTACTTTTCTTAGGAACGAGTGATGTGCTGCCTATCTATATGGATATGGGTTGTTTGACCTAAATAACTTGACCTACTACCCATTTGTCCAAATTTCTTTGACCTCATTTGTTTTGCCTACTGCAGAGGGAGACCCCCTGTAAGCCCACCTAATGTGGAGAGGGCCTGGCCCCCTCCTGACTCCCCCCCACCTCTAACTATTCCGTTACCCCATCCCAGAACTATATTTTTTATTAAAGTGTACCATTTGACCTACCGAATTAGGTCAAAAAGATGCGGTCAAATTGGAGTAGGTCTGTTCAGTCACATAACGGGCAGCTCCCTAATGAGGGAGCCATTACTAAGAGTCAGACTACATTGAATTGGGGCCTTATGCCTGGGTCAATGGATGTGCAATACACTTACTGGTAAATGAAACTATCGCACACCAGTTATCTGTGCTAATAAACCAACACCACCTTGGTAAGGGCAGGGCAAGCCATTGTAACTAGTCAAACAAACAGACACCTAGTTGAGTAGGCACCTATGATTAAAAAAAAAACAGGATACCATTAATTACCCATGTTCGTGCAATGAATGCTATACTATATAATTCCTGAATAATAGCGTTTTTCATTAACTACTGAAAGGCACCAGACGCAGTATTATTATTTTAAAAAGATGGTCCTGAATAAGGCGACCCCAAGTTTATCAGTGTCGCTGAAACCGGTCGACCCATTGTAAGGTATACTTTAATGATAATTAGTAACCTTGCATGCATAATCATCCCAATGGCTCGAATGGCTATAATCGTCATTTAATTGGTGTCTTTGGGTACCCTGGCAGGGAACCAGAATTGAAGGTAAATAAAGAGTTAGTTCCCCAGAAAGCATTCCCTGTTTTTTTAAAATCTTTTGTTTAGTGTGTTTGTCTTGTTGGAAGAGTTGCGACGTTAGAAGTGTTGTGTGTATTATTATCCCTCAGTGCATTCTGAAATAGGAAATTATCAGAAGTTGTTTGACACAAAATTCTCTGGCACAGATTGAAAGAAAAAGAGAGTAGGATAGAAATACACTCGAGCTTCGTCGTCTTATCATATCCACTAATCCAGATAGGTGGCGCATCACCGGTTCCTAAGGAAAGTAGGAGGCGCTATGAAGGGCAATGAGTGTATCCCTGTCTCCTTTGGGAAGGTCGAGTAATCATTATATTTGGAATTGTGTAAATGCCTGTGTGTTTTGGATTTGGTAACAGGTTGCCTGCTCATTCTTGATGTATGATATAGGCTGAGCCCCTGGCAGGCCCTGTTAGTTTATGAACTGCCCTCTCATGTTTTAATGACAATTCACTGGCAAGGTCCACTGCAGGTCCCAAAACGCAGTAGTGAGGAGGAGCATACATTGTTAAAAACATGCCAATCTTCTGCTAGGCATGCTGTGATGGATCAATGAGTGCAAATGCAGCTAGCTCCTCTCTAGCACCTGTGCCACAAACAGATATTTCGCCTATAAACCCCACTCCTGCCCAGCAGTGTTATCAAAGCAGTAAGTCTGCAAGCGTTTTTAAATGGCCAGTTTGATGGGTTTAAATGGAATACTTACTACACCTAATAAATTAGTCCAAAGTCTTGAAAGTGGAACTTCCTCTCAAATATGTGGGCTGGTCAACTCCCTACTGGCTGTGCTCCCCACATCAACAGTACCAGCAAACGAGGCTACATCCACCTCTGCTGGCCCCTTCTCCTTCTCCTCTTCGTCTGCAGCATCACAGCTGCCAGTTCTGTATTCTAACAGATTTTCAGTAAAATCATCATTGTGCATCAACCAAAGCTCACTCTACGGGTACTTTATGCAATCAGCCAAATCCCCACTCCAAACGTCACTCCCTGTGCACCTACCACAGTGTAGACAATGTCTGAACAATGTTTGTTACACCAGTATTTCACAAACATGTGTGATGGGAAGACATGGAAAAGAGACAAAGCATCATCCCATGCAGTACTGTCCAACTTGCTTTGCCACGTCCAGCAGGGCCAACAAGCAACAGCAACCCTGGCTGCATCAGGCTTCACACGTGCATAGAAAAGAATGAGATCAGGTCATCAGGTCTCATGAACATGTAGAACACTGTAGTTGTATCCACTCGGTAATGCCTCTTCCAGAGATGCCATGCACAGCAACAGTGGCTCTGGCCATATCATGATCCACAATTCCTGGCAGAGATAGAGTCCAAAAAATTGGCCTTGGTAAAGTCAGGTTATGGGCTGCATGTCAGTTTCAGTGACCATCTAAAAGACTGTTGCTCTCTCCATGCACCATTGCATCTTTCAGTGGAGCAGTTCAAACCAACAGCGAACACAGTTGTATTGCTACAAAAGGGGCCCGGGAAAAGAGGTGAGAGCTCAACAATTGGCCTTGGTACAGTCAGGAGACATGGGACCAATATCACCTTCTTAGCAGGGTAGCCACCCCATTGTATGTCCAGGCAAAGGGCGGTTAGGCAAAGGTTAACACATTTTTGCTTGTTCACTGCATTCCTCATCCCTTCCTGAAAAGGATCACAAACAACACCATCCCGGAACCATTAACACTTTCTTTGTCACTCATAAACCCCCTGTCATCATCTCCTGGTCTTCTCATAACCTACTTAGATCTCCACTCACTCAAACATCACAGTAACACCCAGCAAGTAGTTTACTCATTTTGTTGTTCTCTTCTGTCATACTATTTAATTGAACTTGTCCTTGATTGACTATTATTTACTTGTGCATTGTCACTACATTATTATTATTATTATTATTATTATTATTATTATTATTATTATTATTATTATTATTAGTAGTCGTATTATTATTATTTCATTTATTGTGCCTTAGCCAAAAAATATGACATTTTACACAATTCAAAGCATAAGAACAAGACTTCACATACATTATAGAGAAATAACAATTTCTTAATTCATACTCTAAGAATAAAAAAGCACAGATTCAGCCTAAGTAAACAAAAGAAGAAATATAAAAAGCAAAACTAAAACCAATAAGTCAGTTCATAAATAATCAACAGTTCTCATACATCTAGTGAGCGACCAGCTTTCTCAGCTCCCTTATTACCAGTCAGATTAAGTTCCTTTAGGAGTCCAACCACCTCCAGAGTCAGAAAAACTTCAGTTCCCGCAATCAACCTGTCCCAGAACATATCCGACATAAGCGAATAAGGATCATGAACAAATCTTTTACATTTTTAAAGTATGAGCGGCCAAGTTCCTGAGCAATCCACCAGAAGATGACAAATAGTTTGTGTTACATTTGCATCGCATTAATCGCAAATGTTTGTCAAGTAGGTGCTCCATACCGAACGTGTAGAATTTCCTGAGTTGGTTACAGATTAAGTTTTAATTTTAGGAAATCTATCTGTGAGGCTGAATCGGTGAATTTCCTTAAGTATTTCAGAACACATGATCTCGGTTTGTCAATTGAGAGAGGAGATGACGATAGTTTACATGATCTCATTTTGTCTATCATTATTTAATTGTATTGTTTCCTACTGGTCCATTATTTAATTGTGTTTGCCACTACTAGACTGTTATTTAATTTTGCTTGTCCTAAATTAACTACTATTCAATTTTGATGGTTGCTACCGGCCTAATGCCATCTCAGCCGGTTCCCCTGAGGCCTTCTCACACCTGCCCTCCTTCACTAGTTCACCTGCACATTCCAATTCTTCTTCTCAACACACTCTCTCTTCCCTTCTGATGGGGGTGGCTTACATACCCTGGAGTCCTTTGTATCCCTCAAAAAAGGCACCCTAGCCATTTGTTCTAACACCACTGGCCCCAAATTCATCTATCCTGCTCGCAGCCCCTTTTGATTCTCTCCCCTCCCCCTTCCTCACATGTTCCTTCACTAATTTCACTCTGGCTTTGGAAATGCAAAATCTCTTTGCAATTAGTCTTCCTTTAGCCATAAATGTATATATTCTGAACAGGAGATGAATATGGAGATACATCAAATACATAATGAAATATGCTCTTGTGGATGGATGAGGGTTCATGTAAATACATTGGGCCTCATCACGAGTTGGCCGGTAACGCCGGCGCTAATTCCCATTCCCCATTGAGCCCATTCAGGAATTCCCCATTCCCCATTGGGCTCAATGGGGAAATTTTGCACTTTTACCACCAGCGGATTTCCCGCCAGCAGTAAACACGCGAAAATCAGCAAATTCTCGGCGGATTTCCCCCCAGCTCAGAGCTGGGGGGAAATCAGCCAAAGCAGTGATTTGGCGGACCCTTAAATGCGGCGGTAACCGCGCTACCGCCGCATTTAAGGGCTACCGCCAAACTCGTGATGAGGCCCATTGTCTCTCAGTAGCAGGACGTGTGTATCACCATTTGGAGCATGGACAGAAACTCCAAGATATTGAATATCCATTCTTATTGCCCTTCTGCCAATTGGCAGCCTATCCCAGATTGCCTAACATTTACACCAAGGCAAAGAATGGAGCAAATGCACTTAGGACCAAGGGCTAAAATATGGTCATAGTGACGAGGAGCCCGGGCCGTACTGGGTGGTAAAAACTGGGGTCTGAGTTAAAAAATAACAATGGTCCCAGGACGTTACCACCTGGTACTGCCCGGGTAGTCTCCTACGCGGGTGCCAATGGTTTTTAATTTTAAAAAAAAGGAAGTTACCTTGTGGTTCGGCGCAGCGCCATCCATTTTCTACGTTGATGACTGTCACATCATCAACAAGGAAACAGAGTTGGGAGACTATGCGCAGCACTTCTCCAAACCGCGAGGGAAATTCCTTTTTTTTTTTTAAATTCACCTTGCCATTAGCACCCGCAAGTAGTACTCGCACGTGCTAAATGTGGTATGGGGAAGTTGTGAGGGAGCAAGAGGAGCGCATAGCCCACGTTCCGAGCCACCTGACTGAGCACCGCCCCCACCTAGGGTGTTAATATCTACACTTTGGCCTTGTGGAAATAAAGGGAGCAAATGAGTTTAGCCAGTGGTCGAAGTGGGCGGGAGCGGTTTGGAGCGGTGATTCTCTACTTTTCTGTAACTAAGTTTTAGGGCCTCATTACATGGTAGGCGGTAAGGGTTTACCGGTACCGGTATTTTACCGGTACCGGTAAACTCTTACCGCCTTACTACGAGGTCCCTTTGCGGGTTGGTGAATTTAACGCCTGCTTTTTGCAGGCGTTAAAAACCAACCCGCAAAGGGACCAAGGAGCTATTACGGTACCGCAATTTGCGGCACCGTAATTAGCGCCTTCCCCATTCCCATAGAGCCCTATGGGGTAAAAATGGGAATGGGGAAGGGCAATGGGGGAAAGGGGAATTACCGCCCCGCCAACCTTGGAATAGGGCGGTTATTCCCCTTTCCACCAAGGCGGTGCCGGTATTTTACCGGCATGGACCAAGGTGCCAATAGCACCTTGGTCCACCGCCATCCGTGTAATGAGGCCCTTACTGTTCCTACACTTTTACTTTAAAAATAAACCTTTCCGGAATGGTTTCGTTTTAAAATAAAAGTGTAGGAAGCAGTTGGAACGGTCACTTTAATGCACTGCACTGAACGTTCGCTTAAACACCATCTGCATGTGTTTGGGGTTTGTATTGTGCATGAGAGGTGGCGTGGTGATGGGGTTTGTGGGGAGCAGAGGCAGGCCAGTAGGGAACATAGATCCACTACTTCTTTTGGTACATTTCAACCACTGACTTTAGTACCAGTTTTGCTGCTGGGGCAATGGAGCAAACAGGCTTTCCTCATATTGGTATAATCTAAAAAAAAAATCGTTTTATTAGGGCAAAAATTAAGTAGAGTGATTATTGTACTATGTTTAGTGCGTAACCTTAAAAAAAGTAGCAAGCAGCTGTCCTTTTATTTTACAGAGAAAACACAGTTAACCCACAGCCAGTAATACGTTTGCTTTGTTGAACACGTTTTTGGGTAATACGGTTTGGAACAAAACCTGTTTCATGCAGTCTTTATTATCTAAGCAGCTAAACGTGTGCTAAGAACACTTGCTGACGTTTATGCCTTGCAGCAAATATGACATAATCCCGCCCAGGTGCTGAATTCATTTCATTGATTTTTTTTGCCCAAGGGTATCCATTATAATGTGCAGAGAGAAGGCTTGATGCCCTGTTAGTGCAATAAAAGCTATCAATCAAAATCATTTGATGGCTTTCATTGAACTAACTGAAAATAGTATGCTTATCTGCATAAAGGTCGAAGTCCCAGAAATGACATCTTCAGAGAGTGACCACATGCACGAGCGATCACATGAAAAAATGACAATCAAAGACTGCAAATATTCATTTGCATAAAGGTAACATTTAGCTAATCTGTTAGAATATGGAATGTGCGTAACAGAATGGCCTGAGTTCACTAACTTTCCAAAGGTACAGTGATGCAACGGCTGAGAAGTCAATGGTGGTTGGAAAGGAGCTTACCTGCTCGAGTGTCCCATTCACAATGTGTAGCCCTTGCAGCTCTGTGTAAACACACAGGGATCATGTCTTGCTCTTCATTGCCAACATGGAGCAGCCAGATGATGTCTCTCCATAATGTTATGTTGCTTTAAGGCTCCCTCTCCTGCCCCGAAACCTCAGTGCAGCCCAGACCCCAGTTATCATTGAGACGTGGTTCCTTTTTCAAAAATATATCAGTTGAGATAGCGTTAAAGACTGGGTCAGTTAGATATATAGGTGAATAATGGGGCGGTAGCAGTGAAGACTGAAATAATTTTAAAAAAAGATCACATTTGTATATAGCTCTTCGTGCTTGATTGCTCCCGCTTGTAAATACTGTGAATAACAAGTGTTGCCATTATCCAATTTAATGGAAATAATGGACTGATTACATAAGTATGAGGATTAAGGGGCCGATTCATGGAATTTCGCACATAAATCGCACAAGGGGAGCGGGCCGAGAAGGACACTGTGCGAGCCTGTGTGCAGAAAGAAAAATGCGCGCAATGTGTATTCATGTTATTGCTTGCGGAAAGTAACCGTATTCACACAAGCCACGGCTGGAACACCCTGACACGCCCACACGCAAAGCAGGAAACTGCCAGATCAACTACATTTGTGCACTCGTGAATACATGCATCCTTCAGACAGTGCGCGGGGTCCCACGTAAGCAGGCCTGCGACTCTGGGAGACAGCACGGGGTCCCTCGTAACTGTACCCAGCACCATGACAACATGCGTATGAAAATTCGTAACTCGGCAATAACTCAGGAAATGTCCGTGCAAACCCACATAACACATTCATGTACCCCGCTACACAGCTTAGGTGCACCCCTACGTCACATCGGTACTCTGATTGTGTACACACACTCCAAAATCTGAAATGCAATCCCACCTACATGCTGAAAATCCAAAAATGGTGATCTGGGCAACAAGAAAGGAGGCAACATTTGTGATTTTTTTCAAAAGATTATGGAAAGTTGTACCCTTTAGTTCCCACCTACTTCGATCTCTGTTGAGTGGGCTCTTTCATAATTCCATCCTGTAATTTTGGGTGTCTCACACAGCACTGAATTATGTGTTTAACTCACCATCTTAATTACATACAATGCACAAACTAGACATATTAAACACTACATTATGGGCCGGATTCATGGAAAAGTCCACAGAGATCCCGCAAAGACTGCATGCCAAGAAAGCCTCTGCGCGAGCTTGCGCACAGATGTTTTTCTGCACGCAGTGCGTATTCATGGAATTGCTCATGCAGAGTGACCATATAGGCAAGTTGAGGCTGGAACGCCCCCGACACGCCCCCATGCAAAGCAAAAAGACCCATATACAGCTAACTTTGCATGCTCCTCGGGTGCAAACACATGTACCCTTGAAACAGTGTGTGGGGTCCTCCACATCCAGGTCTACACCTCATGAACAGTGTGCAGGGTCCCCTGTACCTATTACCAGCACCCGACAACATGTGTACACATACGTACACATTTTCCATAACTCGGGTAAAACTAAGGAAAATCTGCATGCAAACCCTCGTAAACCGATCATGCACCCCACTACACTATGTGTGCCCACCTCTAAATCCAACATGCACTCTCACAATGCAGTTGTGATTCCTATGCTCACGTGTCTATACACCTTCCTTGGGGTGGCAGATAGATTGAGGGCTTTTCATGTGCCTTTTCCCGACGAGAGCTCGTATGGTCACATCCATCAATAAGCTTTGTTCCGCGCATTTGTTGGCGTGCGCTGGACTGCCTGCCACATGTTGCTCGCAACACCCACATTTTCTCATGCCCTTCCCCATTTTGCATGTTCTGCCCCCTACTCTGGCCCCTGAGCGGCCACGCCCATGTGATAGGGTGCATTTAAGGCCCTAAACAGAAATCTCTTTTCATTTGAAAAATTGCATTGAAACTCTGCACCAAAAACGGCTGTGCTTTGCCTTCCCTGTCAAATGAGTGGCAAGCAGTTGAACCCTACAATCCTAAAACGGCCCGCTTTGCTTTTTTTTCACTTGAATGACAAGAAGTCATGCAATGCATCAAAAACAGCCTTATTGTACTTTTCATTCACATGACTGGCAAGAATTGCAATCCTTCAACCAGACACAGCTTTTGCTTTCCATTTCACTTGAACATCTGCCCTTTAAAACATTGCAAATGAAAAACGGCTTGGCTTTTTCTTTAATTCAGTGTCAAATCAAAGAACCCTGTGGAAGGGGGCCTACCCCTCATTGTCAATGGACCGGCAGCAAATGCCAACTCACTCAAAAAGGACAAATTGAAGAATCCTGTCGCATACAAGATAGGAGTTCAAATATCAGACGCAGAAACGGCTTGCACACATGTAAAACAATAAAGAAATTACTTTAAAAAACCACTGTGAAAGGGGAGCTTTGCTTGCATAGAAATGTCAGTGAAAAATGCTTTGGGGAGGGGGTTGACTAAGAAATGTACATTATGGTCCCACCCAGAAGACTCAATCACCTTGGAAGAGGATCACAATACCGGAAAAAACAGTTTTTGGGCTCAGGCAGGAAAGTTCCCAATTGAAATCCCCACTCTCCACTGAAAGTCGCACCTACTAGTGAATCAGCCTGTAATGACATGTGATGTACTGGGGTGTTATAATTCTCTGCTCTGCCAGACTTGAAGGCAGGGGCTCAGGGACTTCAAGGAAAGCAAGTGTGGCTAAAAACTTGACTGGGAGGTGTGAGTTCCTCCTACAC
The DNA here is from genome assembly GCF_040938575.1 of Ambystoma mexicanum. NCBI lineage: Eukaryota > Metazoa > Chordata > Amphibia > Caudata > Ambystomatidae > Ambystoma > Ambystoma mexicanum. The sequence goes on along the minus strand of NC_090928.1, from coordinate 499,040,727 downwards.
CCACTACTAAGGACAAACTGGCAACTTCATATGGGGTGATCAAAATCTCTGGTCACCGGCTGTGGGGAATAAAGTGCTCCTCCCACAGAGGGGGACAGATCTTCCAAATTGACATTAAAGGACTGAGTCCATTTTTAGGCATTTTTGTAACAATTAGAATGTGAAATAATTTTGTTTTATGCTGTGTTTTTATGTTTTTTCCAGGCGGTTTTTAAGAGCTTTGGTGCATTTTCCTAGGACTTTGGGGACTGAAATGGCCAGTTAAGACTAGTTTCTTGCTGCTCGGAAGATGTGACCAGTATGAGATTTGATGGAAAGATGGAAGGTGAAATTAGGAATATGCTTGATTATTTGCAAAGTCATAACTATTATATATTTTAGGAAAATGACAAAAATGTGCCAAAGGGCCATGCTACCTCGTACAAAGTTGGCAATCGGTTTACCTAATTCCCTATGACCCCCTCAAACCGCATATCTAAGGCATATGTCAGACACTAGTAGAAATATGAAGTTATGAGACATAACTGGGTTGTTGTCAAAAAGTGGCCAAATGAAAAAAGAAGGGCAATACAATGCCAATAGACAGATGGTGCTCTCATTCCTTGGACCAATCATGCCAGAGGGTGGAGAGAGGAATGGTAAACTGTCCTATCCGAGGGGCAGGGGTAATTATAGAGTACTCCCCCTAGATTGTAAAGTGAGTGATGTCATTTGGGCTTTATAGGGGGGACTATAATAAACCAGGACAAGCATCCGGGGAGACAGGAGAAGGAGGATGGAGTGGAGGCAGCTGAACCATACCAAGGAGAGTGCAGTGACCATATCCCTTGCCTAGCTGTCCGGAGTGTCCTGAGATCCAGCTTGCTGTCCGGAATCCCAAACCAAGGAGGGTGCCGTGACCAGACCTCTTGCCTAGCTGTCCAGAGGGTCCTGAGATCCAGCTGACTTTCCAGAATCCCAAACCAATGCATACTTTGTAAATAGCAAGTAACCCCATCCCTAAATTGCATAAGCCCTTCCTTTTTGTAGCATTGAAAACCCCATTGACAACCTCACATTGCTAGTGTAATCCAGTCACCTTCCCATAGAAGAATCTGTGTTTAGCATGTGTATGTTGGTAAACCTCTCAGTGTCTGTGTACATCCTTAGCATATTCTTAAGTAAATCAATTCATTCCCCATTGAAATTCACGGTACAAGTTAGTTAAAATTCGAAATTAACCCCCTTGTCCCTGGTGGCTTTCTTCAATAATTATAGTCATTAAAGTATTGCCTCAAAGGAATTAGTCTCCTGGTAACCGAAAAACAAATGTGCCCGTGCATTGTGTGCATTACCCCACAAATTCCTATTTGCATCTGTCCCGTTAAAACCGCAAACCATAGTCCCATTGAGAGCAATCCTTTTTGCCTAGAAATCTATCTGTCAAGTGTCTCTGTCTGTGTCAATGAAAACTGAGCTGCCTGTCATTGTAAATCCAGTGTAAAACGATGTTCCATTTGCCGTTTGTATCTTTCCTTTTGCATGTGTTCCTAAAATTGATTTTCCTACTTTATTGCCACGTTGCCCTGGTGTGCTGATTAGTAGTCTCTAAGCTTCCCTATCTGAAGTGTAGCAACACAAATTTCCTTTCAGTCTATCCCATAGCAGTTGTGAGTAGCCGTGTGAGTAATAATCAGAATCCGATGCTGCCGTTTTGCTCCTAAAATGGGTTTTCACTTTCTTTACTGGCCTCCCATCCTGGGGTGGTGGGCTTTACTCAAAATCCAATTTTTTCTCTATATCCCTACTCCTTGCCACTGCCTTCCATTCAAAGGAATCAAGTTAGCTAATGTTTGGGGGTGAGTGTTGCAGGGGGAATGCTAAACCATTGGAGTTATCTCTTTCTAAAAATGGTTCTTTTTCTGTGTTGCCATTAAAGATTGTAAGAATTGTAACAGTACATCTTCACTGAATACTTCTGTAAAGATTAGTGCAATTGTGTACCACAACAGTAGTGGCTGCAAAATGTTTGATGTTCCTTTTCCATTGAATAATAAATTAAGAAATATCTTATTGATACACACCAGCCTGATTCCTGGTTCATTGTGACACGGTGTGTTTGTGGAGGTTGGGTGCGAGACGGGTTAGAGGCCTACTCAAATAAAAGAACCAGTGGTTTATTAAAAATAAAAAGCCCTTTATTTTACACCACATTCAATGTCAAGGAAGGAGTCGTGTAATAAAACTGTGACAAAGTGGGGGCTCGTACCGTGATTGAGATAAGAGTGTTTACCCGTGACAGTGCAGCAAAGCAGACTAGCCCGTTGAAGTATTGTTACATTTAGTGAATGATAAGCTGTGTTATACTGTAAAGGTGTCATCCAAAAACATGTACCCTAAGTATCAGGCCTGTATCTCAAAATAAAATATTGTAACCATATGTAACCATGCAGGAGCAGGGTGGAGATTTTGTCCTTGCATAGATAACCCACCAGCAGTAGAACACTGTTCATAATGAGCACTGTGGAAATTAACATGGCTAGGCAGCGCCTTCTGTCCAAATTATTCATTAGAGGGGAATGGGCAGAACAAAAATGTGAAACCTGGCTATCTAGTATGATGCAACAGGGGACCTCTATAAGTATGGATGTGTGGCAGGACAGTGGCCTGTTACAGAAAGCCCTGACTAGATGAACAAATTAAAATGGTCCAACTCACTGCAAACATGTACTTCCACATGATAATCATGGAAGAAAAGTACCAAGAAAGTGTAACCTCTGTGCAGAATCAGTCTGAGCTTTTAAATCAAACACAGAGTGAGTTAAGGCAGGTAGAGGAGAAAAAGCGAGAGAGCCAAAAATATGAGTTAGAATTAGGGAACCTCATTCAGCGGCTCAAGAAGGAGTTGGCAGTTCAGCAACAAACTAATTCAGGACAGGAGGCCCAACTGTCTGCACTGAAAGATGAGTGCCAGGAAAGCGTTGAATCTCTGAGAGTCAACAAAAATAGAACCAACAAGTGATATACAATAGAACCTGCTTAGAGGATATGATTGCATATCAAAAGCAGATTAAGCCATTGGAAAATGAGAATAGTAAGTTAATCATTAAGGAGGTCCATTCCCAAGCAGATTTTGACCAAGAGCGCTGGAAATCAAGCGCTATGAAACAGCAGAGATAACTTTAGTGGACTTAATAGCACACTGTATCAGGAAAAAGATGCCCTAAGCCAGGAAGTGTGCAAATTAAAAACAGACCTGGAGAGAAGTGAGACATGTTTTCAGGAACTCACATAAAGTTAGAGAATGAAAATGTAATGGGGCACATAAGCCAAGTAGAAGGTGATCTAAAGCAGACAATACATATTAAAATGCACAGAGGGAGGAGATGCATCTCCTGCAATAGAAATGGTCTGAATATTCCCGGACAATACAAGAAGCACAGAAAGAAACTGAAGCCCTTGATGATGAGAACAAGGGACTCCAGAACCAAGAAGTAGCACAAGGGAAGGTCATAGAAGCCAGTCAAGCCGTGATAGCAGATCACAAGGCTCAGGCCTTTGCATACTATCAAGAAATAGGGGCTGAAAAGAGAAATTCAAAAGGTTAGCAAAAGAGTGTGCTAGGTTTAATAATGACTTGAGGAACCCTGAACAGTTAGAGAGTGGCGGGGCAACCCCTGATCACAGTGTGATGTCCTCTCTACCAAGGGCCTCAAGCCAACCTACCACCCTGTATGCGCAAAGTGCTGCTAACTTCATGTCCACAGGTTCACCAGAACCGGAAACCTTGAGCAAGTCAGACTCAATTAGGTCCAGCATGATTGAGCCGGCAGGCCCGCGTCCATCAGAGATGGATGGGTGTACATCCCTGTTTAGGTTCAAAAATATTGTGGCCAATAAATCTAACAAGGTACACTCCTATGAAGAGAATATCAGGGAGTTAGACTGGCAGAAACATCAGATACAAAGAAACCACCTAGTCCACTTTGCAGATAAAAAGGAGTGGAGGCCCCAAAAGAGCATCTTAAAAACCTCCACCCAATCAGGGAGGTGGGAGGAGTTCTCCACCAATCCCGGAAGAAGGGAGGAGTCGGATGAGGACTCCCCTGTGCAAAAGAGGGAGCCCAATTGAAGTGACCCAGAGAGCCCACAATGTAACAGGGGAGAAGAGACTCGGCCTGTCATTCTGGGAGAGACTTTCAGTCTCCAAGAATCAGGGAGCACCTAGAGAATAGGGATGGGACCTCAAATAGCAGCAGTCCTGATTCTGAGGGTGAATGGACTCAGGTGCAGCGAAAAAAGAAGGCTGCAAAACAAAAAAGAACTTTGGTTAAAAAAAAAACATTAGACCAATAAATGCCATTAGAAACTTCAAGACCTGTACCATAAAAATGGCAAATACTCAGTCTGGTAGTATCTCAAGCTGTATGACCAGATGATGACGGGATTTGGCATTAAAAATGATCAGAATTCCATGGAGTTTGCCAAATGGACATTCTCCCTCAAAAATTCCAGCTCCTTTGCTGGGCTGGAGGATCATACACATTCATGAAGGTCTACCTACAAGACGTCCATCTTGAAGCACTTGTCTGTGCACCGAAACCCCCAGGGGGCTTGCAAGGTGGCCTACAACCTACAGTGCAGAGAGGATCAGGCCATGAGGGCATTTGTCCAAAAATTAAAACAGGCATTTGCACAAACCACGAGGCGGGTCCACACAAACAGTAGGGAGTTCATCAATACCTATTTCCATGCAGTTCCTAAATACATTATGACACAGCTGTTTAGGGACTTCCACGATGAAAGGACCCTGGACGGGGTAAAAGAGCAAGCTACCCGATCTATGAGGTCCAAAAGGCAGTAGAAAACAAGAGTTCCCCCAAAAATCTCAAACCAGCAAACAACCCTGCTGCTGCCAAGGTGGTGGAGGTGAAGGTTATCCGATTTTGGATGTAGAGATGGGGGGGCCTAAAAATACACCTCCCAGTAACCAACAAAGCCAGAGGCAAAGAAGACCCTCTGACCAGTCCCAAGCAGGTGGTAGCAAAGCAGGGAACCCCACAAATGAGTCACCTGACTCTGCCACCTACATCAGCCCAAGGTACAAGGGGAATAGACCCATCTTGGGGTACGTATGGATGCCCCTGGCTCAGGGAGGTGGCTCCAACCAGGTAAATCTTCCTCCCAACTTCCCTCCAAACCTCTCTCAGGAGGGCAGTATTCTTTCACCCTCTAGTTTAAGTTTCTTCCCCAGGTGCCCCCAAAAACCCTCCCCACTTTCAGGAGTCTAAACCTGCAAATCAGGGTGAAGGGAGGACAAGGATGGAGGGCTACCAGGGAAACCTTCCATATCAAAGTTACTCTGGTAGAAGGGACAGTTACCCTTCCCGAGAGCAACAATGATTTCACTCCAGAACCCTGTATCAGCCATAGAGGGTGTCACAACTGGAGCGCCAGGTCCAGAGCTTCATCCAAGACCTGAGTCACATGTTGATGGCTCAGCAGTACCCTCAGATGAACATGGCTGCTCAGAACAGCTCAAACCAAGGGTCTGGCACCCTGGAATAATGATGGGAAGAGAACCCCGACAACCAGCAGGTTCCAGAGGATGAGGCTTGGGAGGAAGGGGGATGCAAAGCCCTAGAGGAAGCTTCCTTTCTCACCCGTGAAAAGCCCCTAGAAACCTATGAACCTGAACCCAAATCGCCTGCCCCAGAAAAACTGAAACCTAGTATAAGAAGTAAGTAGGAGAAACCAAGGGACAAAGAAGACCCATTTCGTGGAGGAAGTCTGCGCCCTCCAGTTTGAAGGGGAAGAATCCTTGGAGGATTCTGGGAAGAAAGTCTTCTCTTTCAAGGATGGGAGGATTCCTCCCAAAGAAAATGGGTCCAAAAAGACCATAATTCAGACTGGGTCGTTATGGGGACTGAGCTAGAACCCTGGACCCCAGAAATGTCATCCTGAAAAATCAGAAATGAATGAAGGATCCTCCCCCCAAACCGGTTGAAGTGACTGTCTCCAGGAAAAGGAGGACAGCACAGATTCAGGGGAAAAAGGGAGTCCAAAATTCCCCAAATATCAGAATGCCAAATTTTATTTACAGATTCCCGAGCTCCTACACAGAAAATTGCCCAAGATCCCACAGTGTCGGAGTCCAAAATAAAGAAATTAACTGCCCAGCTGGCCCAAAATGCCCATTTCTTTTGCCCCCGGGAGGAGAGAGAAGGTAGGTTTTATGCCCCCATCCGGGTGCAAGGGCAGGGTGCATTTCCAGCACTGGTAGATACCGGATCCCAAGACACCCTCCTGTCTAAAAAGGCATTTGAGCAAATCAATTCAGCAAGGGAGGAGAGTCACCAAATTCCCCTCACACCTCATCCTGGACAGCTCCAAAACTTTGATGGGAATGACATCCCCGTTGGGGGGACTGCGGATCTGGAGATCAAAATTGGGCGACACATGCTGAAACACTCGGTCATAGTCGTTACTCCAGAGGGAACCCCAGGTCTCTTAGGGAATGACCTCCTTTGGAGGTTGTCACCATTAATAGACTGTGTGAACAAGGTCCTCGGGACCCAGACTAACCGGCCAATAAAATTAAAACAGAGCACCAACTATGTAAGCCTAAATGGCACATGCCACATGGTTGAGCAGCGGTCTGACACAATTGAGTTCCATTTAGGAACAATCAAGTGGCCAACATCACGGTAATTAATGTAGGACAACAAACTGGTAAAGGGAACCGTTTTCCATTCCTGAAAATCAACCTTTCTCCCAGTTCCAGGTGGCCTTCCACACTGGAAGGAAATACCCTGAAATGTTATATTGACCCACAATTTGAAAACACATATCCCATGATAAGAAGGGATGAGAAAACAGTTCAAAGCTTGGCTGATATTCAGAAAAAGGGTGAACAGCTGTTCTTACCCATTCAGGTATGTAAAAGCAAAAGGAAATATCGAGGCTGAGTACCACAAAAGGAAATACACCAAACGCGGGTTTACAAAGATACACAGATCTTTATTCAAAGTAACTGAACAGTTTTCAAAGGAACAAAGTATCAGATAGCTATCTGGCCCTCAAGTACACCACAACGAATACCAGCCTGTTCGATGTGAGGAGTGAGTGGGACTGTACATCAGAATATTCGCTCTTTTATACAGTTTTGTAACATAATGTTTAGCCCCTCTGTACGTTAATAATTCCCAATCTAGGGTTCGTGCCGAGTTCACCTCTGACTCGCCCAGCTATATGCATATGGATCACCTTCAGTTTACATGTTCAACAAATCACAATAGCAACAGCATATTCTCGAATCTAACATAAGCCTTAGTACATATTTTAATACAATGCAGTTCAACAAGTGTTCTCGTTTAGTATTTACACAACATTGTGCTTAATATATGCTCGCAGATCAGTTACGTTGGCACAGGTAATCCTCAATCTATAGGTCAACGAAGGACAAGGTCTCATTACATGACCCTAACATTTGGCGTACGCGCAGTTTAGGCATTAAAATGCATACAGAGGTCAAGATGGCCATGTTACTAACAGAAGAACACTGCCCACCATTTTAGAATACAGGGTGACTTTGGAGCGAGAATCAAAATGGCGGATGAACCTAAAATGGCAGCTTAATCGATCTAAGGTCAGAACCTTGCAACGCGGATTTCTTCGCAGAGCAACTGGGCTTAGGCCAATATATACAGTAAAGGAGGCACAATATGATTTTCTGTTCAACAGGTAAATGAGGGGGGAGTCTGTTCTTGCCAGAGTAGGCCTGAATACTGAGGAAACCTTAATCAACAAAGCATTATTAAAGAACCTCCCAATAAATCAGACCACTCGCACAATTGAGTTGTTTTGTCAGGGGGTATGGGGCCAGGAAATTCCATATTCCAAACATTTCCTGCTTAGCAGGTGCATGCTAAATATTTCTATTTGGGGCAAAAGCATAGAGCATAATTGCTGGGTCATGCAAGATGTCCCCTCTTCCTTCTACTTAGGCAGTGACATTCTCAATCGACTTGCAATTAATTTGGACCTCATTTATTGCCAAGCCCGTTCCCAACTGGAGGGTTACCCAGAGGCTTTGACAATCCTGAAAAAGCTTTTCAGTCACCCCCATTGCTACCGTAGGCAGTTGTAGTTAAAAAATTGAGAAGAGGTCACCATCCCAGGACTGGCCCGACAATTCACCATCCCCCTAACCTAAAATTAAAAGAGCAGGACTTGTGGCTGATTGAAGAGCCCTGTGAGGGTAGAACACATGGATCCTCTAAAGAATACAGGTAAGAAACTGGAACTCGGATGGAGAAAATCATATATATATATATATATATATATATATATATATATATATAACAGGGAGTAATTCTCTTAGTGTTATTGTAAAAACAGGAAAAAAAGAAAAAGTTGATGTCATATAAACATTGCAAGTTGTTTTTGTTGTAAATTCTTTGTAAATCTTCTGGGACAAATGTCTATAAAAAGTACTGAAACTAATTTTTTTAATCTTCTATTAGAGAACTAACATCCTTAAACTTAAACTTAAATTCCTGGAGAGGACCCCGGGACCTGGAAGGGAAGGAAGAAAGGGGGTGTTGGTGCCACACTCTCCAGCCCAAAGATGGAAGGGGATACTGGAGTGCCCACTCACTGAGGAAGGAAAATTACACTGAAGGAAACCTCACTCTGCACTACCCTTCCCCAACAAAAATTAATGGAGGAGCGGGGGGGGGGGTTGTGGTGTGCATGTAAGGCCCTAAAGAGAAATCTATTTTCATTTGAAAAACTGCATTGAAACTCTGCACCACAAATGGCTGTGCTTTGCTTTCCCTATCACGAGTGGCAAGCAGTTGAACCATGCAATCCAAAAATGGCCCTGCATTGCTCTTGTTTCACTTGAATGACATGAAGTCATGCACTGCATCAAAACTGCCTTATTGTACTTTTCATTCACATGAGGGGCAAGAATTGCAATCCTACAACAAGATACAGCTTTTGCTTTCCATTTCACTTGAACATATGCCCTTTAAAACATTGCAAATGAAAAACGGCTTGGCTTTTTCTTTTATTCAGTGTCAAATCAAAGAACCATGTGGAAGGGGACCTACCCCTCATTGTCAATGGACCAACAGCAACTGCAACTCACTGAAAAAGGACAAATAAAAAAATCCTGTGGCATACAAGATAAGAGTTCAAACATCAGACACAGAAACGGCTTGCACACGTGAACAAAAATCAAGAAATTACTTTCAAAAGCTACTTTGAAAGGATAGCTTTGCTCGCACAGAAATGTCAGTGAAAGATTCTGTGGGGAGGGAGTTGACTAAGTAATGTACATCATGGTCCCACCCACAAGACTTCAATCACCTTGGAAGAGGCTCACAGTACTGGAAAAAACAGTTCTTAGGCCCAGGCAGGAAACTTCTCAATTGAAAGCCCAACTCTCCACTGAAAGTCGCATCTACTAGTGAATCAGCCTGCAATGACGTGTGATGTACTGGGGCATTATAATTACCTGCTCTGCCAGACTTGCAGGCAGGGGCTCAGCGACTTCAAGGAAAGCAAGTGTGGCTAAATACTTGACTGGGAGATGTGAGTTCTTTGTGCACCCACTACCAAGGACAAACTGGCAACTTCAAATGGGGTAATCAAAATCTCTGGTCACTGGCTCTGCGGGATAAAGCACTCCTCTCACAGAAGGGGTCAGATCTTCCAAATTGACATTAAAGGACTGAGTCCATTTTTAGGCATTTTTGTAACAATTAGAATGAGAAATAATTTCATGTTATGCTATGTTTTTATGTAATTTGCAGGCAGTTTTTAAGAGCTTTTGTGCATTTTCCTAGGAATTTGGGGACTGAAATGGCCAGTTAAGGATAGTTCCTGGCTGCTCGGAAAATGGGACAAGTATGTGATTTGATGGAAAGATGGAAGGTGAAATTATGAATATGCTTGATCATTTGCAAAGTCATCAGTATTATATATTTTAGGAAAACTACAAAAATGTGCCAGGGGGCGGAGAGAGGAATGGTAAACTGTCCTATCCGAGGGGTAGGGGTAATTATAGGGTACTCCCCCTAGATTGTAAAGTGAGTGATGTCATTTGGGACATATAAGGGGGACTGCACTAGGTCAGGACAAGAATCCAGGGAAACAGGCGAAGGAGGATGGAGTGGAGGCAGCTGAACCATACCAAGGAGAGTGCAGTGACCAGACCCCTTGCCTAGCTGTCCAGAGTGTATTGAGATCCATCTGGCTGTCCAGAATCCCAAACCAAGTTTTACTTTGTAAGTAGCAAGTAACCCCAGCCCTAATTTACATAAGCCCTTCCTTTTTGTAACATTCAAAACCTCATTTGAAAACCCCATTGACAACCTCAGATTGCTAGTGTAATTTAGTCACCTTCCCATAGAGGTGTATAGCCTGTGTATGTTTGCATATTCTCTTTGGTAAACCTCTCAGTGTCAGTGTAAATCCTTAGCATATTCTTAAGTAAATCAATTAATTCCACATTGAAATTCACGATACAACTTGGTTAAAATTCAAAATTAGCCCCCTTGTCCCTGGTGTCTTTTTTTAATAATTATTGTGATTAAAGTATTGCCTCAAAAGAATTAGTCTACTGGTAACTGAAAACCGAATTTGCCTGTGCATTGTGTCCATTACCCCACAAATTCCTAATTGCATCTGTCCCATTAAAACCCCAAACCATAGTCCCATTCAGAGCAATCCCTTTCGCCTACAAATCAATCTGTCATGTGTCTCTATCTGTGTCAATGAAACCCAATTTTCCTATTCTGAACTCTACCCATTGCCTGAGCTGCTTGTCATTGTAAATCCCTTGTAAAACGAATTTCCATTTGCAGTTTGTATTTTTCCTTTTGCATTTGCTTTCTCCCCAAAATCGATTTTCCTACTTTATTTCCATATTGCCCTGGTGTGCTGATTAGTAGTCTCTAAGCTTCCCTATCTCAAGTGTAGCAAAAAGATTTTGCTTTTATTCTGTCCCATAGCAGTTGTGAGTAGCCATGTGAGCAACAATCAAAATTTGATTCTGCTGTTTTGCTCCAAAAACGGGTTTTCACTTTCATCTCTCTATCCCTACTCCTTGCCACTGCCTTCCATTCAAAGGAATCAAGTTAGCTAATGTTTGGGGGTGAGTTTTACAGGGGGCAGTGCTAAACCATTGGGGTTATCTCTTTCTAAAAACTGCTCTTTTTCTGTGTTGTCATTAAAGATTGTGAGAATTGTAACAATATATATTCACTGAATTGTTTTGTAGAGATTAGTGCAATTGTGCACCACAACAGTAGTGGCTGTAAAGTGGTTTGCTTTTCTTTTTCATTAAATAATAAATTAATAAATATCTTATTGATACACACCGGCCCGATTCCTGGTCCAATGTGACACAGGCTGTTTGTGGATGTTGGGTGCGAGACGGGTTGGAGGCCTACTCATAAAAAGTGCTTTTTTGTACGCCACATTAACTGTCGGGGAAGGTGTCCCTGGCTGGAGTGTGCCGTGTAATAAAACCGTGGCAATGTTCTGTGAGGTGTCTCGCTCAGGGCGATCGACTGCATGCAGACACATGCCGAGCCTGTGCGGAGTCCCCGCACAGTACGAAAATGTCCTGTGCAGTTGATTCCATGAATCTACAAACAAGATTTTGTGCGCGGTTTAGCACACAAAGTCCATGTTTACCACGCAAAAAATGTCATGAATCGGGCCTTGTGTGTCAGCACAAAGATAATGTTTCTATATAGTTTTTGTGGTTTTGGAGTTTTGGTGCCTCTCTTTTTGGTACCTTTTTCTGAACCCCACCTCTTTCATTCTCAACATAAGCTGCTTTACAGGCGCTTTTCTTTTGCAATTAATCAGCTGTTCCAACTGGTGCAAGTGGATCTAGGCTAAGTGATGTTTACCTAATCAACCTGCTTATCTCTATCCTCTTCTTACCTTTCTTCACTCTTAGATTACAAGTTGACTCTCACCCAGGTGTCTAAAGAGGCAGATGAAGAAAAGGGAAATTCCTGTTTGGTCTTGCTAAACCCCGGAAAGGGCTAGAACCCCTGTTCTCTCCATCCGAGGTAAGACAGCAGCATGTGACCCAGCTCTTCCCACCTTCTGCCCCCCAGACACTCCGGACCACACTCACCTCATGCATTACTCAAGGTACACCAGCAGCATAAACTGATCCCGCCTGCAGCAGCAGATGCAGTAAGAACAGGGCATGTGACGTCACCCATCCCACATTCTGCCTGCCATCCACTGCTGATAACACCCACCTTTGTCTTTACTTAAGCGACACCAGCAGCACAAGCCAATCCAGCCTGCGCCAACAGACACAGTGGGAGCAGGTCACTCATACCACCTTCTGCCTGACATCCACTGATGACCATATCCACTTCGGGCTTCACTTAAGGGGCACTGGCAGCATCAGCTGACCCAGCCTCCTGCAGTAGATTTGCATTAGGCTGGATCGGCTTAGGGCACTGGCTTCACTTAAGGAACACTAGCGCATACGCGGATCCAGCCTGCATAAGCAGACACGGGAATAGCAGGTCAAGTGACCTCACTCTTCCTGCCTATTGCCTGCCAGCCATAGCTGAACGTGCTTACCTCGTGCTTCATTTAATTGACACCAGTTCCATAAGCAAATCCAGCGTCGAGCAGCAGAAGCAGTGAGAGCAGATTATCTGACTTCACTGACTTCTGCCCACTATCCACCGCTGACCGCGCCCACCTCACGCTTCACATAATGGGCATCAGCATCGTAAGCTGATCCAGTCTCGAGGAGCAGATGTGGGGAGAGCAAGTCATGTGACCTCACTCTTCCTTCCTTCTGTCCGCCATCTGCTGCTGACAATGCCCACCTTGTGCTTCACTTAAGGGACACAAGCAGCCTTAAACAATCCATTCTCAGCAGCATATGCGATAAGAGAAGGTCTCTTGGCCTAAGCTTCCCTCCTTCTGCCTTCCATCCACTGCTGACCACACCCACCCAGGCTTTACTTAAGGTACACAAGTGGCATAAATGTTGAACCAGCTTCCAGCAGCAAACACGCTTTTCATGCCTGGACGTTCCTAGCAGGGCCAAGAGCTGGACAATCTGCACCTTGCTACTAATAAGGCATAACCATGTGTCTCTCACAAACCCAGATCATCCGCACATGTGTCAGGAACCGCCTGGACAAATGCACTCAACCACACTGCACATCTAACCCAGTCAACCTTCTCCTATAGCCATTAATTACATCTATTCAGTCATTCAGGCTTGGATGGCACAGAATGCCCTGTCACTCACCGATGCTAAAACCGAGTTACTGATCCTGAGGACTGGGGCCTGTCTCAGGAAGCTGGTCAGTGACCATACCTCTATTACCATTTCAGATTGTGTCATTCCTGTGGCATCCAAGGTTAAGGCACTGGGAGTAATGCTGGATGGTGAACTGACAATGAATCAGCACATTAGCTATGTTTGATTCTCTTGTGCTTATTTTCTTGAACTTATCAGGCAGATTCAGCCTTATTCTTTGGACCACAATTGTGCTATACTGGCCCGTGCTAGCATTGGATCTAAGATCGATTACTGTAATGACCTACTTGCTGGAATCTAACAGTCCAACCTGGCAAAGCTTCAGGTTATTCAGAATCATGCTGTGTGAGCTGTTTTTGGTCTTTCACACTGCAGTCATGTTACAATGGGTTGGCGCTCGCTACATTGGTTGCCTGTCAAGGCATCTATCTCTCACAAGATACTGGCTCTTACAGGTGTTTGAATGATGTTGGCCTTATCCATCTCTCTCGCCGCATTAAGCATACAACTGTTCGCCGAACATTGCGCTCTAATAATGATGACCGTCTTGAGATCCGTCGCTTCAAACTCCAGCAGACCTGCAACACTATGTTTGACCATGTGTGTCCAGCATTGCGCAACTCTCTGCCGCATGCATTGCGCCGCATTACTGGACAGCTTCAAGGCTGCTGTAAAAACCCACCTATTGGACACTTAGCTTGCTGTGTCTCAGCGATGTTGCTAGACACTTAGCTTGCTGTGTCTCAGCGATGTTGCTAGACACTTAGCTTGCTGTGTCTCAGCGATGTTGGTATCGTAAGTAGTCTGCCTCCTTTTTTTTTTCGCTTGTGATCCTGTTTTGTTTTTCTTGTTATATACTTTTAGCACACTGATGCCCCTGGATGAGTTGTGCTCTATAAGAAATAAATAAATGATAATAATAATGTTAATGCCCTAAAATGTATACCTCAAGTATTTTTTGTTCAACCTTCTGGAAACTTGCATTTTTTTGAATAAATCATAAGGAAACACTTGAAATTAATGTCAACTTCAAAGTTCTTTCCAATTATCCATTTTATTTGAGATCTTACCGAGAAGTTAATGAATGCCTTATTACATTGCGCTTTTTTGGAAAGCCTTGCAGTTCTTTCTACCCATTGTGGTCATGCTTTTCACCAGCCCTAAAGAAATGAGGGTCAAATGTTTGTGTTCATCACAAAAGAAAGAAGAAAGGTCTTGATTTTTCGTCAAATTATTCCTCCCAGAGAAAACTGTAATTTTCCCTCAGGTCGAACATGATTGCCCATCCAAAGTGGCAGGGTATCCTTTGAGACCATTCTCGCGTGCCATGTTTTTGCATGAAGTGGACTAGTCTCCACGCACCTGTGTTATGCCAGCAGGCAGATCTTGAAGGGGTTGCCTGTGATCATGCTACTGGACTTTCTACAGTATTACATGCATCCAACATACACATGGAAATGAAAACACCTGTGATAGTTGCCTTACTGCTGACCACTTATTACTTTTCCGTTTTAATGAGATGCTATTTGCAACCCATGTAAAAGCGTATAATACAAGTAGTAAAAATGAGTCAATACCTCACTTCCCGGGAACGCCAACGCTAATTAAAACATCAAACAGAGAAGTGGTATTTCCTTAACGCAATATTTTTCCTATGAGCATGGCAAACAGTAGTAAAAGACGCCGAGGCATACAGCATCTGCTGGGCCATTTCGTAACTTCTGAATTACCAATAAATGCAGAAAAGATACAAGAGGGAAGTCACCGAGACAAATGCGACGGCTAGTTATTATACATTAGTTTGCCTAACTTGTTAGCTATGCAGAGTGCTTTAGATATCACGGTGTACCATGCTGCCAGAACATGTACTTTAGTATAATTACAGAGGCAGAATGCTTTGAGTCTGACTGTGATGGCCAAAGTCGTGTTTTAATGGCCATGAACCCAGGTGCGGTGATGCTGTACAATTGTAGAACCCATTTACTACATTAGAGCCTCAACATAATCATTTGAATATTCAGCACTCTAGAGCCTCCATTTACTATCGTTGAGTACCCACCCCCTGCTGGACGATAATGGTATTGTGAACTGGCATGCCTGAACCTCTCATTTTCACATAAAGACCTTTATAAAATTCCAGTATTGTGTCGCCTGAAGAAATCATGCGTCACCGAGCAGCGCTGTCCTCCTTCTGAACAGTAACATGCAAGGACCTATTCTTAGACCCCTGAATTATGCATGCCCGAGGACCACAGCGCGGTGTCTCTTTTGGGGGTCTTTATGGTGCAAATACCACAACAAGAAGATCCAATCAGCGGGAGTAAATCTCGGCTTCACAATGTAGCTTTATTTTCTCTGAGGAGAAAATTAAATTAAACTCGGGCCCTCATTCAGTCTGACCGGTTAACTGGCTTGGGAACATTGTACGTCCCAGGGGACGATTTAGCGACATTAGCTCTGATAAGTGAACTGCGCGGTATGTTTCTTTTGCTGGTAATCTGATTTTCTTGCACACGAGGAAGGTGGACAAATGATCACCAATCAGCAAGATAGAGCCAGATGCTAGCTCTGCATGCCACTGCATCCGTCTGCCAGGCTGCTATCACACAATGACAGGGGACAGTGTGCCCTATAAAGCTTTTTACAAAAATATTATGTGAACACAAAACTAGGCTGATGCCCAATGACTCACCAAAAAGTCAAGCAGACTTTTTTTTTACAATGAACAAAAGAAATATGATGGTAAGCTCATTGTGTAGAATAGAAATTGTTGTTGTTATTTGGAATTTATATAGTGCCCTTTATATCATTGGTATGACCTCAAAGCACTTGTGGGTTGAACGCCCTTGGGAATGGTAGGCCAAGTCACTCGAGAGAGTAGGGTAGAATACAGTGCTTGGGTGCACTCAATATGTGTGCAGCCAGTGAGATTTGCATGATGGTGGCTGTATCCTAACACTAGGTGCGGTGGTAGTGATAGATAAGTCGAATGTGTGCAGTCAGGTGGTTGGTCTCCGAGACTGCATTCTAGCGACATTAGGCCTGTGTAGGATGTTTATGTGTGGAGCTAGCCCGAAAATGGATCGAGAGGTATGGCTGCTCTCTATTGTTTGTTGGTGTAAAGTGGAGAGTGAGCAAAGCGGTAGG
The DNA here is from genome assembly GCF_040938575.1 of Ambystoma mexicanum. Lineage (NCBI taxonomy): Eukaryota > Metazoa > Chordata > Amphibia > Caudata > Ambystomatidae > Ambystoma > Ambystoma mexicanum. The sequence goes on along the minus strand of NC_090928.1, from coordinate 499,024,277 downwards.
AGAGGTGAGTGTCAGGAGTGGATGATTTACTCTTAGGGGTTCACTGTTCCTGGTTACTTTCTGGGTCTAGATGAGCTTGCTGTGATCGTCCTCATGTTTCACAGTAGCAGTACTCTGAGGTAGATCCACAGGTTGGACTGGAGTAAGCTATGATTTGCACGGTCACAGGGTCATGAGGAAATGAAAATACTATGTGGCACATTGGTTATTGCCACCGTTGTTATTGTGTGTTTTAAGAATGTCGGTAATGGATACACAAGATAAAGTATGGATGAATATGGAAAAGTGATCCTTGGTCCGATGAGATTACGATATTGATCACAATATAGAGAAGCACTGGGTGGGGAGCTACCAGAGTGCCTGTGTGAGTGGATGGATGATGGATGGATAAACCTGCTGCCATTTACTCTGAATCACATTTTGGGAAACATTTCGTATAGCTTTAGAAATACTTTGTAACTTAGATTTACCTTTGTGTGTTTAAAAGTATTTTCTGACACTTCTGCAACGAGCAAGCACTCGTATTTTGTCTTCCTGCTGCATTTATTTTTGAACTACAGGCTCTGGGAACTACAGCTCCCAAGAGCACTTGCCGCCTATTTTTGGATACGTCAGGCGCTTTCAGCGCCGGCGCTTTCAGGGGCAAGCCGGTCTGCGCCGGTCCTCGCCGTCCGCGGCGTTCAGGGCGGAAAGTGCTGCCCGTCTCCCCATAGACCGGTGTAACATCCTCACAGGTAATCATGGGGTTGCTCCCCCTCGACAAGCTCGCGCTAGATCTCAGTAAGCTTGCGCGCATTAACCTGGTCCAAAAAGCGGCGGAAACTGCCCTTAACCGAGTCAGTCAGGACTGAAAGGAAAAAGCAGCCATCAAAAGGCCCCCCAAAAAAGAAAAATTGACCGTTCCCCCCCGGAAAAGTCCCGAGTTTCACCCCTCAAATAAGCTAGACCTAAAAATATGCTTGCTTAACACGCGTTCTCTCAATAAACATGCACAATGTGTTCATGACAGGATTGTCAATGAACAAATGGACATCTTCGGCATAACTGAAACCTGGCTCAAGGACCCTATCGGCCCCACCTGCGACATCGCAGTCCCGGAAGGCTACTCCATCTTCTACTCAAACAGAGAGGAAGGCCAGGGGGGTGGTGTAGCAGTCATCGCAAGAGACTCTATACATATGTTTCCCAGCAGCATAGCATGTACAGGCTGTGAAATACTGCACCTCAAACACACCCCTACGGCTAACAGTAGTTTAAACTTGATTGTCCTATACAGGCCCCCAACGTCCACCCCAGAATTCAACGACGAAATAACGCATCAACTCAATATGCTTAAAGGACCCAACACAGCCACACTAGTCATAGGCGACTTTAACCGCTGGTATGGCGATAAAAAAGACAAAGAAGCTAGTAAACTTCAAAGATCTCTAAACAACATTGACTTTGAGATCAACAACCAAGAGCCCACAATGGACAACGGCCATCTTCTTGACTGGGTCGTCTCTAACAATCTCGAAACCCGAGAGTTTAAGACTGAACCCTGAATTTGGTCAGACCATCATAGCATATCCTTCCACATCACCCTGCCTCTTCCCAAACCCAAAACCCCTAACTGCCCGACCCTCTCGACACACCGTAACTACAAAAACATTGATAGGAACCACCTCATACAATGCCTAGCTGAGGTGGATAAAAAGCAAACCGAGAATGACTCCTGCGAAACAACGTTAGCAAATCTACTTAGTCACCTCGAGAAACTCACGGACCAAATTGCCCCCCTTCAAACTAAATCAACTAGACCCACCCAAAAAAAACACAATGGTTCTCCAAAGAACTTGCAGAACAAAAAAAGGACAAACGAAACAGAGAAAATGTATGGCTAAAAAATCCTTCATCAGCCAAAAAAGCTTGCTGGAAGGAAAGCGAAATAAAATATAAACATATGATAACCGAGGCCAAAAAAACTTCTATATAAAACAGATTTCTACAGCCACCAATTCCACCAGCAAACTATTCAATATCCTTAAATCCATAGAAAAACCCAAAGCCATTACCCCTCCTTTCCTACCCTCTCAAGAAGAATGCGATGCCACCCAGATCGCCTTCTTCAACAAAATTTCAAAAGCCAGGGACGCCATCATAAATTCCCTGACCAACAAAAAAACGACAGTTACTCTGCCAGCTGAGACTGCAACAGCAGGTATTGGAACTTTCAAGTTCACAGAGATCAACAACAGCGAAATGATCAAAGTACTGGCGACCATGAAACCCACGACCTGTGCAGAGAATATCATTCCACCTAAGATAATATTGGACAACATAGACATTTTCGCCCCCATCCTGACAAAGATCATTAATGCCTCTTTTAGAGACCAGGAAGTCCCTAATGCCATCAAAAAAGTCACAGTAACCCCTCTGGTAAAAAAACCCAATCTTGACCAACGCGATCCAAATAATCTCAGACCCATAACAAACTGCAACTTCATCCTCAAAATCATGGATAAGATCGCCACCATGCAGCTCCAGGCACACGTAGAGGAATCTAATTCCCTCCACCCACAACAGTCTGGTTTTTGCCCTGCACACAGTACCGAGACGGCCATGTTAGATCTGCAGACCAAAATGCTCGGTATTATTGACAAGGGTAAGAAAGGCCTCCTCGTTCTACTCGACCTCAGCGCCGCATTTGATCTCCTCGACCATAACCTACTCCAGAATGCGCTAAAAAAGACCACCAACTGCTCTGATGAAGCCATCAGATGGATAATGTCCTTTCTAAAAAACAGAATATCCAGAGTGCACTGGGGGGACAAGTTCTCCCTGGAAAAAGAAATCCTCTGTGGAGTTCCCCAAGGGGCCAGTATGTCACCCCTACTGTTCAATCTTTACTTAAAGTACCTATGCCTTGTTCTAGACCACATAAACACCTATTTCACTAACTATGCTGACGACACGCAGCTTGTATTCGAACTAAGTGGCAATTATCAGAAAGATAGCGAGCAACTTACCACGATATACAACCACGTGGAGCAATGGATGGACTCCAATTGGATGTGCCTAAACGGAAAAAAAACGGAACTCATGATTTTCGGCTCATTCTCTGCTCGTGCTAAGCTACCCTCATCCTACACATCCTTCCACATTAAAGATACCCCCATTCCGGTCCTAAGCAAGGTTAAAACCCTAGGTATGCTGCTAGAAGCATCGTTGGGTGCGGACGCCCAAGTACAGTTCATCAAAAAAAACGGTGCCTACCACCTCCGTCTAATAAAAGCCATCAGACCTTTCATATCTGAGGAAAATTGTGCGACCATAGCAAGAGCCACCATCTTATCGCGCCTTGACTATGGCAACGCTCTAGTCCTGGGTGCCTCCAAGCGATGCCTACAGAGCTACCAAATTGTACAGAACAACGCAGTAAGAATTGTCAAGCTCAAAACTAAAACAGAACATATCAGCAACTCCAGAAGGGAGCTTCATTGGCTGAAAATCGAAGATAGGGTGCATTTCAAAACCTTAACCATCGTTCACAGATGCATCTACGGAAAGGCACCAACCTACTTAAAAACTAGGATCAAACCATACGTTCCTAATAGAACACTGAGATCATCCCAACTTGTTAAAATTGCTACGTCACCTCACAAACTCAAAAGTGGCTTAGGTAGAGCCTTTCCAACCCTTGCAGCCAACCTTTGGAACAACCTACCAGACCACCTTAGGCTGGAAACCAACTACTCGCGTTTTCGCAAACAGGTAAAAACCCATATCTTCAAATAAACGGCCATCACGGCATATACCTCAGTTAGCTTAATTCTATGTGACTGTCCCGTCTGCTGTGTTTAATCACTATCTGTTCCGCCGTTCTCGTGTCCTTGTTTCTGCGCCCCGAGGCTCGCGAGCTACCGGCGCAATATAAATATTAAATAAAATAGATAAAATAAAATGAGTGTTTGAGGGTATGTGGATGGATGACAATCTGGAAAACTGTCCTCTCTTTTCTTAATATAAACCATATTAAAACCTGCTGATTTCCTTGCCCCGTTCACCCACCATCCACGTTTTAAATTGCTTTATCTGGCTTGTATTCTGAAGAGAGATAATGGACATGTGTAAAGGAAAATTGCATGGTATGTCTTGAAAGAGAATACATCAAAGGTAGGAAAATCAGGAGTAGATCCAATGTGATAGTGATGGTGAAGGTTGGAGTGTTGGGGATATGGGATCCTAAGGAATTCTGTTGAAGACATACACATGGGTCAGTTTTAAGAAACATGGTTAGACAACAGTGTGCAGTTGTTAAGGTTACTTTGCATTTATATCAACTGTTCTATAATTAAGCCTTGTACTCTGGGGGTGGGGGAGTATGACTGTGGGATAATACCATCCCCCAAGTGTTTGCCTGAGAGGGAGCCGAGTATAAGTTTGGGAGGGCTCATTATATCTTGCGATCGTGGCACTTCTTGACATCTATAAGGCTACTAGACATACCCCCCCGGTGTTGCCCGGGTCTGTAGCTGACATGCACTTAGGGGTCTGCTATAGCCTTTTGCATATTATATTGGGCCTCATTACGAGTCTGGCGGTAACCTGACGGTTTTTCCGACTCGGTTACCGCGGGACTCGTATTACCATTCTGCCTCTGTGATTCCTGGAATTACCGGGTCATTACAACCCCGGTGACCCAGGAATTCCGGAGGCGGAATTCGGTAAATCCCCATTCCCATTGAGTCCCATAGGACCATAGGACTCAATGGGAATGGGGACCATAGAAACACCGGCACCATCTCGTGATGGTGCCGGTGTTTCCACGTCCGCCTGCCGGCGGCGGGTTTTAAACCCGCCAGGTCAGACCTGGCGGGAATGCACCTCTGCCTGCAGGACTCCGAATCACCCGGTATGGAAACAACGGTGGCAGCGGGTTTAACGCCACTGTTATTTCCATACCGGGTGACTCGTAAAGAGGCCCATTGTATCATAACTTCCTAATTTTAAAAAATTGCAAAATCGGCAATATCCCGGAATCGCCTACACTATTGCACAAGGCTGGACACCGCTCCACCCCTGTGCATGGGGGATGGGTGGGGTTGGACAAATGTCACTATTGCCAGTACACCCCAGACTAGTATGCCGACCTTGTGTCCTAACTTCCTAAAAAGTCCCAAAATCGGGAATCTCACGAAATTGCCTGTATTGATAGCACAGGTCCGGACACCGCCCTGTGCAAGGCGAATGGTTGGGATTGGTCACATTTCAGTATCGCCAGTACACCTCAGACTGGTATTCCAACCCTTGGCCAAAATGTCTGCCCACCAACTGTTGTAGGGCTCGAGCCAACCATCGCAAAATCAGCCATCTTCTGAAATCACCTATATAGATAGCACAGGGCGGGACCACACCCTGTGCAGGATGAATGGGTGGCTTCGGTTGAATTTTACTATTGCCAGTACCCCCCAGACTGGTATGCCGACCCTGGGCCAAAATTTCAACCCATCAACTGTTATGCGGCTGGAGACAATCCCGAACATACAAACACACTTACACAAATATATCTATATAGATTAGCACCTTGAATTGGGTAACTAAAAAAGAAAGTGAATAGTTTTAGGCTTCAGCTCATCAAGAATGTTTGTAATGCAATCTATACTGAACATTACAAGCATTCAGATTGGCTGAGAAGACATCTATAATGTAATATGTGTGCTAGTTTGCATTGTATCATTACCATGAATATGTTATCAAGGGGTTTGTGTGGTGAGGAAACAAAAAGATAAGACAAGTTGCCTCATTAGAAGTGTAGTGATAATTCAATACTTTTACAGGTGATAGACCAGCATTAATCCCCATTTTTGCAGTCTTGGAACTCCAGTTTTCTTTTTCTTGTGACGATTTACCATTAGTGTTAATTCTGCTGTGGCAAATGCACAGATCTTTTGAGGTAAATTAGAGAATTTACATTGATCAACATTCTTGACGGTAAATCTACCACTTCACCTCCAAACTTGGCATTTGGCAGTGTGGTATAGTTGGCAGTAATTACAGAACTTCTACCAAAGATTTACTGCACCGCCCAACTCATAATGGTCATCATTGCGAGTTAGATGATAAAAATGGCTATAATTCCCTGTGTCACCAACAGGTCTTACCTCTTGCTTCTTCCTCTTCTGAAATCGAGCGTGGTAAGGCCTGTCCGTCCTGGTTGCAGCCTCAGCTAGAGTGAAGGTGAAAACACTCAGGGTGAGGTGGCCATCTGGATGGCAAGGATAGATACGGGAGGAACAAAAGAACAGGGAACCGAAAAAACCGCCACCGTCACACTGGAGGATCCAATGATGATTAATTAGGAAAAGGACAAGGATTCGGAATGGGTGGACACCCAAGGTATCCAGGAGCAGCAGACATCCAGGGAGTACAAGGTAGGAGAAGAAAGCAGAAGCAACATAGCAAGGACCAGGGAATTACACAAAGCACAGGGACAGGACAGGAAGGAGAAGAAGGCAGAGGAACACAGGGGATGTCAAGAAAAGAAGAGCTGTTACACGGGAGAGCATCTGCTTGAATAGGCAGAGCGTTGTGACGCAAAGAGGACCCAATAAAATTTTCCTTTTCTTCCGGCTTCATGGAGAAAGTGATCGGTCATCACGTTGATGATGTATGAACCACCTGAGTGCCGTATGTTGCAGCCATCTTGAAAGGGGCATCAGCGAACTCGGGGACCATGGCGAACTGGGAAGCCATCTTGGAATGGGCGTATGTTTCTTCAACGTTTGTATAGACTGTAGGAGGGGAAAGTAGGCATCCTGATATATGTCCGCTTCCCGATGGGGATGGTTCAGGCTTCCAAGGTTACCAGAGATGGAATCTTGGAAAGAGATGGGGAGAGTTGAGGTAAGAGGAATGTTCCCAGGACATGGCCGAAGGTCCATATCCAAGCCAGTCTAAAAGGTACTGAAGTTTGCCTCGATTAATGCGTGATTCCCAAATGGCACACACTTCTTATACGGGCTGGTCCCAGAAAGTACAGGGTCTCATGGAGGCTTATGTGGAGTGGGGAAAGGAGCTAGGAACAAAGTGTTTTAGGAGTGAAACTTGAAAGACAGGATGCATCCTGCTACAGAAGGGCAGTGGTGGTAGTGTGGACTGATATGCCACAGGATTTATCATTTTAGTAACCAAGAATGGACCGAAAAACTTGGGTGCCAATCTAGTCGGAGTCAGGTGTTTAGGTTGATATTTAGCGGATGACCCTACCTTATCTCCAACCTTGTCCTGAGGTTCTTGAGTTCTCTGGAGGTCTGAGGCCATCTTAACTGTTACTCAAGCATGGTCCAGGCAGCTAAGAATGATTCAGTGTCCCTCCATGATGTCTTGAATGTATTGGTCGACACTCAAAACCTTGGTCTAGGGGTCCATGTGCATCAAGATGGTAGTGCAACACTTTGAATGCGGGAGATCGACGATAAAATCACTGGTCAACTGACGCCTGGGAGCCGAAGGTAAGCCTGGTGGACACAGATTACCCACTGGTAAACAACAGGAGACCTTGTGCTGAGCACAGATGGAACAGTCAGAAACTAAGCTTTGAACATCGAATCACCAAGATAGCCCCCAAAATAGCATTGCAAAAGTTCATGGGTGCCATGAAGCTCTTTAGGACCAGCTGTAAGTGCATCATGGATGATTTGCAAGGCCAGTTGTTGAAGTCGTAATGAGGACAATACCACAGTTTTGAAGGTAAATTCGATGTTCATTCCTCCAAATCACACCTGCCCTGCAGAGATAATGGCCTTTGAAAACATATTCATTAGACAATCTCTGGGTGTGATTAGTAAACAAAATCATCAGCGAGATAATCTTAGCATGCTCGAGTTTAACATCGCTATGCAATAATGTGAACATTATCATCAAACCCGCCAACAAAAGGGGTGACATTCTTTTACTTGAAACCACCCAATATGAAGCAGAATGTGAACGTTTTCTCTCTGACAATACCTCATACGTGAGACTACCTGCAGACCCCCACCAAGCAGATACAGCAAGAGATAGATAGCCTTATCACTCATCTGACAAGGCTAGAATGGATCTGTGATGAAGAAAAACACTTCCTAAAGAAAGATCATCCCAAAATCCCAACCTTCTATATTCTTGCCAAAGCACACAAAAATATGAAGCAAACCCCATGGAGACCCACGGTCGCAGCCATTGACTGCATACTGGAGCCACTGTCTGTATATACAGAATTTGCTCTGAAACCTTTTGTGACGGACATGACCTCTTATGTGAAAGACGCCACCAATATGATTAACATTCTTACCACCATTCCAAAAGGTGTAAATGATATTCTGGTTACCCGAGAGGTAGAGTCTCTCTACACCTCCCTTCCGCAAGTGTAATGTTTGGAAATGCTGGCTCTCCTTTTGGAGACACGGAGGGGACCACTCAAACCACCTAGTGCTTTCATTGTGCAGTGTGCCAGATTGGTCATGGCCATCAATCCTTTATACGTAATCAGGAGCCTGATAAATCCCTAGTGGATCATTACACACAGATGAGGCATACAGACCAAGATCTGTTGTGATTTGTGATACAAATGCTGAAACTACACCGAAAAGGGTGTGAATTTGCAACCAGCTGTACAGACTTAATCAACTGTGATTATGCAGGCTAAAAACTGTAAAAGAATGTCATAACATTTTGGTTGAATGGAACAACCTTATTTTTTGACAATACAGCATTACTGCAGGGGCACTCCCGCAAATGTAGGAAAGGGCACTGCAACCCATGATCTTTGTACAACATGTGCCTCATTACAGGTTCGGTGGTAGCCTTGCCGATAAAATCGGCAGGCTGCCCCCGAACTTGAATGGTTTTCCGGCCACTGGCAATGGAGACATACAGGGACATTACAACCTCGGCGGACCCTGCATGTCCTCATTGCCAGGGGCCGGAATCCATTACCCCCCATTCCCATTTCCGCCCCAATGGGCTCAATGGGAATGGGGAGGTCGGATGCACCGGCACCATTAAAAATGGTGCCGGTGCATCCAACGTGCTGTGCTCATGGGTGCCGCTCTGCCCGCCAGGTCCAACCTGGCGGGCAGAAAGGCACCAGTAAGCACAACTCGTAGTTTGCCGGTCCGGGAACTACAGTACTGGCAAACTTGACGGTACCGTAGTTCCTGGACCGGCAAACTCGTAATGAGGTCCCATGTCTCTTTTGTACACCAGGTGGAAACCTATTGGAAGACAAATTGTATCAGGGATCAACTATTTCTTGTAAATACATGTATGGATGTGTATACATGGAACTGTTATGCCATTGTACACGTTTGAGCTGGGTACGTTTGTGCCCCCCAGTTCTGTAAAACTGCAGGGTTTGAGTACATTGCTTTTTAGGCATTGGAATTGTTGCATTTTATATATTACAACTGTTAGCATTCAGGATGTCTTCACTAGCAAGGTTTTGATCCATGTATATCCATGTGAAATAAGAAATCTTTTTCCAGCCCTCCTAGTGGTGATTGAGCTAGAGGCTGAGTTCTGTCTGGGAGTGTTATGAGTTAGATATGGGACTCCCAGACAGATGCCTTCCGGATACCCTTTGTGGATGCGCAACAGAGTCAATTATATAGTGCTGTATCAATAAAAAAGCTCGTGTCATGACAATTTATTTTGACGGGCTGTGGAGCCCATTGCTGGCACCCAATGGGCATTAAAATAAAAAATTAAAATTAATGTTTTTTCCATCAATCTTTTAAATAAGATTTATAAATAAATGCTTTTGTGGCTGTGTGTCCCGGATGAGTTGGGCCCCCACTAATGAGGATTGCATATTTACTAAGGGTTTTTGGTTTAGCAGTTCCTTAAAGGCCACCCGCAAGTAACACAGTGAATCCCTCCTCTATTTTGCGGGCCTTTGTGTTGTGTATGGTTACTAAGCAACTTTTCCTTGGCCCCGTTCACTCACCGGCTGGCCGAGTATGAGGAACACTTAGCTCAGAGTCAGTAAGTGAGTTTCTTTTATGGTTGCTTTTAAATGTTTGCATGCACTCATCTTATGTAAAAATATGTCCTGCATCCCATCAATTCCTGGTTGCCGCTCTTTTTCCCTAGTTAAGGAGCCCTCCAGCCTCTTTTCCTTTGCAGACGGGGAGCAGGTGCAAGTGGATCTATGCCACCTGGTGTACGCCCTGCCCACCTGGCGCCTTCCAGGTTGACGCTCCTTTTCCCTACTTAAGGAGCCCTCCAGCCCCTGTTCCTTTGCAGATGGGGAGCAGGTGCAAGTGGATCTAGGTCACCTGGCCAAAGCCCCGCCCACCTGGCACCTTGCCGGTTCCAGCTCTTTTTCCCTGCTTAGCAAGCCATGGCCACCTGGTGCCTTACTGGTTGCCACTCTTTTTCCCTACTTAAGGAGACCCCAGCCTCTTTTCCTTTGCAAATGTGGACCAGGTGCAAGGGGATCTAGATCACCTGGCCTAAACCCTACACACCTGGTGCCTTCCAGGTTGTTGCTCTTTTTCCCCACTTAGCAAGCCCCGCCCACCTGGTGCCTTCCTGGTTGCCGTTCTCTTTCCCTACTTAAGGCGCCCTCCAGCCTCTTTTCCTTTGCCAATGGGGAGTAGGTGCAAGTGGATCTAGGTCACCTGGCCTAAGCCCTACCTACATTGCGCCTTCCATGTTGCCGCTCTTTTTCCCCACTTAGCAAGCCCCGCCCACCTGGTGCCTTCCTGGTTGCCGCTCTTTTTCCCTACTTAAGGAGCCCTCCAGCCTCTGTTCCTTTACAGATGGGGAGCAGGTGCAAGTGGATCTAGGTCACCTGGCCTAAGACCCGCCCACTTGGCCCCTTCCAGGTTGCTGCTCTTTTTCCCCATTTAGCAAGCCCCGCCAACCTGGTGCCTTCCCTCTGTCCCCACAGGCCATCCCCACCCCCTCTGATCCCCTGTGATGTTCCCTTGTTCCCCCTCCCTTCTCGCACACAGGTGTTGCCTGTTTTGCTTGATTCTTCTACCTTGCTCCACCCTCCCCCCTCCAGCCTACTTCTGCAGGAGTCTGTCCTGATACATTCTGGTTTCACCATCACCGTTTTGTAGCCAATGCTGGATTTGACTTTTATGGACTTCATTGATTCACGGAGCATCACCCTTTCTCAACTCTCATGCTGGACTTCCTTTGCATCTTATACTCATGGTGGCCCTGAATCATGCTGTTTCCATTTTCATCTTGTATCCTGGCTTGCAACATTATGAGTTACTACTGACTTCTGAAATTGTATTTGCTCTCCCCCCTTGCTTCTCCACTCTTTTTGACTGCTTATTCTCTGTTCTCTCCTCCTCTCACTTTCTCCCTTTTCCTATCTCCTCTCCTCCTCTCCTTACCTCTTCTATGCACTTACTCTATCAAAAATGTCCCTGGACCTAGTATGATAGCAACCTCGTCTGTCTCCTCTCCCGTCCCCTTAATTGCCCGCCCCCCTCCAGCACTATCTGAAATGTCATCAGGCCTAGTACGATAGTCACTTGTTTTGTTGCTGCCATCCCTTTCTGCACCCCTCTCCCTCACCTTTTGTTTTTCTCAGGCTCTACCAGAAATGTTGTCAGGCCTAGTACGGTAGTCGCTTGTCAGTTTCCATTTCCTTCCCACTCTCCCCCTCCCTTCCTTATCTATTTCTTAGCTCTTGCACTATCTGAAAAGTTGCCGGGCTGAGTACGATAGTTAATTTCACATCCTTACTGTTCCTGGCCTGTAAGAAGGTCATTGTATTTTCCCTTGTTCCCTCCCTTGCCTTGAAGCGTTTTGAAACACATTGTGTATAAGTGCTATATAAATAGACTATCATATAATATCATTGTACCTGGGTCTGGTAGGGGATACGTTGGCCTTCCTTGCATGGCTGCACTGGCCCACTTTGGTGTAGCACACAGGAGGGACTGATGGTGACACCCTGCCACTAGTCTTTTACTCATTTTTTACTTGTTATGTGGGGCACAACCTTGTAAAATGGGACAAGAGCGGCGCCACACCCTAAGGGCAGGAACTAGTATGAATCTGCACTCATGATGGGCACTTGTGTCTAATGGTACAACGATTTTGTCATGGGGGATGGCCGACCGCCCCATTCTGAGATACGACTGTGAAAGGAAAAAGCACAAACTATCCGCCGGCCTGTGCTTTACAGAATGCAATCATTTTGGAACATGCTAATCTGATATGGCAGTCCTCTGATTATATGTTTGCCTTACAATGTGGGATTTAACCATCAGGTACGATTGTCCCAGAGCACTCTATGAGCACTTATATCTAGGAAAACTAGAGGTCAGTTTCCAGAGAGATCTGCCTGCACCGAGCAGGTAAGATACCTATGCTTGACTTTTGGACTGAGACATTTGTAACATCTAATAGTCTCTGATAACTGACACATGCCCTTTCCTTATTTATAGGCTGGGATGTACCACTATTAAACACTGAATCTAATCATGTGGGCTATTCGAAGCCCCGCTTGTGGTCTGGCTGCTACTCAAGGTAGGGTGCGCAGCAGTACATGTTGTGACTATCTAAATAACCCTAGACGCATTTATTCATCCTATTGAAAACAATATGCCACACTTTCATCCTCTTTTAACATGAACATACATATATGTTTCGTTTTTGTAGACACAGAATACACTTGGTTGTATTGGAACATGGGTTATGTACTGATGAAGGGCACAAATGATAGGAACCTCAGTTTTGGTTCATGAAACCTCCAAAACACACCATGTCGTCTTGCTATGAAACTATAACAACACTTCAAATAACACGCAGGTCACATATATATAAGACAAAGTACAAACAAGTTTGGAAAGGTCTCTGTAATAAACCATGTTTTTTGTTCAAAATCCACATACATATGTTGATCTATGATGAATATAGGTCTAATGTTGTAAGTATTGGTTCTTATGTCAGAAAATCAAATTAGGTGTCAATGTTTGTCACAGAAATATGTCAAACGTTTTAAATGTGGTTTGTAAAATGTATATATGAGAAAGGTTTGTAACTTTATGATATATGAATAAAATTATATTTTGATAAATAATCATAAGATCTTCAGTGGAAATAGATTGAAACAGTTTTCGTGTGGCATTACGACCTTGATAATTTTATTTTGCTTTGTATTGTAAGGCGGGTAAATAAAGACATCTAGAGGATCCTTGAAAAATGAGGGGGTGATCGAGACTGGTCTTCCTTGACTTGCTCGCGGAAACGGGTGACCTGGAGGACAAACCTCTTCCCCTGGAGAATCTTGTTCGGGTAAGAGGTCAGATATGGTTTCATGTCATATCTATACAAGGCGTCAGCAACTGTATTGGTGGTTCCAGAAATGTATGAGATGAAGAAATCATATTGAGCAAAGAAATTAGCCCATTGGCCTGTCTATTATTGTGACATTCTACTTGTTGAAACACCTATAGATTTCTATTGTGCAAACATATCTCTACAGTGTGTCTGGCATCAAGCAAGAACTGTCACCAGTCTTTACAATCATATTTGATAACTAAAGGTTCCTTCTTGATAATAGAATGGTGCAGTTTCAACTGATTCAACTTCCTGGAAAAATAGGTAAGTGGATGCCTAAACCATCTTCCTGTTCTTGTTTTAACAATGCATCTAGAGAGGATTCTGAGACACCCACTTCGAAAATGTAGGGCTTAGCTGGATCCGGTTGACAAAGTACAGGGGCTGATGTAAAAGTTTTCTTCAATCCATTAAAGGTCTCATGGGCCTTGTGGTTCCATGAAAATTCCTTGGTGGTTTTAAGTAGACCAGTCAGAGGTAGGATAAGTCTAGAAAAGTTTGATATGAACTTCCTATAAAAGTTTGCTAATCCCATGAACCACTGGAGTTCCTTGAGATTGGAAGGAGCTGCCAATCCCAAGACTGCTTCAACCTTTCTGGAATCCATGGAAACGCCTTCTTGAGACAAACGATAGCCCAGATATAACACAGATGAGACATCAAATTCACACTTTTCTAGTTTAATCAGGAGGTTTTTATTCTGCAGTACACGTAATATTTTGGTAACGTGATGATGAGTGTGTTGGGATAGTTCCTTAGACAACACTAATATGTCATCCAGATAGCCTATGGTGGCATGGCTTAAAGGATTCACAAACAGATGGTCTATGATCCATTGGAACACCGTAGGCGCTTTAGTCATACCTAAGGGCATCACTCGATACTCATAATGGCCATGTGGTGTTCTATAGGTCTTCCATTTATCTCTCTGACAAACTGATCATATGGTAAGCTCCCCTCAAGTCCAGCTTGGTGAAAACAGCAGCCCCTTGTACGGCGGTGAGAATGTCCTGTATAAGAGGGAGTGGATATTTTTCCTTGATAGTTATATTATTCAGGCCCCTGAAATCCAGACAGGGGCATACCTCCTGGGTGTCTTTTTGGGCATAAAAGCAAAGAAGCACCTCCCGCAGACTTGGACTCAGCAATATGACCTTCGTGGATGTTCTTGGTCAGATACACTTGAATACAGACATCCGAACATAACTGTAGAACCTAGGAGCAGGTCAATGGAGCAGTCATTGTTACAATGGGGCCGGATCCTCGTAGCATTGCCCTGAAAAATCTCAGTGAAGTGTTCATATTTAAGAGGACAGTGGAGATGGAACAAACAGTGGTACTAGGCAGAGCCTCAGGAGCATTGCAGGTAGCATGAGACAATATACAAATGGACACAGACCTTTTGGACAACAAAGAGTATTTCTGCCACCCAGTTAATGTAGAAATTGAGACATTTTAGCCAGGTTAGTCAGAGTATCACAAGGAAATGCACAGTAGTAATCAGACCAAGCTTTACGAATGATGAGTCACAGGTCCAGATAACAAGGGACAGCCATCCTCCCCTTCCGCAGACCTAGCAGCTGCCTTTTGGACCATGGAAAGTTGATGATCCCGGACCCAGTTCAGGTTCAACAAAATACCAGCAGTGCCAGAATCGATGAGGGCAGGTACCATCCAATTAGTGGCACCAGTAGCAGGAGATAGCTCATCTGAGAGAACTGAAAGGCAGTTATGTCCAATCTATGTCTGCGTGAGGGTGGAATATGCAGGAACCATCAAAGAAACATGCTCCTTGGTTACTTCTAGGAGCGGGTACTGGTGTTTCCCGACCTCCGAGGAGATGCAATCGGGCAGTTGCAGAACAAATGTTCCTGAGAAGTGCAGTACTCTGGTTCCAAGTGGTCCTTGTGTTCTCCAGGAGACAGAGAAAAGATAGGTGGCCGTGGTCTAACTCTTCTTCTTTCCCAAGGATGCTCAATCAACCTATACTCCAATTGTAGGAGCAAGGTGAGCAGGTCCTGTAAGGAAGGTGGTCTGGGTGCCTGGGCCAGTTCATCCTTAAGTTCTTCTGAAAGCCCTCTGCGGAACAAGGAATAATGCACTCCTTCCAGCCAAGCGGCTCCGTAGCAAAGAGCTTAAACTTGGTGATGGAGGCTAATACATCTTGTGATCCTTGGGAGCACTCCAAGAGGGCTTCGTGTGTGGTATAGATTATGCCAGGGCATCCAAACATGCCTTTGAGCGCTGTTACAAAATTGCCATAATTATCAGTCAGTCAATAAACTTTACTGGGATAACAATATCCATAAAAGTACAAATCACAAATATAAACCATTATTTAAAATCCACACATAAAAACATTACAATATTTGAAATTCAACCATCCCCTTCAGATAGAACAATAATTATCGAATAAAGGGCACCTGGCATTGGCCAAGGGAGTGGCCGAAGTCAAGGCACTTTTGAACATGTTAGTTATCAAGTAGCCAACCTTCTGGTGATCGGTAGGGAAGGCGCCTAGGCAGAAAGTTAGTTGTATGACATCCAGAAAGTGTTGGAGTCCTTTTGGGTTGCCATCAAAGGCACCAATTCCGAGGGGAGGAGGTGCCGGATCAGGCTGGACAGGACTCCTTTGGGCAATGGCATGTTGGAGCAAAGCATCCCCCACTTTAAGGACTTGCACCTCTGCAGTCAAACCCTGGACTGCTGTCACCAAATCATGGAACTGGGTCCTATCTGACTGGGGCAAATGGCATTGCAATCTGTCACCAACATGTCTTAACTCTTGCTTATTATTTTTCTGAAATTGAGAGAGGTAAGGCCTCTCCATCCCGGTAGCCACCTCGCCTAGAGTGAAGGTGGAACATTCAGGGTGATGTGACCATCAACGATAGATATGAGAGGAACAAAAACCGAATAACACCTCTACCAAAGTCACACTGGAGGATCCAATGAGGATTACTCACGAAGAGGACAAGAATCTGAAGTGGCTGAACACCCAAGGAATCCAGGAGCAGCAGACATCCAGAGAGTACCAGGTAGAAGAAGGAGGATGCAGCAGCAGAGGCAAGGATCAGGGAATTACACAAAAGACAGGGTCAGGAACAGGAAGGAGAAGAAGGCAGAGGAACACCACAGAAGGAAAGCACAGAAGAGCACTTACACAGGAGAGCATCTGCTTGAATAGGCAGAGCATTGGAATGTGATGGGAACCCAGTCCAATTCTCCTTTTTAGTCAGGCTTCACATGGATGCTGTATGTTGGGGCCATCTTGAAATGTGCAAAGGCGAACTCGGTGACAATGGAGAACTGGGCGGCCATCTTGGAATGGGCGTCTCTTTCTCCAACACATGTATAGACCCCAGGAGAGAAAAGAAGGCATCCTTATACCTGGGTAAAAATAACTGTTAACATCATAGAGGGCATTGGAATCAGCTCTGTATTAGAATCTTGTGATCACATGTGAACAGCCTCAGAAGAAACCTTAAATTATACCACAAAATGATCACAAAAAACCATTAACAGACAGTAAATCTGTCACTTTTTAGTGGATTTGTGGATTTATGGCTAACAGCATCATTTTCCAGAGGAATTACTGTAACAGTAATTTCTCCAGGAAAAATTAGGAATTAGTGCAATTACAGAATTAGGGAGATGGGCAGCATCCATACCTAAAATGTCAATCAACTGACTATCACCCATTTCCTGTTGCAACCATGTGTACAATTTGGGAAAATCATACCCGGTGATAAGGCGAAAGGCAAGGTGCTAGACATGTAGGTACACAGACCAAATTTACTGAGACAGGTCTGCAAGTCCTTGCATATGAGGTTGGCCATGCAGAGAAGCTGTTGGTGAGCAACAATGCAAAACCACCATCCAAATGATAAATGTCATCTGGAGTGATATGTGGCACAAGGTGGTTGCTATTGGAACTGTTCCGCTGAAAAACAAGGACTGCTGAAAAAGGTAAAATGACCTGAAGGCCAGGGCATGTATTCTTCAGTTCATCCACTGGAGGGAAAAACTGCCACTGGAGCTGGTAATGTTGAGCCACTGAACCTCCTGCTCTAGGAGCAGACGTTGAATATCATTCACCGCATGGTTGACCTAGAAAGAAAAGGAGAAACTGAGGTGGAAGCAAGCAGCCATTCAGACCATGGCAAGTATAAAATTAGATGTATGGCTGGTTGTAGATGCGAATGTATGAGATGAGACCCAATCCATGACCATGCTGGTGTGCTGTTGTGGCTGTTGGCTGAAATTGTATTGCAGATGTATTACCAATAAAACCATGGGACTAGAGTTGGGGCACCAGTGCACGTGGCACCTGGGGAATAGCAGCACATGGAGTTGCAATGCAGCTAAGCATCAATGTACAAGTGACCTATGGTAATATGGAGATGTGGTGAGAAGGGGAGCCGATAACTATAGACCACGCCACCCCCCCAGCCTCGCGACAAATGCAGTCCAAAAGCATCCTGGGGTATGAGCCCCTCAAGTAAAATGCAAGCATTCCTATGTTCCAAACCACCTTCTCACTCAGCAACCAGACACGTTCAAGGGCCACATACGAAATGCTGGTGCCAATGGCCACACACACAAAGGCCTTACAAAGATATTGCTCTTGTATGCATTGCCCATTCCAAGAATAATACCAACATAATTGCCATATTTAAGCCATACCTACTCAGACTGATCTGGTCAGACTACCCTAGGCCTTGATGTAGGACCACAAGCATCCTGTATCCAGGGAGCACAAGAAGGCTGCAACATTAAAGAAGCTCTCTGCAAACTGCTGCTTCCTTATAATGCCTACCAAAGGACGAGCAAGTCACAATGCATATGTAATAAAGGGTGCTTAGCCAGAACCCAACATGTGACTCTAGAAACCCCCACTTCTCGTGTGCTGTACTCAGCTGCATCCAAAAAGCATGGGAAGAATGCCCAAAAAGATTGTTGTCAACATGGCAACTGAATGTATGTAATCTCCCCATTAATATGCTCCCAAACAGAAGATGCTAAAGGCAGTTTAGAAGGACAATCACAAAATACCCCTACCACCACCAAGACCAGATGAGCCTGCGAAAAAAACAGATGTTAGACTACACAAGGCAAAATGCCATAAACACAACAGAATCTAAAACCCAAAGTTAATGCCATTACACTCCATGTATGTTAGGGAGAATTCTCTGTTTAGGCTGAATTTCCTAACCTAGTGAGTCCCCCAGCAGCTTTGCTGGATTTCTGGAGTTTGTTTTTTCCATCCTGCCAAGAGTGAGACTCTTTTTCTCCCACTCTTGGACGCGAATGTGGTTAATTCCTTTGAATGTCAATGTGTTCTATGGGCTATGGGGTCTTTTACTCCATAGGGTCTCATATGTTTTTACTATGTGTGTTACACCGCACCCTCCGTGCTGTAACACTGGGGTGTCCTAGAGGATCCCCACCATAGACTCCATACTCTGGGACTGACTACTGTCTCCCAGGGCATGTAAAGTCACCATTGGCTTTACTAGACCTAAATTTACTAACAGAATTAGTACAAACCATCCTATTGTAGACATACTAGTAGGGGTAATTCGATTACTCCTGGGTCTGTTATTCGAGGGGGCACTGTCCCGCCCCCCCTCGTCGTGTTTTGGCTGGTGGCAGTGGAAGCTACTCGTTATGTTCGACCCCGAATATAACTCCATGGGATTCTTCCCATTGTTGGAGGTTAATACTCTTTCTAGTTAATCTCTAACATACCACCGGTTTATTTATCTTAAATAAATCTATTGGTTGGTATTTTCTGCCAGAACTCGGTTTTTAAAATGGCGTCTGTGTTCATCTCTGTGACTCCTAAACCAAAGGTTGAGCCCTTTGTTCCACTTTTGGCGGGCTTCTGCACAGAGGCCCTCCAAGGTGGTGCCATTCTGTCTGGGTACCACAGGGGGTGTGGGAGGGGGGTTAGGCACCCTGGACTGAGTTGCCTTGCCAACTCAAGTCGCACTCTAATGTGATTGGCCCAAGTGGTGAGCCACCCCGCTCACCACTTAGCGTGTTTTTTTTTTTTATTTGTTTTTTTTATTAGCATCGATTAGTTTTCAAGAAAACTTTAAATGCGAATAATTCATTAATTAAGTGAAAGCAAAAAGAGAAAAAAGAAAAGAGAAAAGAGAAAAAAAAAAGGGAGAGATGACAAACTAAAAATTACGCATCTATATAGGGAGGAAAGTTTGAGGCCAGAGAGATTGCATGTCTAGATTTGAGAGAATTTCTCTCACAAAGTTCAACAGTGCCAAGGTCAAAGATACTTTTCCTCCCCATCTTAAGATAGTCCACCTCTCTTACGGAGAGTTTGTCTCAGAGTTCTTGAAGTGATTTCCCAACCATTTTTCTCTGGAAGCCGAGAGTGGAACACAACTCATTACCAGATGCTGTAGAGATTCTACCTCCAGACCACAGCATCGACACAGAGTTGACCCGTCTTCCCTTTTTTTGGACCTTCTCCCCAGCACCTCCCTAGTTGGGAGAAGGTTCAAGCGAAATCTCAGAAAGAGCTGTCTTTCTGAGTGAGACGGGAATTTTTCGAGGTATGGGAGCAATGTACCTCTACTATAGTGTTCATCAAGTCCCGAGGTTATAGATGGCAGTAGACTGAGCCTGTCCTGGGTAACAATCCAATCCCAGTCCAACAGTTTGTTCTTTACCCTGGACGGATTTTCCAGTAGCTTGTCTACATTTTCGGCAATAACTTCCAAGATGCCTGTACATGTATTCTGCCATGTATTTAAAGCTGGTATCTGGTTACCAGACAGTGCTTCTTTTATAGCCATGAAACCACTTCTTTCCGGAGGAATCAAACATTTGCTGTTAAGGGTTAATGATTTCCAGACCATAGCGATATACAAAGAGGTGAGCCCCAGTTCTTTCCTCACACATTCGATTGGGAGGGATGAAGGTAGGCTCAATACCCTTTTCCAGAACTTGCTTTCGAGCACACGCCAAACCTGTGGCGCAAGGAAAAAATTGGCCTCGGCTGCGTAAGTCAATACTGGAGAAAATTTAAGTTTGTAAAAGTCAATGAGGGGACGAAGTGAGAAGTAACAGTAACGTGACTTAATTAGGAGTGCCTGCGATGCCAAGTTTTTAACTTTGCTTCTTAGCCCAAGAACACCCGGACCGTCTTGGATGCTGTTGTTGAGTGTGATACCGAGGTAGATCATAGACGAGACCACTGGAACGACTTTCCCTGTTAGATGCCACCTAAAGGTCTTAGTCGACTTCATTGTTCCTGACCCCACCTAGCGTGTTTTGATTGACAGCTAGGCTGAATGAATGGGGGTTTTCTGCATAAAAGCAGGGCTTTTGGGACTGGATCTTCAGAAGTCTCCACAGGACCTAAGAATCCGACGAGGGTAAAGCTGAGCCGACCTGCAACGACGACACTTCCGGTGGAGCCCTGCTGAACCGACTCACCACTTCCCGACGACAGAGGAGATCTCCCCGCCGGAGAGTCTCTTCCCCTGACTGGTGGGAACAACCAGTCCCCTTTGCTTTTTCTTTGCTTCCAGGGCGTAGTGGTCGAATTGCCCGTGCTGAGAACCCCGGCAACCGGATAGCCACTAACCTGTACCGCGACCAAAAGGTGGTGCCTTTTGACGGAGCACTCCGCGGCTGGTCTCTTCCCTGGTGGTGCAAAGATCTTCAACTTTCCTTCGACGACGATAGCATCTCTTCTCTTGGCAAAGCCCCGACTTGCATCCACCACCAGGAACAACTGCCCCCGCCGGAGCTGTCTCTCCACATACAAGGTACCATGTCCGCCTGGCTTCCCTTGTGTCGGTTAGCGTGAGGTGTCTTAATCCTCGCCTCTCCATTGGGTCGTCTCCAAGCCTTCTTAACTTTCTGTTCTGAACTGGTCCAATCTTTCTATAACAATTTGCGACAAAGACTCGAAGTGCATTTCCACTGTGATACTTTTTGGGGCATATCGCATTGCCTCTCTCCGAGTGGGCCTGGCCTCTGAACTTTGCGATCTACAGTAGACCCTGCCTTACTTGCTTTGCATTTGTTCGTAAAAGTGTTGGTACCGAGTTGATTTCATACCCTGCCTTTTCTCTCCCGTCCTAATGAATATTAGAGTGCCATCTAGGTTAAAGCATTCACCTCTGTCTGCAAATAAGTGGTGCCGTTGAACCTAGACTTGTCGAACTATTGTTAGGGGGATTGATTTTCTTATAGTAATTGTGAATGAAGTTGTTTGCCGTATTAGTGCCAGTGTGTTTTCCATAGATGTGTTTTTATAAATAAATAACTATATATCTTTACACCGAAGCTCTGTCCGTGTTTGCTTGTTCTACTGTGTAAATTGCCCTATTTTGTATACTTCACATACTGCCTAATTCTTCCTGAGGGAAGTCTGACTGCTCAGCCACAGCCACCAAGTGAATCTGTGTGGTACAGACTGCTGCCAAGTGGGTTTACTGCCAAACACATGTAGTCCTAAATCTTTTGCAGTGGTCTCAGTGGTCCCAGAGGGAACTGCACAGGTTTCCGCCTAACAATGTAACGGATTATTATTTAAAAGCTGGCACATCTGATCCAATAAAAAGTATATTAAAGAAAAGTGAAATCCCTACGCCGTACTAAAACATATAATACCATCACCGTTTGCAGGACCAAGATCATTTTCCCAAGGCAGACCCCCAAAGTAAATCGAGATAAATGGGTGAGCTTCCACAGCCAAATGGTGGACTGAACCAGGGTTTAAAATTTTGGAGGTAAAAGCGATGTGCCCTCTGTACACCTGCAACCAGTGCACCAAGTAGTCCAATGCAATCCTATTTGTTAACAGATCCAAACTAAAAAAGAAAACACAAATAACAGGCACGCTCATTAGAAGAGAAGCAGGCCTTACACTGAATATGCTCCCTGAACAAGAGGGAAGAGCAAAATATGGAAAAGTACCTCTTTAAGTACCCACAAACTGGTCTATTTAATGGATGGTAGGTGGGGCAGAGGTGGAACGAAGCAGCAACAAGACCTGTTGCTGGGAAGGGTAAGAAATTCATGGTGGCAACAGTAAAGACAGACACAAGTAATCACAGTTCAAGGGTGTTTATTAAACAATAGATGCAGGGTGGAAAAACACCTAATCTAAACCTAAATCTAAGATGGAAGCAATTGTCGACCATCAAATAAAAAATAAGGCAGTCCTAGTGGCGTTGTGTCAAAAATAAAAAAGGGCCCATACTAAGAAAAACCTATTGCCATTTCCTTACAATGAAATTACAGAAAGAGTTTGGGATAAGGTAGCAATAAAGAAAGAAGTGTTCTCAAATCATAAGTTATGATGTGATTGCCAGGGGTCTCCCTTACCACCTTTTTAGCTTGGGACATGGTGGGACTTTGAAGCACAGTACACGTTTGAGCCTTCCCAGCACGAGCTGACAGTTCCGTTCCAGCTGGCACAGCACACTCTCAAGGCTTCCCAGCACGAGCTAACAGTCCAGCTATCAGGTTCATTCAATGGTAAAGTCTCTTTTCTATAAAAAGTCTCTTTCCCTCGACACCGGATGCATCCAACAAACAAACACAAGCAGAAAGTTATTTTCCACAGTTCATGTTGGTTGATAGCTTGACCCTTGGGTCCCGCTCTTCCAGGCGCCGACCCCTCACGTATCATATTCAACCAATCAATTGTACAGTTTCTTTCTCAATGAAGTTTGGGTGATGATCTCTCAACCTTGGATCTCCCTCGACCGGGCTCGGACCGACTTGACATTCACTTCCCTCTTTCGGGTCACTATGGCTTTTCTTGAACTATGGGTGATTACTTATGAACCCTGGATCTCCCACGACCGGGCTTGGACCCGCTTGACATTCACAAGTTTTAATGTCTCTTTATACAGCTGATCAGGCTTTGCCCTTGGTTGCCGGCTTCCCTCTGCCGGGTTCACTCTCACCAACTTTTACCAAACAGTTCACTATAAGACTTTAGACTTCGCCCCTTCTCGTTAGCATCCCTCCACCAGGTTCACTCTTTCCAACTTTATGAAACACAGTTCATTACTGATTTCACCATGTGGGATTCATTTCCCTTCTTCAGAATCATCTGTCAGTCAAACACTTTTGACAGTACAGAGGATTTTACAAGATCCGTGTTTTACCACTTTGACTTATCTAAGGCCTTCTGGTTATGGTGGTCTCTACTTTTGGGTAAGCACCCAGAGTTTTCTGCGTGAGCCCCCAGTGGGGCCGGAAGCCTCTGTTGCAGCCTTTTCCCCCTTTCTCAAAAGTTCCTTTAAGCTTTCCAATGTTCAAATTAGCTGTTTGCCACTTTTCGTTCAACACAGCCCGGTTTCTTACCAACTCCCCTTCGACTCACTGGCTGTGAGGAACTGCTTGGCTTTCTTCTCCTTCGAGTCATGATTAGTATCACAGAGAGCAGCATCTCTCCCTGGCTTCGGTATCAGCAGAGGAAGGTCTTGTGTACCATCAACATCTGCTGCAACACATCTGGCCTTGGTTCGCAGTCTTATGTTTCCATCTGCAAAGGTTTCACAGGGAAGGTTACTTCTCCCCTTGTCGCCCTCTCGGTATTCACTGTCTTTCGTCTCCTCTTTAACTGTCGTGCTGAGTTAGTTCTCACATTAAACGGTCTGCCTTGCTCGTTCTGTGCTCTTGTGCTAAAGCTTTTATCCCTGTGGGGAAGGGGAAGGGCTGTCAGGTGTGTGTGATTCTGGTCAATTGCCTGACTTTACCTGACCCTTGTATTGGAAACTGTCAGGTAAATGGGTCAGGTGTTAATCCGTTGTCTTCTGTAGTGTGCAAAAGTGTTTGTGAGGGAAAGGGGGGCAGTGTTTTGGAATATCCTACATGGTAGGATGGGGAAAAGATGTTGAAAGAAGGGGGATACCGTGTCTCACCCATCGGTTTCCCACTCCCACTCTCCAAGGACCCCACATGCAGGGGATCCTCCCTCACTGGTCCACCCCCAGGAACTGGATCCAATAGCGATGGCCATGTCCTGGCCACCTGAATGACAGATCCCCGGGGACAGCCAGGGAGACACCTTCAGGTTTCTCACCGAAGCAAGAAACAAACAAAGCATCTGTGAGATGGAGTCAGTCGGGTATAACCAGAAAGAATAATTTTGCACATTGGAGGGGTGACTCTCAAGAGGCCCAAGGTAAGAAAAATAAAGAATCTGTGAGGCACAAAGTTACCAAACAGCACTCGAGCATCCACAACAACCTACATGCAGGCACACCAAACAGAGGGAAAAGTGTGGGAAAAGCAGAGGGGCAGGAGGCCCATAGCTATACCAATCCGTGCAAAAAATGTCGGACATGCACCTGATGTGTGAACACTCACCTTCCATACTACTCACATCCAACTCGAGGAGACACTGACACGATGTCGACAAGGCATTGTCCCTTGGCATGAGGCCTCATACATATACATGCCCTATAAGAGGAAGGGCCCAAACCTGCCTCTGTCAGAAAGCTGGAATGGATCATCCAAACAGCAAAGCTAGAACCAACTTCCACCCCATGTTAGATGGGGACAACCTCCACAAGGATCCTAACAAGGAAAGGTGCCTTGATGGCCAACAGCTCAAGAAAGGCTCAACAAATACAAATGAATATACAGAATATAAAAATATAATGGGTATGAAAAGAAGTGCACCCCCCTATGTCAAAACAGGTAACTGTAACAATAGGCACTGAGAGCAGGGGGAAAATAATAAATAATGGCTGCTCATCTACTACACTAACTATGGCAGAAAAGGAGGCAGAAAAGCAGCCCACACTTGAGTCCTGCTCAGCAGCCCCAGGCACACCCTGGACCTTATGTGCCATGTAACGTTTTACCCTGCACAGCCACCTGGGCCAGCTACCCGGGGCTCTCAGGGATCACCCAGTGGTTGCATGTAGGTGAGAGCAGTCCTCAATGGGATCACGTTAATGAAAGCTACACCCCGCAGCAAACAAAAGCTGATAGGGCAAAGTTACTAACCCCCTGAAAGATCATCCGGTCATCTCACTGGTATGTAGGTAAAGTCTCGTTCCAGAGTGTCAAGACGGAGTATCCATCTTGCTTCTTTGAGGGCCAGTGAGCGTTCTGCATTGGGTACATTTTTCACTATGTCCACAATCCACCAAGATATGTCTTCCACCATATGTCTGTGCTCCGGGTAATGAGCAACCAAGGACGCTGTGTTTTTCCTGCACCTTATCCATGACCTATGTTCTGTGATACGGATGTGAACTGGTCTCACAGTCTGCCCCAGATATTTCTGGCCACAGAGGCATTGGATACAATATATCCAATAAATGCAAATTGGGTCCTTCCTTTCCTCTATCTCACTCTCTACCTGTGGTGTTCCCCAGGGATCTAATCTCTCTCCCTGGCTGTTCATCCAATACCTGGCACCCCTTGCCCACCACATTGCTGCTCTCTGCTCCAACTTTCAGCTCGTTTTCGGGCTTCCCTCTGCCACCTCTTCTCCTTCTCTCATCTCCAACTGTCTGTCTTCCATCCAGGAGTGGTCTGCCGCCAATGATCTCTGCCTTAATGCCAGTAAGACAGAGATTCTCCTCGTCGGCCCACCTGCACCCTCCTGTCACTCTCTGGCCGGCCTCCCTTGGCCCTCTTCCTGCACCCACCTGTGAGGCTAAGAACCTTGGGGTAATCTTCGACTCCACACTCTCATTTCCTCCTCACATCTCTGACGTCTCTAAGAAGTCAAACTACCAACTGCACCTCCCCAGAGATATTCTTCCTTTCCTCTCCTTTCCCCAGAACATTATAGTCTCAAGAGCTCTAGTTCTCTCCAGGCGGGACTACTGCAACACCCTCTTTCTAAATCTGCCTGCTTCTACTCTCCGCCCTCTGCTACTCATCCAGAACAGGACTGCGAGACTTGTCCTTGGCCTCAAGCCCTGGGACCGTATCTCTCCAGCACTGAAATCTCTTCATTGTCTCCCAGTGGCTACAAGGATTAAATTCGAGACCCTTTGCATTGTCCACAAGGCTTTGTGGGGCCTGGGTCCAAAATACCTTCAACTCTCCCACCGTAAATACCTTCCACTCAAGCTCTTCACTCCTCCACCTACAACTCCCTCAGCGGCAGTTGGGGGTAGATCTCTTTCCTTGGCTGGAACCTCCTTCTGGAACAGCCTCCCTGCCACTCTGAAACTTGAGGAGAACCATCTCTGGTTCTGGAAGCACCTGAAGATCTTCCTCTTTGCTTCTGCCTTCACTCTTCCTCTCCGCTGCTGATCTGTCTGCTTGGACACCATGGACCAGGTTTTCCCTCTTATTTCGGACTCAGGTCCCTGTCCACTCAGCCATGAACCTGCACTGCCTCCTTGCAACCCTTGCACTTGGGTCTGTATCTGTAACCCTACAGTCCCCTTACCTGCACTTACCAGACACCCCTTGTCTACGGTCCAAATCTGCACTTGCCACCTTACTGGCTGCAGTACCATTTGTTGTTGGTGTTACCCACTTTCCATTTCTCCCCTTTCCCTTGCACTTCTCCCTCCTCTGCACATGCACATTCTCAATGTCACTGGGCCTAGTAAGATCTTTATTTTGTCCTCCTTTCTTCCCCTCCCTTGCCTCATTGGGCTCTGAAACAATTGTGTGTGAGCGCAATACAGATAAAATATCTCATCATATATTGTGTTTGGGGTCTTGCAATTAGTGTGACTCCTAAGATTCCATTGCCTCCCATTTACCTCATGTGTCACTTCCGGTATTCATTTGTTTCACTGGTGGTTTCATATGTAGGATTGATTGAGTATTCCCTACAAAAGATTTGATGCCATTGTGAGAGGTGAGGCTATGGGCCAGCTCATTCATATTAAACAACACTATAATTAGTTGTCAATAATTCCTGGTGGGAACATCCTCTGTTGTGAGCAGATCAATGAACAGGAGAATCTGAATCTTGAGGTTTACAACTACTAGAGGTAGTACTGTGCTTGGAACTGTGTTTGGTGATGGTGTGACCCTTCCATGCCCTTTCCGGAGCTACTGGGTGTAACTGTGGGCTAATTTTCATCACCTGTATGCATTTACCTCCACCAATTCGGTGGAGGTAACTGCACCCCTTTGTTGGAAGAATTAGCCCTATTTTGTCAGTATTTCGGCAGTATTTCTAATATTTTGGAAGTAATCCTTCAGTGAGTCATTTCTTTTTGAAAAAACAGCACAAGAGGAATTAATTCCAACTCTGAATCAGGCAGGGTGATAATCGTCACTTGTTATTGTTCCTGCCATAATCATAATTAGGCCCTATTTATGTGGGCATTAGGTGTAACATTCCTGTTTCCAGTCACAATCCAAAAGAAAAAAATCAGTGCATAGACATCACAGAGCACTAATTAAGTAAATGATCTACAACCTTGTTGTGTGTTCCCATGCAAATTCACGTGCCCCATTACACCAACCTTCCAAATGTGTGGCAGTAGTGGCTAGATGCAGTGTGCACTGGTATTCAAATATCTATTCATTTGCATTTAGATTAATTAATTTCCATATTTAGGTTTTGGAAGCTAAATATAAGTAACTCTGAGGCAGCTCTATTAGCCAGTCTGCTTTGCAAATCCAGCAAAAATGATGTGGTGTCAGGTTCTGTCCTGTGTGTACAGTGGGACAGTGATGGCTGGAGAATTTTGGAAGGGTATCAATATTTTCCCCAAATTGGCACAAGTGTAGCGACTATGCACAAACCAAACATGGGTTGCTTATACAGCACCTTTTTTTCCAAGAAAATGAGTAAAAACCCATAAAATGTACAGTCAGTTCTCTAGGCTAAAACATTAAAAACCCAATAGATTCCAGGTCACCCGTAGTAAAGTTGAGCATTTCACCACACATTTTCATTTTGTATGTGCCCAAAAAGTATGACCGCACTGTACCTGTAAAGCACATGTTAATGATGCATGTGAACAAAATATATGCCCGCATTACACTGTACTATATACTTTCCTGGTGTATATACTTACAAAGCATGTCAACATTGCCACTGTAACACATGCGTGTGATGCTAGTGAGCACAATGCATGCCAGCACTGACCTGTGAAATTATTTTATATCATGCCTATGCCCAAATTAAATGGCATCATTGCCAGTGAACAATCATTTTAGGATGTTTATGACAACACCATATGTCAGCATTGCCACTGTGTGACACTGTAAAACACTTTCATGATGCCTGTGCCCACAATATACTCTGCCCCTGCCACCTTAAATCACATCTTTATGATGTTCCTTCCCACAACACATGCTAACGTTGCCTAGCAAAATATGTTTTCATGATGGTGGATCGACAATATATGGCAGCATTGGCAACAGGTTTTTGTGATACTTGTGCATCATTACCAACAGGCACTCATGGGCATCTGCCCCTTACCTTCCCCCACCGAGACCCTCTCAGATTCTTAGGATCCCATTGTGTGTGCACCGCACACCGCAAAGTAACAAGTAAGCGCAGGAGCTTCAAGTTTCCAGGAGCTTCAGGTTTTACAGCACAAAACTCAGACACTGCAATCATTTTTTTTAAATATATTTTATTGGCCTATAGGCCTTTAAAACAAGATCCTTCTTGACACTTTATCACCCCGTCATCTCATGCGATGAAGATCAGTGGTCTTCCATATGTTGAAAAAGACCTTTTCTCAACACCCGCCCCGCCATCTCAATAGTCAAAAAAGAGAGAGCTATACATCGTCAACTGTAGTCATAAGGCATTCTTCAACTTTTTCCAGAAACAAGGTTAGAGCAAAGGTCAGTTTCTTGTTGGACCCTGAAAACATTGCAGGCCACCATCCTTCAGAAGTCATTGTTGAGTGGCCTTCCAACAAATGACCAAAGTGTTTCATTCTTTGCAGCCTGAAAAAGGAACAGAATAGGACAAGATACTTTGTGGATTCTTCACAGACATTGCAGAACCTACAAATTAAGTTCTGCTTCTCCCTTCCGGCCCAGTTCTTTGTTCTGTCCTTAGTTTTTAACAGATTCAGGCGGAATCTCATAAAGGTAGATCTCATTCTGTTGTCTGGAAAAAAGAGTTATGTAATTTTGCAGGATGTCATACGCTCTGGCCTCGCTCGGTACGGCTTTCATTGATTTTGCCATTCTTCGCTTGTCTCCTGTTAGGTTCCAGTCCAGCTCCCATATTTTCTTTTCACCATTTCAGGATTTTCCTGCAGTGTTTTTAGAACAGTTACATGCATGGTCAACAACTCCATACATCTATCATTCCATAACGATAGTAAGCAATTAGGATTTCCACTTCCATGATTACTTAGAATTTTGAATTGCGGAGACACTGCAATCAACTGTGACAAGAGGTGGCTTCAGAGAAAAAGTAGCCACATGCCCAATGGGTCATGCCTGGACGGGAAACCTTAATACCCATCCTGGCATGACCCATTCTTCATGCGAGTCACTCAGTTTGACGGCATGGTAAGAAAGCACTCTTGTCTCTCTGTCTCGCTACTTTTGTTATGATGCTGGTTCCTCCACAATAGACAGGTAGGTGGCAGGACACTGTGTATCTGCCCATTATGGATGATCTCCCCCTGCACTGGAAGAGAGTCAGCTTCTGCTCTAATTTGCCTGTGCTGTTTGTCAGGCTAACGCTCCCTAATGACAGTACATCAGATTCTCATCTCCTGTGGGGTTATTGCTCATCAACTCGAAAAGCTGAAGGCCTTAGTACTAGGATGGACACAAACCAACAGACAACCCCATTGCCAGAGACTGTCAGGCTCCTTGGATAGCAGCTCCGCAGACATGAACAGACTAATTTTATTTTCTCATTGAAACAGTGTTGACTATACCTAAAAGCCTGTAAAATGTTGTTGGTGCCTCCCGGATTTTACTACCAGTACATGCAGAGAACATGCAAATGCACCAGTACTGAAACTAATAATTGCTTGCACTACTGGCTAAACAGGAAGCAGAGCCCAGGGAGTGGGGGGATTGATAAATCGCAATGCTTTCTGCTTCCTGTTCTCACTACTGTCAGGGGTCAGAAATGAGAGACAGACACAAAGTTGTACTGTTTTCAACATCAGACATTTTAATTACTCTAAAGGGTTGCATGCAAACCTGTCTATCCCTATTCTAAAGAGAGTTTCCCTACATAGGAAACTAAAGCTAAAGATCAGTCTGAGTCTTCTCATCAACATTATAAAAACAGCCCTTGTGTCCAAGACTTTATGTGAACCTCATGCTTAAACAAACAATCAAAAGGTGCATTGTAAATGTTCTGAATTGCAGAGAAAAACAAGTATGAAAATTCAACAAATAATCCTTGAATCCAGGATGGGTTCCCTTCTCCTGGATTATTTCAGGTAGGATAACCAAAGTGTACTAGCAAAAGGAATCCTTCACAACGTTAATGAATAGAAACAATTGTCTTCTTTTCACAGCTACTTCAAAATTGACAGGATGGCAAAATGTCTCTTTCACATTACCTTTCCATTGATTGTTTCCTGGCGTACTCCCCTGCCAGTAATATGTCTTTTGACTGGTTAGATCTCGTGGTATACTCTCTTGCCAGGTATCTTTCACTGTGCCTCTTTCTATTATAGGTTGTAGGCACTACTAGGCACTACCTGGTATACTCCCCTGCCAGGAATCCCCCTTTCTGGACTTTGTAGATCCCTTGGTGTACTCTCCTGCCAGGTATTTTTCTCCACAAATAGTTCACTGACTGATATGCATTTTTCACCAGGTCTTTCTACAATGTTCACCTTCTTCCTACGTATAATAAAGTACACTCCTTCACTGTTTATACCTCTTTTACTTCAGGTACCACTTGTTCCATCTTCCTCCACTTTAACGTCTCATAAATGGAGGTTTGTACACGTTCTTTCTGTTAACCTCTTCATTAACATCTCTTGACTTATGGAAATGTGTGTTCCAAGTTTCGCCAAATTGACATCTCTTGGCTAGTGGCAATACTTGTTCCAATTTTCCCCAAATTGATATTTCATATAAGGAGATTTGTACAATCCTTGCCTTTCCACTCTTTAAGGTCAATATTCAAATCGACTATTCTATTGTTTGATAGTTCGCAAACACATCCCGGGACCCCCAACTTCTCTGGGCTGACTCACCAGTCTGACATGTGGCTGCAGCAAGGTGCTTTCTATGGGAAGGCTTCCCTGGTTGTGCAAGCCCTCTTTTGGTTCCCACGTCGGCTTCCCAACTTACTTCTTCCTCGATAGAACCAGGGCAGCTTCACAAGACCACGTCTCTTGGAGTCTCGCAGCAGCGGTCTGCTTTGCAGTGGTTCTCCAGCTGCTCTCTCACTGGTTTCCCATTCCTCTCGGTGAAGCAGGCTTCTAGGTGATTGCCTGTAAGAGCTTCTCTTTTCCAGCATGGATCGTCTCTGCGTCTCTCCTTATGCTGTTGGTCACACTTGCTCTGCAGCTCTCCTCTTAATTTGAACTTTGAAGTTCTTCACCAGGTTTAAAAGCCCCACATAGCTAATTACTAGTCTGAAAACTAGTCCACACCTTGTGTTTGATGTTCCTTTCATTTCACATTGACTCCTTCCTCCTCTTCCTCATCTCAGTGCTTGAGGCTTTTTGGGAGTTGGAGTCCCCAGAAGTTTCAAACCTTTTAATGTTTCATTGCTTTACATTTGTATTTAAATCAGAAACACTAGAGACATTGGCCGTCATTACGACTTTGGCGGTAGCCATGCCGCTATTGGCGGCATGGCTGCTGCCAAAATCGGGTCCAGGTCCGGGTTCCCAGGATGGGGAATTACCGGGCCATTCTGAGTTCGGAGGGCCCGGTAATTCCTCCCTTCAGGAACCCGAGCCCAGACCTTCCCCATTCCCATTTCAGCCCCCATAGGGCAGAATGGGAATGCGAGAGGGAGGAAACAACGGGCCGATTACGAGCGGCCCGTTGTTTGCTCCCTCTTCCCCTCGCGGGACCCGACGTAAACCAGACATGCAGAGCGGGTCCTGGGAGGGGACCTCGCAATCAGGCGGTACGGGGTTGACGGCGCCGACAGCTTCATCGGCGCCGTTAACCCCTTACCGCCTCACTTATAATGAGGGCCATTCAATGTTATGTTGAAATTATGTACATATGAAGTGTGAATGTCATCAGTTCGGCAGTATGCCATCAATATCTTAGAGATTGTTTTTCAAAAGGGAGGGAGCAATACTGTGTCTTTTTTGGGGGAGTCATCACTTCCTGCCAATATTAGTTCCCTCCACATGATCCTCCCTAATAATACCACCCCGAGGATCATGATCAGGTAGCAGCTGCAGTCCCCTGGCCATGTTGGAGGTGATCATCACCAGGGAATCAGTGATGACTCTGCAGGATTCATTACACTACCAAGGCACCGGCAGCAGGAGCTGAAGAAACACATAAATCAAATGTATTTTTGGATGCATTTGTGAATGTGTGCATGTATTTTCAAGTGTGTATATGTGCGTGTGTGGATGTGTGTGTGTGTTGGTGTTAGTTGGTGTTTTGGGAGATATCTGTTGGGGAAAATAAAGTGACACGGGGCAATGTTGTGGCAATGTCAATGGTTCATTAGACAATTTTCTTGCCACTTAATGAAATATTCACAGGGTATCGCCTGGGATAATGCTTACGTGGCAAACAGTAATTTGATGGGCATACAGCAGCATTCATGGAGCAATTCGAAAGGGGCTATGTTTCAGCTTCTGGGGCCAATGTGAAAATGCCAAAGGGCATCTTCAAGGAGAAATGTGACAGGGCAAGGGACATCTACCGGAGGAAATGTGAAAAAGTATGTCACAACATTAACATGCAATGACAATGAACAGTGTTGTGGGGCAATGAACCGCACGCCTGATAACAAGACTAAATGGAAGGATGTTGAGCTGCTCTATAAACAAAGTATTATTGAGTCAAAGAAAATGTTTTATAATGACAAAATAACAACAGCATCCAATTCAACAAGTATGTTGTTCGAGATCTTGAGGTCCCTAGAAGAATCCAAGGCCCCGTCTTCCCCTTTCCAACCTTCACAAGAAGAATGCGAAAAAGTTCAGGAAGCCTTGAGTGCAAAGATTCTGAAAGCACGAGGAGCAATCAGGACCTCCCAGATCATGGTATCTGATCAGCAGGACCCACTGACAGTTCCAAAGGTGCAGAAAGAAGCAAAAGAAATTGAATTCAGACCCATTACAAAAGAGGACATGAGGTCCCCTTTGACATCTATGAGGCCCACTTCATATGCGGAGAACATTTTACCACCGAAGTTGATCCTAGAACATAGAGACATCTTTATACCTTTCCTCACACAGTTGGAAAATGCATCATTCAGAGATTGTCATATACCACAGGCCGCCAAAACAGTCCCAGTCACCCCACTAGTTAACAAAAAACAGGTTTGGACCAGAAGGACTCGAACAACCTAGGTCCAATTATGAACTGGAATTTTCTACTGAAAATCTTGGACAAAGCAGCCGCATCTCGGCTGCAAGCATTTGTGGAATCTAATGATATCCTGCATAAACAACAGTCTGGCTTTAGAATGGCTCACAGCAGAGAAATAGCTATGCTTGACCTCGAGACTCACATGCTTGGCATCATGAACAGAGGCACAGCGGGCATGTTGGTATTGCTTGACCTGTCCACGGCCTTCGATTTGCTGGACCATGAACAGCTTCAATGGTCACTAGAACACATGGGAGGCAGTTCGGCAGAGGCTATCAGGTGGGTAGCCTCATTTTTGGCCGACTGCAGATCAAAAATACACTGAGGGCATAAATTCTCACGTCTAACATCCATCAATTGTGGAGTCCCACAGGGGGCTAGTTTATCTCCTCCTGTTGTTCTTGCCTATACCTTGTTGTAACTTACTTTTAAGTCTCTGGTGCCCAGTTACCCTAGGGTTCCAGGCGCGGTATAAATAAAGAAACTAAACTAAACCTGTACCTTAGATGTCGATGCACAGTGCTCGATAACTCCGGAGCCTTCTTTACGAACTATGCACATGACACACAGCTGGTGATGGAGCTGAGTGGCTGCTATGACACAGACGTTCGTAAGGTTGCAACTACGAGGCCTGGATGAAAGCCAATTGTATGTGCTTAAATGAGACTAAGACTGAGTTGATGATCTTTGGATCACATCAAGCAAGGGCTAAACTAAGTAAGGAATATGAGATCTTCCATAATAAAAAATCCTTGATACGAGTCCTTGGAAAAGTAAAAACTCTAGGGATGTACCTTGCCCACTGGAAGCACACCTTGGTTCTGGTGTGTGCCTCATTGTGAGCCGCCTCCTGTCCCAGGGTTCTGGGGAAGAGTCTTGTGCTGCGGCAGCCAGAGTCACTGGCTTCATAAATGAGAATGCATGACATAGGCTGTATGCTGTGCAGTTCTGCTAAGTAAGCAGTCTATGCTAGCCTCTGTCTTTGTTCATATCTGTATTGTTGCACTAACACTACTACCCCTGGGAACAGTGCGCCTTAGCTTAGCGTTGATAATGATCATCCTGTTCTATGCAATGGGAGGAGACCTCATGTACCCCCTTACTATTTCAGGTAACACAGCCCTGTACACCTCGGGTGATCATCTATCAGACCTATGCAGTCCATCCTATCATTAATGTGCACACATTGCTGTAATCCATGTGTGTTTGTGACTGGCAGAATTCCGTTTGAAATGTAAAATAGAACGTGGGAAATGCTATGCAGGTGGTACACGTTTCCTGCACATATATACGAGACTATGGTGTAGTCTCATCTCACACCAGGGTCCAATGGGGGAGGCTGGTCGTATGTGTAGACTATGTTCAATATCTCGCTTCATTCCTATTGCATTCTGGCGCCTGTGCTTCCATCATGACCAATGTGAGAATGGGCATACGAGTGACAGCGAGCAATAGCGCAGCACAGGGGCGGCATGTGGATCCTGGGTGAGACAAGGTGTTGGTATCCATGCATTTTACATATATATCACATTTGTGACTGCCACGCTTACTCCTTTCTTTCCTAAATGTAACCTTCCCCATGTACATTTATTTGCATCTTTTGCTACATACTCAACTCAGTCTGCTGTCCTCTGTTGGTCTCAGTGTATCCAGGAATGATGCGGTTCCATGGCACCATGGCATCATAGCCAGAACCTGGGAAAACGGCACTGCAGTGGGCCACAGTCATATCGTCAGTGCAGGCCATCTGAATATTTAGTAAATGCTGTCTTGTTATGGAAAACAAGCTCCGATTCCTACGGAAAGCAGCAATGCCACATTGGTCAAAGTCCAAAGCTGCTATCAGGTATGGTAAGTGGAGAGTGCCATATAACTGTCTCTGTGGCATTCAGCTCAGCCACGATAGTGGGCAGGGAGATATGCTGGGGTGCATGTCACAAGAGTGCATCAATTATCAGCATTAAAAAAAAGATAGTGTAACCTGCCAGGCATTATGCTCAAAGTGTTTTGAAATATGCTAGCTGCACAAAAGTGCAAGCAGTGGTGGGATGGCAGTTCTAATATTGATCCCACTCTGTATGGCAACCTGGGCCAGGGTGAGTAGTTCAGTAGGACCGATATTGTCTCCCTGGTCAGGCGGTTCAGGCGTGTGCAGATCAATGTTCACACATAAGGGCTATCTCCATCTCCAATGGGAACTGGAGTAAGGATTTAGGTAGATACAGCAGAGGATGTTCCCACCAGGAATTATTGACAGCTAATTGTACAGTTGTTTGATAGGCATGAGCTGTGCCATAGCCTCACCTCTCACAATGGCATCAAATATGTTGTAGGGAATAATCAATCATACATATGAAAACACCAGTCAAACAAATACCGGAAGTGACACATAAATAGATGCTGAATGTATTTATTCATTATTTAATGCATCACAAGAATCTTATAGAATAGAAATATTTCGAACGAAAAGCATAAATACATATAAAAAATATTGTAATCAACAATAAAAAGAAAAAGGAAAGAAGGAATAAGACTGACAATGAAGTCCAAATGAGCACAGGCCTGATACCTGAACTCAGATGTCTGTAACTTATATACAGTACAAATTATGTTCCTGAGAATTACATGGGCATAAAAGGGACAAACAATGTCGCTAAACATCACATGTCTACACATAATGGTGTTCCCACACGTAGCATGGTTGTAGTATATAATTAGTAGGAACAAATCCACGTATTCAACACAAACAGATAATTGTGGACTTCCAACATGAACAGGGGCACATCCCACACGTTTCAACAACAGATGAAATTCTATGCCTTCGTCAGGACCAGGAAGACCAGATGAGCCTGCAAAAAAAACAGATGTTAGACTATACAAGGCAAAATGCCATAAACACAACAGAAAGTAAAACCCAAAGTTAATGCCATTGCACTCCATGTAACGGATTATTATTTAAAAGCTGACATATCTGATCCAGTAAAAAGTATATTAAAGAGAAGTGAAATCCCTACACCGTACTAAAACATATAACACCATCACCGTTTGCAGGACCAAGATCATTTTCCCAAGGCAGAGCCCCAAAGTAAATCGAGATAAATGGGGGAGCATCCACAGCCAAATGGTGGCCTCAGGCAGGGCTTAACATTTTGGAGGGCAAAACAATCAGTCCTCTGTACGCATGCAACCAGTGCACCAAGTAGTCCAATGCAATCCTATTTGTTAACAGATCCAAACTAAAAAAGAAAACCTGTATAACAGGCACGCTCATTAGAAGATAAGCAGGCCATACACTGAATATGCTCCCTGAACAAGAGGGAAGTGCAAAATATGGAAAAGTACCTCTTTATAAGAGTATCCACAAACTGGCCTATTTAATGGAGGGTAGGTGGGGCAGAGGTGGAATAAGCAGCAACAAGACCTGATGCTGGGAAGGGTAAGAAACTCATGGTGGCAACAGTAAAGACAGACACAAGTAATCACAGTTCAAGGGTGTTTATTGAACAATAAATGCAGGGTGGGAAAACACCTAATCCAAACCTAAATCTAAGATGGGAGCAAGTGTCGACCATCAAATGAAAAACAAGTCAGTCCTAGTGGTATTGTCTCAAAAATAAAAAGTGTCCATACTAAGAAAAACCTATTGCTAATTCCTTACAATGAAATTACAGAAAGAGTGTTGGATAGGGTAGCAATAAAGAAAGAAGTGTTCTCAAATCATAAATTAGGATGTGATTGCCAGGGGTCTCCCTTCCCCACCTTTTTAGCATGGGACAAGGTGGGACTTTGAAGCACAGTACATGCTCAAGGCTTCCCAGCACGAGCTAACAGTTCTGTTCCAGATATCAGGTTCATTCAATGGTAAAGTCTCTTTTCGATAAAAAGTCTCTTTCCCTCTACACCGGATGCATCCAATAAACAAACACAAACAGAAAGTTATTTTCCACAGTTCACGTTGGTTCATAGCTTGACCCTTGGATCCCGCTCTTCCAGGCGCCGACCCCTCACGTTTCGTATTCAACCAATCAATTGTACAGTTTCTCTCTCAATGAACTTTGGGTGATGACCTCTCAACCTTGGATCTCCCTCGACTTGGCTCGAACCCAATTGCCATTCGCCTCCCTCCTTCGGGTTCACTTCGGGGTTGGGTGTTAGTCCGTTGTCTTCCATGTTTTGCGAAACTGTTTGTGAGGGATAGGGGGGGCAGTGTTTTGGAATATCATATACAGCAGGATGGGGAAAAGGTGTTGAAAGAAGGGGGATACCGTGTCTCACCCGTCGATGTCCCACTCCCACTCCCCAAGGACCCCCCATGCAGGGGATCCTCCCTCACTGGTCCAGCCCCCGGAACTGGATCCAATAGCGATGGCCATGTCCTGGCCACTTGGATGAGAGATCCCCGGGGACTAGCCAGAGAGACACCTTTAGTTTTCTCACTGAATCAAGAAACAAACAAAGCATCTGTGAGATGGTTGTCAGTCGGGTACAACCAGAAAGAATCATTTTGCACATTGGAGGGATGACTCTCAGGAGGCCCGAGATAAGAAAAAGAATCTTTGAGGGACAAAGTTACCAGACAGCCCACAAGCATCCACAACAACCTGCATGCAGGCAAACCAAACAGAGGGAAACGTGTGGGCAAAGCATAGGGGTAGGGGTCCATAGGTATACCAATCCAGGCAAAAAATTACGGACATGCATCTGATGTGTGAACACTCACCTTCCATACTGCTCACATCCAACTCGAGGATACGCTGACACGATGTCGACAAGGCATTGCCCTTTGGCATGGGGCCTCATACATATACATGCCCTATAAGAGGAAGGGCCAAAACCAGCCTCTGTCAGAAAGCTAAATGGATCATCCAAACAGCAAAGCTAGAACCAAATTCCGCCCCATGTTAGATGGTGACAACCTCCACAAGGATCCCAACGAGGCAAAGTGCCTTGATGGCCAACAGCTCAAGAAAGGCTCAACAAATTCAAAATAATATACAGAATATAAAAATATAATGAGTATGAAAAGAAGTGCACCCCCCTATGTCAAAACAGGTAACTGTAAGAATAGGCAATGAGAGCAGGGGGAAAATAATAAATAATGGCTGCATTCTTTCTAGAAACTGCTCATCTACTACACTAACTATGGCAGAAAAGGAGGCAGAAACGCAGCCCACACTTTAGTCCTGCTCAGCAGCCCCCACATCCTGGACCTTGTGTGCCAAGAAACATTTTGCCCTGCACAGCCACCTGGGCCAGTTACCCAGGGCTCTCAGGGATCACTTAGTGGTGTCATGTAGATGAGAGCAGTCCTCACTAGGATGATGGTAATGAAAGCTACACCCACAGCAAACAAAAGCTGATAGGGAAAAGTTACTAACCCCATGAAAGATCATCCGGTCATCTCACTGGTATGTAGGTAAAGTCTTGTTCCAGAGTGTCAAGACGGAGTATCCATCTTGCTTCTTTCAGGGCCAGTGAGCGTGCTGCATTGGGTAAATGTTTCCCTATGTCCACAATCCACCAATGTATGTCTTCCACCATATGTCTGTGCTCCAGGTAATGAGCAACCAAGGACGCTGTGTTTTTCCTGCACCTTATCCATGACCTATGTTCTGTGATACGGATGTGAACTGGTCTCACAGTCTGCCCCAGATATTTCAGGCCACAGAGGAATTGGATACAATATATCCAATATATGCAAAATGGCTCCTTCCTTTCCTCTATCTCACTCTCTACCTGTGGTGTTCCCCAGGGGTCTAACCTCTCTCCCTGGATGTTCATCCAATACCTGGCACCCCTTACCCACCACTTTGCCACTCTCTGTTCCAATTTTCAGCTCATTTTCGGGCTTCCCTCTGCCACCTTTTCTCCTTCTCTCATCTCTGACTGTCTGTCATCTATCCAGGTGTTGTGTGCCGCCAATGATCTCTGCCTTAATGCCAGTAAGACAGAGATTCTTCTCATTGGCCCACCTGCACCCTCCTTTCCTGTCACTCTCTGGCTGTCCTCCCTTGGCCCTCTTCCTGCTCCCACCTGAACGGCTAAGAACCTCGGGGTCATCTTCGACTCCACACTCTCCTTTTCTCCTCACATCTCAGACATCTCTAAGAAATCAAACTACCAACTACACCTTTTCTGAGATATTCTTCCTTTCCTCTCCTTTCCCCAGAATCTTAAAGTCTCAAGAGCTCTGGTTCTCTCCAGGCTGTACTACTGCAACAGCCTCTTTCTAAATCTGCTTGCTTCTACACTCCGCCCTCTGCTGCTCATCCAGAACAGGACTGCGAGACTTGTCCTTGGCCTCAAGCCCTGGGACCGCATGTCTCCAATCCTGAAATCTTTCATTGGCTCCCAGTGGCTACAAGGATTAAATTCAAGACCCTTTGCATTGTGCACAAGGATTTCTGGGGCCTGGGTCCATCAAACCTTCAACTCTCCCTCCGTAAATACCTTCCCACTCGAGCTCTTCGCTCCTCCAACTCCAACTCCCTCAGGGTCAGCTCGGGGCAGATCTCTTTCCTTGACTGGAGCCTCCTTCTGGAACAGCCTCCCTGCCATTCTGAAATTTGAGGAGAACCATCTCCAGTTATCGGAGCACCGCAAGATCTTCCTCTTTGATTCTGCCTTCACTCTTCCTCTCCGCTGCTGATCTGTCTGCTTGGACACTATGGACCTGGTTTTCCCGCTTATTTCAGACCCAGGTCCCTGCCCACCAACCCATGCACCCGCTGCCTCCTTGCAACCCTTGCACTTGGGTCTGTATCTGTAACCCTACAGTCCTCTTACCTGCACTTATTAGACACCCCTTGTCTACGGTCCAAACCTGCACTTGCCACCTTACTGGCTACAGTACCATTTCTTGTTGTTGTTACCCTTTGCTCAGCACTTTCCATTTCTCCCCTTTCCCTTGCACTTCTCCCTCCTCTGCACTTGCGAGTTCTCAATGTCACTGGGCCTAGTAAGATCTTTGTTTTGTCCTCCCATGTTCCCCTCCCTTGCCTCGTCGGGCTCTGAAACACTTGTGTATGAGCGCGATACAGATAAAATATCTCATCATATATTGCATTTGGGGTCTTGCATTTAGTGTGGCTCCTAAGATTCCACTGCCTCCCATTTACCTCATGTGTCACTTTGGTATTCATTTGTTTGACTGGTGGTTTCATATGTAGGATTGATTGATTATTCCCTACAACAGATTTGATGCCATTGTGAGAGGTGAGGCTATGACCCAGCTCATTCATATTGAACAACACTATAATTAGTTGTCAATAATTCCTGGTGGGAACATCCTCTGTTGTGTGATCAGATCAATGAACAGGAGAATCTGACTCTTGAGGTTTACAACTACTAGAGCTTCTACTGTTCTTGGAACTGTGTTTGGTGATGGTGTGACCCCTACATGCCCTTTCAGGTGCTATGCGGTGTAACTGTGGGCTAATATTCATCACCTGCATGCATTTACCTCCATCAATTCGGTGGAGGTAACTGCACCCCTTTATTGGAAGAATTAGCCCTATTTTGACAGTATTTTGGCAGTATTTCTTCATGTAATCAGGTGGAATTACATATTTATTGTGAAATTACAATATTATTTTGGCAGCAATCCTTCAGTGAGCAATTTCTTTTGGAGAAAACAGCACAAGAGGAATTCATTCCAACTCGGAATCAGGCAGGATGGTAACCGTCACTTGTTATTGTTACCGCCGTAATCATAATTAGGCCCTATTTATGTGGGCATTAAGTGTAACAATCCTGTTTCCAGTCACAATCCAAAAGAAAGAAATCAGTTACAATGTGCTAGCAAGGTGTAAGCGGTGCATAGACATCACAGAGCACTAATTAAGTAAAAGAACTACAACCTTGTTGTGTGTTCCCATGCATATTCATGTGCCCCATTACACCAGCCTTCCAGATGTGTGGTAGTAGTGGCTAGATGCAGTGTGCACTGGTATACAAATATCTATCCATTTGCATTTAGATTAATTAATTTCCATATTTAGGTTTTGGAAGCTAAATGTAAGTAACTGTGGGGCAGCTCCATTAGCCAGACTGCTTTGCAAATTCAGCAGGAAATTATGTGGTGTCAGGTTCTGTCCTGTGTGTACAGTGGGACAGTGATGGCTGGAGAATTCTGCAAGGGTATCAATATTTTCCCCAAATTGGCACAAGTGTAGCCACTGTGCCCAAACCAAATATGGGTTGCTTATGGAGGCTTTCCCTGATAGAATTATTAAAATAATTAGTAAAAATGGTGCATTTGTACAGCACCTTTTTTCCAAGAAAATTAGTAAAAACTAGGCTAAAACTTTAAAAAACCAATAGATTCCAGGTCATCCATAGTAAAGTTGAGCATTTTACCACACATTTTCATTATGTATGTGCCCACAAAATATGACCGCACTGTGCCTGTAAGGCACATGTTAATGATGCATGTGCACAAAATATATGCCAGCATTACACTGTACTGTATGCTTTCCTGGTGGATATACTCACAAAGCATGTCAACATTGCCACTGTAACACATGCGTGTGATGAAAATGAGCACAATACATGCCAGCACTGACCTGTATAATGATTTTGTGTCATGCCTATGCCCAAATTAAATGGCATCATTGCCAGTGTACAATACTTTTATGATGTTTATGACAACACCATATGTCAGCATTGCCACTGTGTGCCACTGTAAAACACTTTCATTATACCTGTGCCCACAATATATTCTGCCCCTGCCACCTTAAATCACATCTTTATGATGTTCCTTCCCACAACACATGCTAACGTGCCAAGCAAAATATGTTTTCATGATGGTGGATCGACAATATATGGCAGCATTGGCAACAGGTTTTTGTGATACTTGTACATAATTACCAACAGGAACTCATAGGCATCTGCCCCTTACAGACACTATTGTTTGTAATTACCTGCCTGCTCCCCTTCCCCCACCCAGACCCTCTCAGATTCTTAGGATCCCATTGTGTGTGCACCGCACACCGGAAAGTAACAAGTAAGCGCAGGAGCTTCAAGTTTCCAGGAGCTTCAGGTTTCACAGCACAAAACTCAGACACTTCAATCAACTGTCACAAGAGGTGGCTTCAGAGAAACAGTAGCCACATGCCCAATGGGTCATGCCTGGACGGGAGACCT
Source organism: Ambystoma mexicanum (assembly GCF_040938575.1). Taxonomy (NCBI): domain Eukaryota; kingdom Metazoa; phylum Chordata; class Amphibia; order Caudata; family Ambystomatidae; genus Ambystoma; species Ambystoma mexicanum. The sequence goes on along the minus strand of NC_090928.1, from coordinate 498,981,353 downwards.
TAATACCCATCCAGGCATGACACATTCTTCATGCAAGTTACTCAGTTTGACGGCATAGTAAGAGAGCACTCTTGTCTCTCTGTCTCTCTACTTCTGTTATGATGCTGGTTCCTCCAAAATAGACAGGTAGGTGGCAGGGCACTGTGTATCTGCCCATTATGGATGAGCTCCCACTGCAATGAAAGAGAGTCAGCTTCTGCTATCATGTTCCTGTGCTGTTTGTCACGCTAATTCTCCCTAATGACAGTTACATCAAATTCTCATCTCCTGTGGGGTTATTGCTCATCAACTCGACCAGCTGAAGGCCTCAGTACTAGGATGGATACAAACCAACAGACAGCCCCATTGCCAGAGACCATCAGGTTCCTTGGATAGCGGCTCCGCAGGCATGTATAGACTAATTTTATTTTCTCATTGAAACAGTTTTGAATATACCTAACAGCCTGTAAAATGTCTTTGGTGCCTCTGGATTTTACTGCCAGTACATGCAGAGAACATGCAGATGCACCAGTACTGAAACTAATAATTGCTTGCACTACTGGCTAAACAGGAAGCAGAGCCCAAGGGGTGGGGAGATTGATAAATCGCAATGCTTTCTGCTTCCTGTTCTCACTACTGTCTGGGGTCAGAAATGAGAGGCGGACGCAAAGTTGAACTGTTTCCAACATCAGACATTTCAATTACTCAAAAGGGTTGGATACAAGCCTTTCTATCCCTATCCTAAAGAGAGTTTCCCTACATAGGAAACTAAAGCTAAAGATCACTCTGAGTCTTCTCATCAAAATTATATAAAACAGCCCTTGTGTCCAAACTTTATGTGAACCTCATGCTTAAACAAACAATCAAAAGGTGCATTGTAAATGTTCTGAATTGCATAAAAAGTATGAACATTCAACAAATAATCCTTGAATCCAGGATGGGTTCCCTTCTCCTGGATTATTTCAGGTACGGTAACCAAAGTGTACTAGCAAAAGGAATCCTTCACAACTTTAATGAATAGAAACAATTGTCTTCTTTTCACAGCTACTTCAAAATTGACAGGATGGCAAAATGTCTCTTTCACATTACCTTTCCATTGATTGTTTCCTGGTGTACTCCCCTGCCAGGAATATGTCTTTTGACTTGTTAAATCTCTTGTGCCAGGTATCTTTCATTGTGACTCTTTCTATTATAGGTTTTAGGCACCACTAGGCACTACCTGGTATAGTCCCCTGCCAGGAATCCCCTTTTCTGGACTTTGTAGATCCCTTGGTGTACTCTCCTGCCAGGTATTTTTCTCCACAAATAATTCAGTGACTGATACTATGTATTCTTGTTGTTGTATTGTAAAGCGCTTTGGCGTAAAGAGCTATATAAACCTAATAAATACAAATAAATACAAATAAATGTGCTTTTTTCACCAGGTCTTTCTACAATGTCCACCTTCTTCCTATGTATAATACAGTACACTCCTTCACTGTTTATACCTCTTTCACTTCAGGTAACACTTGTTCCAACTTCCTCCACTTTAACATCTCATACATGGAGGTTTGCACACGATCTTCCTATTAACCTCTTCATTAACATCTCTTGACGTATGGCAATGTGGGTCCAAGTTTCCCCAAATTGACATCTCTTGGCTGGTGGCAATGCTTGTTCCAATTATACCCAAATTGATATTTCATATAAGATTTGTACAATCCTTGCCCTTCCACTCTATAAGGTCAATATTCAAATCGACTATTCAATTGTTTGTTAGTTTGTAAACACATCTCGGGACCCCCAACTTCTCTGAGCTGACTCACCAGTCTGACCTGTGGCTGCAGCAAAGTGCTTTCTATGGGAAGGCTTCCCCGGTTGTGCAACCCCTCTTTTGGTTCCCACATCGGCTTCCCAACTAACTTCTTCGTTGCTCGAACCAGGGCAGCTTCACAAGACATGTCTCTTGGAGTCTCACAGCAGCGGTCTGCTTTGCAGTGGTTCTCCAGCTGCTCTCTCACTGGTTTCCCGTTCCTCACGGTGAAGCAGGCTTCTAGGTGATTGCCTGTGAGAGCTTCTCTTTTCAAGCACGGCTCGTCTCTACGTCTCTCCTTCTGCTGTTGATCACACTTGCTGATGCGCTTGCTCTGCAGCTTTCCTCTCCATTTAAACTTTGAAGTTCTTCACCAGGTTTAAATGCCCACAGAGCTAATTACTAGTCTGAAAACTAGTCTGCATGTTGTTTTTGATTTTCCATTCATTCCACATTGACTCCTTCCTCCTCTTTCACATCTCAATACTTGAGGCGTTATGGGAGTTGGAGTCCCTAGAAGTTTCAAAACTTTTAATGTTACATTGCTTTACATTTGTATTTAAATCAGAAATATTATAGACATACAATATTATGTTGGTATTATGCACACATGAAGTGTGAATGTCATCAGTTTGAGAGTATGCCATCCATATGTTAGAGATTGTCTTTTCAAAAGGGAGGGAAGAATTCTGAGGGAGTCATCACTTCCTCCCGATATTCGTCCTCTCCCACATAATCCTCCCTCATAGTACCACCACCAGGGTCAGTATCAAGTTGTGGCTGCCGTCCCCTGGCCTTGAGGAAGGAGATCATCACTGGGGAATCAGTGATAACTCTGCAGGATGCATCACATACCCCTCCCCTAATGTTGCTGGTCTTCTCAGACTGTATTGGAAACTGGGAAATGAAATCTACATTACAATGTTCTTTTCCTTTTCAATGTTATACAGTGAAAGAATAGGGCTGTAGATCAATCAAGAAACCAGTGCATGACCTTTTCACTAGTATCTCTGTGAAGGCTTGACCATTTTAATGGGGCATGGTCTGTGACAAGTGAAAAACCTTCTACCAGTTAGATAATATTTAAGGTAGGTTACAGCCCACTTGATGGTCAGGGCTTTAAGTTCAAGATTTGCATTTGCTTCTCTCACGGGAAATAGCTTCCTGCTTATATATAGGATAAGGTGTTTTATACCATCATGACTCTGGGAAAGAACTGCACCTAAACCTTTATGGTAGGCATCAGTCTGTAGCATAAATTCCTCATTGAAGTCTGCCACCTTCAATATACATTCACTAAATAATATATGTATCCATCCATTTATTAAAACATGCTTCATCTTCAGGACACCATTTGATTTTCTGAGGTTCAGCATTTCTGAGTTTGTCTGTCAGAGAAGAAGTTATAGATGAGAAATTAGGAATACATTGGGCCTCATTACAGCTTTGGAAGTAGCCATGCCATGCCAAGCCAACAAGGGCATGGCTGCCTCCAAAATCGTGTCCGGGTCTGGGTTCCCTGAATGGGGAAATACCGGCCCATTCCGAGTATGGAGGGCCCGGAATTTCCTCCTTCAGGGAACCCGGGCCTGGTCCTTCCCCATTCCAATTTGAGCCCTCATAGGGCTCAATGGGAATGGGGAGGGAGCTAACAATGGGCCCATTACGAACGGGGCCCGTTGTTAGCTCCCTGGTCCCCTTGCGTTACCCTCTATAGATGTCTGGAAAAAACAGACGTCCAGAGCGGGTCCCGCAAGGGGATCTCGTAATTGTGCGGAATCTGTTTAATGGCGCCGGCACCATTACCAGCGCCATTAAACCCATTCCGCACAAGTTATAATGAGACCCATTGTCTTAAATAGCCAACTAATCCTAAAAAGGCTCTTAGCTCTTTCTTAGTTTTGGGAGAATGAGTTTCTTTAACTGCTTTGACTTTTCAGTTTAAGGATAAACCAATCCGTTTCCTACAACAAAAACTCAATATATTTTACTGTGGACCTTGCGAGATGACATTTCTTTGGGTTTTCAGTAAGTCCAGCTTTTCTTAGGGCTCTGGTAACTAATAGATGGTACATATGTTCTGTCTAATATTTACTATTTATGAATACATCCATCATTATAGGCTCTACAAAAGGAAGCATATGGTTGAAGAATTTGGTCCATTAACCTTTGAAAGGTAGCTGGAGCTCCATGCATACCAAAAGGTAGGACTTTACATTGGAAAAGACCCAGGGGAGTTGAAAAAGCTGTTTTGGTTTATTTGTGGTATTAACTGGAACTTGTCAATATCCCTTTGTCAGATCAATCATGGATAAGTATACTGCCTCTCCCAACCTGTCAATAAGATGATCTGTTGAAGGCATAGGATACCTATCAAAATTGGGATACTTCATTGACTTTTCATAAATCAATGCAAAATCTCCACAATTTATCTGGTTTAGAGACCAACACAATAGGGGAGAACTATGGGCTTTGAGAAGGTTCTATAATGTCAGCCTTCAAAATGGTTTCCAATTCCTCTTGAATGATATTCTTTCTGCTCTCAGGTATTAAATAGGGTTTTAAATTAATAACCTTCCATAGAGGGGTGTGGATATAATGGTATACCTACTCTTCCTGGTTCTGTTCTATACACATCAGGGAACTGTTCTAAAAGATCGATTAAGTTGTGTTTTTGATTTTGGGCTAAATCTGAAAGAGATCGACATATTGGTGTTATTTTCATCAGATAACAGACTAGTTAACATTACTGGGGTATTTTCAGTGGGATTTCCCTCCATTCTTTGAGAAGATTTATATGGTAGATGTGAGTTTTTCTGTCTGGTTGTGAGACTCGATAATTAGAAGGTCCTGTTTGTTCTATAATCTCATAAGGTCCATGCAATATAGAAATAATTTGATTTTTTGAGGAAGGAAGGAGAACTAATACCTTCTGAACAAAAGAAAAAAATATTAATACCGCTTTCTCATTATGGTACTCCTTCGGCTGTTCCGGGGTTCGGTTCATATTACTCTGAACTATAGATCGAACAGCTGCCATATGTTCTTTTAATCATTGAGCAGTTTAGGATAATGGCAGAGCAGCGTTTTTGCATACTTCCCATGTTTCACTCAACAAATCTAAGACATTGCTTGGTTTTCTCCCATATAACAATTCAAACAGGGAGAACCTGTGGAAGACTGTGGTGTTTTTCTAATGGCAAAAAGAGCCCATGGTGTCATAACATCCCAATTAATCCCATCCATTTCAACTAGTTTCTATAGAATGTGTTTCAAAGGCATATTAAATCATCCAACCAAACCTTCAGTTTACTCATAAAGGTAGATCCTTGATCAGTTAAGTTTACGTTCTCCTTCAGAAAACCACCTCTTGAAAAGAAAGGAATCAAATATTTGAAAATGTGTTGTGAGGTGTTATTTTGTAAGGCAATAGCTGCAGGGTAACGGGTTGCATAGTCCTCTATTACTAATATATATAGGTTCCTTAAATTTGATGGTTCTAGGGGTCCAACTATATCCATACCTATAAGTGGAAAGGGTACATCTATAGTGGGTAGGGGTCATAAGTGGACAGGAGTGGGTATTTGGGTACTTGTATTCTGACAAAGGGTGCATGCATTGCCAAAATACTTTATATCAGCATATATCACTGGCCAATAGAATCGGTTCACAATTTCGGATTGGGTTTTTGTTATTCCTAGATGTCCACTTGTCAGATGAGAATGAGTAATTTCTAAAATAATTGTTTTATGACTCTTGGGTATCACTATTTGTGATCTAGGAATACCATCAGATCCAACATCCAACAGAGATTTAAGGGGGAAATGGTCCACTCTTTTCCCTTCCTTCCTCTTCAGGTAACACCTGAAAAAGGGTTCTGCTAATAAGGGATCATTTTTTTTATCAAAATCTAGTTCTGGAATAACCTCAGGTTCTTCTTCTGTTATAGGGGTGGGTTGTATTGTTGGTTCAGGAAAGGGCTCTATATGTGCTTCTCCAAATCTTTGAATTCCTCTCTCTGTTTCATCACAACCTTTGATTTCTTTACATTTAGGAAATAGATACTTCTCCAAATTCCATTGGGCTATTATTTCCCCTGCTTTGATTTGCTATGGATGTTTCCCATTGTTTTATATCATCACTTTTACATCCCCTCTATAATTAGGGTTTATGACACCAGCCAATACGTCTAATCCGTATCCCAAGGCCAAACCTAGTTTAGAGGCTCATCTGCCAGGAATATGCCTTTTGATTAGTTAGATATCCTGGTATACTCTCTTGCCAGGTATCTTTAACTGCGTCTCTTTCTTTCATAGGTTTTAGGGATTACCTGATATATTCCCATGACAGGAATAACCCTTTCTGGAATGTGTATATACCCTGGTGTACTCTCCTGCCGGGTAGCTTTCTCCAAAAAGAGTTCACTGCCTGATGAGCATTGTTAGCCAGGTCTTTCTACAATGTTCGCTTTCTTCCTAAGTATAATTCAGTTACACTCCTTCACTAGTTATACCTCTTTTACTTCAGATACCACTTGTTTCAACATCCTCCACATTAACATCTCATACATGGAGGTTTGTACAAGTTTGTTCTGTTAACCTCTTCACTAACATCTCTTGGCTTGTGGCAATGCTTGATCCATGTTTCCCCAAATTGACATCTCATATAAGGAAATTTGTACATCTTCTGCCTTTAAACTTCTTCCTTAATATCTCTTGGCTGGTGGCAATGCTTGTTCCAATTTCCCCCAAATTTATCTTTCATTTAAAGAGATGAGTACAATTCTTGCCTTTCCACTCTATTTGGTCAGTATTCAAATCGAATATTCAATTTTTTGTTAGTTTGCAAACACGTCCTAGGACCCCCCAACTTCTCTGAGCAGATTCACTGGTCTGACATGTGGCTGCTTTCTTTGGGAAGGCTTCCCACGGTTGTGCAGACCACGTTTTGGTTCCCGTATCAGTTTCCCAACTCCTCACCGATAGAACCAGGGCAGCTTCACAAGACCACGTCTCTTGGAGTCTCGCTGTGACAGTTTGATTTGCAGCGGTTCTCCTGGTGCTCTCTCACACGTTTCCTCTGCGTCTCTCCTTCCGCTGTTGGTCACGCTTCCCACTTCGCTTGCTCTGCATCTCTCCTCTCCTTTTAAACGTTGAAGTTCTTCACCAGGTTTAAATTCCTTGCACAGCTGATTAACAGTCTGACAACTAGTCCACACGTTGTGTTTGATGTTCCTTTTATTCCATATTGACTCCATCCTCCATTTCCTCATCTCAGTGGTTGAGGCTTTTTGGGAGTTGGAGTCCCTAGAAGTTTCAAACCTTTTAATGTTTCATTGCTTTACATTTGTATTTAAATCAGAAACATTAGAGACATAAGATGCTATATTGGTGTTATGCAGATATGAAGTGTGAATGTCATTAGTTCGGCAGTATGCCATCAATACGCTAGAGTTTGTGTTTTCATAAGGGAGGGAAGAATACTATGTATTTCTATGGGAGTCATCACTTCCTGCCAATATTAGTTCCCTCTCACATGATCCTCCCTAATAATACCACCCCGAGGGTCATGATCAGGTAGCAGCTGCAGTCCCCTGGCCCTGTTGGAGGAGATCATCACCAGGGGATCGGTGATGACTCTGCAGGATTCATTACACTACCAAGGCACCAGCAGCATGAGCAGAAGAAACACATAACTCATATGTATTTTTGGATGCATTTGTGGGTTTGTGCATGTATTTTCAAGTGTGTGTGTGTGTGTGTGTGTGTGTGTGAATGTGTGTGTGTGTGTGTGTGTGTGTGTGTGTGTGTGTGTGTGTGTGTGTGTGTGTGTGTGTGTGTGTGTGTGTGTGTGTGTGTGTGTGTGTGTGTGTGTGTGTGTGTGTGTGTGTGTGTGTGTGTGTGTGTGTGTGTTGGTGTTTTGGGAGATATATGTTGGGGAAAAATAAAGTGACAGAGGGGAATGTTGTGGCAATGTGAATGGTTCATCAGACAATTTTCTTGGCACTTAGTGAAATATTCACAGAGTATCGCCTGGGATAATGCTTATGTGACAAACAGTAATTTAATGGGCATGCAGCAGCATTCATGGAGCAATACGAAAGGGGTTTTGTTTCAGCTTCTGGGGCCAATGTGAAAATGCCAAAGGGCATCTTCAAGGAGAAATGTGACAGGGCAAGGGACATCTACTGGAGGAAATGTGAAAAGGCGTGTTACAACATTAACATGCAATGACAATGAACAATGTTGTGGGGCAATGAACCCCACGCCTGATAACAATAATAAATGGAAGGAAGTTGAGCTGCTCTATAAACAAAGTATTATTATGTGAAAAGGCATGTTACAACATTAACATGCAATGACAATGAACAATGTTGTGGGGCAATGAACCCCACGCCTGATAACAAGAATAAATGGAAGGAAGTTGAGCTGCTCTATAAACAAAGTATTATTGAGTCTAAGAAAATGTTTTATAATGAGAAAATAACAACAGCATCCAATTGAACGAGTACATTGTTCGCGATCTTGAGGTCCCTAGAAAAGCCCAAGGCCCTGTCTTCCCCTTTCCAACCTTCCCAAGAAGAATGCGAAAAAGTTCAGGAAGCCTTGAGTGCAAAGATTCTGAAAGCGCGAAGAGCAATCAGGACCTCTCAGATCATGGTATCTGATCAGCAAGAACCACTGACAGTTCCAGAGGTGCAGAGAGAAGCAAATGAAATTGAATTCAGACCCATTACAATAGAGGACATGAGGTCCCCTTTGACATCTATGAGGCCCACTTCATGTGAGGAGAACATCTTACCACCGAAGTTGATCCTAGTTCTATCTGTTACTGTAGATTTGACAGTAATGAACAGCATACTTACTGCTGTTTACAGTATCCATCCACTAATAGAGTAGACACCCCGCTAAAGCAGACAATAACCTTTCCCCCGGCATCGAGTGAAGACCCAGACCGGTCTATACCTCGATCATTCTCACACCACCTCTTCAATATTTCAGGCACCTGACCTCAGGCCACCAAATAAAGACTCCACAATGACACCTTCCAACAAAGGTTTTCCCCGCTGGTGCCTCATCCCCTGTCCGGAGTGCAGCGAACTCCGGCCATTCAGTTCGCACATAAGTTAATGCCCCAGCTATGAGACCAGAAGCACATCACAGCGTGCCTGTGTGCGTATGTACACGTTAAACTCAAACAAGGTGCTTTGCTTTAGTGCACGCACATCGCGTATTATCTAAACAGTATTTGAAGGTAAAATGGTGAAAACCATCTTCTGGTCCAATGGGAAAGGAGTATGGGACATCTTCTGGAAGCATTTGATTTTTCACTGGACCTCTTATGTGGGTAATATGAAAAGGGCATAAAATAGTGAAATTAACACCGCAGTTTTCTGTGGGCATTGTAAACACTTGCAAGGCAACATGCTCACTGAGGCAAAACTAGCATGGCACTGTTGCAACTGGCATGACATTGACAATGAGTGATTAAATGGAGCAATTTGAAGCTACCTTGAAATTTGCAAATTGTCATGTTGATTCTTAAACTGATAGTTTCCATATTAAACTGAACTCTGGCACAATTAGGTAAGTGTGGTCTATTTAAGCATTCTTCTTGTGGTATTTGAGCATCAGCCCTTGCTGTGTGACACATTCTTCATCTTTTGTATGCAGATCCATGCAATATTTGAGGAAATCTCTAATATTGTTGCTGAGAAATTCGGATAATTTGGTAAATACTCAGATATGCTCTGGAAGTCACCTGGAATGGTGCTGCAGCATCCTTGCAGCTAATTCTGATTTTATTTTATGTTCTGACAATTCTGATCATTTTCTTGCATTTTATTTTCTAGCACTGAAATAATGTTGTGCATTGAATCATTCATCAAAACAGTGAAACATGGCATAATTTGTAGTGGCATTTGATTTATGACTGGACTTGTGTCCACTGTATCAGCCGCTGGATCCGGGATTCGGCAGACACTTTTCATTTGGGCACAGAAATGGTTTGCTGTAGTGAATTGTTCCTGTGCACTGTTTATAAGCTGGTATCTGAGCTATTGGAATGATCCATTTACTGAACTGTCTGAAAACCCTATGCATTTTATGTAATAGCTACTAAAAGTAATGCTGTAAAACGCACTATTTATACTATTATTTAGCCGCCTGCCACCACCCCAACCCCCGTGACCGTAGCCCCCCCCCCCAAGATAAAGCTTGCTCATTTGACTTGCTTATACCGACTCAGATAAAGTGCTTATGCCCCACCACTTTAATAATTGACAATTCACCTGCTGCTAGCCTAATCACAGCTGGTCACTGGCAAAGAGTTTTTACCACACTGATTGCATTAAACACCCGTCAATATGCAACTTCTCTGCATCTGCGCCAATGGCAACAAAGAAACGGACAGCGGCAAAACCATGTCAATGAAATTTCAAAACTTAGATCACTGGAGGGCAGGGACCACATTTCACCAAAATGCCAGGGGTAGCGGAAGTGACATCACACGGCCGTGACCTCTGATGACATCACAGGGAATTATGTTATTTGACCCCACCCGAAAGGGATATCACAGGAAACGATGGAACACGACCTTTCACCCCTTGACGAAACAGGAAGTTGCATCACATAGCATTGTTCCTAACTACACTACGAAAAATATGGTTACAATATCACTATAATGTGATATACATTTCATACAAGAATGGATCACCATATGTATCATTAAGATCAGTGTGTATATACTATAGGCCCATATTATCAAATTATTGTGAATGCAAGCAGCCGTCTATGGCCAAATGATAATGATGTGTCATTATGTAGCACTTACGCTTCAACGCTTTATATAGAACAAATGTAGATACAATATGACCCAACCTGTGTTGGTACTCATTTATCGGCATCAGAAGAATGAAAGGCTGAGTTGGGGTGTTTAAGAACAGACTAAATCAATGGCTCACTGCCTGAAGTGTGCCTGAAATAAACCTTTAATGAGTTTAGCAATCATTGTATAGAATTCCAGAAAGACAAATTATTTGTTGTTCCTATTCTTTCTTATTTAGGGTCACTGCTGAAAGTGTCAGACTTGAGGAACCCCTGTTTTTTTTTTTTTTAAGTGGCCTGAACGAGAAAGCCAGCCACTCCAGAAGCAAAGCGCCACCTGGCGCTGGCCACAGCCCAGGAGCTCGCATTAAAAAAGAGTTGTTTTTCTTTTTTTTAGAGGTTGCAAGGGGGAGACCTCAGGAGTCACCGTTGCGACCCCTGTCAACCCCGAAATGATGTCCCTGCTGGAGGGACCATATTAATGAATAAAACAAGAATACTCTGTAAATGGCCATGTTTTGTGTGGTTAAACTCAGCAGCCTCTTATTGTTCGACATACCAGAGCTTGCAAACACCTAGGCAATACCTCACCAAGAATCTATGAGATTGTCATAGAAGAAATGTATAGGCAGGTACAAGAGTACATGCCAAATGGCAGTAACTTCCGCACAAGCAATCCGACTAGCTGTCTTGCAATGAAAGTCTGTATCGTTCAATCCAATGTGACAGACTCAATTTTTTACATATGCAATATGACGCTTATAAAATATTTCATGTTTTTCTGTAACACATTTAGGACCTGATTCATGGAAATGTGCGCAGAAGTCCTGCAGGGCCCGCACGCCGAGAAGGACAATGCGTGAGCCTGCGCGCTGATTAGAAAATGTATGCCCGCGTAGTCATGTAATTTACTCCGCAAAGCAAGCATACTCGCAAGTAGTGCCCGCAAGTCCCTGAGATGCCCCATGCACAGCAAAAACAGCTAGGACAGTTCTTTTGCATGCTCCCCCAGGCACAAATACACGCACCCTTCAAACAGGGCGCGGGGTCCCCACAAGCAGGCCTGCATTTTGGGGACCCTGCACAGGGTCCCCTGTAACTGTATCTGGCACCCTGACAACATGCGTGTGAAACAACATAACTTGGTTGAAATCTCAAAAGAATCTGCGTGGAAATCCCTGCAAACCGTTCCTGCAACCCGCTACACTGCATACACGCACCCCTAAGTAGGATCAGAGACCCAGTTGCATACACACACCCTGAAATTGGACATGCAAACCCACCTCTGCGCTGCCGTTCCTATGCGCAAGTGTACTTATACCTGCCTTTGGGTGGCGGATATTATGAAGAACTTGTGTGGACATTTCCCGGCCGAGAGGTTGTGTGATCGAATCCATGAATACATCTTGTGCCGTGCAATTGTGGGCATGCGAGGGACTGCCTGCAGGCCATCCCTCGGAACGCCCAGTTTTTCATAAATTCTTCCCGATTTTGAGTGTTCCGCCCCCTTCCCAGCTGTCTGCACAAGCCACGCCCATGCTCTGCATGGTGTTTCGCGCAAGGCACTCAGCGGCTCGCAGAGATGTGCCGAGCCTGCGAGAACTCCACGCAAGTCCAGGAGAAGTCCCACGCATTTGATTCCATGAATCGCCGAACGGGGACTAGCAGGCGGTTTGGCACGAAAGTCCCTGATTTTCCCAGCAAATAATTCCATGATTCGGGCCCTTAGCTTATTTAGTATTTATGGATTACTACATCACCCAGTCACAGGACATTATTAAATCTAGAGGGATGTTGTGTCTAGAGGAGTTATCCTCCCCGCCCCTTTCTTGACTAGGTTTCCTACTGAAGAGCATGCTCATCAGTACTTGACTTTGATTGGTTGGAGAGAGAAAACCTTAGAGTGCAATGAAAAGGAATACAACGTTCCGCACGAGGGAAGGGTTGGCCATGTGAAAATGTGTCTGGTACTGGACTGAGTGTAGGCTGTATGTCAGAGATAATTGAGGGTAATACGTTAGAGGCATACATAAATAAAAGGTGGAAAAGGCTATGATGCAGGTGACCAATCAGAAGGAATTCCTGCTTTTCTGAGCAGTTAATTAATAAGATGTTCAAGAAATTGATAATGCAAAGAGCTAAAGCTACTCCTAAAATTCAAGTTTATTAAGCAACACGTGTATTTTCTGATTTGATTTATCGTGTGCTTTGTATGTGTACATTTTGATGTGTACATGTACAAAGCAGCGATATGTGTATGCCTTTTTACACTTGTTGGTGTCAACTGAGTGCCCTAGTCTAGGCTAGACTGCAGACTGGAGCCCTGGACATGCGATTGTTTTTTTCCTACGAGAAGGGAGCTCCTGGGGGGTGGGTGTCTGTATTAATACACTCCCCTAAAGGTGAGACTGCTTTGATTGTTTCTTAGTAGGAGACAGCAGTTTTGAGGTGCGTCCTCCAAAAAATTACAATTAACAATCAAATGCTTGATTCAATCTAGTTCCAGAAACACGCCTCACACACACATGTTGGAAATATAACATACATGTCCTCTGGTATCTTCTTCAGCACTACCCCCAAACTCATCCACTAGTATCACTTGAAATGTCTCTGATATGTTGTGTTTCACTTGTCTCTATGATTTTGTAGAGAAAAAAAACTTGTGCAGATTTATTGTGATGGTAAAACTTCATTAATGAGTTGAGTCCTGCAGGTTAGGTATCTGTTTTCTCCATGGCATAGCTTTCTCTTTGACAGACCTTTTCAATGGAATGGTGGCAGCAGAAATACACGCAACATATCGCAACGCATTTGAGCACAAAGCAGTGGGCTGCAGTGACCTCAGCAAATAAAAGCAACATTGAAAGCAGGTGAATTGCATAGTTTTCACTTGCTTCGGAATGCCATTCTGCATCACGAAGTGTCTGTGAACTGTATGATTCAGTGAGAGCCACTTTTCTTAAGGACAAAACACTCAATTGCCAAGTGACCAGATGTTAACTCTGCAGCAAAGCAAAACTGAGACGAGGTACTGGGCTCTTCTGAAAAATGTAAACTTGAAATTACAACCTCGTTGTGTTCTCCCACAGAGAAAACAAATGACCTGTGTTGACACATCTGTCATGTGAAACTCCCCCTACCCTGACAAAATTGTTTTGGCAGTTGTCACCGGAAAATTCTCTGATTATTGGGATGACATTGTCACAGTACTGGCGATTTTCCCAATTTGAAAAAATCCCTTGTTTAATATAATGTTTACTCTTAGATGAGCTTTATGATTGGATATCTGCATGTATGTTCTTCTTCTGCAGTATAAGTAAGGATGACTGTAACTAGGAAATTGCCACATCTTGCACAGTGGCAGGGGCTGTTCCATTCTGCTTTGCTAGAAATGGGAATGACTCCCCCAGTGGTGAGATTATTAAGATCTTGAGTATGGGGCAAGGATAATCCTCTACTTGTGGCCATCTACATTTGAGGAAACAATGCTATCTGCATACTTGATAAAGGTTTAAAGTCTGTCCCGCCTATCGACGGATTCTGCCGTAGCTTGAGGATCCTTTCTGATCCGGTAAACATTTGTGGCATGCCTTGGGAAACACGTGTTGCTTTGTGGCACACCTAGACGTGCCATCCTCAAGAATGATGAACCTGCAAACTGCTATTTCTTCACAGGTCTAAAGTGCAGAGTGTCTACTCTTACATTTTGTTTGGGATTGAAATTCCCTTTCTCGTGCCTTCAGGAGCGTCCCTCGCCTAAATTGTACGCTTCTGAGATGTAACCACATTGAACACTGCCCTTGTGGCGAAGAAACACTTGTTATCCAGTCCCAGTCCAGCAGGTGAAGGTTTGGTGTTATAAAGTGGCTAGATCTGTCCCAGCCTGCATGGTCTCCTGGCTGGGGACCTGCAATGCACCCCATTGCTCTCGAACAATTAGGTTATTGAGCTCGAGAACTGTTGGTGTCCTTAAGAGACCCTTTCAGCCTTGTTGACTGTTATGCACTGTACTTCTTTTTTGATTTATTTCGTCATTTGTTTATTGTTTTGCACGGAAAGTAACATCGATTGAGGTTCTACAAAAAAACAGCATATCATGTATCATCTGATCGCGGGTTTAAACTAACAACCATACACAGCAATATTAAATCAGGGATCTTAAAATTGAGCATAGTCAATTCTCAAAACCGATTCCTCGGTTAGGACCAGATATTATTTCATATGACAACAAGCACCACGTTTCTTGTGATGCTTGATTTGTTACTTATTTGTTATGATGTGTTCATGGATTACTATGACACAACCAAAAGAAGTGTGCTCTTTTCTTTTGTCCCTAAAGATATGTATGGCGTCTGAGAGCCATACCTAGGACGATTTACAAACATTGCTCCAAAATAGCCCTTGTTAGATAGATAGCTACACAATATAATTTGCTGTTCAATCTGTTTTTAAGTAGAATCTACATTTCAGCTAATATCTAGGACTCTGAAGGAATTTCCACTTCACCAAACAGCTCAGTAAGCGGTTTTAGGAAAAGGGAGACTGTTCCACCAGAACTGTAGGTCTCCCACTGTAAAGAAAAAAAAAGGATTGCTGCTTTTGCAAACTCAAGCTCTTTCCAAAACATTATTAAAAAGTATAGCATTTAAACCCCATTAATACAAATCCATGCAATCTCATTGCAAGCCAACTAATCGAAATTTTGTATTTTGCCCATTTCATATCAAGCCATCTCATCAAAGTTTGGGAAATATTTTTTCCTGTTTCCAAATTTCATTCCTCCATTCCATATTGCAAAATGGGGGAAACCCCCCAGTTTCTATGTGTATTTTTGTATCAAATGAGTAAAGTGGTGTCATTTCAAGGTGAAATGGCCTACATAAGAAGCAATGTAGAAAGTTAAGTCCCTAAGTAGGGTGCCTTCAAAAAAGATTGAGATTAATTGCGTGAGAGGGACTAGTTGATGAAGGTGTACGAAAGTGGGAGATGAACGAAGGGCAAAGACAAGACATAGATGTCAGACAATGAAGGTCTAGTGACACTGCTTACCATAATACACATTTTTACAGCTAGTATATTAATGTTATGTCAAGGTAGGACGGGAGGGTTGGAGTTCGTTTGTGGGGAGCAATGGAGGTGGTAGTTGCTCCTTCATAGTTAATGCCCTTTTCCGCTACTTAACTCACCCTCCCCTTTTCCACTTTTTCTCGTTATAGTTCCCTCTCTTTGCAGGCCCTTTTGCCATGACTGGGTATTATTATTTTTTTTTACAAATTCTTCAAACGTTCAATGAGACTTTAATTAACACCAATGGATGCAATTTCAGTGAGTCAGTCTATCAAAGAATTAAGATTTCTTTGCAATGGGTTTATCTGAAATTGCGCTAACTGACTTGGTTGAGATGAAATGTGTCTACACTATTGTTGCTACTTCTAGACTAATGGCCTTTACAGGTGTAACTTGCCCAAAGGCCAACACCAATCTCAGTAATTTAGCCTCAAGCTAGCCCCATAGAGCAGTGTTTAAATAATGTGTTTTGCCACCGCACAGGAGACGGTGAGAGGAGAATAATATACTTTTACTCACCGGCGGATCGGCACTCCGACCATCATCCCCCTCTGTCTCTCCCAACTGTCCATCTTCCCCTTCTACATTCCCATTCTGCATTCTCATTCCACACTCGCGAGCGTTGCGAGTATAACTAACAATATAACACCTCCCCGGCCCATAAAATAAATATAAAACAGCAAAATCCAAAATGAAGGCAATACACATATTATAGACCGTAAATATATAGAACATCACAAAACATATACAATAGACCATAAATAGATAGAACATCAACTAAAATTAAACTATTTCATAGCATAGTCCTTGGACCAAATTCCCTCATTTCATAACATAGGCCTTGGAGCACACTGGTGGTCTGCTCATTCTACTCCCTGCAATTGAATCATTCACACTATTCCCATCTCGCACCATGCTCTCATCTTGTACCTACTATCACTACTTCCACTGGCGCTCCTCGCCTGTAAACTAACTTCATCCATATCTTCATCCACCCACAGATCATGCTTTCTCCTATTACAACCACCATCACTCACACTTCCACCATTCGAATTCCACCTACTCAATCTATTCACATTCCACACAGTTGCCTCTTCAATTCTGACACACTTGTTAAACACCGATTTTATTCTCACCAGATCGGAAAACTTGGAACCTCCTTTTCCATGAGACACACTTGTATACTTCTCACAAAATCACACGGATTGAACTTCTCTTATTAACATTATTTCCATACCTGATGCTGCAGGAGCAGCTGCAACTTGGAAGGAACACCACCGAACGCCTGATGTCGACCACGTGCCAAGTGCTTCGCACGTCATACTGATGCCGCAGTATCCAGCTGGCACATACAGGTAGCCCACTCCTGTAGTGGCTTTTGTGCAGTGCCTGATCTGCATAAGCCCTTCTGCAATAGCCCAGGCTACCATTGTTGATTTCTGCGGAAGAGGCTGCCCTAAGATGGCCGCTGCAATGTTCCTTTCTTCCTGTTAGTTAGGTTTGCCAAGCAACCAACCCCGACAATGCCTTGATAGGCTAGCCTGGTCGCCGGAGGCGGAAGCTGGCCCCACACCCAAGGCCCTAACCAAAGGCCAGATCCTGTCCGTGCCTCGACTGCCTCACGCCACGTCCCCCTGCCCATCCACACCAAGGCATAGCACACCCTTACATTTCTTTTGTTCAGCGTTCAATCTTGATTGCAGACCCTTCTTCAAGTACTCCCACGCAGCACTGACTTTACGAGTACTTCCATGTGCCTCTGCCCAAGGTAATCGAATTTTGACTGTACGCCCTATTCCAAACTTGAGCTATCGCTTCCAGCCCCTGGCCATGAGCTCCCTCCCATGGTGTCTCACTTCTTGCATCTGATCTGAACTGTTGCCGAACTTGTATCTGATCTGAACCGCTGCTATAATTTTTTCCTGTTCTGTACCGCGTCTAGTATAACTGTATGATCCTAACCAGGGTGTTCCAGCATTTTATTGTTTAATGTCTGCTGTTGGCTGTTGCTACGACTTTCGTGTCCTATCTAGCTACCCTCTGACTTACAACCCCACAGTATCCTCACCATACAGCCCTAGACTTCCATCAGCCACATCCGTAGCGTGAACATCCACCGTCTACTGAATCGTGTTGGGTCTCTCCCACAAAGCATATTTTATTGCTGTTATTAAGTACTGTACCATCCTCTGGCCCACCCAGAACTCTCACTCTTTTGCACTGGGCCACCCTAACCTAGTTTTGCTTGACCTCGCCTACCCAATTGTTATACATCGCCTGTCAGCCACACAATGCATATCGTGTAAGTACCTTTGTCATGTCCCCTGTTATATCTATGCTTGCCGAGCCCAGTGCAGGTTCTGACCGATGCATGCCACTACCAACACTGTAACTGTTACTTCCTGCCTCCATTCGCATTACTGTACCAAACTGTTCCAGTCATCCGCTTCATTGTTGCCTCGTGTTAAAAATTGTGGCTGCCATACATAGCTAGTACTGGCTGCTCAGAATGGTATTTTCGGCCATTGACCTATTGTGCAAAATTGCATTTACCTTACCATGCCCTGACATAATCCATTACCAACGGTACTCCCATGCCCAGCTAGTGAATTAATTCACCTCACTCTAATTATGGACTAGCTCTTATTATGGCTACCTCGAACCTAAGGAATACCCCCTGCACTGCAGGTTCCTTTATTAGGGTAAGGCATGGACTCTCATGTCTATGCTGTGTGCACCATCACCCATTCCATTGCCCCACCCCATTTCTCTCAGAAACACCACCCTTCCACATACTTACACCTGCTCCTCTGATCAACCTACCAAGAATTAACAGAGAATCAGTCCTCACTACACACTCCTTCCAACATGCCTCCTATCCTATGACCGTCCCCACTAGGAATCTCAGACTCTCTTCCAGAACTAAGCCATTGTTTCCCTCCTTTACTCCCAACCTTAACTCTCCAACAAACTCTCTCAAAAACAACAAATGCAGAGCATACCTTCAGAATACATCTACCTACCCCATCTACAAGGCTAACTCCCTCCACTCCTAATGTTGCTACGCCTGTTATCAAAGGAGCCCTCATTAACGCACGTTCCCTGATGGCTCACGCCCTAGACATATCAGACCTCATCTTAACAAACCAATTGGACTTCCCTGCCATAACCAGAACCTGGCTATATCCAGCAGCAGGACCTATCTTATCGCTAGCTCACCCAGATAACTACACAATCATCAGAGCAGACAGAGGTTCTGGCAAAGGTGGTGGAGTGGCATTCATTGCAAAACACAACTGGACCTTAGAGAATTTTACAAAACCGGCCTCCCGTCAGCTGAGCTCCTGTCGGCGAAACTCCCTCTCTCAGCCACTCGGACCCTCCTACTACATCTCATCTACTGACCGCCTGGTCCCATATCTTCCTTCGAGGAGGATTTAACCCTCCTACTGACCCAAAATACCAAACCCGGCTCACAAAGAGTTTTGCTCGGAAACCCCAATTTAGGCATTCACAACACTAAGGATACCAATGCTACTATTATAGAAAACTCTATCACACAACTTGGATGTAACCACTGTATTACTGAACCTACACATAATAAGGGCAGAACACTGGATTGGCTGGCAGATTTAAATTGTACTACCACAATCCTTAACAGTTCTCTGTGCGCCTGGTCAGACCACCACTGCATTACGTTCACCATACAGGAGAGCACCAGTAGCACCACGTCCCATTCCATCCCACCACAAACCATATCAACAAATAGCTGCAAAATTTCATTAGACAACCTACTACCGTTACTTCAGACTATTACCGACCCCTCAACTATTCTAAACAAAGACCCTTCTTCGTTGGTAGACCTGTACAACGATACACTAAAACAAGCACTAAACATAATTGCCCCTCTTAAACTGAGAAAGGCAAAACCCAAAGCACAGCTTACTCTCTCCTATACACCATCACTCACCTAGAACACAGCTATACCATGACACATTCGACCTAGCTGTTTGCATACTAACATGACCCCACAAACACCTCATCATCCCAATAAAACACAGCTAGCTGTGCACATACCGGCTAGCTTAGGCGTCTCCTCTGGCCTAACGCAGCCAGAACTCGGTCTGGATGTCCACCCTCCAGACTGAACACATCCAACTGATTTCCTCAGCACCACACCTACCGCTAAGAAGCAGCTATCATGCAACAACCACACCAGCTGCACACATATCCGGTGCGCACACGCACCATACAACACTCTCTCTCTCTACTGACGTGAATTGTGGTTCCCGAGAGCGTTCAACCTACCAGCACTTTGAGGTCATACCAATGATACATAAGTTGCTATATAAATGCCAAGTAACATAACATAACATAACATAACATAAAATCTAAACAAATGGTTTATGGCAGACCTAAAAACACTCTGTAATGCCAAAAGAGCCTCTGAAGCTATCTGTAGAAAAACACCCACCATTCCCAACAAGGAAAAATGTAATAATGCCGCCTCTACTTATAAAACTGCCATCCTTAACACTAAAAAAGAGATGTATAACGTCAGAATCCAAAACTCAAAATCTGGCATGAAAGCACTCTTTACCATTCTAAGGGAATTGGAGTCCCCCACACCACCAACTGAAGCTTGCTTCAAAGATGTGGCCTAGTGTGCTAACATTTAAAAGGCCTTATCTGATAAAATAGCCTTGCTGCAGGCCAGAATTGAGATAAAAAAGAATAGTATTGCGCTGAGCTCTGGCTCTCACAAACAATCTGACCAGCAACCTCCTCCCTGCCGCCTGTTCCACTTCTCTCCAGTCACCACGAAAGAAGTTGAATAAATCATCTTAGGTCTAAAACCTTCACACTGCCAGGGCGACATCTATTCAGCGTCAGTAATCAAGGAAGGAGCAAGAGATCTGGCCGCCTTCAACACCACCTTGATTAATGCATCTTTTGAAAATTGTTCAGTCCCCAACAACCTTAAAGAAGCTTGGGTATGCCCCTCGTCGAAAAGAAAAACAATCTAGAGCCCAACATACCGACCAATTATAGACCTAATACAACAGTCCCTTTCCTCTTAAAAATATTAGATAGAGCGACCTATCTACACATTCAAAAGCATCTAGAGGACACCAATCTGTTGGGCCTGCACCAATCCAGCTTCGGACACTGGCATGGTTCAGAAACAGCCCTCTTGTACCTAATAATCCAAATGGATGAAGCCAAAGACCAAGGCAAGCTGGTTATCCTCCTACTGTTGGACCTCGCAGCAGCTTTTGATCCTGTTGACCACCAGATCCTCACTAAACATCTAACTTCACCTGCGTCATTCTCCTCAAATGCAGCTAGCTGGATCCAATCCTTCCTCTGAAATAGAACAAGGGTCTTTGCACCTACAGCATCCGCCAAGCCAATACCCAACCCTTGTGGTGTTCCGCAGGGCTCCTGTGTCTCGCCAACACTCTATAGCATCTTCACCAAGCTCCTCTATGATCACCTTGATAACCTGGGTGTCACCTACACGAACTATGCAGATGACACCCAGGTCCTCATTGCTCTCACTGATTGCTATGACGAAGATTCCAAAAAGCTAAATGACATTTACAGTGAAATCCAGGCATGGATGGCTACCCATAGCCTGTGCCTTAACAACGACAAGACAGAGCTTTTGATCATTGGATCCCAAGCCCATCTAAACAGACTTGACACACTATATAGGACCTTTAATATTGATGGAAACATTGTTAAAGTAGCCTATGAGATCAAAACGCTAGGAGTGTACTTAGACTCCACCATATCCCTAAAAAAAACGGTCAACATCACAGCCTCCATTAGTGCTTATACCAATAAATTGATCAATGCATGCAAACCCTATCTCTCGACCAACAGCTGCCTGATGTTTGCCAGGGTACTAATCTTGTCCAAGTTGGACTACTGCAACACCTTATTCTTAGGCTCTTTCGAACGTAACCTGAATAATGCTCTCAGGTCGGCACTAAACATCCCACGGTCCAATCACATCTCGGCCACCAGACATGATGTACACTGGCTCCCAGTGCAGGACAGAATATCCCTACATGCGCTAGTCATCACACACAAAGGCCTGTCCAACACAGCCCCGAAATATCTAGCTGATAAATTCTCTAGGATTTCATCCTCCAGACCCATCAGATCTATCTGTGCAAACTGTTTTGACATCCCTAAATACAAACTAAAAACTGCAGGTGGGTCCAGTTTCCCGGTGCTCGCCTATAAGCGTTGGAACTCTATCCCTGCAGTCATTAGGGCTGAACCCTCTTTCTGGACCTTCAGATCTAAAGTGAAGGACTGGCTATTTATCCAGTGACTCTATATGCAACATTTACCAAGTATGCTTTAGTGACCAGATACCCCAGGGGTCGGTGCACTCTACAAATAATAAATTAAAGTAAACTATACTAAACACTTATCATGCTCGACCTTTCTTCGTTTTTCTGCTCTTTCTTGAAACTTTTACCTACATTGACCGATACCAGGTTTAGCATGTTATTAGCTTCTCTGCCCCCTCATTATCATAAATGTGACTACCATGACTCTTTACACACAGACATCCTTATACACCACATTTTATGTCAATGGCTGATCTCACATCCCAATTGTTTCTCACAGCTTGTTCTACAGCCTCCAAAATGACTCTGTTACACCTTTCCACTCTCCAATTGGTCTGCGGATGGTAAAGTGCTAAAAACCTCCACCCAATTCCAACACTGTGAGCATACTTCATCATTTCCACACTCGTAAATTGCACCCAATTATCACTCATTATCTTGGCAAACCTTCTCTTCTGAAGACACCTTCCAAAAAGGTAACCACATCACATGAACTGACACCTGTTTTGCTTTCATGCACGGATATATTCCTCCCCACTACACTGAATGAAAAGCTTTGAATTCTGAAGGGGAAATATTCATACACACATAGCTAAATAAAGGAAATGGCTCTGATATAGCCCCTTTATTTACCAAATAAACCATACACAAATTAATAAATTCAACAAGAATAATAAATGGATCCATGAAGAGAAGTAAAATACAACACTCTTGAGAAATAGTTAAAGAATGTCTTCATCTCGCCAGAAAAACTGCACTAGAAAGCTCCTCCACAGGCACGCAGACTGTTTAGATGCCCCCTTTTTAAGCCATTTTAAATGCATGATGGAATTTTCCAAGTCTCTGCCAATTCAAAAATTAACATGGGCCGCCCCCAGTTGGAGTGACCCATAGCAAACCAGAAAGGCAAAGCTTTTCCCTTTCTCACGAAAATAGCCAAAATAACTACATACCATAACAACGCTATCAATTACCAGCTGACACCTGGCTTAATCTTAGCCATCTATGCGTGTAGCTTCTCTCCAAT
This sequence comes from Ambystoma mexicanum, assembly GCF_040938575.1. NCBI lineage: Eukaryota > Metazoa > Chordata > Amphibia > Caudata > Ambystomatidae > Ambystoma > Ambystoma mexicanum. Next base: position 498,958,295 of record NC_090928.1, on the reverse strand, counting down.
GTGTCCCTGAAGCATTGCAAAATAACATAAGCAGTAGACAGCACTGAAAACATGTTTACCAATGGAATAAATTGAAAAAGGTTTGCATCAAGTACAGCTTCCACTGAGGCCTGAAGCAAATGTCCATTATAGCTCTGGGTGCACTGCACTCAAGCACTAAATTTTAGTAAAAAGCGCACATAGGAACAATGTTTTAGTAAAAAGTGGACAATGGTGTGATGTTTTAGTCACAAAAGCATTACAACACCTCATACCCATTTGGATTTGACCCATCCAGAACAATGATGCACCTTTACTATAAGAAATCTCCTCTCTCGCCCAAATCTATTGTATGGGCCAACAATGGCAATACCCAACTGCTCCCAAGCTTCTTCAGGTTTAAGTACTACACACATCTCATTATTTTGAATCTTGCAACTTTTGTCAGAATTTTGGCATGGCCAACAGTTCCTCACAAACCTCTCTACCATCAAATCCATGCCTGGCCACCAGTACTTTCTGTCCTTGTAGAACAAGAATTACCTTCATGAGCCTTCTATTTTAACTACGCTCTTAACTTCTCCAGTGGCACCAATTTGTCACCTCTGACTAACACTCTGCGCTCTATAGAATACTCTTCTCTAACCTCCCAGTGTGGCATGATATTTGTAGATGAGCAGCCAAGTGTCCCTGCAGGAAGTCCTGCCCCTCTCCCACCTATATGCTGGAAATCTGAAATCGTACCATGCTTGACACCAGTAATTGTGACTATTCCATGTTGAAACTTCGAGAAAAGGTATCCATTAAGATCACCCTATCACATGTATTCCCAAAGAGATTACCATCTCTTGGAGGAGATCCCCGAAGGAATATGAAAAAGTGAGAAAGAGAAGTTGGTGACATCACAAGAAACGAGCGTGATGCACAAAGAAGATTGGCTGAAGAAGAGAAAGTATGGACCTTACACAAACTGATCAAGAAGTAAAGAATCAATTAAACTTTCATATGTGAGACAAAGATTGCACATGTGAAGAGCACTGCAGAAAATTCAAATCGTTCAATAGCTGTACAGATGCAGCAATGCAAGTAGACTACGTGATCACAGAAGCTAGCTATACGTAGAGTATAGACTGTAGGCGGAGCTGCCAATACATAGAAGCTGGACATCAGTGTCACACTTTAGTAAGTTCAAACCCATGAATAGAAGGGCTGAAAGCTGTGTCGCAGCAGAGAATTGGCTGGAGCATGGAAGAATCGAGAAGGGCTGTCTGGCCTGGTGTCAAGGCTGGAGCTGCCAAAGAACTGGTTATCTATCCTTGAACAACAGTGAAAGTGAGATGCTGAATCATCCCTTGTTAAGGTGCAAGGAAAGAACACCACGTGTGCCAAGTTTCATTCATTTGAGACAATTAAATGCTGCAATATGGGCTGAATTATGGTCTCCTGTCACATGAGCCAAGGATGAAAATAGAAATTGGGCATGCAGTTCCAGAACTATGATACCGCATGGCCGTACTCCCTGATTTTCTCAGAGGCAAGGATACTTGCAAGGCCAAGTTCAAAGGCAATCCTCATGGCAGAATGCATCGGTGATGAGAGAAGGTAGGCTAATTGGGTGGGGAGGTACAGTCCAGTCCACCTCCTGACACCTATGGTATGCTCACGTGCTGCTAGTGAGCCTAATGTTCCAGAAGGGCACGAGTGTGCCAACCAATTGTGGAGGGTCATATAACGAAGGGCCCTATACTTTGAGAGCCAATGATTTACTGTGTATCTAAAGACGGATGAAGATGACTTGTGCTAGGGGTGGGCATGAGTTGTCCACCTGAATGTAGAGACCCAATCACAACCTTACTCCTTATAGAAAGTATACTTAGATGTTCTCCTTGAGCCAACTACAACCCCTCGTAGGTTTTCGCTTATTTGCCAGGTAGTATGACATCACGTATGACAAGTTTTTACTATAAAAGTATACTTTTTTATGAAATGTTTCGAGAGAATGCTGTGCAATGTCCGTTGATGTCCGTTGTAACTCCCTGTTTTAGACAATTGATAATTAAACAGTAAAAAGTCTTTGCTATCTTCCTGAGTTGGTTTGATTATTTGGTGTAAAGTGTTACTCTGCATCCCATCTACTGCATGACACGCTATCTGCCAAGGGGCCTAAGTTCACATTCTCTTCCAGTGCTCCTTTGGCTGGCCATCCACTAATCGTGAATTGAACAACTTTCCCTGGTACCTGGTCTCCTGCAAATTCCTCCATCCATTTGTTCTTGGAAATAACCTCACAGACTACTGCCACAACAACTTCCCACTGATCTTCATCTGACGCAACCTTATCCTTAACTGGTAACCATGAAAGGAAATCTGCTACATTATTAACGGACCACAAAGTCGTAATCTTATAATCTCACACTCAATCTTGGCATAGCTTTGCATAAACCCTTGACTGTCAACAACTCCACTAAGGGTGTATGGTCCATACACACTGTAAATCTACTTCCCCAGATGTATTTCCAGAAGAAACTTATCCCCTAAATGCAAGCCAACAACTCTCTTTCTAGAACTGAATATCTATTCTCTACTTCAGTCACTGGCCTTGATGCATAGCAAATCACCCATCTGCATTTCTCCACAACCTGTGATAACACTGCACCCAGTCCTACCCCACTGGTATCCACCATAAGATTGGTCTCTCTACCAACAACAAATCCAACCACTTACATGGCTCCACAAATATTGCCTTTTATGACATTGGAAGCATGCACACATTTCTCGTCCCACACAAATCCACTGTCTTTCCTGAGCAACTTCCTAATGGGTTCTGTGATACTTGCTAAATTGCACATTCACTTACTATAGTACTCACACCGACCCAAAAATGATCCCACGTCTACCTTATTTGTAGGGGCTGGTGCACTCCTTATAGCCTCCGTTGCATCCACCTTGGGTCTGCATCCTTTCCCACTTACAATGTAACCCAGGAACTCCAATTCGCGCTCCTTTAACTTACATTTGCTTCTCTCCACCTTTAAAACTTTATCAGCTAACTTTTGCGAAATTATCTGCAATCTCTCATCATGCTCCTTCTCTCCCTTTCCAGGCACTATTATATAATCTTGGTATACTAGTATTCCTTTTAGTGCCTTGTGCACCTGTGTCTTGGCTCTTTGGAACACAGTGGCTGCCGATGCCAACCCAAAAGCCATCCTCTTATAACGATACATCCCAAAGGGTGTGATGAATGCCGTTAAGTCTCTACAATCCTCTGTCAAGTGTATCTGGTGATACACATTAGATAAATCCAATGTTGCAAAAACGCTCGCTCCTTCGATACAGTTTAACATCTCTGATATGATCAGCATCGGGTAATTGTCCACTTGGATGTTTCTGTTCAGGTCTCTTAAGTCTGCACATAATCAGAGTTTTCAATGTTTTTGTATCCCCCACAACAATAGGAAAATTCCCCTACGCATTGTGAAGATTCCATTTTTTCAATGACGTTCTCTTTTTCCACTCTGTTCATTAACGCAAATGGGACAGTCTGGCTAACTTGTGGATCCCTGGGACCGCCTTGAGTTTAAGTATAATTCGGTGTGCGTACCCTTTAAGCAGCCCCAACTTTGCTTGGAACACATCATCCTTTTGTTCTTCATCTTCTCCAGCTTCAAGCTTTCCACCCCTCACATAAGGTACACGGTCAACTTCGCATGGATCAAGTCGAATTTTCAGCTTAGCTTGAACCCTCCAGCCCAGTATGTTCACTCCTTTCTTCGCTACATATTTCTTCAACTCAGCTGTGCGATCCTTAAACTGCACCTTACTCATGAAGTAACCAAGAAGGTGTATTTTAAACCCTTCAAACGCTCCTGGGTTTCTTATGTCCGAAGGGTGTAACCTGTGTTTGAGACCTTTATTTGTTCATTCTCACAATTTTCTTTCTGTAGTTATCGTATATGGTGAACAACTATCTACCATTACTTTCAGTAGCCAATTTTCGACAATACCTTCACGGCTAGTGCACTTCATCCAAAGTTGATTGTCGTCACGCACTTCTACAAATCTGTCTTGCTCTGAATCAGAATCTTCTTGTACAACTGACATTCTCTTTTTATATCTGCAAACTACAGCAAAATTACCTCTGCCCCTGCATGCCACACAAATCAATGGATGGACAGTTGCGGGATGTAGCATAATGTCCTGCTCGCCCGCATCTGAAACACCTATCCTGCGCTCTTGTTTCGCCTGACCGATATGTGCCCTGTCACTGCTTTTCTCCTTTCTTTATGAACAGTGCCATCCCGATCCTTATGTCTTGGCTATGTTTCACCACTGGACTCCTCTTCCTTATCATTTTGTATCTCCTTTTTATTTCTGACCGCTGTTACACGTGCATGATCCCCTTTTCTTTCTTTCTTGTTCCCTTCAGACTGTTGTACTTCCTTCTCCTTACACTTAATTTCTTGTTAACACCTCTGAGTGTGTGTTATCCTCTTTGCAATTGCCAATGCTTGCTGTAGTGATGGTACTCCTACCATTCACAAACTCTCTTGGATCGTAGAATCCTTGATGTGTATGATAATCTGATCATGTATTAACTCTGTCGTAATACCTGCTCCAAACCTACAAATAAGTGTCAATTTCTTTAAAGAAGACACATATTCCTCAACAGAGTCTTCTTCTTTTTGTATTCTCATATAGAAGTCGAATCTGTTCATTGCAACATTAGTCCATGATGCATAATAATAATCTCGATGTCTAATAGTGCATTAATGTGCATCCAAGTCTCCAGCATCCAATTCTGATAAAACTGGAAGTTCCCTATAGTTGTGCTGCCCTTCTGGGCCAAGGGCATGCAACAAAAGTAACTTCTGCTTTCCTGCAATATTCCCTCCACTATGGTCAAGGAACAGCAGGGGTGACCAGAATTTGGGAGGAAACATTCTGGGGTATACCATGTGATTCCTTGCATAGCCCTGCTCAGAAACATCCCTTTATTCTCTTCAGTAAATGTTCCTTAGTGCTGTACCACGTGCATAGCCAATCACTATCTTTTGTTTTGTGACAAGGAAGATATTCATTAAACACTGAAGACTATAGTTAACATTCCTGTTACGTTGACGAGGAGGATGAGTCTTCGTAGCATACAAGTAGATATTTTTCTTATCTAAAATGGCTGCACATCGTTTGACGTCGTTGTGGCCTTTCCTCTAATTGTTTTTCAAGATTGAGTCTGCACGTATCGGCTTGGTGAGCATCAATCGAACATTTGCACAACGCGTCTCGTGCACACAGCTGCCCTAAAAATAGTGCCTTTACTTCACAGCATACCTGGTTTCTTTCTGAAAATTATGCTCAGCGCTCTGTGAGTTCCTGGAATCTTGCTGCTTCTCAGCGTTGAATCTCCTTGCCTCTGAGCGCTCGTGCCAGCAGGCTGCCAGCAGGCTGCCAGCTGCTCCACATCGGTCTTCTCTGTTGGGGAGGATCAATCATCACCAAATAATGCCACCACATAGGATACAGTGAGTGGAGAATAATATACTTTAATTCACCAGCGGACCGGCACTCCGACCATCCCCCTCTTCTGTCTCTCCCAACCGTCCGCCTTACCCCTTCTACATTTTCATTCTCTCTTCTCATGCTACACTTGCGAGCGAAGCGAGTATAACTAACAATACAAAATTAAATTATGAGGACAGCCCTCTTAGTGCACTTCTTGCTGATTTTTGTTTCCCGAATGGCAATTTCAACAAATTTCTTTTGCTGAATTTGCCATTTTGATTTTACTACAAAGAGCAGGGAGATACCCCTGCGGTCCCCTTATACCCCCACACCAATATAAACCTTACCTCAACTTACCATCTACCAGTTTGTGGTAAAGAAATGGCAACAAGAATGTGGCAAAAATGAGTTCGGCAAAGTTACCATTTGGCAAAAGTGATGTGTACCTTTAATGCAAGATGCTTGAAGCCATATGCACCCATTACATCACAGACCATTGCTGCAAATCCCATTTCATCAAATGTTTTAATGCACATTTCACAGCAAATCTAGGAATTGGGTTTGGGTATTAATTAAGGTTGGGGGATGTGGGGAGGTTGCGGCGGTCTGCACCAGCATTTATTTGCATTGAACTGTGGTCTAAAAAATTAGATGAAATGAGTTTTGCAGTAATATTTACAATGAAATCACATACATCTCTTGCAGCAAGGGCTCCCACCATAGGATTCATACTAATGTTGTATTTCAAGATTCCTCTTGTTGTAACTAGAATTTTGCTTGATATTTTTTGATATGCTTATGCCAAGCCAACTGTGAGTCAAGCATGACTGTAAGAGAGGTAGGTGTACATACTAACTTTCTGGAGAGAGTTTCCATTGGTTGTCCATTCAGTATTCTTTGCTTTGGACCAACTCTTGTGGCCTTAAATGTACTGCATTTAATAATGTGTTTACTTGGTAGTATGACTGTATTGTCTGAAAAGGTTACCACCTGATTCATTACATCTGGCATATCTGCAATATTCGAGTTAAAATTAGGCGTGCCAAGACGCATCCCTGCTTAACATCAATTTCTGTCTGAACCATGGGCGTAATTTTAAGGGGCATGTCCCCCCAACTTTTGTGGCATGCCGAATTAGCCACCCCATCTTTTGGCTGGGGCAGAGCAGGGCAGGGGGCAACATTGCAGCAGCTGCATCAATTAACTAATTGGACAGTGCAAGCCTGGCTGTCCATTACATAAAGCGGGTGGCGAGATACCCTGCGCGGCTCAGTTACTCACCCTGGCTGGTGGCCTGATTCAAATTCAGCAGCCACTGCCAGGGTGCTGGACTGGGTGGAATTCATAGTATTCATTTATAGTATTCATATGTTCGCATTTAGTGTGTTAAATACATATTTTATTTGGGGGGGGGGGTGCCTTTGTCAAAAGATGCAAAAGGTTACCATTTCACATTACCTTTTGTTATGATTAAGTCATTAAAGACAGCCTTCAAGCCATTCTTTTAATTTTGTGGAATTGCATTCTGGTATTTGTAGTCTTCAAGATGGGGTGAAAATAACACATTTGTACTCTTATTGTTTGGCATATTTCAATAAGGATGCCTACATTGCTGGAGTACTTTAATTATGGTGTGTGTACTTTTCAGGTCTGATTTATAAACAGAATATTGCTGAAAGTCAAACGTGGCGATGAGGAGGGGAAAGGATAAGAGGGCACATTTGTTGTGATGATTTACCAAGTCCATGGATGTGGGAAGAGAGGTTGCTGGACTGAAGATGTTCTCCCTGGTCCTGTGTTGATTTTCAGGGTACAAGTTGAGATTACATGTGTGTTGCTTGCGTCTGCTCACTTTTTTCACAATGCCGACTCCATCCCCCTTGGGTGTTTTTGAGGCCAGCATGCAAAAAAGGTTGTTTTCTCAAGTTTTCGTCCACCAGGATTTGAACCCACAAAATCACATGAAAGTGTCCCCAAAGCACACATCTTGTAATGGTATTTTGCATTCCATAGAATATTTCAAAATAGATTTTTCCGTTAAAAGGTGCACACCTTTTACACTTTGACAGCAGTGTACTAGGAAAATCTCCTTTAGCTGTTTTTTTCTCCGAGTATTGATGATTCCTTTTGTAAAAGACAATGTTCTTTTCTATTAAGAATTGTCTTCCATTAGGAAAGGCCAGTTGAATTAAATGTGCGTATTTCACTATAGGATACGTTCAGTCCCTGTGCGTATGTTAATGAACCCCCACACTTTCTTTCTGGACTTGACACCTATTGATGACATTTGAAGACCTGTGGAATAGCTTACTCCAACTGCCTTAGTACCTTTCGGGTAAATAGGCTTTGTTACGATTGCACTATCCTGCAGCAAAAGCACTTTGCCGTGTCTGGCCAGGACCAATCCCTGTCCTTAAATCCTTGGAATGTGCAGTCACCTTAGGTACGTTTGGATTACTTACCAGTGATCTTCATCACTCTTTGCCCCGCTCTTCCTCGTCACCGTATTTTCTTTTGAGGTCCCCATCTCTACAAATGATTCAGCTCTCTCGGTCGGCTACTCCAAAATAAGCCTCACTCCTAATATTACTACAACCGTAATATTAACAGTTAAAATTCAGATATTGAGCGTCAGTTTATCTGATCCCTGCGGATATTAATGACCATTCCTTTTACATAATTTTCTACGAGGGGACCCACACATCATTTGCCGCCCAGACCTTGCAAATCCTAGGGCTGGCCCTGACTGCGGACTAACCCTGTAGTGAGGGGCTAACTTTTAGAGACTGCGGGAGTCACCGGGAGAGGGGTAAACTTTGTGGGTGCATCTGCATATTCAAATGAGACTATTCTAGTCAGCTTAAATGTTAAATTCTGTTGACTCGTTGTGTTAGAAACACACACTTACTTAAGAACTTTGGAATGAGATGCCTGCTGTCTCCCATGTCCTGCTCACTCCCCTGACATGCAAGTACCAAGTCACTCATCATGATTTCAATTGCCAGAAAATGTATGCATACCATACAAATTCAGGTGCTAACAATGAAATGTGCTAAATGATTACTAATTACCTGACCTTTGTTAAAAGTGCACCTCTCCCCCAAGCACTGTTTGTCAGGTCCTGTCCTGCTATGGCTTTTTAGTTCAGCTAGGTCAAGTCAACGTAGGTCAACATTTCGGTTGTCAGGGCCATGGGGGGATAAAGCATGGTCTGCTCAATGGCTGTGCGCCACTGTTTGCATGTGTTATTGTGTATGTAATGTACATATGAATGTTGTGGGCACATACTGCATTGCAATGGAGATGCTGGGTGCATGTTTGTGTGAGTAGGTGAGTGTGTACAAGCATATGTGTGTTGACTTTTGTATCTGAATGAATGAAAAATAATGCATGGTTTGTTTGTTCTGGGTGGATTTAATTTTGTGAATGTTATGTTGTTGTGTCACTAGGTGGGTGGCAAGCAGGAATGAAGATGTGTGTAGGCCCATTTTAAACATGATGGTTGGGGGGCACTTGCTTAAAGCAAAAACAGTCTGAGGCACGGGTGGGGTGCATATATTACAATGGTGACAAAGATATGGTTAAATAGGTGTCAATTATCTCAATGCGGCCAGCCAGTTTAATGCCCACTGAAGTGCTCAAAACTCTTTGTTGACAGCAAGTGGCTGATATGGAAGAACCAGTGTTAGAAGGCAAAGGGGTGATAACACTTCAGTGTATCCCTTGGGAAGAGAAAATGCAGATTGGAATGCAAGCGCTGCAAAGTGCACATTTTAAGCCCCAGAACTAAAATAGAGAGAAATTAATATAATGCTGTGTTACAAGACCGCTGAGTGCGGACTGGCAACATGGGGGCAGGTGCTGCGGGCCACCCTTAAGGCTCGAGGTCTCTTTTATTTTAAAAGGTTGAAATGCCCTGAGGCCGTCCATGGTAAATGGCTATACATTTTTATTGTGTGTGTATGTATATGTGTGAGTGAGAGGTGCTTTTCAGGTGTGGCACTTGTTTATGGGCATAGAGAAAGCAAATATGAAATATTACATGGCTAGATTCAGACTGGGATTTTGGGACAGCCAGTCTAGCCCTTTTTTACTGTGACATGACTTTATTCTGGGCATCATGATAAAGCAAGCATTTTAAGTGTTATTAATTGGCTAGACTGGCATTGTTTACTGTTGTCAATGCAGTGAATTGTAAAGACACACTGTGGTGTAATAACTTTCAGAAGTCTGGCTTGTCTTTAGAATTAAATTTTAAAGATACTGAACCAATCTAATGCAAGTTATAACAGAGCTTCGGCAAGGGACTCTTGTGGTGTTGTAGTTTAAAGTAATCCCTCAAAGCCACCATTCACCCTTCCTCCACCCCACCCCTTTCCTTCAGTTGTCATGCCCCCCGCCCCCAACATTTTCAGTAAAGTTACTCCACTGGTCTGAACTGACCTTGAATATAGCCTATTTTACCCAGGCAATCTTTCATGCAGATATCAGAGTATAATGATTTGGTCATGAACAAAAGTGCTGGGTTTATCCTGCAACTGGCCAATTGAGACCATAATATAGATGAATCAATGCTATCAAAGGCTTTTTAATAGTCTAAGAAAGAGCAGTACTATAGGGAAAGCTTGACCCTGAACCGGTATGATAACTAGACTTTCAAACAGCCATGTTAACCAGCAAGGCTACTCACCCAGTGGGTTAATCTGCTGATTTCAGACATACACTGATGGGTAGTAACAGCTATAAACAGGCCGTGACTAAGCATAATGATGCTGTGAGACACATGTTGGCCTTACCTATGTGTGAAATTAAATGAATGAGGGTAATTCATGCTGCATACTTATACAAGTACAAGAGTAAATTAAATTGCAACAAGTAGAAAGGTTGCTTGTCATCACTGGAACATTAACGTATTTAAATACAAATGCATGGATGTATCAACTTGCATGTGAATGCTTAGCAGGGTTTCCAGTTTTTGGGTAACACAAGACAGAGACACTTTGGTGAGATAGTTTTTATTCAGAATGCTTAGCAGGTCATTACCTCCTCCTTTTTCTTCCTGGATCAAGGTCAAGGTCAGAATAAACTATCATGAGCAGCACAAAGCATTAGGCCCCATGCTCTCAGTACTGTGTTGAAACGCCACGCCTCAAGTGTGCCTATGTCCTCTGAAATTCTGTCCTAGTACCTGGGTCAAGCACGTTCCGTGAACCGTTAGGCTCCTGTAGCAAGTCAGTGTCTCAGGTTTCCCTGCAGCTTGCTGGGGCTTGCTGAATCCATTGACAGTGGATTTCCACTAACTGCGATACAGGGTGCCACAAGGGGGGCAGCAAGGACAACAATAAGGTGTGGAATCCACACTACACGTATTGTTGTATACATCACTATAAACCCATTGACTGGGTTGTCAAGGAATTAAGACAAAGTCCTCAGAAACTCCTCAGACTCCATAAGTGAAAGCATGGTTTCCCCTTTGACTACCACTGTATAGATGTGCAGCCTTTAGTCTGCACCCATCCCTTCTACGTACAACAAGAAGCCAGCCTACTGTTGGAGTACCCACAATCAATTTGAACTGCAATAAGGGTTCTTAGTCATCAGCTTAAATAGAGACTTTCTGGAGAATTTGTAATGTCTAGGGTGTGCCGGGGAAGACAGTCTCAACTGCTTTTGCTTGAACAGAGACAGAAGCCTGATGCCGTCTATCCATTTCTTACTGTAGCATGACATCTTTTACTAGGCAACTATGATAGAGCAAGCATGATAAGTGATATTGCATGGCAATAGGGGTGCCCACAGCAAGTATGAGTGTGTACTGCCCTAGCAGTAACTGTAGACCTCGAAGAGGAGCCTGGGGGAGCAGTAGCAATTGGCATTTTGGTACAGCCATTCTAGCCATTTCCTACTGTGCCATGACACTTTTTACTGGGCACCCATGATAAAGCAAGCATGATAGGTGTTATTCTGCGTATGGACTGGCATTTTGGGGCAGCCCGTCTATCAATGTCTTATTGTGGCATGACATGTTTTACTGGGCTTTTAAGGTAAAGCAAGCATGCTCCGTTTTATGACATGTCTATACTGGCATTTTGGGGCAGCCATTCTAGCCATTTATTACTGTGGCATGATTTGTTTTTACTGGGCAGCTATGATAGAGCAAGCATATTAAGTGTTATTACATGGCTATAATGTCATTTTGAGGCAGCCAGTCTAGCTATTTCTTACTGTATCATGATGTTTTTTTACTGGGCATCTATGGTAAAGCAAGCATGCTAAGTTTGATAGCGTGTCTAGACTGGTATTTTGGGGCAGCCAGTCTAGCCATTTGCTACCGCGGCATGACATTTTTACTGGGCATCTATGAAAAAGCAAGCATTGTAAGTGTTATTATGTGGCTAGACTGGCATTTTGAGGCAGCCATTCTAGCCATTTCTTACTGTGGCATGACATGTTTTACTGGGCAGCTGTGATAGAGCAAACACGTGAAGTGTTATTACACGGCTATAATGGAATTTTGAGGCAGCCAGTCTAGCTATTTCTTACTTTGCCATGATAGATTTTACTGGGCAGTCATGGTAAGGCGAGCATGAAAAGTGGTATTATTTGGCTAGACTGGCATTTTGGCGCAACCAGTCTAAGAATTTGTTACAGTGGCATGCCATTTTATTCTGGGCCCTCATGGTAAAGTAACCATGATAAATTATATTATGTGGATAGAATGGCATTTTAGTGCAGCCAGTCTACCACTTTCTTATTGTGGCATTGCATTTTTTACTGGGCATCAATAATAAAGCTAACATGAACAGTGTTATTAAGTGTCTAGACTGGACTACCTTGTGCAGCCACTTTGGACATATTTCTTCTTGTGACATGGGATTTTTGAAGGCAAAGCCAACAGTAGTATGTTCTTTTGTGAGGATACAGTCAGAAACGAACAAAGTACACATGATTATGTTCTTAATGGGAATTCTGACGTATATTGGTATAGCAAGCATGCAAATGTATGGGCACATCTAGTGTCAAAATGTTTTTATACTGGCATATATTGTGGGCAGAGGCATCATGAAAACGCATTGGGAAATGCTCCTGCGCACTGCTGGTGGCTTGCATCAATTGCCTTATTGGATTTGAGTTACCCATAAAACCAATTGCAAATTTTCTGGCTTTTTACCCAATTGTTCGCAGAAACTGTGCTGTATATTGCGCTATTTTAACAAATTATTTTAAAATATGTCTCTGGTTGTAAACACTGTAGTCTCCTTCGTTGACTCAAGCTCTGTCACTATGCTCAGTGGCTCAGCTGTATTTGTGGGAAATATTTACGCCACTCCAATTAAACAATTCATCAGCCACCACTGCTGGATGAATTCCGCTCCTATCCAAATGCAACTGCTGAGTACACATATATGCAATATATAATGTTTTAAGTTATGACATGACCCACACACATGTTTTACTCTGGGTGAAAATGGACCTGGTTGCCCCATGTAATGTTTTGCATTCTTGTTTCTTAATTGTTGCGAGTGTCTATGCATTAAAAATCCTAAAGTTGTTATGAAAGGTTTAGAGGGTCGAATTATACACTTTGACTGCCTGTTACTGTAGGATATATTTATGATGCAATAGTTAATTTGGGATGCTCATACCGCCCTGCCCCCAACGAGCTCTGCCTTTGATTCAAATAACACCTCAGTGCTCTCCCACCCTTTCACAGTATAGAAGCCAACAACCAGGATGATGTGCGGAAATAATATAGATTTATTGTTCTTTCATTTACAAGACAAGATCCAAATGTACACACTGATTATCACTGAACAGGCCAAGCACTGTGGTGCAAAAACCTTCCTTTTTTGACACTATTTCTTATTGCAAACACGCTAAAACCACAAATACGTTTTTAAAGTCACAGAATCACAATAGGTACAGTTTTCAGTTCTGATCTCTGGTCCCCCCTTGGTCACTTATACATAGAAGCACAGGTCTAGAGAATACTTCAGATGATTGGATCACTCACATGAATATCCCTAATGTATGGATAATCAATGCAAGACCCTATAAAATGACATGACAATCTTATTTAACAGTGTACTTTGTAGGTGGCTTAGCTGAAATACATGTAGCGCTTTTCTATTGGGCAAAAGAAATAAAAATGTGCAACACTCTTTATTTCTGGCCTCTCTGCACACTTCTTTTCTAGCAATGCTCTAGCACAGCAAACATTGAATAACAGACTCTTCTCAACAGATGATGAAACCCTTTCCTTTGCCACTTTCCAGTGAAAATGCACCCCTTCAATTTGGAGTTCCTTGCTCACTCTCTGCAGAAAGAGTGTGCTTTGAAACCAGTTATGTTCACTATACTTTACCCTGGAAACACTCTTCTGCACAGCACAGACCCAGAGATTCAGTTTATGATTTGTAAACCCCCTCTGCTTTTGTGGAGAGCTCAGGGAGAGTTAAATGGCAATATCCTGTTCACACTTGTAAAGATGTTGAACATTTCAAATGTCCCCAAGATCTCCCCAGTGTCCATTGACTATGCTGGAATTAATTACATTATTAATTAATAAGAAATCCCCATTATTAGGAGGAAGATATTAATTCAAAAAGATCCCCACCAATGGTTTGTTCTGTTGAACTTATGTATTTACTTTAAATCCCTCTGGGTTTCTGCACAAGAAACGTCATCAGGCATCATGGGTCTTATCGTTGGAAGCAGTGGTACCTGGGTATGGACGTTACTCCAAAATCCCTTCTTTCTCTGGTTATGGATGGCCCTAGCCTCGACCCTTCTCATTTGTTCTCTCCAGATTTTAGACCACCTATCTTCCTGGACATTTTGTTTTCCCTTTGTCCTTGTCTGCTCCTTTTGTTTCCTTCTGTCTGATCTTGTCTCACTCCTCTTTCTTTCTGATCCTATGGTTGTCTGATTATGAAGATCATCATGAAGCCGCATTTTTCCACTGTGCATTCATTTTCAAAATGGCATACCCACACCCCAAAATATCTAAATTAGCATGGACTGTCTCATTGGCTGAATATAATTGGGTCACATTTAAGGGTACCTGTAAATACTGTAGGTCCTCCAGGTAGGTAATACGTCAGAACATAAAAATTGGACGTAGGCAAATGAGGTTAGAGAGATCATTTGTATGTTCAATACACAATTTTTCTATTTATGTTGAAAAGGGTTTTGTTATTTTTTCACAACACAATTTCAGTACTGTTTGTTCATAAAATACCTTAATTCACAACTGTTCAACACCTAAAGCAATATTTTGTGTGTTTTTCATAGAATAACAGTGTAGCTTATTCACAGGATGTACATATGTTTCAGTTGTAGAATCGTGGCCTATTTCTAATTGGCCCAATGTTCTTTGACTTTCTTCAGGATCAAGGTAGACCAACATGGTGGTCTAGCCTAATGACATAGGTGCAAGATGTCTTCTGGAGCAAATCTACAAGATCAAACAAACAGTAACAAACCAATACTCTCTAACCTCTCATTTAATAGTGACACAGATTACTTGTGTGTAAAAATTAGCAATGATGATGCTGGTTGACACTCATGGTTCTATTATGGTTCCCCAGTTTATGGACAAAATACGATTCACCATATAATCCTATGATACCCTTTTAATTAAATGCATACTTTTTCACTTAATAATCCTTTCTGTTCCCAACACCAGTATCTAGGACTGGCCATCTGGCTTTTGTTGACCTTGTATGCAATAAAGGCATTTAACATTCTTTCAAGGCTCTTAGGCAGAATCATATGCAGTAGCCTTTGGGAACACTACACACAATTAAGACTACAAGTGTAAGTACAATTTCACCCTTGGTACAAGCCTGTACTACACAGTAATGTGGTAGCAGTGCTGAACAGCCAGATTTATCTCAAGAGTAAAGTGCGCAGTAGGACAAGTTACACAAAGGACCAACAAATACAGTGATTCAAACAAACACTTACTCAAGGTTTCTTGGTAAAAGAATATATATTTATTTACACAGTCATTTGGAAAACATTACACTAGCAAGAGCAGCTCAATATCATATATTAATATACTACAAATACACAACCAATAAGTTACTGGACAAGTTCAGCTCCCCTGAAGTGGCTGCAAGAATGGCATTTCAGTTACTTTAAAAAGGGGTAAAAAGACAAGGGTATAAGAAATGAAGCACAAATATGTTCATAGGCTAGGCAAAGGATTTCAGTTCACTACAACCAGCAATTCAATTCAATAGGCCTGGTCCAAAGTCAATGGTTCAGAGTCTTGTATAGGATAGCACAGTTCTGGTAGTAAACGGTTAAGTCTTTGCCATGGATCTTGGAAGAATTTTGTCAGACGAAAAGTTAGATGTTGGTTTAGGGAAGGACAAGCCTTCAAAGTCGGGAAAGTTTCACAAACTTCCACTGCTGCCGAACTTCTGCACCGCACTTGCACAGTACCTTGTAAGTGAAGAAAATCTGTAGCTGAGGCAGTTGTTCCTGGCAGTTCCTGCAGATGTTGCTGTTCCTGAGCTTCAGTCATAGGGACAAGAAAGAGGACATTGGGAAATGCCCAGGGAAGAGGCCACAAGCTTGGCAAAACATCGGTTTAAGGTGCGAGTGCCTTAAAGTCCACGAGCTGGTTTCCTTCCCCCTGGCTATACGGTTTTCAACGGCACTCTGAAGAAAATTCATCCAGGTTGGGGATGGTGTCCAGGTGGCTTGCGAATTGGTTGTTCCCACCAAATCAAGGGAAGAAGTTAACCTTGAAGGGCTTCTCTGTCGTTGGAATTTCAGTCAATTCGGACCTGCAGCAAGGCTTCACCGGTTGTCCAGGAGGTGCAACAGTCGTCTTCCTTCAGCTCGTCTTCGGTTCTTTTGTTCCAGTGGTCGACTCTGCTTTCCAAGTCCCAGAGACCTGCATTTAAACAGTTTTCCCCCATTCATTCCAGCCTTGCCGGACAGCCAGCCAGCCAGCCAATCATGCCAGAGTGTATTCAGGTCTCCTAGGAGACTAAGCACAGGGAGTTTCAGGCACCTCCCTCACATCCTGTCCCCCGCAGACACTCAGGCGCCAGAGGAGGGCTTCAGCACTAAAGCCTGCCAAAGGCCAACGTACAAAGGGACAAGAAAGAGGACATTGGGAAATGCCCAGGGAAGAGGCCACAAGCTTGGCAAAACATCGGTTTAAGGTGCGAGTGCCTTAAAGTCCACGAGCTGGTTTCCTTCCCCCTGGCTATACGGTTTTCAACGGCACTCTGAAGAAAATTCATCCAGGTTGGGGATGGTGTCCAGGTGGCTTGCGAATTGGTTGTTCCCACCAAATCAAGGGAAGAAGTTAACCTTGAAGGGCTTCTCTGTCGTTGGAATTTCAGTCAATTCGGACCTGCAGCAAGGCTTCACCGGTTGTCCAGGAGGTGCAACAGTCATCTTCCTTCAGCTCGTCTTCGGTTCTTTTGTTCCAGTGGTCGACTCTGCTTTCCAAGTCCCAGAGACCTGCATTTAAACAGTTTTCCCCATTCATTCCAGCCTTGCCGGACAGCCAGCCAGCCAGCCAATCACGCCAGAGTGTATTCAGGTCTCCTAGGAGACTAAGCACAGGGAGTTTCAGGCACCTCCCTCACATCCTGTCCCCCGCAGACACTCAGGCGCCAGAGGAGGGCTTCAGCACTAAAGCCTGCCAAAGGCCAACGTACAAAGGGACCAAACCTGGTTTGGCGCGCAGAGACAAACACAAGAAGAACCTTTCTAAAAAGAAATGGCGAAAAATGTTGACCAGACTCTGTTTTTACAGATAGGTCTTGGTCGCCATATTGAAAAACATGGCTGACCCGGTTTTTAGCTAACATTGTTCAGGGTTGGGAAAAATCATGGTAGTTTCTTTAAAACCACTGCCACCAGCCATTTCAATTGGGAAAGGCTAACATTTGACTGTTACATGAGTGTTTAGACTCCGGGGAAGCTAGACAACCCCTCCAGCACTCTATAGGAAGATAGTGTGTGCTGGGTCTTTAAATGTAAAAAGACTAGTAAAGTCAATTTAACCTTACATGCTCTGGGAGACAGTAGTCAGTCCCAGAGAAGGTATTTAAAACTTGGGAAGTCTGAAAGACATCCCTGTGCCACTGCACAGAAGGTGCTGTGTGACACACAAGAAAAAGATGATGCCTATGGAGATGTTTTAAAACTCCATAACTCCATATTCAAAAAACACAAAAGTAAAAGACATTGAAAATGAAAAGTTCAAAGTCCCAAAATATAGTAAAAGACCTAGAGGGCTCTAAAGTAGAGGGAATTTAGCACTTGAGTGAGAATTCTCCCTAACAAAGGCGAAGGACCTAAACATGTGCTTCCTTATCTCCTTGAGCAGATGGGTATAACTCTTCCCCCTGAATCATGTGACATTATTCTGTTGCATCTCAGCTGTCAGTCAGTCCAGAACCCCACCACAAACTGAATTTAATTTTGAGTTTTTTAGGAAGTTCAAAGTTTTTGGGCTGCAGTTTTGTTTATAATTATAATTATTATTTTATAACGCGCTTAATACAACAAGTGGTTTCTAAGTATGGGATCAGGATTCAAACCTGTGCTGCAATGCATTGTCTTGCTTCCAAGACCAACACGTTTCCCCTGAGCTATTGTTCCTCATCTGGTGGTCATCATTCACCATAATAACCCTCCTCCCAGGCACAAGCGTCACCCCCTTCCTGGATTTGCTGAGCTTGAAAGAGAATGACCAAATGGGTCTCGTAAATGTAGTGCGTAGGTGAATAGTGCTTGAGCTTTGTGATCTACTGTGGGATGATTTCCCTTGTTTAAACACAAGTCAGCTCTGATGAACAGAAATTGTGTTTTTTTTCACTTGTTGCATTTTCTTTAGACATGAGGTCTGCAGCAATATCTTGCATTAAATACAACACATGTCTGTTAATTTTCCCACGTGCTGTTTATGTCAATATTTTTCACAGATTAACAGAGACACGCCCTTCATTAAAATGTGCCTTTGCATCACTTCTGCCACTGGAG
Organism: Ambystoma mexicanum; assembly: GCF_040938575.1. Classification (NCBI taxonomy): domain Eukaryota; kingdom Metazoa; phylum Chordata; class Amphibia; order Caudata; family Ambystomatidae; genus Ambystoma; species Ambystoma mexicanum. The sequence goes on along the minus strand of NC_090928.1, from coordinate 498,939,797 downwards.
TTTTCTTTCTGATATGGTACTTGTTCCACCAATGTTTCAGGATGCACAGCATTCTACATGGCAATACTCTGATTTATAAAATCTGCACTTTAGTGCATCTGTCAAATGTAATGGGAAGTAGGCCTGTATCCTTTCAGACTTGTTATTCAAATACAGGCACAATTCATAGTTTTCTTTTTCTGAAGACAATATTACAATGTTTGGTAATTGGGAGTTAAATACTGGCCTTTGTCTGATATCTAACAGTTTGCTTTTAATATTCCTGCACCTTTGGGCCTAACTTAGCCAGGTGCAGTGCACTTGTATCCTGGGGCTGAAAATACCCCACATTTTAAGCAGGAACGTGTCTCAGACTCAATGCCACAATCACTGTTCTTTGAAGCCTTGTCTTGACTTCTGCTCATAGTCTGGGCTTGAATGTCACTTAAAGCCTCCATCTGACTACCTCAGACAGTGTGGCTCACCCTCTCAGAGCCTCATTTCTATTTGTAGTCTGGACTGAACTCACCCTCCAAATGTAATACTGATTTCTGCTCAAAGCCTTTACATGAATACACTCTCATTGAGTTGGCATGTCTCCTGCTCACTCAGATCATGGCCTGAATTCTGCTCGGAATCTGCTCTTGGGTGCCACTCATATTATGGACCTTGGTCCCACTAACCAAATAGGTCTGATTTTCTCAAGAGCTAGATCGGGCACTCACTCTTAGTGTATGGTTCTGATTCCCACTTATTATCTTGTCCTAACTCATCTGTCTGACTCCCAATCACCATCAGCAGTACTCAAAGCCTGCTCCTGACTTCTGCTTATCACTTGGACCTGACTCTGCACCAAACCCTCATCTAACTACCTGAGACAGCATGGCCTTTCTCACAGCCTGGCCTTTACTCCCCCTGGCAACATGGCACTAAGTTCTCCACAAAGCCTTATTTTTTTATTTTTTTATTAGATGTTTATTGTTTCAGATAAACCTTTGCATGAAATACAAAAAGATAATTCATATTAAAACATATTCTTTATAAAATGGACAGATGTAGATTAAAAGAAATGTACACAAGAATCCAAATTACATATTTCAATTTAAACATACAATGTGTCACATATATGACCAATTCTTAAATTAATACGCACATTACAATTCAAAATTCATATAATTTAAGGGAATTCGAGTAAGCCGCAATTGCTAACCTATCAGAATGAATTGTCCCCCAAAGACAGAATCTCCATAAATTGTCATCATTTAACCATTTTATATCAGTAAGCATTAGGGCAAAATACTTAATTCTTATACTTTCCAATGCTTTACAATACAGAATTAGATGTTTAGTTGTTTTGATACCATCTTCAGCATTACAGAATCTACAACATGCTGCCTCTCTGATGACCATTCCCCTTCTTAATAGGACACTTCTAGTCGGAAGCAGATCCCACCGGAAGCGTAAGTACATGGAACGATAGTGTCGATTGGGAAACAGACTTAAATAAGGTAACATTACTTCTCTTTTCTTATGTTCATGGACCAAATGCCAAAGAGAGGAGTAACTATGATATGGAAGCTGTCCACTGTAATTATCCAATGAGCATCATATAATGCTGCCTTTACTTTAGATGGTGCTTTAACCAAATCTTCGATGTCATAATTTAATTCATTCAGAACTGTTATACACTTCTCCTTTAGATGAGTCACAAGTTTTTTGGGCCCCACTACAGGAAATCTATCCATATTTTTACATTGTTCCGAATATGATGTATCCTTTATTGGAGAGACAATACTCCTAAACAAAGAAAGTAGTCTCCAGAGTATTCCCACACGTAATAACAGTAATCCCAATTCAAACCGTATGGCTGCCAACAGCAGTGCATCCGGTACCTTTAAAGTACATCTCCTTATCATGGCTTCCATACGATCTAAGTTGAATAAAACATTGTCAAGCCATAATTCCATGCCATATATAATATTCGGCACAACCATTCCTTCATAAAAAACAATGGCAGGCTTCAGTGTAAACCTTCGAAATTTGCGATCAACATTTAAAAGTTTATTAGTAAGGCCACTTCTTCCATAAAATTGTGCGAATGTCAGTGACCGAAAGCTGGCCTGCAATATGGAATCCTAAATACACCATGTTTGAACTACATTTTACTACTGTCTTCTCAAACAACCATGAGTAATTTACTGGTTTTCTACTTTTCGAGAACTTCCAAATTTTTGTCTTCGTTGGATTCGTTTTTAGACCATTCACCGCAGCTTAACATGGAAATCATGATAGAACCCTCTGCAGCCCGATCTTAGTATCATCCAGCAATAGAAAATCATCTGCATATGCTATCACGGGGATAGCAAACTGGCATAATTTTGGGGCAACAAAAGAGCAAGGAGATAAGTAGTCAAAAAGGTCCAATATGTACAAGTAGTTAAAGAGAGCAGGGGCAAGCACACACCCCTGTCTCAAACGGGAACTAGTTTCAATAGGTTCTGACATATCTCCAATAAGTTTAACTCTTATGCCTGAATCTTCATTAAAAAACTCTAATTAGTAGCATCAGACCTTTAGGCACACCTGAAGACTCTAAATTAGACCAAAGTCTCTTATGGTCCACCAGATCGAAAGCAGTAGTGAAATCAATGGTTGCCATATATGTACATCTGGTGGAATCAAACCAAGCATGCTCCTGAAGTGTCCAAATAATAAAACCATTATGATTTGGTGAATGTCCACGTCTAAAGCCTGTTTGCAATTTAGAAATCCTGCCCGTAGTTTGGGCCCAATTTTCCAAATGTGTCAATAAAAGAGATGCTAATACCTTACTGTCCACATCAATTTATGATATTGGCTGATAGCTAATTGCCTCAATTTAATATGTTTAACAATACTGTCATACAGAACCGATAATACAATTGTCAAATTTTCTGCATCCCCTTTTAGAGTACTATTAGTGAGGCCATTGGGCCCCACAGCTCTGGAGGTATTACATTTCATAATAATCTCAAAAAACCTCCTCAACATCAATATTCAACCTCCAATCTTCATCCACAGTTAAAGCAGAGGCGCAATTAATTACCCATTGAATACTCTTGTTCTGGGAATACAATTTTTTGAAATGTTTAATCCATATGTGCTCGGGAAGCGCTGTTCTCCACAAGGAAGAAGTGACAGCAGATAAATCAACTTCATTTATGTCGCATCTAGGCACGTAATTAACTGACTCGCCCCGACTAGCCTTACCAGGGGGCTTATGGCCACCTTTCCCATTACTACTCTCCCTCCTCAGATCTTTCACCTTTACTGGATCAAAAAGGTCTACAGTGAAGCCAAGGTTACATTGTTTTTGCCTTTCGGGGTGGAGTAATTCAAAGACCCATTTTGGGTAAAAATTAAGTATACAGCAGTTTGTGTTTTTCCTAACAGGAAATTCAACACGCTCTATATGCACTGCAGACAGACCCTAAGATTTGGTATTCCAACAAAGATAAAGAGAACATTACTTCTGTTCAAACAAATATATTGTATCTGTTTCCCAACATATTAGTAAACATGACTTAATACCCTTTCATTTTGTTTTGAGTGGTCTATTGATTCATTCCGGGATGGTACACCTAATTTTAGGGAAGGGATCAGAACTCAATCTGGCCCTAGGTGTGCTCTCCCCAGCTGTCCTTACGGAGTTGCTCAATTCCTGAAACTGTATAGTAATATTATCTTATAATCATCACTCAGTACTCATTGGTAAAATTATGAAGAATCTTGTCTTCTATTTTATTACTGCGGTTTAGGCGTCCTTTATTAATATAGCACCTGTAAGTGTACTATGCCAATGCATTCCGGACGTTGTCCGTCATCAGGGCTCTAGGCACTATCGCCATCATGTTACATTATCATACAAAAATAGCCAGCAAACATTTTCCATAATCATGTCAAAAACCAATAATAACCACATTCCAGTGTTGCGTTCAAATGAAGATCAATCCAAAATCATTCATATCATGTCATTTTGTTAACGGTGTTGTCCATAAAAAGGCACATGCGCCCATGTTTCCAAGTACATATAGCATTAAAGTCATGATAGTTCAGGAATCAACATAAAGTAAATGTGAACACATACCATTTCCGTAGATATCCAGTTAATCCAAATCCCAGGATATAAATCACCACAAATAAACAAAAGATAAATGCAAGTAAGCTTCATATGACAAATGACCTATTATTACGAATACATACGGCTAATGGGAGGAGATTGATATGTAGCTTTGCATTGTACATAAGAATGAGCCAGGCCTGGGAGGGGAGGGGGTCGAATGCAGCCCTCCAGAGCCTGGTGTGTGTGTTAGCATTACAGAGCTTTTACACCCAACTTCTGACTTTGTTTATTATTTGTGTCTGAGTGCCGAGTCCCTGGAGTGCCTGAGACAGTGTAAGGGAGCTAGATGAGCACTAGTATCGGGGGGAGCAGGACGGACACATGTAAAAATGTTCCCCTCAGTCATATGTGATAAGTGTCCAAGAGCAGGTATGTCTTTAATATAATTTTTCCTACCTTTCACTGTTTTCATTATGGTGAGCTTTTTTAGAAATGTACGAGAAGAAGCATTTTTCCCTTTCATCATTTTCTGATTCTTTTGTTTTCTTTAAATTTAAAGTTGTACCCCCCGTATCTCTGGCCCTCATTTTTCTGCTCTTCTTGGGTTTTGCGTTATATGTCTCAGAGGTAGTTTGGACAGAACATATATCCTTATTATTCCCAGATGAGTGAGGTTCTTTGTTCACAACTATAGTGTTAACTTCATTTTTAGCAATAGTCGTTCTGACTTCTTCGTCAGACTCAATTGAATTGGCGAGTGATATAAGATTTACGTATTAGGTCTCATAGGTGTTTCATTTTCATGAGCATGACAAGTAGGAACGAAAGGACGATCAATAATAGACAGTTCTTCTATTTTAAGATTAATATTGGCAAGCATGATCGTATGAGCTCTTAGCTCATCCATAAGTTGTCATAAAGGGTAACAAAAGAGTTTATAACCATATTGAGTGCAGATAGGGTTGGTGAGGTAAGGTGAATACAATCGTCCACTTCTATAAGGGTATGATGAATATTATTTGCCCCATAGGAACCTTTGTCCTACAAGGAATTCGTTGATAAATCTCCTCCACTTAAAATTCGTAAGTTCCGTCGGGGAACCTTGAAGGGGTGGGTCACAAGTATGTTGTACCACCCTGTTACCATTACGCCTTACGTCTTATGGAATCTACATGCTCAATTAAATTGAGATCATTCAAATCATTCATATGAGTATGGTCTATAGTAGAGACTGCTTTAACACAAGCAACCTTATTCACTGTATTTGCATCTGATACTTTCAAAAAATCAGTAATCGTCTGCCCCGCGATTGGGCACATAGATGAATGCAGAGATGAGCTACATCAAAAAAAACGTTTTGAGGATTTTGTTGCTACCCTTCCCCTTTTTGGGCGGGCACCGGTGCGCAGAGCCTCCTCATCTTGTCCTTCCATATCATTTAAAGAGACATGCATACAACACTGGTCATCCCCCAGATTATTCCTCAGCACAGAAACAATTTCTGCTTCCTTATGGGGTTGACAGGCTGAAATGGGAACATGTTCAACAAAAATAGTAACTTCACTCATCTGTGCCTTGTTATATTCACTATTTACTGTGGTGGTAGAAAAGCCAGGCACCAGGGCCCCAATCTGACTTCTCAAACCTGATCGCAAAGCCATAATTCACCACACAGGAGATTCCCAAAGTAATTCGTTCCCACTGCTCAAAGGGTAAAATACCCAAGAGTCACTGTGGTAATACGTGTCACAGCGCACAATAGTCCTTCCTGATTACAATAGTTCACTTCCAAGGCTCAAAGAGCAAATAGACCAAACAGTCACCATGGCATGATATCACTCAGATAACAGAAGTCTTTCCGAGGCACGGGAACAAGAGAACAGATTTGCAAATCCAGTAGCTCAAAGGGTGAGAATGCCACTGTTACCGCAGTAAAAATATCAGAAATTGTTTAGTTTTAGCACAGAATTTCCTCAAATAAGGTATAATTCACGTGTAGTGGAATCAGTCAAAGAAGGCAAACATATTTAAATATTCACTTTACTGATGTTGAAGTCTTGAGTTTTAAACAAGGACTGATACTCCCCACGGCCCCCTCCCGGATCCCATGGACGAACACAGACCACCACTGACCACTTGCACATGTTTCCGCATGCGCTCCGTGCCAGGAGGGGTTTTTATGTTGATGAACGTCTTCTTCTTGGTTGCGTCATCGGGCTGGCACAGGAATTAAAGTAACAGCACCACTGCAGAACGGGTGCCATAAGTAATGTAGCAAAAATGTCCTGCACACGGAGCCTGCACAGTCACCACAGTCCACTTGCTCTCACTTCCCCCTCTATATGACCGCACCTTCATTCAGTGGGACTGTCTGCTGCTTCGAGGCTGGCCTGAATTCTGCTCAAAGCCTGCCCCTGAGAGCCTCTCACAAGCTGGCCTAGGTTCAACTCACCTGATGGTCCGGACCTTCGCTATTCCTACATCTGACTGCCACCCACTGCCTTGCCTTGATTCCCTTTGCCTGACTCCAACTCTGTGCCAGCATCACTGTCACTCACTACCTCATCCTGATTAGCCTGGGTCTGATTGTCCTGCTATGCATACATCTGACTACCTGACACAGCGTGGCCGGTCTCCCGCTCACAGCCTGCACTTTACTGCCACTCACTGTGAGGGACAGATTACTGCGCGGCTCAAGTCCCACTCACCTAATGGGGCAGACTTTCTCAAAAGCCTAGGCCTAACTTCTACTTTCAGACTGGGTTTGGCTCCTGCTCAGTGTCTTCACCTGGCACTCTGTGCCTGGCTTCCCCTTCATGTCATTATCACTGGCACTCACAGCCTGTTGTTGACTTATGCTCATAGCCTGGACCTGACTGTCCCTCAAGCCTATAAAAATGACTATCTCGGACAGCACAATTTACCGCCCAATCTCCAGCGAGAAGATGGTTTTTAAGACACAGTTAAACTCATGGTGTCTCCTTTCAAGGCACAACTACTATATTGTGTTATTTTGATTGATAGTTCTAAATCATTAATTTGCCATCTTGCCATCTGTAGTGCACACATCACCCACAATGAGTGGGTGGGAGTTGCAGCTGCAACCCCATATATTTGACGGTGGGGAGGGGCAGAAGTGGGTGGGGCAGCAATGGGTGATGTGCTGCCGCCCCGAAGCGGCACATGTGTGTTAGAAAATATGTGAGCCCTGGCACTTATTTATTTACAAATTAAGCACTTCTCCCACAAACCTTGGCGGCCCGACATCCACTCACAGCATCGGCCTGCCTGAATACCCGACAAAGTGTGGACCTACATGTCTCTCTCGGGCCATGGTGAGGGTTCTGCACTAACCGAGAGAGGTGGGGGTGCAGAGAGAAGACAGGGCGTGCGTTTCTTTAGAGCAGCTGACACCAGCGTGAGAAGAAAAGAGACTGCCAGCCCGAGGAGGAGCAGGCCCCTCACCAAAACTGACAATGTGTATCACCAGGACAAGGGCTCTTTGACGAGCTGCAGCGGCCGCCAGCCACAACGACGTGTGCAGGAACTCTTGGGATACAAAACCTAGGGCCTAACTCAAATAACATTTAGCACAGAACAAAGAGACTTGACACTGCAAAAATACACTTTGCACCAGGCCTAAATCACAGAAAAGTACTTTTTGGAATATGCAAGGGGAACATGCCGAGGCATGAGCAACACACATGACACCTTCGCTTTTTGGATGCCACATCGTCGGGTCCTTTGCCTTTCTTGAAACGCGCTAAATGGGCCTGATTCACACACAAAAGCAATGTGAGCGAGGACCCTATGCGCGCAACTGCTCGAGCAGTAAAACAAAAAAAGACGCGCCCATTCGGTAACAATAGGAAACGTCCTGCCGACCGCATCCACCTTCTCACAAACATGCTGTAGGAAGGGTTTATAATCAATGATTTGTTATAGGAAAATGTATTATTCAAACGTGTACGAGAAATGTTAAAAAAAAGGGCGAGGAAAGCAATACAAGTTCTATCACAGACACCGCAAAAATGTGTATATTGGTTTTTTTATTGTATATATACACATATATATGTGTGTGTGTATATTGCAGGACACATATTTTGCCACACAGTACACATGTTGGTTCAGCGTGGAGAAGGGGTAGGAGCCGAATGTGACATGTGGCACATGCCACAGCGTGCCACAGCATGCCACCAATCTCTGGACTGGCTGATGGAAAATGTGCAGTTTTAAGGAGTTCAAACATATTGTACAAGTGAAAAATACCCTCTCAATCATTGTGGGATTGTTTTATATTGAAACACTTTCAGCAAATGCATAGTTTAAGTACTTATCATAACACAGCATGTCACCAATCTCGGTACTAGCTGATGTCAAATTTGCTGTTTAAATGACTTTTAAGACATTAAACAAGTGAGTTAAAAGCCTCACAATCCTTTTGCGATGTTAATAAATCAAATTTAAAAAAAATTGAGGATTCTGACAACTGCCTAGAACTTTCAACTTCATGCATTGTAGTCTGCAGTTCTACAGTTTCACCAACACTTTACCTTTGAAATATATGGTGCTAGTTCTTATGACCTATTCAAATAGCAGGGTCCCACAGTCCCTTTTCCTTGGAAATATATGGTGCTAGTTCTTATGACCTATTCAAATAGCAGGGTCCCACAGTCCCTTTTCAGTGTCAATTCTAACGTGGCATGCCACCTAGATATGTCTTATATCTCCTTCAAATCAGTGTTTTCATTGCTTCAAAATTACTTCAGGCATCTCACCTCTTAGTCTCTTGTTTTATGTTTCATACCTTTCAGCAATTGAATGTTTGGAAGCACTTGGAACTCCAGCATGCCACAGCATGTCACCCCTCTCGGGACTAGCTGATGTCAAATTTACTGTTTAAATAACTTTTAAGACATTAAACAAGTGAGTTAAAAGCCTGACAATCCTTTTGTGATGTTAATAAATCAAATTTAAAAAAAAGAGGATAGGATTGTGACAGCTGCCTAAAACTTTCAACTTCATGCACTGTAGTCTGCAGTTCTACAGTTGCACCAACGCTTTACCTTGGAAATATCTGGTGCTAGTTCTTATGACCTATTCAAACAGCAGGGTCCCACAGTCCCTTTTTAGTGTCAATTCTAACGTGGCATGCCACCTAGATATGTCTTATATCTCCTTCAAATCAGTGTTTTCATTGCTTCAAAATTACTTCAGGCATCTCACCTCTTAGTCTCTTGTTTTATGTTTCATACCTTTCAGCAATTGAATGTTTGGAAGCACTTGGAACTCCAGCATGCCACAGCATGTCACCCCTCTCGGGACTAGCTGATGTCAAATTTACTGTTTAAATAACTTTTAAGACATTAAACAAGTGAGTTAAAAGCCTGACAATCCTTTTGTGATGTTAATAAATCAAATTTAAAAAAAAGAGGATAGGATTCTGACAGCTGCCTAAAACTTTCAACTTCATGCACTGTAGTCTGCAGTTCTACAGTTGCACCAACGCTTTACCTTGGAAATATTTGGTGCTAGTTCTTATGACCTATTCAAACAGCAGGGTCCCACAGTCCCTTTTTAGTGTCAATTCTAACGTGGCATGCCACCTAGATATGTCCTATATCTCCTTCAAATCAGTGTTTTCATTGCTTCAAAATTACTTCAGGCATCTCACCTCTTAGTCTCTTGTTTTATGTTTCATACCTTTCAGCAATTGAATGTTTGGAAGCACTTGGAACTCCAGCATGCCACAGCATGTCACCCCTCTCGGGACTAGCTGATGTCAAATTTACTGTTTAAATGACTTTTAAAACATTAAACAAGTGAGTTAAAAGCCTGACAATCCTTTTGCGATGTTAATAAATAAAAAAAAAAATAAAGAAGATTCTGAGGGCTGCCTAGAACTTTCAACCTCCTGCACTGTAGTCTGCAGTTCTAAAGTTGCACCAACGCTTTATATTGAAAATTTCTGGTACTAGTTCTTACGACCTATTCAAACAGCAGGGTCCCACAGTCCCTTTTCAGTGTCAATTCTAACGTGGCATGCCACCTAGATATATCTTATATCTCCTTCAAATCAGTGTTTTCATTACTTCAAAATTACTTCAGGCATCTCACCTCTTAGTCTCTTGTCTTAAGTTTCATACCTTGCAGCAATTGAATGTTAGGAAGCACTTGAAACTCCAGCATGCCACAGCATGTCACCCCTCTCGGGACTAGCTGATGTCAAATTTACTGTTTAAATAACTTTTAAGACATTAAACAAGTGAGTTAAAAGCCTGACAATCCTTTTGCGATGTTAATAAATCAAATTAAAAAAAATAAGGTTTCTGACAGCTGTCTAGAACTTTCAACCGCAAGCACTGTAGTCTGCAGTTCTACAGAGGCAGCAACGCTTTACATTGGGAATATCTGGTGCTAGTTCTTATGACCTATTCAAACAGCAGGGTCCCATAGTCCCTTTTCAGTGTCAATTCTAACATGGCATTCCACCTAGATATGTCTTATATCTCCTTCAAATCAGTGTTTTCATTGCTTCAAAATTACTTCAGGCATCTCACCTCTTAGTCTCTTGTTTTATGTTTCATACCTTTCAGCAATTGAATGTTTGGAAGCACTTGGAACTCCAGCATGCCACAGCATGTCACCCCTCTCGGGACTAGCTGATGTCAAATCTACTGTTTAAATGACTTTTAAGACATTAAACAAGTGAGTTAAAAGCCTGACAATCCTTTTGCGATGTTAATAAATCAAAAAAAAAAAATAAAGATTCTGACAGCTGCCTAGAACTTTCACCCTCATGCACTGTATTCTGCAGTTCTACAGTTGCACCAACGCTTTATACTGGAAATTTCTGGTACCTGTTCTTATGACCTATATAAACAGCAGGGTCCCACAGTCCCTTTTCAGTGTCAATTCTAACGTGGCATGCCACCTAGATATATCTTATATCTCCTTCAAATCAGTGTTTTCATTACTTCAAAATTACTTCAGGCATCTCACCTCTTAGTCTCTTGTCTTATGTTTCATACCTTTCAGCAATTGAATGTTTGGAAGCACTTGGAACGCCAGCATGCCACAGCATGTCACCCCTCTCGGGACTAGCTGATGTCAAATTTACTGTTTAAATGACTTTTAAGACATTAAACAAGTGAGTTAAAAGCCTGACAATCCTTTTGCGATGTTAATAAATCAAAAAAAAAAAAATGAAGATTCTGACGGCTGCCTAGAACTTTCACCCTCATGCACTGTAGTCTGCAGTTCTACAGTTGCACCAACGCTTTACCTTGGAAATATCTGGTGCTAGTTCTTATGACCTATTCAAACAGCAGGGTCCCACAGTCCCTTTTTAGTGTCAATTCTAACGTGGCATGCCACCTAGATATGTCTTATATCTCCTTCAAATCAGTGTTTTCATTGCTTCAAAATTACTTCAGGCATCTCACCTCTTAGTCTCTTGTTTTATGTTTCATACCTTTCAGCAATTGAATGTTTGGAAGCACTTGGAACTCCAGCATGCCACAGCATGTCACCCCTCTCGGGACTAGCTGATGTCAAATTTACTGTTTAAATGACTTTTAAGACATTAAACAAGTGAGTTAAAAGCCTGACAATCCTTTTGCGATGTTAATAAATCAAAAAAAAAAAAAATGAAGATTCTGACAGCTGCCTAGAACTTTCAACTTCATGCACTGTAGTCTGCAGTTCTACAGTTGCACCAACGCTTTACCTTGGAAATATCTGGTGCTAGTTCTTATGACCTATTCAAACAGCAGGGTCCCACAGTCCCTTTTTAGTGTCAATTCTAAGATGGCATGCCACCTAGATATGCTTATATCTCCTTCAAATCAGTGTTTTCATTGCTTCAAAATTACTTCAGGCATCTCACCTCTTAGTCTCTTGTTTTATGTTTCATACCTTTCAGCAATTGAATGTTTGGAAGCACTTGGAACTCCAGCATGCCACAGCATGTCACCCCTCTCGGGACTAGCTGATGTCAAATTTACTGTTTAAATAACTTTTAAGACATTAAACAAGTGAGTTAAAAGCCTGACAATCCTTTTGTGATGTTAATAAATCAAATTAAAAAAAAAGAGGATAGGATTCTGACAGCTGCCTAGAACTTTCAACTTCATGCAATGTAGTCTGCAGTTCTACAGTTGCACCAACGCTTTACCCTGGAAATATCTGGTGCTAGTTCTTATGACCTATTCAAACAGCAGGGTCCCACAGTCCCTTTTTAGTGTCAATTCTAACGTGGCATGCCACCTAGATATGTCTTATATCTCCTTCAAATCAGTGTTTTCATTGCTTCAAAATTACTTCAGGCATCTCACCTCTTAGTCTCTTGTCTTAAGTTTCATACCTTGCAGCAATTGAATGTTAGGAAGCACTTGAAACTCCAGCATGCCACAGCATGTCACCCCTCTCGGGACTAGCTGATGTCAAATTTACTGTTTAAATAACTTTTAAGACATTAAACAAGTGAGTTAAAAGCCTGACAATCCTTTTGCGATGTTAATAAATCAAATTAAAAAAAATAAGGTTTCTGACAGCTGTCTAGAACTTTCAACCGCAAGCACTGTAGTCTGCAGTTCTACAGAGGCAGCAACGCTTTACATTGGGAATATCTGGTGCTAGTTCTTATGACCTATTCAAACAGCAGGGTCCCATAGTCCCTTTTCAGTGTCAATTCTAACATGGCATTCCACCTAGATATGTCTTATATCTCCTTCAAATCAGTGTTTTCATTGCTTCAAAATTACTTCAGGCATCTCACCTCTTAGTCTCTTGTTTTATGTTTCATACCTTTCAGCAATTGAATGTTTGGAAGCACTTGGAACTCCAGCATGCCACAGCATGTCACCCCTCTCGGGACTAGCTGATGTCAAATCTACTGTTTAAATGACTTTTAAGACATTAAACAAGTGAGTTAAAAGCCTGACAATCCTTTTGCGATGTTAATAAATCAAAAAAAAAAAAGAGGATAGGATTCTGACAGCTGCCTAGAACTTTCACCCTCATGCACTGTATTCTGCAGTTCTACAGTTGCACCAACGCTTTATACTGGAAATTTCTGGTACCTGTTCTTATGACCTATATAAACAGCAGGGTCCCACAGTCCCTTTTCAGTGTCAATTCTAACGTGGCATGCCACCTAGATATATCTTATATCTCCTTCAAATCAGTGTTTTCATTACTTCAAAATTACTTCAGGCATCTCACCTCTTAGTCTCTTGTCTTATGTTTCATACCTTTCAGCAATTGAATGTTTGGAAGCACTTGGAACGCCAGCATGCCACAGCATGTCACCCCTCTCGGGACTAGCTGATGTCAAATTTACTGTTTAAATGACTTTTAAGACATTAAACAAGTGAGTTAAAAGCCTGACAATCCTTTTGCGATGTTAATAAATCAAAAAAAAAAAATGAAGATTCTGACGGCTGCCTAGAACTTTCACCCTCATGCACTGTAGTCTGCAGTTCTACAGTTGCACCAACGCTTTACCTTGGAAATATCTGGTGCTAGTTCTTATGACCTATTCAAACAGCAGGGTCCCACAGTCCCTTTTTAGTGTCAATTCTAACGTGGCATGCCACCTAGATATGTCTTATATCTCCTTCAAATCAGTGTTTTCATTGCTTCAAAATTACTTCAGGCATCTCACCTCTTAGTCTCTTGTTTTATGTTTCATACCTTTCAGCAATTGAATGTTTGGAAGCACTTGGAACTCCAGCATGCCACAGCATGTCACCCCTCTCGGGACTAGCTGATGTCAAATTTACTGTTTAAATGACTTTTAAGACATTAAACAAGTGAGTTAAAAGCCTGACAATCCTTTTGCGATGTTAATAAATCAAAAAAAAAAAAAATGAAGATTCTGACAGCTGCCTAGAACTTTCAACTTCATGCACTGTAGTCTGCAGTTCTACAGTTGCACCAACGCTTTACCTTGGAAATATCTGGTGCTAGTTCTAATGACCTATTCAGACAGCAGGGTCCCACAGTCCCTTTTTAGTGTCAATTCTAAGATGGCATGCCACCTAGATATGCTTATATCTCCTTCAAATCAGTGTTTTCATTGCTTCAAAATTACTTCAGGCATCTCACCTCTTAGTCTCTTGTTTTATGTTTCATACCTTTCAGCAATTGAATGTTTGGAAGCACTTGGAACTCCAGCATGCCACAGCATGTCACCCCTCTCGGGACTAGCTGATGTCAAATTTACTGTTTAAATAACTTTTAAGACATTAAACAAGTGAGTTAAAAGCCTGACAATCCTTTTGTGATGTTAATAAATCAAATTAAAAAAAAAGAGGATAGGATTCTGACAGCTGCCTAGAACTTTCAACTTCATGCAATGTAGTCTGCAGTTCTACAGTTGCACCAACGCTTTACCCTGGAAATATCTGGTGCTAGTTCTTATGACCTATTCAAACAGCAGGGTCCCACAGTCCCTTTTTAGTGTCAATTCTAACGTGGCATGCCACCTAGATATGTCTTATATCTCCTTCAAATCAGTGTTTTCATTGCTTCAAAATTACTTCAGGCATCTCACCTCTTAGTCTCTTGTTTTATGTTTCATACCTTTCAGCAATTGAATGTTTGGAAGCACTTGGAACTCCAGCATGCCACAGCATGTCACCCCTCTCGGGACTAGCTGATGTCAAATTTACTGTTTAAATGACTTTTAAGACATTAAACAAGTGAGTTAAAAGCCTGACAATCCTTTTGCGATGTTAATAAATCAAAAAAAAAAAAAATGAAGATTCTGACAGCTGCCTAGAACTTTCAACTTCATGCACTGTAGTCTGCAGTTCTACAGTTGCACCAACGCTTTACCTTGGAAATATCTGGTGCTAGTTCTTATGACCTATTCAAACAGCAGGGTCCCACAGTCCCTTTTTAGTGTCAATTCTAACGTGGCATGCCACCTAGATATGTCTTATATCTCCTTCAAATCAGTGTTTTCATTGCTTCAAAATTACTTCAGGCATCTCACCTCTTAGTCTCTTGTTTTATGTTTCATACCTTTCAGCAATTGAATGTTTGGAAGCACTTGGAACTCCAGCATGCCACAGCATGTCACCCCTCTCGGGACTAGCTGATGTCAAATTTACTGTTTAAATAACTTTTAAGACATTAAACAAGTGAGTTAAAAGCCTGACAATCCTTTTGTGATGTTAATAAATCAAATTAAAAAAAAAGAGGATAGGATTCTGACAGCTGCCTAGAACTTTCAACTTCATGCAATGTAGTCTGCAGTTCTACAGTTGCACCAACGCTTTACCCTGGAAATATCTGGTGCTAGTTCTTATGACCTATTCAAACAGCAGGGTCCCACAGTCCCTTTTTAGTGTCAATTCTAACGTGGCATGCCACCTAGATATGTCTTATATCTCCTTCAAATCAGTGTTTTCATTGCTTCAAAATTACTTCAGGCATCTCACCTCTTAGTCTCTTGTTTTATGTTTCATACCTTTCAGCAATTGAATGTTTGGAAGCACTTGGAACTCCAGCATGCCACAGCATGTCACCCCTCTCGGGACTAGCTGATGTCAAATTTACTGTTTAAATGACTTTTAAGACATTAAACAAGTGAGTTAAAAGCCTGACAATCCTTTTGCGATGTTAATAAATCAAAAAAAAAAAAAAATGAAGATTCTGAGGGCTGCCTAGAATTTTCAACTTCATGCACTGTAGTCTGCAGTTCTACAGTTGCACCAACACTTTACCTTAGGAATTTTTGGTGCCAGTTCTTATGACCTATTCAAACAGCAGGGTCCCACAGTCCCTTTTTAGTGTCAATTCTAACGTGGCATGCCACCTAGATATGTCTTATATCTCCTTCAAATCAGTGTTTTCATTGCTTCAAAATTACTTCAGGCATCTCACCTCTTAGTCTCTTGTTTTATGTTTCATACCTTTCAGCAATTGAATGTTTGGAAGCACTTGGAACTCCAGCATGCCACAGCATGTCACCCCTCTCGGGACTAGCTGATGTCAAGTTTACTGTTTAAATGACTTTTAAGACATTAAACAAGTGAGTTAAAAGCCTGACAATCCTTTTGCGATGTTAATAAATCAAAAAAAAAAAAAAATGAAGATTCTGAGGGCTGCCTAGAACTTTCAACCTCATGCACTGTAGTCTGCAGTTGTACAGTTGCACCAACCCTTTACAGTGGAAATTTCTGGTGCTAGTTCTTATGACCTATTCAAACAGCAGGGTCCCACAGTCCCTTTTCAGTGTCAATTCTAACGTGGCATGCTACCTAGATATATCTTATATCTCCTTCAAATCAGTGTTTTCATTACTTCAAAATTAATTCAGGCATCTCACCTCTTAGCCTCTTGTCTTATGTTTCATACCTTTCAGCAATTGAATGTTTGGAAGCACTTGAAACTCCAGCATGCCACAGCATGTCACCCCTCTCGGGACTAGCTGATGTCAAATTTACTGTTTAAATAACTTTTAAGACATTAAACAAGTGAGTTAAAAGCATGACAATCCTTTTGCGATGTTAATAAATCAAAAAAAAAAAAAGAGGATAGGATTCTGACAGCTGCCTAGAACTTTCAACTTCATGCACTGTAGTCTGCAGTTCTACAGTTGCACCAACGCTTTACCTTGGAAATTTCTGGTACCAGTCCTCATAACCTATTCAAACAGCAGGGTCCCACAGTCCCTTTTCAGTGTCAATTCTAACATGGCATGCCACCTAGATATATCTTATATCTCCTTCAAATCAGTGTTTTCATTACTTCAAAATTACTTCAGGCATCTCACCTCTTAGTCTCTTGTCTTATGTTTCATATCTTTCAGCAATTGAATGTTTGGAAGCACTTGGAACGCCAGCATGCCACAGCATGTCACCCCTCTCGGGACTAGCTGATGTCAAATTTACTGTTTAAATGACTTTTAAAACATTAAACAAGTGAGTTAAAAGCCTGACAATCCTTTTGTGATGTTAATAAATCAAATTTTAAAAAAAAGAGGATAGGATTCTGACAGCTGCCTAGAACTTTCAACTTCATGCACCGTAGTCTGCAGTTCTACAGTTGCACCAACGCTTTACCTTGGAAATATCTGGTGCTAGTCCTCATGACCTATTCAAACAGCAGGGTCCCATAGTCCCTTTTTAGTGTCAATTCTAACATGGCATGCCACCTAGATATGCTTATATCTCCTTCAAATCAGTGTTTTCATTGCTTCAAAATTACTTCAGGCATCTCACCTCTTAGTCTCTTGTTTTATGTTTCATACCTTTCAGCAATTGAATGTTTGGAAGCACTTGGAACTCCAGCATGCCACAGCATGTCACCCCTCTCGGGACTAGCTGATGTCAAGTTTACTGTTTAAATGACTTTTAAGACATTAAACAAGTGAGTTAAAAGCCTGACAATCCTTTTGCGATGTTAATAAATCAAAAAAAAAAAAAATGAAGATTCTGAGGGCTGCCTAGAACTTTCAACCTCATGCACTGTAGTCTGCAGTTGTACAGTTGCACCAACCCTTTACATTGGAAATTTCTGGTGCTAGTTCTTATGACCTATTCAAACAGCAGGGTCCCACAGTCCCTTTTCAGTGTCAATTCTAACGTGGCATGCCACCTAGATATATCTTATATCTCCTTCAAATCAGTGTTTTCATTACTTCAAAATTATTTCAGGCATCTCACCTCTTAGTCTCTTTTCTTATGTTTCATACCTTTCAGCAATTGAATGTTTGGAAGCACTTGGAACTCCAGCATGCCACAGCATGTCACCCCTCTCGGGACTAGCTGATGTCAAATTTACTGTTTAAATGACTTTTAAGACATTAAACAAGTGAGTTAAAAGCCTGACAATCCTTTTGCGATGTTAATAAATCAAAAAAAAAAAAAAATGAAGATTCTGACAGCTGCCTAGAACTTTCAACTTCATGCACTGTAGTCTGCAGTTCTACAGTTGCACCAACGCTTTACCTTGGAAATAACTGGTGCTAGTCCTTATGACCTATTCAAACAGCAGGGTCCCACAGTCCCTTTTTAGTGTCAATTCTAACATGGCATGCCACCTAGATATGCTTATATCTCCTTCAAATCAGTGTTTTCATTGCTTCAAAATTACTTCAGGCATCTCACCTCTTAGTCTCTTGTTTTATGTTTCATACCTTTCAGCAATTGAATGTTTGGAAGCACTTGGAACTCCAGCATGCCACAGCATGTCACCCCTCTCGGGACTAGCTGATGTCAAATTTACTGTTTAAATAACTTTTAAGACATTAAACAAGTGAGTTAAAAGCCTGACAATCCTTTTGTGATGTTAATAAATCAAATTAAAAAAAAAGAGGATAGGATTCTGACAGCTGCCTAGAACTTTCAACTTCATGCACTGTAGTCTGCAGTTCTACAGTTGCACCAACGCTTTACCTTGGAAATTTCTGGTACCAGTCCTCATAACCTATTCAAACAGCAGGGTCCCACAGTCCCTTTTCAGTGTCAATTCTAACGTGGCATGCCACCTAGATATATCTTATATCTCCTTCAAATCAGTGTTTTCATTACTTCAAAATTACTTCAGGCATCTCACCTCTTAGTCTCTTGTCTTATGTTTCATATCTTTCAGCAATTGAATGTTTGGAAGCACTTGGAACGCCAGCATGCCACAGCATGTCACCCCTCTCGGGACTAGCTGATGTCAAATTTACTGTTTAAATGACTTTTAAAACATTAAACAAGTGAGTTAAAAGCCTGACAATCCTTTTGTGATGTTAATAAATCAAATTTAAAAAAAAAGAGGATAGGATTCTGACAGCTGCCTAGAACTTTCAACTTCATGCACTGTAGTCTGCAGTTCTACAGTTGCACCAACGCTTTACCTTGGAAATATCTGGTGCTAGTCCTTATGACCTATTCAAACAGCAGGGTCCCACAGTCCCTTTTTAGTGTCAATTCTAACATGGCATGCCACCTAGATATGCTTATATCTCCTTCAAATCAGTGTTTTCATTGCTTCAAAATTACTTCAGGCATCTCACCTCTTAGTCTCTTGTTTTATGTTTCATACCTTTCAGCAATTGAATGTTTGGAAGCACTTGGAACTCCAGCATGCCACAGCATGTCACCCCTCTCGGGACTAGCTGATGTCAAGTTTACTGTTTAAATGACTTTTAAGACATTAAACAAGTGAGTTAAAAGCCTGACAATCCTTTTGCGATGTTAATAAATCAAAAAAAAAAAAATGAAGATTCTGAGGGCTGCCTAGAACTTTCAACCTCATGCACTGTAGTCTGCAGTTGTACAGTTGCACCAACCCTTTACATTGGAAATTTCTGATGCTAGTTCTTATGACCTATTCAAACAGCAGTGTCCCACAGTCCCTTTTCAGTGTCAATTCTAACGTGGCATGCCACCTAGATATATCTTATATCTCCTTCAAATCAGTGTTTTCATTACTTCAAAATTACTTCAGGCATATCACCTCTTAGTCTCTTGTCTTATGTTTCATACCTTTCAGCAATTGAATGTTTGGAAGCACTTGGAACTCCAGCATGCCACAGCATGTCACCCCTCTCGGGACTAGCTGATGTCAAATTTACTGTTTAAATGACTTTTAAGACATTAAACAAGTGAGTTAAAAGCCTGACAATCCTTTTGCGATGTTAATAAATCAAAAAAAAAAAAAAATGAAGATTCTGACAGCTGCCTAGAACTTTCAACTTCATGCACTGTAGTCTGCAGTTCTACAGTTGCACCAACGCTTTACCTTGGAAATAACTGGTGCTAGTTCTTATGACCTATTCAAACAGCAGGGTCCCACAGTCCCTTTTTAGTGTCAATTCTAACATGGCATGCCACCTAGATATGCTTATATCTCCTTCAAATCAGTGTTTTCATTGCTTCAAAATTACTTCAGGCATCTCACCTCTTAGTCTCTTTTTTTTTTTTTTGTTTCATACCTTTCAGCAATTGAATGTTTGGAAGCACTTGGAACTCCAGCATGCCACAGCATGTCACCCCTCTCGGGACTAGCTGATGTCAAATTTACTGTTTAAATAACTTTTAAGACATTAAACAAGTGAGTTAAAAGCCTGACAATCCTTTTGTGATGTTAATAAATCAAATTAAAAAAAAAGAGGATAGGATTCTGACAGCTGCCTAGAACTTTCAACTTCATGCACTGTAGTCTGCAGTTCTACAGTTGCACCAACCCTTTACATTGGAAATTTCTGGTGCTAGTTCTTATGACCTATTCAAACAGCAGTGTCCCACAGTCCCTTTTCAGTGTCAATTCTAACGTGGCATGCCACCTAGATATATCTTATATCTCCTTCAAATCAGTGTTTTCATTACTTCAAAATTACTTCAGGCATATCACCTCTTAGTCTCTTGTCTTATGTTTCATACCTTTCAGCAATTGAATGTTTGGAAGCACTTGGAACTCCAGCATGCCACAGCATGTCACCCCTCTCGGGACTAGCTGATGTCAAATTTACTGTTTAAATGACTTTTAAGACATTAAACAAGTGAGTTAAAAGCCTGACAATCCTTTTGCGATGTTAATAAATCAAAAAAAAAAAAAAATGAAGATTCTGACAGCTGCCTAGAACTTTCAACTTCATGCACTGTAGTCTGCAGTTCTACAGTTGCACCAACGCTTTACCTTGGAAATAACTGGTGCTAGTTCTTATGACCTATTCAAACAGCAGGGTCCCACAGTCCCTTTTTAGTGTCAATTCTAACGTGGCATGCCACCTAGATATATCTTATATCTCCTTCAAATCAGTGTTTTCATTACTTCAAAATTACTTCAGGCATCTCACCTCTTAGTCTCTTGTCTTAAGTTTCATACCTTGCAGCAATTGAATGTTAGGAAGCACTTGAAACTCCAGCATGCCACAGCATGTCACCCCTCTCGGGACTAGCTGATGTCAAATTTACTGTTTAAATAACTTTTAAGACATTAAACAAGTGAGGTAAAAGCCTGACAATCCTTTTGCGATGTTAATAAATCAAATTAAAAAAAATAAGGTTTCTGACAGCTGTCTAGAACTTTCAACCGCAAGCACTGTAGTCTGCAGTTCTACAGAGGCAGCAACACTTTACATTGGGAATATCTGGTGCTAGTTCTTATGACCTATTCAAACAGCAGGGTCCCATAGTCCCTTTTCAGTGTCAATTCTAACATGGCATTCCACCTAGATATGTCTTATATCTCCTTCAAATCAGTGTTTTCATTGCTTCAAAATTACTTCAGGCATCTCACCTCTTAGTCTCTTGTTTTATGTTTCATACCTTTCAGCAATTGAATGTTTGGAAGCACTTGGAACTCCAGCATGCCACAGCATGTCACCCCTCTCGGGACTAGCTGATGTCAAATCTACTGTTTAAATGACTTTTAAGATATTAAACAAGTGAGTTAAAAGCCTGACAATCCTTTTGCGATGTTAATAAATCAAAAAAAAAAAATAAAGATTCTGACAGCTGCCTAGAACTTTCACCCTCATGCACTGTATTCTGCAGTTCTACAGTTGCACCAACGCTTTATACTGGAAATTTC
This sequence comes from Ambystoma mexicanum, assembly GCF_040938575.1. Lineage (NCBI taxonomy): Eukaryota > Metazoa > Chordata > Amphibia > Caudata > Ambystomatidae > Ambystoma > Ambystoma mexicanum. The sequence goes on along the minus strand of NC_090928.1, from coordinate 498,918,175 downwards.
TGGTACCTGTTCTTATGACCTATTTAAACAGCAGGGTCCCACAGTCCCTTTTCAGTGTCAATTCTAACGTGGCATGCCACCTAGATATATCTTATATCTCCTTCAAATCAGTGTTTTCATTACTTCAAAATTACTTCAGGCATCTCACCTCTTAGTCTCTTGTCTTATGTTTCATACCTTTCAGCAATTGAATGTTTGGAAGCACTTGGAACGCCAGCATGCCACAGCATGTCACCCCTCTCGGGACTAGCTGATGTCAAATTTACTGTTTAAATGACTTTTAAGACATTAAACAAGTGAGTTAAAAGCCTGACAATCCTTTTGCGATGTTAATAAATCAAAAAAAAAAAAAAATGAAGATTCTGAGGGCTGCCTAGAACTTTCAACCTCATGCACTGTAGTCTGCAGTTGTACAGTTGCACCAACCCTTTACATTGGAAATTTCTGGTGCTAGTTCTTATGACCTATTCAAACAGCAGGGTCCCACAGTCCCTTTTCAGTGTCAATTCTAACGTGGCATGCCACCTAGATATATCTTATATCTCCTTCAAATCAGTGTTTTCATTACTTCAAAATTACTTCAGGCATCTCACCTCTTAGTCTCTTGTTTTATGTTTCATACCTTTCAGCAATTGAATGTTTGGAAGCACTTGGAACTCCAGCATGCCACAGCATGTCACCCCTCTCGGGACTAGCTGATGTCAAATTTACTGTTTAAATGACTTTTAAGACATTAAACAAGTGAGTTAAAAGCCTGACAATCCTTTTGCGATGTTAATAAATCAAAAAAAAAAAAAATGAAGATTCTGACAGCTGCCTAGAACTTTCAACTTCATGCACTGTAGTCTGCAGTTCTACAGTTGCACCAACGCTTTACCTTGGAAATATCTGGTGCTAGTTCTTATGACCTATTCAAACAGCAGGGTCCCACAGTCCCTTTTTAGTGTCAATTCTAACATGGCATGCCACCTAGATATGCTTATATCTCCTTCAAATCAGTGTTTTCATTGCTTCAAAATTACTTCAGGCATCTCACCTCTTAGTCTCTTGTTTTATGTTTCATACCTTTCAGCAATTGAATGTTTGGAAGCACTTGGAACTCCAGCATGCCACAGCATGTCACCCCTCTCGGGACTAGCTGATGTCAAGTTTACTGTTTAAATGACTTTTAAGACATTAAACAAGTGAGTTAAAAGCCTGACAATCCTTTTGCGATGTTAATAAATAAAAAAAAAAAAAAAATGAAGATTCTGACAGCTGCCTAGAACTTTCAACTTCATGCACTGTAGTCTGCAGTTCTACAGTTCACCAACGCTTTACATTGCAAATTTCTGGTGCTAGTTCTTATGACCTATTCAAACAGCAGGGTCCCACAGTCCCTTTTCAGTGTCAATTCTAACGTGGCATGCCACCTAGATATATCTTATATCTCCTTCAAATCAGTGTTTTCATTACTTCAAAATTACTTCAGGCATCTCACCTCTTAGTCTCTTGTCTTAAGTTTCATACCTTGCAGCAATTGAATGTTAGGAAGCACTTGAAACTCCAGCATGCCACAGCATGTCACCCCTCTCGGGACTAGCTGATGTCAAATTTACTGTTTAAATAACTTTTAAGACATTAAACAAGTGAGTTAAAAGCCTGACAATCCTTTTGCGATGTTAATAAATCAAATTAAAAAAAATAAGGTTTCTGACAGCTGTCTAGAACTTTCAACCGCAAGCACTGTAGTCTGCAGTTCTACAGAGGCAGCAACGCTTTACATTGGGAATATCTGGTGCTAGTTCTTATGACCTATTCAAACAGCAGGGTCCCATAGTCCCTTTTCAGTGTCAATTCTAACATGGCATTCCACCTAGATATGTCTTATATCTCCTTCAAATCAGTGTTTTCATTGCTTCAAAATTACTTCAGGCATCTCACCTCTTAGTCTCTTGTTTTATGTTTCATACCTTTCAGCAATTGAATGTTTGGAAGCACTTGGAACTCCAGCATGCCACAGCATGTCACCCCTCTCGGGACTAGCTGATGTCAAATCTACTGTTTAAATGACTTTTAAGATATTAAACAAGTGAGTTAAAAGCCTGACAATCCTTTTGCGATGTTAATAAATCAAAAAAAAAAATAAAGATTCTGACAGCTGCCTAGAACTTTCACCCTCATGCACTGTATTCTGCAGTTCTACAGTTGCACCAACGCTTTATACTGGAAATTTCTGGTACCTGTTCTTATGACCTATTTAAACAGCAGGGTCCCACAGTCCCTTTTCAGTGTCAATTCTAACGTGGCATGCCACCTAGATATATCTTATATCTCCTTCAAATCAGTGTTTTCATTACTTCAAAATTACTTCAGGCATCTCACCTCTTAGTCTCTTGTCTTATGTTTCATACCTTTCAGCAATTGAATGTTTGGAAGCACTTGGAACGCCAGCATGCCACAGCATGTCACCCCTCTCGGGACTAGCTGATGTCAAATTTACTGTTTAAATGACTTTTAAGACATTAAACAAGTGAGTTAAAAGCCTGACAATCCTTTTGCGATGTTAATAAATCAAAAAAAAAAAAATGAAGATTCTGACGGCTGCCTAGAACTTTCACCCTCATGCACTGTAGTCTGCAGTTCTACAGTTGCACCAACACTTTACCTTAGGAATTTCTGGTGCCAGTTCTTATGACCTATTCAAACAGCAGGGTCCCACAGTCCCTTTTTAGTGTCAATTCTAACGTGGCATGCCACCTAGATATGTCTTATATCTCCTTCAAATCAGTGTTTTCATTGCTTCAAAATTACTTCAGGCATCTCACCTCTTAGTCTCTTGTTTTATGTTTCATACCTTTCAGCAATTGAATGTTTGGAAGCACTTGGAACTCCAGCATGCCACAGCATGTCACCCCTCTCGGGACTAGCTGATGTCAAGTTTACTGTTTAAATGACTTTTAAGACATTAAACAAGTGAGTTAAAAGCCTGACAATCCTTTTGCGATGTTAATAAATCAAAAAAAAAAAAAAATGAAGATTCTGAGGGCTGCCTAGAACTTTCAACCTCATGCACTGTAGTCTGCAGTTGTACAGTTGCACCAACCCTTTACATTGGAAATTTCTGGTGCTAGTTCTTATGACCTATTCAAACAGCAGGGTCCCACAGTCCCTTTTCAGTGTCAATTCTAACGTGGCATGCCACCTAGATATATCTTATATCTCCTTCAAATCAGTGTTTTCATTACTTCAAAATTACTTCAGGTATCTCACCTCTTAGTCTCTTGTTTTATGTTTCATACCTTTCAGCAATTGAATGTTTGGAAGCACTTGGAACTCCAGCATGCCACAGCATGTCACCCCTCTCGGGACTAGCTGATGTCAAATTTACTGTTTAAATGACTTTTAAGACATTAAACAAGTGAGTTAAAAGCCTGACAATCCTTTTGCGATGTTAATAAATCAAAAAAAAAAAAAAATGAAGATTCTGACAGCTGCCTAGAACTTTCGACTTCATGCACTGTAGTCTGCAGTTCTACAGTTGCACCAACGCTTTACATTGGAAGTTTCTGGTGCTAGTTCTTATGACCTATTCAAACAGCAGGGTCCCACAGTCCCTTTTCAGTGTCAATTCTAACGTGGCATGCCACCTAGATATATCTTATATCTCCTTCAAATCAGTGTTTTCATTACTTCAAAATTACTTCAGGCATCTCACCTCTTAGTCTCTTGTCTTAAGTTTCATACCTTGCAGCAATTGAATGTTAGGAAGCACTTGAAACTCCAGCATGCCACAGCATGTCACCCCTCTCGGGACTAGCTGATGTCAAATTTACTGTTTAAATAACTTTTAAGACATTAAACAAGTGAGTTAAAAGCCTGACAATCCTTTTGCGATGTTAATAAATCAAATTAAAAAAAATAAGGTTTCTGACAGCTGTCTAGAACTTTCAACCGCAAGCACTGTAGTCTGCAGTTCTACAGAGGCAGCAACGCTTTACATTGGGAATATCTGGTGCTAGTTCTTATGACCTATTCAAACAGCAGGGTCCCATAGTCCCTTTTCAGTGTCAATTCTAACATGGCATTCCACCTAGATATGTCTTATATCTCCTTCAAATCAGTGTTTTCATTGCTTCAAAATTACTTCAGGCATCTCACCTCTTAGTCTCTTGTTTTATGTTTCATACCTTTCAGCAATTGAATGTTTGGAAGCACTTGGAACTCCAGCATGCCACAGCATGTCACCCCTCTCGGGACTAGCTGATGTCAAATCTACTGTTTAAATGACTTTTAAGACATTAAACAAGTGAGTTAAAAGCCAGACAATCCTTTTGCGATGTTAATAAATCAAAAAAAAAAAATAAAGATTCTGACAGCTGCCTAGAACTTTCACCCTCATGCACTGTATTCTGCAGTTCTACAGTTGCACCAACGCTTTATACTGGAAATTTCTGGTACCTGTTCTTATGACCTATTTAAACAGCAGGGTCCCACAGTCCCTTTTCAGTGTCAATTCTAACGTGGCATGCCACCTAGATATATCTTATATCTCCTTCAAATCAGTGTTTTCATTACTTCAAAATTACTTCAGGCATCTCACCTCTTAGTCTCTTGTCTTATGTTTCATACCTTTCAGCAATTGAATGTTTGGAAGCACTTGGAACGCCAGCATGCCACAGCATGTCACCCCTCTCGGGACTAGCTGATGTCAAATTTACTGTTTAAATGACTTTTAAGACATTAAACAAGTGAGTTAAAAGCCTGACAATCCTTTTGCGATGTTAATAAATCAAAAAAAAAAAAATGAAGATTCTGACGGCTGCCTAGAACTTTCACCCTCATGCACTGTAGTCTGCAGTTCTACAGTTGCACCAACACTTTACCTTAGGAATTTCTGGTGCCAGTTCTTATGACCTATTCAAACAGCAGGGTCCCACAGTCCCTTTTTAGTGTCAATTCTAACGTGGCATGCCACCTAGATATGTCTTATATCTCCTTCAAATCAGTGTTTTCATTGCTTCAAAATTACTTCAGGCATCTCACCTCTTAGTCTCTTGTTTTATGTTTCATACCTTTCAGCAATTGAATGTTTGGAAGCACTTGGAACTCCAGCATGCCACAGCATGTCACCCCTCTCGGGACTAGCTGATGTCAAGTTTACTGTTTAAATGACTTTTAAGACATTAAACAAGTGAGTTAAAAGCCTGACAATCCTTTTGCGATGTTAATAAATCAAAAAAAAAAAAAAATGAAGATTCTGAGGGCTGCCTAGAACTTTCAACCTCATGCACTGTAGTCTGCAGTTGTACAGTTGCACCAACCCTTTACATTGGAAATTTCTGGTGCTAGTTCTTATGACCTATTCAAACAGCAGGGTCCCACAGTCCCTTTTCAGTGTCAATTCTAACGTGGCATGCCACCTAGATATATCTTATATCTCCTTCAAATCAGTGTTTTCATTACTTCAAAATTACTTCAGGCATCTCACCTCTTAGTCTCTTGTCTTATGTTTCATACCTTTCAGCAATTGAATGTTTGGAAGCACTTGGAACTCCAGCATGCCACAGCATGTCACCCCTCTCGGGACTAGCTGATGTCAAATTTACTGTTTAAATGACTTTTAAGACATTAAACAAGTGAGTTAAAAGCCTGACAATCCTTTTGCGATGTTAATAAATCAAAAAAAAAAAAAAATGAAGATTCTGACAGCTGCCTAGAACTTTCACCCTCATGCACTGTAGTCTGCAGTTCTACAGTTGCACCAACACTTTACCTTAGGAATTTCTGGTGCCAGTTCTTATGACCTATTCAAACAGCAGGGTCCCACAGTCCCTTTTTAGTGTCAATTCTAACGTGGCATGCCACCTAGATATGTCTTATATCTCCTTCAAATCAGTGTTTTCATTGCTTCAAAATTACTTCAGGCATCTCACCTCTTAGTCTCTTGTTTTATGTTTCATACCTTTCAGCAATTGAATGTTTGGAAGCACTTGGAACTCCAGCATGCCACAGCATGTCACCCCTCTCGGGACTAGCTGATGTCAAGTTTACTGTTTAAATGACTTTTAAGACATTAAACAAGTGAGTTAAAAGCCTGACAATCCTTTTGCGATGTTAATAAATCAAAAAAAAAAAAAAATGAAGATTCTGAGGGCTGCCTAGAACTTTCAACCTCATGCACTGTAGTCTGCAGTTGTACAGTTGCACCAACCCTTTACATTGGAAATTTCTGGTGCTAGTTCTCATGACCTATTCAAACAGCAGGGTCCCACAATCCCTTTTCAGTGTCAATTCTAACGTGGCATGCCACCTAGATATATCTTATATCTCCTTCAAATCAGTGTTTTCATTACTTCAAAATTACTTCAGGCATCTCACCTCTTAGTCTCTTGTTTTATGTTTCATACCTTTCAGCAATTGAATGTTTGGAAGCACTTGGAACTCCAGCATGCCACAGCATGTCACCCCTCTCGGGACTAGCTGATGTCAAATTTACTGTTTAAATGACTTTTAAGACATTAAACAAGTGAGTTAAAAGCCTGACAATCCTTTTGCGATGTTAATAAATCAAAAAAAAAAAAAATGAAGATTCTGACAGCTGCCTAGAACTTTCAACTTCATGCACTGTAGTCTGCAGTTCTACAGTTGCACCAACGCTTTACCTTGGAAATATCTGGTGCTAGTTCTTATGACCTATTCAAACAGCAGGGTCCCACAGTCCCTTTTTAGTGTCAATTCTAACTTGGCATGCCACCTAGATATGTCTTATATCTCCTTCAAATCAGTGTTTTCATTGCTTCAAAATTACTTCAGGCATCTCACCTCTTAGTCTCTTGTTTTATGTTTCATACCTTTCAGCAATTGAATGTTTGGAAGCACTTGGAACTCCAGCATGCCACAGCATGTCACCCCTCTCGGGACTAGCTGATGTCAAATTTACTGTTTAAATGACTTTTAAGACATTAAACAAGTGAGTTAAAAGCCTGACAATCCTTTTGCGATGTTAATAAATCAAAAAAAAAAAAAAATGAAGATTCTGACAGCTGCCTAGAACTTTCAACTTCATGCACTGTAGTCTGCAGTTCTACAGTTGCACCAACGCTTTACATTGGAAGTTTCTGGTGCTAGTTCTTATGACCTATTCAAACAGCAGGGTCCCACAGTCCCTTTTCAGTGTCAATTCTAACGTGGCATGCCACCTAGATATATCTTATATCTCCTTCAAATCAGTGTTTTCATTACTTCAAAATTACTTCAGGCATCTCACCTCTTAGTCTCTTGTCTTAAGTTTCATACCTTGCAGCAATTGAATGTTAGGAAGCACTTGAAACTCCAGCATGCCACAGCATGTCACCCCTCTCGGGACTAGCTGATGTCAAATTTACTGTTTAAATAACTTTTAAGACATTAAACAAGTGAGTTAAAAGCCTGACAATCCTTTTGCGATGTTAATAAATCAAATTAAAAAAAATAAGGTTTCTGACAGCTGTCTAGAACTTTCAACCGCAAGCACTGTAGTCTGCAGTTCTACAGAGGCAGCAACGCTTTACCTTGGAAATATCTGGTGCTAGTTCTTATGACCTATTCAAACAGCAGGGTCCCACAGTCCCTTTTTAGTGTCAATTCTAACATGGCATGCCACCTAGATATGCTTATATCTCCTTCAAATCAGTGTTTTCATTGCTTCAAAATTACTTCAGGCATCTCACCTCTTAGTCTCTTGTTTTATGTTTCATACCTTTCAGCAATTGAATGTTTGGAAGCACTTGGAACTCCAGCATGCCACAGCATGTCACCCCTCTCGGGACTAGCTGATGTCAAATTTACTGTTTAAATAACTTTTAAGACATTAAACAAGTGAGTTAAAAGCCTGACAATCCTTTTGTGATGTTAATAAATCAAATTAAAAAAAAAGAGGATAGGATTCTGACAGCTGCCTAGAACTTTCAACTTCATGCACTGTAGTCTGCAGTTCTACAGTTGCACCAACGCTTTACCTTGGAAATATCTGGTGCTAGTTCTTATGACCTATTCAAACAGCAGGGTCCCACAGTCCCTTTTTAGTGTCAATTCTAACGTGGCATGCCACCTAGATATGTCTTATATCTCCTTCAAATCAGTGTTTTCATTGCTTCAAAATTACTTCAGGCATCTCACCTCTTAGTCTCTTGTTTTATGTTTCATACCTTTCAGCAATTGAATGTTTGGAAGCACTTGGAACTCCAGCATGCCACAGCATGTCACCCCTCTCGGGACTAGCTGATGTCAAATTTACTGTTTAAATAACTTTTAAGACATTAAACAAGTGAGTTAAAAGCCTGACAATCCTTTTGTGATGTTAATAAATCAAATTAAAAAAAAAGAGGATAGGATTCTGACAGCTGCCTAGAACTTTCAACTTCATGCAATGTAGTCTGCAGTTCTACAGTTGCACCAACGCTTTACCCTGGAAATATCTGGTGCTAGTTCTTATGACCTATTCAAACAGCAGGGTCCCACAGTCCCTTTTTAGTGTCAATTCTAACGTGGCATGCCACCTAGATATGTCTTATATCTCCTTCAAATCAGTGTTTTCATTGCTTCAAAATTACTTCAGGCATCTCACCTCTTAGTCTCTTGTTTTATGTTTCATACCTTTCAGCAATTGAATGTTTGGAAGCACTTGGAACTCCAGCATGCCACAGCATGTCACCCCTCTCGGGACTAGCTGATGTCAAATTTACTGTTTAAATAACTTTTAAGACATTAAACAAGTGAGTTAAAAGCCTGACAATCCTTTTGTGATGTTAATAAATCAAATTAAAAAAAAAGAGGATAGGATTCTGACAGCTGCCTAGAACTTTCAACTTCATGCACTGTAGTCTGCAGTTCTACAGTTGCACCAACGCTTTACCTTGGAAATATCTGGTGCTAGTTCTTATGACCTATTCAAACAGCAGGGTCCCACAGTCCCTTTTTAGTGTCAATTCTAACGTGGCATACCACCTAGATATGTCTTATATCTCCTTCAAATCAGTGTTTTCATTGCTTCAAAATTACTTCAGGCATCTCACCTCTTAGTCTCTTGTTTTATGTTTCATACCTTTCAGCAATTGAATGTTTGGAAGCACTTGGAACTCCAGCATGCCACAGCATGTCACCCCTCTCGGGACTAGCTGATGTCAAATTTACTGTTTAAATAACTTTTAAGACATTAAACAAGTGAGTTAAAAGCCTGACAATCCTTTTGTGATGTTAATAAATCAAATTAAAAAAAAAGAGGATAGGATTCTGACAGCTGCCTAGAACTTTCAACTTCATGCAATGTAGTCTGCAGTTCTACAGTTGCACCAACGCTTTACCCTGGAAATATCTGGTGCTAGTTCTTATGACCTATTCAAACAGCAGGGTCCCACAGTCCCTTTTTAGTGTCAATTCTAACGTGGCATGCCACCTAGATATGTCTTATATCTCCTTCAAATCAGTGTTTTCATTGCTTCAAAATTACTTCAGGCATCTCACCTCTTAGTCTCTTGTTTTATGTTTCATACCTTTCAGCAATTGAATGTTTGGAAGCACTTGGAACTCCAGCATGCCACAGCATGTCACCCCTCTCGGGACTAGCTGATGTCAAGTTTACTGTTTAAATGACTTTTAAGACATTAAACAAGTGAGTTAAAAGCCTGACAATCCTTTTGCGATGTTAATAAATCAAAAAAAAAAAAATGAAGATTCTGACGGCTGCCTAGAACTTTCACCCTCATGCACTGTAGTCTGCAGTTCTACAGTTGCACCAACACTTTACCTTAGGAATTTCTGGTGCCAGTTCTTATGACCTATTCAAACAGCAGGGTCCCACAGTCCCTTTTTAGTGTCAATTCTAACGTGGCATGCCACCTAGATATGTCTTATATCTCCTTCAAATCAGTGTTTTCATTGCTTCAAAATTACTTCAGGCATCTCACCTCTTAGTCTCTTGTTTTATGTTTCATACCTTTCAGCAATTGAATGTTTGGAAGCACTTGGAACTCCAGCATGCCACAGCATGTCACCCCTCTCGGGACTAGCTGATGTCAAATTTACTGTTTAAATAACTTTTAAGACATTAAACAAGTGAGTTAAAAGCCTGACAATCCTTTTGTGATGTTAATAAATCAAATTAAAAAAAAAGAGGATAGGATTCTGACAGCTGCCTAGAACTTTCAACTTCATGCAATGTAGTCTGCAGTTCTACAGTTGCACCAACGCTTTACCCTGGAAATATCTGGTGCTAGTTCTTATGACCTATTCAAACAGCAGGGTCCCACAGTCCCTTTTTAGTGTCAATTCTAACGTGGCATGCCACCTAGATATGTCTTATATCTCCTTCAAATCAGTGTTTTCATTGCTTCAAAATTACTTCAGGCATCTCACCTCTTAGTCTCTTGTTTTATGTTTCATACCTTTCAGCAATTGAATGTTTGGAAGCACTTGGAACTCCAGCATGCCACAGCATGTCACCCCTCTCGGGACTAGCTGATGTCAAATTTACTGTTTAAATAACTTTTAAGACATTAAACAAGTGAGTTAAAAGCCTGACAATCCTTTTGTGATGTTAATATATCAAATTAAAAAAAAAGAGGATAGGATTCAGACAGCTGCCTAGAACTTTCAACTTCATGCACTGTAGTCTGCAGTTCTACAGTTGCACCAACGCTTTACCTTGGAAATATCTGGTGCTAGTTCTTATGACCTATTCAAACAGCAGGGTCCCACAGTCCCTTTTTAGTGTCAATTCTAACGTGGCATACCACCTAGATATGTCTTATATCTCCTTCAAATCAGTGTTTTCATTGCTTCAAAATTACTTCAGGCATCTCACCTCTTAGTCTCTTGTTTTATGTTTCATACCTTTCAGCAATTGAATGTTTGGAAGCACTTGGAACTCCAGCATGCCACAGCATGTCACCCCTCTCGGGACTAGCTGATGTCAAATTTACTGTTTAAATAACTTTTAAGACATTAAACAAGTGAGTTAAAAGCCTGACAATCCTTTTGTGATGTTAATAAATCAAATTAAAAAAAAAGAGGATAGGATTCTGACAGCTGCCTAGAACTTTCAACTTCATGCAATGTAGTCTGCAGTTCTACAGTTGCACCAACGCTTTACCCTGGAAATATCTGGTGCTAGTTCTTATGACCTATTCAAACAGCAGGGTCCCACAGTCCCTTTTTAGTGTCAATTCTAACGTGGCATGCCACCTAGATATGTCTTATATCTCCTTCAAATCAGTGTTTTCATTGCTTCAAAATTACTTCAGGCATCTCACCTCTTAGTCTCTTGTTTTATGTTTCATACCTTTCAGCAATTGAATGTTTGGAAGCACTTGGAACTCCAGCATGCCACAGCATGTCACCCCTCTCGGGACTAGCTGATGTCAAGTTTACTGTTTAAATGACTTTTAAGACATTAAACAAGTGAGTTAAAAGCCTGACAATCCTTTTGCGATGTTAATAAATCAAAAAAAAAAAAATGAAGATTCTGACGGCTGCCTAGAACTTTCACCCTCATGCACTGTAGTCTGCAGTTCTACAGTTGCACCAACACTTTACCTTAGGAATTTCTGGTGCCAGTTCTTATGACCTATTCAAACAGCAGGGTCCCACAGTCCCTTTTTAGTGTCAATTCTAACGTGGCATGCCACCTAGATATGTCTTATATCTCCTTCAAATCAGTGTTTTCATTGCTTCAAAATTACTTCAGGCATCTCACCTCTTAGTCTCTTGTTTTATGTTTCATACCTTTCAGCAATTGAATGTTTGGAAGCACTTGGAACTCCAGCATGCCACAGCATGTCACCCCTCTCGGGACTAGCTGATGTCAAGTTTACTGTTTAAATGACTTTTAAGACATTAAACAAGTGAGTTAAAAGCCTGACAATCCTTTTGCGATGTTAATAAATCAAAAAAAAAAAAAAATGAAGATTCTGAGGGCTGCCTAGAACTTTCAACCTCATGCACTGTAGTCTGCAGTTGTACAGTTGCACCAACCCTTTACATTGGAAATTTCTGGTGCTAGTTCTTATGACCTATTCAAACAGCAGGGTCCCACAATCCCTTTTTAGTGTCAATTCTAACGTGGCATGCCACCTAGATATGTCTTATATCTCCTTCAAATCAGTGTTTTCATTGCTTCAAAATTACTTCAGGCATCTCACCTCTTAGTCTCTTGTTTTATGTTTCATACCTTTCAGCAATTGAATGTTTGGAAGCACTTGGAACTCCAGCATGCCACAGCATGTCACCCCTCTCGGGACTAGCTGATGTCAAATTTACTGTTTAAATGACTTTTAAGACATTAAACAAGTGAGTTAAAAGCCTGACAATCCTTTTGCGATGTTAATAAATCAAAAAAAAAAAAAATGAAGATTCTGACAGCTGCCTAGAACTTTCAACTTCATGCACTGTAGTCTGCAGTTCTACAGTTGCACCAACGCTTTACCTTGGAAATATCTGGTGCTAGTTCTTATGACCTATTCAAACAGCAGGGTCCCACAGTCCCTTTTTAGTGTCAATTCTAACTTGGCATGCCACCTAGATATGTCTTATATCTCCTTCAAATCAGTGTTTTCATTGCTTCAAAATTACTTCAGGCATCTCACCTCTTAGTCTCTTGTTTTATGTTTCATACCTTTCAGCAATTGAATGTTTGGAAGCACTTGGAACTCCAGCATGCCACAGCATGTCACCCCTCTCGGGACTAGCTGATGTCAAATTTACTGTTTAAATGACTTTTAAGACATTAAACAAGTGAGTTAAAAGCCTGACAATCCTTTTGCGATGTTAATAAATCAAAAAAAAAAAAAAATGAAGATTCTGACAGCTGCCTAGAACTTTCAACTTCATGCACTGTAGTCTGCAGTTCTACAGTTGCACCAACGCTTTACATTGGAAGTTTCTGGTGCTAGTTCTTATGACCTATTCAAACAGCAGGGTCCCACAGTCCCTTTTCAGTGTCAATTCTAACGTGGCATGCCACCTAGATATATCTTATATCTCCTTCAAATCAGTGTTTTCATTACTTCAAAATTACTTCAGGCATCTCACCTCTTAGTCTCTTGTCTTAAGTTTCATACCTTGCAGCAATTGAATGTTAGGAAGCACTTGAAACTCCAGCATGCCACAGCATGTCACCCCTCTCGGGACTAGCTGATGTCAAATTTACTGTTTAAATAACTTTTAAGACATTAAACAAGTGAGTTAAAAGCCTGACAATCCTTTTGCGATGTTAATAAATCAAATTAAAAAAAATAAGGTTTCTGACAGCTGTCTAGAACTTTCAACCGCAAGCACTGTAGTCTGCAGTTCTACAGAGGCAGCAACGCTTTACCTTGGAAATATCTGGTGCTAGTTCTTATGACCTATTCAAACAGCAGGGTCCCACAGTCCCTTTTTAGTGTCAATTCTAACATGGCATGCCACCTAGATATGCTTATATCTCCTTCAAATCAGTGTTTTCATTGCTTCAAAATTACTTCAGGCATCTCACCTCTTAGTCTCTTGTTTTATGTTTCATACCTTTCAGCAATTGAATGTTTGGAAGCACTTGGAACTCCAGCATGCCACAGCATGTCACCCCTCTCGGGACTAGCTGATGTCAAATTTACTGTTTAAATAACTTTTAAGACATTAAACAAGTGAGTTAAAAGCCTGACAATCCTTTTGTGATGTTAATAAATCAAATTAAAAAAAAAGAGGATAGGATTCTGACAGCTGCCTAGAACTTTCAACTTCATGCACTGTAGTCTGCAGTTCTACAGTTGCACCAACGCTTTACCTTGGAAATATCTGGTGCTAGTTCTTATGACCTATTCAAACAGCAGGGTCCCACAGTCCCTTTTTAGTGTCAATTCTAACGTGGCATGCCACCTAGATATGTCTTATATCTCCTTCAAATCAGTGTTTTCATTGCTTCAAAATTACTTCAGGCATCTCACCTCTTAGTCTCTTGTTTTATGTTTCATACCTTTCAGCAATTGAATGTTTGGAAGCACTTGGAACTCCAGCATGCCACAGCATGTCACCCCTCTCGGGACTAGCTGATGTCAAATTTACTGTTTAAATAACTTTTAAGACATTAAACAAGTGAGTTAAAAGCCTGACAATCCTTTTGTGATGTTAATAAATCAAATTAAAAAAAAAGAGGATAGGATTCTGACAGCTGCCTAGAACTTTCAACTTCATGCAATGTAGTCTGCAGTTCTACAGTTGCACCAACGCTTTACCCTGGAAATATCTGGTGCTAGTTCTTATGACCTATTCAAACAGCAGGGTCCCACAGTCCCTTTTTAGTGTCAATTCTAACGTGGCATGCCACCTAGATATGTCTTATATCTCCTTCAAATCAGTGTTTTCATTGCTTCAAAATTACTTCAGGCATCTCACCTCTTAGTCTCTTGTTTTATGTTTCATACCTTTCAGCAATTGAATGTTTGGAAGCACTTGGAACTCCAGCATGCCACAGCATGTCACCCCTCTCGGGACTAGCTGATGTCAAATTTACTGTTTAAATAACTTTTAAGACATTAAACAAGTGAGTTAAAAGCCTGACAATCCTTTTGTGATGTTAATAAATCAAATTAAAAAAAAAGAGGATAGGATTCTGACAGCTGCCTAGAACTTTCAACTTCATGCACTGTAGTCTGCAGTTCTACAGTTGCACCAACGCTTTACCTTGGAAATATCTGGTGCTAGTTCTTATGACCTATTCAAACAGCAGGGTCCCACAGTCCCTTTTTAGTGTCAATTCTAACGTGGCATACCACCTAGATATGTCTTATATCTCCTTCAAATCAGTGTTTTCATTGCTTCAAAATTACTTCAGGCATCTCACCTCTTAGTCTCTTGTTTTATGTTTCATACCTTTCAGCAATTGAATGTTTGGAAGCACTTGGAACTCCAGCATGCCACAGCATGTCACCCCTCTCGGGACTAGCTGATGTCAAATTTACTGTTTAAATAACTTTTAAGACATTAAACAAGTGAGTTAAAAGCCTGACAATCCTTTTGTGATGTTAATAAATCAAATTAAAAAAAAAGAGGATAGGATTCTGACAGCTGCCTAGAACTTTCAACTTCATGCAATGTAGTCTGCAGTTCTACAGTTGCACCAACGCTTTACCCTGGAAATATCTGGTGCTAGTTCTTATGACCTATTCAAACAGCAGGGTCCCACAGTCCCTTTTTAGTGTCAATTCTAACGTGGCATGCCACCTAGATATGTCTTATATCTCCTTCAAATCAGTGTTTTCATTGCTTCAAAATTACTTCAGGCATCTCACCTCTTAGTCTCTTGTTTTATGTTTCATACCTTTCAGCAATTGAATGTTTGGACGCACTTGGAACTCCAGCATGCCACAGCATGTCACCCCTCTCGGGACTAGCTGATGTCAAATTTACTGTTTAAATGACTTTTAAGACATTAAACAAGTGAGTTAAAAGCCTGACAATCCTTTTGCGATGTTAATAAATCAAAAAAAAAAAAAATGAAGATTCTGAGGGCTGCCTAGAATTTTCAACTTCATGCACTGTAGTCTGCAGTTCTACAGTTGCACCAACACTTTACCTTAGGAATTTCTGGTGCCAGTTCTTATGACCTATTCAAACAGCAGGGTCCCACAGTCCCTTTTTAGTGTCAATTCTAACGTGGCATGCCACCTAGATATGTCTTATATCTCCTTCAAATCAGTGTTTTCATTGCTTCAAAATTACTTCAGGCATCTCACCTCTTAGTCTCTTGTTTTATGTTTCATACCTTTCAGCAATTGAATGTTTGGAAGCACTTGGAACTCCAGCATGCCACAGCATGTCACCCCTCTCGGGACTAGCTGATGTCAAGTTTACTGTTTAAATGACTTTTAAGACATTAAACAAGTGAGTTAAAAGCCTGACAATCCTTTTGCGATGTTAATAAATCAAAAAAAAAAAAAAATGAAGATTCTGAGGGCTGCCTAGAACTTTCAACCTCATGCACTGTAGTCTGCAGTTGTACAGTTGCACCAACCCTTTACATTGGAAATTTCTGGTGCTAGTTCTTATGACCTATTCAAACAGCAGGGTCCCACAGTCCCTTTTCAGTGTCAATTCTAACGTGGCATGCCACCTAGATATATCTTATATCTCCTTCAAATCAGTGTTTTCATTACTTCAAAATTACTTCAGGCATCGCACCTCTTAGTCTCTTGTCTTATGTTTCATACCTTTCAGCAATTGAATGTTTGGAAGCACTTGGAACTCCAGCATGCCACAGCATGTCACCCCTCTCGGGACTAGCTGATGTCAAATTTACTGTTTAAATGACTTTTAAGACATTAAACAAGTGAGTTAAAAGCCTGACAATCCTTTTGCGATGTTAATAAATCAAAAAAAAAAAAAAATGAAGATTCTGACAGCTGCCTAGAACTTTCAACTTCATGCACTGTAGTCTGCAGTTCTACAGTTGCACCAACGCTTTACCTTGGAAATTTCTGGTACCAGTCCTCATAACCTATTCAAACAGCAGGGTCCCACAGTCCCTTTTCAGTGTCAATTCTAACGTGGCATGCCACCTAGATATATCTTATATCTCCTTCAAATCAGTGTTTTCATTACTTCAAAATTACTTCAGGCATCTCACCTCTTAGTCTCTTGTTTTATGTTTCATACCTTTCAGCAATTGAATGTTTGGAAGCACTTGGAACTCCAGCATGCCACAGCATGTCACCCCTCTCGGGACTAGCTGATGTCAAATTTACTGTTTAAATAACTTTTAAGACATTAAACAAGTGAGTTAAAAGCCTGACAATCCTTTTGTGATGTTAATAAATCAAATTAAAAAAAAAGAGGATAGGATTCTGACAGCTGCCTAGAACTTTCAACTTCATGCACTGTAGTCTGCAGTTCTACAGTTGCACCAACGCTTTACCTTGGAAATTTCTGGTACCAGTCCTCATAACCTATTCAAACAGCAGGGTCCCACAGTCCCTTTTCAGTGTCAATTCTAACATGGCATGCCACCTAGATATATCTTATATCTCCTTCAAATCAGTGTTTTCATTACTTCAAAATTACTTCAGGCATCTCACCTCTTAGTCTCTTGTCTTATGTTTCATATCTTTCAGCAATTGAATGTTTGGAAGCACTTGGAACGCCAGCATGCCACAGCATGTCACCCCTCTCGGGACTAGCTGATGTCAAATTTACTGTTTAAATGACTTTTAAAACATTAAACAAGTGAGTTAAAAGCCTGACAATCCTTTTGTGATGTTAATAAATCAAATTTTAAAAAAAAGAGGATAGGATTCTGACAGCTGCCTAGAACTTTCAACTTCATGCACTGTAGTCTGCAGTTCTACAGTTGCACCAACGCTTTACCTTGGAAATATCTGGTGCTAGTCCTTATGACCTATTCAAACAGCAGGGTCCCACAGTCCCTTTTTAGTGTCAATTCTAACATGGCATGCCACCTAGATATGCTTATATCTCCTTCAAATCAGTGTTTTCATTGCTTCAAAATTACTTCAGGCATCTCACCTCTTAGTCTCTTGTTTTATGTTTCATACCTTTCAGCAATTGAATGTTTGGAAGCACTTGGAACTCCAGCATGCCACAGCATGTCACCCCTCTCGGGACTAGCTGATGTCAAGTTTACTGTTTAAATGACTTTTAAGACATTAAACAAGTGAGTTAAAAGCCTGACAATCCTTTTGCGATGTTAATAAATCAAAAAAAAAAAAATGAAGATTCTGAGGGCTGCCTAGAACTTTCAACCTCATGCACTGTAGTCTGCAGTTGTACAGTTGCACCAACCCTTTACAATGGAAATTTCTGGTGCTAGTTCTTATGACCTATTCAAACAGCAGGGTCCCACAGTCCCTTTTCAGTGTCAATTCTAACGTGGCATGCCACCTAGATATATCTTATATCTCCTTCAAATCAGTGTTTTCATTACTTCAAAATTACTTCAGGCATATCACCTCTTAGTCTCTTGTCTTATGTTTCATACCTTTCAGCAATTGAATGTTTGGAAGCACTTGGAACTCCAGCATGCCACAGCATGTCACCCCTCTCGGGACTAGCTGATGTCAAATTTACTGTTTAAATGACTTTTAAGACATTAAACAAGTGAGTTAAAAGCCTGACAATCCTTTTGCGATGTTAATAAATCAAAAAAAAAAAAATGAAGATTCTGACAGCTGCCTAGAACTTTCAACTTCATGCACTGTAGTCTGCAGTTCTACAGTTGCACCAACGCTTTACCTTGGAAATATCTGGTGCTAGTTCTTATGACCTATTCAAACAGCAGGGTCCCACAGTCCCTTTTTAGTGTCAATTCTAACATGGCATGCCACCTAGATATGCTTATATCTCCTTCAAATCAGTGTTTTCATTGCTTCAAAATTACTTCAGGCATCTCACCTCTTAGTCTCTTGTTTTATGTTTCATACCTTTCAGCAATTGAATGTTTGGAAGCACTTGGAACTCCAGCATGCCACAGCATGTCACCCCTCTCGGGACTAGCTGATGTCAAATTTACTGTTTAAATAACTTTTAAGACATTAAACAAGTGAGTTAAAAGCCTGACAATCCTTTTGTGATGTTAATAAATCAAATTAAAAAAAAAGAGGATAGGATTCTGACAGCTGCCTAGAACTTTCAACTTCATGCACTGTAGTCTGCAGTTCTACAGTTGCACCAATGCTTTACCTTGGAAATATCTGGTGCTAGTTCTTATGACCTATTCAAACAGCAGGGTCCCACAGTCCCTTTTTAGTGTCAATTCTAACGTGGCATGCCACCTAGATATGTCTTATATCTCCTTCAAATCAGTGTTTTCATTGCTTCAAAATTACTTCAGGCATCTCACCTCTTAGTCTCTTGTTTTATGTTTCATACCTTTCAGCAATTGAATGTTTGGAAGCACTTGGAACTCCAGCATGCCACAGCATGTCACCCCTCTCGGGACTAGCTGATGTCAAGTTTACTGTTTAAATGACTTTTAAGACATTAAACAAGTGAGTTAAAAGCCTGACAATCCTTTTGCGATGTTAATAAATCAAAAAAAAAAAAAAATGAAGATTCTGAGGGCTGCCTAGAACTTTCAACCTCATGCACTGTAGTCTGCAGTTGTACAGTTGCACCAACCCTTTACATTGGAAATTTCTGGTGCTAGTTCTTATGACCTATTCAAACAGCAGGGTCCCACAGTCCCTTTTCAGTGTCAATTCTAACGTGGCATGCCACCTAGATATATCTTATATCTCCTTCAAATCAGTGTTTTCATTACTTCAAAATTACTTCAGGCATCTCACCTCTTAGTCTCTTGTCTTATGTTTCATACCTTTCAGCAATTGAATGTTTGGAAGCACTTGGAACTCCAGCATGCCACAGCATGTCACCCCTCTTGGGACTAGCTGATGTCAAATTTACTGTTTAAATGACTTTTAAGACATTAAACAAGTGAGTTAAAAGCCTGACAATCCTTTTGCGATGTTAATAAATCAAAAAAAAAAAAAATGAAAATTCTGACAGCTGCCTAGAACTTTCAACTTCATGCACTGTAGTCTGCAGTTCTACAGTTGCACCAACGCTTTACCTTGGAAATATCTGGTGCTAGTCTCTTGTTTTATGTTTCATACCTTTCAGCAATTGAATGTTTGGAAGCACTTGGAACTCCAGCATGCCACAGCATGTCACCCCTCTCGGGACTAGCTGATGTCAAATTTACTGTTTAAATGACTTTTAAGACATTAAACAAGTGAGTTAAAAGCCTGACAATCCTTTTGCGATGTTAATAAATCAAAAAAAAAAAAAAATGAAGATTCTGAGGGCTGCCTAGAACTTTCAACCTCATGCACTGTAGTCTGCAGTTGTACAGTTGCACCAACCCTTTACATTGGAAATTTCTGGTGCTAGTTCTTATGACCTATTCAAACAGCAGGGTCCCACAGTCCCTTTTCAGTGTCAATTCTAACGTGGCATGCCACCTAGATATATCTTATATCTCCTTCAAATCAGTGTTTTCATTACTTCAAAATTACTTCAGGCATCTCACCTCTTAGTCTCTTGTCTTATGTTTCATACCTTTCAGCAATTGAATGTTTGGAAGCACTTGGAACTCCAGCATGCCACAGCATGTCACCCCTCTCGGGACTAGCTGATGTCAAATTTACTGTTTAAATGACTTTTAAGACATTAAACAAGTGAGTTAAAAGCCTGACAATCCTTTTGCGATGTTAATAAATCAAAAAAAAACAAAAATGAAGATTCTGACAGCTGCCTAGAACTTTCTACTTCATGCACTGTAGTCTGCAGTTCTACAGTTGCACCAACGCTTTACCTTGGAAATATCTGGTGCTAGTTCTTATGACCTATTCAAACAGCAGGGTCCCACAGTCCCTTTTTAGTGTCAATTCTAACTTGGCATGCCACCTAGATATGTCTTATATCTCCTTCAAATCAGTGTTTTCATTGCTTCAAAATTACTTCAGGCATCTCACCTCTTAGTCTCTTGTTTTATGTTTCATACCTTTCAGCAATTGAATGTTTGGAAGCACTTGGAACTCCAGCATGCCACAGCATGTCACCCCTCTCGGGACTAGCTGATGTCAAATTTACTGTTTAAATGACTTTTAAGACATTAAACAAGTGAGTTAAAAGCCTGACAATCCTTTTGCGATGTTAATAAATCAAAAAAAAAAAAAAATGAAGATTCTGACAGCTGCCTAGAACTTTCAACTTCATGCACTGTAGTCTGCAGTTCTACAGCTGCACCAACGCTTTACATTGGAAGTTTCTGGTGCTAGTTCTCATGACCTATTCAAACAGCAGGGTCCCACAGTCCCTTTTCAGTGTCAATTCTAACGCGGCATGCCACCTAGATATATCTTATATCTCCTTCAAATCAGTGTTTTCATTACTTCAAAATTACTTCAGGCATCTCACCTCTTAGTCTCTTGTCTTAAGTTTCATACCTTGCAGCAATTGAATGTTAGGAAGCACTTGAAACTCCAGCATGCCACAGCATGTCACCCCTCTCGGGACTAGCTGATGTCAAATTTACTGTTTAAATAACTTTTAAGACATTAAACAAGTGAGTTAAAAGCCTGACAATCCTTTTGCGATGTTAATAAATCAAATTAAAAAAAATAAGGTTTCTGACAGCTGTCTAGAACTTTCAACCGCAAGCACTGTAGTCTGCAGTTCTACAGAGGCAGCAACGCTTTACATTGGGAATATCTGGTGCTAGTTCTTATGACCTATTCAAACAGCAGGGTCCCATAGTCCCTTTTCAGTGTCAATTCTAACATGGCATTCCACCTAGATATGTCTTATATCTCCTTCAAATCAGTGTTTTCATTGCTTCAAAATTACTTCAGGCATCTCACCTCTTAGTCTCTTGTTTTATGTTTCATACCTTTCAGCAATTGAATGTTTGGAAGCACTTGGAACTCCAGCATGCCACAGCATGTCACCCCTCTCGGGACTAGCTGATGTCAAATCTACTGTTTAAATGACTTTTAAGACATTAAACAAGTGAGTTAAAAGCCAGACAATCCTTTTGCGATGTTAATAAATCAAAAAAAAAAAATAAAGATTCTGACAGCTGCCTAGAACTTTCACCCTCATGCACTGTATTCCGCAGTTCTACAGTTGCACCAACGCTTTATACTGGAAATTTCTGGTACCTGTTCTTATGACCTATTCAAACAGCAGGGTCCCACAGTCCCTTTTCAGTGTCAATTCTAACGTGGCATGCCACCTAGATATATCTTATATCTCCTTCAAATCAGTGTTTTCATTACTTCAAAATTACTTCAGGCATCTCACCTCTTAGTCTCTTGTCTTATGTTTCATACCTTTCAGCAATTGAATGTTTGGAAGCACTTGGAACGCCAGCATGCCACAGCATGTCACCCCTCTCGGGACTAGCTGATGTCAAATTTACTGTTTAAATGACTTTTAAGACATTAAACAAGTGAGTTAAAAGCCTGACAATCCTTTTGCGATGTTAATAAATCAAAAAAAAAAAAATGAAGATTCTGACGGCTGCCTAGAACTTTCACCCTCATGCACTGTAGTCTGCAGTTCTACAGTTGCACCAACGCTTTACCTTGGAAATATCTGGTGCTAGTTCTTATGACCTATTCAAACAGCAGGGTCCCACAGTCCCTTTTTAGTGTCAATTCTAACGTGGCATGCCACCTAGATATGTCTTATATCTCCTTCAAATCAGTGTTTTCATTACTTCAAAATTACTTCAGGCATCTCACCTCTTAGTCTCTTGTTTTATGTTTCATACCTTTCAGCAATTGAATGTTTGGAAGCACTTGGAACTCCAGCATGCCACAGCATGTCACCCCTCTCGGGACTAGCTGATGTCAAATTTACTGTTTAAATGACTTTTAAGACATTAAACAAGTGAGTTAAAAGCCTGACAATCCTTTTGCGATGTTAATAAATCAAAAAAAAAAAAAATGAAGATTCTGACAGCTGCCTAGAACTTTCAACTTCATGCACTGTAGTCTGCAGTTCTACAGTTGCACCAACGCTTTACCTTGGAAATATCTGGTGCTAGTTCTTATGACCTATTCAAACAGCAGGGTCCCACAGTCCCTTTTTAGTGTCAATTCTAACATGGCATGCCACCTAGATATGCTTATATCTCCTTCAAATCAGTGTTTTCATTGCTTCAAAATTACTTCAGGCATCTCACCTCTTAGTCTCTTGTTTTATGTTTCATACCTTTCAGCAATTGAATGTTTGGAAGCACTTGGAACTCCAGCATGCCACAGCATGTCACCCCTCTCGGGACTAGCTGATGTCAAATTTACTGTTTAAATAACTTTTAAGACATTAAACAAGTGAGTTAAAAGCCTGACAATCCTTTTGTGATGTTAATAAATCAAATTAAAAAAAAAGAGGATAGGATTCTGACAGCTGCCTAGAACTTTCAACTTCATGCACTGTAGTCTGCAGTTCTACAGTTGCACCAATGCTTTACCTTGGAAATATCTGGTGCTAGTTCTTATGACCTATTCAAACAGCAGGGTCCCACAGTCCCTTTTTAGTGTCAATTCTAACGTGGCATGCCACCTAGATATGTCTTATATCTCCTTCAAATCAGTGTTTTCATTGCTTCAAAATTACTTCAGGCATCTCACCTCTTAGTCTCTTGTTTTATGTTTCATACCTTTCAGCAATTGAATGTTTGGAAGCACTTGGAACTCCAGCATGCCACAGCATGTCACCCCTCTCGGGACTAGCTGATGTCAAGTTTACTGTTTAAATGACTTTTAAGACATTAAACAAGTGAGTTAAAAGCCTGACAATCCTTTTGCGATGTTAATAAATCAAAAAAAAAAAAAAATGAAGATTCTGAGGGCTGCCTAGAACTTTCAACCTCATGCACTGTAGTCTGCAGTTGTACAGTTGCACCAACCCTTTACATTGGAAATTTCTGGTGCTAGTTCTTATGACCTATTCAAACAGCAGGGTCCCACAGTCCCTTTTCAGTGTCAATTCTAACGTGGCATGCCACCTAGATATATCTTATATCTCCTTCAAATCAGTGTTTTCATTACTTCAAAATTACTTCAGGCATCTCACCTCTTAGTCTCTTGTCTTATGTTTCATACCTTTCAGCAATTGAATGTTTGGAAGCACTTGGAACTCCAGCATGCCACAGCATGTCACCCCTCTTGGGACTAGCTGATGTCAAATTTACTGTTTAAATGACTTTTAAGACATTAAACAAGTGAGTTAAAAGCCTGACAATCCTTTTGCGATGTTAATAAATCAAAAAAAAAAAAAATGAAAATTCTGACAGCTGCCTAGAACTTTCAACTTCATGCACTGTAGTCTGCAGTTCTACAGTTGCACCAACGCTTTACCTTGGAAATATCTGGTGCTAGTCTCTTGTTTTATGTTTCATACCTTTCAGCAATTGAATGTTTGGAAGCACTTGGAACTCCAGCATGCCACAGCATGTCACCCCTCTCGGGACTAGCTGATGTCAAATTTACTGTTTAAATGACTTTTAAGACATTAAACAAGTGAGTTAAAAGCCTGACAATCCTTTTGCGATGTTAATAAATCAAAAAAAAAAAAAAATGAAGATTCTGAGGGCTGCCTAGAACTTTCAACCTCATGCACTGTAGTCTGCAGTTGTACAGTTGCACCAACCCTTTACATTGGAAATTTCTGGTGCTAGTTCTTATGACCTATTCAAACAGCAGGGTCCCACAGTCCCTTTTCAGTGTCAATTCTAACGTGGCATGCCACCTAGATATATCTTATATCTCCTTCAAATCAGTGTTTTCATTACTTCAAAATTACTTCAGGCATCTCACCTCTTAGTCTCTTGTCTTATGTTTCATACCTTTCAGCAATTGAATGTTTGGAAGCACTTGGAACTCCAGCATGCCACAGCATGTCACCCCTCTCGGGACTAGCTGATGTCAAATTTACTGTTTAAATGACTTTTAAGACATTAAACAAGTGAGTTAAAAGCCTGACAATCCTTTTGCGATGTTAATAAATCAAAAAAAAACAAAAATGAAGATTCTGACAGCTGCCTAGAACTTTCTACTTCATGCACTGTAGTCTGCAGTTCTACAGTTGCACCAACGCTTTACCTTGGAAATATCTGGTGCTAGTTCTTATGACCTATTCAAACAGCAGGGTCCCACAGTCCCTTTTTAGTGTCAATTCTAACTTGGCATGCCACCTAGATATGTCTTATATCTCCTTCAAATCAGTGTTTTCATTGCTTCAAAATTACTTCAGGCATCTCACCTCTTAGTCTCTTGTTTTATGTTTCATACCTTTCAGCAATTGAATGTTTGGAAGCACTTGGAACTCCAGCATGCCACAGCATGTCACCCCTCTCGGGACTAGCTGATGTCAAATTTACTGTTTAAATGACTTTTAAGACATTAAACAAGTGAGTTAAAAGCCTGACAATCCTTTTGCGATGTTAATAAATCAAAAAAAAAAAAAAATGAAGATTCTGACAGCTGCCTAGAACTTTCAACTTCATGCACTGTAGTCTGCAGTTCTACAGCTGCACCAACGCTTTACATTGGAAGTTTCTGGTGCTAGTTCTCATGACCTATTCAAACAGCAGGGTCCCACAGTCCCTTTTCAGTGTCAATTCTAACGCGGCATGCCACCTAGATATATCTTATATCTCCTTCAAATCAGTGTTTTCATTACTTCAAAATTACTTCAGGCATCTCACCTCTTAGTCTCTTGTCTTAAGTTTCATACCTTGCAGCAATTGAATGTTAGGAAGCACTTGAAACTCCAGCATGCCACAGCATGTCACCCCTCTCGGGACTAGCTGATGTCAAATTTACTGTTTAAATAACTTTTAAGACATTAAACAAGTGAGTTAAAAGCCTGACAATCCTTTTGCGATGTTAATAAATCAAATTAAAAAAAATAAGGTTTCTGACAGCTGTCTAGAACTTTCAACCGCAAGCACTGTAGTCTGCAGTTCTACAGAGGCAGCAACGCTTTACATTGGGAATATCTGGTGCTAGTTCTTATGACCTATTCAAACAGCAGGGTCCCATAGTCCCTTTTCAGTGTCAATTCTAACATGGCATTCCACCTAGATATGTCTTATATCTCCTTCAAATCAGTGTTTTCATTGCTTCAAAATTACTTCAGGCATCTCACCTCTTAGTCTCTTGTTTTATGTTTCATACCTTTCAGCAATTGAATGTTTGGAAGCACTTGGAACTCCAGCATGCCACAGCATGTCACCCCTCTCGGGACTAGCTGATGTCAAATCTACTGTTTAAATGACTTTTAAGACATTAAACAAGTGAGTTAAAAGCCAGACAATCCTTTTGCGATGTTAATAAATCAAAAAAAAAAAATAAAGATTCTGACAGCTGCCTAGAACTTTCACCCTCATGCACTGTATTCCGCAGTTCTACAGTTGCACCAACGCTTTATACTGGAAATTTCTGGTACCTGTTCTTATGACCTATTCAAACAGCAGGGTCCCACAGTCCCTTTTCAGTGTCAATTCTAACGTGGCATGCCACCTAGATATATCTTATATCTCCTTCAAATCAGTGTTTTCATTACTTCAAAATTACTTCAGGCATCTCACCTCTTAGTCTCTTGTCTTATGTTTCATACCTTTCAGCAATTGAATGTTTGGAAGCACTTGGAACGCCAGCATGCCACAGCATGTCACCCCTCTCGGGACTAGCTGATGTCAAATTTACTGTTTAAATGACTTTTAAGACATTAAACAAGTGAGTTAAAAGCCTGACAATCCTTTTGCGATGTTAATAAATCAAAAAAAAAAAAATGAAGATTCTGACGGCTGCCTAGAACTTTCACCCTCATGCACTGTAGTCTGCAGTTCTACAGTTGCACCAACGCTTTACCTTGGAAATATCTGGTGCTAGTTCTTATGACCTATTCAAACAGCAGGGTCCCACAGTCCCTTTTTAGTGTCAATTCTAACGTGGCATGCCACCTAGATATGTCTTATATCTCCTTCAAATCAGTGTTTTCATTACTTCAAAATTACTTCAGGCATCTCACCTCTTAGTCTCTTGTTTTATGTTTCATACCTTTCAGCAATTGAATGTTTGGAAGCACTTGGAACTCCAGCATGCCACAGCATGTCACCCCTCTCGGGACTAGCTGATGTCAAATTTACTGTTTAAATGACTTTTAAGACATTAAACAAGTGAGTTAAAAGCCTGACAATCCTTTTGCGATGTTAATAAATCAAAAAAAAAAAAAATGAAGATTCTGACAGCTGCCTAGAACTTTCAACTTCATGCACTGTAGTCTGCAGTTCTACAGTTGCACCAACGCTTTACCTTGGAAATATCTGGTGCTAGTTCTTATGACCTATTCAAACAACAGGGTCCCACAGTCCCTTTTTAGTGTCAATTCTAACATGGCATGCCACCTAGATATGCTTATATCTCCTTCAAATCAGTGTTTTCATTGCTTCAAAATTACTTCAGGCATCTCACCTCTTAGTCTCTTGTTTTATGTTTCATACCTTTCAGCAATTGAATGTTTGGAAGCACTTGGAACTCCAGCATGCCACAGCATGTCACCCCTCTCGGGACTAGCTGATGTCAAATTTACTGTTTAAATAACTTTTAAGACATTAAACAAGTGAGTTAAAAGCCTGACAATCCTTTTGTGATGTTAATAAATCAAATTAAAAAAAAAGAGGATAGGATTCTGACAGCTGCCTAGAACTTTCAACTTCATGCACTGTAGTCTGCAGTTCTACAGTTGCACCAACGCTTTACCTTGGAAATATCTGGTGCTAGTTCTTATGACCTATTCAAACAGCAGGGTCCCACAGTCCCTTTTTAGTGTCAATTCTAACGTGGCATGCCACCTAGATATGTCTTATATCTCCTTCAAATCAGTGTTTTCATTGCTTCAAAATTACTTCAGGCATCTCACCTCTTAGTCTCTTGTTTTATGTTTCATACCTTTCAGCAATTGAATGTTTGGAAGCACTTGGAACTCCAGCATGCCACAGCATGTCACCCCTCTCGGGACTAGCTGATGTCAAATTTACTGTTTAAATAACTTTTAAGACATTAAACAAGTGAGTTAAAAGCCTGACAATCCTTTTGTGATGTTAATAAATCAAATTAAAAAAAAAGAGGATAGGATTCTGACAGCTGCCTAGAACTTTCAACTTCATGCAATGTAGTCTGCAGTTCTACAGTTGCACCAACGCTTTACCCTGGAAATATCTGGTGCTAGTTCTTATGACCTATTCAAACAGCAGGGTCCCACAGTCCCTTTTCAGTGTCAATTCTAACGTGGCATGCCACCTAGATATATCTTATATCTCCTTCAAATCAGTGTTTTCATTACTTCAAAATTACTTCAGGCATCTCACCTCTTAGTCTCTTGTCTTAAGTTTCATACCTTGCAGCAATTGAATGTTAGGAAGCACTTGAAACTCCAGCATGCCACAGCATGTCACCCCTCTCGGGACTAGCTGATGTCAAATTTACTGTTTAAATAACTTTTAAGACATTAAACAAGTGAGTTAAAAGCCTGACAATCCTTTTGCGATGTTAATAAATCAAATTAAAAAAAATAAGGTTTCTGACAGCTGTCTAGAACTTTCAACCACAAGCACTGTAGTCTGCAGTTCTACAGAGGCAGCAACGCTTTACATTGGGAATATCTGGTGCTAGTTCTTATGACCTATTCAAACAGCAGGGTCCCATAGTCCCTTTTCAGTGTCAATTCTAACATGGCATTCCACCTAGATATGTCTTATATCTCCTTCAAATCAGTGTTTTCATTGCTTCAAAATTACTTCAGGCATCTCACCTCTTAGTCTCTTGTTTTATGTTTCATACCTTTCAGCAATTGAATGTTTGGAAGCACTTGGAACTCCAGCATGCCACAGCATGTCACCCCTCTCGGGACTAGCTGATGTCAAATCTACTGTTTAAATGACTTTTAAGACATTAAACAAGTGAGTTAAAAGCCAGACAATCCTTTTGCGATGTTAATAAATCAAAAAAAAAAAATAAAGATTCTGACAGCTGCCTAGAACTTTCACCCTCATGCACTGTATTCCGCAGTTCTACAGTTGCACCAACGCTTTATACTGGAAATTTCTGGTACCTGTTCTTATGACCTATTTAAACAGCAGGGTCCCACAGTCCCTTTTCAGTGTCAATTCTAACGTGGCATGCCACCTAGATATATCTTATATCTCCTTCAAATCAGTGTTTTCATTACTTCAAAATTACTTCAGGCATCTCACCTCTTAGTCTCTTGTCTTATGTTTCATACCTTTCAGCAATTGAATGTTTGGAAGCACTTGGAACGCCAGCATGCCACAGCATGTCACCCCTCTCGGGACTAGCTGATGTCAAATTTACTGTTTAAATGACTTTTAAGACATTAAACAAGTGAGTTAAAAGCCTGACAATCCTTTTGCGATGTTAATAAATCAAAAAAAAAAAAATGAAGATTCTGACGGCTGCCTAGAACTTTCACCCTCATGCACTGTAGTCTGCAGTTCTACAGTTGCACCAACGCTTTACCTTGGAAATATCTGGTGCTAGTTCTTATGACCTATTCAAACAGCAGGGTCCCACAGTCCCTTTTTAGTGTCAATTCTAACGTGGCATGCCACCTAGATATGTCTTATATCTCCTTCAAATCAGTGTTTTCATTGCTTCAAAATTACTTCAGGCATCTCACCTCTTAGTCTCTTGTTTTATGTTTCATACCTTTCAGCAATTGAATGTTTGGAAGCACTTGGAACTCCAGCATGCCACAGCATGTCACCCCTCTCGGGACTAGCTGATGTCAAATGTACTGTTTAAATGACTTTTAAGACATTAAACAAGTGAGTTAAAAGCCTGACAATCCTTTTGCGATGTTAATAAATCAAAAAAAAAAAAATGAAGATTCTGACAGCTGCCTAGAACTTTCAACTTCATGCACTGTAGTCTGCAGTTCTACAGTTGCACCAACGCTTTACCTTGGAAATTTCTGGTACCAGTCCTCATAACCTATTCAAACAGCAGGGTCCCACAGTCCCTTTTCAGTGTCAATTCTAACGTGGCATGCCACCTAGATATATCTTATATCTCCTTCAAATCAGTGTTTTCATTACTTCAAAATTACTTCAGGCATCTCACCTCTTAGTCTCTTGTTTTATGTTTCATACCTTTCAGCAATTGAATGTTTGGAAGCACTTGGAACTCCAGCATGCCACAGCATGTCACCCCTCTCGGGACTAGCTGATGTCAAATTTACTGTTTAAATAACTTTTAAGACATTAAACAAGTGAGTTAAAAGCCTGACAATCCTTTTGTGATGTTAATAAATCAAATTAAAAAAAAAGAGGATGGGATTCTGACAGCTGCCTAGAACTTTCAACTTCATGCACTGTAGTCTGCAGTTCTACAGTTGCACCAACGCTTTACCTTGGAAATTTCTGGTACCAGTCCTCATAACCTATTCAAACAGCAGGGTCCCACAGTCCCTTTTCAGTGTCAATTCTAACATGGCATGCCACCTAGATATATCTTATATCTCCTTCAAATCAGTGTTTTCATTACTTCAAAATTACTTCAGGCATCTCACCTCTTAGTCTCTTGTCTTATGTTTCATATCTTTCAGCAATTGAATGTTTGGAAGCACTTGGAACGCCAGCATGCCACAGCATGTCACCCCTCTCGGGACTAGCTGATGTCAAATTTACTGTTTAAATGACTTTTAAAACATTAAACAAGTGAGTTAAAAGCCTGACAATCCTTTTGCGATGTTAATAAATCAAAAAAAAAAAAAATGAAGATTCTGACAGCTGCCTAGAACTTTCAACTTCATGCACTGTAGTCTGCAGTTCTACAGTTGCACCAACGCTTTACCTTGGAAATATCTGGTGCTAGTTCTTATGACCTATTCAAACAGCAGGGTCCCACAGTCCCTCTTTAGTGTCAATTCTAACATGGCATGCCACCTAGATATGCTTATATCTCCTTCAAATCAGTGTTTTCATTGCTTCAAAATTACTTCAGGCATCTCACCTCTTAGTCTCTTGTTTTATGTTTCATACCTTTCAGCAATTGAATGTTTGGAAGCACTTGGAACTCCAGCATGCCACAGCATGTCACCCCTCTCGGGACTAGCTGATGTCAAATTTACTGTTTAAATAACTTTTAAGACATTAAACAAGTGAGTTAAAAGCCTGACAATCCTTTTGTGATGTTAATAAATCAAATTAAAAAAAAAGAGGATAGGATTCTGACAGCTGCCTAGAACTTTCAACTTCATGCACTGTAGTCTGCAGTTCTACAGTTGCACCAATGCTTTACCTTGGAAATATCTGGTGCTAGTTCTTATGACCTATTCAAACAGCAGGGTCCCACAGTCCCTTTTTAGTGTCAATTCTAACGTGGCATGCCACCTAGATATGTCTTATATCTCCTTCAAATCAGTGTTTTCATTGCTTCAAAATTACTTCAGGCATCTCACCTCTTAGTCTCTTGTTTTATGTTTCATACCTTTCAGCAATTGAATGTTTGGAAGCACTTGGAACTCCAGCATGCCACAGCATGTCACCCCTCTCGGGACTAGCTGATGTCAAGTTTACTGTTTAAATGACTTTTAAGACATTAAACAAGTGAGTTAAAAGCCTGACAATCCTTTTGCGATGTTAATAAATCAAAAAAAAAAAAAAATGAAGATTCTGAGGGCTGCCTAGAACTTTCAACCTCATGCACTGTAGTCTGCAGTTGTACAGTTGCACCAACCCTTTACATTGGAAATTTCTGGTGCTAGTTCTTATGACCTATTCAAACAGCAGGGTCCCACAGTCCCTTTTCAGTGTCAATTCTAACGTGGCATGCCACCTAGATATATCTTATATCTCCTTCAAATCAGTGTTTTCATTACTTCAAAATTACTTCAGGCATCTCACCTCTTAGTCTCTTGTCTTATGTTTCATACCTTTCAGCAATTGAATGTTTGGAAGCACTTGGAACTCCAGCATGCCACAGCATGTCACCCCTCTTGGGACTAGCTGATGTCAAATTTACTGTTTAAATGACTTTTAAGACATTAAACAAGTGAGTTAAAAGCCTGACAATCCTTTTGCGATGTTAATAAATCAAAAAAAAAAAAAATGAAAATTCTGACAGCTGCCTAGAACTTTCAACTTCATGCACTGTAGTCTGCAGTTCTACAGTTGCACCAACGCTTTACCTTGGAAATATCTGGTGCTAGTCTCTTGTTTTATGTTTCATACCTTTCAGCAATTGAATGTTTGGAAGCACTTGGAACTCCAGCATGCCACAGCATGTCACCCCTCTCGGGACTAGCTGATGTCAAATTTACTGTTTAAATGACTTTTAAGACATTAAACAAGTGAGTTAAAAGCCTGACAATCCTTTTGCGATGTTAATAAATCAAAAAAAAAAAAAATGAAGATTCTGACAGCTGCCTAGAACTTTCAACTTCATGCACTGTAGTCTGCAGTTGTACAGCTGCACCAACGCTTTACATTGGAAGTTTCTGGTGCTAGTTCTTATGACCTATTCAAACAGCAGGGTCCCACAGTCCCTTTTCAGTGTCAATTCTAACGCGGCATGCCACCTAGATATATCTTATATCTCCTTCAAATCAGTGTTTTCATTACTTCAAAATTACTTCAGGCATCTCACCTCTTAGTCTCTTGTCTTAAGTTTCATACCTTGCAGCAATTGAATGTTAGGAAGCACTTGAAACTCCAGCATGCCACAGCATGTCACCCCTCTCGGGACTAGCTGATGTCAAATTTACTGTTTAAATAACTTTTAAGACATTAAACAAGTGAGTTAAAAGCCTGACAATCCTTTTGCGATGTTAATAAATCAAATTAAAAAAATAAGGTTTCTGACAGCTGTCTAGAACTTTCAACCGCAAGCACTGTAGTCTGCAGTTCTACAGAGGCAGCAACGCTTTACATTGGGAATATCTGGTGCTAGTTCTTATGACCTATTCAAACAGCAGGGTCCCATAGTCCCTTTTCAGTGTCAATTCTAACATGGCATTCCACCTAGATATGTCTTATATCTCCTTCAAATCAGTGTTTTCATTGCTTCAAAATTACTTCAGGCATCTCACCTCTTAGTCTCTTGTTTTATGTTTCATACCTTTCAGCAATTGAATGTTTGGAAGCACTTGGAACTCCAGCATGCCACAGCATGTCACCCCTCTCGGGACTAGCTGATGTCAAATTTACTGTTTAAATGACTTTTAAGACATTAAACAAGTGAGTTAAAAGCCTGACAATCCTTTTGCGATGTTAATAAATCAAAAAAAAAAAAATGAAGATTCTGACGGCTGCCTAGAACTTTCACCCTCATGCACTGTAGTCTGCAGTTCTACAGTTGCACCAACGCTTTACCTTGGAAATATCTGGTGCTAGTTCTTATGACCTATTCAAACAGCAGGGTCCCACAGTCCCTTTTTAGTGTCAATTCTAACGTGGCATGCCACCTAGATATGTCTTATATCTCCTTCAAATCAGTGTTTTCATTGCTTCAAAATTACTTCAGGCATCTCACCTCTTAGTCTCTTGTTTTATGTTTCATACCTTTCAGCAATTGAATGTTTGGAAGCACTTGGAACTCCAGCATGCCACAGCATGTCACCCCTCTCGGGACTAGCTGATGTCAAATTTACTGTTTAAATGACTTTTAAGACATTAAACAAGTGAGTTAAAAGCCTGACAATCCTTTTGCGATGTTAATAAATCAAAAAAAAAAAAAATGAAGATTCTGACAGCTGCCTAGAACTTTCAACTTCATGCACTGTAGTCTGCAGTTCTACAGTTGCACCAACGCTTTACCTTGGAAATATCTGGTGCTAGTTCTTATGACCTATTCAAACAGCAGGGTCCCACAGTCCCTTTTTAGTGTCAATTCTAACATGGCATGCCACCTAGATATGCTTATATCTCCTTCAAATCAGTGTTTTCATTGCTTCAAAATTACTTCAGGCATCTCACCTCTTAGTCTCTTGTTTTATGTTTCATACCTTTCAGCAATTGAATGTTTGGAAGCACTTGGAACTCCAGCATGCCACAGCATGTCACCCCTCTCGGGACTAGCTGATGTCAAATTTACTGTTTAAATATTTTTTAAGACATTAAACAAGTGAGTTAAAAGCCTGACAATCCTTTTGTGATGTTAATAAATCAAATTAAAAAAAAAGAGGATAGGATTCTGACAGCTGCCTAGAACTTTCAACTTCATGCACTGTAGTCTGCAGTTCTACAGTTGCACCAACGCTTTACCTTGGAAATATCTGGTGCTAGTTCTTATGACCTATTCAAACAGCAGGGTCCCACAGTCCCTTTTTAGTGTCAATTCTAACGTGGCATGCCACCTAGATATGTCTTATATCTCCTTCAAATCAGTGTTTTCATTGCTTCAAAATTACTTCAGGCATCTCACCTCTTAGTCTCTTGTTTTATGTTTCATACCTTTCAGCAATTGAATGTTTGGAAGCACTTGGAACTCCAGCATGCCACAGCATGTCACCCCTCTCGGGACTAGCTGATGTCAAATTTACTGTTTAAATAACTTTTAAGACATTAAACAAGTGAGTTAAAAGCCTGACAATCCTTTTGTGATGTTAATAAATCAAATTAAAAAAAAAGAGGATAGGATTCTGACAGCTGCCTAGAACTTTCAACTTCATGCAATGTAGTCTGCAGTTCTACAGTTGCACCAACGCTTTACCCTGGAAATATCTGGTGCTAGTTCTTATGACCTATTCAAACAGCAGGGTCCCACAGTCCCTTTTCAGTGTCAATTCTAACGTGGCATGCCACCTAGATATATCTTATATCTCCTTCAAATCAGTGTTTTCATTACTTCAAAATTACTTCAGGCATCTCACCTCTTAGTCTCTTGTCTTAAGTTTCATACCTTGCAGCAATTGAATGTTAGGAAGCACTTGAAACTCCAGCATGCCACAGCATGTCACCCCTCTCGGGACTAGCTGATGTCAAATTTACTGTTTAAATAACTTTTAAGACATTAAACAAGTGAGTTAAAAGCCTGACAATCCTTTTGCGATGTTAATAAATCAAATTAAAAAAAATAAGGTTTCTGACAGCTGTCTAGAACTTTCAACCACAAGCACTGTAGTCTGCAGTTCTACAGAGGCAGCAACGCTTTACATTGGGAATATCTGGTGCTAGTTCTTATGACCTATTCAAACAGCAGGGTCCCATAGTCCCTTTTCAGTGTCAATTCTAACATGGCATTCCACCTAGATATGTCTTATATCTCCTTCAAATCAGTGTTTTCATTGCTTCAAAATTACTTCAGGCATCTCACCTCTTAGTCTCTTGTTTTATGTTTCATACCTTTCAGCAATTGAATGTTTGGAAGCACTTGGAACTCCAGCATGCCACAGCATGTCACCCCTCTCGGGACTAGCTGATGTCAAATCTACTGTTTAAATGACTTTTAAGACATTAAACAAGTGAGTTAAAAGCCAGACAATCCTTTTGCGATGTTAATAAATAAAAAAAAAAAAAAAATGAAGATTCTGACAGCTGCCTAGAACTTTCAACTTCATGCACTGTAGTCTGCAGTTCTACAGTTGCACCAACGCTTTACCTTGGAAATAACTGGTGCTAGTTCTTATGACCTATTCAAACAGCAGGGTCCCACAGTCCCTTTTTAGTGTCAATTCTAACATGGCATGCCACCTAGATATGCTTATATCTCCTTCAAATCAGTGTTTTCATTGCTTCAAAATTACTTCAGGCATCTCACCTCTTAGTCTCTTGTTTTATGTTTCATACCTTTCAGCAATTGAATGTTTGGAAGCACTTGGAACTCCAGCATGCCACAGCATGTCACCCCTCTCGGGACTAGCTGATGTCAAGTTTACTGTTTAAATGACTTTTAAGACATTAAACAAGTGAGTTAAAAGCCTGACAATCCTTTTGCGATGTTAATAAATCAAAAAAAAAAAAAAATGAAGATTCTGAGGGCTGCCTAGAACTTTCAACCTCATGCACTGTAGTCTGCAGTTCTACAGTTGCACCAACGCTTTACCTTGGAAATATCTGGTGCTAGTTCTTATGACCTATTCAAACAGCAGGGTCCCACAGTCCCTTTTTAGTGTCAATTCTAACGTGGCATGCCACCTAGATATGTCTTATATCTCCTTCAAATCAGTGTTTTCATTGCTTCAAAATTACTTCAGGCATCTCACCTCTTAGTCTCTTGTTTTATGTTTCATACCTTTCAGCAATTGAATGTTTGGAAGCACTTGGAACTCCAGCATGCCACAGCATGTCACCCCTCTCGGGACTAGCTGATGTCAAATTTACTGTTTAAATGACTTTTAAGACATTAAACAAGTGAGTTAAAAGCCTGACAATCCTTTTGCGATGTTAATAAATCAAAAAAAAAAAAATGAAGATTCTGACAGCTGCCTAGAACTTTCAACTTCATGCACTGTAGTCTGCAGTTCTACAGTTGCACCAACGCTTTACCTTGGAAATATCTGGTGCTAGTTCTTATGACCTATTCAAACAGCAGGGTCCCACAGTCCCTTTTTAGTGTCAATTCTAACATGGCATGCCACCTAGATATGCTTATATCTCCTTCAAATCAGTGTTTTCATTGCTTCAAAATTACTTCAGGCATCTCACCTCTTAGTCTCTTGTTTTATGTTTCATACCTTTCAGCAATTGAATGTTTGGAAGCACTTGGAACTCCAGCATGCCACAGCATGTCACCCCTCTCGGGACTAGCTGATGTCAAGTTTACTGTTTAAATGACTTTTAAGACATTGAACAAGTGAGTTAAAAGCCTGACAATCCTTTTGTGATGTTAATAAATCAAATTAAAAAAAAAGAGGATAGGATTCTGACAGCTGCCTAGAACTTTCAACTTCATGCACTGTAGTCTGCAGTTCTACAGTTGCACCAACGCTTTACCTTGGAAATATCTGGTGCTAGTTCTTATGACCTATTCAAACAGCAGGGTCCCACAGTCCCTTTTTAGTGTCAATTCTAACATGGCATTCCACCTAGATATGTCTTATATCTCCTTCAAATCAGTGTTTTCATTGCTTCAAAATTACTTCAGGCATCTCACCTCTTAGTCTCTTGTTTTATGTTTCATACCTTTCAGCAATTGAATGTTTGGAAGCACTTGGAACTCCAGCATGCCACAGCATGTCACCCCTCTCGGGACTAGCTGATGTCAAATCTACTGTTTAAATGACTTTTAAGACATTAAACAAGTGAGTTAAAAGCCTGACAATCCTTTTGCGATGTTAATAAATCAAAAAAAAAAAAATGAAGATTCTGACGGCTGCCTAGAACTTTCACCCTCATGCACTGTAGTCTGCAGTTCTACAGTTGCACCAACGCTTTACCTTGGAAATATCTGGTGCTAGTTCTTATGACCTATTCAAACAGCAGGGTCCCACAGTCCCTTTTTAGTGTCAATTCTAACGTGGCATGCCACCTAGATATGTCTTATATCTCCTTCAAATCAGTGTTTTCATTGCTTCAAAATGACTTCAGGCATCTCACCTCTTAGTCTCTTGTTTTATGTTTCATACCTTTCAGCAATTGAATGTTTGGAAGCACTTGGAACTCCAGCATGCCACAGCATGTCACCCCTCTCGGGACTAGCTGATGTCAAATTTACTGTTTAAATGACTTTTAAGACATTAAACAAGTGAGTTAAAAGCCTGACAATCCTTTTGCGATGTTAATAAATCAAATTAAAAAAAATAAGGTTTCTGACAGCTGTCTAGAACTTTCAACCGCAAGCACTGTAGTCTGCAGTTCTACAGAGGCAGCAACGCTTTACCTTGGAAATATCTGGTGCTAGTTCTTATGACCTATTCAAACAGCAGGGTCCCACAGTCCCTTTTTAGTGTCAATTCTAACATGGCATGCCACCTAGATATGCTTATATCTCCTTCAAATCAGTGTTTTCATTGCTTCAAAATTACTTCAGGCATCTCACCTCTTAGTCTCTTGTTTTATGTTTCATACCTTTCAGCAATTGAATGTTTGGAAGCACTTGGAACTCCAGCATGCCACAGCATGTCACCCCTCTCGGGACTAGCTGATGTCAAATTTACTGTTTAAATAACTTTTAAGACATTAAACAAGTGAGTTAAAAGCCTGACAATCCTTTTGTGATGTTAATAAATCAAATTAAAAAAAAAGAGGATAGGATTCTGACAGCTGCCTAGAACTTTCAACTTCATGCACTGTAGTCTGCAGTTCTACAGTTGCACCAACGCTTTACCTTGGAAATATCTGGTGCTAGTTCTTATGACCTATTCAAACAGCAGGGTCCCACAGTCCCTTTTTAGTGTCAATTCTAACGTGGCATGCCACCTAGATATGTCTTATATCTCCTTCAAATCAGTGTTTTCATTGCTTCAAAATCACTTCAGGCATCTCACCTCTTAGTCTCTTGTTTTATGTTTCATACCTTTCAGCAATTGAATGTTTGGAAGCACTTGGAACTCCAGCATGCCACAGCATGTCACCCCTCTCGGGACTAGCTGATGTCAAATTTACTGTTTAAATAACTTTTAAGACATTAAACAAGTGAGTTAAAAGCCTGACAATCCTTTTGTGATGTTAATAAATCAAATTAAAAAAAAAGAGGATAGGATTCTGACAGCTGCCTAGAACTTTCAACTTCATGCAATGTAGTCTGCAGTTCTACAGTTGCACCAACGCTTTACCCTGGAAATATCTGGTGCTAGTTCTCATGACCTATTCAAACAGCAGGGTCCCACAGTCCCTTTTTAGTGTCAATTCTAACGTGGCATGCCACCTAGATATGTCTTATATCTCCTTCAAATCAGTGTTTTCATTGCTTCAAAATTACTTCAGGCATCTCACCTCTTAGTCTCTTGTTTTATGTTTCATACCTTTCAGCAATTGAATGTTTGGAAGCACTTGGAACTCCAGCATGCCACAGCATGTCACCCCTCTCGGGACTAGCTGATGTCAAATTTACTGTTTAAATGACTTTTAAGACATTAAACAAGTGAGTTAAAAGCCTGACAATCCTTTTGCGATGTTAATAAATCAAAAAAAAAAAAAAATGAAGATTCTGAGGGCTGCCTAGAATTTTCAACTTCATGCACTGTAGTCTGCAGTTCTACAGTTGCACCAACACTTTACCTTAGGAATTTCTGGTGCCAGTTCTTATGACCTATTCAAACAGCAGGGTCCCACAGTCCCTTTTTAGTGTCAATTCTAACGTGGCATGCCACCTAGATATGTCTTATATCTCCTTCAAATCAGTGTTTTCATTGCTTCAAAATTACTTCAGGCATCTCACCTCTTAGTCTCTTGTTTTATGTTTCATACCTTTCAGCAATTGAATGTTTGGAAGCACTTGGAACTCCAGCATGCCACAGCATGTCACCCCTCTCGGGACTAGCTGATGTCAAGTTTACTGTTTAAATGACTTTTAAGACATTAAACAAGTGAGTTAAAAGCCTGACAATCCTTTTGCGATGTTAATAAATCAAAAAAAAAAAAAATGAAGATTCTGAGGGCTGCCTAGAACTTTCAACCTCATGCACTGTAGTCTGCAGTTGTACAGTTGCACCAACCCTTTACATTGGAAATTTCTGGTGCTAGTTCTTATGACCTATTCAAA
This sequence comes from Ambystoma mexicanum, assembly GCF_040938575.1. Taxonomy (NCBI): domain Eukaryota; kingdom Metazoa; phylum Chordata; class Amphibia; order Caudata; family Ambystomatidae; genus Ambystoma; species Ambystoma mexicanum. Next base: position 498,878,996 of record NC_090928.1, on the reverse strand, counting down.
CAGCAGGGTCCCACAGTCCCTTTTCAGTGTCAATTCTAACGTGGCATGCCACCTAGATATATCTTATATCTCCTTCAAATCAGTGTTTTCATTACTTCAAAATTACTTCAGGCATCTCACCTCTTAGTCTCTTGTCTTATGTTTCATACCTTTCAGCAATTGAATGTTTGGAAGCACTTGGAACTCCAGCATGCCACAGCATGTCACCCCTCTCGGGACTAGCTGATGTCAAATTTACTGTTTAAATGACTTTTAAGACATTAAACAAGTGAGTTAAAAGCCTGACAATCCTTTTGCGATGTTAATAAATCAAAAAAAAAAAAAATGAAGATTCTGAGGGCTGCCTAGAACTTTCAACCTCATGCACTGTAGTCTGCAGTTGTACAGTTGCACCAACCCTTTACATTGGAAATTTCTGGTGCTAGTTCTTATGACCTATTCAAACAGCAGGGTCCCACAGTCCCTTTTCAGTGTCAATTCTAACGTGGCATGCCACCTAGATATATCTTATATCTCCTTCAAATCAGTGTTTTCATTACTTCAAAATTACTTCAGGCATCTCACCTCTTAGTCTCTTGTCTTATGTTTCATACCTTTCAGCAATTGAATGTTTGGAAGCACTTGGAACTCCAGCATGCCACAGCATGTCACCCCTCTCGGGACTAGCTGATGTCAAATTTACTGTTTAAATGACTTTTAAGACATTAAACAAGTGAGTTAAAAGCCTGACAATCCTTTTGCGATGTTAATAAATCAAAAAAAAAAAAAAATGAAGATTCTGACAGCTGCCTAGAACTTTCAACTTCATGCACTGTAGTCTGCAGTTCTACAGTTGCACCAACGCTTTACCTTGGAAATTTCTGGTACCAGTCCTCATAACCTATTCAAACAGCAGGGTCCCACAGTCCCTTTTCAGTGTCAATTCTAACGTGGCATGCCACCTAGATATATCTTATATCTCCTTCAAATCAGTGTTTTCATTACTTCAAAATTACTTCAGGCATCTCACCTCTTAGTCTCTTGTTTTATGTTTCATACCTTTCAGCAATTGAATGTTTGGAAGCACTTGGAACTCCAGCATGCCACAGCATGTCACCCCTCTCGGGACTAGCTGATGTCAAATTTACTGTTTAAATGACTTTTAAAACATTAAACAAGTGAGTTAAAAGCCTGACAATCCTTTTGTGATGTTAATAAATCAAATTTAAAAAAAAAGAGGATAGGATTCTGACAGCTGCCTAGAACTTTCAACTTCATGCACTGTAGTCTGCAGTTCTACAGTTGCACCAACGCTTTACCTTGGAAATATCTGGTGCTAGTCCTTATGACCTATTCAAACAGCAGGGTCCCACAGTCCCTTTTTAGTGTCAATTCTAACATGGCATGCCACCTAGATATGCTTATATCTCCTTCAAATCAGTGTTTTCATTGCTTCAAAATTACTTCAGGCATCTCACCTCTTAGTCTCTTGTTTTATGTTTCATACCTTTCAGCAATTGAATGTTTGGAAGCACTTGGAACTCCAGCATGCCACAGCATGTCACCCCTCTCGGGACTAGCTGATGTCAAGTTTACTGTTTAAATGACTTTTAAGACATTAAACAAGTGAGTTAAAAGCCTGACAATCCTTTTGCGATGTTAATAAATCAAAAAAAAAAAAATGAAGATTCTGAGGGCTGCCTAGAACTTTCAACCTCATGCACTGTAGTCTGCAGTTGTACAGTTGCACCAACCCTTTACATTGGAAATTTCTGGTGCTAGTTCTTATGACCTATTCAAACAGCAGTGTCCCACAGTCCCTTTTCAGTGTCAATTCTAACGTGGCATGCCACCTAGATATATCTTATATCTCCTTCAAATCAGTGTTTTCATTACTTCAAAATTACTTCAGGCATATCACCTCTTAGTCTCTTGTCTTATGTTTCATACCTTTCAGCAATTGAATGTTTGGAAGCACTTGGAACTCCAGCATGCCACAGCATGTCACCCCTCTCGGGACTAGCTGATGTCAAATTTACTGTTTAAATGACTTTTAAGACATTAAACAAGTGAGTTAAAAGCCTGACAATCCTTTTGCGATGTTAATAAATCAAAAAAAAAAAAAAATGAAGATTCTGACAGCTGCCTAGAACTTTCAACTTCATGCACTGTAGTCTGCAGTTCTACAGTTGCACCAACGCTTTACCTTGGAAATAACTGGTGCTAGTTCTTATGACCTATTCAAACAGCAGGGTCCCACAGTCCCTTTTTAGTGTCAATTCTAACATGGCATGCCACCTAGATATGCTTATATCTCCTTCAAATCAGTGTTTTCATTGCTTCAAAATTACTTCAGGCATCTCACCTCTTAGTCTCTTGTTTTATGTTTCATACCTTTCAGCAATTGAATGTTTGGAAGCACTTGGAACTCCAGCATGCCACAGCATGTCACCCCTCTCGGGACTAGCTGATGTCAAGTTTACTGTTTAAATGACTTTTAAGACATTAAACAAGTGAGTTAAAAGCCTGACAATCCTTTTGCGATGTTAATAAATCAAAAAAAAAAAAAAATGAAGATTCTGAGGGCTGCCTAGAACTTTCAACCTCATGCACTGTAGTCTGCAGTTGTCCAGTTGCACCAACCCTTTACATTGGAAATTTCTGGTGCTAGTTCTTATGACCTATTCAAACAGCAGGGTCCCACAGTCCCTTTTCAGTGTCAATTCTAACGTGGCATGCCACCTAGATATATCTTATATCTCCTTCAAATCAGTGTTTTCATTACTTCAAAATTACTTCAGGCATCTCACCTCTTAGTCTCTTGTCTTATGTTTCATACCTTTCAGCAATTGAATGTTTGGAAGCACTTGGAACTCCAGCATGCCACAGCATGTCACCCCTCTCGGGACTAGCTGATGTCAAATTTACTGTTTAAATGACTTTTAAGACATTAAACAAGTGAGTTAAAAGCCTGACAATCCTTTTGCGATGTTAATAAATCAAAAAAAAAAAAAATGAAGATTCTGACAGCTGCCTAGAACTTTCAACTTCATGCACTGTAGTCTGCAGTTCTACAGTTGCACCAACGCTTTACCTTGGAAATTTCTGGTACCAGTCCTCATAACCTATTCAAACAGCAGGGTCCCACAGTCCCTTTTCAGTGTCAATTCTAACGTGGCATGCCACCTAGATATATCTTATATCTCCTTCAAATCAGTGTTTTCATTACTTCAAAATTACTTCAGGCATCTCACCTCTTAGTCTCTTGTTTTATGTTTCATACCTTTCAGCAATTGAATGTTTGGAAGCACTTGGAACTCCAGCATGCCACAGCATGTCACCCCTCTCGGGACTAGCTGATGTCAAATTTACTGTTTAAATGACTTTTAAAACATTAAACAAGTGAGTTAAAAGCCTGACAATCCTTTTGTGATGTTAATAAATCAAATTTAAAAAAAAAGAGGATAGGATTCTGACAGCTGCCTAGAACTTTCAACTTCATGCACTGTAGTCTGCAGTTCTACAGTTGCACCAACGCTTTACCTTGGAAATGTCTGGTGCTAGTCCTTATGACCTATTCAAACAGCAGGGTCCCACAGTCCCTTTTTAGTGTCAATTCTAACATGGCATGCCACCTAGATATGCTTATATCTCCTTCAAATCAGTGTTTTCATTGCTTCAAAATTACTTCAGGCATCTCACCTCTTAGTCTCTTGTTTTATGTTTCATACCTTTCAGCAATTGAATGTTTGGAAGCACTTGGAACTCCAGCATGCCACAGCATGTCACCCCTCTCGGGACTAGCTGATGTCAAGTTTACTGTTTAAATGACTTTTAAGACATTAAACAAGTGAGTTAAAAGCCTGACAATCCTTTTGCGATGTTAATAAATCAAAAAAAAAAAAAATGAAGATTCTGAGGGCTGCCTAGAACTTTCAACCTCATGCACTGTAGTCTGCAGTTCTACAGTTGCACCAACCCTTTACATTGGAAATATCTGGTGCTAGTTCTTATGACCTATTCAAACAGCAGTGTCCCACAGTCCCTTTTCAGTGTCAATTCTAACGTGGCATGCCACCTAGATATATCTTATATCTCCTTCAAATCAGTGTTTTCATTACTTCAAAATTACTTCAGGCATATCACCTCTTAGTCTCTTGTCTTATGTTTCATACCTTTCAGCAATTGAATGTTTGGAAGCACTTGGAACTCCAGCATGCCACAGCATGTCACCCCTCTCGGGACTAGCTGATGTCAAATTTACTGTTTAAATGACTTTTAAGACATTAAACAAGTGAGTTAAAAGCCTGACAATCCTTTTGCGATGTTAATAAATCAAAAAAAAAAAAAAATGAAGATTCTGACAGCTGCCTAGAACTTTCAACTTCATGCACTGTAGTCTGCAGTTCTACAGTTGCACCAACGCTTTACCTTGGAAATAACTGGTGCTAGTTCTTATGACCTATTCAAACAGCAGGGTCCCACAGTCCCTTTTTAGTGTCAATTCTAACATGGCATGCCACCTAGATATGCTTATATCTCCTTCAAATCAGTGTTTTCATTGCTTCAAAATTACTTCAGGCATCTCACCTCTTAGTCTCTTGTTTTATGTTTCATACCTTTCAGCAATTGAATGTTTGGAAGCACTTGGAACTCCAGCATGCCACAGCATGTCACCCCTCTCGGGACTAGCTGATGTCAAATTTACTGTTTAAATAACTTTTAAGACATTAAACAAGTGAGTTAAAAGCCTGACAATCCTTTTGTGATGTTAATAAATCAAATTAAAAAAAAAGAGGATAGGATTCTGACAGCTGCCTAGAACTTTCAACTTCATGCACTGTAGTCTGCAGTTCTACAGTTGCACCAATGCTTTACCTTGGAAATATCTGGTGCTAGTTCTTATGACCTATTCAAACAGCAGGGTCCCACAGTCCCTTTTTAGTGTCAATTCTAACGTGGCATGCCACCTAGATATGTCTTATATCTCCTTCAAATCAGTGTTTTCATTGCTTCAAAATTACTTCAGGCATCTCACCTCTTAGTCTCTTGTTTTATGTTTCATACCTTTCAGCAATTGAATGTTTGGAAGCACTTGGAACTCCAGCATGCCACAGCATGTCACCCCTCTCGGGACTAGCTGATGTCAAGTTTACTGTTTAAATGACTTTTAAGACATTAAACAAGTGAGTTAAAAGCCTGACAATCCTTTTGCGATGTTAATAAATAAAAAAAAAAAAAAAATGAAGATTCTGAGGGCTGCCTAGAACTTTCAACCTCATGCACTGTAGTCTGCAGTTGTACAGTTGCACCAACCCTTTACATTGGAAATTTCTGGTGCTAGTTCTTATGACCTATTCAAACAGCAGGGTCCCACAGTCCCTTTTCAGTGTCAATTCTAACGTGGCATGCCACCTAGATATATCTTATATCTCCTTCAAATCAGTGTTTTCATTACTTCAAAATTACTTCAGGCATATCACCTCTTAGTCTCTTGTCTTATGTTTCATACCTTTCAGCAATTGAATGTTTGGAAGCACTTGGAACTCCAGCATGCCACAGCATGTCACCCCTCTCGGGACTAGCTGATGTCAAATTTACTGTTTAAATGACTTTTAAGACATTAAACAAGTGAGTTAAAAGCCTGACAATCCTTTTGCGATGTTAATAAATCAAAAAAAAAAAAAATGAAAATTCTGACAGCTGCCTAGAACTTTCAACTTCATGCACTGTAGTCTGCAGTTCTACAGTTGCACCAACGCTTTACCTTGGAAATATCTGGTGCTAGTCTCTTGTTTTATGTTTCATACCTTCCAGCAATCGAATGTTTGGAAGCACTTGGAACTCCAGCATGCCACAGCATGTCACCCCTCTCGGGACTAGCTGATGTCAAGTTTACTGTTTAAATGACTTTTAAGACATTAAACAAGTGAGTTAAAAGCCTGACAATCCTTTTGCGATGTTAATAAATCAAAAAAAAAAAAAATGAAGATTCTGAGGGCTGCCTAGAACTTTCAACCTCATGCACTGCAGTCTGCAGTTGTACAGTTGCACCAACCCTTTACATTGGAAATTTCTGGTGCTAGTTCTTATGACCTATTCAAACAGCAGGGTCCCACAGTCCCTTTTCAGTGTCAATTCTAACGTGGCATGCCACCTAGATATATCTTATATCTCCTTCAAATCAGTGTTTTCATTACTTCAAAATTACTTCAGGCATCTCACCTCTTAGTCTCTTGTCTTATGTTTCATACCTTTCAGCAATTGAATGTTTGGAAGCACTTGGAACTCCAGCATGCCACAGCATGTCACCCCTCTCGGGACTAGCTGATGTCAAATTTACTGTTTAAATGACTTTTAAGACATTAAACAAGTGAGTTAAAAGCCTGACAATCCTTTTGCGATGTTAATAAATCAAAAAAAAAAAAAATGAAAATTCTGACAGCTGCCTAGAACTTTCAACTTCATGCACTGTAGTCTGCAGTTCTACAGTTGCACCAACGCTTTACCTTGGAAATATCTGGTGCTAGTCTCTTGTTTTATGTTTCATACCTTCCAGCAATCAAATGTTTGGAAGCACTTGGAACTCCAGCATGCCACAGCATGTCACCCCTCTCGGGACTAGCTGATGTCAAGTTTACTGTTTAAATGACTTTTAAGACATTAAACAAGTGAGTTAAAAGCCTGACAATCCTTTTGCGATGTTAATAAATCAAAAAAAAAAAAAATGAAGATTCTGAGGGCTGCCTAGAACTTTCAACCTCATGCACTGTAGTCTGCAGTTGTACAGTTGCACCAACCCTTTACATTGGAAATTTCTGGTGCTAGTTCTTATGACCTATTCAAACAGCAGGGTCCCACAGTCCCTTTTCAGTGTCAATTCTAACGTGGCATGCCACCTAGATATATCTTATATCTCCTTCAAATCAGTGTTTTCATTACTTCAAAATTACTTCAGGCATCTCACCTCTTAGTCTCTTGTCTTATGTTTCATACCTTTCAGCAATTGAATGTTTGGAAGCACTTGGAACTCCAGCATGCCACAGCATGTCACCCCTCTCGGGACTAGCTGATGTCAAATCTACTGTTTAAATGACTTTTAAGATATTAAACAAGTGAGTTAAAAGCCTGACAATCCTTTTGCGATGTTAATAAATCAAAAAAAAAAAATAAAGATTCTGACAGCTGCCTAGAACTTTCACCCTCATGCACTGTATTCTGCAGTTCTACAGTTGCACCAACGCTTTATACTGGAAATTTCTGGTACCTGTTCTTATGACCTATTTAAACAGCAGGGTCCCACAGTCCCTTTTCAGTGTCAATTCTAACGTGGCATGCCACCTAGATATATCTTATATCTCCTTCAAATCAGTGTTTTCATTACTTCAAAATTACTTCAGGCATCTCACCTCTTAGTCTCTTGTCTTATGTTTCATACCTTTCAGCAATTGAATGTTTGGAAGCACTTGGAACGCCAGCATGCCACAGCATGTCACCCCTCTCGGGACTAGCTGATGTCAAATTTACTGTTTAAATGACTTTTAAGACATTAAACAAGTGAGTTAAAAGCCTGACAATCCTTTTGCGATGTTAATAAATCAAAAAAAAAAAAATGAAGATTCTGACGGCTGCCTAGAACTTTCACCCTCATGCACTGTAGTCTGCAGTTCTACAGTTGCACCAACACTTTACCTTAGGAATTTCTGGTGCCAGTTCTTATGACCTATTCAAACAGCAGGGTCCCACAGTCCCTTTTTAGTGTCAATTCTAACGTGGCATGCCACCTAGATATGTCTTATATCTCCTTCAAATCAGTGTTTTCATTGCTTCAAAATTACTTCAGGCATCTCACCTCTTAGTCTCTTGTTTTATGTTTCATACCTTTCAGCAATTGAATGTTTGGAAGCACTTGGAACTCCAGCATGCCACAGCATGTCACCCCTCTCGGGACTAGCTGATGTCAAGTTTACTGTTTAAATGACTTTTAAGACATTAAACAAGTGAGTTAAAAGCCTGACAATCCTTTTGCGATGTTAATAAATCAAAAAAAAAAAAAAATGAAGATTCTGAGGGCTGCCTAGAACTTTCAACCTCATGCACTGTAGTCTGCAGTTGTACAGTTGCACCAACCCTTTACATTGGAAATTTCTGGTGCTAGTTCTTATGACCTATTCAAACAGCAGGGTCCCACAGTCCCTTTTCAGTGTCAATTCTAACGTGGCATGCCACCTAGATATATCTTATATCTCCTTCAAATCAGTGTTTTCATTACTTCAAAATTACTTCAGGCATCTCACCTCTTAGTCTCTTGTTTTATGTTTCATACCTTTCAGCAATTGAATGTTTGGAAGCACTTGGAACTCCAGCATGCCACAGCATGTCACCCCTCTCGGGACTAGCTGATGTCAAATTTACTGTTTAAATGACTTTTAAGACATTAAACAAGTGAGTTAAAAGCCTGACAATCCTTTTGCGATGTTAATAAATCAAAAAAAAAAAAAAATGAAGATTCTGACAGCTGCCTAGAACTTTCAACTTCATGCTCTGTAGTCTGCAGTTCTACAGTTGCACCAACGCTTTACCTTGGAAATATCTGGTGCTAGTTCTTATGACCTATTCAAACAGCAGGGTCCCACAGTCCCTTTTTAGTGTCAATTCTAACTTGGCATGCCACCTAGATATGTCTTATATCTCCTTCAAATCAGTGTTTTCATTGCTTCAAAATTACTTCAGGCATCTCACCTCTTAGTCTCTTGTTTTATGTTTCATACCTTTCAGCAATTGAATGTTTGGAAGCACTTGGAACTCCAGCATGCCACAGCATGTCACCCCTCTCGGGACTAGCTGATGTCAAATTTACTGTTTAAATGACTTTTAAGACATTAAACAAGTGAGTTAAAAGCCTGACAATCCTTTTGCGATGTTAATAAATCAAAAAAAAAAAAAAATGAAGATTCTGACAGCTGCCTAGAACTTTCGACTTCATGCACTGTAGTCTGCAGTTCTACAGTTGCACCAACGCTTTACATTGGAAGTTTCTGGTGCTAGTTCTTATGACCTATTCAAACAGCAGGGTCCCACAGTCCCTTTTCAGTGTCAATTCTAACGTGGCATGCCACCTAGATATATCTTATATCTCCTTCAAATCAGTGTTTTCATTACTTCAAAATTACTTCAGGCATCTCACCTCTTAGTCTCTTGTCTTAAGTTTCATACCTTGCAGCAATTGAATGTTAGGAAGCACTTGAAACTCCAGCATGCCACAGCATGTCACCCCTCTCGGGACTAGCTGATGTCAAATTTACTGTTTAAATAACTTTTAAGACATTAAACAAGTGAGTTAAAAGCCTGACAATCCTTTTGCGATGTTAATAAATCAAATTAAAAAAAATAAGGTTTCTGACAGCTGTCTAGAACTTTCAACCGCAAGCACTGTAGTCTGCAGTTCTACAGAGGCAGCAACGCTTTACATTGGGAATATCTGGTGCTAGTTCTTATGACCTATTCAAACAGCAGGGTCCCATAGTCCCTTTTCAGTGTCAATTCTAACATGGCATTCCACCTAGATATGTCTTATATCTCCTTCAAATCAGTGTTTTCATTGCTTCAAAATTACTTCAGGCATCTCACCTCTTAGTCTCTTGTTTTATGTTTCATACCTTTCAGCAATTGAATGTTTGGAAGCACTTGGAACTCCAGCATGCCACAGCATGTCACCCCTCTCGGGACTAGCTGATGTCAAATCTACTGTTTAAATGACTTTTAAGACATTAAACAAGTGAGTTAAAAGCCAGACAATCCTTTTGCGATGTTAATAAATCAAAAAAAAAAAATAAAGATTCTGACAGCTGCCTAGAACTTTCACCCTCATGCACTGTATTCTGCAGTTCTACAGTTGCACCAACGCTTTATACTGGAAATTTCTGGTACCTGTTCTTATGACCTATTTAAACAGCAGGGTCCCACAGTCCCTTTTCAGTGTCAATTCTAACGTGGCATGCCACCTAGATATATCTTATATCTCCTTCAAATCAGTGTTTTCATTACTTCAAAATTACTTCAGGCATCTCACCTCTTAGTCTCTTGTCTTATGTTTCATACCTTTCAGCAATTGAATGTTTGGAAGCACTTGGAACGCCAGCATGCCACAGCATGTCACCCCTCTCGGGACTAGCTGATGTCAAATTTACTGTTTAAATGACTTTTAAGACATTAAACAAGTGAGTTAAAAGCCTGACAATCCTTTTGTGATGTTAATAAATCAAAAAAAAAAAAATGAAGATTCTGACGGCTGCCTAGAACTTTCACCCTCATGCACTGTAGTCTGCAGTTCTACAGTTGCACCAACGCTTTACCTTGGAAATATCTGGTGCTAGTTCTTATGACCTATTCAAACAGCAGGGTCCCACAGTCCCTTTTTAGTGTCAATTCTAACGTGGCATGCCACCTAGATATGTCTTATATCTCCTTCAAATCAGTGTTTTCATTGCTTCAAAATTACTTCAGGCATCTCACCTCTTAGTCTCTTGTTTTATGTTTCATACCTTTCAGCAATTGAATGTTTGGAAGCACTTGGAACTCCAGCATGCCACAGCATGTCACCCCTCTCGGGACTAGCTGATGTCAAATTTACTGTTTAAATGACTTTTAAGACATTAAACAAGTGAGTTAAAAGCCTGACAATCCTTTTGCGATGTTAATAAATCAAATTAAAAAAAATAAGGTTTCTGACAGCTGTCTAGAACTTTCAACCGCAAGCACTGTAGTCTGCAGTTCTACAGAGGCAGCAACGCTTTACCTTGGAAATATCTGGTGCTAGTTCTTATGACCTATTCAAACAGCAGGGTCCCACAGTCCCTTTTTAGTGTCAATTCTAACATGGCATGCCACCTAGATATGCTTATATCTCCTTCAAATCAGTGTTTTCATTGCTTCAAAATTACTTCAGGCATCTCACCTCTTAGTCTCTTGTTTTATGTTTCATACCTTTCAGCAATTGAATGTTTGGAAGCACTTGGAACTCCAGCATGCCACAGCATGTCACCCCTCTCGGGACTAGCTGATGTCAAATTTACTGTTTAAATAACTTTTAAGACATTAAACAAGTGAGTTAAAAGCCTGACAATCCTTTTGTGATGTTAATAAATCAAATTAAAAAAAAAGAGGATAGGATTCTGACAGCTGCCTAGAACTTTCAACTTCATGCACTGTAGTCTGCAGTTCTACAGTTGCACCAACGCTTTACCTTGGAAATATCTGGTGCTAGTTCTTATGACCTATTCAAACAGCAGGGTCCCACAGTCCCTTTTTAGTGTCAATTCTAACGTGGCATGCCACCTAGATATGTCTTATATCTCCTTCAAATCAGTGTTTTCATTGCTTCAAAATCACTTCAGGCATCTCACCTCTTAGTCTCTTGTTTTATGTTTCATACCTTTCAGCAATTGAATGTTTGGAAGCACTTGGAACTCCAGCATGCCACAGCATGTCACCCCTCTCGGGACTAGCTGATGTCAAATTTACTGTTTAAATAACTTTTAAGACATTAAACAAGTGAGTTAAAAGCCTGACAATCCTTTTGTGATGTTAATAAATCAAATTAAAAAAAAAGAGGATAGGATTCTGACAGCTGCCTAGAACTTTCAACTTCATGCAATGTAGTCTGCAGTTCTACAGTTGCACCAACGCTTTACCCTGGAAATATCTGGTGCTAGTTCTCATGACCTATTCAAACAGCAGGGTCCCACAGTCCCTTTTTAGTGTCAATTCTAACGTGGCATGCCACCTAGATATGTCTTATATCTCCTTCAAATCAGTGTTTTCATTGCTTCAAAATTACTTCAGGAATCTCACCTCTTAGTCTCTTGTTTTATGTTTCATACCTTTCAGCAATTGAATGTTTGGAAGCACTTGGAACTCCAGCATGCCACAGCATGTCACCCCTCTCGGGACTAGCTGATGTCAAATTTACTGTTTAAATGACTTTTAAGACATTAAACAAGTGAGTTAAAAGCCTGACAATCCTTTTGCGATGTTAATAAATCAAAAAAAAAAAAAAATGAAGATTCTGAGGGCTGCCTAGAATTTTCAACTTCATGCACTGTAGTCTGCAGTTCTACAGTTGCACCAACACTTTACCTTAGGAATTTCTGGTGCCAGTTCTTATGACCTATTCAAACAGCAGGGTCCCACAGTCCCTTTTTAGTGTAAATTCTAACGTGGCATGCCACCTAGATATGTCTTATATCTCCTTCAAATCAGTGTTTTCATTGCTTCAAAATTACTTCAGGCATCTCACCTCTTAGTCTCTTGTTTTATGTTTCATACCTTTCAGCAATTGAATGTTTGGAAGCACTTGGAACTCCAGCATGCCACAGCATGTCACCCCTCTCGGGACTAGCTGATGTCAAGTTTACTGTTTAAATGACTTTTAAGACATTAAACAAGTGAGTTAAAAGCCTGACAATCCTTTTGCGATGTTAATAAATCAAAAAAAAAAAAATGAAGATTCTGAGGGCTGCCTAGAACTTTCAACCTCATGCACTGTAGTCTGCAGTTGTACAGTTGCACCAACCCTTTACATTGGAAATTTCTGGTGCTAGTTCTTATGACCTATTCAAACAGCAGGGTCCCACAGTCCCTTTTCAGTGTCAATTCTAACGTGGCATGCCACCTAGATATATCTTATATCTCCTTCAAATCAGTGTTTTCATTACTTCAAAATTACTTCAGGCATCTCACCTCTTAGTCTCTTGTCTTATGTTTCATACCTTTCAGCAATTGAATGTTTGGAAGCACTTGGAACTCCAGCATGCCACAGCATGTCACCCCTCTCGGGACTAGCTGATGTCAAATTTACTGTTTAAATGACTTTTAAGACATTAAACAAGTGAGTTAAAAGCCTGACAATCCTTTTGCGATGTTAATAAATCAAAAAAAAAAAAAAATGAAGATTCTGACAGCTGCCTAGAACTTTCAACTTCATGCACTGTAGTCTGCAGTTCTACAGTTGCACCAACCCTTTACCTTGGAAATTTCTGGTACCAGTCCTCATAACCTATTCAAACAGCAGGGTCCCACAGTCCCTTTTCAGTGTCAATTCTAACGTGGCATGCCACCTAGATATATCTTATATCTCCTTCAAATCAGTGTTTTCATTACTTCAAAATTACTTCAGGCATCTCACCTCTTAGTCTCTTGTCTTATGTTTCATACCTTTCAGCAATTGAATGTTTGGAAGCACTTGGAACTCCAGCATGCCACAGCATGTCACCCCTCTCGGGACTAGCTGATGTCAAATTTACTGTTTAAATGACTTTTAAGACATTAAACAAGTGAGTTAAAAGCCTGACAATCCTTTTGCGATGTTAATAAATCAAAAAAAAAAAAAATGAAGATTCTGACAGCTGCCTAGAACTTTCAACTTCATGCACTGTAGTCTGCAGTTCTACAGTTGCACCAACGCTTTACCTTGGAAATTTCTGGTACCAGTCCTCATAACCTATTCAAACAGCAGGGTCCCACAGTCCCTTTTCAGTGTCAATTCTAACGTGGCATGCCACCTAGATATATCTTATATCTCCTTCAAATCAGTGTTTTCATTACTTCAAAATTACTTCAGGCATCTCACCTCTTAGTCTCTTGTTTTATGTTTCATACCTTTCAGCAATTGAATGTTTGGAAGCACTTGGAACTCCAGCATGCCACAGCATGTCACCCCTCTCGGGACTAGCTGATGTCAAATTTACTGTTTAAATGACTTTTAAAACATTAAACAAGTGAGTTAAAAGCCTGACAATCCTTTTGTGATGTTAATAAATCAAATTTAAAAAAAAAGAGGATAGGATTCTGACAGCTGCCTAGAACTTTCAACTTCATGCACTGTAGTCTGCAGTTCTACAGTTGCACCAACGCTTTACCTTGGAAATATCTGGTGCTAGTCCTTATGACCTATTCAAACAGCAGGGTCCCACAGTCCCTTTTTAGTGTCAATTCTAACATGGCATGCCACCTAGATATGCTTATATCTCCTTCAAATCAGTGTTTTCATTGCTTCAAAATTACTTCAGGCATCTCACCTCTTAGTCTCTTGTTTTATGTTTCATACCTTTCAGCAATTGAATGTTTGGAAGCACTTGGAACTCCAGCATGCCACAGCATGTCACCCCTCTCGGGACTAGCTGATGTCAAGTTTACTGTTTAAATGACTTTTAAGACATTAAACAAGTGAGTTAAAAGCCTGACAATCCTTTTGCGATGTTAATAAATCAAAAAAAAAAAAAATGAAGATTCTGAGGGCTGCCTAGAACTTTCAACCTCATGCACTGTAGTCTGCAGTTCTACAGTTGCACCAACCCTTTACATTGGAAATATCTGGTGCTAGTTCTTATGACCTATTCAAACAGCAGTGTCCCACAGTCCCTTTTCAGTGTCAATTCTAACGTGGCATGCCACCTAGATATATCTTATATCTCCTTCAAATCAGTGTTTTCATTACTTCAAAATTACTTCAGGCATATCACCTCTTAGTCTCTTGTCTTATGTTTCATACCTTTCAGCAATTGAATGTTTGGAAGCACTTGGAACTCCAGCATGCCACAGCATGTCACCCCTCTCGGGACTAGCTGATGTCAAATTTACTGTTTAAATGACTTTTAAGACATTAAACAAGTGAGTTAAAAGCCTGACAATCCTTTTGCGATGTTAATAAATCAAAAAAAAAAAAAAATGAAGATTCTGACAGCTGCCTAGAACTTTCAACTTCATGCACTGTAGTCTGCAGTTCTACAGTTGCACCAACGCTTTACCTTGGAAATAACTGGTGCTAGTTCTTATGACCTATTCAAACAGCAGGGTCCCACAGTCCCTTTTTAGTGTCAATTCTAACATGGCATGCCACCTAGATATGCTTATATCTCCTTCAAATCAGTGTTTTCATTGCTTCAAAATTACTTCAGGCATCTCACCTCTTAGTCTCTTGTTTTATGTTTCATACCTTTCAGCAATTGAATGTTTGGAAGCACTTGGAACTCCAGCATGCCACAGCATGTCACCCCTCTCGGGACTAGCTGATGTCAAATTTACTGTTTAAATAACTTTTAAGACATTAAACAAGTGAGTTAAAAGCCTGACAATCCTTTTGTGATGTTAATAAATCAAATTAAAAAAAAAGAGGATAGGATTCTGACAGCTGCCTAGAACTTTCAACTTCATGCACTGTAGTCTGCAGTTCTACAGTTGCACCAATGCTTTACCTTGGAAATATCTGGTGCTAGTTCTTATGACCTATTCAAACAGCAGGGTCCCACAGTCCCTTTTTAGTGTCAATTCTAACGTGGCATGCCACCTAGATATATCTTATATCTCCTTCAAATCAGTGTTTTCATTGCTTCAAAATTACTTCAGGCATCTCACCTCTTAGTCTCTTGTTTTATGTTTCATACCTTTCAGCAATTGAATGTTTGGAAGCACTTGGAACTCCAGCATGCCACAGCATGTCACCCCTCTCGGGACTAGCTGATGTCAAATTTACTGTTTAAATGACTTTTAAGACATTAAACAAGTGAGTTAAAAGCCTGACAATCCTTTTGCGATGTTAATAAATCAAAAAAAAAAAAAATGAAAATTCTGACAGCTGCCTAGAACTTTCAACTTCATGCACTGTAGTCTGCAGTTCTACAGTTGCACCAACGCTTTACCTTGGAAATATCTGGTGCTAGTCTCTTGTTTTATGTTTCATACCTTCCAGCAATCGAATGTTTGGAAGCACTTGGAACTCCAGCATGCCACAGCATGTCACCCCTCTCGGGACTAGCTGATGTCAAGTTTACTGTTTAAATGACTTTTAAGACATTAAACAAGTGAGTTAAAAGCCTGACAATCCTTTTGCGATGTTAATAAATCAAAAAAAAAAAAAATGAAGATTCTGAGGGCTGCCTAGAACTTTCAACCTCATGCACTGCAGTCTGCAGTTGTACAGTTGCACCAACCCTTTACATTGGAAATTTCTGGTGCTAGTTCTTATGACCTATTCAAACAGCAGGGTCCCACAGTCCCTTTTCAGTGTCAATTCTAACGTGGCATGCCACCTAGATATATCTTATATCTCCTTCAAATCAGTGTTTTCATTACTTCAAAATTACTTCAGGCATCTCACCTCTTAGTCTCTTGTCTTATGTTTCATACCTTTCAGCAATTGAATGTTTGGAAGCACTTGGAACTCCAGCATGCCACAGCATGTCACCCCTCTCGGGACTAGCTGATGTCAAATTTACTGTTTAAATGACTTTTAAGACATTAAACAAGTGAGTTAAAAGCCTGACAATCCTTTTGCGATGTTAATAAATCAAAAAAAAAAAAAATGAAAATTCTGACAGCTGCCTAGAACTTTCAACTTCATGCACTGTAGTCTGCAGTTCTACAGTTGCACCAACGCTTTACCTTGGAAATATCTGGTGCTAGTCTATTGTTTTATGTTTCATACCTTCCAGCAATCAAATGTTTGGAAGCACTTGGAACTCCAGCATGCCACAGCATGTCACCCCTCTCGGGACTAGCTGATGTCAAGTTTACTGTTTAAATGACTTTTAAGACATTAAACAAGTGAGTTAAAAGCCTGACAATCCTTTTGCGATGTTAATAAATCAAAAAAAAAAAAAATGAAGATTCTGAGGGCTGCCTAGAACTTTCAACCTCATGCACTGTAGTCTGCAGTTGTACAGTTGCACCAACCCTTTACATTGGAAATTTCTGGTGCTAGTTCTTATGACCTATTCAAACAGCAGGGTCCCACAGTCCCTTTTCAGTGTCAATTCTAACGTGGCATGCCACCTAGATATATCTTATATCTCCTTCAAATCAGTGTTTTCATTACTTCAAAATTACTTCAGGCATCTCACCTCTTAGTCTCTTGTTTTATGTTTCATACCTTTCAGCAATTGAATGTTTGGAAGCACTTGGAACTCCAGCATGCCACAGCATGTCACCCCTCTCGGGACTAGCTGATGTCAAGTTTACTGTTTAAATGACTTTTAAGACATTAAACAAGTGAGTTAAAAGCCTGACAATCCTTTTGCGATGTTAATAAATCAAAAAAAAAAAAAAATGAAGATTCTGAGGGCTGCCTAGAACTTTCAACCTCATGCACTGTAGTCTGCAGTTGTCCAGTTGCACCAACCCTTTACATTGGAAATTTCTGGTGCTAGTTCTTATGACCTATTCAAACAGCAGGGTCCCACAGTCCCTTTTCAGTGTCAATTCTAACGTGGCATGCCACCTAGATATATCTTATATCTCCTTCAAATCAGTGTTTTCATTACTTCAAAATTACTTCAGGCATCTCACCTCTTAGTCTCTTGTCTTATGTTTCATACCTTTCAGCAATTGAATGTTTGGAAGCACTTGGAACTCCAGCATGCCACAGCATGTCACCCCTCTCGGGACTAGCTGATGTCAAATTTACTGTTTAAATGACTTTTAAGACATTAAACAAGTGAGTTAAAAGCCTGACAATCCTTTTGCGATGTTAATAAATCAAAAAAAAAAAAAAATGAAGATTCTGACAGCTGCCTAGAACTTTCAACTTCATGCACTGTAGTCTGCAGTTCTACAGTTGCACCAACGCTTTACCTTGGAAATTTCTGGTACCAGTCCTCATAACCTATTCAAACAGCAGGGTCCCACAGTCCCTTTTCAGTGTCAATTCTAACGTGGCATGCCACCTAGATATATCTTATATCTCCTTCAAATCAGTGTTTTCATTACTTCAAAATTACTTCAGGCATCTCACCTCTTAGTCTCTTGTTTTATGTTTCATACCTTTCAGCAATTGAATGTTTGGAAGCACTTGGAACTCCAGCATGCCACAGCATGTCACCCCTCTCGGGACTAGCTGATGTCAAATTTACTGTTTAAATGACTTTTAAAACATTAAACAAGTGAGTTAAAAGCCTGACAATCCTTTTGTGATGTTAATAAATCAAATTTAAAAAAAAAGAGGATAGGATTCTGACAGCTGCCTAGAACTTTCAACTTCATGCACTGTAGTCTGCAGTTCTACAGTTGCACCAACGCTTTACCTTGGAAATATCTGGTGCTAGTCCTTATGACCTTTTCAAACAGCAGGGTCCCACAGTCCCTTTTTAGTGTCAATTCTAACATGGCATGCCACCTAGATATGCTTATATCTCCTTCAAATCAGTGTTTTCATTGCTTCAAAATTACTTCAGGCATCTCACCTCTTAGTCTCTTGTTTTATGTTTCATACCTTTCAGCAATTGAATGTTTGGAAGCACTTGGAACTCCAGCATGCCACAGCATGTCACCCCTCTCGGGACTAGCTGATGTCAAGTTTACTGTTTAAATGACTTTTAAGACATTAAACAAGTGAGTTAAAAGCCTGACAATCCTTTTGCGATGTTAATAAATCAAAAAAAAAAAAATGAAGATTCTGAGGGCTGCCTAGAACTTTCAACCTCATGCACTGTAGTCTGCAGTTGTACAGTTGCACCAACCCTTTACATTGGAAATTTCTGGTGCTAGTTCTTATGACCTATTCAAACAGCAGTGTCCCACAGTCCCTTTTCAGTGTCAATTCTAACGTGGCATGCCACCTAGATATATCTTATATCTCCTTCAAATCAGTGTTTTCATTACTTCAAAATTACTTCAGGCATATCACCTCTTAGTCTCTTGTCTTATGTTTCATACCTTTCAGCAATTGAATGTTTGGAAGCACTTGGAACTCCAGCATGCCACAGCATGTCACCCCTCTCGGGACTAGCTGATGTCAAATTTACTGTTTAAATGACTTTTAAGACATTAAACAAGTGAGTTAAAAGCCTGACAATCCTTTTGCGATGTTAATAAATCAAAAAAAAAAAAAAATGAAGATTCTGACAGTTGCCTAGAACTTTCAACTTCATGCACTGTAGTCTGCAGTTCTACAGTTGCACCAACGCTTTACCTTGGAAATAACTGGTGCTAGTTCTTATGACCTATTCAAACAGCAGGGTCCCACAGTCCCTTTTTAGTGTCAATTCTAACATGGCATGCCACCTAGATATGCTTATATCTCCTTCAAATCAGTGTTTTCATTGCTTCAAAATTACTTCAGGCATCTCACCTCTTAGTCTCTTGTTTTATGTTTCATACCTTTCAGCAATTGAATGTTTGGAAGCACTTGGAACTCCAGCATGCCACAGCATGTCACCCCTCTCGGGACTAGCTGATGTCAAATTTACTGTTTAAATAACTTTTAAGACATTAAACAAGTGAGTTAAAAGCCTGACAATCCTTTTGTGATGTTAATAAATCAAATTAAAAAAAAAGAGGATAGGATTCTGACAGCTGCCTAGAACTTTCAACTTCATGCACTGTAGTCTGCAGTTCTACAGTTGCACCAATGCTTTACCTTGGAAATATCTGGTGCTAGTTCTTATGACCTATTCAAACAGCAGGGTCCCACAGTCCCTTTTTAGTGTCAATTCTAACGTGGCATGCCACCTAGATATGTCTTATATCTCCTTCAAATCAGTGTTTTCATTGCTTCAAAATTACTTCAGGCATCTCACCTCTTAGTCTCTTGTTTTATGTTTCATACCTTTCAGCAATTGAATGTTTGGAAGCACTTGGAACTCCAGCATGCCACAGCATGTCACCCCTCTCGGGACTAGCTGATGTCAAGTTTACTGTTTAAATGACTTTTAAGACATTAAACAAGTGAGTTAAAAGCCTGACAATCCTTTTGCGATGTTAATAAATCAAAAAAAAAAAAAAATGAAGATTCTGAGGGCTGCCTAGAACTTTCAACCTCATGCACTGTAGTCTGCAGTTGTACAGTTGCACCAACCCTTTACATTGGAAATTTCTGGTGCTAGTTCTTATGACCTATTCAAACAGCAGGGTCCCACAGTCCCTTTTCAGTGTCAATTCTAACGTGGCATGCCACCTAGATATATCTTATATCTCCTTCAAATCAGTGTTTTCATTACTTCAAAATTACTTCAGGCATCTCACCTCTTAGTCTCTTGTCTTATGTTTCATACCTTTCAGCAATTGAATGTTTGGAAGCACTTGGAACTCCAGCATGCCACAGCATGTCACCCCTCTCGGGACTAGCTGATGTCAAATTTACTGTTTAAATGACTTTTAAGACATTAAACAAGTGAGTTAAAAGCCTGACAATCCTTTTGCGATGTTAATAAATCAAAAAAAAAAAAAATGAAAATTCTGACAGCTGCCTAGAACTTTCAACTTCATGCACTGTAGTCTGCAGTTCTACAGTTGCACCAACGCTTTACCTTGGAAATATCTGGTGCTAGTCTCTTGTTTTATGTTTCATACCTTCCAGCAATCGAATGTTTGGAAGCACTTGGAACTCCAGCATGCCACAGCATGTCACCCCTCTCGGGACTAGCTGATGTCAAGTTTACTGTTTAAATGACTTTTAAGACATTAAACAAGTGAGTTAAAAGCCTGACAATCCTTTTGCGATGTTAATAAATCAAAAAAAAAAAAAATGAAGATTCTGAGGGCTGCCTAGAACTTTCAACCTCATGCACTGCAGTCTGCAGTTGTACAGTTGCACCAACCCTTTACATTGGAAATTTCTGGTGCTAGTTCTTATGACCTATTCAAACAGCAGGGTCCCACAGTCCCTTTTCAGTGTCAATTCTAACGTGGCATGCCACCTAGATATATCTTATATCTCCTTCAAATCAGTGTTTTCATTACTTCAAAATTACTTCAGGCATCTCACCTCTTAGTCTCTTGTCTTATGTTTCATACCTTTCAGCAATTGAATGTTTGGAAGCACTTGGAACTCCAGCATGCCACAGCATGTCACCCCTCTCGGGACTAGCTGATGTCAAATTTACTGTTTAAATGACTTTTAAGACATTAAACAAGTGAGTTAAAAGCCTGACAATCCTTTTGCGATGTTAATAAATCAAAAAAAAAAAAAAATGAAGATTCTGACAGCTGCCTAGAACTTTCAACTTCATGCACTGTAGTCTGCAGTTCTACAGTTGCACCAACGCTTTACCTTGGAAATATCTGGTGCTAGTTCTTATGACCTATTCAAACAGCAGGATCCCACAGTCCCTTTTTAGTGTCAACTCTAACTTGGCATGCCACCTAGATATGTCTTATATCTCCTTCAAATCAGTGTTTTCATTGCTTCAAAATTACTTCAGGCATCTCACCTCTTAGTCTCTTGTTTTATGTTTCATACCTTTCAGCAATTGAATGTTTGGAAGCACTTGGAACTCCAGCATGCCACAGCATGTCACCCCTCTCGGGACTAGCTGATGTCAAATTTACAGTTTAAATGACTTTTAAGACATTAAACAAGTGAGTTAAAAGCCTGACAATCCTTTTGCGATGTTAATAAATAAAAAAAAAAAAAAATGAAGATTCTGACAGCTGCCTAGAACTTTCAACTTCATGAACTGTAGTCTGCAGTTCTACAGTTGCACCAACGCTTTACATTGCAAATTTCTGGTGCTAGTTCTTATGACCTATTCAAACAGCAGGGTCCCACAGTCCCTTTTCAGTGTCAATTCTAACGTGGCATGCCACCTAGATATATCTTATATCTCCTTCAAATCAGTGTTTTCATTACTTCAAAATTACTTCAGGCATCTCACCTCTTAGTCTCTTGTCTTAAGTTTCATACCTTGCAGCAATTGAATGTTAGGAAGCACTTGAAACTCCAGCATGCCACAGCATGTCACCCCTCTCGGGACTAGCTGATGTCAAATTTACTGTTTAAATAACTTTTAAGACATTAAACAAGTGAGTTAAAAGCCTGACAATCCTTTTGCGATGTTAATAAATCAAATTAAAAAAAATAAGGTTTCTGACAGCTGTCTAGAACTTTCAACCGCAAGCACTGTAGTCTGCAGTTCTACAGAGGCAGCAACGCTTTACATTGGGAATATCTGGTGCTAGTTCTTATGACCTATTCAAACAGCAGGGTCCCATAGTCCCTTTTCAGTGTCAATTCTAACATGGCATTCCACCTAGATATGTCTTATATCTCCTTCAAATCAGTGTTTTCATTGCTTCAAAATTACTTCAGGCATCTCACCTCTTAGTCTCTTGTTTTATGTTTCATACCTTTCAGCAATTGAATGTTTGGAAGCACTTGGAACTCCAGCATGCCACAGCATGTCACCCCTCTCGGGACTAGCTGATGTCAAATCTACTGTTTAAATGACTTTTAAGATATTAAACAAGTGAGTTAAAAGCCTGACAATCCTTTTGCGATGTTAATAAATCAAAAAAAAAAAATAAAGATTCTGACAGCTGCCTAGAACTTTCACCCTCATGCACTGTATTCTGCAGTTCTACAGTTGCACCAACGCTTTATACTGGAAATTTCTGGTACCTGTTCTTATGACCTATTTAAACAGCAGGGTCCCACAGTCCCTTTTCAGTGTCAATTCTAACGTGGCATGCCACCTAGATATATCTTATATCTCCTTCAAATCAGTGTTTTCATTACTTCAAAATTACTTCAGGCATCTCACCTCTTAGTCTCTTGTCTTATGTTTCATACCTTTCAGCAATTGAATGTTTGGAAGCACTTGGAACGCCAGCATGCCACAGCATGTCACCCCTCTCGGGACTAGCTGATGTCAAATTTACTGTTTAAATGACTTTTAAGACATTAAACAAGTGAGTTAAAAGCCTGACAATCCTTTTGCGATGTTAATAAATCAAAAAAAAAAAAATGAAGATTCTGACGGCTGCCTAGAACTTTCACCCTCATGCACTGTAGTCTGCAGTTCTACAGTTGCACCAACACTTTACCTTAGGAATTTCTGGTGCCAGTTCTTATGACCTATTCAAACAGCAGGGTCCCACAGTCCCTTTTTAGTGTCAATTCTAACGTGGCATGCCACCTAGATATGTCTTATATCTCCTTCAAATCAGTGTTTTCATTGCTTCAAAATTACTTCAGGCATCTCACCTCTTAGTCTCTTGTTTTATGTTTCATACCTTTCAGCAATTGAATGTTTGGAAGCACTTGGAACTCCAGCATGCCACAGCATGTCACCCCTCTCGGGACTAGCTGATGTCAAGTTTACTGTTTAAATGACTTTTAAGACATTAAACAAGTGAGTTAAAAGCCTGACAATCCTTTTGCGATGTTAATAAATCAAAAAAAAAAAAAAATGAAGATTCTGAGGGCTGCCTAGAACTTTCAACCTCATGCACTGTAGTCTGCAGTTGTACAGTTGCACCAACCCTTTACATTGGAAATTTCTGGTGCTAGTTCTTATGACCTATTCAAACAGCAGGGTCCCACAATCCCTTTTCAGTGTCAATTCTAACGTGGCATGCCACCTAGATATATCTTATATCTCCTTCAAATCAGTGTTTTCATTACTTCAAAATTACTTCAGGCATCTCACCTCTTAGTCTCTTGTTTTATGTTTCATACCTTTCAGCAATTGAATGTTTGGAAGCACTTGGAACTCCAGCATGCCACAGCATGTCACCCCTCTCGGGACTAGCTGATGTCAAATTTACTGTTTAAATGACTTTTAAGACATTAAACAAGTGAGTTAAAAGCCTGACAATCCTTTTGCGATGTTAATAAATCAAAAAAAAAAAAAATGAAGATTCTGACAGCTGCCTAGAACTTTCAACTTCATGCACTGTAGTCTGCAGTTCTACAGTTGCACCAACGCTTTACCTTGGAAATATCTGGTGCTAGTTCTTATGACCTATTCAAACAGCAGGGTCCCACAGTCCCTTTTTAGTGTCAATTCTAACTTGGCATGCCACCTAGATATGTCTTATATCTCCTTCAAATCAGTGTTTTCATTGCTTCAAAATTACTTCAGGCATCTCACCTCTTAGTCTCTTGTTTTATGTTTCATACCTTTCAGCAATTGAATGTTTGGAAGCACTTGGAACTCCAGCATGCCACAGCATGTCACCCCTCTCGGGACTAGCTGATGTCAAATTTACTGTTTAAATGACTTTTAAGACATTAAACAAGTGAGTTAAAAGCCTGACAATCCTTTTGCGATGTTAATAAATCAAAAAAAAAAAAAAATGAAGATTCTGACAGCTGCCTAGAACTTTCAACTTCATGCACTGTAGTCTGCAGTTCTACAGTTGCACCAACGCTTTACATTGGAAGTTTCTGGTGCTAGTTCTTATGACCTATTCAAACAGCAGGGTCCCACAGTCCCTTTTCAGTGTCAATTCTAACGTGGCATGCCACCTAGATATATCTTATATCTCCTTCAAATCAGTGTTTTCATTACTTCAAAATTACTTCAGGCATCTCACCTCTTAGTCTCTTGTCTTAAGTTTCATACCTTGCAGCAATTGAATGTTAGGAAGCACTTGAAACTCCAGCATGCCACAGCATGTCACCCCTCTCGGGACTAGCTGATGTCAAATTTACTGTTTAAATAACTTTTAAGACATTAAACAAGTGAGTTAAAAGCCTGACAATCCTTTTGCGATGTTAATAAATCAAATTAAAAAAAATAAGGTTTCTGACAGCTGTCTAGAACTTTCAACCGCAAGCACTGTAGTCTGCAGTTCTACAGAGGCAGCAACGCTTTACCTTGGAAATATCTGGTGCTAGTTCTTATGACCTATTCAAACAGCAGGGTCCCACAGTCCCTTTTTAGTGTCAATTCTAACATGGCATGCCACCTAGATATGCTTATATCTCCTTCAAATCAGTGTTTTCATTGCTTCAAAATTACTTCAGGCATCTCACCTCTTAGTCTCTTGTTTTATGTTTCATACCTTTCAGCAATTGAATGTTTGGAAGCACTTGGAACTCCAGCATGCCACAGCATGTCACCCCTCTCGGGACTAGCTGATGTCAAATTTACTGTTTAAATAACTTTTAAGACATTAAACAAGTGAGTTAAAAGCCTGACAATCCTTTTGTGATGTTAATAAATCAAATTAAAAAAAAAGAGGATAGGATTCTGACAGCTGCCTAGAACTTTCAACTTCATGCACTGTAGTCTGCAGTTCTACAGTTGCACCAACGCTTTACCTTGGAAATATCTGGTGCTAGTTCTTATGACCTATTCAAACAGCAGGGTCCCACAGTCCCTTTTTAGTGTCAATTCTAACGTGGCATGCCACCTAGATATGTCTTATATCTCCTTCAAATCAGTGTTTTCATTGCTTCAAAATTACTTCAGGCATCTCACCTCTTAGTCTCTTGTTTTATGTTTCATACCTTTCAGCAATTGAATGTTTGGAAGCACTTGGAACTCCAGCATGCCACAGCATGTCACCCCTCTCGGGACTAGCTGATGTCAAATTTACTGTTTAAATAACTTTTAAGACATTAAACAAGTGAGTTAAAAGCCTGACAATCCTTTTGTGATGTTAATAAATCAAATTAAAAAAAAAGAGGATAGGATTCTGACAGCTGCCTAGAGCTTTCAACTTCATGCAATGTAGTCTGCAGTTCTACAGTTGCACCAACGCTTTACCCTGGAAATATCTGGTGCTAGTTCTTATGACCTATTCAAACAGCAGGGTCCCACAGTCCCTTTTTAGTGTCAATTCTAACGTGGCATGCCACCTAGATATGTCTTATATCTCCTTCAAATCAGTGTTTTCATTGCTTCAAAATTACTTCAGGCATCTCACCTCTTAGTCTCTTGTTTTATGTTTCATACCTTTCAGCAATTGAATGTTTGGAAGCACTTGGAACTCCAGCATGCCACAGCATGTCACCCCTCTCGGGACTAGCTGATGTCAAATTTACTGTTTAAATAACTTTTAAGACATTAAACAAGTGAGTTAAAAGCCTGACAATCCTTTTGTGATGTTAATAAATCAAATTAAAAAAAAAGAGGATAGGATTCTGACAGCTGCCTAGAACTTTCAACTTCATGCACTGTAGTCTGCAGTTCTACAGTTGCACCAACGCTTTACCTTGGAAATATCTGGTGCTAGTTCTTATGACCTATTCAAACAGCAGGGTCCCACAGTCCCTTTTTAGTGTCAATTCTAACGTGGCATGCCACCTAGATATGTCTTATATCTCCTTCAAATCAGTGTTTTCATTGCTTCAAAATTACTTCAGGCATCTCACCTCTTAGTCTCTTGTTTTATGTTTCATACCTTTCAGCAATTGAATGTTTGGAAGCACTTGGAACTCCAGCATGCCACAGCATGTCACCCCTCTCGGGACTAGCTGATGTCAAATTTACTGTTTAAATAACTTTTAAGACATTAAACAAGTGAGTTAAAAGCCTGACAATCCTTTTGTGATGTTAATAAATCAAATTAAAAAAAAAGAGGATAGGATTCTGACAGCTGCCTAGAACTTTCAACTTCATGCAATGTAGTCTGCAGTTCTACAGTTGCACCAACGCTTTACCCTGGAAATATCTGGTGCTAGTTCTTATGACCTATTCAAACAGCAGGGTCCCACAGTCCCTTTTTAGTGTCAATTCTAACGTGGCATGCCACCTAGATATGTCTTATATCTCCTTCAAATCAGTGTTTTCATTGCTTCAAAATTACTTCAGGCATCTCACCTCTTAGTCTCTTGTTTTATGTTTCATACCTTTCAGCAATTGAATGTTTGGAAGCACTTGGAACTCCAGCATGCCACAGCATGTCACCCCTCTCGGGACTAGCTGATGTCAAATTTACTGTTTAAATGACTTTTAAGACATTAAACAAGTGAGTTAAAAGCCTGACAATCCTTTTGCGATGTTAATAAATCAAAAAAAAAAAAAAATGAAGATTCTGAGGGCTGCCTAGAATTTTCAACTTCATGCACTGTAGTCTGCAGTTCTACAGTTGCACCAACACTTTACCTTAGGAATTTCTGGTGCCAGTTCTTATGACCTATTCAAACAGCAGGTTCCCACAGTCCCTTTTTAGTGTCAATTCTAACGTGGCATGCCACCTAGATATGTCTTATATCTCCTTCAAATCAGTGTTTTCATTGCTTCAAAATTACTTCAGGCATCTCACCTCTTAGTCTCTTGTTTTATGTTTCATACCTTTCAGCAATTGAATGTTTGGAAGCACTTGGAACTCCAGCATGCCACAGCATGTCACCCCTCTCGGGACTAGCTGATGTCAAATTTACTGTTTAAATAACTTTTAAGACATTAAACAAGTGAGTTAAAAGCCTGACAATCCTTTTGTGATGTTAATAAATCAAATTAAAAAAAAAGAGGATAGGATTCTGACAGCTGCCTAGAACTTTCAACTTCATGCAATGTAGTCTGCAGTTCTACAGTTGCACCAACGCTTTACCCTGGAAATATCTGGTGCTAGTTCTTATGACCTATTCAAACAGCAGGGTCCCACAGTCCCTTTTTAGTGTCAATTCTAACGTGGCATGCCACCTAGATATGTCTTATATCTCCTTCAAATCAGTGTTTTCATTGCTTCAAAATTACTTCAGGCATCTCACCTCTTAGTCTCTTGTTTTATGTTTCATACCTTTCAGCAATTGAATGTTTGGAAGCACTTGGAACTCCAGCATGCCACAGCATGTCACCCCTCTCGGGACTAGCTGATGTCAAATTTACTGTTTAAATGACTTTTAAGACATTAAACAAGTGAGTTAAAAGCCTGACAATCCTTTTGCGATGTTAATAAATCAAAAAAAAAAAAAAATGAAGATTCTGAGGGCTGCCTAGAATTTTCAACTTCATGCACTGTAGTCTGCAGTTCTACAGTTGCACCAACACTTTACCTTAGGAATTTCTGGTGCCAGTTCTTATGACCTATTCAAACAGCAGGGTCCCACAGTCCCTTTTTAGTGTCAATTCTAACGTGGCATGCCACCTAGATATGTCTTATATCTCCTTCAAATCAGTGTTTTCATTGCTTCAAAATTACTTCAGGCATCTCACCTCTTAGTCTCTTGTTTTATGTTTCATACCTTTCAGCAATTGAATGTTTGGAAGCACTTGGAACTCCAGCATGCCACAGCATGTCACCCCTCTCGGGACTAGCTGATGTCAAGTTTACTGTTTAAATGACTTTTAAGACATTAAACAAGTGAGTTAAAAGCCTGACAATCCTTTTGCGATGTTAATAAATCAAAAAAAAAAAAAAATGAAGATTCTGAGGGCTGCCTAGAACTTTCAACCTCATGCACTGTAGTCTGCAGTTGTACAGTTGCACCAACCCTTTACATTGGAAATTTCTGGTGCTAGTTCTTATGACCTATTCAAACAGCAGGGTCCCACAGTCCCTTTTCAGTGTCAATTCTAACGTGGCATGCCACCTAGATATATCTTATATCTCCTTCAAATCAGTGTTTTCATTACTTCAAAATTACTTCAGGCATCTCACCTCTTAGTCTCTTGTCTTATGTTTCATACCTTTCAGCAATTGAATGTTTGGAAGCACTTGGAACTCCAGCATGCCACAGCATGTCACCCCTCTCGGGACTAGCTGATGTCAAATTTACTGTTTAAATGACTTTTAAGACATTAAACAAGTGAGTTAAAAGCCTGACAATCCTTTTGCGATGTTAATAAATCAAAAAAAAAAAAAAATGAAGATTCTGACAGCTGCCTAGAACTTTCAACTTCATGCACTGTAGTCTGCAGTTCTACAGTTGCACCAACGCTTTACCTTGGAAATTTCTGGTACCAGTCCTCATAACCTATTCAAACAGCAGGGTCCCACAGTCCCTTTTCAGTGTCAATTCTAACGTGGCATGCCACCTAGATATATCTTATATCTCCTTCAAATCAGTGTTTTCATTACTTCAAAATTACTTCAGGCATCTCACCTCTTAGTCTCTTGTTTTATGTTTCATACCTTTCAGCAATTGAATGTTTGGAAGCACTTGGAACTCCAGCATGCCACAGCATGTCACCCCTCTCGGGACTAGCTGATGTCAAATTTACTGTTTAAATAACTTTTAAGACATTAAACAAGTGAGTTAAAAGCCTGACAATCCTTTTGTGATGTTAATAAATCAAATTAAAAAAAAAGAGGATAGGATTCTGACAGCTGCCTAGAACTTTCAACTTCATGCACTGTAGTCTGCAGTTCTACAGTTGCACCAACGCTTTACCTTGGAAATATCTGGTGCTAGTTCTTATGACCTATTCAAACAGCAGGGTCCCACAGTCCCTTTTTAGTGTCAATTCTAACGTGGCATGCCACCTAGATATGTCTTATATCTCCTTCAAATCAGTGTTTTCATTGCTTCAAAATTACTTCAGGCATCTCACCTCTTAGTCTCTTGTTTTATGTTTCATACCTTTCAGCAATTGAATGTTTGGAAGCACTTGGAACTCCAGCATGCCACAGCATGTCACCCCTCTCGGGACTAGCTGATGTCAAATTTACTGTTTAAATAACTTTTAAGACATTAAACAAGTGAGTTAAAAGCCTGACAATCCTTTTGTGATGTTAATAAATCAAATTAAAAAAAAAGAGGATAGGATTCTGACAGCTGCCTAGAACTTTCAACTTCATGCAATGTAGTCTGCAGTTCTACAGTTGCACCAACGCTTTACCCTGGAAATATCTGGTGCTAGTTCTTATGACCTATTCAAACAGCAGGGTCCCACAGTCCCTTTTTAGTGTCAATTCTAACGTGGCATGCCACCTAGATATGTCTTATATCTCCTTCAAATCAGTGTTTTCATTGCTTCAAAATTACTTCAGGCATCTCACCTCTTAGTCTCTTGTTTTATGTTTCATACCTTTCAGCAATTGAATGTTTGGAAGCACTTGGAACTCCAGCATGCCACAGCATGTCACCCCTCTCGGGACTAGCTGATGTCAAATTTACTGTTTAAATGACTTTTAAGACATTAAACAAGTGAGTTAAAAGCCTGACAATCCTTTTGCGATGTTAATAAATCAAAAAAAAAAAAAAATGAAGATTCTGAGGGCTGCCTAGAATTTTCAACTTCATGCACTGTAGTCTGCAGTTCTACAGTTGCACCAACACTTTACCTTAGGAATTTCTGGTGCCAGTTCTTATGACCTATTCAAACAGCAGGTTCCCACAGTCCCTTTTTAGTGTCAATTCTAACGTGGCATGCCACCTAGATATGTCTTATATCTCCTTCAAATCAGTGTTTTCATTGCTTCAAAATTACTTCAGGCATCTCACCTCTTAGTCTCTTGTTTTATGTTTCATACCTTTCAGCAATTGAATGTTTGGAAGCACTTGGAACTCCAGCATGCCACAGCATGTCACCCCTCTCGGGACTAGCTGATGTCAAATTTACTGTTTAAATAACTTTTAAGACATTAAACAAGTGAGTTAAAAGCCTGACAATCCTTTTGTGATGTTAATAAATCAAATTAAAAAAAAAGAGGATAGGATTCTGACAGCTGCCTAGAACTTTCAACTTCATGCAATGTAGTCTGCAGTTCTACAGTTGCACCAACGCTTTACCCTGGAAATATCTGGTGCTAGTTCTTATGACCTATTCAAACAGCAGGGTCCCACAGTCCCTTTTTAGTGTCAATTCTAACGTGGCATGCCACCTAGATATGTCTTATATCTCCTTCAAATCAGTGTTTTCATTGCTTCAAAATTACTTCAGGCATCTCACCTCTTAGTCTCTTGTTTTATGTTTCATACCTTTCAGCAATTGAATGTTTGGAAGCACTTGGAACTCCAGCATGCCACAGCATGTCACCCCTCTCGGGACTAGCTGATGTCAAATTTACTGTTTAAATGACTTTTAAGACATTAAACAAGTGAGTTAAAAGCCTGACAATCCTTTTGCGATGTTAATAAATCAAAAAAAAAAAAAAATGAAGATTCTGAGGGCTGCCTAGAATTTTCAACTTCATGCACTGTAGTCTGCAGTTCTACAGTTGCACCAACACTTTACCTTAGGAATTTCTGGTGCCAGTTCTTATGACCTATTCAAACAGCAGGGTCCCACAGTCCCTTTTTAGTGTCAATTCTAACGTGGCATGCCACCTAGATATGTCTTATATCTCCTTCAAATCAGTGTTTTCATTGCTTCAAAATTACTTCAGGCATCTCACCTCTTAGTCTCTTGTTTTATGTTTCATACCTTTCAGCAATTGAATGTTTGGAAGCACTTGGAACTCCAGCATGCCACAGCATGTCACCCCTCTCGGGACTAGCTGATGTCAAGTTTACTGTTTAAATGACTTTTAAGACATTAAACAAGTGAGTTAAAAGCCTGACAATCCTTTTGCGATGTTAATAAATCAAAAAAAAAAAAAAATGAAGATTCTGAGGGCTGCCTAGAACTTTCAACCTCATGCACTGTAGTCTGCAGTTGTACAGTTGCACCAACCCTTTACATTGGAAATTTCTGGTGCTAGTTCTTATGACCTATTCAAACAGCAGGGTCCCACAGTCCCTTTTCAGTGTCAATTCTAACGTGGCATGCCACCTAGATATATCTTATATCTCCTTCAAATCAGTGTTTTCATTACTTCAAAATTACTTCAGGCATCTCACCTCTTAGTCTCTTGTCTTATGTTTCATACCTTTCAGCAATTGAATGTTTGGAAGCACTTGGAACTCCAGCATGCCACAGCATGTCACCCCTCTCGGGACTAGCTGATGTCAAATTTACTGTTTAAATGACTTTTAAGACATTAAACAAG
Source organism: Ambystoma mexicanum (assembly GCF_040938575.1). NCBI lineage: Eukaryota > Metazoa > Chordata > Amphibia > Caudata > Ambystomatidae > Ambystoma > Ambystoma mexicanum. Next base: position 498,847,418 of record NC_090928.1, on the reverse strand, counting down.
TGAGTTAAAAGCCTGACAATCCTTTTGCGATGTTAATAAATAAAAAAAAAAAAAAAATGAAGATTCTGACAGCTGCCTAGAACTTTCAACTTCATGCACTGTAGTCTGCAGTTCTACAGTTGCACCAACGCTTTACCTTGGAAATTTCTGGTACCAGTCCTCATAACCTATTCAAACAGCAGGGTCCCACAGTCCCTTTTCAGTGTCAATTCTAACGTGGCATGCCACCTAGATATATCTTATATCTCCTTCAAATCAGTGTTTTCATTACTTCAAAATTACTTCAGGCATCTCACCTCTTAGTCTCTTGTTTTATGTTTCATACCTTTCAGCAATTGAATGTTTGGAAGCACTTGGAACTCCAGCATGCCACAGCATGTCACCCCTCTCGGGACTAGCTGATGTCAAATTTACTGTTTAAATAACTTTTAAGACATTAAACAAGTGAGTTAAAAGCCTGACAATCCTTTTGTGATGTTAATAAATCAAATTAAAAAAAAAGAGGATAGGATTCTGACAGCTGCCTAGAACTTTCAACTTCATGCACTGTAGTCTGCAGTTCTACAGTTGCACCAACGCTTTACCTTGGAAATTTCTGGTACCAGTCCTCATAACCTATTCAAACAGCAGGGTCCCACAGTCCCTTTTCAGTGTCAATTCTAACATGGCATGCCACCTAGATATATCTTATATCTCCTTCAAATCAGTGTTTTCATTACTTCAAAATTACTTCAGGCATCTCACCTCTTAGTCTCTTGTCTTATGTTTCATATCTTTCAGCAATTGAATGTTTGGAAGCACTTGGAACGCCAGCATGCCACAGCATGTCACCCCTCTCGGGACTAGCTGATGTCAAATTTACTGTTTAAATGACTTTTAAAACATTAAACAAGTGAGTTAAAAGCCTGACAATCCTTTTGTGATGTTAATAAATCAAATTTTAAAAAAAAGAGGATAGGATTCTGACAGCTGCCTAGAACTTTCAACTTCATGCACTGTAGTCTGCAGTTCTACAGTTGCACCAACGCTTTACCTTGGAAATATCTGGTGCTAGTCCTTATGACCTATTCAAACAGCAGGGTCCCACAGTCCCTTTTTAGTGTCAATTCTAACATGGCATGCCACCTAGATATGCTTATATCTCCTTCAAATCAGTGTTTTCATTGCTTCAAAATTACTTCAGGCATCTCACCTCTTAGTCTCTTGTTTTATGTTTCATACCTTTCAGCAATTGAATGTTTGGAAGCACTTGGAACTCCAGCATGCCACAGCATGTCACCCCTCTCGGGACTAGCTGATGTCAAGTTTACTGTTTAAATGACTTTTAAGACATTAAACAAGTGAGTTAAAAGCCTGACAATCCTTTTGCGATGTTAATAAATCAAAAAAAAAAAAATGAAGATTCTGAGGGCTGCCTAGAACTTTCAACCTCATGCACTGTAGTCTGCAGTTGTACAGTTGCACCAACCCTTTACAATGGAAATTTCTGGTGCTAGTTCTTATGACCTATTCAAACAGCAGGGTCCCACAGTCCCTTTTCAGTGTCAATTCTAACGTGGCATGCCACCTAGATATATCTTATATCTCCTTCAAATCAGTGTTTTCATTACTTCAAAATTACTTCAGGCATCTCACCTCTTAGTCTCTTGTCTTATGTTTCATACCTTTCAGCAATTGAATGTTTGGAAGCACTTGGAACTCCAGCATGCCACAGCATGTCACCCCTCTCGGGACTAGCTGATGTCAAATTTACTGTTTAAATGACTTTTAAGACATTAAACAAGTGAGTTAAAAGCCTGACAATCCTTTTGCGATGTTAATAAATCAAAAAAAAAAAAAATGAAGATTCTGACAGCTGCCTAGAACTTTCAACTTCATGCACTGTAGTCTGCAGTTCTACAGTTGCACCAACGCTTTACCTTGGAAATATCTGGTGCTAGTTCTTATGACCTATTCAAACAGCAGGGTCCCACAGTCCCTCTTTAGTGTCAATTCTAACATGGCATGCCACCTAGATATGCTTATATCTCCTTCAAATCAGTGTTTTCATTGCTTCAAAATTACTTCAGGCATCTCACCTCTTAGTCTCTTGTTTTATGTTTCATACCTTTCAGCAATTGAATGTTTGGAAGCACTTGGAACTCCAGCATGCCACAGCATGTCACCCCTCTCGGGACTAGCTGATGTCAAATTTACTGTTTAAATAACTTTTAAGACATTAAACAAGTGAGTTAAAAGCCTGACAATCCTTTTGTGATGTTAATAAATCAAATTAAAAAAAAAGAGGATAGGATTCTGACAGCTGCCTAGAACTTTCAACTTCATGCACTGTAGTCTGCAGTTCTACAGTTGCACCAATGCTTTACCTTGGAAATATCTGGTGCTAGTTCTTATGACCTATTCAAACAGCAGGGTCCCACAGTCCCTTTTTAGTGTCAATTCTAACGTGGCATGCCACCTAGATATGTCTTATATCTCCTTCAAATCAGTGTTTTCATTGCTTCAAAATTACTTCAGGCATCTCACCTCTTAGTCTCTTGTTTTATGTTTCATACCTTTCAGCAATTGAATGTTTGGAAGCACTTGGAACTCCAGCATGCCACAGCATGTCACCCCTCTCGGGACTAGCTGATGTCAAATTTACTGTTTAAATAACTTTTAAGACATTAAACAAGTGAGTTAAAAGCCTGACAATCCTTTTGCGATGTTAATAAATCAAATTAAAAAAAATAAGGTTTCTGACAGCTGTCTAGAACTTTCAACCACAAGCACTGTAGTCTGCAGTTCTACAGAGGCAGCAACGCTTTACATTGGGAATATCTGGTGCTAGTTCTTATGACCTATTCAAACAGCAGGGTCCCATAGTCCCTTTTCAGTGTCAATTCTAACATGGCATTCCACCTAGATATGTCTTATATCTCCTTCAAATCAGTGTTTTCATTGCTTCAAAATTACTTCAGGCATCTCACCTCTTAGTCTCTTGTTTTATGTTTCATACCTTTCAGCAATTGAATGTTTGGAAGCACTTGGAACTCCAGCATGCCACAGCATGTCACCCCTCTCGGGACTAGCTGATGTCAAATCTACTGTTTAAATGACTTTTAAGACATTAAACAAGTGAGTTAAAAGCCAGACAATCCTTTTGCGATGTTAATAAATCAAAAAAAAAAAATAAAGATTCTGACAGCTGCCTAGAACTTTCACCCTCATGCACTGTATTCCGCAGTTCTACAGTTGCACCAACGCTTTATACTGGAAATTTCTGGTACCTGTTCTTATGACCTATTTAAACAGCAGGGTCCCACAGTCCCTTTTCAGTGTCAATTCTAACGTGGCATGCCACCTAGATATATCTTATATCTCCTTCAAATCAGTGTTTTCATTACTTCAAAATTACTTCAGGCATCTCACCTCTTAGTCTCTTGTCTTATGTTTCATACCTTTCAGCAATTGAATGTTTGGAAGCACTTGGAACGCCAGCATGCCACAGCATGTCACCCCTCTCGGGACTAGCTGATGTCAAATTTACTGTTTAAATGACTTTTAAGACATTAAACAAGTGAGTTAAAAGCCTGACAATCCTTTTGCGATGTTAATAAATCAAAAAAAAAAAAATGAAGATTCTGACGGCTGCCTAGAACTTTCACCCTCATGCACTGTAGTCTGCAGTTCTACAGTTGCACCAACGCTTTACCTTGGAAATATCTGGTGCTAGTTCTTATGACCTATTCAAACAGCAGGGTCCCACAGTCCCTTTTTAGTGTCAATTCTAACGTGGCATGCCACCTAGATATGTCTTATATCTCCTTCAAATCAGTGTTTTCATTGCTTCAAAATTACTTCAGGCATCTCACCTCTTAGTCTCTTGTTTTATGTTTCATACCTTTCAGCAATTGAATGTTTGGAAGCACTTGGAACTCCAGCATGCCACAGCATGTCACCCCTCTCGGGACTAGCTGATGTCAAATGTACTGTTTAAATGACTTTTAAGACATTAAACAAGTGAGTTAAAAGCCTGACAATCCTTTTGCGATGTTAATAAATCAAAAAAAAAAAAAATGAAGATTCTGACAGCTGCCTAGAACTTTCAACTTCATGCACTGTAGTCTGCAGTTCTACAGTTGCACCAACGCTTTACCTTGGAAATATCTGGTGCTAGTTCTTATGACCTATTCAAACAGCAGGGTCCCACAGTCCCTTTTTAGTGTCAATTCTAACATGGCATGCCACCTAGATATGCTTATATCTCCTTCAAATCAGTGTTTTCATTGCTTCAAAATTACTTCAGGCATCTCACCTCTTAGTCTCTTGTTTTATGTTTCATACCTTTCAGCAATTGAATGTTTGGAAGCACTTGGAACTCCAGCATGCCACAGCATGTCACCCCTCTCGGGACTAGCTGATGTCAAATTTACTGTTTAAATAACTTTTAAGACATTAAACAAGTGAGTTAAAAGCCTGACAATCCTTTTGTGATGTTAATAAATCAAATTAAAAAAAAAGAGGATAGGATTCTGACAGCTGCCTAGAACTTTCAACTTCATGCACTGTAGTCTGCAGTTCTACAGTTGCACCAACGCTTTACCTTGGAAATATCTGGTGCTAGTTCTTATGACCTATTCAAACAGCAGGGTCCCACAGTCCCTTTTTAGTGTCAATTCTAACGTGGCATGCCACCTAGATATGTCTTATATCTCCTTCAAATCAGTGTTTTCATTGCTTCAAAATTACTTCAGGCATCTCACCTCTTAGTCTCTTGTTTTATGTTTCATACCTTTCAGCAATTGAATGTTTGGAAGCACTTGGAACTCCAGCATGCCACAGCATGTCACCCCTCTCGGGACTAGCTGATGTCAAATTTACTGTTTAAATAACTTTTAAGACATTAAACAAGTGAGTTAAAAGCCTGACAATCCTTTTGTGATGTTAATAAATCAAATTAAAAAAAAAGAGGATAGGATTCTGACAGCTGCCTAGAACTTTCAACTTCATGCAATGTAGTCTGCAGTTCTACAGTTGCACCAACGCTTTACCCTGGAAATATCTGGTGCTAGTTCTTATGACCTATTCAAACAGCAGGGTCCCACAGTCCCTTTTCAGTGTCAATTCTAACGTGGCATGCCACCTAGATATATCTTATATCTCCTTCAAATCAGTGTTTTCATTACTTCAAAATTACTTCAGGCATCTCACCTCTTAGTCTCTTGTCTTAAGTTTCATACCTTGCAGCAATTGAATGTTAGGAAGCACTTGAAACTCCAGCATGCCACAGCATGTCACCCCTCTCGGGACTAGCTGATGTCAAATTTACTGTTTAAATAACTTTTAAGACATTAAACAAGTGAGTTAAAAGCCTGACAATCCTTTTGCGATGTTAATAAATCAAATTAAAAAAAATAAGGTTTCTGACAGCTGTCTAGAACTTTCAACCACAAGCACTGTAGTCTGCAGTTCTACAGAGGCAGCAACGCTTTACATTGGGAATATCTGGTGCTAGTTCTTATGACCTATTCAAACAGCAGGGTCCCATAGTCCCTTTTCAGTGTCAATTCTAACATGGCATTCCACCTAGATATGTCTTATATCTCCTTCAAATCAGTGTTTTCATTGCTTCAAAATTACTTCAGGCATCTCACCTCTTAGTCTCTTGTTTTATGTTTCATACCTTTCAGCAATTGAATGTTTGGAAGCACTTGGAACTCCAGCATGCCACAGCATGTCACCCCTCTCGGGACTAGCTGATGTCAAATGTACTGTTTAAATGACTTTTAAGACATTAAACAAGTGAGTTAAAAGCCTGACAATCCTTTTGCGATGTTAATAAATCAAAAAAAAAAAAATGAAGATTCTGACAGTGGCCTAGAACTTTCAACTTCATGCACTGTAGTCTGCAGTTCTACAGTTGCACCAACGCTTTACCTTGGAAATTTCTGGTACCAGTCCTCATAACCTATTCAAACAGCAGGGTCCCACAGTCCCTTTTCAGTGTCAATTCTAACGTGGCATGCCACCTAGATATATCTTATATCTCCTTCAAATCAGTGTTTTCATTACTTCAAAATTACTTCAGGCATCTCACCTCTTAGTCTCTTGTTTTATGTTTCATACCTTTCAGCAATTGAATGTTTGGAAGCACTTGGAACTCCAGCATGCCACAGCATGTCACCCCTCTCGGGACTAGCTGATGTCAAATTTACTGTTTAAATAACTTTTAAGACATTAAACAAGTGAGTTAAAAGCCTGACAATCCTTTTGTGATGTTAATAAATCAAATTAAAAAAAAAGAGGATAGGATTCTGACAGCTGCCTAGAACTTTCAACTTCATGCACTGTAGTCTGCAGTTCTACAGTTGCACCAACGCTTTACCTTGGAAATATCTGGTGCTAGTTCTTATGACCTATTCAAACAGCAGGGTCCCACAGTCCCTTTTTAGTGTCAATTCTAACGTGGCATGCCACCTAGATATGTCTTATATCTCCTTCAAATCAGTGTTTTCATTGCTTCAAAATTACTTCAGGCATCTCACCTCTTAGTCTCTTGTTTTATGTTTCATACCTTTCAGCAATTGAATGTTTGGAAGCACTTGGAACTCCAGCATGCCACAGCATGTCACCCCTCTCGGGACTAGCTGATGTCAAATTTACTGTTTAAATAACTTTTAAGACATTAAACAAGTGAGTTAAAAGCCTGACAATCCTTTTGTGATGTTAATAAATCAAATTAAAAAAAAAGAGGATAGGATTCTGACAGCTGCCTAGAACTTTCAACTTCATGCAATGTAGTCTGCAGTTCTACAGTTGCACCAACGCTTTACCCTGGAAATATCTGGTGCTAGTTCTTATGACCTATTCAAACAGCAGGGTCCCACAGTCCCTTTTTAGTGTCAATTCTAACGTGGCATGCCACCTAGATATGTCTTATATCTCCTTCAAATCAGTGTTTTCATTGCTTCAAAATTACTTCAGGCATCTCACCTCTTAGTCTCTTGTTTTATGTTTCATACCTTTCAGCAATTGAATGTTTGGAAGCACTTGGAACTCCAGCATGCCACAGCATGTCACCCCTCTCGGGACTAGCTGATGTCAAATTTACTGTTTAAATGACTTTTAAGACATTAAACAAGTGAGTTAAAAGCCTGACAATCCTTTTGCGATGTTAATAAATCAAAAAAAAAAAAAAATGAAGATTCTGAGGGCTGCCTAGAATTTTCAACTTCATGCACTGTAGTCTGCAGTTCTACAGTTGCACCAACACTTTACCTTAGGAATTTCTGGTGCCAGTTCTTATGACCTATTCAAACAGCAGGTTCCCACAGTCCCTTTTTAGTGTCAATTCTAACGTGGCATGCCACCTAGATATGTCTTATATCTCCTTCAAATCAGTGTTTTCATTGCTTCAAAATTACTTCAGGCATCTCACCTCTTAGTCTCTTGTTTTATGTTTCATACCTTTCAGCAATTGAATGTTTGGAAGCACTTGGAACTCCAGCATGCCACAGCATGTCACCCCTCTCGGGACTAGCTGATGTCAAATTTACTGTTTAAATAACTTTTAAGACATTAAACAAGTGAGTTAAAAGCCTGACAATCCTTTTGTGATGTTAATAAATCAAATTAAAAAAAAAGAGGATAGGATTCTGACAGCTGCCTAGAACTTTCAACTTCATGCAATGTAGTCTGCAGTTCTACAGTTGCACCAACGCTTTACCCTGGAAATATCTGGTGCTAGTTCTTATGACCTATTCAAACAGCAGGGTCCCACAGTCCCTTTTTAGTGTCAATTCTAACGTGGCATGCCACCTAGATATGTCTTATATCTCCTTCAAATCAGTGTTTTCATTGCTTCAAAATTACTTCAGGCATCTCACCTCTTAGTCTCTTGTTTTATGTTTCATACCTTTCAGCAATTGAATGTTTGGAAGCACTTGGAACTCCAGCATGCCACAGCATGTCACCCCTCTCGGGACTAGCTGATGTCAAATTTACTGTTTAAATGACTTTTAAGACATTAAACAAGTGAGTTAAAAGCCTGACAATCCTTTTGCGATGTTAATAAATCAAAAAAAAAAAAAAATGAAGATTCTGAGGGCTGCCTAGAATTTTCAACTTCATGCACTGTAGTCTGCAGTTCTACAGTTGCACCAACACTTTACCTTAGGAATTTCTGGTGCCAGTTCTTATGACCTATTCAAACAGCAGGGTCCCACAGTCCCTTTTTAGTGTCAATTCTAACGTGGCATGCCACCTAGATATGTCTTATATCTCCTTCAAATCAGTGTTTTCATTGCTTCAAAATTACTTCAGGCATCTCACCTCTTAGTCTCTTGTTTTATGTTTCATACCTTTCAGCAATTGAATGTTTGGAAGCACTTGGAACTCCAGCATGCCACAGCATGTCACCCCTCTCGGGACTAGCTGATGTCAAGTTTACTGTTTAAATGACTTTTAAGACATTAAACAAGTGAGTTAAAAGCCTGACAATCCTTTTGCGATGTTAATAAATCAAAAAAAAAAAAAAATGAAGATTCTGAGGGCTGCCTAGAACTTTCAACCTCATGCACTGTAGTCTGCAGTTGTACAGTTGCACCAACCCTTTACATTGGAAATTTCTGGTGCTAGTTCTTATGACCTATTCAAACAGCAGGGTCCCACAGTCCCTTTTCAGTGTCAATTCTAACGTGGCATGCCACCTAGATATATCTTATATCTCCTTCAAATCAGTGTTTTCATTACTTCAAAATTACTTCAGGCATCTCACCTCTTAGTCTCTTGTCTTATGTTTCATACCTTTCAGCAATTGAATGTTTGGAAGCACTTGGAACTCCAGCATGCCACAGCATGTCACCCCTCTCGGGACTAGCTGATGTCAAATTTACTGTTTAAATGACTTTTAAGACATTAAACAAGTGAGTTAAAAGCCTGACAATCCTTTTGCGATGTTAATAAATCAAAAAAAAAAAAAAATGAAGATTCTGACAGCTGCCTAGAACTTTCAACTTCATGCACTGTAGTCTGCAGTTCTACAGTTGCACCAACGCTTTACCTTGGAAATTTCTGGTACCAGTCCTCATAACCTATTCAAACAGCAGGGTCCCACAGTCCCTTTTCAGTGTCAATTCTAACGTGGCATGCCACCTAGATATATCTTATATCTCCTTCAAATCAGTGTTTTCATTACTTCAAAATTACTTCAGGCATCTCACCTCTTAGTCTCTTGTTTTATGTTTCATACCTTTCAGCAATTGAATGTTTGGAAGCACTTGGAACTCCAGCATGCCACAGCATGTCACCCCTCTCGGGACTAGCTGATGTCAAATTTACTGTTTAAATAACTTTTAAGACATTAAACAAGTGAGTTAAAAGCCTGACAATCCTTTTGTGATGTTAATAAATCAAATTAAAAAAAAAGAGGATAGGATTCTGACAGCTGCCTAGAACTTTCAACTTCATGCACTGTAGTCTGCAGTTCTACAGTTGCACCAACGCTTTACCTTGGAAATTTCTGGTACCAGTCCTCATAACCTATTCAAACAGCAGGGTCCCACAGTCCCTTTTCAGTGTCAATTCTAACATGGCATGCCACCTAGATATATCTTATATCTCCTTCAAATCAGTGTTTTCATTACTTCAAAATTACTTCAGGCATCTCACCTCTTAGTCTCTTGTCTTATGTTTCATATCTTTCAGCAATTGAATGTTTGGAAGCACTTGGAACGCCAGCATGCCACAGCATGTCACCCCTCTCGGGACTAGCTGATGTCAAATTTACTGTTTAAATGACTTTTAAAACATTAAACAAGTGAGTTAAAAGCCTGACAATCCTTTTGTGATGTTAATAAATCAAATTTTAAAAAAAAGAGGATAGGATTCTGACAGCTGCCTAGAACTTTCAACTTCATGCACTGTAGTCTGCAGTTCTACAGTTGCACCAACGCTTTACCTTGGAAATATCTGGTGCTAGTCCTTATGACCTATTCAAACAGCAGGGTCCCACAGTCCCTTTTTAGTGTCAATTCTAACATGGCATGCCACCTAGATATGCTTATATCTCCTTCAAATCAGTGTTTTCATTGCTTCAAAATTACTTCAGGCATCTCACCTCTTAGTCTCTTGTTTTATGTTTCATACCTTTCAGCAATTGAATGTTTGGAAGCACTTGGAACTCCAGCATGCCACAGCATGTCACCCCTCTCGGGACTAGCTGATGTCAAGTTTACTGTTTAAATGACTTTTAAGACATTAAACAAGTGAGTTAAAAGCCTGACAATCCTTTTGCGATGTTAATAAATCAAAAAAAAAAAAATGAAGATTCTGAGGGCTGCCTAGAACTTTCAACCTCATGCACTGTAGTCTGCAGTTGTACAGTTGCACCAACCCTTTACAATGGAAATTTCTGGTGCTAGTTCTTATGACCTATTCAAACAGCAGGGTCCCACAGTCCCTTTTCAGTGTCAATTCTAACGTGGCATGCCACCTAGATATATCTTATATCTCCTTCAAATCAGTGTTTTCATTACTTCAAAATTACTTCAGGCATATCACCTCTTAGTCTCTTGTCTTATGTTTCATACCTTTCAGCAATTGAATGTTTGGAAGCACTTGGAACTCCAGCATGCCACAGCATGTCACCCCTCTCGGGACTAGCTGATGTCAAATTTACTGTTTAAATGACTTTTAAGACATTAAACAAGTGAGTTAAAAGCCTGACAATCCTTTTGCGATGTTAATAAATCAAAAAAAAAAAAAATGAAGATTCTGACAGCTGCCTAGAACTTTCAACTTCATGCACTGTAGTCTGCAGTTCTACAGTTGCACCAACGCTTTACCTTGGAAATATCTGGTGCTAGTTCTTATGACCTATTCAAACAGCAGGGTCCCACAGTCCCTCTTTAGTGTCAATTCTAACATGGCATGCCACCTAGATATGCTTATATCTCCTTCAAATCAGTGTTTTCATTGCTTCAAAATTACTTCAGGCATCTCACCTCTTAGTCTCTTGTTTTATGTTTCATACCTTTCAGCAATTGAATGTTTGGAAGCACTTGGAACTCCAGCATGCCACAGCATGTCACCCCTCTCGGGACTAGCTGATGTCAAATTTACTGTTTAAATAACTTTTAAGACATTAAACAAGTGAGTTAAAAGCCTGACAATCCTTTTGTGATGTTAATAAATCAAATTAAAAAAAAAGAGGATAGGATTCTGACAGCTGCCTAGAACTTTCAACTTCATGCACTGTAGTCTGCAGTTCTACAGTTGCACCAATGCTTTACCTTGGAAATATCTGGTGCTAGTTCTTATGACCTATTCAAACAGCAGGGTCCCACAGTCCCTTTTTAGTGTCAATTCTAACGTGGCATGCCACCTAGATATGTCTTATATCTCCTTCAAATCAGTGTTTTCATTGCTTCAAAATTACTTCAGGCATCTCACCTCTTAGTCTCTTGTTTTATGTTTCATACCTTTCAGCAATTGAATGTTTGGAAGCACTTGGAACTCCAGCATGCCACAGCATGTCACCCCTCTCGGGACTAGCTGATGTCAAATTTACTGTTTAAATAACTTTTAAGACATTAAACAAGTGAGTTAAAAGCCTGACAATCCTTTTGCGATGTTAATAAATCAAATTAAAAAAAATAAGGTTTCTGACAGCTGTCTAGAACTTTCAACCACAAGCACTGTAGTCTGCAGTTCTACAGAGGCAGCAACGCTTTACATTGGGAATATCTGGTGCTAGTTCTTATGACCTATTCAAACAGCAGGGTCCCATAGTCCCTTTTCAGTGTCAATTCTAACATGGCATTCCACCTAGATATGTCTTATATCTCCTTCAAATCAGTGTTTTCATTGCTTCAAAATTACTTCAGGCATCTCACCTCTTAGTCTCTTGTTTTATGTTTCATACCTTTCAGCAATTGAATGTTTGGAAGCACTTGGAACTCCAGCATGCCACAGCATGTCACCCCTCTCGGGACTAGCTGATGTCAAATCTACTGTTTAAATGACTTTTAAGACATTAAACAAGTGAGTTAAAAGCCAGACAATCCTTTTGCGATGTTAATAAATCAAAAAAAAAAAATAAAGATTCTGACAGCTGCCTAGAACTTTCACCCTCATGCACTGTATTCCGCAGTTCTACAGTTGCACCAACGCTTTATACTGGAAATTTCTGGTACCTGTTCTTATGACCTATTTAAACAGCAGGGTCCCACAGTCCCTTTTCAGTGTCAATTCTAACGTGGCATGCCACCTAGATATATCTTATATCTCCTTCAAATCAGTGTTTTCATTACTTCAAAATTACTTCAGGCATCTCACCTCTTAGTCTCTTGTCTTATGTTTCATACCTTTCAGCAATTGAATGTTTGGAAGCACTTGGAACGCCAGCATGCCACAGCATGTCACCCCTCTCGGGACTAGCTGATGTCAAATTTACTGTTTAAATGACTTTTAAGACATTAAACAAGTGAGTTAAAAGCCTGACAATCCTTTTGCGATGTTAATAAATCAAAAAAAAAAAAATGAAGATTCTGACGGCTGCCTAGAACTTTCACCCTCATGCACTGTAGTCTGCAGTTCTACAGTTGCACCAACGCTTTACCTTGGAAATATCTGGTGCTAGTTCTTATGACCTATTCAAACAGCAGGGTCCCACAGTCCCTTTTTAGTGTCAATTCTAACGTGGCATGCCACCTAGATATGTCTTATATCTCCTTCAAATCAGTGTTTTCATTGCTTCAAAATTACTTCAGGCATCTCACCTCTTAGTCTCTTGTTTTATGTTTCATACCTTTCAGCAATTGAATGTTTGGAAGCACTTGGAACTCCAGCATGCCACAGCATGTCACCCCTCTCGGGACTAGCTGATGTCAAATGTACTGTTTAAATGACTTTTAAGACATTAAACAAGTGAGTTAAAAGCCTGACAATCCTTTTGCGATGTTAATAAATCAAAAAAAAAAAAAATGAAGATTCTGACAGCTGCCTAGAACTTTCAACTTCATGCACTGTAGTCTGCAGTTCTACAGTTGCACCAACGCTTTACCTTGGAAATATCTGGTGCTAGTTCTTATGACCTATTCAAACAGCAGGGTCCCACAGTCCCTTTTTAGTGTCAATTCTAACATGGCATGCCACCTAGATATGCTTATATCTCCTTCAAATCAGTGTTTTCATTGCTTCAAAATTACTTCAGGCATCTCACCTCTTAGTCTCTTGTTTTATGTTTCATACCTTTCAGCAATTGAATGTTTGGAAGCACTTGGAACTCCAGCATGCCACAGCATGTCACCCCTCTCGGGACTAGCTGATGTCAAATTTACTGTTTAAATAACTTTTAAGACATTAAACAAGTGAGTTAAAAGCCTGACAATCCTTTTGTGATGTTAATAAATCAAATTAAAAAAAAAGAGGATAGGATTCTGACAGCTGCCTAGAACTTTCAACTTCATGCACTGTAGTCTGCAGTTCTACAGTTGCACCAACGCTTTACCTTGGAAATATCTGGTGCTAGTTCTTATGACCTATTCAAACAGCAGGGTCCCACAGTCCCTTTTTAGTGTCAATTCTAACGTGGCATGCCACCTAGATATGTCTTATATCTCCTTCAAATCAGTGTTTTCATTGCTTCAAAATTACTTCAGGCATCTCACCTCTTAGTCTCTTGTTTTATGTTTCATACCTTTCAGCAATTGAATGTTTGGAAGCACTTGGAACTCCAGCATGCCACAGCATGTCACCCCTCTCGGGACTAGCTGATGTCAAATTTACTGTTTAAATAACTTTTAAGACATTAAACAAGTGAGTTAAAAGCCTGACAATCCTTTTGTGATGTTAATAAATCAAATTAAAAAAAAAGAGGATAGGATTCTGACAGCTGCCTAGAACTTTCAACTTCATGCAATGTAGTCTGCAGTTCTACAGTTGCACCAACGCTTTACCCTGGAAATATCTGGTGCTAGTTCTTATGACCTATTCAAACAGCAGGGTCCCACAGTCCCTTTTCAGTGTCAATTCTAACGTGGCATGCCACCTAGATATATCTTATATCTCCTTCAAATCAGTGTTTTCATTACTTCAAAATTACTTCAGGCATCTCACCTCTTAGTCTCTTGTCTTAAGTTTCATACCTTGCAGCAATTGAATGTTAGGAAGCACTTGAAACTCCAGCATGCCACAGCATGTCACCCCTCTCGGGACTAGCTGATGTCAAATTTACTGTTTAAATAACTTTTAAGACATTAAACAAGTGAGTTAAAAGCCTGACAATCCTTTTGCGATGTTAATAAATCAAATTAAAAAAAATAAGGTTTCTGACAGCTGTCTAGAACTTTCAACCACAAGCACTGTAGTCTGCAGTTCTACAGAGGCAGCAACGCTTTACATTGGGAATATCTGGTGCTAGTTCTTATGACCTATTCAAACAGCAGGGTCCCATAGTCCCTTTTCAGTGTCAATTCTAACATGGCATTCCACCTAGATATGTCTTATATCTCCTTCAAATCAGTGTTTTCATTGCTTCAAAATTACTTCAGGCATCTCACCTCTTAGTCTCTTGTTTTATGTTTCATACCTTTCAGCAATTGAATGTTTGGAAGCACTTGGAACTCCAGCATGCCACAGCATGTCACCCCTCTCGGGACTAGCTGATGTCAAATGTACTGTTTAAATGACTTTTAAGACATTAAACAAGTGAGTTAAAAGCCTGACAATCCTTTTGCGATGTTAATAAATCAAAAAAAAAAAAATGAAGATTCTGACAGTGGCCTAGAACTTTCAACTTCATGCACTATAGTCTGCAGTTCTACAGTTGCACCAACGCTTTACCTTGGAAATTTCTGGTACCAGTCCTCATAACCTATTCAAACAGCAGGGTCCCACAGTCCCTTTTCAGTGTCAATTCTAACGTGGCATGCCACCTAGATATATCTTATATCTCCTTCAAATCAGTGTTTTCATTACTTCAAAATTACTTCAGGCATCTCACCTCTTAGTCTCTTGTTTTATGTTTCATACCTTTCAGCAATTGAATGTTTGGAAGCACTTGGAACTCCAGCATGCCACAGCATGTCACCCCTCTCGGGACTAGCTGATGTCAAATTTACTGTTTAAATAACTTTTAAGACATTAAACAAGTGAGTTAAAAGCCTGACAATCCTTTTGTGATGTTAATAAATCAAATTAAAAAAAAAGAGGATAGGATTCTGACAGCTGCCTAGAACTTTCAACTTCATGCACTGTAGTCTGCAGTTCTACAGTTGCACCAACGCTTTACCTTGGAAATTTCTGGTACCAGTCCTCATAACCTATTCAAACAGCAGGGTCCCACAGTCCCTTTTCAGTGTCAATTCTAACATGGCATGCCACCTAGATATATCTTATATCTCCTTCAAATCAGTGTTTTCATTACTTCAAAATTACTTCAGGCATCTCACCTCTTAGTCTCTTGTCTTATGTTTCATATCTTTCAGCAATTGAATGTTTGGAAGCACTTGGAACGCCAGCATGCCACAGCATGTCACCCCTCTCGGGACTAGCTGATGTCAAATTTACTGTTTAAATGACTTTTAAAACATTAAACAAGTGAGTTAAAAGCCTGACAATCCTTTTGTGATGTTAATAAATCAAATTTTAAAAAAAAGAGGATAGGATTCTGACAGCTGCCTAGAACTTTCAACTTCATGCACTGTAGTCTGCAGTTCTACAGTTGCACCAACGCTTTACCTTGGAAATATCTGGTGCTAGTCCTTATGACCTATTCAAACAGCAGGGTCCCACAGTCCCTTTTTAGTGTCAATTCTAACATGGCATGCCACCTAGATATGCTTATATCTCCTTCAAATCAGTGTTTTCATTGCTTCAAAATTACTTCAGGCATCTCACCTCTTAGTCTCTTGTTTTATGTTTCATACCTTTCAGCAATTGAATGTTTGGAAGCACTTGGAACTCCAGCATGCCACAGCATGTCACCCCTCTCGGGACTAGCTGATGTCAAGTTTACTGTTTAAATGACTTTTAAGACATTAAACAAGTGAGTTAAAAGCCTGACAATCCTTTTGCGATGTTAATAAATCAAAAAAAAAAAAATGAAGATTCTGAGGGCTGCCTAGAACTTTCAACCTCATGCACTGTAGTCTGCAGTTGTACAGTTGCACCAACCCTTTACAATGGAAATTTCTGGTGCTAGTTCTTATGACCTATTCAAACAGCAGGGTCCCACAGTCCCTTTTCAGTGTCAATTCTAACGTGGCATGCCACCTAGATATATCTTATATCTCCTTCAAATCAGTGTTTTCATTACTTCAAAATTACTTCAGGCATATCACCTCTTAGTCTCTTGTCTTATGTTTCATACCTTTCAGCAATTGAATGTTTGGAAGCACTTGGAACTCCAGCATGCCACAGCATGTCACCCCTCTCGGGACTAGCTGATGTCAAATTTACTGTTTAAATGACTTTTAAGACATTAAACAAGTGAGTTAAAAGCCTGACAATCCTTTTGCGATGTTAATAAATCAAAAAAAAAAAAAATGAAGATTCTGACAGCTGCCTAGAACTTTCAACTTCATGCACTGTAGTCTGCAGTTCTACAGTTGCACCAACGCTTTACCTTGGAAATATCTGGTGCTAGTTCTTATGACCTATTCAAACAGCAGCGTCCCACAGTCCCTCTTTAGTGTCAATTCTAACATGGCATGCCACCTAGATATGCTTATATCTCCTTCAAATCAGTGTTTTCATTGCTTCAAAATTACTTCAGGCATCTCACCTCTTAGTCTCTTGTTTTATGTTTCATACCTTTCAGCAATTGAATGTTTGGAAGCACTTGGAACTCCAGCATGCCACAGCATGTCACCCCTCTCGGGACTAGCTGATGTCAAATTTACTGTTTAAATGACTTTTAAAACATTAAACAAGTGAGTTAAAAGCCTGACAATCCTTTTGTGATGTTAATAAATCAAATTTAAAAAAAAGAGGATAGGATTCTGACAGCTGCCTAGAACTTTCAACTTCATGCACTGTAGTCTGCAGTTCTACAGTTGCACCAACGCTTTACCTTGGAAATATCTGGTGCTAGTCCTTATGACCTATTCAAACAGCAGGGTCCCACAGTCCCTTTTTAGTGTCAATTCTAACATGGCATGCCACCTAGATATGCTTATATCTCCTTCAAATCAGTGTTTTCATTGCTTCAAAATTACTTCAGGCATCTCACCTCTTAGTCTCTTGTTTTATGTTTCATACCTTTCAGCAATTGAATGTTTGGAAGCACTTGGAACTCCAGCATGCCACAGCATGTCACCCCTCTCGGGACTAGCTGATGTCAAGTTTACTGTTTAAATGACTTTTAAGACATTAAACAAGTGAGTTAAAAGCCTGACAATCCTTTTGCGATGTTAATAAATAAAATAAAAAAAAAATGAAGATTCTGAGGGCTGCCTAGAACTTTCAACCTCATGCACTGTAGTCTGCAGTTGTACAGTTGCACCAACCCTTTACATTGGAAATTTCTGGTGCTAGTTCTTATGACCTATTCAAACAGCAGGGTCCCACAGTCCCTTTTCAGTGTCAATTCTAACGTGGCATGCCACCTAGATATATCTTATATCTCCTTCAAATCAGTGTTTTCATTACTTCAAAATTACTTCAGGCATATCCCCTCTTAGTCTCTTGTCTTATGTTTCAAACCTTTCAGCAATTGAATGTTTGGAAGCACTTGGAACTCCAGCATGCCACAGCATGTCACCCCTCTCGGGACTAGCTGATGTCAAATTTACTGTTTAAATGACTTTTAAGACATTAAACAAGTGAGTTAAAAGCCTGACAATCCTTTTGCGATGTTAATAAATCAAAAAAAAAAAAAATGAAGATTCTGACAGCTGCCTAGAACTTTCAACTTCATGCACTGTAGTCTGCAGTTCTACAGTTGCACCAACACTTTACCTTGGAAATATCTGGTGCTAGTTCTTATGACCTATCCAAACAGCAGGGTCCCACAGTCCCTTTTTAGTGTCAATTCTAACGTGGCATGCCACCTAGATATGTCTTATATCTCCTTCAAATCAGTGTTTTCATTGCTTCAAAATTACTTCAGGCATCTCACCTCTTAGTCTCTTGTTTTATGTTTCATACCTTTCAGCAATTGAATGTTTGGAAGCACTTGGAACTCCAGCATGCCACAGCATGTCACCCCTCTCGGGACTAGCTGATGTCAAATTTACTGTTTAAATGACTTTTAAGACATTAAACAAGTGAGTTAAAAGCCTGACAATCCTTTTGCGATGTTAATAAATCAAAAAAAAAAAAAAGAGCATAGGATTCTGACAGCTGCCTAGAACTTTCAACTTCATGCACTGTAGTCTGCAGTTCTACAGTTGCACCAATGCTTTACCTTGGAAATATCTGGTGCTAGTTCTTATGACCTATTCAAACAGCAGGGTCCCACAGTCCCTTTTTAGTGTCAATTCTAACGGGGCATGCCACCTAGATATGTCTTATATCTCCTTCAAATCAGTGTTTTCATTGCTTCAAAATTACTTCAGGCATCTCACCTCTTAGTCTCTTGTTTTATGTTTCATACCTTTCAGCAATTGAATGTTTGGAAGCACTTGGAACTCCAGCATGCCACAGCATGTCACCCCTCTCGGGACTAGCTGATGTCAAATTTACTGTTTAAATGACTTTTAAGACATTAAACAAGTGAGTTAAAAGCCTGACAATCCTTTTGCGATGTTAATAAATCAAAAAAAAAAAAAAATGAAGATTCTGAGGGCTGCCTAGAACTTTCAACTTCATGCATTGTAGTCTGCAGTTGTACAGTTTCACCAACACTTTACCTTGGAAATATATGGTGCTAGTTCTTATGACCTATTCAAATAGCAGGGTCCCACAGTCCCTTTTCCTTGGAAATATATGGTGCTAGTTCTTATGACCTATTCAAATAGCAGGGTCCCACAGTCCCTTTTCAGTGTCAATTCTAACGTGGCATGCCACCTAGATATGTCTTATATCTCCTTCAAATCAGTGTTTTCATTGCTTCAAAATTACTTCAGGCATCTCACCTCTTAGTCTCTTGTTTTATGTTTCATACCTTTCAGCAATTGAATGTTTGGAAGCACTTGGAACTCCAGCATGCCACAGCATGTCACCCCTCTCGGGACTAGCTGATGTCAAATTTACTGTTTAAATAACTTTTAAGACATTAAACAAGTGAGTTAAAAGCCTGACAATCCTTTTGTGATGTTAATAAATCAAATTAAAAAAAAAGAGGATAGGATTGTGACAGCTGCCTAAAACTTTCAACTTCATGCACTGTAGTCTGCAGTTCTACAGTTGCACAAACGCTTTACCTTGGAAATATCTGGTGCTAGTTCTTATGACCTATTCAAACAGCAGGGTCCCACAGTCCCTTTTTAGTGTCAATTCTAACGTGGCATGCCACCTAGATATGTCTTATATCTCCTTCAAATCAGTGTTTTCATTGCTTCAAAATTACTTCAGGCATCTCACCTCTTAGTCTCTTGTTTTATGTTTCATACCTTTCAGCAATTGAATGTTTGGAAGCACTTGGAACTCCAGCATGCCACAGCATGTCACCCCTCTCGGGACTAGCTGATGTCAAATTTACTGTTTAAATAACTTTTAAGACATTAAACAAGTGAGTTAAAAGCCTGACAATCCTTTTGTGATGTTAATAAATCAAATTAAAAAAAAAGAGGATAGGATTCTGACAGCTGCCTAGAACTTTCAACTTCATGCACTGTAGTCTGCAGTTCTACAGTTGCACCAACGCTTTCCCTTGGAAATATCTGGTGCTAGTTCCTATGACCTATTTAAACAGCAGGGTCCCACAGTCCCTTTTTAGTGTCAATTCTAACGTGGCATGCCACCTAGATATGTCTTATATCTCCTTCAAATCAGTGTTTTCATTGCTTCAAAATTACTTCAGGCATCTCACCTCTTAGTCTCTTGTTTTATGTTTCATACCTTTCAGCAATTGAATGTTTGGAAGCACTTGGAACTCCAGCATGCCACAGCATGTCACCCCTCTCGGGACTAGCTGATGTCAAATTTACTGTTTAAATGACTTTTAAGACATTAAACAAGTGAGTTAAAAGCCTGACAATCCTTTTGCGATGTTAATAAATCAAAAAAAAAAAAAATGAAGATTCTGAGGGCTGCCTAGAACTTTCAACTTCATGCACTGTAGTCTGCAGTTCTACAGTTGCACCAACACTTTACCTTAGAAATTTCTGGTGCCAGTTCTCATGACCTATTCAAACAGCAGGGTCCCACAGTCCCTTTTTAGTGTCAATTCTAACGTGGCATGCCACCTAGATATGTCTTATATCTCCTTCAAATCAGTGTTTTCATTGCGTCAAAATTACTTCAGGCATCTCACCTCTTAGTCTCTTGTTTTATGTTTCATACCTTTCAGCAATTGAATGTTTGGAAGCACTTGGAACTCCAGCATGCCACAGCATGTCACCCCTCTCGGGACTAGCTGATGTCAAATTTACTGTTTAAATGACTTTTAAGACATTAAACAAGTGAGTTAAAAGCCTGACAATCCTTTTGCGATGTTAATAAATCAAAAAAAAAAAAATGAAGATTCTGAGGGCTGCCTAGAACTTTCAACCTCATGCACTGTAGTCTGCGGTTCTACAGTTGCACCATAGCTTTACATTGGGAATATCTGGTGCTAGTTCTTATGACCTATTCAAACAGCAGGGTCCCATAGTCCCTTTTCAGTGTCAATTCTAATGTGGCATGCCACCTAGATATGTCTTATATCTCCTTCAAATCAGTGTTTTCATTGCTTCAAAATTACTTCAGGCATCTCACCTCTTAGTCTCTTGTTTTATGTTTCATACCTTTCAGCAATTGAATGTTTGGAAGCACTTGGAACTCCAGCATGCCACAGCATGTCACCCCTCTCGGGACTAGCTGATGTCAAATTTACTGTTTAAATGACTTTTAAGACATTAAACAAGTGAGTTAAAAGCCTGACAATCCTTTTGCGATGTTAATAAATCAAAAAAAAAAAATAAAGATTCTGACAGCTGCCTAGAACTTTCACCCTCATGCACTGTATTCTGCAGTTCTACAGTTGCACCAACGCTTTATACTTGAAATTTCTGGTACTAGGTCTTATGACCTATTCAAACAGCAGGGTCCCACAGTCCCTTTTCAGTGTCAATTCTAACGTGGCATGCCACCTAGATATATCTTATATCTCCTTCAAATCAGTGTTTTCATTACTTCAAAATTACTTCAGGCATATCACCTCTTAGTCTCTTGTCTTATGTTTCATACCTTTCAGCAATTGAATGTTTGGAAGCACTTGGAACTCCAGCATGCCACAGCATGTCACCCCTCTCGGGACTAGCTGATGTCAAATTTACTGTTTAAATGACTTTTAAGACATTAAACAAGTGAGTTAAAAGCCTGACAATCCTTTTGCGATGTTAATAAATCAAAAAAAAAAAAAATGAAGATTCTGACAGCTGCCTAGAACTTTCAACTTCATGCACTGTAGTCTGCAGTTCTACAGTTGCACCAACGCTTTACCTTGGAAATATCTGGTGCTAGTTCTTATGACCTATTCAAACAGCAGGGTCCCACAGTCCCTCTTTAGTGTCAATTCTAACATGGCATGCCACCTAGATATGCTTATATCTCCTTCAAATCAGTGTTTTCATTGCTTCAAAATTACTTCAGGCATCTCACCTCTTAGTCTCTTGTTTTATGTTTCATACCTTTCAGCAATTGAATGTTTGGAAGCACTTGGAACTCCAGCATGCCACAGCATGTCACCCCTCTCGGGACTAGCTGATGTCAAATTTACTGTTTAAATAACTTTTAAGACATTAAACAAGTGAGTTAAAAGCCTGACAATCCTTTTGTGATGTTAATAAATCAAATTAAAAAAAAAGAGGATAGGATTCTGACAGCTGCCTAGAACTTTCAACTTCATGCACTGTAGTCTGCAGTTCTACAGTTGCACCAATGCTTTACCTTGGAAATATCTGGTGCTAGTTCTTATGACCTATTCAAACAGCAGGGTCCCACAGTCCCTTTTTAGTGTCAATTCTAACGTGGCATGCCACCTAGATATGTCTTATATCTCCTTCAAATCAGTGTTTTCATTGCTTCAAAATTACTTCAGGCATCTCACCTCTTAGTCTCTTGTTTTATGTTTCATACCTTTCAGCAATTGAATGTTTGGAAGCACTTGGAACTCCAGCATGCCACAGCATGTCACCCCTCTCGGGACTAGCTGATGTCAAATTTACTGTTTAAATAACTTTTAAGACATTAAACAAGTGAGTTAAAAGCCTGACAATCCTTTTGCGATGTTAATAAATCAAATTAAAAAAAATAAGGTTTCTGACAGCTGTCTAGAACTTTCAACCACAAGCACTGTAGTCTGCAGTTCTACAGAGGCAGCAACGCTTTACATTGGGAATATCTGGTGCTAGTTCTTATGACCTATTCAAACAGCAGGGTCCCATAGTCCCTTTTCAGTGTCAATTCTAACATGGCATTCCACCTAGATATGTCTTATATCTCCTTCAAATCAGTGTTTTCATTGCTTCAAAATTACTTCAGGCATCTCACCTCTTAGTCTCTTGTTTTATGTTTCATACCTTTCAGCAATTGAATGTTTGGAAGCACTTGGAACTCCAGCATGCCACAGCATGTCACCCCTCTCGGGACTAGCTGATGTCAAATCTACTGTTTAAATGACTTTTAAGACATTAAACAAGTGAGTTAAAAGCCAGACAATCCTTTTGCGATGTTAATAAATCAAAAAAAAAAAATAAAGATTCTGACAGCTGCCTAGAACTTTCACCCTCATGCACTGTATTCCGCAGTTCTACAGTTGCACCAACGCTTTATACTGGAAATTTCTGGTACCTGTTCTTATGACCTATTTAAACAGCAGGGTCCCACAGTCCCTTTTCAGTGTCAATTCTAACGTGGCATGCCACCTAGATATATCTTATATCTCCTTCAAATCAGTGTTTTCATTACTTCAAAATTACTTCAGGCATCTCACCTCTTAGTCTCTTGTCTTATGTTTCATACCTTTCAGCAATTGAATGTTTGGAAGCACTTGGAACGCCAGCATGCCACAGCATGTCACCCCTCTCGGGACTAGCTGATGTCAAATTTACTGTTTAAATGACTTTTAAGACATTAAACAAGTGAGTTAAAAGCCTGACAATCCTTTTGCGATGTTAATAAATCAAAAAAAAAAAAATGAAGATTCTGACGGCTGCCTAGAACTTTCACCCTCATGCACTGTAGTCTGCAGTTCTACAGTTGCACCAACGCTTTACCTTGGAAATATCTGGTGCTAGTTCTTATGACCTATTCAAACAGCAGGGTCCCACAGTCCCTTTTTAGTGTCAATTCTAACGTGGCATGCCACCTAGATATGTCTTATATCTCCTTCAAATCAGTGTTTTCATTGCTTCAAAATTACTTCAGGCATCTCACCTCTTAGTCTCTTGTTTTATGTTTCATACCTTTCAGCAATTGAATGTTTGGAAGCACTTGGAACTCCAGCATGCCACAGCATGTCACCCCTCTCGGGACTAGCTGATGTCAAATGTACTGTTTAAATGACTTTTAAGACATTAAACAAGTGAGTTAAAAGCCTGACAATCCTTTTGCGATGTTAATAAATCAAAAAAAAAAAAAATGAAGATTCTGACAGCTGCCTAGAACTTTCAACTTCATGCACTGTAGTCTGCAGTTCTACAGTTGCACCAACGCTTTACCTTGGAAATATCTGGTGCTAGTTCTTATGACCTATTCAAACAGCAGGGTCACACAGTCCCTTTTTAGTGTCAATTCTAACATGGCATGCCACCTAGATATGCTTATATCTCCTTCAAATCAGTGTTTTCATTGCTTCAAAATTACTTCAGGCATCTCACCTCTTAGTCTCTTGTTTTATGTTTCATACCTTTCAGCAATTGAATGTTTGGAAGCACTTGGAACTCCAGCATGCCACAGCATGTCACCCCTCTCGGGACTAGCTGATGTCAAATTTACTGTTTAAATAACTTTTAAGACATTAAACAAGTGAGTTAAAAGCCTGACAATCCTTTTGTGATGTTAATAAATCAAATTAAAAAAAAAGAGGATAGGATTCTGACAGCTGCCTAGAACTTTCAACTTCATGCACTGTAGTCTGCAGTTCTACAGTTGCACCAACGCTTTACCTTGGAAATATCTGGTGCTAGTTCTTATGACCTATTCAAACAGCAGGGTCCCACAGTCCCTTTTTAGTGTCAATTCTAACGTGGCATGCCACCTAGATATGTCTTATATCTCCTTCAAATCAGTGTTTTCATTGCTTCAAAATTACTTCAGGCATCTCACCTCTTAGTCTCTTGTTTTATGTTTCATACCTTTCAGCAATTGAATGTTTGGAAGCACTTGGAACTCCAGCATGCCACAGCATGTCACCCCTCTCGGGACTAGCTGATGTCAAATTTACTGTTTAAATAACTTTTAAGACATTAAACAAGTGAGTTAAAAGCCTGACAATCCTTTTGTGATGTTAATAAATCAAATTAAAAAAAAAGAGGATAGGATTCTGACAGCTGCCTAGAACTTTCAACTTCATGCAATGTAGTCTGCAGTTCTACAGTTGCACCAACGCTTTACCCTGGAAATATCTGGTGCTAGTTCTTATGACCTATTCAAACAGCAGGGTCCCACAGTCCCTTTTCAGTGTCAATTCTAACGTGGCATGCCACCTAGATATATCTTATATCTCCTTCAAATCAGTGTTTTCATTACTTCAAAATTACTTCAGGCATCTCACCTCTTAGTCTCTTGTCTTAAGTTTCATACCTTGCAGCAATTGAATGTTAGGAAGCACTTGAAACTCCAGCATGCCACAGCATGTCACCCCTCTCGGGACTAGCTGATGTCAAATTTACTGTTTAAATAACTTTTAAGACATTAAACAAGTGAGTTAAAAGCCTGACAATCCTTTTGCGATGTTAATAAATCAAATTAAAAAAAATAAGGTTTCTGACAGCTGTCTAGAACTTTCAACCACAAGCACTGTAGTCTGCAGTTCTACAGAGGCAGCAACGCTTTACATTGGGAATATCTGGTGCTAGTTCTTATGACCTATTCAAACAGCAGGGTCCCATAGTCCCTTTTCAGTGTCAATTCTAACATGGCATTCCACCTAGATATGTCTTATATCTCCTTCAAATCAGTGTTTTCATTGCTTCAAAATTACTTCAGGCATCTCACCTCTTAGTCTCTTGTTTTATGTTTCATACCTTTCAGCAATTGAATGTTTGGAAGCACTTGGAACTCCAGCATGCCACAGCATGTCACCCCTCTCGGGACTAGCTGATGTCAAATCTACTGTTTAAATGACTTTTAAGACATTAAACAAGTGAGTTAAAAGCCAGACAATCCTTTTGCGATGTTAATAAATCAAAAAAAAAAAATAAAGATTCTGACAGCTGCCTAGAACTTTCACCCTCATGCACTGTATTCCGCAGTTCTACAGTTGCACCAACGCTTTATACTGGAAATTTCTGGTACCTGTTCTTATGACCTATTTAAACAGCAGGGTCCCACAGTCCCTTTTCAGTGTCAATTCTAACGTGGCATGCCACCTAGATATATCTTATATCTCCTTCAAATCAGTGTTTTCATTACTTCAAAATTACTTCAGGCATCTCACCTCTTAGTCTCTTGTCTTATGTTTCATACCTTTCAGCAATTGAATGTTTGGAAGCACTTGGAACGCCAGCATGCCACAGCATGTCACCCCTCTCGGGACTAGCTGATGTCAAATTTACTGTTTAAATGACTTTTAAGACATTAAACAAGTGAGTTAAAAGCCTGACAATCCTTTTGCGATGTTAATAAATCAAAAAAAAAAAAATGAAGATTCTGACGGCTGCCTAGAACTTTCACCCTCATGCACTGTAGTCTGCAGTTCTACAGTTGCACCAACGCTTTACCTTGGAAATATCTGGTGCTAGTTCTTATGACCTATTCAAACAGCAGGGTCCCACAGTCCCTTTTTAGTGTCAATTCTAACGTGGCATGCCACCTAGATATGTCTTATATCTCCTTCAAATCAGTGTTTTCATTGCTTCAAAATTACTTCAGGCATCTCACCTCTTAGTCTCTTGTTTTATGTTTCATACCTTTCAGCAATTGAATGTTTGGAAGCACTTGGAACTCCAGCATGCCACAGCATGTCACCCCTCTCGGGACTAGCTGATGTCAAATGTACTGTTTAAATGACTTTTAAGACATTAAACAAGTGAGTTAAAAGCCTGACAATCCTTTTGCGATGTTAATAAATCAAAAAAAAAAAAATGAAGATTCTGACAGTGGCCTAGAACTTTCAACTTCATGCACTGTAGTCTGCAGTTCTACAGTTGCACCAACGCTTTACCTTGGAAATTTCTGGTACCAGTCCTCATAACCTATTCAAACAGCAGGGTCCCACAGTCCCTTTTCAGTGTCAATTCTAACGTGGCATGCCACCTAGATATATCTTATATCTCCTTCAAATCAGTGTTTTCATTACTTCAAAATTACTTCAGGCATCTCACCTCTTAGTCTCTTGTTTTATGTTTCATACCTTTCAGCAATTGAATGTTTGGAAGCACTTGGAACTCCAGCATGCCACAGCATGTCACCCCTCTCGGGACTAGCTGATGTCAAATTTACTGTTTAAATAACTTTTAAGACATTAAACAAGTGAGTTAAAAGCCTGACAATCCTTTTGTGATGTTAATAAATCAAATTAAAAAAAAAGAGGATAGGATTCTGACAGCTGCCTAGAACTTTCAACTTCATGCACTGTAGTCTGCAGTTCTACAGTTGCACCAACGCTTTACCTTGGAAATTTCTGGTACCAGTCCTCATAACCTATTCAAACAGCAGGGTCCCACAGTCCCTTTTCAGTGTCAATTCTAACATGGCATGCCACCTAGATATATCTTATATCTCCTTCAAATCAGTGTTTTCATTACTTCAAAATTACTTCAGGCATCTCACCTCTTAGTCTCTTGTCTTATGTTTCATATCTTTCAGCAATTGAATGTTTGGAAGCACTTGGAACGCCAGCATGCCACAGCATGTCACCCCTCTCGGGACTAGCTGATGTCAAATTTACTGTTTAAATGACTTTTAAAACATTAAACAAGTGAGTTAAAAGCCTGACAATCCTTTTGTGATGTTAATAAATCAAATTTTAAAAAAAAGAGGATAGGATTCTGACAGCTGCCTAGAACTTTCAACTTCATGCACTGTAGTCTGCAGTTCTACAGTTGCACCAACGCTTTACCTTGGAAATATCTGGTGCTAGTCCTTATGACCTATTCAAACAGCAGGGTCCCACAGTCCCTTTTTAGTGTCAATTCTAACATGGCATGCCACCTAGATATGCTTATATCTCCTTCAAATCAGTGTTTTCATTGCTTCAAAATTACTTCAGGCATCTCACCTCTTAGTCTCTTGTTTTATGTTTCATACCTTTCAGCAATTGAATGTTTGGAAGCACTTGGAACTCCAGCATGCCACAGCATGTCACCCCTCTCGGGACTAGCTGATGTCAAGTTTACTGTTTAAATGACTTTTAAGACATTAAACAAGTGAGTTAAAAGCCTGACAATCCTTTTGCGATGTTAATAAATCAAAAAAAAAAAAATGAAGATTCTGAGGGCTGCCTAGAACTTTCAACCTCATGCACTGTAGTCTGCAGTTGTACAGTTGCACCAACCCTTTACAATGGAAATTTCTGGTGCTAGTTCTTATGACCTATTCAAACAGCAGGGTCCCACAGTCCCTTTTCAGTGTCAATTCTAACGTGGCATGCCACCTAGATATATCTTATATCTCCTTCAAATCAGTGTTTTCATTACTTCAAAATTACTTCAGGCATATCACCTCTTAGTCTCTTGTCTTATGTTTCATACCTTTCAGCAATTGAATGTTTGGAAGCACTTGGAACTCCAGCATGCCACAGCATGTCACCCCTCTCGGGACTAGCTGATGTCAAATTTACTGTTTAAATGACTTTTAAGACATTAAACAAGTGAGTTAAAAGCCTGACAATCCTTTTGCGATGTTAATAAATCAAAAAAAAAAAAAATGAAGATTCTGACAGCTGCCTAGAACTTTCAACTTCATGCACTGTAGTCTGCAGTTCTACAGTTGCACCAACGCTTTACCTTGGAAATATCTGGTGCTAGTTCTTATGACCTATTCAAACAGCAGGGTCCCACAGTCCCTCTTTAGTGTCAATTCTAACATGGCATGCCACCTAGATATGCTTATATCTCCTTCAAATCAGTGTTTTCATTGCTTCAAAATTACTTCAGGCATCTCACCTCTTAGTCTCTTGTTTTATGTTTCATACCTTTCAGCAATTGAATGTTTGGAAGCACTTGGAACTCCAGCATGCCACAGCATGTCACCCCTCTCGGGACTAGCTGATGTCAAATTTACTGTTTAAATAACTTTTAAGACATTAAACAAGTGAGTTAAAAGCCTGACAATCCTTTTGTGATGTTAATAAATCAAATTAAAAAAAAAGAGGATAGGATTCTGACAGCTGCCTAGAACTTTCAACTTCATGCACTGTAGTCTGCAGTTCTACAGTTGCACCAATGCTTTACCTTGGAAATATCTGGTGCTAGTTCTTATGACCTATTCAAACAGCAGGGTCCCACAGTCCCTTTTTAGTGTCAATTCTAACGTGGCATGCCACCTAGATATGTCTTATATCTCCTTCAAATCAGTGTTTTCATTGCTTCAAAATTACTTCAGGCATCTCACCTCTTAGTCTCTTGTTTTATGTTTCATACCTTTCAGCAATTGAATGTTTGGAAGCACTTGGAACTCCAGCATGCCACAGCATGTCACCCCTCTCGGGACTAGCTGATGTCAAGTTTACTGTTTAAATGACTTTTAAGACATTAAACAAGTGAGTTAAAAGCCTGACAATCCTTTTGCGATGTTAATAAATCAAAAAAAAAAAAAAAATGAAGATTCTGAGGGCTGCCTAGAACTTTCAACCTCATGCACTGTAGTCTGCAGTTGTACAGTTGCACCAACCCTTTACATTGGAAATTTCTGGTGCTAGTTCTCATGACCTATTCAAACAGCAGGGTCCCACAGTCCCTTTTCAGTGTCAATTCTAACGTGGCATGCCACCTAGATATATCTTATATCTCCTTCAAATCAGTGTTTTCATTACTTCAAAATTACTTCAGGCATCTCACCTCTTAGTCTCTTGTCTTATGTTTCATACCTTTCAGCAATTGAATGTTTGGAAGCACTTGGAACTCCAGCATGCCACAGCATGTCACCCCTCTCGGGACTAGCTGATGTCAAATTTACTGTTTAAATGACTTTTAAGACATTAAACAAGTGAGTTAAAAGCCTGACAATCCTTTTGCGATGTTAATAAATCAAAAAAAAAAAAAATGAAAATTCTGACAGCTGCCTAGAACTTTCAACTTCATGCACTGTAGTCTGCAGTTCTACAGTTGCACCAACGCTTTACCTTGGAAATATCTGGTGCTAGTCTCTTGTTTTATGTTTCATACCTTTCAGCAATTGAATGTTTGGAAGCACTTGGAACTCCAGCATGCCACAGCATGTCACCCCTCTCGGGACTAGGTGATGTCAAGTTTACTGTTTAAATGACTTTTAAGACATTAAACAAGTGAGTTAAAAGCCTGACAATCCTTTTGCGATGTTAATAAATCAAAAAAAAAAAAAAATGAAGATTCTGAGGGCTGCCTAGAACTTTCAACCTCATGCACTGTAGTCTGCAGTTGTACAGTTGCACCAACCCTTTACATTGGAAATTTCTGGTGCTAGTTCTTATGACCTATTCAAACAGCAGGGTCCCACAGTCCCTTTTCAGTGTCAATTCTAACGTGGCATGCCACCTAGATATATCTTATATCTCCTTCAAATCAGTGTTTTCATTACTTCAAAATTACTTCAGGCATCTCACCTCTTAGTCTCTTGTTTTATGTTTCATACCTTTCAGCAATTGAATGTTTGGAAGCACTTGGAACTCCAGCATGCCACAGCATGTCACCCCTCTCGGGACTAGCTGATGTCAAATTTACTGTTTAAATGACTTTTAAGACATTAAACAAGTGAGTTAAAAGCCTGACAATCCTTTTGCGATGTTAATAAATCAAAAAAAAAAAAAATGAAGATTCTGACAGCTGCCTAGAACTTTCAACTTCATGCACTGTAGTCTGCAGTTCTACAGTTGCACCAACGCTTTACCTTGGAAATATCTGGTGCTAGTTCTTATGACCTATTCAAACAGCAGGGTCCCACAGTCCCTTTTTAGTGTCAATTCTAACTTGGCATGCCACCTAGATATGTCTTATATCTCCTTCAAATCAGTGTTTTCATTGCTTCAAAATTACTTCAGGCATCTCACCTCTTAGTCTCTTGTTTTATGTTTCATACCTTTCAGCAATTGAATGTTTGGAAGCACTTGGAACTCCAGCATGCCACAGCATGTCACCCATCTCGGGACTAGCTGATGTCAAATTTACTGTTTAAATGACTTTTAAGACATTAAACAAGTGAGTTAAAAGCCTGACAATCCTTTTGCGATGTTAATAAATCAAAAAAAAAAAAAATGAAGTTTCTGACAGCTGCCTAGAACTTTCAACTTCATGCACTGTAGTCTGCAGTTCTACAGTTGCACCAACGCTTTACCTTGGAAATATCTGGTGCTAGTTCTTATGACCTATTCAAACAGCAGGGTCCCACAGTCCCTTCTTAGTGTCAATTCTAACATGGCATGCCACCTAGATATGCTTATATCTCCTTCAAATCAGTGTTTTCATTGCTTCAAAATTACTTCAGGCATCTCACCTCTTAGTCTCTTGTTTTATGTTTCATACCTTTCAGCAATTGAATGTTTGGAAGCACTTGGAACTCCAGCATGCCACAGCATGTCACCCCTCTCGGGACTAGCTGATGTCAAATTTACTGTTTAAATAACTTTTAAGACATTAAACAAGTGAGTTAAAAGCCTGACAATCCTTTTGCGATGTTAATAAATCAAAAAAAAAAAAAATGAAGATTCTGACAGCTGCCTAGAACTTTCAACTTCATGCACTGTAGTCTGCAGTTCTACAGTTGCACCAACGCTTTACCTTGGAAATATCTGGTGCTAGTTCTTATGACCTATTCAAACAGCAGGGTCCCACAGTCCCTTTTTAGTGTCAATTCTAACTTGGCATGCCACCTAGATATGTCTTATATCTCCTTCAAATCAGTGTTTTCATTGCTTCAAAATTACTTCAGGCATCTCACCTCTTAGTCTCTTGTTTTATGTTTCATACCTTTCAGCAATTGAATGTTTGGAAGCACTTGGAACTCCAGCATGCCACAGCATGTCACCCATCTCGGGACTAGCTGATGTCAAATTTACTGTTTAAATGACTTTTAAGACATTAAACAAGTGAGTTAAAAGCCTGACAATCCTTTTGCGATGTTAATAAATCAAAAAAAAAAAAAATGAAGTTTCTGACAGCTGCCTAGAACTTTCAACTTCATGCACTGTAGTCTGCAGTTCTACAGTTGCACCAACGCTTTACCTTGGAAATATCTGGTGCTAGTTCTTATGACCTATTCAAACAGCAGGGTCCCACAGTCCCTTCTTAGTGTCAATTCTAACATGGCATGCCACCTAGATATGCTTATATCTCCTTCAAATCAGTGTTTTCATTGCTTCAAAATTACTTCAGGCATCTCACCTCTTAGTCTCTTGTTTTATGTTTCATACCTTTCAGCAATTGAATGTTTGGAAGCACTTGGAACTCCAGCATGCCACAGCATGTCACCCCTCTCGGGACTAGCTGATGTCAAATTTACTGTTTAAATAACTTTTAAGACATTAAACAAGTGAGTTAAAAGCCTGACAATCCTTTTGTGATGTTAATAAATCAAATTAAAAAAAAGAGGATAGGATTCTGACAGCTGCCTAGAACTTTCAACTTCATGAACTATAGTCTGCAGTTCTACAGTTGCACCAACGCTTTACCTTGGAAATTTCTGGTACCAGTCCTCATAACCTATTCAAACAGCAGGGTCCCACAGTCCCTTTTCAGTGTCAATTCTAACGTGGCATGCCACCTAGATATATCTTATATCTCCTTCAAATCAGTGTTTTCATTACTTCAAAATTACTTCAGGCATCTCACCTCTTAGTCTCTTGTCTTATGTTTCATATCTTTCAGCAATTGAATGTTTGGAAGCACTTGGAACGCCAGCATGCCACAGCATGTCACCCCTCTCGGGACTAGCTGATGTCAAATTTACTGTTTAAATGACTTTTAAAACATTAAACAAGTGAGTTAAAAGCCTGACAATCCTTTTGTGATGTTAATAAATCAAATTTAAAAAAAAGAGGATAGGATTCTGACAGCTGCCTAGAACTTTCAACTTCATGCACTGTAGTCTGCAGTTCTACAGTTGCACCAACGCTTTACCTTGGAAATATCTGGTGCTAGTCCTTATGACCTATTCAAACAGCAGGGTCCCACAGTCCCTTTTTAGTGTCAATTCTAACATGGCATGCCACCTAGATATGCTTATATCTCCTTCAAATCAGTGTTTTCATTGCTTCAAAATTACTTCAGGCATCTCACCTCTTAGTCTCTTGTTTTATGTTTCATACCTTTCAGCAATTGAATGTTTGGAAGCACTTGGAACTCCAGCATGCCACAGCATGTCACCCCTCTCGGGACTAGCTGATGTCAAGTTTACTGTTTAAATGACTTTTAAGACATTAAACAAGTGAGTTAAAAGCCTGACAATCCTTTTGCGATGTTAATAAATCAAAAAAAAAAAAAAATGAAGATTCTGAGGGCTGCCTAGAACTTTCAACCTCATGCACTGTAGTCTGCAGTTGTACAGTTGCACCAACCCTTTACATTGGAAATTTCTGGTGCTAGTTCTTATGACCTATTCAAACAGCAGGGTCCCACAGTCCCTTTTCAGTGTCAATTCTAACGTGGCATGCCACCTAGATATATCTTATATCTCCTTCAAATCAGTGTTTTCATTACTTCAAAATTACTTCAGGCATCTCACCTCTTAGTCTCTTGTTTTATGTTTCATACCTTTCAGCAATTGAATGTTTGGAAGCACTTGGAACTCCAGCATGCCACAGCATGTCACCCCTCTCGGGACTAGCTGATGTCAAATTTACTGTTTAAATGACTTTTAAGACATTAAACAAGTGAGTTAAAAGCCTGACAATCCTTTTGCGATGTTAATAAATCAAAAAAAAAAAAAATGAAGATTCTGACAGCTGCCTAGAACTTTCAACTTCATGCACTGTAGTCTGCAGTTCTACAGTTGCACCAACGCTTTACCTTGGAAATATCTGGTGCTAGTTCTTATGACCTATTCAAACAGCAGGGTCCCACAGTCCCTTTTTAGTGTCAATTCTAACTTGGCATGCCACCTAGATATGTCTTATATCTCCTTCAAATCAGTGTTTTCATTGCTTCAAAATTACTTCAGGCATCTCACCTCTTAGTCTCTTGTTTTATGTTTCATACCTTTCAGCAATTGAATGTTTGGAAGCACTTGGAACTCCAGCATGCCACAGCATGTCACCCATCTCGGGACTAGCTGATGTCAAATTTACTGTTTAAATGACTTTTAAGACATTAAACAAGTGAGTTAAAAGCCTGACAATCCTTTTGCGATGTTAATAAATCAAAAAAAAAAAAAATGAAGTTTCTGACAGCTGCCTAGAACTTTCAACTTCATGCACTGTAGTCTGCAGTTCTACAGTTGCACCAACGCTTTACCTTGGAAATATCTGGTGCTAGTTCTTATGACCTATTCAAACAGCAGGGTCCCACAGTCCCTTCTTAGTGTCAATTCTAACATGGCATGCCACCTAGATATGCTTATATCTCCTTCAAATCAGTGTTTTCATTGCTTCAAAATTACTTCAGGCATCTCACCTCTTAGTCTCTTGTTTTATGTTTCATACCTTTCAGCAATTGAATGTTTGGAAGCACTTGGAACTCCAGCATGCCACAGCATGTCACCCCTCTCGGGACTAGCTGATGTCAAATTTACTGTTTAAATAACTTTTAAGACATTAAACAAGTGAGTTAAAAGCCTGACAATCCTTTTGTGATGTTAATAAATCAAATTAAAAAAAAGAGGATAGGATTCTGACAGCTGCCTAGAACTTTCAACTTCATGAACTGTAGTCTGCAGTTCTACAGTTGCACCAACGCTTTACCTTGGAAATTTCTGGTACCAGTCCTCATAACCTATTCAAACAGCAGGGTCCCACAGTCCCTTTTCAGTGTCAATTCTAACGTGGCATGCCACCTAGATATATCTTATATCTCCTTCAAATCAGTGTTTTCATTACTTCAAAATTACTTCAGGCATCTCACCTCTTAGTCTCTTGTCTTATGTTTCATATCTTTCAGCAATTGAATGTTTGGAAGCACTTGGAACGCCAGCATGCCACAGCATGTCACCCCTCTCGGGACTAGCTGATGTCAAATTTACTGTTTAAATGACTTTTAAAACATTAAACAAGTGAGTTAAAAGCCTGACAATCCTTTTGTGATGTTAATAAATCAAATTTAAAAAAAAGAGGATAGGATTCTGACAGCTGCCTAGAACTTTCAACTTCATGCACTGTAGTCTGCAGTTCTACAGTTGCACCAACGCTTTACCTTGGAAATATCTGGTGCTAGTCCTTATGACCTATTCAAACAGCAGGGTCCCACAGTCCCTTTTTAGTGTCAATTCTAACATGGCATGCCACCTAGATATGCTTATATCTCCTTCAAATCAGTGTTTTCATTGCTTCAAAATTACTTCAGGCATCTCACCTCTTAGTCTCTTGTTTTATGTTTCATACCTTTCAGCAATTGAATGTTTGGAAGCACTTGGAACTCCAGCATGCCACAGCATGTCACCCCTCTCGGGACTAGCTGATGTCAAGTTTACTGTTTAAATGACTTTTAAGACATTAAACAAGTGAGTTAAAAGCCTGACAATCCTTTTGCGATGTTAATAAATAAAATAAAAAAAAAATGAAGATTCTGAGGGCTGCCTAGAACTTTCAACCTCATGCACTGTAGTCTGCAGTTGTACAGTTGCACCAACCCTTTACATTGGAAATTTCTGGTGCTAGTTCTTATGACCTATTCAAACAGCAGGGTCCCACAGTCCCTTTTCAGTGTCAATTCTAACGTGGCATGCCACCTAGATATATCTTATATCTCCTTCAAATCAGTGTTTTCATTACTTCAAAATTACTTCAGGCATATCCCCTCTTAGTCTCTTGTCTTATGTTTCAAACCTTTCAGCAATTGAATGTTTGGAAGCACTTGGAACTCCAGCATGCCACAGCATGTCACCCCTCTCGGGACTAGCTGATGTCAAATTTACTGTTTAAATGACTTTTAAGACATTAAACAAGTGAGTTAAAAGCCTGACAATCCTTTTGCGATGTTAATAAATCAAAAAAAAAAAAAATGAAGATTCTGACAGCTGCCTAGAACTTTCAACTTCATGCACTGTAGTCTGCAGTTCTACAGTTGCACCAACACTTTACCTTGGAAATATCTGGTGCTAGTTCTTATGACCTATCCAAACAGCAGGGTCCCACAGTCCCTTTTTAGTGTCAATTCTAACGTGGCATGCCACCTAGATATGTCTTATATCTCCTTCAAATCAGTGTTTTCATTGCTTCAAAATTACTTCAGGCATCTCACCTCTTAGTCTCTTGTTTTATGTTTCATACCTTTCAGCAATTGAATGTTTGGAAGCACTTGGAACTCCAGCATGCCACAGCATGTCACCCCTCTCGGGACTAGCTGATGTCAAATTTACTGTTTAAATGACTTTTAAGACATTAAACAAGTGAGTTAAAAGCCTGACAATCCTTTTGCGATGTTAATAAATCAAAAAAAAAAAAAAGAGCATAGGATTCTGACAGCTGCCTAGAACTTTCAACTTCATGCACTGTAGTCTGCAGTTCTACAGTTGCACCAATGCTTTACCTTGGAAATATCTGGTGCTAGTTCTTATGACCTATTCAAACAGCAGGGTCCCACAGTCCCTTTTTAGTGTCAATTCTAACGGGGCATGCCACCTAGATATGTCTTATATCTCCTTCAAATCAGTGTTTTCATTGCTTCAAAATTACTTCAGGCATCTCACCTCTTAGTCTCTTGTTTTATGTTTCATACCTTTCAGCAATTGAATGTTTGGAAGCACTTGGAACTCCAGCATGCCACAGCATGTCACCCCTCTCGGGACTAGCTGATGTCAAATTTACTGTTTAAATGACTTTTAAGACATTAAACAAGTGAGTTAAAAGCCTGACAATCCTTTTGCGATGTTAATAAATCAAAAAAAAAAAAAAATGAAGATTCTGAGGGCTGCCTAGAACTTTCAACTTCATGCATTGTAGTCTGCAGTTGTACAGTTTCACCAACACTTTACCTTGGAAATATATGGTGCTAGTTCTTATGACCTATTCAAATAGCAGGGTCCCACAGTCCCTTTTCCTTGGAAATATATGGTGCTAGTTCTTATGACCTATTCAAATAGCAGGGTCCCACAGTCCCTTTTCAGTGTCAATTCTAACGTGGCATGCCACCTAGATATGTCTTATATCTCCTTCAAATCAGTGTTTTCATTGCTTCAAAATTACTTCAGGCATCTCACCTCTTAGTCTCTTGTTTTATGTTTCATACCTTTCAGCAATTGAATGTTTGGAAGCACTTGGAACTCCAGCATGCCACAGCATGTCACCCCTCTCGGGACTAGCTGATGTCAAATTTACTGTTTAAATAACTTTTAAGACATTAAACAAGTGAGTTAAAAGCCTGACAATCCTTTTGTGATGTTAATAAATCAAATTAAAAAAAAAGAGGATAGGATTGTGACAGCTGCCTAAAACTTTCAACTTCATGCACTGTAGTCTGCAGTTCTACAGTTGCACAAACGCTTTACCTTGGAAATATCTGGTGCTAGTTCTTATGACCTATTCAAACAGCAGGGTCCCACAGTCCCTTTTTAGTGTCAATTCTAACGTGGCATGCCACCTAGATATGTCTTATATCTCCTTCAAATCAGTGTTTTCATTGCTTCAAAATTACTTCAGGCATCTCACCTCTTAGTCTCTTGTTTTATGTTTCATACCTTTCAGCAATTGAATGTTTGGAAGCACTTGGAACTCCAGCATGCCACAGCATGTCACCCCTCTCGGGACTAGCTGATGTCAAATTTACTGTTTAAATAACTTTTAAGACATTAAACAAGTGAGTTAAAAGCCTGACAATCCTTTTGTGATGTTAATAAATCAAATTAAAAAAAAAGAGGATAGGATTCTGACAGCTGCCTAGAACTTTCAACTTCATGCACTGTAGTCTGCAGTTCTACAGTTGCACCAACGCTTTCCCTTGGAAATATCTGGTGCTAGTTCCTATGACCTATTTAAACAGCAGGGTCCCACAGTCCCTTTTTAGTGTCAATTCTAACGTGGCATGCCACCTAGATATGTCTTATATCTCCTTCAAATCAGTGTTTTCATTGCTTCAAAATTACTTCAGGCATCTCACCTCTTAGTCTCTTGTTTTATGTTTCATACCTTTCAGCAATTGAATGTTTGGAAGCACTTGGAACTCCAGCATGCCACAGCATGTCACCCCTCTCGGGACTAGCTGATGTCAAATTTACTGTTTAAATGACTTTTAAGACATTAAACAAGTGAGTTAAAAGCCTGACAATCCTTTTGCGATGTTAATAAATCAAAAAAAAAAAAAATGAAGATTCTGAGGGCTGCCTAGAACTTTCAACTTCATGCACTGTAGTCTGCAGTTCTACAGTTGCACCAACACTTTACCTTAGAAATTTCTGGTGCCAGTTCTCATGACCTATTCAAACAGCAGGGTCCCACAGTCCCTTTTTAGTGTCAATTCTAACGTGGCATGCCACCTAGATATGTCTTATATCTCCTTCAAATCAGTGTTTTCATTGCGTCAAAATTACTTCAGGCATCTCACCTCTTAGTCTCTTGTTTTATGTTTCATACCTTTCAGCAATTGAATGTTTGGAAGCACTTGGAACTCCAGCATGCCACAGCATGTCACCCCTCTCGGGACTAGCTGATGTCAAATTTACTGTTTAAATGACTTTTAAGACATTAAACAAGTGAGTTAAAAGCCTGACAATCCTTTTGCGATGTTAATAAATCAAAAAAAAAAAAATGAAGATTCTGAGGGCTGCCTAGAACTTTCAACCTCATGCACTGTAGTCTGCGGTTCTACAGTTGCACCATAGCTTTACATTGGGAATATCTGGTGCTAGTTCTTATGACCTATTCAAACAGCAGGGTCCCATAGTCCCTTTTCAGTGTCAATTCTAATGTGGCATGCCACCTAGATATGTCTTATATCTCCTTCAAATCAGTGTTTTCATTGCTTCAAAATTACTTCAGGCATCTCACCTCTTAGTCTCTTGTTTTATGTTTCATACCTTTCAGCAATTGAATGTTTGGAAGCACTTGGAACTCCAGCATGCCACAGCATGTCACCCCTCTCGGGACTAGCTGATGTCAAATTTACTGTTTAAATGACTTTTAAGACATTAAACAAGTGAGTTAAAAGCCTGACAATCCTTTTGCGATGTTAATAAATCAAAAAAAAAAAATAAAGATTCTGGCAGCTGCCTAGAACTTTCACCCTCATGCACTGTATTCTGCAGTTCTACAGTTGCACCAACGCTTTATACTTGAAATTTCTGGTACTAGGTCTTATGACCTATTCAAACAGCAGGGTCCCACAGTCCCTTTTCAGTGTCAATTCTAACGTGGCATGCCACCTAGATATATCTTATATCTCCTTCAAATCAGTGTTTTCATTACTTCAAAATTACTTCAGGCATCTCACCTCTTAGTCTCTTGTCTTATGTTTCATACCTTTCAGCAATTGAATGTTTGGAAGCACTTGGAACGCCAGCATGCCACAGCATGTCACCCCTCTCGGGACTAGCTGATGTCAAATTTACTGTTTAAATGACTTTTAAGACATTAAACAAGTGAGTTAAAAGCCTGACAATCCTTTTGCGATGTTAATAAATCAAAAAAAAAAAAAAATGAAGATTCTGAGGGCTGCCTAGAACTTTCAACCTCATGCACTGTAGTCTGCAGTCCTACAGTTGCACCAACGCTTTACATTGGAAATTTCTGGTGCTAGTCCTTACGACCTATTCAAACAGCAGGGTCCCACAGTCCCTTTTCAGTGTCAATTCTAACGTGGCATGCCACCTAGATATATCTTATATCTCCTTCAAATCAGTGTTTTCATTGCTTCAAAATTACTTCAGGCATCTCACCTCTTAGTCTCTTGTTTTATGTTTCATACCTTTCAGCAATTGAATGTTTGGAAGCACTTGGAACTCCAGCATGCCACAGCATGTCACCCCTCTCGGGACTAGCTGATGTCAAATTTACTGTTTAAATGACTTTTAAGACATTAAACAAGTGAGTTAAAAGCCTGACAATCCTTTTGCGATGTTAATAAATCAAAAAAAAAAAAAAATGAAGATTCTGAGGGCTGCCTAGAACTTTCAACTTCATGCATTGTAGTCTGCAGTTGTACAGTTTCACCAACACTTTACCTTGGAAATATATGGTGCTAGTTCTTATGACCTATTCAAATAGCAGGGTCCCACAGTCCCTTTTCCTTGGAAATATATGGTGCTAGTTCTTATGACCTATTCAAATAGCAGGGTCCCACAGTCCCTTTTCAGTGTCAATTCTAACGTGGCATGCCACCTAGATATGTCTTATATCTCCTTCAAATCAGTGTTTTCATTGCTTCAAAATTACTTCAGGCATCTCACCTCTTAGTCTCTTGTTTTATGTTTCATACCTTTCAGCAATTGAATGTTTGGAAGCACTTGGAACTCCAGCATGCCACAGCATGTCACCCCTCTCGGGACTAGCTGATGTCAAATTTACTGTTTAAATAACTTTTAAGACATTAAACAAGTGAGTTAAAAGCCTGACAATCCTTTTGTGATGTTAATAAATCAAATTAAAAAAAAAGAGGATAGGATTGTGACAGCTGCCTAAAACTTTCAACTTCATGCACTGTAGTCTGCAGTTCTACAGTTGCACAAACGCTTTACCTTGGAAATATCTGGTGCTAGTTCTTATGACCTATTCAAACAGCAGGGTCCCACAGTCCCTTTTTAGTGTCAATTCTAACGTGGCATGCCACCTAGATATGTCTTATATCTCCTTCAAATCAGTGTTTTCATTGCTTCAAAATTACTTCAGGCATCTCACCTCTTAGTCTCTTGTTTTATGTTTCATACCTTTCAGCAATTGAATGTTTGGAAGCACTTGGAACTCCAGCATGCCACAGCATGTCACCCCTCTCGGGACTAGCTGATGTCAAATTTACTGTTTAAATAACTTTTAAGACATTAAACAAGTGAGTTAAAAGCCTGACAATCCTTTTGTGATGTTAATAAATCAAATTAAAAAAAAAGAGGATAGGATTCTGACAGCTGCCTAGAACTTTCAACTTCATGCACTGTAGTCTGCAGTTCTACAGTTGCACCAACGCTTTCCCTTGGAAATATCTGGTGCTAGTTCCTATGACCTATTTAAACAGCAGGGTCCCACAGTCCCTTTTTAGTGTCAATTCTAACGTGGCATGCCACCTAGATATGTCTTATATCTCCTTCAAATCAGTGTTTTCATTGCTTCAAAATTACTTCAGGCATCTCACCTCTTAGTCTCTTGTTTTATGTTTCATACCTTTCAGCAATTGAATGTTTGGAAGCACTTGGAACTCCAGCATGCCACAGCATGTCACCCCTCTCGGGACTAGCTGATGTCAAATTTACTGTTTAAATGACTTTTAAGACATTAAACAAGTGAGTTAAAAGCCTGACAATCCTTTTGCGATGTTAATAAATCAAAAAAAAAAAAAATGAAGATTCTGAGGGCTGCCTAGAACTTTCAACTTCATGCACTGTAGTCTGCAGTTCTACAGTTGCACCAACACTTTACCTTAGAAATTTCTGGTGCCAGTTCTCATGACCTATTCAAACAGCAGGGTCCCACAGTCCCTTTTTAGTGTCAATTCTAACGTGGCATGCCACCTAGATATGTCTTATATCTCCTTCAAATCAGTGTTTTCATTGCGTCAAAATTACTTCAGGCATCTCACCTCTTAGTCTCTTGTTTTATGTTTCATACCTTTCAGCAATTGAATGTTTGGAAGCACTTGGAACTCCAGCATGCCACAGCATGTCACCCCTCTCGGGACTAGCTGATGTCAAATTTACTGTTTAAATGACTTTTAAGACATTAAACAAGTGAGTTAAAAGCCTGACAATCCTTTTGCGATGTTAATAAATCAAAAAAAAAAAAATGAAGATTCTGAGGGCTGCCTAGAACTTTCAACCTCATGCACTGTAGTCTGCGGTTCTACAGTTGCACCATAGCTTTACATTGGGAATATCTGGTGCTAGTTCTTATGACCTATTCAAACAGCAGGGTCCCATAGTCCCTTTTCAGTGTCAATTCTAATGTGGCATGCCACCTAGATATGTCTTATATCTCCTTCAAATCAGTGTTTTCATTGCTTCAAAATTACTTCAGGCATCTCACCTCTTAGTCTCTTGTTTTATGTTTCATACCTTTCAGCAATTGAATGTTTGGAAGCACTTGGAACTCCAGCATGCCACAGCATGTCACCCCTCTCGGGACTAGCTGATGTCAAATTTACTGTTTAAATGACTTTTAAGACATTAAACAAGTGAGTTAAAAGCCTGACAATCCTTTTGCGATGTTAATAAATCAAAAAAAAAAAATAAAGATTCTGACAGCTGCCTAGAACTTTCACCCTCATGCACTGTATTCTGCAGTTCTACAGTTGCACCAACGCTTTATACTTGAAATTTCTGGTACTAGGTCTTATGACCTATTCAAACAGCAGGGTCCCACAGTCCCTTTTCAGTGTCAATTCTAACGTGGCATGCCACCTAGATATATCTTATATCTCCTTCAAATCAGTGTTTTCATTACTTCAAAATTACTTCAGGCATCTCACCTCTTAGTCTCTTGTCTTATGTTTCATACCTTTCAGCAATTGAATGTTTGGAAGCACTTGGAACGCCAGCATGCCACAGCATGTCACCCCTCTCGGGACTAGCTGATGTCAAATTTACTGTTTAAATTACTTTTAAGACATTAAACAAGTGAGTTAAAAGCCTGACAATCCTTTTGCGATGTTAATAAATCAAAAAAAAAAAAAAATGAAGATTCTGAGGGCTGCCTAGAACTTTCAACCTCATGCACTGTAGTCTGCAGTCCTACAGTTGCACCAACGCTTTACATTGGAAATTTCTGGTGCTAGTCCTTACGACCTATTCAAACAGCAGGGTCCCACAGTCCCTTTTCAGTGTCAATTCTAACGTGGCATGCCACCTAGATATATCTTATATCTCCTTCAAATCAGTGTTTTCATTGCTTCAAAATTACTTCAGGCATCTCACCTCTTAGTCTCTTGTCTTATGTTTCATACCTTTCAGCAATTGAATGTTTGGAAGCACTTGAAACTCCAGCATGCCACAGCATGTCACCCCTCTCGGGACTAGCTGATGTCAAATTTACTGTTTAAATGACTTTTAAAACATTAAACAAGTGAGTTAAAAGCCTGACAATCCTTTTGTGATGTTAATAAATCAAATTAAAAAAAAGAGGATAGGATTCTGATAGCTGCCTAGAACTTTCAACTTCATGCACTGTAGTCTGCAGTTCTACAGTTGCACCAACGCTTTACCTTGGAAATATATGGTGCTAGTTCTCATGACCTATTCAAACAGCAGGGTCCCACAGTCCCTTTTTAGTGTCAATTCTAACGTGGCATGCCACCTAGATATGTCTTATATCTCCTTCAAATCAGTGTTTTCATTGCTTCAAAATTACTTCAGGCATCTCACCTCTTAGTCTCTTGTTTTATGTTTCATACCTTTCAGCAATTGAATGTTTGGAAGCACTTGGAACTCCAGCATGCCACAGCATGTCACCCCTCTCGGGACTAGCTGATGTCAAGTTTACTGTTTAAATGACTTTTAAGACATTAAACAAGTGAGTTAAAAGCCTGACAATCCTTTTGCGATGT
This sequence comes from Ambystoma mexicanum, assembly GCF_040938575.1. Classification (NCBI taxonomy): domain Eukaryota; kingdom Metazoa; phylum Chordata; class Amphibia; order Caudata; family Ambystomatidae; genus Ambystoma; species Ambystoma mexicanum. Next base: position 498,804,165 of record NC_090928.1, on the reverse strand, counting down.
TAATAAATCAAAAAAAAAAAAAAATGAAGATTCTGAGGGCTGCCTAGAACTTTCAACCTCATGCACTGTAGTCTGCAGTTGTACAGTTGCACCAACCCTTTACATTGGAGATTTCTGGTGCTAGTTCTTATGACCTATTCAAACAGCAGGGTCCCACAGTCCCTTTTCAGTGTCAATTCTAACGTGGCATGCCACCTAGATATATCTTATATCTCCTTCAAATCAGTGTTTTCATTACTTCAAAATTACTTCAGGCATCTCACCTCTTAGTCTCTTGTCTTATGTTTCATACCCTTCAGCAATTGAATGTTTGGAAGCACTTGGAACTCCAGCATGCCACAGCATGTCACCCCTCTCGGGACTAGCTGATGTCAAATTTACTGTTTAAATGACTTTTAAAACATTAAACAAGTGAGTTAAAAGCCTGACAATCCTTTTGCGATGTTAATAAATAAAAAAAAAAATAATGAAGATTCTGACAGCTGCCTAGAACTTTCAACCTCCTGCACTGTGGTCTGCAGTTCTACAGTTGCACCAACGCTCTATATTGAACATTTCTCATACTAGTTCTTATGACCTATTCAAACAGTAGGGTCCCACAGTCCCTTTTCAGTGTCAATTCTAACGTGGCATGCCACCTAGATATATCTTATATCTCCTTCAAATCAGTGTTTTCATTGCTTCAAAATTACTTCAGGCATCTCACCTCTTAGTCTCTTGTTTTATGTTTCATACCTTTCAGCAATTGAATGTTTGGAAGCACTTGGAACTCCAGCATGCCACAGCATGTTACCCCTCTCGGGACTAGCTGATGTCAAATTTACTGTTTAAATGACTTTTAAGACATTAAACAAGTGAGTTAAAAGCCTGACAATCCTTTTGCGATGTTAATAAATCAAATTAAAAAAAATAAGGATTCTGACAGCTGTCTAGAACTTTCAACCACAAGCACTGTAGTCTGCAGTTCTACAGAGGCAGTAATGCTTTACATTAGGAATATCTGGTGCTAGTTCTAATGACCTATTCAAACAGCAGGGTCCCATAGTCCCTTTTCAGTGTCAATTCTAACGTGGCATGCGACCTAGATATGTCTTATATCTCCTTCAAATCAGTGTTTTCATTGCTTCAAAATTACTTCAGGCATCTCACCTCTTAGTCTCTTGTTTTATGTTTCATACCTTTCAGCAATTGAATGTTTGGAAGCACTTGGAACTCCAGCATGCCACAGCATGTCACCCCTCTCGGGACTAGCTGATGTCAAATTTACTGTTTAAATGACTTTTAAGACATTAAACAAGTGAGTTAAAAGCCTGACAATCCTTTTGCGATGTTAATAAATCAAAAAAAAAAATGAAGATTCCGACAGCTGCCTAGAACTTTCACCCTCATGCACTGTATTCTGCAGTTTTACAGTTGCACCAACGCTTTAGACTGGAAATTCCTGGTACTAGTTCTTATGACCTATTCAAACAGCAGGGTCCCACAGTACCTTTTCAGTGTCAATTCTAACGTGGCATGCCACCTAGATATGTCTTATATCTCCTTCAAATCAGTGTTTTCATTACTTCAAAATTACTTCAGGCATCTCACCTCTTAGTCTCTTGTCTTATGTTTCATACCTTTCAGCAATTGAATGTTTGGAAGCACTTGGAACTCCAGCATGCCACAGCATGTCACCCCTCTCGGGACTAGCTGATGTCAAATTTACTGTTTAAATGACTTTTAAGACATTAAACAAGTGAGTTAAAAGCCTGACAATCCTTTTGCAATGTTAATAAATCAAAAAAAAAAAAATGAAGATTCTGACAGCTGCCTAGAACTTTCAACTTCATGCACTGTAGTCTGCAGTTCTACAGTTGCACCAACGCTTTACCTTGGAAATATCTGGTGCGAGTTCTTATGACCTATTCAAACAGCAGGGTCCCACAGTCCCTTTTTAGTGTCAATTCTAACATGGCATGCCACCTAGATATGCTTATATCTCCTTCAAATCAGTGTTTTCATTGCTTCAAAATTACTTCAGGCATCTCACCTCTTAGTCTCTTGTTTTATGTTTCATACCTTTCAGCAATTGAATGTTTGGAAGCACTTGGAACTCCAGCATGCCACAGCATGTCACCCCTCTCGGGACTAGCTGATGTCAAGTTTACTGTTTAAATGACTTTTAAGACATTAAACAAGTGAGTTAAAAGCCTGACAATCCTTTTGCGATGTTAATAAATCAAAAAAAAAAAAAATGAAGATTCTGAGGGCTGCCTAGAACTTTCAACCTCATGCACTGTAGTCTGCAGTTGTACAGTTGCACCAACCCTATACATTGGAAATTTCTGGTGCTAGTTCTTATGACCTATTCAAACAGCAGGGTCCCACAGTCCCTTTTCAGTGTCAATTCTAACGTGGCATGCCACCTAGATATATCTTATATCTCCTTCAAATCAGTGTTTTCATTACTTCAAAATTACTTCAGGCATATCACCTCTTAGTCTCTTGTCTTATGTTTCATACCTTTCAGCAATTGAATGTTTGGAAGCACTTGGAACTCCAGCATGCCACAGCATGTCACCCCTCTCGGGACTAGCTGATGTCAAATTTACTGTTTAAATGACTTTTAAGACATTAAACAAGTGAGTTAAAAGCCTGACAATCCAGATTCTGACAGCTGCCTAGAACTTTCAACTTCATGCACTGTAGTCTGCAGTTCTACAGTTGCACCAACGCTTTACCTTGGAAATAACTGGTGCTAGTTCTTATGACCTATTCAAACAGCAGGGTCCCACAGTCCCTTTTTAGTGTCAATTCTAACATGGCATGCCACCTAGATATGCTTATATCTCCTTCAAATCAGTGTTTTCATTGCTTCAAAATTACTTCAGGCATCTCACCTCTTAGTCTCTTGTTTTATGTTTCATACCTTTCAGCAATTGAATGTTTGGAAGCACTTGGAACTCCAGCATGCCACAGCATGTCACCCCTCTCGGGACTAGCTGATGTCAAATTTACTGTTTAAATAACTTTTAAGACATTAAACAAGTGAGTTAAAAGCCTGACAATCCTTTTGTGATGTTAATAAATCAAATTAAAAAAAAAGAGGATAGGATTCTGACAGCTGCCTAGAACTTTCAACTTCATGCACTGTAGTCTGCAGTTCTACAGTTGCACCAACGCTTTACCTTGGAAATTTCTGGTACCAGTCCTCATAACCTATTCAAACAGCAGGGTCCCACAGTCCCTTTTCAGTGTCAATTCTAACATGGCATGCCACCTAGATATATCTTATATCTCCTTCAAATCAGTGTTTTCATTACTTCAAAATTACTTCAGGCATCTCACCTCTTAGTCTCTTGTTTTATGTTTCATACCTTTCAGCAATTGAATGTTTGGAAGCACTTGGAACTCCAGCATGCCACAGCATGTCACCCCTCTCGGGACTAGCTGATGTCAAGTTTACTGTTTAAATGACTTTTAAGACATTAAACAAGTGAGTTAAAAGCCTGACAATCCTTTTGCGATGTTAATAAATCAAAAAAAAAAAAATGAAGATTCTGAGGGCTGCCTAGAACTTTCAACCTCATGCACTGTAGTCTGCAGTTGTACAGTTGCACCAACCCTATACATTGGAAATTTCTGGTGCTAGTTCTTATGACCTATTCAAACAGCAGGGTCCCACAGTCCCTTTTCAGTGTCAATTCTAACGTGGCATGCCACCTAGATATATCTTATATCTCCTTCAAATCAGTGTTTTCATTACTTCAAAATTACTTCAGGCATATCACCTCTTAGTCTCTTGTCTTATGTTTCATACCTTTCAGCAATTGAATGTTTGGAAGCACTTGGAACTCCAGCATGCCACAGCATGTCACCCCTCTCGGGACTAGCTGATGTCAAATTTACTGTTTAAATGACTTTTAAGACATTAAACAAGTGAGTTAAAAGCCTGACAATCCAGATTCTGACAGCTGCCTAGAACTTTCAACTTCATGCACTGTAGTCTGCAGTTCTACAGTTGCACCAACGCTTTACCTTGGAAATAACTGGTGCTAGTTCTTATGACCTATTCAAACAGCAGGGTCCCACAGTCCCTTTTTAGTGTCAATTCTAACATGGCATGCCACCTAGATATGCTTATATCTCCTTCAAATCAGTGTTTTCATTGCTTCAAAATTACTTCAGGCATCTCACCTCTTAGTCTCTTGTTTTATGTTTCATACCTTTCAGCAATTGAATGTTTGGAAGCACTTGGAACTCCAGCATGCCACAGCATGTCACCCCTCTCGGGACTAGCTGATGTCAAATTTACTGTTTAAATAACTTTTAAGACATTAAACAAGTGAGTTAAAAGCCTGACAATCCTTTTGTGATGTTAATAAATCAAATTAAAAAAAAAGAGGATAGGATTCTGACAGCTGCCTAGAACTTTCAACTTCATGAACTGTAGTCTGCAGTTCTACAGTTGCACCAACGCTTTACCTTGGAAATTTCTGGTACCAGTCCTCATAACCTATTCAAACAGCAGGGTCCCACAGTCCCTTTTCAGTGTCAATTCTAACGTGGCATGCCACCTAGATATATCTTATATCTCCTTCAAATCAGTGTTTTCATTACTTCAAAATTACTTCAGGCATCTCACCTCTTAGTCTCTTGTCTTATGTTTCATATCTTTCAGCAATTGAATGTTTGGAAGCACTTGGAACGCCAGCATGCCACAGCATGTCACCCCTCTCGGGACTAGCTGATGTCAAATTTACTGTTTAAATGACTTTTAAAACATTAAACAAGTGAGTTAAAAGCCTGACAATCCTTTTGTGATGTTAATAAATCAAATTTAAAAAAAAGAGGATAGGATTCTGACAGCTGCCTAGAACTTTCAACTTCATGCACTGTAGTCTGCAGTTCTACAGTTGCACCAACGCTTTACCTTGGAAATATCTGGTGCTAGTCCTTATGACCTATTCAAACAGCAGGGTCCCACAGTCCCTTTTTAGTGTCAATTCTAACATGGCATGCCACCTAGATATGCTTATATCTCCTTCAAATCAGTGTTTTCATTGCTTCAAAATTACTTCAGGCATCTCACCTCTTAGTCTCTTGTTTTATGTTTCATACCTTTCAGCAATTGAATGTTTGGAAGCACTTGGAACTCCAGCATGCCACAGCATGTCACCCCTCTCGGGACTAGCTGATGTCAAGTTTACTGTTTAAATGACTTTTAAGACATTAAACAAGTGAGTTAAAAGCCTGACAATCCTTTTGCGATGTTAATAAATAAAATAAAAAAAAAATGAAGATTCTGAGGGCTGCCTAGAACTTTCAACCTCATGCACTGTAGTCTGCAGTTGTACAGTTGCACCAACCCTTTACATTGGAAATTTCTGGTGCTAGTTCTTATGACCTATTCAAACAGCAGGGTCCCACAGTCCCTTTTCAGTGTCAATTCTAACGTGGCATGCCACCTAGATATATCTTATATCTCCTTCAAATCAGTGTTTTCATTACTTCAAAATTACTTCAGGCATATCCCCTCTTAGTCTCTTGTCTTATGTTTCAAACCTTTCAGCAATTGAATGTTTGGAAGCACTTGGAACTCCAGCATGCCACAGCATGTCACCCCTCTCGGGACTAGCTGATGTCAAATTTACTGTTTAAATGACTTTTAAGACATTAAACAAGTGAGTTAAAAGCCTGACAATCCTTTTGCGATGTTAATAAATCAAAAAAAAAAAAAATGAAGATTCTGACAGCTGCCTAGAACTTTCAACTTCATGCACTGTAGTCTGCAGTTCTACAGTTGCACCAACACTTTACCTTGGAAATATCTGGTGCTAGTTCTTATGACCTATCCAAACAGCAGGGTCCCACAGTCCCTTTTTAGTGTCAATTCTAACGTGGCATGCCACCTAGATATGTCTTATATCTCCTTCAAATCAGTGTTTTCATTGCTTCAAAATTACTTCAGGCATCTCACCTCTTAGTCTCTTGTTTTATGTTTCATACCTTTCAGCAATTGAATGTTTGGAAGCACTTGGAACTCCAGCATGCCACAGCATGTCACCCCTCTCGGGACTAGCTGATGTCAAATTTACTGTTTAAATGACTTTTAAGACATTAAACAAGTGAGTTAAAAGCCTGACAATCCTTTTGCGATGTTAATAAATCAAAAAAAAAAAAAGAGCATAGGATTCTGACAGCTGCCTAGAACTTTCAACTTCATGCACTGTAGTCTGCAGTTCTACAGTTGCACCAATGCTTTACCTTGGAAATATCTGGTGCTAGTTCTTATGACCTATTCAAACAGCAGGGTCCCACAGTCCCTTTTTAGTGTCAATTCTAACGGGGCATGCCACCTAGATATGTCTTATATCTCCTTCAAATCAGTGTTTTCATTGCTTCAAAATTACTTCAGGCATCTCACCTCTTAGTCTCTTGTTTTATGTTTCATACCTTTCAGCAATTGAATGTTTGGAAGCACTTGGAACTCCAGCATGCCACAGCATGTCACCCCTCTCGGGACTAGCTGATGTCAAATTTACTGTTTAAATGACTTTTAAGACATTAAACAAGTGAGTTAAAAGCCTGACAATCCTTTTGCGATGTTAATAAATCAAAAAAAAAAAAAAATGAAGATTCTGAGGGCTGCCTAGAACTTTCAACTTCATGCATTGTAGTCTGCAGTTGTACAGTTTCACCAACACTTTACCTTGGAAATATATGGTGCTAGTTCTTATGACCTATTCAAATAGCAGGGTCCCACAGTCCCTTTTCCTTGGAAATATATGGTGCTAGTTCTTATGACCTATTCAAATAGCAGGGTCCCACAGTCCCTTTTCAGTGTCAATTCTAACGTGGCATGCCACCTAGATATGTCTTATATCTCCTTCAAATCAGTGTTTTCATTGCTTCAAAATTACTTCAGGCATCTCACCTCTTAGTCTCTTGTTTTATGTTTCATACCTTTCAGCAATTGAAGGTTTGGAAGCACTTGGAACTCCAGCATGCCACAGCATGTCACCCCTCTCGGGACTAGCTGATGTCAAATTTACTGTTTAAATAACTTTTAAGACATTAAACAAGTGAGTTAAAAGCCTGACAATCCTTTTGTGATGTTAATAAATCAAATTAAAAAAAAAGAGGATAGGATTGTGACAGCTGCCTAAAACTTTCAACTTCATGCACTGTAGTCTGCAGTTCTACAGTTGCACAAACGCTTTACCTTGGAAATATCTGGTGCTAGTTCTTATGACCTATTCAAACAGCAGGGTCCCACAGTCCCTTTTTAGTGTCAATTCTAACGTGGCATGCCACCTAGATATGTCTTATATCTCCTTCAAATCAGTGTTTTCATTGCTTCAAAATTACTTCAGGCATCTCACCTCTTAGTCTCTTGTTTTATGTTTCATACCTTTCAGCAATTGAATGTTTGGAAGCACTTGGAACTCCAGCATGCCACAGCATGTCACCCCTCTCGGGACTAGCTGATGTCAAATTTACTGTTTAAATAACTTTTAAGACATTAAACAAGTGAGTTAAAAGCCTGACAATCCTTTTGTGATGTTAATAAATCAAATTAAAAAAAAAGAGGATAGGATTCTGACAGCTGCCTAGAACTTTCAACTTCATGCACTGTAGTCTGCAGTTCTACAGTTGCACCAACGCTTTCCCTTGGAAATATCTGGTGCTAGTTCCTATGACCTATTTAAACAGCAGGGTCCCACAGTCCCTTTTTAGTGTCAATTCTAACGTGGCATGCCACCTAGATATGTCTTATATCTCCTTCAAATCAGTGTTTTCATTGCTTCAAAATTACTTCAGGCATCTCACCTCTTAGTCTCTTGTTTTATGTTTCATACCTTTCAGCAATTGAATGTTTGGAAGCACTTGGAACTCCAGCATGCCACAGCATGTCACCCCTCTCGGGACTAGCTGATGTCAAATTTACTGTTTAAATGACTTTTAAGACATTAAACAAGTGAGTTAAAAGCCTGACAATCCTTTTGCGATGTTAATAAATCAAAAAAAAAAAAAATGAAGATTCTGAGGGCTGCCTAGAACTTTCAACTTCATGCACTGTAGTCTGCAGTTCTACAGTTGCACCAACACTTTACCTTAGAAATTTCTGGTGCCAGTTCTCATGACCTATTCAAACAGCAGGGTCCCACAGTCCCTTTTTAGTGTCAATTCTAACGTGGCATGCCACCTAGATATGTCTTATATCTCCTTCAAATCAGTGTTTTCATTGCGTCAAAATTACTTCAGGCATCTCACCTCTTAGTCTCTTGTTTTATGTTTCATACCTTTCAGCAATTGAATGTTTGGAAGCACTTGGAACTCCAGCATGCCACAGCATGTCACCCCTCTCGGGACTAGCTGATGTCAAATTTACTGTTTAAATGACTTTTAAGACATTAAACAAGTGAGTTAAAAGCCTGACAATCCTTTTGCGATGTTAATAAATCAAAAAAAAAAAAATGAAGATTCTGAGGGCTGCCTAGAACTTTCAACCTCATGCACTGTAGTCTGCGGTTCTACAGTTGCACCATAGCTTTACATTGGGAATATCTGGTGCTAGTTCTTATGACCTATTCAAACAGCAGGGTCCCATAGTCCCTTTTCAGTGTCAATTCTAATGTGGCATGCCACCTAGATATGTCTTATATCTCCTTCAAATCAGTGTTTTCATTGCTTCAAAATTACTTCAGGCATCTCACCTCTTAGTCTCTTGTTTTATGTTTCATACCTTTCAGCAATTGAATGTTTGGAAGCACTTGGAACTCCAGCATGCCACAGCATGTCACCCCTCTCGGGACTAGCTGATGTCAAATTTACTGTTTAAATGACTTTTAAGACATTAAACAAGTGAGTTAAAAGCCTGACAATCCTTTTGCGATGTTAATAAATCAAAAAAAAAAAATAAAGATTCTGACAGCTGCCTAGAACTTTCACCCTCATGCACTGTATTCTGCAGTTCTACAGTTGCACCAACGCTTTATACTTGAAATTTCTGGTACTAGGTCTTATGACCTATTCAAACAGCAGGGTCCCACAGTCCCTTTTCAGTGTCAATTCTAACGTGGCATGCCACCTAGATATATCTTATATCTCCTTCAAATCAGTGTTTTCATTACTTCAAAATTACTTCAGGCATCTCACCTCTTAGTCTCTTGTCTTATGTTTCATACCTTTCAGCAATTGAATGTTTGGAAGCACTTGGAACGCCAGCATGCCACAGCATGTCACCCCTCTCGGGACTAGCTGATGTCAAATTTACTGTTTAAATGACTTTTAAGACATTAAACAAGTGAGTTAAAAGCCTGACAATCCTTTTGCGATGTTAATAAATCAAAAAAAAAAAAAAATGAAGATTCTGAGGGCTGCCTAGAACTTTCAACCTCATGCACTGTAGTCTGCAGTCCTACAGTTGCACCAACGCTTTACATTGGAAATTTCTGGTGCTAGTCCTTACGACCTATTCAAACAGCAGGGTCCCACAGTCCCTTTTCAGTGTCAATTCTAACGTGGCATGCCACCTAGATATATCTTATATCTCCTTCAAATCAGTGTTTTCATTGCTTCAAAATTACTTCAGGCATCTCACCTCTTAGTCTCTTGTTTTATGTTTCATACCTTTCAGCAATTGAATGTTTGGAAGCACTTGGAACTCCAGCATGCCACAGCATGTCACCCCTCTCGGGACTAGCTGATGTCAAATTTACTGTTTAAATGACTTTTAAGACATTAAACAAGTGAGTTAAAAGCCTGACAATCCTTTTGCGATGTTAATAAATCAAAAAAAAAAAAAAATGAAGATTCTGAGGGCTGCCTAGAACTTTCAACTTCATGCATTGTAGTCTGCAGTTGTACAGTTTCACCAACACTTTACCTTGGAAATATATGGTGCTAGTTCTTATGACCTATTCAAATAGCAGGGTCCCACAGTCCCTTTTCCTTGGAAATATATGGTGCTAGTTCTTATGACCTATTCAAATAGCAGGGTCCCACAGTCCCTTTTCAGTGTCAATTCTAACGTGGCATGCCACCTAGATATGTCTTATATCTCCTTCAAATCAGTGTTTTCATTGCTTCAAAATTACTTCAGGCATCTCACCTCTTAGTCTCTTGTTTTATGTTTCATACCTTTCAGCAATTGAATGTTTGGAAGCACTTGGAACTCCAGCATGCCACAGCATGTCACCCCTCTCGGGACTAGCTGATGTCAAATTTACTGTTTAAATAACTTTTAAGACATTAAACAAGTGAGTTAAAAGCCTGACAATCCTTTTGTGATGTTAATAAATCAAATTAAAAAAAAAGAGGATAGGATTGTGACAGCTGCCTAAAACTTTCAACTTCATGCACTGTAGTCTGCAGTTCTACAGTTGCACAAACGCTTTACCTTGGAAATATCTGGTGCTAGTTCTTATGACCTATTCAAACAGCAGGGTCCCACAGTCCCTTTTTAGTGTCAATTCTAACGTGGCATGCCACCTAGATATGTCTTATATCTCCTTCAAATCAGTGTTTTCATTGCTTCAAAATTACTTCAGGCATCTCACCTCTTAGTCTCTTGTTTTATGTTTCATACCTTTCAGCAATTGAATGTTTGGAAGCACTTGGAACTCCAGCATGCCACAGCATGTCACCCCTCTCGGGACTAGCTGATGTCAAATTTACTGTTTAAATAACTTTTAAGACATTAAACAAGTGAGTTAAAAGCCTGACAATCCTTTTGTGATGTTAATAAATCAAATTAAAAAAAAAGAGGATAGGATTCTGACAGCTGCCTAGAACTTTCAACTTCATGCACTGTAGTCTGCAGTTCTACAGTTGCACCAACGCTTTCCCTTGGAAATATCTGGTGCTAGTTCCTATGACCTATTTAAACAGCAGGGTCCCACAGTCCCTTTTTAGTGTCAATTCTAACGTGGCATGCCACCTAGATATGTCTTATATCTCCTTCAAATCAGTGTTTTCATTGCTTCAAAATTACTTCAGGCATCTCACCTCTTAGTCTCTTGTTTTATGTTTCATACCTTTCAGCAATTGAATGTTTGGAAGCACTTGGAACTCCAGCATGCCACAGCATGTCACCCCTCTCGGGACTAGCTGATGTCAAATTTACTGTTTAAATGACTTTTAAGACATTAAACAAGTGAGTTAAAAGCCTGACAATCCTTTTGCGATGTTAATAAATCAAAAAAAAAAAAAATGAAGATTCTGAGGGCTGCCTAGAACTTTCAACTTCATGCACTGTAGTCTGCAGTTCTACAGTTGCACCAACACTTTACCTTAGAAATTTCTGGTGCCAGTTCTCATGACCTATTCAAACAGCAGGGTCCCACAGTCCCTTTTTAGTGTCAATTCTAACGTGGCATGCCACCTAGATATGTCTTATATCTCCTTCAAATCAGTGTTTTCATTGCGTCAAAATTACTTCAGGCATCTCACCTCTTAGTCTCTTGTTTTATGTTTCATACCTTTCAGCAATTGAATGTTTGGAAGCACTTGGAACTCCAGCATGCCACAGCATGTCACCCCTCTCGGGACTAGCTGATGTCAAATTTACTGTTTAAATGACTTTTAAGACATTAAACAAGTGAGTTAAAAGCCTGACAATCCTTTTGCGATGTTAATAAATCAAAAAAAAAAAAATGAAGATTCTGAGGGCTGCCTAGAACTTTCAACCTCATGCACTGTAGTCTGCGGTTCTACAGTTGCACCATAGCTTTACATTGGGAATATCTGGTGCTAGTTCTTATGACCTATTCAAACAGCAGGGTCCCATAGTCCCTTTTCAGTGTCAATTCTAATGTGGCATGCCACCTAGATATGTCTTATATCTCCTTCAAATCAGTGTTTTCATTGCTTCAAAATTACTTCAGGCATCTCACCTCTTAGTCTCTTGTTTTATGTTTCATACCTTTCAGCAATTGAATGTTTGGAAGCACTTGGAACTCCAGCATGCCACAGCATGTCACCCCTCTCGGGACTAGCTGATGTCAAATTTACTGTTTAAATGACTTTTAAGACATTAAACAAGTGAGTTAAAAGCCTGACAATCCTTTTGCGATGTTAATAAATCAAAAAAAAAAAATAAAGATTCTGACAGCTGCCTAGAACTTTCACCCTCATGCACTGTATTCTGCAGTTCTACAGTTGCACCAACGCTTTATACTTGAAATTTCTGGTACTAGGTCTTATGACCTATTCAAACAGCAGGGTCCCACAGTCCCTTTTCAGTGTCAATTCTAACGTGGCATGCCACCTAGATATATCTTATATCTCCTTCAAATCAGTGTTTTCATTACTTCAAAATTACTTCAGGCATCTCACCTCTTAGTCTCTTGTCTTATGTTTCATACCTTTCAGCAATTGAATGTTTGGAAGCACTTGGAACGCCAGCATGCCACAGCATGTCACCCCTCTCGGGACTAGCTGATGTCAAATTTACTGTTTAAATTACTTTTAAGACATTAAACAAGTGAGTTAAAAGCCTGACAATCCTTTTGCGATGTTAATAAATCAAAAAAAAAAAAAAATGAAGATTCTGAGGGCTGCCTAGAACTTTCAACCTCATGCACTGTAGTCTGCAGTCCTACAGTTGCACCAACGCTTTACATTGGAAATTTCTGGTGCTAGTCCTTACGACCTATTCAAACAGCAGGGTCCCACAGTCCCTTTTCAGTGTCAATTCTAACGTGGCATGCCACCTAGATATATCTTATATCTCCTTCAAATCAGTGTTTTCATTGCTTCAAAATTACTTCAGGCATCTCACCTCTTAGTCTCTTGTCTTATGTTTCATACCTTTCAGCAATTGAATGTTTGGAAGCACTTGAAACTCCAGCATGCCACAGCATGTCACCCCTCTCGGGACTAGCTGATGTCAAATTTACTGTTTAAATGACTTTTAAAACATTAAACAAGTGAGTTAAAAGCCTGACAATCCTTTTGTGATGTTAATAAATCAAATTAAAAAAAAGAGGATAGGATTCTGATAGCTGCCTAGAACTTTCAACTTCATGCACTGTAGTCTGCAGTTCTACAGTTGCACCAACGCTTTACCTTGGAAATATATGGTGCTAGTTCTCATGACCTATTCAAACAGCAGGGTCCCACAGTCCCTTTTTAGTGTCAATTCTAACGTGGCATGCCACCTAGATATGTCTTATATCTCCTTCAAATCAGTGTTTTCATTGCTTCAAAATTACTTCAGGCATCTCACCTCTTAGTCTCTTGTTTTATGTTTCATACCTTTCAGCAATTGAATGTTTGGAAGCACTTGGAACTCCAGCATGCCACAGCATGTCACCCCTCTCGGGACTAGCTGATGTCAAGTTTACTGTTTAAATGACTTTTAAGACATTAAACAAGTGAGTTAAAAGCCTGACAATCCTTTTGCGATGTTAATAAATCAAAAAAAAAAAAAAATGAAGATTCTGAGGGCTGCCTAGAACTTTCAACCTCATGCACTGTAGTCTGCAGTTGTACAGTTGCACCAACCCTTTACATTGGAGATTTCTGGTGCTAGTTCTTATGACCTATTCAAACAGCAGGGTCCCACAGTCCCTTTTCAGTGTCAATTCTAACGTGGCATGCCACCTAGATATATCTTATATCTCCTTCAAATCAGTGTTTTCATTACTTCAAAATTACTTCAGGCATCTCACCTCTTAGTCTCTTGTCTTATGTTTCATACCCTTCAGCAATTGAATGTTTGGAAGCACTTGGAACTCCAGCATGCCACAGCATGTCACCCCTCTCGGGACTAGCTGATGTCAAATTTACTGTTTAAATGACTTTTAAAACATTAAACAAGTGAGTTAAAAGCCTGACAATCCTTTTGCGATGTTAATAAATAAAAAAAAAAATAATGAAGATTCTGACAGCTGCCTAGAACTTTCAACCTCCTGCACTGTGGTCTGCAGTTCTACAGTTGCACCAACGCTCTATATTGAAAATTTCTCATACTAGTTCTTATGACCTATTCAAACAGTAGGGTCCCACAGTCCCTTTTCAGTGTCAATTCTAACGTGGCATGCCACCTAGATATATCTTATATCTCCTTCAAATCAGTGTTTTCATTGCTTCAAAATTACTTCAGGCATCTCACCTCTTAGTCTCTTGTTTTATGTTTCATACCTTTCAGCAATTGAATGTTTGGAAGCACTTGGAACTCCAGCATGCCACAGCATGTCACCCCTCTCGGGACTAGCTGATGTCAAATTTACTGTTTAAATGACTTTTAAGACATTAAACAAGTGAGTTAAAAGCCTGACAATCCTTTTGCGATGTTAATAAATCAAATTAAAAAAAATAAGGATTCTGACAGCTGTCTAGAACTTTCAACCACAAGCACTGTAGTCTGCAGTTCTACAGAGGCAGTAATGCTTTACATTAGGAATATCTGGTGCTAGTTCTAATGACCTATTCAAACAGCAGGGTCCCATAGTCCCTTTTCAGTGTCAATTCTAACGTGGCATGCGACCTAGATATGTCTTATATCTCCTTCAAATCAGTGTTTTCATTGCTTCAAAATTACTTCAGGCATCTCACCTCTTAGTCTCTTGTTTTATGTTTCATACCTTTCAGCAATTGAATGTTTGGAAGCACTTGGAACTCCAGCATGCCACAGCATGTCACCCCTCTCGGGACTAGCTGATGTCAAATTTACTGTTTAAATGACTTTTAAGACATTAAACAAGTGAGTTAAAAGCCTGACAATCCTTTTGCGATGTTAATAAATCAAAAAAAAAAATGAAGATTCCGACAGCTGCCTAGAACTTTCACCCTCATGCACTGTATTCTGCAGTTTTACAGTTGCACCAACGCTTTAGACTGGAAATTCCTGGTACTAGTTCTTATGACCTATTCAAACAGCAGGGTCCCACAGTACCTTTTCAGTGTCAATTCTAACGTGGCATGCCACCTAGATATGTCTTATATCTCCTTCAAATCAGTGTTTTCATTACTTCAAAATTACTTCAGGCATCTCACCTCTTAGTCTCTTGTCTTATGTTTCATACCTTTCAGCAATTGAATGTTTGGAAGCACTTGGAACTCCAGCATGCCACAGCATGTCACCCCTCTCGGGACTAGCTGATGTCAAATTTACTGTTTAAATGACTTTTAAGACATTAAACAAGTGAGTTAAAAGCCTGACAATCCTTTTGCAATGTTAATAAATCAAAAAAAAAAAAATGAAGATTCTGACAGCTGCCTAGAACTTTCAACTTCATGCACTGTAGTCTGCAGTTCTACAGTTGCACCAACGCTTTACCTTGGAAATATCTGGTGCGAGTTCTTATGACCTATTCAAACAGCAGGGTCCCACAGTCCCTTTTTAGTGTCAATTCTAACATGGCATGCCACCTAGATATGCTTATATCTCCTTCAAATCAGTGTTTTCATTGCTTCAAAATTACTTCAGGCATCTCACCTCTTAGTCTCTTGTTTTATGTTTCATACCTTTCAGCAATTGAATGTTTGGAAGCACTTGGAACTCCAGCATGCCACAGCATGTCACCCCTCTCGGGACTAGCTGATGTCAAGTTTACTGTTTAAATGACTTTTAAGACATTAAACAAGTGAGTTAAAAGCCTGACAATCCTTTTGCGATGTTAATAAATCAAAAAAAAAAAAAATGAAGATTCTGAGGGCTGCCTAGAACTTTCAACCTCATGCACTGTAGTCTGCAGTTGTACAGTTGCACCAACCCTATACATTGGAAATTTCTGGTGCTAGTTCTTATGACCTATTCAAACAGCAGGGTCCCACAGTCCCTTTTCAGTGTCAATTCTAACGTGGCATGCCACCTAGATATATCTTATATCTCCTTCAAATCAGTGTTTTCATTACTTCAAAATTACTTCAGGCATATCACCTCTTAGTCTCTTGTCTTATGTTTCATACCTTTCAGCAATTGAATGTTTGGAAGCACTTGGAACTCCAGCATGCCACAGCATGTCACCCCTCTCGGGACTAGCTGATGTCAAATTTACTGTTTAAATGACTTTTAAGACATTAAACAAGTGAGTTAAAAGCCTGACAATCCAGATTCTGACAGCTGCCTAGAACTTTCAACTTCATGCACTGTAGTCTGCAGTTCTACAGTTGCACCAACGCTTTACCTTGGAAATAACTGGTGCTAGTTCTTATGACCTATTCAAACAGCAGGGTCCCACAGTCCCTTTTTAGTGTCAATTCTAACATGGCATGCCACCTAGATATGCTTATATCTCCTTCAAATCAGTGTTTTCATTGCTTCAAAATTACTTCAGGCATCTCACCTCTTAGTCTCTTGTTTTATGTTTCATACCTTTCAGCAATTGAATGTTTGGAAGCACTTGGAACTCCAGCATGCCACAGCATGTCACCCCTCTCGGGACTAGCTGATGTCAAATTTACTGTTTAAATAACTTTTAAGACATTAAACAAGTGAGTTAAAAGCCTGACAATCCTTTTGTGATGTTAATAAATCAAATTAAAAAAAAAGAGGATAGGATTCTGACAGCTGCCTAGAACTTTCAACTTCATGCACTGTAGTCTGCAGTTCTACAGTTGCACCAACGCTTTACCTTGGAAATTTCTGGTACCAGTCCTCATAACCTATTCAAACAGCAGGGTCCCACAGTCCCTTTTCAGTGTCAATTCTAACATGGCATGCCACCTAGATATATCTTATATCTCCTTCAAATCAGTGTTTTCATTACTTCAAAATTACTTCAGGCATCTCACCTCTTAGTCTCTTGTTTTATGTTTCATACCTTTCAGCAATTGAATGTTTGGAAGCACTTGGAACTCCAGCATGCCACAGCATGTCACCCCTCTCGGGACTAGCTGATGTCAAGTTTACTGTTTAAATGACTTTTAAGACATTAAACAAGTGAGTTAAAAGCCTGACAATCCTTTTGCGATGTTAATAAATCAAAAAAAAAAAAATGAAGATTCTGAGGGCTGCCTAGAACTTTCAACCTCATGCACTGTAGTCTGCAGTTGTACAGTTGCACCAACCCTATACATTGGAAATTTCTGGTGCTAGTTCTTATGACCTATTCAAACAGCAGGGTCCCACAGTCCCTTTTCAGTGTCAATTCTAACGTGGCATGCCACCTAGATATATCTTATATCTCCTTCAAATCAGTGTTTTCATTACTTCAAAATTACTTCAGGCATATCACCTCTTAGTCTCTTGTCTTATGTTTCATACCTTTCAGCAATTGAATGTTTGGAAGCACTTGGAACTCCAGCATGCCACAGCATGTCACCCCTCTCGGGACTAGCTGATGTCAAATTTACTGTTTAAATGACTTTTAAGACATTAAACAAGTGAGTTAAAAGCCTGACAATCCAGATTCTGACAGCTGCCTAGAACTTTCAACTTCATGCACTGTAGTCTGCAGTTCTACAGTTGCACCAACGCTTTACCTTGGAAATAACTGGTGCTAGTTCTTATGACCTATTCAAACAGCAGGGTCCCACAGTCCCTTTTTAGTGTCAATTCTAACATGGCATGCCACCTAGATATGCTTATATCTCCTTCAAATCAGTGTTTTCATTGCTTCAAAATTACTTCAGGCATCTCACCTCTTAGTCTCTTGTTTTATGTTTCATACCTTTCAGCAATTGAATGTTTGGAAGCACTTGGAACTCCAGCATGCCACAGCATGTCACCCCTCTCGGGACTAGCTGATGTCAAATTTACTGTTTAAATAACTTTTAAGACATTAAACAAGTGAGTTAAAAGCCTGACAATCCTTTTGTGATGTTAATAAATCAAATTAAAAAAAAAGAGGATAGGATTCTGACAGCTGCCTAGAACTTTCAACTTCATGCACTGTAGTCTGCAGTTCTACAGTTGCACCAACGCTTTACCTTGGAAATTTCTGGTACCAGTCCTCATAACCTATTCAAACAGCAGGGTCCCACAGTCCCTTTTCAGTGTCAATTCTAACATGGCATGCCACCTAGATATATCTTATATCTCCTTCAAATCAGTGTTTTCATTACTTCAAAATTACTTCAGGCATCTCACCTCTTAGTCTCTTGTCTTATGTTTCATATCTTTCAGCAATTGAATGTTTGGAAGCACTTGGAACGCCAGCATGCCACAGCATGTCACCCCTCTCGGGACTAGCTGATGTCAAATTTACTGTTTAAATGACTTTTAAAACATTAAACAAGTGAGTTAAAAGCCTGACAATCCTTTTGTGATGTTAATAAATCAAATTTAAAAAAAAAGAGGATAGGATTCTGACAGCTGCCTAGAACTTTCAACTTCATGCACTGTAGTCTGCAGTTCTACAGTTGCACCAACCCTTTACATTGGAAATTTCTGGTGCTAGTTCTTATGACCTATTCAAACAGCAGGGTCCCACAGTCCCTTTTCAGTGTCAATTCTAACGTGGCATGCCACCTAGATATATCTTATATCTCCTTCAAATCAGTGTTTTCATTACTTCAAAATTACTTCAGGCATCTCACCTCTTAGTCTCTTGTCTTATGTTTCATACCTTTCAGCAATTGAATGTTTGGAAGCACTTGGAACTCCAGCATGCCACAGCATGTCACCCCTCTCGGGACTAGCTGATGTCAAATCTACTGTTTAAATGACTTTTAAGACATTAAACAAGTGAGTTAAAAGCCTGACAATCCTTTTGCGATGTTAATAAATCAAAAAAAAAAAAAATGAAAATTCTGACAGCTGCCTAGAACTTTCAACTTCATGCACTGTAGTCTGCAGTTCTACATTTGCACCAACGCTTTACCTTGGAAATATCTGGTGCTAGTCTCTTGTTTTATGTTTCATACCTTTCAGCAATTGAATGTTTGGAAGCACTTGGAACTCCAGCATGCCACAGCATGTCACCCCTCTCGGGACTAGCTGATGTCAAGTTTACTGTTTAAATGACTTTTAAGACATTAAACAAGTGAGTTAAAAGCCTGACAATCCTTTTGCGATGTTAATAAATCAAAAAAAAAAAAAATGAAGATTCTGAGGGCTGCCTAGAACTTTCAACCTCATGCACTGTAGTCTGCAGTTGTACAGTTGCACCAACCCTTTACATTGGAAATTTCTGGTGCTAGTTCTTATGACCTATTCAAACAGCAGGGTCCCACAGTCCCTTTTCAGTGTCAATTCTAACGTGGCATGCCACCTAGATATATCTTATATCTCCTTCAAATCAGTGTTTTCATTACTTCAAAATTACTTCAGGCAACTCACCTCTTAGTCTCTTGTCTTATGTTTCATACCTTTCAGCAATTGAATGTTTGGAAGCACTTGGAACTCCAGCATGCCACAGCATGTCACCCCTCTCGGGACTAGCTGATGTCAAATTTACTGTTTAAATGACTTTTAAGACATTAAACAAGTGAGTTAAAAGCCTGACAATCCTTTTGCGATGTTAATAAATCAAAAAAAACAAAAATGAAGATTCTGACAGCTGCCTAGAACTTTCAACTTCATGCACTGTAGTCTGCAGTTCTACAGTTGCACCAACGCTTTACCTTGGAAATATCTGGTGCTAGTTCTTATGACCTATTCAAACAGCAGGGTCCCACAGTCCCTTTTTAGTGTCAATTCTAACTTGGCATGCCACCTAGATATGTCTTATATCTCCTTCAAATCAGTGTTTTCATTGCTTCAAAATTACTTCAGGCATCTCACCTCTTAGTCTCTTGTTTTATGTTTCATACCTTTCAGCAATTGAATGTTTGGAAGCACTTGGAACTCCAGCATGCCACAGCATGTCACCCCTCTCGGGACTAGCTGATGTCAAATTTACTGTTTAAATGACTTTTAAGACATTAAACAAGTGAGTTAAAAGCCTGACAATCCTTTTGCGATGTTAATAAATCAAAAAAAACAAAAATGAAGATTCTGACAGCTGCCTAGAACTTTCAACTTCATGCACTGTAGTCTGCAGTTCTACAGTTGCACCAACGCTTTACCTTGGAAATATCTGGTGCTAGTTCTTATGACCTATTCAAACAGCAGGGTCCCACAGTCCCTTTTTAGTGTCAATTCTAACATGGCATGCCACCTAGATATATCTTATATCTCCTTCAAATCAGTGTTTTCATTACTTCAAAATTACTTCAGGCATCTCACCTCTTAGTCTCTTGTCTTATGTTTCATATCTTTCAGCAATTGAATGTTTGGAAGCACTTGGAACGCCAGCATGCCACAGCATGTCACCCCTCTCGGGACTAGCTGATGTCAAATTTACTGTTTAAATGACTTTTAAAACATTAAACAAGTGAGTTAAAAGCCTGACAATCCTTTTGTGATGTTAATAAATCAAATTTAAAAAAAAAGAGGATAGGATTCTGACAGCTGCCTAGAACTTTCAACTTCATGCACTGTAGTCTGCAGTTCTACAGTTGCACCAACGCTTTACCTTGGAAATATCTGGTGCTAGTTCTTATGACCTATTCAAACAGCAGGGTCCCACAGTCCCTTTTTAGTGTCAATTCTAACATGGCATGCCACCTAGATATATCTTATATCTCCTTCAAATCAGTGTTTTCATTACTTCAAAATTACTTCAGGCATCTCACCTCTTAGTCTCTTGTCTTATGTTTCATATCTTTCAGCAATTGAATGTTTGGAAGCACTTGGAACGCCAGCATGCCACAGCATGTCACCCCTCTCGGGACTAGCTGATGTCAAATTTACTGTTTAAATGACTTTTAAAACATTAAACAAGTGAGTTAAAAGCCTGACAATCCTTTTGTGATGTTAATAAATCAAATTTAAAAAAAAAGAGGATAGGATTCTGACAGCTGCCTAGAACTTTCAACTTCATGCACTGTAGTCTGCAGTTCTACAGTTGCACCAACGCTTTACCTCGGAAATATCTGGTGCTAGTCCTTATGACCTATTCAAACAGCAGGGTCCCACAGTCCCTTTTTAGTGTCAATTCTAACATGGCATGCCACCTAGATATGCTTATATCTCCTTCAAATCAGTGTTTTCATTGCTTCAAAATTACTTCAGGCATCTCACCTCTTAGTCTCTTGTTTTATGTTTCATACCTTTCAGCAATTGAATGTTTGGAAGCACTTGGAACTCCAGCATGCCACAGCATGTCACCCCTCTCGGGACTAGCTGATGTCAAGTTTACTGTTTAAATGACTTTTAAGACATTAAACAAGTGAGTTAAAAGCCTGACAATCCTTTTGCGATGTTAATAAATCAAAAAAAAAAAAAATGAAGATTCTGAGGGCTGCCTAGAACTTTCAACCTCATGCACTGTAGTCTGCAGTTGTACAGTTGCACCAACCGTTTACATTGGAAATTTCTGGTGCTAGTTCTTATGACCTATTCAAACAGCAGGGTCCCACAGTCCCTTTTCAGTGTCAATTCTAACGTGGCATGCCACCTAGATATATCTTATATCTCCTTCAAATCAGTGTTTTCATTACTTCAAAATTACTTCAGGCATATCACCTCTTAGTCTCTTGTCTTATGTTTCATACCTTTCAGCAATTGAATGTTTGGAAGCACTTGGAACTCCAGCATGCCACAGCATGTCACCCCTCTCGGGACTAGCTGATGTCAAATTTACTGTTTAAATGACTTTTAAGACATTAAACAAGTGAGTTAAAAGCCTGACAATCCTTTTGCGATGTTAATAAATCAAAAAAAAAAAAAACTGAAGATTCTGACAGCTGCCTAGAACTTTCAACTTCATGCACTGTAGTCTGCAGTTCTACAGTTGCACCAACGCTTTACCTTGGAAAT
Source organism: Ambystoma mexicanum (assembly GCF_040938575.1). Classification (NCBI taxonomy): domain Eukaryota; kingdom Metazoa; phylum Chordata; class Amphibia; order Caudata; family Ambystomatidae; genus Ambystoma; species Ambystoma mexicanum. The sequence continues at coordinate 498,782,426 of NC_090928.1, read as the reverse complement.
AACTGGTGCTAGTTCTTATGACCTATTCAAACAGCAGGGTCCCACAGTCCCTTTTTAGTGTCAATTCTAACATGGCATGCCACCTAGATATGCTTATATCTCCTTCAAATCAGTGTTTTCATTGCTTCAAAATTACTTCAGGCATCTCACCTCTTAGTCTCTTGTTTTATGTTTCATACCTTTCAGCAATTGAATGTTTGGAAGCACTTGGAACTCCAGCATGCCACAGCATGTCACCCCTCTCGGGACTAGCTGATGTCAAATTTACTGTTTAAATAACTTTTAAGACATTAAACAAGTGAGTTAAAAGCCTGACAATCCTTTTGTGATGTTAATAAATCAAATTAAAAAAAAAGAGGATAGGATTCTGACAGCTGCCTAGAACTTTCAACTTCATGCACTGTAGTCTGCAGTTCTACAGTTGCACCAATGCTTTACCTTGGAAATATCTGGTGCTAGTTCTTATGACCTATTCAAACAGCAGGGTCCCACAGTCCCTTTTTAGTGTCAATTCTAACGTGGCATGCCACCTAGATATGTCTTATATCTCCTTCAAATCAGTGTTTTCATTGCTTCAAAATTACTTCAGGCATCTCACCTCTTAGTCTCTTGTTTTATGTTTCATACCTTTCAGCAATTGAATGTTTGGAAGCACTTGGAACTCCAGCATGCCACAGCATGTCACCCCTCTCGGGACTAGCTGATGTCAAGTTTACTGTTTAAATGACTTTTAAGACATTAAACAAGTGAGTTAAAAGCCTGACACTCCTTTTGCGATGTTAATAAATCAAAAAAAAAAAAAAATGAAGATTCTGAGGGCTGCCTAGAACTTTCAACCTCATGCACTGTAGTCTGCAGTTGTACAGTTGCACCAACCCTTTACATTGGAAATTTCTGGTGCTAGTTCTTATGACCTATTCAAACAGCAGGGTCCCACAGTCCCTTTTCAGTGTCAATTCTAACGTGGCATGCCACCTAGATATATCTTATATCTCCTTCAAATCAGTGTTTTCATTACTTCAAAATTACTTCAGGCATCTCACCTCTTAGTCTCTTGTCTTATGTTTCATACCTTTCAGCAATTGAATGTTTGGAAGCACTTGGAACTCCAGCATGCCACAGCATGTCACCCCTCTCGGGACTAGCTGATGTCAAATTTACTGTTTAAATGACTTTTAAGACATTAAACAAGTGAGTTAAAAGCCTGACAATCCTTTTGCGATGTTAATAAATCAAAAAAAACAAAAATGAAGATTCTGACAGCTGCCTAGAACTTTCAACTTCATGCACTGTAGTCTGCAGTTCTACAGTTGCACCAACGCTTTACCTTGGAAATATCTGGTGCTTGTTCTTATGACCTATTCAAACAGCAGGGTCCCACAGTCCCTTTTTAGTGTCAATTCTAACTTGGCATGCCACCTAGATATGTCTTATATCTCCTTCAAATCAGTGTTTTCATTGCTTCAAAATTACTTCAGGCATCTCACCTCTTAGTCTCTTGTTTTATGTTTCATACCTTTCAGCAATTGAATGTTTGGAAGCACTTGGAACTCCAGCATGCCACAGCATGTCACCCCTCTCGGGACTAGCTGATGTCAAATTTACTGTTTAAATGACTTTTAAGACATTAAACAAGTGAGTTAAAAGCCTGACAATCCTTTTGCGATGTTAATAAATCAAAAAAAAAAAAAATGAAGATTCTGACAGCTGCCTAGAACTTTCAACTTCATGCACTGTAGTCTGCAGTTCTACAGTTGCACCAACGCTTTACCTTGGAAATGTCTGGTACCAGTCCTCATAACCTATTCAAACAGCAGGGTCCCACAGTCCCTTTTCAGTGTCAATTCTAACGTGGCATGCCACCTAGATATATCTTATATCTCCTTCAAATCAGTGTTTTCATTACTTCAAAATTACTTCAGGCATCTCACCTCTTAGTCTCTTGTTTTATGTTTCATACCTTTCAGCAATTGAATGTTTGGAAGCACTTGGAACTCCAGCATGCCACAGCATGTCACCCCTCTCGGGACTAGCTGATGTCAAATTTACTGTTTAAATAACTTTTAAGACATTAAACAAGTGAGTTAAAAGCCTGACAATCCTTTTGTGATGTTAATAAATCAAATTAAAAAAAAAGAGGATAGGATTCTGACAGCTGCCTAGAACTTTCAACTTCATGCACTGTAGTCTGCAGTTCTACAGTTGCACCAACGCTTTACCTTGGAAATTTCTGGTACCAGTCCTCATGACCTATTCAAACAGCAGGGTCCCACAGTCCCTTTTCAGTGTCAATTCTAACATGGCATGCCACCTAGATATATCTTATATCTCCTTCAAATCAGTGTTTTCATTACTTCAAAATTACTTCAGGCATCTCACCTCTTAGTCTCTTGTCTTATGTTTCATATCTTTCAGCAATTGAATGTTTGGAAGCACTTGGAACGCCAGCATGCCACAGCATGTCACCCCTCTCGGGACTAGCTGATGTCAAATTTACTGTTTAAATGACTTTTAAAACATTAAACAAGTGAGTTAAAAGCCTGACAATCCTTTTGTGATGTTAATAAATCAAATTTAAAAAAAAAGAGGATAGGATTCTGACAGCTGCCTAGAACTTTCAACTTCATGCACTGTAGTCTGCAGTTCTACAGTTGCACCAACGCTTTACCTTGGAAATATCTGGTGCTAGTCCTTATGACCTATTCAAACAGCAGGGTCCCACAGTCCCTTTTTAGTGTCAATTCTAACATGGCATGCCACCTAGATATGCTTATATCTCCTTCAAATCAGTGTTTTCATTGCTTCAAAATTACTTCAGGCATCTCACCTCTTAGTCTCTTGTTTTATGTTTCATACCTTTCAGCAATTGAATGTTTGGAAGCACTTGGAACTCCAGCATGCCACAGCATGTCACCCCTCTCGGGACTAGCTGATGTCAAGTTTACTGTTTAAATGACTTTTAAGACATTAAACAAGTGAGTTAAAAGCCTGACAATCCTTTTGCGATGTTAATAAATCAAAAAAAAAAAAAATGAAGATTCTGAGGGCTGCCTAGAACTTTCAACCTCATGCACTGTAGTCTGCAGTTGTACAGTTGCACCAACCCTTTACATTGGAAATTTCTGGTGCTAGTTCTTATGACCTATTCAAACAGCAGGGTCCCACAGTCCCTTTTCAGTGTCAATTCTAACGTGGCATGCCACCTAGATATATCTTATATCTCCTTCAAATCAGTGTTTTCATTACTTCAAAATTACTTCAGGCATATCACCTCTTAGTCTCTTGTCTTATGTTTCATACCTTTCAGCAATTGAATGTTTGGAAGCACTTGGAACTCCAGCATGCCACAGCATGTCACCCCTCTCGGGACTAGCTGATGTCAAATTTACTGTTTAAATGACTTTTAAGACATTAAACAAGTGAGTTAAAAGCCTGACAATCCTTTTGCGATGTTAATAAATCAAAAAAAAAAAAAAATGAAGATTCTGACAGCTGCCTAGAACTTTCAACTTCATGCACTGTAGTCTGCAGTTCTACAGTTGCACCAACGCTGTACCTTGGAAATAACTGGTGCTAGTTCTTATGACCTATTCAAACAGCAGGGTCCCACAGTCCCTTTTTAGTGTCAATTCTAACATGGCATGCCACCTAGATATGCTTATATCTCCTTCAAATCAGTGTTTTCATTGCTTCAAAATTACTTCAGGCATCTCACCTCTTAGTCTCTTGTTTTATGTTTCATACCTTTCAGCAATTGAATGTTTGGAAGCACTTGGAACTCCAGCATGCCACAGCATGTCACCCCTCTCGGGACTAGCTGATGTCAAATTTACTGTTTAAATAACTTTTAAGACATTAAACAAGTGAGTTAAAAGCCTGACAATCCTTTTGTGATGTTAATAAATCAAATTAAAAAAAAAGAGGATAGGATTCTGACAGCTGCCTAGAACTTTCAACTTCATGCACTGTAGTCTGCAGTTCTACAGTTGCACCAATGCTTTACCTTGGAAATATCTGGTGCTAGTTCTTATGACCTATTCAAACAGCAGGGTCCCACAGTCCCTTTTTAGTGTCAATTCTAACGTGGCATGCCACCTAGATATGTCTTATATCTCCTTCAAATCAGTGTTTTCATTGCTTCAAAATTACTTCAGGCATCTCACCTCTTAGTCTCTTGTTTTATGTTTCATACCTTTCAGCAATTGAATGTTTGGAAGCACTTGGAACTCCAGCATGCCACAGCATGTCACCCCTCTCGGGACTAGCTGATGTCAAGTTTACTGTTTAAATGACTTTTAAGACATTAAACAAGTGAGTTAAAAGCCTGACAATCCTTTTGCGATGTTAATAAATAAAATAAAAAAAAAATGAAGATTCTGAGGGCTGCCTAGAACTTTCAACCTCATGCACTGTAGTCTGCAGTTGTACAGTTGCACCAACCCTTTACATTGGAAATTTCTGGTGCTAGTTCTTATGACCTATTCAAACAGCAGGGTCCCACAGTCCCTTTTCAGTGTCAATTCTAACGTGGCATGCCACCTAGATATATCTTATATCTCCTTCAAATCAGTGTTTTCATTACTTCAAAATTACTTCAGGCATATCCCCTCTTAGTCTCTTGTCTTATGTTTCAAACCTTTCAGCAATTGAATGTTTGGAAGCACTTGGAACTCCAGCATGCCACAGCATGTCACCCCTCTCGGGACTAGCTGATGTCAAATTTACTGTTTAAATGACTTTTAAGACATTAAACAAGTGAGTTAAAAGCCTGACAATCCTTTTGCGATGTTAATAAATCAAAAAAAAAAAAAATGAAGATTCTGACAGCTGCCTAGAACTTTCAACTTCATGCACTGTAGTCTGCAGTTCTACAGTTGCACCAACACTTTACCTTGGAAATATCTGGTGCTAGTTCTTATGACCTATCCAAACAGCAGGGTCCCACAGTCCCTTTTTAGTGTCAATTCTAACGTGGCATGCCACCTAGATATGTCTTATATCTCCTTCAAATCAGTGTTTTCATTGCTTCAAAATTACTTCAGGCATCTCACCTCTTAGTCTCTTGTTTTATGTTTCATACCTTTCAGCAATTGAATGTTTGGAAGCACTTGGAACTCCAGCATGCCACAGCATGTCACCCCTCTCGGGACTAGCTGATGTCAAGTTTACTGTTTAAATGACTTTTAAGACATTAAACAAGTGAGTTAAAAGCCTGACAATCCTTTTGCGATGTTAATAAATCAAAAAAAAAAAGAATGAAGATTCTGAGGGCTGCCTAGAACTTTCAACCTCATGCACTGTAGTCTGCAGTTGTACAGTTGCACCAACCCTTTACATTGGAAATTTCTGGTGCTAGTTCTTATGACCTATTCAAACAGCAGGGTCCCACAGTCCCTTTTCAGTGTCAATTCTAACGTGGCATGCCACCTAGATATATCTTATATCTCCTTCAAATCAGTGTTTTCATTACTTCAAAATTACTTCAGGCATATCACCTCTTAGTCTCTTGTCTTATGTTTCATACCTTTCAGCAATTGAATGTTTGGAAGCACTTGGAACTCCAGCATGCCACAGCATGTCACCCCTCTCGGGACTAGCTGATGTCAAATTTACTGTTTAAATGACTTTTAAGACATTAAACAAGTGAGTTAAAAGCCTGACAATCCTTTTGCGATGTTAATAAATCAAAAAAAAAAAAAAATGAAGATTCTGACAGCTGCCTAGAACTTTCAACTTCATGCACTGTAGTCTGCAGTTCTACAGTTGCACCAACGCTGTACCTTGGAAATAACTGGTGCTAGTTCTTATGACCTATTCAAACAGCAGGGTCCCACAGTCCCTTTTTAGTGTCAATTCTAACATGGCATGCCACCTAGATATGCTTATATCTCCTTCAAATCAGTGTTTTCATTGCTTCAAAATTACTTCAGGCATCTCACCTCTTAGTCTCTTGTTTTATGTTTCATACCTTTCAGCAATTGAATGTTTGGAAGCACTTGGAACTCCAGCATGCCACAGCATGTCACCCCTCTCGGGACTAGCTGATGTCAAATTTACTGTTTAAATAACTTTTAAGACATTAAACAAGTGAGTTAAAAGCCTGACAATCCTTTTGTGATGTTAATAAATCAAATTAAAAAAAAAGAGGATAGGATTCTGACAGCTGCCTAGAACTTTCAACTTCATGCACTGTAGTCTGCAGTTCTACAGTTGCACCAATGCTTTACCTTGGAAATATCTGGTGCTAGTTCTTATGACCTATTCAAACAGCAGGGTCCCACAGTCCCTTTTTAGTGTCAATTCTAACGTGGCATGCCACCTAGATATGTCTTATATCTCCTTCAAATCAGTGTTTTCATTGCTTCAAAATTACTTCAGGCATCTCACCTCTTAGTCTCTTGTTTTATGTTTCATACCTTTCAGCAATTGAATGTTTGGAAGCACTTGGAACTCCAGCATGCCACAGCATGTCACCCCTCTCGGGACTAGCTGATGTCAAGTTTACTGTTTAAATGACTTTTAAGACATTAAACAAGTGAGTTAAAAGCCTGACAATCCTTTTGCGATGTTAATAAATCAAAAAAAAAAAAAATGAAGATTCTGAGGGCTGCCTAGAACTTTCAACCTCATGCACTGTAGTCTGCAGTTGTACAGTTGCACCAACCCTTTACATTGGAAATTTCTGGTGCTAGTTCTTATGACCTATTCAAACAGCAGGGTCCCACAGTCCCTTTTCAGTGTCAATTCTAACGTGGCATGCCACCTAGATATATCTTATATCTCCTTCAAATCAGTGTTTTCATTACTTCAAAATTACTTCAGGCATATCACCTCTTAGTCTCTTGTCTTATGTTTCATACCTTTCAGCAATTGAATGTTTGGAAGCACTTGGAACTCCAGCATGCCACAGCATGTCACCCCTCTCGGGACTAGCTGATGTCAAATTTACTGTTTAAATGACTTTTAAGACATTAAACAAGTGAGTTAAAAGCCTGACAATCCTTTTGCGATGTTAATAAATCAAAAAAAAAAAAAAATGAAGATTCTGACAGCTGCCTAGAACTTTCAACTTCATGCACTGTAGTCTGCAGTTCTACAGTTGCACCAACGCTGTACCTTGGAAATAACTGGTGCTAGTTCTTATGACCTATTCAAACAGCAGGGTCCCACAGTCCCTTTTTAGTGTCAATTCTAACATGGCATGCCACCTAGATATGCTTATATCTCCTTCAAATCAGTGTTTTCATTGCTTCAAAATTACTTCAGGCATCTCACCTCTTAGTCTCTTGTTTTATGTTTCATACCTTTCAGCAATTGAATGTTTGGAAGCACTTGGAACTCCAGCATGCCACAGCATGTCACCCCTCTCGGGACTAGCTGATGTCAAATTTACTGTTTAAATAACTTTTAAGACATTAAACAAGTGAGTTAAAAGCCTGACAATCCTTTTGTGATGTTAATAAATCAAATTAAAAAAAAAGAGGATAGGATTCTGACAGCTGCCTAGAACTTTCAACTTCATGCACTGTAGTCTGCAGTTCTACAGTTGCACCAATGCTTTACCTTGGAAATATCTGGTGCTAGTTCTTATGACCTATTCAAACAGCAGGGTCCCACAGTCCCTTTTTAGTGTCAATTCTAACGTGGCATGCCACCTAGATATGTCTTATATCTCCTTCAAATCAGTGTTTTCATTGCTTCAAAATTACTTCAGGCATCTCACCTCTTAGTCTCTTGTTTTATGTTTCATACCTTTCAGCAATTGAATGTTTGGAAGCACTTGGAACTCCAGCATGCCACAGCATGTCACCCCTCTCGGGACTAGCTGATGTCAAGTTTACTGTTTAAATGACTTTTAAGACATTAAACAAGTGAGTTAAAAGCCTGACAATCCTTTTGCGATGTTAATAAATAAAATAAAAAAAAAATGAAGATTCTGAGGGCTGCCTAGAACTTTCAACCTCATGCACTGTAGTCTGCAGTTGTACAGTTGCACCAACCCTTTACATTGGAAATTTCTGGTGCTAGTTCTTATGACCTATTCAAACAGCAGGGTCCCACAGTCCCTTTTCAGTGTCAATTCTAACGTGGCATGCCACCTAGATATATCTTATATCTCCTTCAAATCAGTGTTTTCATTACTTCAAAATTACTTCAGGCATATCCCCTCTTAGTCTCTTGTCTTATGTTTCAAACCTTTCAGCAATTGAATGTTTGGAAGCACTTGGAACTCCAGCATGCCACAGCATGTCACCCCTCTCGGGACTAGCTGATGTCAAATTTACTGTTTAAATGACTTTTAAGACATTAAACAAGTGAGTTAAAAGCCTGACAATCCTTTTGCGATGTTAATAAATCAAAAAAAAAAAAAATGAAGATTCTGACAGCTGCCTAGAACTTTCAACTTCATGCACTGTAGTCTGCAGTTCTACAGTTGCACCAACACTTTACCTTGGAAATATCTGGTGCTAGTTCTTATGACCTATCCAAACAGCAGGGTCCCACAGTCCCTTTTTAGTGTCAATTCTAACGTGGCATGCCACCTAGATATGTCTTATATCTCCTTCAAATCAGTGTTTTCATTGCTTCAAAATTACTTCAGGCATCTCACCTCTTAGTCTCTTGTTTTATGTTTCATACCTTTCAGCAATTGAATGTTTGGAAGCACTTGGAACTCCAGCATGCCACAGCATGTCACCCCTCTCGGGACTAGCTGATGTCAAATTTACTGTTTAAATGACTTTTAAGACATTAAACAAGTGAGTTAAAAGCCTGACAATCCTTTTGCGATGTTAATAAATCAAAAAAAAAAAAAATGAAGATTCTGAGGGCTGCCTAGAACTTTCAACTTCATGCACTGTAGTCTGCAGTTCTACAGTTGCACCAACACTTTACCTTAGAAATTTCTGGTGCCAGTTCTCATGACCTATTCAAACAGCAGGGTCCCACAGTCCCTTTTTAGTGTCAATTCTAACGGGGCATGCCACCTAGATATGTCTTATATCTCCTTCAAATCAGTGTTTTCATTGCTTCAAAATTACTTCAGGCATCTCACCTCTTAGTCTCTTGTTTTATGTTTCATACCTTTCAGCAATTGAATGTTTGGAAGCACTTGGAACTCCAGCATGCCACAGCATGTCACCCCTCTCGGGACTAGCTGATGTCAAATTTACTGTTTAAATGACTTTTAAGACATTAAACAAGTGAGTTAAAAGCCTGACAATCCTTTTGCGATGTTAATAAATCAAAAAAAAAAAAAAATGAAGATTCTGAGGGCTGCCTAGAACTTTCAACTTCATGCATTGTAGTCTGCAGTTGTACAGTTTCACCAACACTTTACCTTGGAAATATATGGTGCTAGTTCTTATGACCTATTCAAATAGCAGGGTCCCACAGTCCCTTTTCTTTGGAAATATATGGTGCTAGTTCTTATGACCTATTCAAATAGCAGGGTCCCACAGTCCCTTTTCAGTGTCAATTCTAACGTGGCATGCCACCTAGATATGTCTTATATCTCCTTCAAATCAGTGTTTTCATTGCTTCAAAATTACTTCAGGCATCTCACCTCTTAGTCTCTTGTTTTATGTTTCATACCTTTCAGCAATTGAATGTTTGGAAGCACTTGGAACTCCAGCATGCCACAGCATGTCACCCCTCTCGGGACTAGCTGATGTCAAATTTACTGTTTAAATAACTTTTAAGACATTAAACAAGTGAGTTAAAAGCCTGACAATCCTTTTGTGATGTTAATAAATCAAATTAAAAAAAAAGAGGATAGGATTGTGACAGCTGCCTAAAACTTTCAACTTCATGCACTGTAGTCTGCAGTTCTACAGTTGCACAAACGCTTTACCTTGGAAATATCTGGTGCTAGTTCTTATGACCTATTCAAACAGCAGGGTCCCACAGTCCCTTTTTAGTGTCAATTCTAACGTGGCATGCCACCTAGATATGTCTTATATCTCCTTCAAATCAGTGTTTTCATTGCTTCAAAATTACTTCAGGCATCTCACCTCTTAGTCTCTTGTTTTATGTTTCATACCTTTCAGCAATTGAATGTTTGGAAGCACTTGGAACTCCAGCATGCCACAGCATGTCACCCCTCTCGGGACTAGCTGATGTCAAATTTACTGTTTAAATAACTTTTAAGACATTAAACAAGTGAGTTAAAAGCCTGACAATCCTTTTGTGATGTTAATAAATCAAATTAAAAAAAAAGAGGATAGGATTCTGACAGCTGCCTAGAACTTTCAACTTCATGCACTGTAGTCTGCAGTTCTACAGTTGCACCAACGCTTTCCCTTGGAAATATCTGGTGCTAGTTCCTATGACCTATTTAAACAGCAGGGTCCCACAGTCCCTTTTTAGTGTCAATTCTAACGTGGCATGCCACCTAGATATGTCTTATATCTCCTTCAAATCAGTGTTTTCATTGCTTCAAAATTACTTCAGGCATCTCACCTCTTAGTCTCTTGTTTTATGTTTCATACCTTTCAGCAATTGAATGTTTGGAAGCACTTGGAACTCCAGCATGCCACAGCATGTCACCCCTCTCGGGACTAGCTGATGTCAAATTTACTGTTTAAATGACTTTTAAGACATTAAACAAGTGAGTTAAAAGCCTGACAATCCTTTTGCGATGTTAATAAATCAAAAAAAAAAAAAAATGAAGATTCTGAGGGCTGCCTAGAACTTTCAACTTCATGCACTGTAGTCTGCAGTTCTACAGTTGCACCAACACTTTACCTTAGAAATTTCTGGTGCCAGTTCTCATGACCTATTCAAACAGCAGGGTCCCACAGTCCCTTTTTAGTGTCAATTCTAACGTGGCATGCCACCTAGATATGTCTTATATCTCCTTCAAATCAGTGTTTTCATTGCGTCAAAATTACTTCAGGCATCTCACCTCTTAGTCTCTTGTTTTATGTTTCATACCTTTCAGCAATTGAATGTTTGGAAGCACTTGGAACTCCAGCATGCCACAGCATGTCACCCCTCTCGGGACTAGCTGATGTCAAATTTACTGTTTAAATGACTTTTAAGACATTAAACAAGTGAGTTAAAAGCCTGACAATCCTTTTGCGATGTTAATAAATCAAAAAAAAAAAAATGAAGATTCTGAGGGCTGCCTAGAACTTTCAACCTCATGCACTGTAGTCTGCGGTTCTACAGTTGCACCATAGCTTTACATTGGGAATATCTGGTGCTAGTTCTTATGACCTATTCAAACAGCAGAGTCCCATAGTCCCTTTTCAGTGTCAATTCTAATGTGGCATGCCACCTAGATATGTCTTATATCTCCTTCAAATCAGTGTTTTCATTGCTTCAAAATTACTTCAGGCATCTCACCTCTTAGTCTCTTGTTTTATGTTTCATACCTTTCAGCAATTGAATGTTTGGAAGCACTTGGAACTCCAGCATGCCACAGCATGTCACCCCTCTCGGGACTAGCTGATGTCAAATTTACTGTTTAAATGACTTTTAAGACATTAAACAAGTGAGTTAAAAGCCTGACAATCCTTTTGCGATGTTAATAAATCAAAAAAAAAAAATAAAGATTCTGACAGCTGCCTAGAACTTTCACCCTCATGCACTGTATTCTGCAGTTCTACAGTTGCACCAACGCTTTATACTTGAAATTTCTGGTACTAGGTCTTATGACCTATTCAAACAGCAGGGTCCCACAGTCCCTTTTCAGTGTCAATTCTAACGTGGCATGCCACCTAGATATATCTTATATCTCCTTCAAATCAGTGTTTTCATTACTTCAAAATTACTTCAGGCATCTCACCTCTTAGTCTCTTGTCTTATGTTTCATACCTTTCAGCAATTGAATGTTTGGAAGCACTTGGAACGCCAGCATGCCACAGCATGTCACCCCTCTCGGGACTAGCTGATGTCAAATTTACTGTTTAAATGACTTTTAAGACATTAAACAAGTGAGTTAAAAGCCTGACAATCCTTTTGCGATGTTAATAAATCAAAAAAAAAAAAAAATGAAGATTCTGAGGGCTGCCTAGAACTTTCAACCTCATGCACTGTAGTCTGCAGTCCTACAGTTGCACCAACGCTTTACATTGGAAATTTCTGGTGCTAGTCCTTACGACCTATTCAAACAGCAGGGTCCCACAGTCCCTTTTCAGTGTCAATTCTAACGTGGCATGCCACCTAGATATATCTTATATCTCCTTCAAATCAGTGTTTTCATTGCTTCAAAATTACTTCAGGCATCTCACCTCTTAGTCTCTTGTTTTATGTTTCATACCTTTCAGCAATTGAATGTTTGGAAGCACTTGGAACTCCAGCATGCCACAGCATGTCACCCCTCTCGGGACTAGCTGATGTCAAGTTTACTGTTTAAATGACTTTTAAGACATTAAACAAGTGAGTTAAAAGTCTGACAATCCTTTTGCGATGTTAATAAATCAAAAAAAAAAAAAATGAAGATTCTGAGGGCTGCCTAGAACTTTCAACCTCATGCACTGTAGTCTGCAGTTGTACAGTTGCACCAACCCTATACATTGGAAATTTCTGGTGCTAGTTCTTATGACCTATTCAAACAGCAGGGTCCCACAGTCCCTTTTCAGTGTCAATTCTAACGTGGCATGCCACCTAGATATATCTTATATCTCCTTCAAATCAGTGTTTTCATTACTTCAAAATTACTTCAGGCATATCACCTCTTAGTCTCTTGTCTTATGTTTCATACCTTTCAGCAATTGAATGTTTGGAAGCACTTGGAACTCCAGCATGCCACAGCATGTCACCCCTCTCGGGACTAGCTGATGTCAAATTTACTGTTTAAATGACTTTTAAGACATTAAACAAGTGAGTTAAAAGCCTGACAATCCAGATTCTGACAGCTGCCTAGAACTTTCAACTTCATGCACTGTAGTCTGCAGTTCTACAGTTGCACCAACGCTTTACCTTGGAAATAACTGGTGCTAGTTCTTATGACCTATTCAAACAGCAGGGTCCCACAGTCCCTTTTTAGTGTCAATTCTAACATGGCATGCCACCTAGATATGCTTATATCTCCTTCAAATCAGTGTTTTCATTGCTTCAAAATTACTTCAGGCATCTCACCTCTTAGTCTCTTGTTTTATGTTTCATACCTTTCAGCAATTGAATGTTTGGAAGCACTTGGAACTCCAGCATGCCACAGCATGTCACCCCTCTCGGGACTAGCTGATGTCAAATTTACTGTTTAAATAACTTTTAAGACATTAAACAAGTGAGTTAAAAGCCTGACAATCCTTTTGTGATGTTAATAAATCAAATTAAAAAAAAAGAGGATAGGATTCTGACAGCTGCCTAGAACTTTCAACTTCATGCACTGTAGTCTGCAGTTCTACAGTTGCACCAACGCTTTACCTTGGAAATTTCTGGTACCAGTCCTCATAACCTATTCAAACAGCAGGGTCCCACAGTCCCTTTTCAGTGTCAATTCTAACATGGCATGCCACCTAGATATATCTTATATCTCCTTCAAATCAGTGTTTTCATTACTTCAAAATTACTTCAGGCATCTCACCTCTTAGTCTCTTGTTTTATGTTTCATACCTTTCAGCAATTGAATGTTTGGAAGCACTTGGAACTCCAGCATGCCACAGCATGTCACCCCTCTCGGGACTAGCTGATGTCAAGTTTACTGTTTAAATGACTTTTAAGACATTAAACAAGTGAGTTAAAAGCCTGACAATCCTTTTGCGATGTTAATAAATCAAAAAAAAAAAAATGAAGATTCTGAGGGCTGCCTAGAACTTTCAACCTCATGCACTGTAGTCTGCAGTTGTACAGTTGCACCAACCCTATACATTGGAAATTTCTGGTGCTAGTTCTTATGACCTATTCAAACAGCAGGGTCCCACAGTCCCTTTTCAGTGTCAATTCTAACGTGGCATGCCACCTAGATATATCTTATATCTCCTTCAAATCAGTGTTTTCATTACTTCAAAATTACTTCAGGCATATCACCTCTTAGTCTCTTGTCTTATGTTTCATACCTTTCAGCAATTGAATGTTTGGAAGCACTTGGAACTCCAGCATGCCACAGCATGTCACCCCTCTCGGGACTAGCTGATGTCAAATTTACTGTTTAAATGACTTTTAAGACATTAAACAAGTGAGTTAAAAGCCTGACAATCCAGATTCTGACAGCTGCCTAGAACTTTCAACTTCATGCACTGTAGTCTGCAGTTCTACAGTTGCACCACGCTTTACCTTGGAAATAACTGGTGCTAGTTCTTATGACCTATTCAAACAGCAGGGTCCCACAGTCCCTTTTTAGTGTCAATTCTAACATGGCATGCCACCTAGATATGCTTATATCTCCTTCAAATCAGTGTTTTCATTGCTTCAAAATTACTTCAGGCATCTCACCTCTTAGTCTCTTGTTTTATGTTTCATACCTTTCAGCAATTGAATGTTTGGAAGCACTTGGAACTCCAGCATGCCACAGCATGTCACCCCTCTCGGGACTAGCTGATGTCAAATTTACTGTTTAAATAACTTTTAAGACATTAAACAAGTGAGTTAAAAGCCTGACAATCCTTTTGTGATGTTAATAAATCAAATTAAAAAAAAAGAGGATAGGATTCTGACAGCTGCCAAGAACTTTCAACTTCATGCACTGTAGTCTGCAGTTCTACAGTTGCACCAACGCTTTACCTTGGAAATTTCTGGTACCAGTCCTCATAACCTATTCAAACAGCAGGGTCCCACAGTCCCTTTTCAGTGTCAATTCTAACATGGCATGCCACCTAGATATATCTTATATCTCCTTCAAATCAGTGTTTTCATTACTTCAAAATTACTTCAGGCATCTCACCTCTTAGTCTCTTGTCTTATGTTTCATATCTTTCAGCAATTGAATGTTTGGAAGCACTTGGAACGCCAGCATGCCACAGCATGTCACCCCTCTCGGGACTAGCTGATGTCAAATTTACTGTTTAAATGACTTTTAAAACATTAAACAAGTGAGTTAAAAGCCTGACAATCCTTTTGTGATGTTAATAAATCAAATTTAAAAAAAAAGAGGATAGGATTCTGACAGCTGCCTAGAACTTTCAACTTCATGCACTGTAGTCTGCAGTTCTACAGTTGCACCAACCCTTTACATTGGAAATTTCTGGTGCTAGTTCTTATGACCTATTCAAACAGCAGGGTCCCACAGTCCCTTTTCAGTGTCAATTCTAACGTGGCATGCCACCTAGATATATCTTATATCTCCTTCAAATCAGTGTTTTCATTACTTCAAAATTACTTCAGGCATCTCACCTCTTAGTCTCTTGTCTTATGTTTCATACCTTTCAGCAATTGAATGTTTGGAAGCACTTGGAACTCCAGCATGCCACAGCATGTCACCCCTCTCGGGACTAGCTGATGTCTATTTACTGTTTAAATGACTTTTAAGACATTAAACAAGTGAGTTAAAAGCCTGACAATCCAGATTCTGACAGCTGCCTAGAACTTTCAACTTCATGCACTGTAGTCTGCAGTTCTACAGTTGCACCAACGCTTTACCTTGGAAATAACTGGTGCTAGTTCTTATGACCTATTCAAACAGCAGGGTCCCACAGTCCCTTTTTAGTGTCAATTCTAACATGGCATGCCACCTAGATATGCTTATATCTCCTTCAAATCAGTGTTTTCATTGCTTCAAAATTACTTCAGGCATCTCACCTCTTAGTCTCTTGTTTTATGTTTCATACCTTTCAGCAATTGAATGTTTGGAAGCACTTGGAACTCCAGCATGCCACAGCATGTCACCCCTCTCGGGACTAGCTGATGTCAAATTTACTGTTTAAATAACTTTTAAGACATTAAACAAGTGAGTTAAAAGCCTGACAATCCTTTTGTGATGTTAATAAATCAAATTAAAAAAAAAGAGGATAGGATTCTGACAGCTGCCTAGAACTTTCAACTTCATGCACTGTAGTCTGCAGTTCTACAGTTGCACCAACGCTTTACCTTGGAAATTTCTGGTACCAGTCCTCATAACCTATTCAAACAGCAGGGTCCCACAGTCCCTTTTCAGTGTCAATTCTAACATGGCATGCCACCTAGATATATCTTATATCTCCTTCAAATCAGTGTTTTCATTACTTCAAAATTACTTCAGGCATCTCACCTCTTAGTCTCTTGTCTTATGTTTCATATCTTTCAGCAATTGAATGTTTGGAAGCACTTGGAACGCCAGCATGCCACAGCATGTCACCCCTCTCGGGACTAGCTGATGTCAAATTTACTGTTTAAATGACTTTTAAAACATTAAACAAGTGAGTTAAAAGCCTGACAATCCTTTTGTGATGTTAATAAATCAAATTTAAAAAAAAAGAGGATAGGATTCTGACAGCTGCCTAGAACTTTCAACTTCATGCACTGTAGTCTGCAGTTCTACAGTTGCACCAACCCTTTACATTGGAAATTTCTGGTGCTAGTTCTTATGACCTATTCAAACAGCAGGGTCCCACAGTCCCTTTTCAGTGTCAATTCTAACGTGGCATGCCACCTAGATATATCTTATATCTCCTTCAAATCAGTGTTTTCATTACTTCAAAATTACTTCAGGCATCTCACCTCTTAGTCTCTTGTCTTATGTTTCATACCTTTCAGCAATTGAATGTTTGGAAGCACTTGGAACTCCAGCATGCCACAGCATGTCACCCCTCTCGGGACTAGCTGATGTCAAATTTACTGTTTAAATGACTTTTAAGACATTAAACAAGTGAGTTAAAAGCCTGACAATCCTTTTGCGATGTTAATAAATCAAAAAAAAAAAAAATGAAAATTCTGACAGCTGCCTAGAACTTTCAACTTCATGCACTGTAGTCTGCAGTTCTACAGTTGCACCAACGCTTTACCTTGGAAATATCTGGTGCTAGTCTCTTGTTTTATGTTTCATACCTTTCAGCAATTGAATGTTTGGAAGCACTTGGAACTCCAGCATGCCACAGCATGTCACCCCTCTCGGGACTAGCTGATGTCAAGTTTACTGTTTAAATGACTTTTAAGACATTAAACAAGTGAGTTAAAAGCCTGACAATCCTTTTGCGATGTTAATAAATCAAAAAAAAAAAAAATGAAGATTCTGAGGGCTGCCTAGAACTTTCAACCTCATGCACTGTAGTCTGCAGTTGTACAGTTGCACCAACCCTTTACATTGGAAATTTCTGGTGCTAGTTCTTATGACCTATTCAAACAGCAGGGTCCCACAGTCCCTTTTCAGTGTCAATTCTAACGTGGCATGCCACCTAGATATATCTTATATCTCCTTCAAATCAGTGTTTTCATTACTTCAAAATTACTTCAGGCAACTCACCTCTTAGTCTCTTGTCTTATGTTTCATACCTTTCAGCAATTGAATGTTTGGAAGCACTTGGAACTCCAGCATGCCACAGCATGTCACCCCTCTCGGGACTAGCTGATGTCAAATTTACTGTTTAAATGACTTTTAAGACATTAAACAAGTGAGTTAAAAGCCTGACAATCCTTTTGCGATGTTAATAAATCAAAAAAAACAAAAATGAAGATTCTGACAGCTGCCTAGAACTTTCAACTTCATGCACTGTAGTCTGCAGTTCTACAGTTGCACCAACGCTTTACCTTGGAAATATCTGGTGCTAGTTCTTATGACCTATTCAAACAGCAGGGTCCCACAGTCCCTTTTTAGTGTCAATTCTAACATGGCATGCCACCTAGATATATCTTATATCTCCTTCAAATCAGTGTTTTCATTACTTCAAAATTACTTCAGGCATCTCACCTCTTAGTCTCTTGTCTTATGTTTCATATCTTTCAGCAATTGAATGTTTGGAAGCACTTGGAACGCCAGCATGCCACAGCATGTCACCCCTCTCGGGACTAGCTGATGTCAAATTTACTGTTTAAATGACTTTTAAAACATTAAACAAGTGAGTTAAAAGCCTGACAATCCTTTTGTGATGTTAATAAATCAAATTTAAAAAAAAAGAGGATAGGATTCTGACAGCTGCCTAGAACTTTCAACTTCATGCACTGTAGTCTGCAGTTCTACAGTTGCACCAACGCTTTACCTTGGAAATATCTGGTGCTAGTTCTTATGACCTATTCAAACAGCAGGGTCCCACAGTCCCTTTTTAGTGTCAATTCTAACATGGCATGCCACCTAGATATATCTTATATCTCCTTCAAATCAGTGTTTTCATTACTTCAAAATTACTTCAGGCATCTCACCTCTTAGTCTCTTGTCTTATGTTTCATATCTTTCAGCAATTGAATGTTTGGAAGCACTTGGAACGCCAGCATGCCACAGCATGTCACCCCTCTCGGGACTAGCTGATGTCAAATTTACTGTTTAAATGACTTTTAAAACATTAAACAAGTGAGTTAAAAGCCTGACAATCCTTTTGTGATGTTAATAAATCAAATTTAAAAAAAAAGAGGATAGGATTCTGACAGCTGCCTAGAACTTTCAACTTCATGCACTGTAGTCTGCAGTTCTACAGTTGCACCAACGCTTTACCTTGGAAATATCTGGTGCTAGTTCTTATGACCTATTCAAACAGCAGGGTCCCACAGTCCCTTTTTAGTGTCAATTCTAACATGGCATGCCACCTAGATATATCTTATATCTCCTTCAAATCAGTGTTTTCATTACTTCAAAATTACTTCAGGCATCTCACCTCTTAGTCTCTTGTCTTATGTTTCATATCTTTCAGCAATTGAATGTTTGGAAGCACTTGGAACGCCAGCATGCCACAGCATGTCACCCCTCTCGGGACTAGCTGATGTCAAATTTACTGTTTAAATGACTTTTAAAACATTAAACAAGTGAGTTAAAAGCCTGACAATCCTTTTGTGATGTTAATAAATCAAATTTAAAAAAAAAGAGGATAGGATTCTGACAGCTGCCTAGAACTTTCAACTTCATGCACTGTAGTCTGCAGTTCTACAGTTGCACCAACCCTTTACCTTGGAAATATCTGGTGCTAGTCCTTATGACCTATTCAAACAGCAGGGTCCCACAGTCCCTTTTTAGTGTCAATTCTAACATGGCATGCCACCTAGATATGCTTATATCTCCTTCAAATCAGTGTTTTCATTGCTTCAAAATTACTTCAGGCATCTCACCTCTTAGTCTCTTGTTTTATGTTTCATACCTTTCAGCAATTGAATGTTTGGAAGCACTTGGAACTCCAGCATGCCACAGCATGTCACCCCTCTCGGGACTAGCTGATGTCAAGTTTACTGTTTAAATGACTTTTAAGACATTAAACAAGTGAGTTAAAAGCCTGACAATCCTTTTGCGATGTTAATAAATCAAAAAAAAAAAAAATGAAGATTCTGAGGGCTGCCTAGAACTTTCAACCTCATGCACTGTAGTCTGCAGTTGTACAGTTGCACCAACCGTTTACATTGGAAATTTCTGGTGCTAGTTCTTATGACCTATTCAAACAGCAGGGTCCCACAGTCCCTTTTCAGTGTCAATTCTAACGTGGCATGCCACCTAGATATATCTTATATCTCCTTCAAATCAGTGTTTTCATTACTTCAAAATTACTTCAGGCATATCACCTCTTAGTCTCTTGTCTTATGTTTCATACCTTTCAGCAATTGAATGTTTGGAAGCACTTGGAACTCCAGCATGCCACAGCATGTCACCCCTCTCGGGACTAGCTGATGTCAAATTTACTGTTTAAATGACTTTTAAGACATTAAACAAGTGAGTTAAAAGCCTGACAATCCTTTTGCGATGTTAATAAATCAAAAAAAAAAAAAACTGAAGATTCTGACAGCTGCCTAGAACTTTCAACTTCATGCACTGTAGTCTGCAGTTCTACAGTTGCACCAACGCTTTACCTTGGAAATAACTGGTGCTAGTTCTTATGACCTATTCAAACAGCAGGGTCCCACAGTCCCTTTTTAGTGTCAATTCTAACATGGCATGCCACCTAGATATGCTTATATCTCCTTCAAATCAGTGTTTTCATTGCTTCAAAATTACTTCAGGCATCTCACCTCTTAGTCTCTTGTTTTATGTTTCATACCTTTCAGCAATTGAATGTTTGGAAGCACTTGGAACTCCAGCATGCCACAGCATGTCACCCCTCTCGGGACTAGCTGATGTCAAATTTACTGTTTAAATAACTTTTAAGACATTAAACAAGTGAGTTAAAAGCCTGACAATCCTTTTGTGATGTTAATAAATCAAATTAAAAAAAAAGAGGATAGGATTCTGACAGCTGCCTAGAACTTTCAACTTCATGCACTGTAGTCTGCAGTTCTACAGTTGCACCAATGCTTTACCTTGGAAATATCTGGTGCTAGTTCTTATGACCTATTCAAACAGCAGGGTCCCACAGTCCCTTTTTAGTGTCAATTCTAACGTGGCATGCCACCTAGATATGTCTTATATCTCCTTCAAATCAGTGTTTTCATTGCTTCAAAATTACTTCAGGCATCTCACCTCTTAGTCTCTTGTTTTATGTTTCATACCTTTCAGCAATTGAATGTTTGGAAGCACTTGGAACTCCAGCATGCCACAGCATGTCACCCCTCTCGGGACTAGCTGATGTCAAGTTTACTGTTTAAATGACTTTTAAGACATTAAACAAGTGAGTTAAAAGCCTGACAATCCTTTTGCGATGTTAATAAATCAAAAAAAAAAAAAAATGAAGATTCTGAGGGCTGCCTAGAACTTTCAACCTCATGCACTGTAGTCTGCAGTTGTACAGTTGCACCAACCCTTTACATTGGAAATTTCTGGTGCTAGTTCTTATGACCTATTCAAACAGCAGGGTCCCACAGTCCCTTTTCAGTGTCAATTCTAACGTGGCATGCCACCTAGATATATCTTATATCTCCTTCAAATCAGTGTTTTCATTACTTCAAAATTACTTCAGGCATCTCACCTCTTAGTCTCTTGTCTTATGTTTCATACCTTTCAGCAATTGAATGTTTGGAAGCACTTGGAACTCCAGCATGCCACAGCATGTCACCCCTCTCGGGACTAGCTGATGTCAAATTTACTGTTTAAATGACTTTTAAGACATTAAACAAGTGAGTTAAAAGCCTGACAATCCTTTTGCGATGTTAATAAATCAAAAAAAAAAAAAATGAAAATTCTGACAGCTGCCTAGAACTTTCAACTTCATGCACTGTAGTCTGCAGTTCTACAGTTGCACCAACGCTTTACCTTGGAAATATCTGGTGCTAGTCTCTTGTTTTATGTTTCATACCTTTCAGCAATTGAATGTTTGGAAGCACTTGGAACTCCAGCATGCCACAGCATGTCACCCCTCTCGGGACTAGCTGATGTCAAGTTTACTGTTTAAATGACTTTTAAGACATTAAACAAGTGAGTTAAAAGCCTGACAATCCTTTTGCGATGTTAATAAATCAAAAAAAAAAAAAAATGAAGATTCTGAGGGCTGCCTAGAACTTTCAACCTCATGCACTGTAGTCTGCAGTTGTACAGTTGCACCAACCCTTTACATTGGAAATTTCTGGTGCTAGTTCTCATGACCTATTCAAACAGCAGGGTCCCACAGTCCCTTTTCAGTGTCAATTCTAACGTGGCATGCCACCTAGATATATCTTATATCTCCTTCAAATCAGTGTTTTCATTACTTCAAAATTACTTCAGGCATCTCACCTCTTAGTCTCTTGTCTTATGTTTCATACCTTTCAGCAATTGAATGTTTGGAAGCACTTGGAACTCCAGCATGCCACAGCATGTCACCCCTCTCGGGACTAGCTGATGTCAAATTTACTGTTTAAATGACTTTTAAGACATTAAACAAGTGAGTTAAAAGCCTGACAATCCTTTTGCGATGTTAATAAATCAAAAAAAACAAAAATGAAGATTCTGACAGCTGCCTAGAACTTTCAACTTCATGCACTGTAGTCTGCAGTTCTACAGTTGCACCAACGCTTTACCTTGGAAATATCTGGTGCTTGTTCTTATGACCTATTCAAACAGCAGGGTCCCACAGTCCCTTTTTAGTGTCAATTCTAACTTGGCATGCCACCTAGATATGTCTTATATCTCCTTCAAATCAGTGTTTTCATTGCTTCAAAATTACTTCAGGCATCTCACCTCTTAGTCTCTTGTTTTATGTTTCATACCTTTCAGCAATTGAATGTTTGGAAGCACTTGGAACTCCAGCATGCCACAGCATGTCACCCCTCTCGGGACTAGCTGATGTCAAATTTACTGTTTAAATGACTTTTAAGACATTAAACAAGTGAGTTAAAAGCCTGACAATCCTTTTGCGATGTTAATAAATCAAAAAAAAAAAAAATGAAGATTCTGACAGCTGCCTAGAACTTTCAACTTCATGCACTGTAGTCTGCAGTTCTACAGTTGCACCAACGCTTTACCTTGGAAATGTCTGGTACCAGTCCTCATAACCTATTCAAACAGCAGGGTCCCACAGTCCCTTTTCAGTGTCAATTCTAACGTGGCATGCCACCTAGATATATCTTATATCTCCTTCAAATCAGTGTTTTCATTACTTCAAAATTACTTCAGGCATCTCACCTCTTAGTCTCTTGTTTTATGTTTCATACCTTTCAGCAATTGAATGTTTGGAAGCACTTGGAACTCCAGCATGCCACAGCATGTCACCCCTCTCGGGACTAGCTGATGTCAAATTTACTGTTTAAATAACTTTTAAGACATTAAACAAGTGAGTTAAAAGCCTGACAATCCTTTTGTGATGTTAATAAATCAAATTAAAAAAAAAGAGGATAGGATTCTGACAGCTGCCTAGAACTTTCAACTTCATGCACTGTAGTCTGCAGTTCTACAGTTGCACCAACGCTTTACCTTGGAAATTTCTGGTACCAGTCCTCATGACCTATTCAAACAGCAGGGTCCCACAGTCCCTTTTCAGTGTCAATTCTAACATGGCATGCCACCTAGATATATCTTATATCTCCTTCAAATCAGTGTTTTCATTACTTCAAAATTACTTCAGGCATCTCACCTCTTAGTCTCTTGTCTTATGTTTCATATCTTTCAGCAATTGAATGTTTGGAAGCACTTGGAACGCCAGCATGCCACAGCATGTCACCCCTCTCGGGACTAGCTGATGTCAAATTTACTGTTTAAATGACTTTTAAAACATTAAACAAGTGAGTTAAAAGCCTGACAATCCTTTTGTGATGTTAATAAATCAAATTTAAAAAAAAAGAGGATAGGATTCTGACAGCTGCCTAGAACTTTCAACTTCATGCACTGTAGTCTGCAGTTCTACAGTTGCACCAACGCTTTACCTTGGAAATATCTGGTGCTAGTCCTTATGACCTATTCAAACAGCAGGGTCCCACAGTCCCTTTTTAGTGTCAATTCTAACATGGCATGCCACCTAGATATGCTTATATCTCCTTCAAATCAGTGTTTTCATTGCTTCAAAATTACTTCAGGCATCTCACCTCTTAGTCTCTTGTTTTATGTTTCATACCTTTCAGCAATTGAATGTTTGGAAGCACTTGGAACTCCAGCATGCCACAGCATGTCACCCCTCTCGGGACTAGCTGATGTCAAGTTTACTGTTTAAATGACTTTTAAGACATTAAACAAGTGAGTTAAAAGCCTGACAATCCTTTTGCGATGTTAATAAATCAAAAAAAAAAAGAATGAAGATTCTGAGGGCTGCCTAGAACTTTCAACATCATGCACTGTAGTCTGCAGTTGTACAGTTGCACCAACCCTTTACATTGGAAATTTCTGGTGCTAGTTCTTATGACCTATTCAAACAGCAGGGTCCCACAGTCCCTTTTCAGTGTCAATTCTAACGTGGCATGCCACCTAGATATATCTTATATCTCCTTCAAATCAGTGTTTTCATTACTTCAAAATTACTTCAGGCATATCACCTCTTAGTCTCTTGTCTTATGTTTCATACCTTTCAGCAATTGAATGTTTGGAAGCACTTGGAACTCCAGCATGCCACAGCATGTCACCCCTCTCGGGACTAGCTGATGTCAAATTTACTGTTTAAATGACTTTTAAGACATTAAACAAGTGAGTTAAAAGCCTGACAATCCTTTTGCGATGTTAATAAATCAAAAAAAAAAAAAAATGAAGATTCTGACAGCTGCCTAGAACTTTCAACTTCATGCACTGTAGTCTGCAGTTCTACAGTTGCACCAACGCTGTACCTTGGAAATAACTGGTGCTAGTTCTTATGACCTATTCAAACAGCAGGGTCCCACAGTCCCTTTTTAGTGTCAATTCTAACATGGCATGCCACCTAGATATGCTTATATCTCCTTCAAATCAGTGTTTTCATTGCTTCAAAATTACTTCAGGCATCTCACCTCTTAGTCTCTTGTTTTATGTTTCATACCTTTCAGCAATTGAATGTTTGGAAGCACTTGGAACTCCAGCATGCCACAGCATGTCACCCCTCTCGGGACTAGCTGATGTCAAATTTACTGTTTAAATAACTTTTAAGACATTAAACAAGTGAGTTAAAAGCCTGACAATCCTTTTGTGATGTTAATAAATCAAATTAAAAAAAAGAGGATAGGATTCTGACAGCTGCCTAGAACTTTCAACTTCATGCACTGTAGTCTGCAGTTCTACAGTTGCACCAATGCTTTACCTTGGAAATATCTGGTGCTAGTTCTTATGACCTATTCAAACAGCAGGGTCCCACAGTCCCTTTTTAGTGTCAATTCTAACGTGGCATGCCACCTAGATATGTCTTATATCTCCTTCAAATCAGTGTTTTCATTGCTTCAAAATTACTTCAGGCATCTCACCTCTTAGTCTCTTGTTTTATGTTTCATACCTTTCAGCAATTGAATGTTTGGAAGCACTTGGAACTCCAGCATGCCACAGCATGTCACCCCTCTCGGGACTAGCTGATGTCAAGTTTACTGTTTAAATGACTTTTAAGACATTAAACAAGTGAGTTAAAAGCCTGACAATCCTTTTGCGATGTTAATAAATAAAATAAAAAAAAAATGAAGATTCTGAGGGCTGCCTAGAACTTTCAACCTCATGCACTGTAGTCTGCAGTTGTACAGTTGCACCAACCCTTTACATTGGAAATTTCTGGTGCTAGTTCTTATGACCTATTCAAACAGCAGGGTCCCACAGTCCCTTTTCAGTGTCAATTCTAACGTGGCATGCCACCTAGATATATCTTATATCTCCTTCAAATCAGTGTTTTCATTACTTCAAAATTACTTCAGGCATATCCCCTCTTAGTCTCTTGTCTTATGTTTCAAACCTTTCAGCAATTGAATGTTTGGAAGCACTTGGAACTCCAGCATGCCACAGCATGTCACCCCTCTCGGGACTAGCTGATGTCAAATTTACTGTTTAAATGACTTTTAAGACATTAAACAAGTGAGTTAAAAGCCTGACAATCCTTTTGCGATGTTAATAAATCAAAAAAAAAAAAAATGAAGATTCTGACAGCTGCCTAGAACTTTCAACTTCATGCACTGTAGTCTGCAGTTCTACAGTTGCACCAACACTTTACCTTGGAAATATCTGGTGCTAGTTCTTATGACCTATCCAAACAGCAGGGTCCCACAGTCCCTTTTTAGTGTCAATTCTAACGTGGCATGCCACCTAGATATGTCTTATATCTCCTTCAAATCAGTGTTTTCATTGCTTCAAAATTACTTCAGGCATCTCACCTCTTAGTCTCTTGTTTTATGTTTCATACCTTTCAGCAATTGAATGTTTGGAAGCACTTGGAACTCCAGCATGCCACAGCATGTCACCCCTCTCGGGACTAGCTGATGTCAAATTTACTGTTTAAATGACTTTTAAGACATTAAACAAGTGAGTTAAAAGCCTGACAATCCTTTTGCGATGTTAATAAATCAAAAAAAAAAAAAATGAAGATTCTGAGGGCTGCCTAGAACTTTCAACTTCATGCACTGTAGTCTGCAGTTCTACAGTTGCACCAACACTTTACCTTAGAAATTTCTGGTGCCAGTTCTCATGACCTATTCAAACAGCAGGGTCCCACAGTCCCTTTTTAGTGTCAATTCTAACGGGGCATGCCACCTAGATATGTCTTATATCTCCTTCAAATCAGTGTTTTCATTGCTTCAAAATTACTTCAGGCATCTCACCTCTTAGTCTCTTGTTTTATGTTTCATACCTTTCAGCAATTGAATGTTTGGAAGCACTTGGAACTCCAGCATGCCACAGCATGTCACCCCTCTCGGGACTAGCTGATGTCAAATTTACTGTTTAAATGACTTTTAAGACATTAAACAAGTGAGTTAAAAGCCTGACAATCCTTTTGCGATGTTAATAAATCAAAAAAAAAAAAAAATGAAGATTCTGAGGGCTGCCTAGAACTTTCAACTTCATGCATTGTAGTCTGCAGTTGTACAGTTTCACCAACACTTTACCTTGGAAATATATGGTGCTAGTTCTTATGACCTATTCAAATAGCAGGGTCCCACAGTCCCTTTTCCTTGGAAATATATGGTGCTAGTTCTTATGACCTATTCAAATAGCAGGGTCCCACAGTCCCTTTTCAGTGTCAATTCTAACGTGGCATGCCACCTAGATATGTCTTATATCTCCTTCAAATCAGTGTTTTCATTGCTTCAAAATTACTTCAGGCATCTCACCTCTTAGTCTCTTGTTTTATGTTTCATACCTTTCAGCAATTGAATGTTTGGAAGCACTTGGAACTCCAGCATGCCACAGCATGTCACCCCTCTCGGGACTAGCTGATGTCAAATTTACTGTTTAAATAACTTTTAAGACATTAAACAAGTGAGTTAAAAGCCTGACAATCCTTTTGTGATGTTAATAAATCAAATTAAAAAAAAAGAGGATAGGATTGTGACAGCTGCCTAAAACTTTCAACTTCATGCACTGTAGTCTGCAGTTCTACAGTTGCACAAACGCTTTACCTTGGAAATATCTGGTGCTAGTTCTTATGACCTATTCAAACAGCAGGGTCCCACAGTCCCTTTTTAGTGTCAATTCTAACGTGGCATGCCACCTAGATATGTCTTATATCTCCTTCAAATCAGTGTTTTCATTGCTTCAAAATTACTTCAGGCATCTCACCTCTTAGTCTCTTGTTTTATGTTTCATACCTTTCAGCAATTGAATGTTTGGAAGCACTTGGAACTCCAGCATGCCACAGCATGTCACCCCTCTCGGGACTAGCTGATGTCAAATTTACTGTTTAAATAACTTTTAAGACATTAAACAAGTGAGTTAAAAGCCTGACAATCCTTTTGTGATGTTAATAAATCAAATTAAAAAAAAAGAGGATAGGATTCTGACAGCTGCCTAGAACTTTCAACTTCATGCACTGTAGTCTGCAGTTCTACAGTTGCACCAACGCTTTCCCTTGGAAATATCTGGTGCTAGTTCCTATGACCTATTTAAACAGCAGGGTCCCACAGTCCCTTTTTAGTGTCAATTCTAACGTGGCATGCCACCTAGATATGTCTTATATCTCCTTCAAATCAGTGTTTTCATTGCTTCAAAATTACTTCAGGCATCTCACCTCTTAGTCTCTTGTTTTATGTTTCATACCTTTCAGCAATTGAATGTTTGGAAGCACTTGGAACTCCAGCATGCCACAGCATGTCACCCCTCTCGGGACTAGCTGATGTCAAATTTACTGTTTAAATGACTTTTAAGACATTAAACAAGTGAGTTAAAAGCCTGACAATCCTTTTGCGATGTTAATAAATCAAAAAAAAAAAAAATGAAGATTCTGAGGGCTGCCTAGAACTTTCAACTTCATGCACTGTAGTCTGCAGTTCTACAGTTGCACCAACACTTTACCTTAGAAATTTCTGGTGCCAGTTCTCATGACCTATTCAAACAGCAGGGTCCCACAGTCCCTTTTTAGTGTCAATTCTAACGTGGCATGCCACCTAGATATGTCTTATATCTCCTTCAAATCAGTGTTTTCATTGCGTCAAAATTACTTCAGGCATCTCACCTCTTAGTCTCTTGTTTTATGTTTCATACCTTTCAGCAATTGAATGTTTGGAAGCACTTGGAACTCCAGCATGCCACAGCATGTCACCCCTCTCGGGACTAGCTGATGTCAAATTTACTGTTTAAATGACTTTTAAGACATTAAACAAGTGAGTTAAAAGCCTGACAATCCTTTTGCGATGTTAATAAATCAAAAAAAAAAAAATGAAGATTCTGAGGGCTGCCTAGAACTTTCAACCTCATGCACTGTAGTCTGCGGTTCTACAGTTGCACCATAGCTTTACATTGGGAATATCTGGTGCTAGTTCTTATGACCTATTCAAACAGCAGGGTCCCATAGTCCCTTTTCAGTGTCAATTCTAATGTGGCATGCCACCTAGATATGTCTTATATCTCCTTCAAATCAGTGTTTTCATTGCTTCAAAATTACTTCAGGCATCTCACCTCTTAGTCTCTTGTTTTATGTTTCATACCTTTCAGCAATTGAATGTTTGGAAGCACTTGGAACTCCAGCATGCCACAGCATGTCACCCCTCTCGGGACTAGCTGATGTCAAATTTACTGTTTAAATGACTTTTAAGACATTAAACAAGTGAGTTAAAAGCCTGACAATCCTTTTGCGATGTTAATAAATCAAAAAAAAAAAATAAAGATTCTGACAGCTGCCTAGAACTTTCACCCTCATGCACTGTATTCTGCAGTTCTACAGTTGCACCAACGCTTTATACTTGAAATTTCTGGTACTAGGTCTTATGACCTATTCAAACAGCAGGGTCCCACAGTCCCTTTTCAGTGTCAATTCTAACGTGGCATGCCACCTAGATATATCTTATATCTCCTTCAAATCAGTGTTTTCATTACTTCAAAATTACTTCAGGCATCTCACCTCTTAGTCTCTTGTCTTATGTTTCATACCTTTCAGCAATTGAATGTTTGGAAGCACTTGGAACGCCAGCATGCCACAGCATGTCACCCCTCTCGGGACTAGCTGATGTCAAATTTACTGTTTAAATGACTTTTAAGACATTAAACAAGTGAGTTAAAAGCCTGACAATCCTTTTGCGATGTTAATAAATCAAAAAAAAAAAAAAATGAAGATTCTGAGGGCTGCCTAGAACTTTCAACCTCATGCACTGTAGTCTGCAGTCCTACAGTTGCACCAACGCTTTACATTGGAAATTTCTGGTGCTAGTCCTTACGACCTATTCAAACAGCAGGGTCCCACAGTCCCTTTTCAGTGTCAATTCTAACGTGGCATGCCACCTAGATATATCTTATATCTCCTTCAAATCAGTGTTTTCATTGCTTCAAAATTACTTCAGGCATCTCACCTCTTAGTCTCTTGTCTTATGTTTCATACCTTTCAGCAATTGAATGTTTGGAAGCACTTGAAACTCCAGCATGCCACAGCATGTCACCCCTCTCGGGACTAGCTGATGTCAAATTTACTGTTTAAATGACTTTTAAAACATTAAACAAGTGAGTTAAAAGCCTGACAATCCTTTTGTGATGTTAATAAATCAAATTAAAAAAAAGAGGATAGGATTCTGATAGCTGCCTAGAACTTTCAACTTCATGCACTGTAGTCTGCAGTTCTACAGTTGCACCAACGCTTTACCTTGGAAATATATGGTGCTAGTTCTCATGACCTATTCAAACAGCAGGGTCCCACAGTCCCTTTTTAGTGTCAATTCTAACGTGGCATGCCACCTAGATATGTCTTATATCTCCTTCAAATCAGTGTTTTCATTGCTTCAAAATTACTTCAGGCATCTCACCTCTTAGTCTCTTGTTTTATGTTTCATACCTTTCAGCAATTGAATGTTTGGAAGCACTTGGAACTCCAGCATGCCACAGCATGTCACCCCTCTCGGGACTAGCTGATGTCAAATTTACTGTTTAAATGACTTTTAAAACATTAAACAAGTGAGTTAAAAGCCTGACAATCCTTTTTCGATGTTAATAAATAAAAAAAAAAATAATGAAGATTCTGACAGCTGCCTAGAACTTTCAACCTCCTGCACTGTGGTCTGTAGTTCTACAGTTGCACCAACGCTCTATATTGAAAATTTCTCATACTAGTTCTTATGACCTATTCAAACAGTAGGGTCCCACAGTCCCTTTTCAGTGTCAATTCTAACGTGGCATGCCACCTAGATATATCTTATATCTCCTTCAAATCAGTGTTTTCATTGCTTCAAAATTACTTCAGGCATCTCACCTCTTAGTCTCTTGTTTTATGTTTCATACCTTTCAGCAATTGAATGTTTGGAAGCACTTGGAACTCCAGCATGCCACAGCATGTCACCCCTCTCGGGACTAGCTGATGTCAAATTTACTGTTTAAATGACTTTTAAGACATTAAACAAGTGAGTTAAAAGCCTGACAATCCTTTTGCGATGTTAATAAATCAAATTAAAAAAAATAAGGATTCTGACAGCTGTCTAGAACTTTCAACCACAAGCACTGTAGTCTGCAGTTCTACAGAGGCAGTTCTACAGAGGCAGTAATGCTTTACATTAGGAATATCTGGTGCTAGTTCTAATGACCTATTCAAACAGCAGGGTCCCATAGTCCCTTTTCAGTGTCAATTCTAACGTGGCATGCGACCTAGATATGTCTTATATCTCCTTCAAATCAGTGTTTTCATTGCTTCAAAATTACTTCAGGCATCTCACCTCTTAGTCTCTTGTTTTATGTTTCATACCTTTCAGCAATTGAATGTTTGGAAGCACTTGGAACTCCAGCATGCCACAGCATGTCACCCCTCTCGGGACTAGCTGATGTCAAATTTACTGTTTAAATGACTTTTAAGACATTAAACAAGTGAGTTAAAAGCCTGACAATCCTTTTGCGATGTTAATAAATCAAAAAAAAAAATGAAGATTCCGACAGCTGCCTAGAACTTTCACCCTCATGCACTGTATTCTGCAGTTTTACAGTTGCACCAACGCTTTAGACTGGAAATTCCTGGTACTAGTTCTTATGACCTATTCAAACAGCAGGGTCCCACAGTACCTTTTCAGTGTCAATTCTAACGTGGCATGCCACCTAGATATGTCTTATATCTCCTTCAAATCAGTGTTTTCATTACTTCAAAATTACTTCAGGCATCTCACCTCTTAGTCTCTTGTCTTATGTTTCATACCTTTCAGCAATTGAATGTTTGGAAGCACTTGGAACTCCAGCATGCCACAGCATGTCACCCCTCTCGGGACTAGCTGATGTCAAATTTACTGTTTAAATGACTTTTAAGACATTAAACAAGTGAGTTAAAAGCCTGACAATCCTTTTGCGATGTTAATAAATCAAAAAAAAAAAAATGAAGATTCTGACAGCTGCCTAGAACTTTCAACTTCATGCACTGTAGTCTGCAGTTCTACAGTTGCACCAACGCTTTACCCTGGAAATATCTGGTGCTAGTTCTTATGACCTATTCATACAGCAGGGTCCCACAGTCCCTTTTTAGTGTCAATTCTAACATGGCATGCCACCTAGATATGCTTATATCTCCTTCAAATCAGTGTTTTCATTGCTTCAAAATTACTTCAGGCATCTCACCTCTTAGTCTCTTGTTTTATGTTTCATACCTTTCAGCAATTGAATGTTTGGAAGCACTTGGAACTCCAGCATGCCACAGCATGTCACCCCTCTCGGGACTAGCTGATGTCAAATTTACTGTTTAAATAACTTTTAAGACATTAAACAAGTGAGTTAAAAGCCTGACAATCCTTTTGTGATGTTAATAAATCAAATTAAAAAAAAAGAGGATAGGATTCTGACAGCTGCCTAGAACTTTCAACTTCATGCACTGTAGTCTGCAGTTCTACAGTTGCACCAACCCTTTACATTGGAAATTTCTGGTGCTAGTTCTTATGACCTATCCAAACAGCAGGGTCCCCCAGTCCCTTTTCAGTGTCAATTCTAACGTGGCATGCCACCTAGATATATCTTATATCTCCTTCAAATCAGTGTTTTCATTACTTCAAAATTACTTCAGGCATATCACCTCTTAGTCTCTTGTCTTATGTTTCATACCTTTCAGCAATTGAATGTTTGGAAGCACTTGGAACTCCAGCATGCCACAGCATGTCACCCCTCTCGGGACTAGCTGATGTCAAATTTACTGTTTAAATGACTTTTAAGACATTAAACAAGTGAGTTAAAAGCCTGACAATCCTTTTGCAATGTTAATAAATCAAAAAAAAAAAAAATGAAGATTCTGACAGCTGCCTAGAACTTTCAACTTCATGCACTGTAGTCTGCAGTTCTACAGTTGCACCAATGCTTTACCTTGGAAATATCTGGTGCCAGTTCTTATGACCTATCCAAACAGCAGGGTCCCACAGTCCCTTTTTAGTGTCAATTCTAACGTGGCATGCCACCTAGATATGTCTTATATCTCCTTCAAATCAGTGTTTTCATTGCTTCAAAATTACTTCAGGCATCTCACCTCTTAGTCTCTTGTTTTATGTTTCATACCTTTCAGCAATTGAATGTTTGGAAGCACTTGGAACTCCAGCATGCCACAGCATGTCACCCCTCTCGGGACTAGCTGATGTCAAATTTACTGTTTAAATGACTTTTAAGACATTAAACAAGTGAGTTAAAAGCCTGACAATCCTTTTGCGATGTTAATAAATCAAAAAAAAAAAAAAGAGGATAGGATTCTGACAGCTGCCTAGAACTTTCAACTTCATGCACTGTAGTCTGCAGTTCTACAGTTGCACCAATGCTTTACCTTGGAAATATCTGGTGCTAGTTCTTATGACCTATTCAAACAGCAGGGTCCCACAGTCCCTTTTTAGTGTCAATTCTAACGTGGCATGCCACCTAGATATGTCTTATATCTCCTTCAAATCAGTGTTTTCATTGCTTCAAAATTACTTCAGGCATCTCACCTCTTAGTCTCTTGTTTTATGTTTCATACCTTTCAGCAATTGAATGTTTGGAAGCACTTGGAACTCCAGCATGCCACAGCATGTCACCCCTCTCGGGACTAGCTGATGTCAAATTTACTGTTTAAATGACTTTTAAGACATTAAACAAGTGAGTTAAAAGCCTGACAATCCTTTTGCGATGTTAATAAATCAAATTAAAAAAAATAAGGATTCTGACAGCTGTCTAGAACTTTCAACCACAAGCACTGTAGTCTGCAGTTCTACAGAGGCAGTTCTACAGAGGCAGCAACGCTTTACATTAGGAATATCTGGTGCTAGTTCTAATGACCTATTCAAACAGCAGGGTCCCATAGTCCCTTTTCAGTGTCAATTCTAACGTGGCATGCGACCTAGATATGTCTTATATCTCCTTCAAATCAGTGTTTTCATTGCTTCAAAATTACTTCAGGCATCTCACCTCTTAGTCTCTTGTTTTATGTTTCATACCTTTCAGCAATTGAATGTTTGGAAGCACTTGGAACTCCAGCATGCCACAGCATGTCACCCCTCTCGGGACTAGCTGATGTCAAATTTACTGTTTAAATGACTTTTAAGACATTAAACAAGTGAGTTAAAAGCCTGACAATCCTTTTGCGATGTTAATAAATCAAAAAAAAAAATGAAGATTCCGACAGCTGCCTAGAACTTTCACCCTCATGCACTGTATTCTGCAGTTTTACAGTTGCACCAACGCTTTATACTGGAAATTCCTGGTACTAGTTCTTATGACCTATTCAAACAGCAGGGTCCCACAGTACCTTTTCAGTGTCAATTCTAACGTGGCATGCCACCTAGATATGTCTTATATCTCCTTCAAATCAGTGTTTTCATTACTTCAAAATTACTTCAGGCATCTCACCTCTTAGTCTCTTGTCTTATGTTTCATACCTTTCAGCAATTGAATGTTTGGAAGCACTTGGAACGCCAGCATGCCACAGCATGTCACCCCTCTCGGGACTAGCTGATGTCAAATTTACTGTTTAAATGACTTTTAAGACATTAAACAAGTGAGTTAAAAGCCTGACAATCCTTTTGCGATGTTAATAAATCAAATAAAAAAAAATGAGGATTCTGACAGCTGCCTAGAAATTTCAACCTGATGCGCTGAGGTCTGCAGTTCTACAGTTGCACCAACGCTTTATGTTGTAAATTTCTGGTGCTAGTTCATATGACCTATTCAAACAGCAGGGCCCGACAGTCCCCTTTCAGTGTCAATTCTAACGTGGCATGCCACCTAGATATGTCTTATATCTCCTTCAAATCAGTGTTTTCATTGCTTCAAAATTACTTCAGGCATCTCACCTCTTAGTCTCTTGTTTTATGTTTCATACCTTTCAGCAATTGAATGTTTGGAAGCACTTGGAACTCCAGCATGCCACAGCATGTCACCCCTCTCGGGACTAGCTGATGTCAAATTTACTGTTTAAATGACTTTTAAGACATTAAACAAGTGAGTAAAAAGCCTCACAATCATTGGGAGATGTTACAAATGAAATTAAAATAAAAAAAATGAACTTGTAGTCTGAAGCTCTACCATTGCACAAATGCTTTAGATGGGAAATTTCTGGTGCTAGTTCTTATGACCTATTTAAACACCAGGGCCTGAAAGTTCCTTTTCAGTGTTAATTTTAAAGTGGCATGCCACCTAAATATTTCTTTATATCTGCTTCAAATCAGTTTTTTCATTGCTTCAAAATTACTTCAGGCATCTTACCTCTTAGCCTCTTGTGTTATATTTCATAACTTTCAGCCACTTGGAACTCCAGCATGCCACAGCATGTCATCAATCTCTGGACTAGCTGATGCAAACTGTACTGTTTAAATGACTTCAAAGACATTAAACAAGTGAAGAAATAGTCTCAAGACCATTGAGAGATGTTATAAATTAAATTTAATAATAAAAAGCCTGTACGTCACCTTGCGGCTACTAGCTGTCTGTCTCCTGTGCATTACACAATATGGCCTGGGTATAGGTAGAATCCTCTGACAGCGAGTAAAGCAGAGAAGGGCCTTCAAACATTCTGCAGGACCCCTCTCTGGGACAGCTGATGGACAAAGCAACATGGGCAGGCATAGGGCCGCTATCCCATAAGCTGGACTGTCTCCTGGGCTGGGTTGCCTTCTCGCAAGGGCCGACAGCTGTGAGGCCCAAAGCCTGCAAGAGACAATGGCAGGAGGAACATAAGGCCAGTGGCGAACCACTGTCCGAATCACGCAAAGGACACACAAAAGAGAGGCATGCTAAGGGAAAGGCGTGATGGAAGGGACAAGGTGACATACCCCTTAGCCCACAGGAAGACCAAGAGGGCACTGAATGGGATTCCAGCAGCACTGAGAGTTCTCACCTTTCTGTGAGCTTGGCCACTCCCCAGGAAGGAGAACCCTGCAAAAGGCACAATAAGAGCGTTTAGAAATGCAGAGATAGTTCCCTGGTCGACCCCTTTCATCCAGACCTGCTACTCCACCCCAGATCCTCGGAAGGGAAGCTCTCAGTTAAGGCCAATGGGTACTTGAGCAAGTGACTGCGCACGCCTTTAAATAAGGAGGTGAGAGGCTAATTGAAGGCACAATATTCCAGACCTTCTCTGCCGGATAAAGTAGCGGACACTCTGGAGGTGGACTCATTCATGGTGAAGCACACCAAGGACCTGAAAAGGGCATTGACCGCTCATGGATAGCATGCCAGGACACACTCCCAGATTCCATAGGTCCATTGGCCAAGATCATTAAAATGGTGGAAGAGAGACCAAAGAGGCCCTGCCTATGGATGTGCATATTCTGGCTAATTGGGCACAAAGAGCAGTTTGTTTAATAAGTAATACCAACTGTACAATAGCAGCGGAGTGCAGACGATCGATTGTAGTAAAGATCGACCTGAAACTCAGGGAGTTGGCATCCTCTGAGGCCACTGCAGCAGCTAAAGGGCTTTTGTTTAGAGAAGCATTTGTCAAAGACATGGCCAGATTTGTTAACACCTTTGCTGCTCTGGACAAAGGTCAGACATTGTTAAAAAAGAGTGTTTGTGCCCTGTGTATCTGCCAGGACCGCAGAAGCAGAGGCGTCTCCGCTAGCCACTGAGGAGGCCAGAGGCCCTATAGAGGAAACAATTAGTGACAGCAGGAAGACAGAAGGCTGAATCCTTCCTTCCCCTCCCGTGGAAGAGGCAGGGGTCGGGGTTGGCACTGCAGCAGCATGTGAAATGACAGTCGTATGCACACAGCACAGCAGCAAGCAATGATATGATATGATATGGCATTTGTGACGCGCCTATACACAAGTGTTTCAAGGCGCAATTCCTGCGATAGTTGGTAGGCTAGCGATGCACCTAAGCGCTTGGGAGGAGCTTACCGTGAACTCTTGGGTCGCAGAGACTGTGCAGGGGTGTTGTCTGTAATTTTTAAAGAGCACAAACTAAACTGCAGCACCCTTTCGCAATTTCAGAGTGTTAGGCAGAATCACATGCAGTACCCTTTGGGAACACTACATGCAATTAAGACTACAAGTGTCAGTACCATTTCACCTTTGGTACAAGCCTGTACTACACAGTTATGTGGTAGCATTGGCTGAGCAGCCAGACTTATCTCAAGAGTTGAAGTGAGCAGTAGAACAAGTTACACAAAGGGACCAACAAATACAGTGGTTCAACTCAGGGTTTCTTGGTAAAAGAATACATATTTATTTACACAGTCAATTAGAAAACATTACACTAGCAAAAGCAGCTTAATATCATACACTAATACACCACAATACACAACCAATAAGTTACTGAACAAGTTCAGCTCCCCTGAAGTGAGAGCAAAATGGCACTTCAGTTACTTTAAAATGGGGTAAAAAGACAAGGTTATAAGAAATACAGCCCAAATACATTCATAGGTAGGGCAAAGGGTTTCAGTTAACTACAACCAGCAATTAAATTCGATAGGCCTGGGTCAAAGTCAATGGTTCAGAGTCTTTGTATAGGATAGCACAGTTCTGGTAGATAACAGTTAAGTCTTTGCCACGGTTTTTAGAAGAATTCGGCCAGATGAAAAGTTAGACACATTTTTAGGGAAGGACCAGCCTTCAAAGAGGGGAAAGTTTCACAAACTTTCTCTGTGGTCGAAAAGATTTCCGGAC
This sequence comes from Ambystoma mexicanum, assembly GCF_040938575.1. Taxonomy (NCBI): domain Eukaryota; kingdom Metazoa; phylum Chordata; class Amphibia; order Caudata; family Ambystomatidae; genus Ambystoma; species Ambystoma mexicanum. The sequence continues at coordinate 498,745,433 of NC_090928.1, read as the reverse complement.
CGGGTTTGCACAGTACCTTTAAAGTGAAGAAGAGCTGTAGCCGAGGCAGTTGTTCCTGGCAGTTCGAGCAGACCTCGCTGTTCCTGTGCTTCAGTCGTGGGGACAAGAAGGAGGACGTCGGGAGGTTCCTGCACTGCCCAGAGACGAGGCCACAAGCTTGGCTAAACGTCGGTTTAAGGTATGAGTGCCTTAAAGAACACAAACTGGTATCCTTCCCACTGGCTATCCGGTTTTCCACAGCACTCTGTAGAAAATTCGACCAGGAGGGGACGGTTTCCAGGCGGCTTGTGAGTTGGTTGGTTCCACCAAATTCGAGTGAAGAAGTTAACCTTGAAGGGCTTCTCTGTCAATGGAGTTTCGGGCAATTCGGACCTGCAGCAGGGCTTCACCGGTCGTCCAGGAGTTGCAGCAGTTCTCTTCCTTCAGCTCGTCTTCGGTTCTTTCGTTCCAGTGGTCGACTCTGCTTTCCAAGTCCCAGAGACCTGCTTTTAAACAGTTTTCCCCCATTCATTCCAGCCTGGCTGTCACTCACACAGCAGGGTGGCTGTCGTTGCCGGACAGCCAGCCAGCCAATCACGCCAGAGTGCATTCAGGTCTCCTAGGAGACTAAGCACACGGAGTTTCGGGCACCTCCCTCACATCCTGTCCACCCCAGACACTGAGGCGCAAGAGGAGGGCTTCAGCACTGAAACCCGCCAAAGGACAATGAACAAAGGGACCAAACCTGGTTAAACACAAGAAGGACCTTTCCTAAAAGAAACGGCGAAAAAAGTCGACCGGAGTCTGTTTTTACAGATACTTCTTGGGCGCCATCTTGAAAAACATGACTGACCTGATTTTTTGCTACCATTGTTCGCGGTCTGGTAAAATCATGGTAGTTTGATCTAAACCACTGCCACCAGCCATGGTAGGAAAGGGTAACATTTCACTGTTACATGAGTGTTTTGACTCAGGGGATGCTAGGCAACCCCTCCAGTACTCTATAGGAAGATAGTGTGTGCTGGATCAGTAAATATAAAGAGACTAGTAAAGTCAATTTAACTTTACATGCTCTGGAGACAATAGTCAGTCCCAGAGAAAGTGTTTAAACCTTGGGGAGTCTGAAAGACACCCCTTTGCCACTACACTGAAGGGGTTGTGTGACACAAAGAAAAAGATGATGCCTATGGAGTTGTTTTAAAACACCATAACCAAAGAACACAAAAGTAAAACACACATCAAAATACATGGAAGAGTGGGAAAAAAAGGCTCACACTCTTCCCAGGTAGAAAAATCAAATCCTAGAAATCCAGCAAAGTTGCTGGGGGTCTCAAAAGGTAAGGGAAATTAGCACATTTTGAGAATTCTCCCTAAACACAGAGGAGGAACAAAGCCTCATGGACAAGGAAGTAGGAGAGTTTCTAAAGAAAATGGCGATAAGGCCAGCGGAGCAGGTGGCGCAACGCTTCCTAAGCAATGTCTTACTGGTGAAACAGAAGCAAAAGGTCAGGCCGGTGATAATCTCACACAATTTAACGCCTTTCTCGTGTACCGACACTGCAAGATGGAGGAAATCCATCTCTTCAGGGACATTTTGCAGAAACGGCACTGGCTAACCTGCATAGATTTGAGGGATGCCTATCTAGCAGTACCCATTCCTGAGATGCACCAGCAATTTTTAGAATTCCTCTGGTGATGGCAAAGGTGAGAGTTTATGTGTCTCCCTTTTCGGACTAACTTCAGCACATTGGTGCTTCACAAAGCTACTCAGGAGTCAGACTGATTTTATACATCGAGGATATTTGTCTCATGGCACAGGATCCGATGCGGCTACCAGAGCAAATGGTCCCAATGACGAGTCTCCTAGAGAAACTGGGGTTTCTCATCAATTGGGAGAAATCCGAGACCAGGCCACAGCAGAGAATGGAGTTCCTGCGGTTTATCACAGACTCAAAGCTGGGGCACTGTCTCTGTCCCTGTAGAAAATGAACAACCCTTTGAAACATCACAGTATTGACTTTCCATTAAAGACTAAACTTTACTTGACAGTCTTATGTTTGCTCAATCACCTCTTCTGTTTAAAAGTTCTTTTAACTAACTGATCAATTTCCCATCAATCATATGTCATAACAAGTTGCATTTGTCAGTAATTTTACAGTCACTTATCTAAGAAGGAATCTGCTGAACCTCCAAGGGAACCTGACAGCAGGTGCGGACACTAAACAGGCAGACAACACACGGTGGATCCCTGCTGGAGTTGGAGGCGGTTCATTACAGGTTTTGTTCTTCGCTATACCCTGTTCGAGATGGAGTCATTCATTAGGAAGCTACAGCGAGACAGTGAAAGAAAGAGGAATTGGGCATGAGGAATTGTGAGGTGATAGGACCATAACTCTGTGATTCATGGACTAGGACAAGTGTCATGTCTGAGGGCAATAGAGTTTCAAACTGCAAAGACTACATTGACACATAAAATGTGTTTTTCTTTGATTTTTGTTTAATGTTTTTTTTCTTTTTAAGATTGCTGCTTGAGTTTTAATAAAGAAGAGTATGCATAATACGAGCCTCTGTGTCTTTAATAGAATCATGACTTTCCTGAAAGAAAGTATTGACAATCTGGACTCTACCACAGTACCAACTGCCTCAATGGAGTTTACCATCAGACAGCATTTCAGGCTAGTCCCTTTTTTCTGGCAATGTATTCCATATCGTGTCATGGAGTGCCCCCTACATTATTATAATTTTTTTTTTTATTTGTATTGGATAATAAAATCATCCTTTCAAATTTTTACATCATCGTAATTTCATTACTATACACATTTATGACATCATACATGTCAAAATTCATACTATTCAAAACATAATTCATACTATTCATAATTCATACAAGTATAAGTCATAATTCATAATTCATGCAAGGAAAACACCAAATAAAATTTCAACAGCACAAAGCAATCCCCCTCTAAAATCAAGGATCAATCAAAATGATATTATATCCGGAAAAATGGTCAATAAAAAATGAATGATTGCAATACGAACCGTTAGCTTTCCATTATTAAATAAAAGGTGCCACACTGCCTCTGGTTCCATGTTACTACATGAACTTACAAATTATTTACTAAGTGTCTACTCCTCAGCTCTAGGTTAGGGCACTTAGTTAAAACATGTTCTAAATTTTCCTTGCTGAATTTGTTACTACAGAAGCGACAATATTCCAAATCTCTGGAAATCATCCTTCTTCTCACCAGGATTTCACGTGTTGGCCACAGATTCAGCGTGAACCTTTGGTATAGGTTACGCATTTGAGGGTTAGGGAATTTGGAGAGATAGTCTGCCATACTTTGAAAATGCTTATGTACAAATGGATTGGACTTAAAGTCAATATATCGAAAACATAATTCTAAACATATATCGAAAACTATAATTCCGATTTACAATCCAATCATTTTGATATATTTTGGCTTTTGCTCGATCAGGATTCTCAAGCAATAAATCCAATGTTATTGATGCATCAGCCAACGCGTGCAATACATATTCACACCATTCTTTGGTAAAAACCTGATCACGAGCAAGCAGATGTTTTGCCATAATTCCCAAAAGATTCAAGGTTTTTAGACCTAAAATGCTCTTTCTCAGTGTGGCAGCCATTTTCCACTTCACTTGTACTTCGAGGGATAATAAGCCCAATTCATGCCTAATCAATGGCAGCGGGACGGATTTTGGTAACATCAGTAGCTCTTTCCAAAACCGTGATTCACATTTTTGCCAGCTTATGCTTGCCACAATTAGACACCCAGTTCCATATAACGTAGGGATTATCTTTTGTTGGTAAAAAGTCATTATATGACTTATAGTAAATTTCCCAAATTTCCCTTTTAACATTTTCGCTTGTTGCATTAGCGTCTGAAGTTTATTATATCTCTCAAGTTCATTAATTTTATTTGACACTGGGACTGCAAAAATTAGACCCAAGTATCGATACTGCTCTACCTTAGAAAGACTTCTGTTTTGTAGCTGCCACTTGCAATTTTTGACTTTAGTCTTAGGATGTGGACGACAAACCATAATCTGTGTTTTAGGTAAATTAATGATTAGATTGTTTTTCATCACAAAGTCATTCAACTTATCAAACAACCGCTGCAACCCTGCTGGAGTTTGGGATAAGAGAATAAGATCATCCGCATACAATAAGGGCGAGATTTTTTCTGTCCCTAATTTTGGTTGGTCACATTTCAGAGATCTTATCTCCGTGCCTAATTCTAACAAGAAAAAGTTAAAGACTGATGAGGCCAATATACAACCTTGTTTTACCCCCGGAATGTTTTCAATTTGTCAGACAGTTTTCCATCCAAGGTTAATCTTACTTGTACTGTGGTGTTATTGTGAAAGCGCATAATCAGCAACCGTAAAGACTGAGGGGAATTGTGTTGTACTAGTTTTTGATACAAGATGTTCCTATCAATCGAATCAAAAGCAGATTGAAAGTCTATGTACGCTATATACAGCACTTGGTTCTTTTTAGCATATTTATTTTTTAGCATATTTAGTGCCATAAGATTTGGGATTGTACCCGACCCAGCTGCAAAGCCCGTTTGAAAGGGGTCATGTAGCTCATTCTTCAATGTCCATTCTCTGAAGTCTCTCAACACCAATCTTGTAAAAATCTTGCCAGGCGCATCAAGTAACGCAATGGGTCTATAACTTGACGGGCTCGAGCGGTCACCTTTTTTATATATAGGGACCAACAAAGTATGCGTCCAGGAGGCAGGCAAGGATTGATTCATATTGATTAACTTGAATATTTCAAAGAGTATCCTGGCCCATAGCTCAGGATGCTTTTTGAAGGTCCTATTTGATAACCCATCAGGTCCACAGGCACCTGAGTTACTGATTTTATTTAAGACGAATTTAATATCTTCCAGATCATACTTTTGGAAAAAAGGACCCAGATCCTGCGGAATAGACATTATCGAGTTGGAAGGGGCTGCATAATACTCCAATATATGGGCACACCACACCTGCTCGGTAACATTATTTGCTTGCATGATGTTTTGTGAGTAATGCGTTGACTTACTCAATAAGGCCCAGATTTGTGCTAGGGTTTTCGACTGTATTTTCGCCAGCATATTTTCACCATCCTGCTGCAGTCTAAGTCCTCTAGTAGCTCTGAGCCAATTTGTATATGTTGTTTTAATATGGGTCAACGCAAGTCCTCTTTCCTTCAAGGTCAAACAATTAACTGCCCTTATTTGACGCCGATACTCAGCCTTCCTTGCTCTGGTGGCAGCATCATACACATGTATCTGGGGACGATCTAGGTGATCCCTACACCCTCCTTTGCCTCTTCCGTCGGCTTGAAGGTATTGTAACATGTCAGCATAACACGACTGCAAATTATTCCCTCCTGTACACATTTGACTTTCAAGTTGATCTTTGAGCCATTTTAACGATCTTTCCGACCATCATAGCCTATTACCATTATTATTTACAACAAGATTTACTCTCATTAGATTTTTTTGTCCGGTCGTTGGTTCGCCACTGACTGTCCATTGCATCACAAGTTGGTTGTGATCACTCTGTGTATTTTCCACAATGCAAAACTTATTGATCCCCTCAAACATATTCATATTCACATAAATAAAGTCAATTATGGAAACACTACCACCACGATGCCAAGTTGGATGAGGGGGAATATCGGAAGGAAAAGCACCATTCAACAGTATCAAATTATTTGATGAGACAATTCAGCCCATTTATTCAGTCTTGGATTATACTTTAAGGGCTGGTCATTGGTGCAATCCAAATTAAAATCTCCAGCAATTATAATTCGTGAAATTGATGAGTCCATTGCAATAAGACTACAAATGATTTGATAAAGGACCCGTCCGATATTCCCACTGGATTCCAGTAGACATTTATCAGGCCATACGATTCATTGTTGACTTTTACTTTAACCAGTTGGAGAAATTCATTTGGCGTTTCCCATGCCTACGCGCAGATCCCCCCTTTAGATTTAATGGCTATGAGTAGGCCAGACGTCGGTCTTCCGTGCAAAGCCTGTGATGCAGGATTTAAAAAAAGATCAAAGCCATCCCACACAGGTACCGACATTAGCCATGTTTCCTGTAACATAATTATGCCGAATTGCACTAGATCATTGTTGTCATTATTTAACAGATGGACAAAGCCCCTTGTATTCCAACTAATTAATGCCAGATTTTTATTTGCGGCTGATCGTACTAGTTAGGCTCGATCTTTTCTTTGATTACAATTACAATTACACACTTCACCCTGTTTAGTATTTCTTTTCCGTGAGGCAAGGTTAGAACCATTGAGATTGTAATTCAGCAGTACCTCATTTTTGATTTCGACATTTGCAGTTGTTTCAGTGAATACTGTAAATCCCAACAATGTCAAATCAGTTTTAGCAAGCCAGATTGTATTTTGCACCAACCTCGAATTCATCCATATTCTTACACATTGGCGATTCCCTTTGTCCGGGAATTCCTCAGCTCCAAGTCTGTGGAACAAATGTCCTCAAGACTTGGTATATCCGAGAATATGGCTAAAATAGCTCTTCTATTCAGTTCATATTGCACTGCCGGAGAGGCGTTACAAGACAGCGTCAATGAATAATTTGCCAGCGATTTTCTCTTAATGGTTGCGGGTTTAGTCGCCGACCCAACTTTTGTAAACGCTGCCATTGAGGGCATGGAACTTCTTTGTCTGCCACCGGTACTCAAAGCATTTTGTATAATGTTTAAAAATTCTGGTGTAACCTGTGAGATCAAGGAATTCTGAGGTATTACAGGACTTATGTACTCTTTGGCCTTTTGGCAGATTTCTGTATTTACCATATGGTTCTCTCCCAGTCCCAAAGGCGAATTATTTAACTCTATTGTTGTAGGTATGTTTATGGGTGGGACAAAATTTGTTTCCACCCTTTGTTCTTTAAAACTAACACTTTTAATCTTTTTACATGAGGGCATAGGCTCCGGCTTAACCATGTTAAACACCAAATTGCTACTCATGTAGGCATCTACCGCCTTTCTTATCTCCTGGCGATGGAAATCTCTTATATTGAGGCCCGGCACAGTGGTTCTCACTTCCCCAGAATTAGAGGATTTCTCAACTGGAGCTTTATCCCTCTTGGACCCAGTCCGGAGATTCTGATCTGTTACCTCATCAACCAGAGCATCAAGGGGGGCATGTGCTAGTACTGGTTGCAATTAACCACTTCCCGTTCGATCAACCTTTGAGTAAGTACGCATGTGATATTTTTTTGCAATAGCTTGAGCAGTTGTGATTGTATTGTTAGTTGGAATGCTTAACTTTTTGATAAATGTTCGTATTTTAGCCCCCTTCTTATTTGCTGGCATTGGTTGATTCTTTGGTAGCTTTTTACTCATATGGTTACTCTGCTTTGTACCACTTTTTGCCTGTTTGGTGAAGACTGTATAGGCAACTTTGTCTTCCTTCATCACAGTGTCACTAGCGAATCGCCTCCCTACAACTTCATTCTCTGTACACTTACCCTCCTGCGTAGCTATTTTGTCAGGCACATTACATTTCAACACCTCACCTATAATACAATCCATTTATGGGATAAGTTTGTATCCCGCCCCAACACCCATGTTCCCTGCTATTGAACATGTAGTTAGATCAGGGCGCGTTATACTTGGATTATCACTTTTCAATTTCAATTTGTGCATAGCTTTCTTTTGCCATAAAAGCAAATGCTCAATTTGAAGGGCTTGCTTACGGACCTGTTCAGCCTAGGTATCATATAATTTAAACAGCACAGCAAATGAAAATTGAGTAGCTTTTAGCACAATTTCCATGAGTACAACACTATTTGGGACCTGGTTGCCTATTTCTATTTTCTGCAATGGTTCCACATCATTGGGTACTGTTGGTTCCTGCCCTACCTCCCCACAGCTTGGTGCCTCCTCATCTACACACACATATGGAGTAACACATTTCCTCGGAGTTGGAGCACAATATGACATATTTACACTCGAATAACCAGAACCAATAGTAGAAAACATATCAGGTGTTTTCGATAAATTATCTGTGAGCAATTGTGCAGAAAACCCAGAATTAAGCAAGTTCTAATCAATTATGGCATCATCTTTTTCACCACCATCCACTACCACTTTAGAGGCATTATCAACGGCTGTACATTGCACCGAATTCAGCAAACTAGTGTCCGTTATTGAAATATTCAGATTTGCCATTATGGTCCTCGGGACTGTGCCCAATGTGATGTTTTTTTTACTTACATTTGTTTCCTGCTGTTGTGGTTTACCATGATTACCATTTCTCCTAGACAAGGCATCAATCACATTTACATTGGAGTCATTAATAGTAATTGGCTGAGTACCTACACCCGCCCCCCCCGGCCAAGGGCGGTTGGATCCTTGGCGGTAATGGATCTTTGCAGAATTTTCTAATATCCGTCCCATGACTTAAGACGGTTTTCACCTTATTTGCCTTTCGCAAAACCTTTGGCGTGGATGTATTACTTAAATGACAGTTTATGACATTATTACTCGTCTGACTTGCCACACACGGTGCGCTAAGCGGACATATGCCCTTTGGCATGCCTGCCGTCAAAGACATGACCATGAAACCACATGCACCCTCACCCGCGCAAGTCAAGAAAAATTAAAGGATGGACGAAATACACCTCTCCCACCTCTCCGCTCCACTCTGCTCCGAGGCAAAGAGGGAACGATGGGCCTGACGGAACTTGCTCGGAGCGTTCCAATCTATTACAGAAATCCCAAATCAATAATCACATAGGCTTGGGGATAGGCACCTCGCACCGAGAACCGCAAACAGCCAACAGTACTTAGCTTGTACTTTGTGGTGCGCGGCGCGGGTGCGCCAAGGTGCCGGTATTTATTGGAGGAGGCGGATCGTTGCACAAAACCAAGGGCGGGGCCAACCTCCCAAACACACACCCTAGGAAATAAATAAATAAATAAATAAATAAATAAGGGGTTTTAGATATATGACTTCAAAAAAATAAGAAAATTAATTCTCAGTTTTAACCCATCCTAAGGCTATACAGATTTCAATGGGCTCCAAGTATGGATATGATTGCGGGCACACAGTTTTCAAATGGGCTCCTAATATAAATGGCAATGCGGCCACACAGTTTTCAATGGACTCCACTATGAGCCCTACGTGCAAGTACAAAAGTCACCTCCTACTTCCTGAATGGAGTGTCTCCAGCAAAGATGTCCTCCAGGGCTGAAATAAACAGCACGCCACGAGTGCCGATCCGGATTCAATACATCTGAAATGCGTAGGCAATCAGAAACGTTAGTCCAGGATAGTGTCACGAACAGCCAACAGTACTTAGCTTGTACTTTGCGGTGCCTGTCAACAGAGCTGCCAAGTGTCCCTAAAATCGTGGGAGTCTCCAGCAAAAGGAGGCGGACACCTGCACTCTCGTATTTGAGCAGGATTTTCTTTCTACATCTGCAAAGATCTTCAGCTGTGCCTCAGACAGTCCCTTTGTTTGTGGCAACACTGAGTTGAAGTAAGTAACACACTGCTGAACACAGCACTCAACAGCACATGCTGGTCTGACTGGGGCTAAGCTGTGTCCTGTACACCTCGACTGCTGAATTTCCAGCTGATCTCAGTGGCAACTTTGGATAAAGAGGGATAAATGGTATAGATAAGATGATCATGTGTGTAAATTCAGCACAGGTGGTGTGCGAGAGGCTACACAGCCCATGTGATGGTCTGACATGCATATTCTGGCACACAAACATGACTGTAGTGTCTGACAGGACATATTCTTGCTTTGCTTCTAAATATGATTAGAAACCACATCCTGCAGTCTCATATGAAGCACAGTTTAGGGTTTCTAAGCCAGTACTTTCGTTTTTTAATGTTACATAAGTAAAGGAGAGGACCTTGCAATTCGCTTATTGATTTCATGTGCAAGTTCATCACTACCAGGTCGGTGCTGCGGGCCCCGGTCAATGTCAAGAGATAGGCTTCATGGAGGGACTACTTCACCTTAATGTCTACTTTCCTTAAGCCTCAGCCTGAGGAAAATCCAGACACTTCCCAACAGACTGGTCCCTCTGAATGTCGCTGTGGCTCATATGTCTCACACTCTACACGACCTCTATTGTCCTTCAAAGGCATGCATGAAATAGACAACTGCCCTCAGGGCCACAGCTTTATGGAAGAAATGGCAGCAATTATATGGCTTTTCCCCTAGTCCATGTTGGCAAGAGAGTAACAATATTCTTATACTGCAGGCCCATGTGAAATATAGCTTTCTCTTAAAATCTATGTATCATATGTTTGTCCTTCTGTAGGTCATAGATGTGTGTGATGTGTTGCATTTTGATAAGTTGTTCATTTTGTGAGGCCCATTGCTTCCAAGTCACATTTTACATGTTACTATGTGGGATCTCAGCAGTGGGACAAAGAATAGAAGAAAAGCATGACAGGGTTTAGTTAAAAACAATATTTCCAGAGACACATGGGCTAGATGGAGCCTGGGGTCCCTGGTATATTAAACAGGCCAGGCATTTCAGGAGCCACATAAGGAAAGAAGGAAGGCCCTTTACCCTGGAATAGGGGGTGCAGAGAGTGGGGGCTCCCAAAGCATTGATACGAACAGAAATGCGACATTCACAAATAGAGTGTGAGGTGTTCCTTGGTCTGTTGTGGTGTCGTCATGTCCACCTTTACATTTTTCATCATCCTAACATGATCGTGATGGACCCAAAACCCCTACTGCCAATTTTCCAAGGGTCATTTCTTCGCACACCACTCCCATTAGAGCACTTGATTGCAACTGTCAGATTACATGGTAACTGTCCATTTCGATGCAGTGGCTGGCAACCCCATGGACTACCTGCTGGGTTATCCAGGTCTTCGGGCGTCGACATCGGAGGCAGTGGAAGTTGAGGCAAAAGCTCTGGTTAGCATGGTCAGATCGATGACTCCTCTAAAATATTTATCACTTTGATTGTCCTGCTGCTTTTTCAATTCGTTTTCAGGTGTGTGCCCATCTTGATTGTCCTGCTCCTGTTTACATTTGTTTTTAGCTGTGTGCATAACCTGCTTTTCATGAGAATGTGTTAACAAATCCACCCCTCTGTACTCTGTCTAGTCTGCTACCGGTTCCCTCACCCTTCCTCAGTCCCATTGTCCCTCTGTGCTGTTATTCCCCTCAGCCATACACCCACTACGTCCCCTTCCTCTGCGTGTTCACTGTTTTTCTGTGCATATTACCTCCCCCAGCTCCCATTGTTTTTCTCCCAGTCTTGTTCCCTGCCTCCCCCCCTCTACCTTCTGCTCTCGCTGGGCCTCTGTGGCCTCAGCCTGGTTAAGTGTACCTCACTCTCTGCAGTTTGCTACGGCGCTATCTATCTCTCCTATCTTCTCAAACTGCTTCTCTATCTCTTATCCTTCACCCCTTACTAAGTCTGTCAGGAAGAACCTCAAGAAAGACATACTGAGCTCTAACCCAGGCCTTCCAATTACAGGCACCTATGTCATTTCCTCTGCCAGAGAGACTCTCATAGACATACTCTGTTGTTCCCTCACCCGTCCTATGGACTCTCCATATGATTGCTCTTCTCTCTCCTTTCTCTTCTTTGCCCATCAATGGTGGCACCCGCTGCAAGGTCATTCTTGCCCTCTCCACCTCCAGGGACATCATCATGTCTACTGCAATGGTACCATCATGGTCCAGGGTCCTCAAACCAATCTTCTACTCTTTCATAGGCTCCTCCCTCGCCTTATCAACCTCCCTCCACCTTTTGCACCAGCTCCTTTAGCTGCCCTGGCTCCCATGCCAGCTGTGCCCACCTTGGCTCCCTTGCCACCTCCTAACCACCATTCTACCCTCGCCATGGCTTTCTTGCCACCACCCCACACATTGACAATCCCATCTGCCTTCTCCTCTTGGGTGAACCAGTCACCCACTAACACTGTATCTGGGGCTCCCTTGCCCCCTGTGGTGCCTCCCGCACCGGCTCCCTCCTCACCCATTATGGTCCCGTCTCCCTTACCGGCCTTGGCTCCTCTGCCCCCTTCTACCTCTGTCCCTCAGGTACTATCGTTACTTAGGAGGGCCCACTGTCCCCTGCTCCCCCCATAAGTCTTTCACTGATTGCAAGCTGCTCCACATTGCCATGGTAAGCACTCGCTCAGCTGTCAAACACTCCTCTGACATCTGCAACCTCCTTGAACTCCTGGATTGTGATGTTCTTGCCATCACTGAAACCTGGTTCAAGGATTGCTCTGTCACAAGCTTTGACACACTTCTCCCAGAAGGCTACACAATACTCTCTCTTCCTAGACCAAACAGACCAGGTGGGGGAGTAGCATTGATCTTCCCTGAGTGTATCCCTGTGTCTGTCATTCCCACTCAGGCCTACTCATCCTTTGAGTGCCTGTTCTGCAGGCTGTCCCTCTCTCCAAGCTCTTCACTGCTGCTGTCCACCTTCTATCAGCCACCTGGTCAGCCCTCCCTCTTCCTTTCGTAATGGGCTGACCTGGCCTCCTCTCTCCTTTCCTCCTCTTCTCATCTCCTCCTACTGGGTGATCCCAACATCCATCTCGACTCACCTGATTCCTTAAGACCTTTATGCAACCTTTGCGACTCTCCCTTTCTTTCCATCTTACCGTCTGGCCCAACGCACAGCGCTGGCCACACCCTGGATGCTCTCTTCTCAACTGACATTCCGCTATCTATCCCTCTCACTACTTCTCTCTCCTGGACTGATCATTTTCTCCTCTCTTCTCACTTGAAGCTCTCTTCTCCCATTGCATAGGTAAGCCCGGCACTGCCTCCCGTCTACAAGGTCATCTGACCCATGAAAAGAGTCTCAGTAGCTGCCTGTCCTTCCACAAACATGACTGATGCCAATACATAGATGGCACATAGTATAGCCATGCCAGAATTGTCAACTTGCCTCAGATGGAAGTTGAATACTCCTGACCATGAGCCATGTACAATGCATGTCAGATGACATTTCATGGAATTCACTATTAGAAAACACACATGTGTCACAGGGTGCAACAGCGCTAGGGTGTTGTAATACAGTGAGGGCAGGCATACGGATTCAGTAATGCTAGGTCACATTGACTTCACGCAAGTGAATAGGCATATTGAAGGGGGCAACAGGGTTTAGAAGTGTGTGGGTGCAGTGCAGTAAATGGGTATGAATAAAAACAACTATGAATAAAAGCACAGATCCAGTAATGCAATGTTGTGGCCTGATGGCAGTGTAAGGGTAAGTGCCGTCATAATGTGTAAAGTGTTGGTAGTGGGTTGTAGGGATACAGTAAACCCCACCCCCAAGGGCGGGGGTGGCTGGGAGGCAGTGCATGGGTTAAAATGGTTGCTCAGAGTACCGTGTCGTAGCAGACAGTGTGGGCAGGTGGCAAGTGCATTCTCTCAGTCACCTGGGACTACAACAGGGGAGAGGAGGACAGAAAGCACAACACATGAGGAAGCATCAGAAGTGCCTGCAGACCCGGAGAAGCTACACCTCCAGTTACATAGAGGCAGGGAGGCTGTACCAGAGGGAGGCCCCAGCTCAACACAGATGTGAACCACAAACTAATTTCCATGCGGAGCAACTGACCCTGAGGGAGTAAGAAAGGGATGATCAAAGACCATGAGAAGGAAGTAAATACTGGAGGTGGAGTTGAAGGAATTGCTGGCCCAGGACCCATAGGGACTTGCTAAGAATGCACAGGGTTCAGGAATGAACAGTCATAGCCACTGTGAGCCTGTGCCATCATCACAGTCCTAGGGAGATACCTTGCACCAAGCCTAAAGGACTTTTCACACAGTCCAGGACTGCCAGAGTTGCAGAGGGAAGAGTGTAGAATCATAGAAATCCTGGTAAAGCCTGTCGCAGTAGTCCATCATAGGAATTACCATTCCTCTGGAGACAGTGAGCTGCTGGGGGATGGAGAGGAAAGGAAGAATGCCTGTGAGGATGAGCAACTTGCAGGGTGACCTCACAGAGACGTCAGTCATGTGATGATAGAAGGCGACTGTTGAGTGGAAGATCATCACAGGCTATCCGCGACCACAGGTTGGAGCAAGAATAGGGCCAAGAAAGGCTGGACAGAGAGTGTCATGGAAGGAGGGAGCAGGTGTGGTGATGAGGATTGCCTCTGTGTGCAGCATATGGTTTGTATGCAGTCTGCATGATAACAAGCACGTATCAGTCCAACATCACATGGGTCACACATGGCAGTCATTACAATGTAGCCTGAACTGGCAGACATAACACATCACCCAAGCAACATACACATGGCCTGTACACACACGCATCACCACTCACCGGACATTCCCTCATACATTGGCAGGTCTCCCACGCCTTGGATCTGCTCCACTCCAATGAAATCACTAGTGATCTCCTCATGTCCAGTGAGTTCATCGTCCTCTGGTGGTGACCCACTGTCAGTCACCAGAGTAGAGGCAAACTTTGAAGCCAGCTTGTCTTTTGCTCGGTGTTGGAAGTCATTCCAATGCTTCACAACATCACCAGCTGTGCGCCTCTCATAGCCCAAGACGCTAATACAGTCAGCGAGGCACTGCCAGGGGGTCATACGCTGAGCAGGTGTATGTGTGCTCCCTGCCTGCACCAGCATGTCACGGCCATGTTCCAACATGTAGTCCACGAGTATCTTCAGTTCCTCATCACAGAAACTCCTCATTCTCGATGTGTGGGACTCCTGTGCTGTGTCTGGGGTCTTAGCCTGTACTGCTGGAGCATGCTTCTGCTTCTTGTGAGGTGGTGCCGACCCTGAGTGGCATGTACTGCTCTGGTCAGTAGGGGCTGGAGTACAGGTGGACTGGCCTATGGAATCAGCTACCAATGTAACTGCAGAAGGTCAGCTTGCAGGTATCAGTAGCTGGGTGCTGTTGCCAGGACTCACGCCACACGTGCTTGGCCTTAGTGACAAGGGACTTGGCCCCTGAGTCACACTGGGCCAGGACCAATCCTGGCTGGGTGACCCTGAGACAGGGTGCCGGTTGCTACAGCTGCCCTTGCAGCTTCAAGACCCTGGCCGGTGTGAACAGCAGATGACACCGCTGCTCCAGATCCCCGGGTGCCAGTGCCTGGAACTTGCACCGCACGTGTCTTGGCCTTCGGGACATGGAAATCGGCCATTGAGTCACCCTGTCCCTGTGCCGGGACCACTACCGTCCGGGCTGGCTGACCCTGAGCCTGGGTAGTGATAGCAGCAGCTGCCCCTGCAGCTTCCACACTCTGGACAGCAGATGGCACTGCTTGTCCAGGACCACGGGTGCTGGGTATGTCAGCAGCTGCTGCATCTCCCTGGCCCGGTTGGGTGTGGGGCATAGTTCTCCCTGCATGGTCCTGCACACCTTGCCCACGTGGACCACCTTGGCCACCTTGGCCACCCTGGCCACGTCACCCACCTTGGCCACCTCTGGCAAGTCGCCACATTTGCCTCCCTTCCCACTTGTTGCCCTCCCAGTCATGGCACTGATGGACTAGCGCAATGGGAGGTGCAGCCAACAAATGACCTGGGAAATTGGAGTGAGGGGCCAGGGTATGTGATGGAAAACGTACCACTATGCTCCAGAAAAGCTCTATGTGACCCCTGGTGAAAAAATAACAGGTTGCGCAATGCTCAGGCACCCGAAAAACAAAAATCAACGTGTACGTGACCCCTCGGTAGCCCACCTTGAGTAAAAAACAGCCTGCAGTACACTGTGTCACCCAGCAACACAAAAAATGTGTACGCGAGGAACACATAGGCTACTATGACCTCGAAAATGGTGTACGCGTCCCACAGGGACAACCACAGTGGGAAAAATGTGTGCACGACTCACTGTCTGTCTCGTAGAATGAAAAAAATCACACGTGTGTCTGTGCGTAGGCAACTCCTGCGCCAAAACAAGAAGTATGCACTGCCACAGTAGTGAACTATTTGCGTGTGAACCCACAAAAATATGAAGTTTACGCATCCGCCCCACGAAAAGCATATACAGTGCGCTGATGTCCTACCCAGACCTTTAACCCGATACTGAATGACAACGCTCAACGTCCAGCGCATGTCACGTAACTTACGAGCTTAGGGCCTTTCCTCTGATTACACACTAACGTGCTGTTTACGCATGTGCGGAGTCACTCTGTTTCCGGCTGGCCACGCAAAAGAATATGGAAAACCCACGCTCCTGCCTACAAGGCCATTTACCTGCCTCCAACTGCCCAAGCTGCCTCCTACGAGACATCTGCTGATGCCAGCCCACTCTGTGTGCCTGCTGCCCACATGCCCTGCATTTTGGTGCCTGCTCATCAGCCATTGCCAGTGATCCTGTCATTGTGACCACCTCTGCTGATCCTGAAGACTCCTGACTGCCATTCCATCGCTCCACAGCCCAGCCCCAGGACCACCTTGCCCACCCACACCTGCCTCAGGGGTTGCCTTGTCTGACACCACACCATCTGAGGCAAGTGGCAACCCCCTGGCAGAGAGCCAGAGGGCTGTCAGCTTCTCACCCAGGGAAGTTGGCATCCTGGTAGAGCAAGTCCTGGGGCATCATGATGCCCTCTTCCACGGCCCATCACAAGTTGGCAATGAAGGACGGAAGAAGATCTAGGGGGACATAGTGGGTGCCATCAATGTAGAGGGGCTGGCACCCCGCCACTACCATCATGTCCACAAGTGCTGGGAAGACTTCAAGTCCAGGACCCACAACAAGGCCCGGTGCCTCATTAAGGCTGATGATGATCGAGTGAGGTGCCGGGGCCGGTTGACCACCGACGAGATGTGGGTCCTGGGGCCTACCCAGTGCTGTACCCCCAGGTCTTGGAGTTGGTGCTCCTTCTGGAGTCGAATGGTTCATGTGTTCTTGTCCACCATTGAGCATGTGCATGTTGACATGTGGCTGGAGTGTGCACCTTGGCCTTATGTCTGGCATGCCTCCTGTACAGATGTCTGTGTGCATGTCCCTGACAGTGCTGCATGAGAGTCCATTCAAGCGTGTCCCACATCACTGGTGTCTGTGTTGCGCACCGGCATGTAACGATGCGCACATGTTTGCATACCTGTGTCTGGTCTGGGGCATGTGAGAGGTGTGACGCATAGGTGCTTATGTCATCATCATGGACATGCATGGTGTACATGTGCGTGTGTCTGAGTAGTGAGTGTGTAACTGCCCAACACTCCGCACGTATGTTACTTGAGTTCTTGATTTGTGATTGCCTCACGCTGCCAATTTTCCCTTGAGTGCACTGTGACGTGATAGCTCCATGGCCTGCCTCATGACTGTCAGGTGATGTGTGTGAATGAGATGTGTATGTCCCATGATGTGTGTGAGCTGAATACAGAATTATGATCTTGTGTCAGTGCCTTGTCCATGGATGTGAATGTCTGTTGTGAATGATAGAAATGTTTGTGAATGTGTCTGAATGGCACTTCCCTGTGTGTAGTGGAGGGTTATGATGGTTGTGACCTTTGACAGTACCACTGATGTACATTTGCATTGTGACAAACACACATACACACATATGTTCAGTAGCCTGATGTTTGTGTTCTATGTTTCCCTATCCACAGTGACGATGGAAGAAGAGGGCGGAGAAGGCGCTGTGGAGCACCGCAGCAGAGATGCCTCCACCAGGCACAGACGCAGGGCCCAGTCCTCCTCCCAGGTACCGTCATCTTCCGGGAGCGAGGAGACTGGTGCCGCGTCCATGACAATGGCCTCAGCTGCTGAGGGGAGGCCCAAGAGGGTGAAGTTGGTCGTGTGCACCTCAGCAGTGGGAGGGACAGATGAACCCACACAGGGGCAATCCTATGCAGAAGACAGTGGGGAGTCATCCAGGTTGGTGGTGGTGGAGGAGGAGGAGGAGGCCATATCAGCCCAGCACATGGGGCCCAGCAGGGGTGATGAGGTAGGTGTGAGTGGTGCAGTCCAGGATCAGGGGCCGGAGGCAGTGCAGGTCACCGTGTAGGGGCATGTGACTGATCTTGTCCCTGGAACTGCGACTGCCCCAGTATGCACCTGCGGGCATGCCTCAGGCCGGACCCCTCCGCAGGTGGCGGATGTATCCACGCAAACAGATCCTCCACTACCTGTGGATGAATCAATTTGTTACAGGGTGGAACCGTTGCTAGCCGTTGCTAGCCGGTATTGCGAGGCGTACAGGCACCATTTGTGATGATGTGCAGGCTTCCAATCGGGGGGTTGCACATCATCACGATGAGGTCTATCGCCTCATTAACTGGCTAGCTCAGTTCCTGGTCACAAATCTGGTACATGTGCTGGCCACTGCTGCAAACCCCTCTTCCTTTTCCTCCTCTGTGCGCCAGTCCTCCTCACTGCCGTCTTTCGGCCCAGATACCACCAGGGCCCCCTATGTACCTGTCCCAACCCCGGCGGCCTGTCTGGTGGAGATCACATCCCTGCCACAGTCGGGAGTCGAAGGAGGATCAGCAGAGGTTGTCAATGCAGCTACAGGAGCTATGGCAAGGGAGGAAGTGCAGGCACCAAGAAGGAGGGCACGTGCATGACAGCCCCGGGTTGTATCATCATCCCGGAGGCTGTCCTTGTGGCGCAGGCACCAGGCATTTTGGCAGCAGCAGTCTCAGGAAAGGAGGCAACAGGACTCGGGGCGTTCATCATCAGAGGGGCAGGTATCGGCCATCGGGCAGGAGACAAACGTGGACCTTACGACAAGGATGTCTTCCGTGTTGGAGCGTTTGGACTGCCGAAAAGGGTAAGAGCGGCAGCGGGCACAGGAGAAGCAACTCACCATGGCCAGGGCGGGGAATTCACTGCGTCGGGCAGAGAGGCGGGTGGAGGTCCTCGAGGAGACTCGCAGGGAGTTTGAGAGGAGCATGAAGGAGTCCCTGCAATCCCTCGAGGGCGAAGCCGAGGCCCGCCTACTGGAAGTGGACGCAGTGTTCGATGACGCCCTGGTGGAGACTATGAGAGAGCATGGTGAGGAGATGGACTAGCCTGCTGCCTTTGTATATAGTTCTTTGGGAGTAGGTTTCATTTGTTTTTTTCTTTTTATTTGGAGTTCCTGGACTTTGCTCTGCATCTTGTATATAGTTATTTTTGTATTGTATTTTTAGGATTTTTCTACATGTTTTGGGACCATGGACCCTGGATCGTTGTAAATATTTGGATTTTAATTTGGAATGGTTTTCACATGATATGTGATTTCATTTGCACATACATTAATGGACAAGGACCACATTTTTGACTCTTTCATTTTTTACATCACATTGATTTTGGTTTTCACTTTATTTTGATTTTTCATTTGGTTCATGCATGTTTAATTTGTTGTTTTTACTGTGGGTGACTTAGATACATGTTTTTTTAATATAATTTTTTGACATTGAAATCGAAGTGGTATCTGGTCTCAATGGTTTAGTGCATGTTTCACTCCTCCTTGACGCATTTGCGTGTCCCTGCTGTTCACCAATGTTGTTCATGTGTGTGCACATGCATGCATGTGTGATGTTAAGATTCACATAACATAGGGACTTTGACTAATGGATGGGTGTTGAGGTGCACCAGGGGGATGCAGCGTGTGGTGGCATTTTAGTTTGCATGTGCTGCAAGGTTGTATGTATGTTGGTCCAATGTGTTTTGGGGTGGGGGGCGGGGACATGTGGCAGGGCCTGCCTGCAGGTTGCCGTCACTGGTGGGGGGTGGGGACATGAGGCGGGGCCTGCCTGCAGGTTGCTGTCACTGGTGGGGACATGTGGCGGAGCCTGCCTGCAGGTTGCCGTCTCTGTTGGGGGGTGGGAACATGAGGCGGGGCCTGCCTGTCGGTTGCCGTCACTGGTGGGGGATGGGGACATGAGGCGGGGCCTGCCTGCAGGTTGCCATCACAGGTGGGGGCATGAGGCGGGGCCTGCCTGCAGGGTATGGTCACGGGTGAAGGGGTGCCTGTGTGGTGTGGGCTGCCTGCGGGGTATGTTCATGGGTGATGGTGCTGTCCCATGTGGTGTGGGCTACCTGCGGAGTATGTTCACTAGTGATGGTGTGGGTTCCATGTAGTGTGGACTGCCTGCGGGGTATGGTCATGGGTGATGGTGGGGGTCCCATGTGGTGTGGGCTGTCTGCAGGGTGCGGTGATGGGGGAGCCCATGTGGTGTGGGCTGCCTGCGGTGTATGTTCACAGGTGATGGTGGGGGTCCCATGTGGTGAGGGCTGCCTGCGGGGTATGGTCGTGGGTGATGGTGGGGGTTCCATGTGGTGTGGGCTGCCTGCAGGGTGTGGTCACAGGTGATGGGTTGGCCATGTGGTGTGGGCTGCCTGCAGGGTATGTTCACGGGTGATGGTGGAGATCCCATTTGGTGTAGGCTGCCTGCGGGGTGTGGTCACGGGTGATGGGGGGCCATGTGGTATGGGCTGCCTGCGGGGTATGGTCCACTGCTGGGGTCTGGCTGTCCCGTGAGGAGGCGTCTGCTTCCAGGGGAGTTGTGCATGTATCACAGGGTACACGCAGGCCTTTCCACGTGATTTGGCAGGTGCGAGCGGGGTACGCAATTTCGCTGGGGCGCAGACAGGGTACACGCGGGCCTTCCCATGTGATTTAGCGAGTGGGGTACATGATTTTGCTGGGGTGTGGATGGGGTACGTGCGGGCCTTCCCACACGATTTGGCTGGTGCTAGCGGGGTACGCGATTTTTCTGGGGTGCGGACGGGGTACGCATGGGCCTTTTCACGCGATTTGGCTGGTGCAAGCGGGTTACGCTCTGATTTTTCATGCAATTACAATGGGGGGATGTGTGCTGGGTCACGGATGGTGCGGGGCGTTGCGCTGTATTGGGCATTTCACTGTCTTTTCCCTACGCATGGGGATGTGTTGGGGCGTTGCTGGCGCTACTTGATGTTCATTGCGCCACGGTTACTGATGCCTCAGAAAATCCATGAATACGCGTGCCGTGCAAATGCTGGTTTGTGCCACAGCTGGTGCACGCATGGCACATGCTCCTTCTCGGCGTGCAGCGCTTGTGCTGCTTCTGCGCTGGATTCTATGAATTGGGCCCTAAATCTGAAGATTTAGCAACATTTGTAAATTATGTTTTCATGATCGTGTATATACTCTGATATATAAGTTATACATATTATCAGTAGGATATGGTTGTACTGTATCACAGTTTGTACAGCCAAGTGTGAAACGCATGAATTAATGTACAAACACACACACTTTAATATTGCGAGCATACTGTTTTGGAAAACATGTACACAATACATGATTGACATTTAAAGCATTACACAGTAACAGGTTTTGGATTGAACTGTTTTTTACATTTAGTATTATGCAAGAAAAGCACAAGATGCAAAAACTTTCAGTAAATTGTTTCTATCCTACAAACTTTCAGAATTGTACATGCAGTTTGTTTTAAGATGTAACTTAAAATATGAAAATGAGCAGCTTTGAACCATGTAGGACTTCACATTAGAGGTAGAATTTGAACTTCAATATCGTGAGACATAATGTTGCAGTGGTTAATGGAGCTGTGCACTATAATAGGAGGTCATGAGTTCGAATATTTCTTAGAGCCTTATAATTTTATTTTTTTTAAAAGGGAATAAAATTGGCGTTTCGTATTTTTATTTTTAAAAAAGGAGGATTATAATTTGAAAAACGAAGAGACAGATTTACCGTGACACGTGAAACCTTTTTTTGGGTCATGGCATGTGACACCTGCTAGTGGCACGTGTCACTTGTAGTGGTGACATGCAGTGGCACGTGTCACTGGCATATGACACATGCCATATTCGGTTCCAACCCCTACTGTCAGCGTGGGCTTGGAGCAATAAGCTCCATTTGAGGCGGGCTGGTATTTGTGGGAACCAGTTAAGGATGTGAGGGGGTCCTGGTGCAGGTGGCAGCACGTTCAAGGGGAGGACTTGTCCCCGGGGCCCTTCTGGGGCTCTTAAGCGCACTTGTTCACTGAGGGGTTCCCAGTTCACCTCGGTGCCTTATTTGACTAAGGAGAGAAATGTCACCATAAACGCTTACCACCAGAACCACAACAACTTCTCTCCTTGATTTAGCAGCTGCTTTCTGTCGGGTTTTTTTAATGTGTTATTATTATTTTAATTATGGGAGAGACCGTGCTGAGTGTCCTGACAATTCGCAGATAGTTGGAATCCGTTACGGAGAGAAGGGGCGCCACGGTGGCAGGCCCACGCTTTGGGTTCTGTGGTTCGGGCAACCCGTGGCCTTCCCGAGCAGCGCGCCACATCTGCGTCATGGGGGCAGCGGCCACAGTAGCCGATGGCTGGCGTGTGGCCCGGGCACCGCGCGGATACCTTTTCTAATGCAAATAGCCCGGCGTGCGGTGGGGCCATACACAGCTCTGTGGCAAGCGGCGTGTGCAGTGCACGGGGCTCCGGTTACCCACATTCAAAGCGTCCTGCGCAGCTCAGCCGGGGCCAACCACGTGGCGCCCTATTCCCACTAGCAGAGGCGCCGCACCTCACTGCTGGCGACGCGGACATACACACGGGCGAACCCACACATGTGCAGAGCATGTCAATGAAAGCAAGGACTGGGCAGCCGCAGACAGCGGCCGCTGTAAGAATGCTGCCTTATTAGTATTTTCAGCGAAAGTGTCGCGGTCTTTATTTAAAACCTTATTGCTAAACCTATCCTTAGAGATGGTATCGCTATATATCATGTTAAACCCGTATTATTCAACGTATGATGACGATGATGACAACGATTAAAGAAGTTCACGTCTTTGTTTACGTGGCTGTTTTTCATTTAAAGCGCCCAAATGTCTGACGCATTAGTTCAAAGGTCAATGAAGATTGCCGTTCCCGATATATAATGTAACTCGAAATGGACGCGTTTGCAGCGGTTCACTTCACACCGAAAACCCTTGAAAGTGGCGGCCACGTCAGCATTGCCACTCTGCGAAGCTCCGAGGAGCCGTGGCCACCTGCTTGCCCGCCTGCCCTCGTGGCCTGTTCAAGGGGGAAAGCCACGAGCGAGGAGAGGCAGGAGAGGGGCATTTGGAAGCCACTGTCCGCGCATACGCCGTGTCTGCGCGTATCTCGCTGTGAGGTATGAACGCGGTACACCGCGTTGCAACTGCGCGACCGCCCGGCGAGACGTTTTGGCAGTCAAGGGGGGAGTCCTTCTGAAATGTCTGCCGCAGATGGCAGACGCCTAATTGCGTATTTTTACTGGTCAAAATAATTGTTGAAATGTGAGCAGCGGAAAACAAAACTCTAATTACCACCTTTAAGACAGGTAGAAGCTCTCGGGCAGGTAAGTCGTCAGTCAGCCTGGCCCTCAAACGCCGTAGGTCTTCAGGAAATCAGGCCGGGTTCCTAATTGTTCTTAGGTGCAATCAGAAAAAAGAAACGTCACTGGACATGTGTGATGCATAGAACACGAGCGCTATCATCACATGCGTGCAAGATTAATGTATGTTTTATGAGATTTACTTAGAATCTGTTTTTTGTAACATCCAAAACGTGCAAATACGTGTAGATATTTTTGATGACGTACTTAGGCAAAACAAAGGTGCATTTATATACATGCAGAGCTTCTATGAAAATGGTTTTAAACTGATGGATGCTTATGAACAAACATGTGAATTGCGTTCGTATATCTAGAAGAATTAATATATTTCCCAAGGGATGTATGCCTAATGGTAGCTCGGCGGGTCAATGTCACGGGTGAAAATGTTTATTGTGAGATAGCTCAGCGAGCTAATCAATCGCGTGTCTCGGAGATGTGTGAGCAACCTGCAATCAATGCTCAAGTCCAGCAGGGAGTACTCAGTCCTTCGTCCTTCCGAGGTCCAATTATTCAGCATATTTGAGCCGGGCATGATCACGTGACCATATTAGAAATGTATGCTGTTTTGTTTTTTAAGAGGCGGCACTATGTCCGTTGAAATATGAATCGCAGACATAACACGTTTCTGCTGATGTATGAATTGCATTATTTAGGATGCTGCTGTGCCTGATTTACAAAAACGTTTTACAGTGGCACACCCCCACTGCAAAACGCCTTGCACACCAGGCCCACGTGTTACAAAGGCGCTGTCAGGAGGCGTTATCGGAGTGCGTCCTCACAAGGAATAACGCTAAACACCCTCTTACGAAATGTCAAGAAGGCTCTGGTTTACTTTAAGGTTCCTGCAGACAAATGTCAACAGCAGGACATGTTGCTTCCCTTTCCTGAAACAGTCGTGTTTACTTTCTGAAAGCGCGCGCTACGCGTTCCCTGGTCTTTACTCGACGTATTTGCGGCATTTCATGTTGCCATTTCACGTCATGGAAAACGTCACGTCCCGTTCAGCAGAACCCCTTTGCTTCGGTCATATTTGATATTTATAATATATGTTTAACAAACAGTTTTTGCTATTATACAATGTCTACATAGTACGTCAAACAAATGCAAACGCATACACAAAAACAAGCGTCTGCGAGAAATGTCCTGTGCGTAGTTGATGGTAAATGACATCACGTTACTGATTTCCTCATTAAATCCCACCTGATCCAATATTATGCCGGCGCCCTATGAAACCCCTCATTATTCTATGGCCTTCAATACCAGATCCTGTGTGTTGTTTTTTGTCCTCCTTGTGTCGTGACTTCACAAAATCAACGGAATCGCTCATACACACAGAAATCTACGACCTGCCTGGACACGGCCAATTGGGAATTTTGCTTGACACCGCCCTCGAACTCTTTCCCTTTGGTTATTTGACTGATCTCAATTCTGAGTGCAATAAAGGTGGCCAGGTGGGAGTGGACAGGCTACCCGATGCCTCCATCTTCCCGCCGTTAGGATTTCCCAGGCATGTCACTGGTGAGCTGGGGGGGGGAAGAGAGAAAGGCGCTGGGAAAGCAACTGCAGACCTCTGTGGCACCTATGTGTGAGATGCCAGGGGCAGGGAGAAGGCAGCGCTGGAAGGGGGTCATAAAAAGGTGCCGGCATGGCAAATTACACTTCCGGATTTGGAACTGAAAGGGCTTCCCTGTCCCCACACGCAGGCTCACAGAAAACACAACTCACGCACACACCACAGAGATCATACGCAGGCCCGCTGATACTCTGCTAGAAACCACAGCACATTGCGCATCCGCCGAACTCACCACGCCCAAAGATAGCACAACCAGTCATGCATTAAACATGCACACCACGCATACTCTCACCCATCTCTCCACTGCACACGCTCATACCACGCACTCACCCGTCAGACACATCGCACGCCGCTGACACGCATCGTTCTAAACAGCCCGCGTGTCTCTGACGCCGAGTCGCACACATGCCCACCCAGAATCTGTGTGGACTGAGTGCAGGGCTCGTCGTCTGTTGGGAGTGCAGGTGCTGCTGCAGGAGATGCTGCCGGCGGTGGAAGGCCAGTGTGCGCAGCGTGTTTACAATGAGGGTGGCCTCGGAACATCACTTAAACAATCAATGGCGGCTCGGGTTACACAGCCCGGCTCCCTAAATGAGGCTGATAAGGGCAGGTTAGACACCTGAGATAAACTCCGATGCGGCCCAGATAGCCGCGCCGCGCTGCCTTATCTTCCGCCGGATTTAATTGCCTCGCCGCGGCTATTGTGCAGGAGAAAGGAGCGCGACCAAGAGGACGGGGCTTAGCGGCCTCAGATCCAATGCGGAAAAGTGCGGGGCTGACTAGAGGCAGAGGCGGGGGTGATGGCATCACGGGGGAGGCGTGCGGAGTCGCGCCCGCTTTAATATTTATAATGTTTGCGCGACCGTGTCTCGGAAGGGCGTTTGTCTCTGGAAGAGTCCGCGAATTTCTGGCTCATACCCTGTCAGCTCCGAAGGGATGCATGTAGGAGGCCGCCTGTCCGTATATGCGGGGGATATTCCCTGTTGCCCTCCTGTACAGTTCCATACCTTTTACGACTGCCCACACAATGCCCATGCCTGCCCTCGTGCACGAAGGCGCTAAGCCTGTCGAGAAGGAATACGAGTATTCCTTAGTGACCCCGCAGCCCAGCTCTCTTGACCCGATAGAAGAGGCAAACACATCTGTGACCGAGGGAGCGCGGGAGAGGGCGGTCGTTCATGTTCATAATATATTCACGGCTGTAGGTACACAGCACATAGGTTTTATTTATTTTTTAGTGAAGAAAGCAGTCATTAAACAGTAGTAATGGCGCCATACCCAACACCTTACACACAGAGAAAGTGCTCTTCTTGAGTGCAGGAGTGGGGGAGGCCTTCAATGCGTTCATATATATCTCAGGTCGCATGTATCGGTCCTTAACACTTCGGGGGCTACTACGCACGTTTAAAACAAGAGATACTGGTCTAACTGTAATAAACACAAAGGGGGTTCGTGCATTTTAAACCTAGCTCTTTAGAAAAGAAACCGTGTCAGTTGTTCAAAGGGACACTTAGGCCCCTACCCACCTGCACAGCCGCCAGGGCAGTTAATCCGCCAGCTGTAAACCCGCAACTGCCCCACTGACTGCTTACCCATTCCCGCTGAGGGTATTATGGGATGCCCATGTCTCCCGTGCTGGTTGGGCCTGTTCAGGACAAGTCTCCTCGCAGGTTGGGCGTGCACCTTGTGCTACCTGCATTTATGACTGAGGCAGAGACCACATATGAGCCATTTGCGGAGGGAGGGCTCAATTCAGAGGTCCATGTCAAATTAGAAAAGTGTTGTTCTGTGCAGGGACAAAACACTTTTCATAAAACAGCCACATTCTGTAAAAGAAAAGAAAAGAATGCGGAGTTCTACTGACATCAAAGGTTCACTTCTTGCATGACCCTAATTCATGGCCGGAGAAAGGGCCTTAGTGACTCGCATTAATGCAGTTTGCACACTGCACGGTCATTCTCCTTGCAGAGCCCTAATTTTGCATTTGAAAAAACAAGAGTCGAAATACGGCAACAGTGACTGTGGGGTGTTTTTGACGTACACTGCAAATGTTTTTCTTGAATAAGTTAGCCGTTTCCCGGATAGCAGTACCAATGATCTGATACGCTGAAAGTTCAGCGCCATTTTGGTAACTCGCCAACATGGCAGACTTTTAGAAACGCTCGCAGTGACCCTCGAGCCCGCGCTGCACCCGCAATGATAGAGCTGAGCAGCTGGAAAGCGCAACAGTCCACCTCCAATCTTCTGAATGCTGGTGCCGGGAACTGGAGGCGAGAAGCTCGGCTTTCCACACATATCTCCAACCGAGCCCAGAGCCAGCCCCTGAGTCTGTAGCTAGCAGGTCTCCCCAATCTTGGCATTGCACAG
The DNA here is from genome assembly GCF_040938575.1 of Ambystoma mexicanum. Classification (NCBI taxonomy): domain Eukaryota; kingdom Metazoa; phylum Chordata; class Amphibia; order Caudata; family Ambystomatidae; genus Ambystoma; species Ambystoma mexicanum. The sequence continues at coordinate 498,718,193 of NC_090928.1, read as the reverse complement.
TGATCAGTTGTTTACACGTGTGCCATGTGAGGGGTTACATATTGGCCGTGTGCAGGCAGGGCCAGGAGCCCGGTTATGGCCTTCCACCCGGCCGTGCTCTCACCTCTGTTAATCAGAGTCCTTCAGGTGAGGTCAGTCAGAGTTTAGGAGCAGCCTCCCAGCGCGTCGCCCTCCAAAGCAAACACTGCAAGTTACTGCCTGGAAGAGCCAGGGATTAATGCTGTTTTCCAAACATTTGGGCTGCATTTTGCCAAGGCAAAAGGCCAAGCAACTTGAGATTTTGATCCAAACGATCACCCAGTGTGATTTTTCTTCACAAAGCTGCTTCGGGACATTACACTTTGCATACTTTGTTGGTTTTGCAAATAGTGATGCCACTGATGATGCCATTTGATGATGTCATGTGTTACGTCATGAGCATGCATTGAGCTGGGGGATTGGTTAAAGATGTATACCCAACCTTAACTGGTGAATTTCTATGGTTTTGATGTTTTGCATTGTAACAAGAAGCTTCAGCTAATGGCATTTCAGAGAATTTTTAAGGTGTGTCATAGAGCCGAGGCATTCTGATGGGCGCTGGCCGGGCACCCTTAATTTCGTAACTGTTTGACCATTAATTTGATGCGTTATTCTGATGAATCAACTTCCGAGGCACCAGTGGTCCAGGGATGAAAATCGGTTTCTAAGCCATCAATCGGCCCCACACCTCTAGTATACTAGAAGGGATCTGAAGAGATTGGAAACACAAGTCAATTATAAACCTCCTTGTCCAATTTTGGTAACGTGGACGGAATCGGAGGCTTATCTCTGCAAGGTAGTGGATCGTTGGTTAGTTCCAACACAACGAAAATCCAATTACAATAGTTCAAGGATACTTGTTTTCAAAACAAAAGGGAGCAATGGGTCATAAAATGTCACTATGGGCCTTCGGAGAAGGACCAGGGGAACACAACCACAATGTACCTTGTGTTTGTAGGTGTTCTTGGTGCTCGACAGGGTCCAGTCGGTTTCAGGGCACTTTGCAGCTTCTGCGACAGAGTTCAAGATGGAAGACAGCTCTGGGTTTCAGGCGGCAGGCAGTTCGGCAAGCGAGGCTGGACGGACGTCTGCAGGCTGGCCTATACGGCAGCGCGGGGTCAGGAATCGTCTCGGTGCTTGTTAAGATGGATTTCTGAACTCTGTCCTGGAGGGGCAGAGGTTCAGAAGGCCAGCCTAGTTTCTTGGAACAGGGTAACCTCTGGACAAGCCAGACCAATCAGGGTAGCGATGGCGGCAGTTAAGACTAGGTCTCAAGAGGAGTGAGGGTGACTGAAAGCCCGCAATGAGCACACAAAGCAAGGACGCTTACAAATTACTCCAGACAGGTGTTATATTAAAATATAGACACATTTATTACAAGGCCTTTGTAACATCGACTATAGTAAAGAATCACGGTAAAACTCCAATAAACCAAAATATCACAAGCAATACAATATATATACAAGACCAAGGGGTCTAAAGAGTTAGAAGCACGAAATATGCAGACCACCTAGATGGGGAGGAAAACAGGCAGCTCAAGTAATCGTTAGACCCAGTTTGACATCAGAGGGAGGCCACCTAACTAGAAAGAAGTCTGAGCCCTATGAAGAGTGGAGCCTTGTGCTCAAAAGTACCTACACACGCGGGTGCCAACGAGCAAAGGAGAGTCTCTTCAGGGAGATCAGGCAGTTAAGAGAGGTGAACAAAACGATGATGAACAGTTCCCCCGCTACTCAAACGTTGCCTCCACTGGGGGGCAGAAGCAGAGCGCGAGTGCGGAAAAGGGTTGCTGTTTACGACAGCGGTGGAGAGCCACAGGCTCCTGCGGAAGGGCGACCGGTTAGGGTATTGACTACTCACCGGTCCCCGATGCAGGCAGACCCAGGCTTCTCCGGTTTCGTTCCGGTACTGGCAGGTTCAGATGCGATCAGCAGGATGTGTCGACGCCGTGTAGATTCCGCGACAGCAGGAGTCGGGGTCGAGGGTGTCCCAAAATGCAGCAAACACGCACAGGTTTGTTACCACAGCAGGGCAACTCGCAACCGTAGGTATTCCGGTCCCAAAGCACACGTCTCACTTCAGACCTGGGAATGCCAAGTGTACGAATCGTGTGAGAGTGCCGAGGACACGAGATTAGCAGTAAGCCAGACGGCGGTGACAGAGCAAGGTTCCTGTTTAGGCTGGTCAGTCCACTGGATGGCCTAGGGATGCTTCCGAAGGCTTACATACAGGATTTGGTGAAGATGGCGAGAATAGTTGTTCCCACTATTCTAAAGGGTCGAAGAGCCAGTACAGGCCTTCTCGTTCGATCAGAGGCAGAGGGGTCTCGTAGGACGACAGCAGTGCAGGGTGCCAAACCTTCAGAGGGTCACCAGCGATTCCTCGACTCAGCTTCTTAGTTGCAGGATACTTGGCTCCTTATCCTTTGTTCGTGAGAACTCAGGAGATCGACATGGTAGTGGTGTTTCCAGCCTCCTCTTATCCAGAGTTCCCTTCGTGCCAAAACGGAGAGGACCCAATGGGAGATCTGCTCACAAAACACTCACACCATACGTGGACCTATCACAGACCACGGTGGTCCCAGGCATTCAGGACACTCTAGACTCTCTGGCACCCAGGATGTTTATTGGGAACAGACCTCCCAGCCCACATCCTGGAGGCACACACAAGGCATGCAGAAGCCCGCGAAAGCGTTGTGTTTCGCGGGAAAGTGCGTGACCAAATAAGGACTGCCCTGGGTCGGCTCGACCTGGGGGAAGGTGAAGGGGCAAGACGGTCAGCGGACAGGACAAAAAACCTTGTGGCATGGCCATTTTGGAGGCCAGGCCACCCATTTGGGCCAAACGCGGGAAGCACGGTTAACATGGCAAAAATGGGTTCAAAACAGAAAGAAACGATAGCTGCCACCAGTCCTGTCCGTGACACATTGCACATTTCATGATAAGTCCAGCGAGAGTTTCTAGGGCCATTGGAATGACTAGAGACCCAAGAGCGCGGTAATGTAAGTTACGGTGCACTCTTGTTTCATGTTGCTCAAAAGCTGCAACATGAGGAAAGGACTAAGGGAAACAAAGTCTCCCGGTACTGACTGTCTTAAGGGCTGTCAGTTTCCCCATAAGAATGGAGGGAAAGCCCAGAGGAGTGCGGCGGAAGGCTGCGCTTCTCCGGAAAAGTCTAGATCAGGGTGTAAAACAACAGCAAAAAGTTTGAGGGTTGCCACATGGAAGGAAAATTACCTACAATTATGAAATCTTTCCTAACACTCGCCCCTCCCAGACGGACAGGGGGAACTAATCCACCCCTGGATGAGTTTCTTGTTCAGGTCGGTTAAACATTCTGGACAACCCATCAGCATTGCTATGTTGGACACCGGGCCTATGCTCAATAGTGAAGTCAAAGCCTTGCAGACTTATGGACCACCTAAGCAACTTTGGATTCTCTCCCTTCATGTTCATTAGCCACTTTAAGGGCTTATGGTCAGTTTGCACAGTGAAGTGGGTCCCATAGAGGTAGGGCCTCAGCGTCCGTAGGGCCCGCACAACACGCAACATTCTTTCTCTACTGTGGACCATCTGAGCTCTCTGTCCTTAAGCTGGCGACTAATGAAACCAATAGGGTGTTCCTTACCCTTCTCATCTACTTGCGATAGTACAGCTCCTATCCCAGTGTCAGAGGCATCTGTCTGCACAATAAAATGTCTTTGGTAATCAGGGGCCCTGAGAACAGGGGCCTGGCACAAGGAGTCTTTTAAGCCGTTGAAGGCCTTCTCACACTCGTCGGTCCAAGTTACCTTCTTGGGTTTCTTCGGAGTGGTGAGAGCAGTCAGAGGGTCAGCTATGGTACCATAGTCTGCCAGGAAGTTGCGGTAATACCCCGTGAGTCCTAAGAAAGCTCTCACTTGGGTCTGTGTAGTGGGGGTAGGCAAGTCTTGTACTGCTTATACTTTACTGGATAGAGGCTGTATCCTCCCTCCACCTACTTCATGTCCAAGGTAAACCACAGAGCCTTGTCCAAACTGGCATTTACCAGCCTTTATGGTCAAGTGTGCTTTCTGAAGAGCCTGTAGCACAATTCCGAGGTGTTTCACATGGTCTTCCCAGGGGCGCTGAAAACTTCTATATCATCCAGATATGCAAGACAGAATTCATCCAACCCGTTTAACACATGATTCACAAGCCTCTGAAAAGTGGCAGGTGCATTCTTGAACCCAAACGGCATTACCCTGAACTGGTGAAGACCGTCTGGAGTTGAGAACGCTGTCTTCTCCTTGGCACGTTCTGCTAGGGCTATTTGCCAATAGCCTGCAGTGAGGTCAAACGTGCTGAGATACTTGGAGGCACCCACGGTATCCACCAGCTCATCTGTTCGAGGCAAGGGGTGGGCATCTGTCTTGGTGACAGCATTCAGAGCCCTGTAATCCACGCAGAACCTCAATTCAGAAGTACCTGCCTTTGGAACCAAAACCACAGGGCTGGACCAAGGACTACTAGAGGATTCAATCACCTCAAGAAATAACATTTTGTTGACCTCTGTCTTAATGTAAGACCGTACTTTGTCTGACATTCTGTATCCTCTACTTTTGGTAGGTATGCTGTCTCCTGTGTCTATGTTATGTTTGCACCAAGGTGTCAAACCAGGGGACTGCGAAAACAGGGGGGGAAATTGCCTAAGCAAACTTTTCTCCTCAGCCTGCTGATCAGAAGTCAGGTGAGGGGCCACTCGGACACCCTCAAAGGAGCTATCTGAAGGACCACTTTGGAACAGGTCGGGGAGAAGTTCAGACTCCTCTTCCTCAACATCTGAAGCCAGTAGCAGTGCTGCGATTTCGACTCTTGGGATGAAAGCCATAAGCCTATTTACATGGAACACTTTTGGAGCCTGTCCAGGCCTTCCAAGGTCCACTAAATAGTTGAACTCACCCAGGGGCTCCACCACTGTGTAAGGGCCTGACCATTTATCCTGTAAAGCTCGAGGCCTTATAGGATTCATGATCAGGACTTGCTGACCAGGTATGAAGTTGATGAGGGAAGCTTTCTGGTCATACCAATGTTTCACCAGGGCTTGCCTGCCTTCAACTTGTCACTAGCCAGACCCATCGGGAGTACCATCCGTTTCTGAGCCCTAACACATAGTCTACTATGTTGGTAGTAATAGGGAGAGTGGGCATCTCCCATCCCTCCTTGACTATGGCTAAGGGTCCCCGCACAGGGTGACCAAACAGAAGTTCGAAGGGGATGAAGCCAACACCCTCCTGTGGTACCTCTCGGTAGGCAAACAGTAAGCATGGTAAAAGAAGATCCCATTTTCTTCTTTGGGGTTCTTCCAGAGCCCCAATCATACTCTGTAACATTCTGTTGAACCGTTCCACCAGACCATTGGTCTGGGGGTGGTATGCGGAAGAGAACTTGTAGGTGACCCCACATTCTTTCCACATAGCCTGCATATACTTCAAAATAAAGTTGCTGCCTCGATCAGACACAACTTCTTTAGGGAAGCCAACCCTAGTAAAGATGCCAAGTAACGCTTTTACAACTGACTTGGCAGTTACAGTTTTTAATGGGATGGCCTCAGGATATCTGGTAGCATGGTCGAACAGCACCAGGATAAACCTATTGTCCGAGGATGTTTGTGGGTCAAGGGGACCAACAATGTCAATCCCTACCCTTTTGAATGGTATTCCCACAACTGGGAATGGTACCAATGGAGCTTGGATTGTTGAGCCACTCTTACCAGATAACTGGCAGGAGGCACAACTCCTGCAGTGACATTCTACTTGCACCCCCATCTTGGGCCAGTACACATGCGTGGATAACCTTTGCTTGGTCCTCTTAATACCAAGGTGACCAGCAAGGTGCCAGCTGCAGGAGGAAGGGTCTTACAGCAAGGGGAACCACCAACCTCCTATGGTCTCCTTCTGTAGACTCTCTGGGCTCACTATATAGGAGTCCACCTTCCCAATAAATCTGATGCTTCCCAGGAGGTTCACCCTCAAGCTGGGAGCAGGCCTGTCTCCTTAGGCCTTCCAGAGATGGGCACTCACGTTGGCCTTTACTGAATTCTTCCCGGTCAGGACCACCTTCTACTAACAAGTCGTTTAGTTCAGGATGGTCATTAGGGTCAAATACTTCAGGTATCGCCGCCTCCTCGTAAGGTCCGGGCAATTGACCAACTTCCTCCACCGCAGTGGTAGGTGAGTTTGGGGGGATATTTTCTTTCCCTCATTTTGGTTTTCTGACTCCTTTAGCCTTGGGTTTCCCCTTTGGCTGGGGCAGCTCACTGATCTTGGTCAGTGCTGCCCTGGTTTGAGACCTTGTGCAGGGTCTGTCAGCAGTGTCCCCCACAAGCCCTAATGCTCGGAGATCGTTGCCCAACAAGGCCTTTCCTGGGACGCTTCTCTGAATGCTCACTGGAATCCTGACTGCTGTACCATTGATAGTACGATTTACAGGTATTACTGGGACATGAGAGGTGGGCCGTCAGCCAACTTAGTGGGCATCAGAGTAGCTCTGGAAACTTCCTCTGAGTCTACCAAGGTAGAATCCACTACAGTTCGACTGCACCCACTATCCCTAAGAGCTGGAGTATCTACTCCATTGATCAGCACACTGTCTTTAAAGTAGTGCTTGGTGTTATCTGGAATCCTAGCTTAAGCCTCTGCGACTTTAGGCTGCCAGGAACCCAGGGAAACTAAAACTACCTCAGCTTCTATCCCACTGGAGAAGGAGTCTGAGGAGAAGGATGCTCCTGTAATCTCTTCTTCCTCGTAGGAGGAGAAGGCCAGATTAGCGGAGTGGACACCCGAAGGTTTAACCTTACACCGGGGATCCCCCTTCACGTGGTCAGTTGCTCCACATGCAAAACACAATCCATTGTGTCTGTTTACATAGGGAGGCTTATTGTAACCAGAGTTCTGTTTCGGAGGCTGACCTCCACTACCCTGTGAGTTCTCTTGTGTCTTACCCTTATTTTTTTTTTGTGGCCCTTTTGAGAATAAGATTTATCAGTTTCTCCACCCTCCTTATCTTTGGACTTTTTCCCTTCTTCCTGCTTACCAGGATGAGTCTTGTCCTTATGGGACACTCGATGTGACACCCACAAATCTGCTGCAATGGCAAGCTTCTTTGGATCTATCTCCTTAGAATCTGCCAAATGCTGCTTAAGCTCAGGGGAAGAAGATGCAAAAATATGTTCCAGCATGACAAGACTTATCATACCTTCAAAGGTAGAAACCTTATAACCTTCAACCCAGCCAGTCAAGTTTTTTAAGGATTCGGTTACATAAGACACCCAAGTACCACCTTCTTTTTTCTTATACTCTCAGAATCGTTTTAAATATTGGGCAGGAGTCTTTCCAAACTTTAAAATGAGAGTTTGCTTCAGCATTGCAAAATCTGCTCGCTCAGCCTTCAACATTTCCATAATGGCACTGCAGCCAGAATGGGGCAGTCTGCTGAGTAATCAGGCAATTTTATCAGCATTGTCAACTTGTTGAACTTCACATGCATCCTTAAATGTATTCAGCCAGTCCATAATGTCATTCTTTTCCTCATACACACTGAGGAAATCTTTTGGAAACCGTGGATGTCCAAACCACGACCCATGTCCAAGAACCTTGGATCCATTGGCAACTTGAAGCTTGGCCAGTTCCAACTGGTGATCCCTGTCTTTCTGTTTTTCTGCCTGTTCGCTTTTTAGTTTGGCCATATTGAAACCAAGCTCCTTCTGCCTAAACAGCAGTTCTTGCTTCTTGAATTCAAGTATGGCCTCCCCATCAGCACTGGCAGAGGAAACATTGGACATTTCATCCTCCCTGTCCTCATGGTCGCGGTGGACCAGTGCAGCGGCAGAACTGTCAGTTCTACCAGTGGGAGCAGCCCCACCCCCTTCTGCAGTGTCCTCGGAAGCTATAGCGTCAAGCTGAGCTTCTTGCCACTCCATGATTCTTTGGATCATTTCCATTTTTGTGCCTTGCGAGGAGACATCTCTTTCAGCACACATCTTTTTCAATGTTTCGGATTTAGAAGCATTTAAAGTTAACAAGGTACCTTTTTCCATACTGTTTGATAGAACTATGGCCTTTAAAGAGTTATGCTACGACAATTCACTACATGTCCTGTTAGGAATAACTTGAAATGCCTTCGCTCGTGCGCAACACTGGATACCTTCAGTCGTATCCCACCGCTGTACACCAATTTGTTAAGATGGATTTCTGAACTCTGTCCTGGGGGGGCAGAGGTTCAGAAGGCCAGCCTAGTTTCTTGGAACAGGGTAACCTCTGGACAAGCCAGACCAATCAGGGTAGCGATTGCGGCGGTCAAGACTAGGGGCCTCATTACACGGTAGGCGGTGAGCCATGGCGCTATTAGCGCCATGGCTCATGCCGGTAAAATACCGGCACCGCCTTGGCGGAAAGGGGATTTACCTCCCCATCCCAAGGTTGGAGGGGCGGTAAATCCCCCTTCCGCCATTGCCCTTCCCCATTCCCATTTCTGCCCCATAGGGCTCTATGGGAATGGGGAAGGTGCTAATTACGGCACCGCAATTTTGCGGTGCCGTAATTAGCTCTGAGGTCCCTTAGCGGGTTGGTTTTTAACGCCTGCAAAAAGCAGGCGTTAAAGCTCCAACCCGCTAAGGGACCTCATAGTAAGGCGGCAGGGATTTACTGGTACCGGTATTTTACCGGTACCGGTAAATCCCTACCGCCTACCGTGTAATGAGGCCCTAGGTCTCAAGAGGGTGAGGGTGACTGAAAGCCCGCAATGAGCACACAAAGCAAGGACGCTTACAAATTACTCCAGACAGGTGTTATATTAAAAATATAGACACATTTATTACAAGGCCTTTGTAACATCGACCATACTAAAGAATCACGGTAAAACTCCAATAAACCAACACATCACAAGCAATACAATATATATACAAGACCAAGGGGTCTAAAGAGTTAGAAGCATGAAATATGCAGACCACCTAGATGGGGAGGAAAACAGGCAGTTCAAGTAATCGTTAGACCCAGTTTGACATCAGAGGCCACCTAACTAGAAGGAAGTCCAAGCCCTATGAAGAGTGGAGCCTTGTGCCCAAAATACCTGCAAAGGAGTGTCTCTTCAGGGAGATCAGGCAGTTCAGAGAGGTGATCAAAACGATGATGAACACTTCCCTGCTACACAAGCGCGGCCTCCACTGGGGGGCAGAAGCAGGGTGCGAGTGCGGAAAAGGGTTGCTGTTTATGACAGCGGTGGAGAGCCACAGGCTCCTGCGGGAGGGCGACCGGTTAGGGTATTGACTACTCACCGGTCCCCGATGCAGGCAGACCCAGGCTTCTCCGGTTTTGTTCCGGTACTGGCAGGTTCAGATGCGATCAGCAGGATGTCTCGACGCAGTGTAGATTCCGCGACAGCAGGAGTCAGGGTCGAGGGTATCCCAAAATGTAGCAAACACGCACAGGTTTGTTACCACAGCAGGGCAACTCGGCAACCGCAGGTATTCCGGTCCCAAAGCACACGTCTCACTTCAGACCTGGGAATGGCAAGTGTACGAATCGTGTGAGAGTGCCGAGGATACAGGATTAGCAGTAAGCCAGACGGCGGTGACAGAGCAAGGTTCCTGTGTAGGCTGGTCAGTCCACTGGATGGCCCAGGGATCGCTTCCGAAGGCTTACGTACAGGATTTGGTGAAGATGCAGAGAATAGTTGTTCCCACTATTCTAAAGTGTCGCAGCGCCAGTAGAGGCCTTCTCGTTCGATCAGAGGCAGAGGGGTCTCACAGGACGACAGTAGTGCAGGGTGCCAAACCTTCAGCGGGTCACCAGCGATTCCTCGACTCAGCTTCTTAGTTGCAGTATACTTGGCTCCTTATCCTTTGTTCGTGAGAATTCAGGAGATCGACATGGTAGTGGTGTTTCCAGCCTCCTCTTATCCAGAGTTGCCTTCGCGCCAAAACGGAGTTGACCCAATGGCAGATCTGCTCACAAAACACTCACACCATACGTGGACCTATCACGGACCACGGTGGTCCCAGGCATTCAGGACACTCTAGACTCTCTGGCACACAGGATGTTTATTGGGAACAGACATTCCAGCCCATATCCTGGAGGTACACACAAGGCATGCAGAAGCCTGCGAAAGCGTTGTGTTTCGCGGGAAAGTGCATGACCAAATAAGGACTGCCCCGGATCGGCTCGACCTGGGGGAAGGTGAAGGGGCAAGACGGTCAGCGGACAGGACAAAGAACCTCGTGGCATGGCCATTTTGGAGGCCAGGCCACCCATTTGGGCCAAACGCGGGAAGCGCGGTTAACATGGCAAAAATGGGTTCAAAACACAAAGAAACGATAGCTGCCACCAGTCCCGTCCGTGACAGACTTGCACATTTCATGATAAGTCCAGCGAGAGTTTCTAGGGCCATTGGAATGACTAGAGACCCAAGAGCGCGGTAATGTAGGTTACGGTGCACTCTTGTTTCATGTTGCTCAAAAGCTGCAACATGAGGAAAGGACTAAGGGAAACAAAGTCTCCCGGTACTGACTTTCTTAAGGGCATGTCAGTTTCCCCATAAGAATGGAGCGAAATCCCAGAGGAGTGCGGCGGAAGGCTGCGCTTCTCCGGCAAAGTCTAGATCAGGGTGTAAAACAACAGCAAAAAGTTTGGGGTTTTCCACATGGAAGGAAAATTACCTACAATTATGAAATCTTTCCTAACAGTGCTGGTCGGCAGTTCTGACGCACTGGTCGAGGCATCTCTGATTATGTTAGTGACTGCAGCATAACAACAGTCAGTGATGCAGTCGGTTGCAGCTCAAGGGGTTCGACTGGATCGAAAATGTCCTTTTAAGGCAGATGTCGGTAGATGATTGACGATGTACTCTATGGCACTCCTCTCCTAGAAAGCTTGCTGCAGAGCCTATCAGTGCATGCTGTCAGCTGTCTGGGAACCTGATCTGGAGCTGCTTGGTGGGTTCTCTGGATTCAGTATCTCCCTGTGTTCCCTGGGAGATGTTCAGGGGAGGGATCTTGCTTACCTCTTGGAGGTCCTGACCTTCCTTCACTGGCGGAAGATGTAAGGCAGACTGTGCCTTCAGCCCATGTCTAATGCTGAGCTCTTCTAGCTACTCCTTGGGAAGTCTTCAATAGATCTGTCCAAAAGAAGGCCTACCTTAATGAATCAATCCTGGGTCCCCACCAACAATCTACTGTATGCACAGGGTCATAACCAGAATGCTTTGCAGCAGAAAAGGTAAATGGGTGAAAACATGTAATACTAAGTCCCACCCTTCTTCCTGTCTGTTGTGGATCAAAGGGTCTCTCTGATCAATGGAGCTCTATGCGGTTACTGATTAAAGTGGCTGGTCTCCCTTGAAGCTGCAGCAGGACCAGACTTCCTGGCACTGTCAATCCACATACTCTGACCTTCTGAAAGGGGTCCACCTGTGGGGATGACTACTGTAATAAAAGCAGTCCCAGACATGACATTTCACTGTCCATTGATACTAACGGCGGGAGCTGGCTTCAGATTGACACAGCGCATATCAAAGGATGTTGGGGTTTTCTGTCGCCTTTGTTAACCTCTGCAGCCAGGCCCCATGTGAGCCTGTGTGAAGTGCACTCTATTTGTATGTTAATTATGTTAATTGCTGCCACCATCTGCAGGGCTCACAAAAGGACAGAGTGAATGCATGGTGCATTTTTTGGTTAATTAGTCTGGCCATGGCAGGAGGAAGGTTTGTCCCGCCCCCTTCTGACATACATCGTGTACTCCACCTGTCCGATCCCAACTAAATATTACAGGGGTGACTGTGCCTGTAGGCTGTGTCCACTCAGAGTACACAGCTCCGTGTGTATGTTGTGCAGTGAGCATAGGAAAATGTGTGCCTATTAGCCCTGCACATTTTCAGGAGGTTTATTTGCCATCATTCAATTTCATATAAAATGTCAAAAAAGCTGAGGTGAGCGCACACCTACCGTGTGGATGGTCATATTCCTCACAGTTATGTAATGACACATTTATACACCGGAAACACATACAACAGCCAAAGGTCCACGATCATATGAGTTGTCTAATAAGTACATCCACTCCAGTGGTGATAGTGCTGGGTATAAATATCCTTTAACGTTAACAGTAACATACATTGAACAGCCAGAGCCCATCAGCTCTGAGAAGTCTACTAGTGCACTTTACAAGGCCCATATATAAAGGCTCCACATTAACACATTTAGCCATAACGTGCCCTCATGCTGACAACGTATGCCAAGTTTTGCCAGCATATGCCCAAGTAGTTGCATTCATATTTCTTTATGGAGCACTTTTCACAAAGTGTGGTACACAGGAAAATGGTACAATAATGGAGAAGGCAAAATTAAAACGACAAAACTATCCCTAGGCTGGAGAATCTAACGAATGAGCATTCAGATGTGTGCGGTAATGAACAAAGGGGGTGAGTGAAACAAATAAGAAGGGGTAATGGGTGCCAATATTTGGGGGAAAGCAAAGGGAAAGAACGAAAACAAGATTGGGTACAGGGAATTTTAGGTACGACAAGAAGGAATTGGGACTGAGAACGTGGAGAGTAACAATCAACTAAGGAAGAAAGATAAAGAGGTGCAAAGATATAAACGCAATTGAAAATAGTAGTGAAGAAATGAAAAAGAAGACAGGAGTCAAAAGAAAGCCAGGAAAGGGAGCGGAGTAGGGAAGAAATAGAGGAACAGGAGAAAGGCAGAAGAGAGTACACATTGCTGAGTCTAAGGGCCTCATTACACGGTAGGCGGTAGGGATTTACCGGTACCGGTAAAATACTGGTACCGGTAAATCCCTGCCGCCTTACTACGAGGTCCCTTAGCGGGTTGGAGTTTTAACGCCTGCTTTTTGCAGGCGTTAAATACCAACCCGCTAAGGGACCTCGGAGCTAATTACGGCACCGCTAAATTGCGGTGCCGTAATTAGCGCCTTCCCCATTCCCATTGAGCCCCATGGGGCAGAAATGGGAATGGGGAAGGGCAATGGCGGAAGGGGGATTTACCGCCCCTCCAACCTTGGGATGGGGCGGTAAATCCCCTTTCCGCCAAGGCGGTGCCGGTATCTTACCGGCATGAGCCATGGCGCTAATAGCGCCATGGCTCACCGCCTACCGTGTAATGAGGCCCTAAGACTTAGCATAGAGGAGCAAGCCGGTGGGCAGGGAAGCCTTCCAGCAGTGCAGAAGAGTATCTTAGACGAGAAAGGATGAGAGTCAAATTAATACTTTCATCATCTAAGCAAGGAGGACATTCATTTACTCACATATGGCCAAGTTATGGTCATAAATGCTCATTATTTGAACATGTTCGGACAGCATATGCCTAGGTCTGTAATATATATTTATGGGGCAACAATTAATGCATGGAGTTCACCCCCACAATCAAGAGCTTCCCCTCAATTAAGCAATGACTTAGATTCTTGACTAACTCTGCCTTTTATTCATATAACACCACTATCATTCTTCCCCCTTCTACAATATAGAAACCAAGAACCAGGCCGGTGTACAGAAAGAATATAAATGTATTGCTCCTTTAATGAATAGATGCAATCCAAATATTACACAATGATTATCAAGTGGCACATCACCGTACTCCGCCGCACAAAACCATTCCTTTTTCACACTATTTCTTATTGCAAACAAGCTAAAATCACAAATATGTTTTTAAAGTCACAGAACACAGAGCAGGTAAGACCCCACAACATGTTCAGTTTTCAGTTCTGATCTCTGGTCCCCCCATGTCACTTGTAAAGAGAAACACAGGTCTAGAGAACACTTCAGATGAATAAGATAACCCCTGATCTATGGATAATCAATGCATCCCCCTAGAACATGACTTGACAAATTTATGTGACAGTGCAATAGGTGGCTAAAATTAAATACATGTACCGCTTTTCTGTTGGTGAAAAGTAATAAACAGGCCCAGCGCTCTTTATTTCTTTTTTTTGTTTAAAAGGTTTTTATTAAAATCAACTCATACAAGCTATATAAGAATCGTAACATGTCTTATAAGCAGCATGAATGTAAAGGAATAACAATAATACTTAGCTACTGAAGTAAATGGAGGCATTTCATGGTTACAAACTCTGTAATCATATACGGTTAGAGTTTTGGGTAAGTAGGTTACATTTAAGAACAGGAATGAGAACAGGACAGGGACAGACATATACAGAAGGAGAGGATGGGTTATGAGGGGACAATCAAAAAAAGTATGCCATTTGTTTTTAATAAATAACAGTTAAACCAAAGTTACAGATGTTAAAAATTCTATGAAAGGTTTCCTTTTCAGTGCATGTTTTAATAACAAGGACGGAGTAGATGCATTGCACCGCTCTAGTCTATGAGTGTTAGAGATTGAGTTCCATTACATCTTATAATGAACTTTGTCTACATTTTTTCAGTTGGATGAAATGGTTCCAATGGAAAGCATAATAAAGAAGTCGAGCAAGAAGCACTTATTATTTTACCAATAGCATCTTCTAAGAAAGCACTACCAGAAAAACGAACTTGAGGACAAAAGTCAATTGATATGTTAAAAATATTTTTGATGGTTTTCCATATGTTGAGCCAAAAGGGTTTAACAAATCTACAGTCAAGGCCCATATGCTTCAAAGACCCTGATGGTTGAAGGCAGCTCCAGCACTTGTCATTTTGCATATGACCACATCTAAAAAGAAATTAACAGGTAGTAGCAATTCTATGATGAAAAAAGTATGTAGTCTGCAGTAAGTTTGCTAAAGTGATGACCTTAGAAATATGATTTCAAACTTGAGGCCACTCTCATTGACTATACCATAGAGCACAATCATGCTGCCAGGACAAATGGCAATCTTTCATAAACTGCGTAGAGGAGTTTTGTAGAAGAGTTTTGTAATACATCAAAGCAGTCACATTTGATTTGTGAAGCGATAGTAACCTATCAACATTAGGAGCAGTGTTATTACATACGAGGGAGTCATACATTTCCATAATAGCATCAATAATAGACAGGATTTGTTGCAAGAATGAGAAAGGGGCGTTGAAATTTCCAACAAGTTCATTAAAGTTGACTGGAGTTCCTTGTACAACTGATCAAGGAATTTGATATCCAGAGAGAGCCATGGTCTCCAGAAAACTGATTTTTTATTAATCTTACTTAGTGGGTTAAACCAAATGTAAGATGAGAGGTAATGGGAGGGCTTTGGAAGTAGAGGCAACACATAACTTCTAAAGTAGTGGGCTGATAAAATAATACTTGTACTCTTAACAAATCTATTGTTCATCTTGATGAAATAACTATTAGCAAGAGTTAGAGGGTACACCATAGCTCTCTCTAGACATAACCACTGGGGTACATCATTTGAATGTTCATGAGTGAACCATAACTGTACTTGCTTTAAGACAAAAGCCATATGATATTTTCTAAAGCCAGGAAACCCTACCCCTCCAGCAACACATAGGGCCTCATTACAAGTCCGGCGGTAACCGCGGCAATAAAACCACCTGGTTACTGCCGGACTTGTATTACCATTCCACCTCCGTGATTCCCAGAGTTACCGGGGCATTACAACTCCGGTTTTCCGGGAATCACGGAGGCGGAATGGTGTTAATCCCCATTCCCATTGAGTCCTATGGGACTCGATGGGAATGGGGATCATGGAAACACCGGCAGCATCTCGTAATGCTGCCGGTGTTTCCTCGTCTGCCTGCAGGCGGGCGGTGTTAAACCCGCCAGGTCAGACCTGGCGGGAACATCACCTCCCGCCTGCAGGAGTCGAGATCAGGCGGTCCGGAAACAATGGTGGCGGCGGATTTACCGCCACCGTTATTTCCGGACCGCCTGACCTGTAATGAGGCCCATAGTTTCTTAAGTTTATATAGAGATATGTGCTTCTTTTTAGCGCAAAGAAATGTAGCCAGGCATGTGTCTACGGATGTAAAAAAGAAGAGGGAGAACAATTGGCAGGGTATATATAGGAGATACAGAATCATTGGAGAAATCATCATTTTAATAGATTCTAGTCTTCCCCACCATGACAGATGAAGGGGACCAGGAATTGGTGAGTTCACTTATCCTAGAGAGTAGGGAGCTAGTATTAAGTTTAATGATATCTTTGACAGAGGAGGAGATGTGTATACCAAGCTATTTGATGCCATTAGGACACCACTTCATACCTGAAGTTAGTGTTTGATGTTTGGTACAGTGTAGATTAAGAGTGAGAATTTCTGATTTGTCTGCCTTCAGTTTATATCCTGAAGCTACAGAGAATTGCAAAATAAAGTCTAGTATGTGTGGCAAGGAGGTTTCAGGATTTTTTAGTAGTTATAGAACATCAACATATGCCTCCAATTTAATGTGCAGATCCCTACAACAAATGCCTTTTATATTATTGTTCTGTCTTATTCCTTCCATAAAGGGTTCTAGTGCTAGAAAAAAAAAGTAGGGAGAGAGGACAGCCTTGGCTGTGCCTCTGAATAAGGGGAAGTATGAGGATATTTGTCCATTAATAAAGATGGATGTTTTAGGATTAGAATAGAGCACTTTAATCATTGCAAGAAATGGGGACTCAATACCATGCCATTTAAGGTCTTCAAACATGTAGTACCATTCAACCTGACCAAACACATTTTCAGTGTCTAGAGCAATTGCTGCATATGAATCTTTAGAGCCATTAATTGAGTCGGAAATGTTCAAAACCAGTCTTATGTTGGAGGAAGATAGTCTGCCTTTTATATAACCTACTTGATCTTGTTTTATTATATTAGGTAGCACAGGGAGAAGTCTATTAGCGAGGATTTTTTAAAAAATGTTACAATTTGTGCTACTAAGGGAAATGGGTCTATAACTCTGAGGTAATTCGGGATCTTTACCAGGTTTGTGAAAAACTATGAGCACAGCTTCTAGAAAGGTTCCCTGCGCATGACCGTCCAGCATGAATTGAGAGAGAAGTTTAAGGTCTTTAAAATGTGCATACAAATCATTGGAGAAGCCACCTGGTCCAGGTACTTTCCCTTTTTTAAGGTCTTTGATGGCTTTTTGGATTTCGCCTGGGGAAATGGGGGCATTGAGTGACTGTTGATTAACCGATGGGAATATAGAGTGGAGTATGTTTTGGAGAAATTTCTAAATGTGTGTGTTATTGGGAGAGGCTTCAGAGGAGTATCACTTCTGATAAAAATTAGAGAAAACCTTAATAATTTACTTGTCTGAGAATGTTCTATTGCCCATGTAATCTTTCAGTTGTGGCTTTATCTTTTTTAATCTTTAGGTATGAAGCTAGGGATTTACTCGATCTATTAGAAAGTTGGTATATTTTCGCTTTGTATTTTAACAGGTTATCACAAGAATATTGAGTCACAATCTTATTGTATTGAATTCTGAGCTTAATAACGTTATTCAGGATAGTATCAGAATTACTGCGTAAGTATTGAGATTCTAGGGTTTTAAGTTGCTTCAGGATATTCTCAGATTCTTGTTTAAGCAGGTTTTTTCTTTTTCACTGCAAAGGATATAATGTACCCCCTAAGTACTGCTTTGTAGCAGTGCTAGGTGTTAGTAACGGAGGTGTCTTGACTTATGTTTTCTGAAAAGTGGTTGTTGTGTTGTTGGGGTATTAAGGATGCAAATGATTCATCTTTGAGGAGGCCTGGATTAAGTCTACATCTATTGGATTTGCAGACGTTTTGTGGAAAGGAGAGTTGAATATGAATTGGTGCATGATTGGATAATACTATGCAGTCAATTTTGGCATCTAGGAGGCAACTAGTTAGTGATTTAGATATGAATATATAGTCTATTCTTGAAAGAGTTTTATGAGGGTTGGAAAAGAACGTGAAGGCTAAATCGGAAGGGTGAGTCATACACCAGTTGTCAATGAGGCCCATTTTAAGATGCATTTATTGAATTGGGTAATGGATTTGGTGTGTTTAAAGCGTATAGTGGATTTCCTATCTAAGAACGGAGCCATAATCTCATTGTAATCACTGCAGACAATGAAGTTGTTGGGATTAGAGAGGAAAATATGATTTTTTAGTTGTGTCCAAAAGGATGGGTCCAATGATGTAGGACCATAAATGTTTAGAAACGTGTATTCAATAGAAGCAACTAATAGTTTAACCAATACCCGTCTGCCTATGTCATTGGATACATTAGCCAACACTTGACCCTTAAATTTCTTGTTATTTAGAGTCATGGCACCATTCCTCTTCCCATTACTAGCAGTTGAGAAGACTTGGCCTACCCAATGGCATTTAAGTTTGACCACCTCTGAATTTGAAAGATGGGATTCCTGGATGCAAGCTATGTGTGGTTTGGTTCTATTCAGATGTGATAATATTTTCTGTCTTTTAATAGGGTTATGTAAACCTTTAACGTTCCACAAGGTTTCATTGAAAGAAATGAATTACATTAATAATAGGTACTGCAAGAGAGGTCATAGGAATAACGTTAACCCTGAAATTGGGCAACCGTTTAGTATAGGTGGTTAGGTTCATAAGCGAAGTTGGCAAGGATCCACTGGGTAGGACACATAAGGAAAGCGGGAGGACAAACAAAATCAACATGGATGATATATATCTAAGAAGAAAAACATCAAAAATAAATGTGGCTAACAGGAAATGTCCACACCTATCCATGTTGAGCAGAAAATAAAAATGGAGGTAGGAGAGTCTCGGAGGAAACAGGTACCCTAGCACCCCAATCCGGTGAGGGGAAAAAAAAAAGAAAGTGCAGTGATGTTTGGTAATATTTAATGAAGCATAAGTAATGAAGTTCAAGTAGGTGGTCTTGACGTGTCCATGTCTTCTCTCCTTTGGATGAAGTGTTTTAAATCTGTTTGATCTTGTGGGATGTTTTAACCCACTAGGCTCTGCCCTGCAACATCTCTGTGTGCTGATGGTGAAAGAATCATCAAAAATGGGTGCAAAAGCCCCATGCGTGACAAACCTATAAAAAATTGCGCTTTGAAACCGGAAAAGATGGCTGCCAAATCTACTTTGCCTCTAGTCAGTGGTGGAAGGAGCCCTCACTGCTGAAACTTGTCACTGGGCTGCCTACCGAGTAAAAATGGAACACTGCAGGAAAGGCAGTGCTTTATTGCAAGAAACACAGAAATTGCTATTAAAACCCCTTTTTCTTGGTAGCTTAAAATACAGAATGCCAGTCCAAAACATTAGAAAACACCCAATATCTTTGCTGGGTGTTACCCGCCACTTCATTTAAGGAATCAATATGAACACACAATGTCAGGAAAAGCGGAATCTATCATGAAAATAGCCACAGTAAAAAGTGTGCTTGCCTGTGAAAATCTGTCAAAATATGGGTGCAGTACCAGCGGTCGCCTGTGACTGTTTCAAAAGCCTGCATTTAAACTGCAAAGTTGCACCATTAAAATCTAATGTCTTAGATCTAAGTGACCTGTCATTAAGAGGAACATAGGTTGTAACTATTTAATCTCCATGGTTTAGAGACTGGAATCAGAGTTCTAGCTGCTTGATTAAAAATTGCAAGTTTTATTTTAAATTAAGAAAATGTTATAATTTGACAGTGAATTTAGCTGGAACTCAGAGTCATCAAACCAGTTCCCCCCAGCTTTCCCCAACAAAAGGAATCTCTCCTGCATCTCACCAAAGGCCAGGAACTCACATTCAGGTGTTTAAGAGGGGTGGAGATTTGGGTTGCTGGTCCTGGAAGAGACAATGAACCTTCCTTGGCTGAAAGAATATGCAGATTGTAAGTGTCAAGACTGGCCTCTGCCAGAGGAAGAAGGTGGGGATTGCTCTTGAGCTACAAGAGACCTTTGGAGGCGGGGATAGACATTTTTGTTGATTCTCAATGGACAGAAAGCATATTTTTGGAAAAGACTGCCAAAGGTCTGTGCGCATTTGTAAAATTTTTAAAATTACAGTATTGTTGATGTGATATTTTTTGTGCACATTTTAAAAGGACCCAGAACTCTGTGCGATGTTCTGAGAAGGAGTAGTGAAAATTCCGGTTTTGTAGCAATTGTATTTATGTCAGATGCATGAAACCTCATACGATTATGCCCAGATATCATGCGCACATATGTACAAAATTGTGGAGAAATCAGATGTGTCCCGGATAAAAAGTGTGAAAAATTGTAAAATCTAGACCCAATACCTCACAGCTATGGGGTTTGGAAGAATATGTGCTCCAACAAATATGTGATCTATGTATGCCATTGGTATAAAGATTGTACACATGTAAAGATGTATTATATCAAAAATAGATTTTATGTGCAAAAGGCAAAGGGGAGGTATTCCCTGCCTCATAAACTGCATCATCATGATGATGCTCTGTTTCCCCTCCAATCAAGGGAGAGAGCAGACTTTAGCCGATGGACTACCTAGGGGGTGTGCCTAGGATAATTCAGCTTACACACCCCTTTATGAAACACATAAATAGAGACAGCTGAGAATCTAGAAATACAGACTGATCCACCCACAATCCCAATTTCAGCGAATCACCTTGAAGGAGATCCATCCATACTCCTTATTCCAGACTCCAAAAACTTTGAAAGCAGAAAGGATCAGAGCATAGCTGAACCACTTTCAGCTGGGCCTAACTTCCAGAAGCCATCCCTCAAGTTAAAGGGGAAACCAAAGAGCAGCCAGGCTGTGCTGTAACTGCAGTCTGTCCCAGAAACCTTTCACCAGAATCCCTTACAGTTCCATTCAAAACATTGGTAGTGAGTATCCATAGTATAGGATTGTCACTAGCCTATGTACTGTCCATAGTCATCCCTATCCAAATCAAATCTAATTATATCCAGAACTGTATTGCTAGAAATCCTTTTTGTCTTGCCAGAACTCTCTCTCTTATCCTATAGTCCTCTGTAATAATATTGTTAAAGTTATCTTTGCGCTGATATATTTTATCTGAAGAAAGGCAAGCATCTCGGCGGGCAAAAAACCTGATCGGTGATGTCCTGATCTGGTGGCTGTGCTGTCGTGTAGCTTGTATCTTCCTAGTCCATTCCTAATGTAAAGAAACCTTGTTTGTATTTTAAAAAGCACATTCTTGTTTTATATTTTTCCTCTTTCTGAAAAAAAGGACCTCCACGAAAACGTTTATAACCTCTTCATACTTTATGCTAGAAACGAAATTGAAGTGTCTTCATGATGCTAACATCCTAAGCTTTCTAAAGAACCCCAAACCACATCTCAACTCCTTATAGGTTCACTGAAATCACGCTTACCGCATGCAGAAAAGTTTGCCACAAATTTTCGTTTGGCTTAAATCTATAACATGTGAAATAGCTTTTCATTGCACTCGACATCAAAATGAGGTTTTCAACTTGCTTATCACTCTTAAATCATTGCTAGTGTTTGTCTGATACCATACAAAGTGGCTCCCATTAGTATTTTAACAATTTCAGTGAATTCAACCCATTTTCAGTGTTTTCCCCATTTCATTCAAAACCAACTGTAAAACCATTTTTGACAAGTTTGCAATCATTCCTGTTTCTCTCTCTGTGTTTGCTGGGGGAAATTAGGATTATTTTGTTGAATTCTGCATTCCTGAAACCTGTTCTCTCTCATTCTACCTCTTTATATTGCATATTGGGGGGATTGAGGGGTGTGCAGGGGAAATAGTAATCACATTGCCATTTGATTGAACCCTCAAAAGTATTATTTCTGTGCTGCATTATTTTTTCCCATCATTGCTCCTTGTGATTAAAAAGATTCTTAGTGTGACATCACCCCATTGGTGATCATTGTATAACCATTAAAAATAGTGTGATATATATTGTGAAATCCATAAATAAATATTTTTAACTTTGCAAACCAGCCTGATTCCTGGTTCAGTGTGAGCGGGGGGTTAAATGAGAGGGGCGTGATATAAGTGGTACATCGTTCAGAAATAAAAGAACTTATAGACACAAATAATGAATTAAGGGTTTCAGCTGTGCATCACACACTAGGCATTGACTTAGGTGAAGTGCCTGGTTGAAATCACTTAAAAGATTGGGGGCTCGATGCCAGGATTTCTGAATTAGACATACCACTTGTGACAGCTTAATACAGCGTGCTAACTAACGGGGGTACATAAACCCTGTTGGGCTACCACACTGTGCTACACTGTGAAAAGCACCCTTCAATAGGAATGCTCTAAGGAATTTGGTCTGTTTTTCAAAAATAAAATAAACTCCTGTAAGTCAGAAAAGAAATTAATATTTCCGGAATGGCGACCTTGGTAGAAATCAATATGGCAAAAGAACACCTACTGCACACATTATTTGTCAGGATTGAATGGACGGAGCAGGATCAGAATGTGTGGTTGCAGGAAATCAAGGAACAGGCCATGCAACAGGATTAAATATATGGCAAGATCAGGGTCCATTACATATGGGACTGAGTGAACTGTATATGGCCCCTAAGGTAAAAAAAGAGCAAAGTAAGATTGCCAAAATAGCGGCATATCTGTATTTCCGCATTGGAGCAATACAGGACCAATATGCCGAAAACCTAGATCTGGCAAACAAGCAACTACAATCACTAGAAAATGCCCAAACTGATCTGGACTCTGTAGAGCAAAGGCCACAAAAGAGCCATGAATCAGAAAATGAAACTAGGCAGTACCTGATAAAAATAAAAGAAGATATGGATATCCTGCAGCAGGAGAAGGTAGAGCAGGATACCAAAGTACTGGCCCAGCAGAAGGAGTGCCAAGAAAGATTGGACTCTCTACTACAGGGCCAGAAAAAGCTGGAACAGCAAATACATTTTAATAGAGCATGCACAGAGCAGGTAGCCACCCTGCAAAACCTCCTAAACCAAGAAAAAGAAGAGAATAATAAATTAATCCTGAAAGACCTTGACACCCAGACAGAATTTGATGGAGAGCACCAGAAAGCAAGTGCGCTCCAAAGACAGAGGGACGACCTGGCTGCACAGAGGCATACTCTTATTCAGTAAAAGGGCACCTTAAACCAGGAGTCAGTTATTTAAAAGATAAGATGGAAGAAAATCCCCTGGCCCTCCAGGGACTGGGTGAGCTCCAAAAAGATTACACAAAACTGTTAGAGCACACCAGGAGGATGATAGATGCTCTGGAAAAGAGTGGCCACGACAAAAAGGACAGGACTCAGGAGGTAACCCTCCTGCAGCAATAATTGGCCCAGTACTCTAAAATGACACAGGAAGCACAGAGAGACAATGAGGCTCCCTGTGAGAAGAATGACAGTCTCCACAGACAGGTAGCTATGCAAGAACAACTGATAGGGACTAGCAAGGTCTTGATAGAGGAACAAAAAGGTCAGGTTCTTGCATGGCAACAGGGAGCAGGGGCCGAGAGAGATGAGGTCCGCTGGGAAAGGGAAACACCTGAGCATAACCTCAGGAACCCTAGTACCAGAGGCTTTCATCTCTTCAACCCCATGGACTCTGCCACCCCCATGTCCACTGGCGCACATGAGTCAAGGGCCACGGGGATGGCAGACTTCAATCCAATGAGGAATATGAGGCTCATAGATCAGCACCTCCCAGGAATGGATGGATGGGCATCTGGGTATGGGTTCCCAAGTACTAGGCCCATGTTCTCTGATCAAGGAGACTCCAATGAGGGGAGGGTCAGAGAAATGGATCCTCAAAAATACCATTTAACTAGAGACCAGATGGTAAAGTTTAGTGGGGAACTGCATGAGAGTAGGCCCACTAAGGGCATCCTGAAAACCTCTGCCCAGCTAGGACAGTGGGGGGGGGGATACTCAGCAAATCCTGGGAGCAAGGAGGAATCAGAAGACTCCTCTGAGCGTCACAGGAGTAAAGAAACTAGGCCCCCACATTCTGCCAGCCATTCCCAAGCACACAGAATCCGGGAGAGCCTAGAAGACCAGACAGGCACCTCTGGTAGCAGTGCCTCTGAGTCAGAGGAGGAGTGGACCAGGGTCACCCGAACCAAGAAAGCCAACAAGGTCAAAAGGGCCTTGCTCAAGGATCCCCTAAAACAAATAAAGGTCATTAGGAGCGTCATCACGCCCTATCATAAGAATGTGAAATATTCAGTTTAGGAGCACCTTCAGCTCTTTGACCAAATGATGGAGATTTTCCATTTGAAGGACAGCCAAAGCTGTATTCAATATGTAAAGTGGAATTTCTCTCCCGAGTACTCCAGCTTTTTTGCGGGGCTGGAAGATCAGAATCATTCCAGATGGTCCACCTATAAGGGCGGCCATCTTGAAACATTTTTCTGTGCTCAGGAATCCTCAGGAGGCTCGCAAGGCAGCCTACAACTTGCAATGTGGGGAAGATCAGGCACACAAGAATTTGTTCAAGAATTAAAGCATGCCTTTGCACCGACCATTAGAAAGCTACGCACTGACCGCAAAGAGTTTGCAAATACTTTCTTCCATGCTCTCCCCAAATATATCATGACCCAGCCTGTGAGGGACTTTCACGAGAAAAGATCACTAGACTGGGTCATCGAACAAGCCACGATCATTTATGAGGTTAAAAATCCAGGGGAAAACAAAAATAGTCACGAAAGCCCCAAAACGACCAACACGCCTGCTGCTGCTAATGTGGCAGAGGTGAAGGTTGCCCCCATTTTAGATTTAGAAATGGGGGGGCCTAAAAACCTGCCTGCACAGAATCAGAACAGCCACAAACCCAGAAGTCCCTCGGGCCAATCACAAACAGGGAGCCAGGGAGGTAGTCCCACAACTGGGACCCCTAACTCCCCGGACTACATAAGCCCATGCTACAAGGGAAATAGACCCATCCTAGATTATGTGTGGACTCCTCCAGCCCAAGGGGGGGATCTAACCAGACAGCATATAACCAAGGGAACTTCCCTCCTCACTTCCCACAGGAGGGCATTAATCCCCCAAATACTGGACAGAATTTCTTCCCAAGGTACCCACAAAACCTTAACCCCCAAAACAACCCATCCTACTTTCCCCAATTTCCTGAGCCCAGACAGGTCAATCTGGGAGAGGGCAGGCCAAGGGTGGAGGGGTACCCACATTTTCTAAACCCGGGGTATTTTGGGAGAAGGGATAGCTACCCTTCCCGGGATCAGCCCAGGGGAGACATGAGGACCCCGTACCAGCCAGAGCGGGTGTCACAACTATAGCGCCAAAACAAGGCACAGGATCTGGGTCGCATACTGAGGGCTCAACAGAACCCTCAGATGAGCACGGTGGTGCAGAATGCTTCAAATCCAGGACCTGGTGCTCCAGAGCAATGACGAGGGAAGAACCCCGACATCCCACCGGTTCCCAGGGAGGAGGCACAAGGGAAAGGGGGGTGTAAAGCCTTCGAGGAAGCTTCCTTCCACACTTGTAGAAAGCCCCTGGAAACCCAGGAACCAGAACCAAAATCTCCTACCCCTGAAAGTCTGCAACCCAAGGAGCAGAGCGGAGGTAGGAGAAATAAAGAGCCCAAAAAGACCCATTTTGAGAAGGAGGTACAGATCATCCAGTTTCAAAGAGAGGGATCCTCAGAGGATCCTGGAAAAAGTATCTTCTCCTTCAGAGATGGGGGAACTCCTCCCAAAGAAAAATGGGTCCCAATGGATTTAAATCCAGACTGGGTAGAGGTGGGGACTGAGTTAGCACTGCCCATCATCAAACCCCAGAATCACCAGCATGAAAATCCCCTGGTTCAAACCCATCCTGGTGACTGCCTCCAAAAAGGGGGGGGGGGCAGCCCAGAATAAGAACCAGGGGAACCCAAAACATCCGCCATATCTAGCTGTCATCTTTTTCATTCAGATTCCCAAGACTCCAAACAGATTCCTACCCAAATCACCTTCCTGCCAGTGTCCAAAACGAAGAAACTAACCCACCAGTTGTCCAAAAATGTACATTATCTTTGCCCCCTTGAGGAGAAGGAGGGAAGATTTTATGCCCTGGTCCAAATACAGTGGCAGTATACAATTTTGGCACTGGTGAACACTGGATCCCAAGCTACCCTTCTGTCAAAAAGGGCCTTTGACCAACTGAATTCAGGAAGGGGGGAGAAATACCAAATTCCTCTCACCCCTCTTCCTGGACAACTTCAGAACTTTGACGGGAAGAAAATTCCTGTCGAGGGGACTGCGGATTTAGATATTAAAATTGGGCGACACAAGGTGAAGCACCCGGTCATAGTTGGGACTCCAGAGGTCACACCTTGTTTACTAGGAAATGACATCCTGCGAAGGTTGTCACCCCTAATAGATTGTGTAAACAGGGTCCTCTGGACCCAGACTAGCCGTCCAATAAAATTGAAACATAGTGTCAACCATGTTCGTTTAAACGGCACATGCCACATGTTTGAACAAAAATCTGACCAAATAGAATTTCACTTCCAGAACAACCAAATGCCCGACGTGACAGTAATAGCAGTAGGACAACAAACTGATGATGGGGGGCCCGCTCTATTTCTGAAAATCAACCTTCTTTCCAGTCTAAGGTGGTATTCCACACTGGAAGGAAACACTCTGAAATTATTTACAAATTCACAATCAGAAAATCCCACACCTATAGTCCAGAAAGATGAGAAATCAGCTCAAAGTCTGGCTGATATTCAGAGAATTGGAGAGCAGTTGTTCATCCCTATTCAGTTAAATGAAGGGAAGGACTCTGTTCTCGCCCGAGTGTGTGTGAACAACGGTAAGAGCTTCATCAGCGAAGCCATGTTCCGCAAACTCCCAAAAGATCCAGCCATTCCCACATTTAAACTGATAGACAAATGGGAAATGGATCTGGAAACACCTAATTCCAAACATCTCATGCCTACCAGGTGTATGCTCAAAATTTCCATAGGCAACAAGGGCATAGTCCATAATTGTTGGGTCGTGCGAGATGTCCCTGCCGCATTTTACTTAGGCGGTGACATTCTCAATCGCTTTGTCATTAGTTTGGACCTAATAAACTTCAAAGCTTGGACCCAATTAACAGGTAATCCCATGGGCGTTGATGACCCAGAGAAGGCATTTAGGTCAGCTCAACTGCTGCCTTATGCAGTTGAAATTCAGATTGGAGAGGAAGTCACCATCCCAGAAAGGACCCGACAATTCTCCCTGGAAGGAAAAGTTAAAAGAGGACAGAAACTGAAAAACCCTGATACCTATATTCATCTTAATGCTTATTTCCAACAGCAAGGGTTGCGGGTGAACCCAACACCACTTGTCAACATGGAACATGACACCATTCCAATAGAGGTGGATAACAGCGACTTAAAGAGTATCACTCTAGCTACAGGCACCATTATTGGAATGGCGTTTGATGACTGACATTTTTCCATAGATTTAGGTAATGAACTATTAGGACCAATCCCCAAGGACTGTTTTGACAGTGATAGCGACGATGACACAACACCAGACAGGATCTTCACCCGGCATGGGGGGAATTTCCTGGTGTACACCTCCTGCCCTTATGGTAAGGAAGATGTGACCTGTGACTTCAGGAGGGATTGAGGTGATATTCCAAGTCCGCGAGGACTGCCTTCCCCACCTGAAGCCACCAGTCCAAATCAGCACTTTGAGTAGGGATTTCTCCACCCAGCTGGAGGAGGCCGCTGAGATAGCAAAACCAGAAGTCTTTCCAGGTTTCAGACAGATGGTTGAAGAGAGAGTCAACCTAGCTGATGCCTGTGAGACCCTGGAGCAAAAGCAAAAATTGAAACAAGTTTTCTTAGATTTTCAAGATCTCTTTGCAGTGGACTCATATGACTGTGGTCGCACTGACATCCACACAACAACAATTCCCACGGACCCTGGCATGACTCCAGTGTTTGTGAAGCAATATCGCTTGCCTCTCGCATCAATGGAGTTCCTCAATGAAATAATTAAGAACCTTGAGTCCCTGTGGGATAATTCGTCCAGTCCACAGCACCTTCAATAATCCGGTGCTGGGGATTTTGAAGCCAAACGGCCAGTGGAGACTCTGTGCCGACATAAGGGAGCTCAACAAACAGGTCCATACTTCCCGATGGCCGCTTCCCTACATTGACCAAGGGCTGGCCCAGATCCAGGGGTCAACGGTATTCACTGCACTAGACCAGACCAATGGGTACTGGACTGTACCTGTCAGTAGGGAGGACCAATACAAGCTGGTTTTCACCTTTGGGGGGCACCAGTACACATGGACCCGGACTCCCTTTGGACACATCAACTCCGGCAATGAATTTAACATTTTTCTACACAAGGCCATGCCCGACTTGGGTGAAAGGGGTAACCTGGCCTATGTGGATGATGTTTTAGTCAAAAGCTCAACTGCGGAGGAACACATAGCAGAGATCCGTTATGTCCTGACCCAGTTGAGGGCTGCCGGAGCAAAACTCTCCTTTCAAAAGGCACAGTGGTGCAGAACCCTTAGCAATTTCTTGGGGCATGAGATTACTCCTCGGGGTCTCTGTCCCCAGGAAAAGAAAGTGGAAGCACTCCAGAAATGAAAAGACCCCACAACTCTGCGGAAACTAAGGAGCCTCCTTGGACTGACTAATTACAGTAGAAAGTTCATTGAAGACTACACAGAGATCACAAGACCCCTGATCTATCTTTTGAAGGGGGGGTCAAGTGGGAGTGGCAGAACAAGCCGAGGCAGTAAGACTACTCAAAAGAAGCCTCTCACAAGTGCCTTGCCTAGCTTACACTGTCAAAAACAAGGAGTTTGTCAAAAACAAGGAGTTCTTCTTGGAGACAGGGTTCTCAAATACATGCTTTACTGCAGTATACTATCAAAAGCATGACAAGGTCAATAAAGTAATGTTCTATGCAAGTAAAACTTTATCCTCTGTGGAGGAAACATTCAACGATTGTGAGAAGGCACTCCTGGCAACGGTGTGGGCATTGAAGAATTACCACCCGTTTATCCAGGGGGAACACATCATAATGGAGACTCCACACCAGCCTCTGAAATATCTCCAAAGTGACAGAATCCAGGCCGGAAATGTGAGTAATTCCAGAATGACTTCCTGGATTCTTTCAATGCAAGGCTTTCCTGTAGAGGTCAGATATGGCCAAAACAAGAAGAGTCGCCTCGCGCAAGATCTGACTGACCTGCATGATTGTGCCAGAGAAAACTGTCTCGAGGATGAAAGTCTTAAATTCAAGGACAACATGGAGGCATACCTTAATTCCCCACACAAAGTCTTTGAAGAAGACAAGTGTGAGGGAATGCCCACTGTCTATGTGGATGGATGTACCTACCATGTTGACAACAACGGGGAAAAATAACTTTTGGCCGGCGTGGGGAATGCATGGGTGAATGATGCCCCAGAACCCTCCGCTGGGTACAAAATCGGTCCCCAAAGTAGTCAAGTGGCAGAGTTGATGACTGTGCATCAAGCCATCCTCAATGCTGTCCAACACCAACTCCACGAACTGGTCATAATCACAGATTCAGATTATGTACGGAATGGGGTCGTGGAGCACCTGGTTAACTGGAAAACCAGAGGCATGCTATGTGCTAATAACAATCCATTGAAACATGGGAAATTAATCCAAAATAAAATTCGCTCCTCTAGGGGGAACAAGTACATGTTGACCGTGACATGCTTGTTCATTAAATGGGTGGAATGTCACCTGGCCCCAAATTGCAAGGCAGAAACAGCAGCTGCCCTGATGATCAACCACATCTTCTTGCGTTATGGACTACCCCAAAGGATAGAGTCAGACTGAGGTAGCCACTTCACTAGCAAAGTGATGACAAAGATGTGGGAGATACTTGGGGTCAAAAGGAAACTACACATTGCCTACCGGATCGCCTCTAGTGGTGCAGTGGAGAGATACAACAAGACAATTGTGAGCATATTAAAAAAGTTTGTGGCAGTTTCTGGGCCAAGTTGGGACATTCAATTACCTCTTGTCCCGATGGCCGTCAGATCTACACCTTCTTCTGCAACTAAAATGTTGCCGTTTAAGCTGTTGACTGGATGAAGGATGGTGTTTCCCCAGCATCTGCTTTACAGAACCCAAGATCAGACATAGATAAATGCCTCCACAACTCATGAGTATGTTGAAAATCTGAGAAAACACCTTCAACATGCTTTTGCCTATGCTCAGCGGAATCTAGAAAGATCTGCAGACAGTATGAAGACCCACTATGACCGTAAGACAACTAGAAAAGAATACCAAGTAGGAGACCGGGTCCATTTATACAATTTCCAAAGGAACCAGGGCAAACAGCGCAAATTTCTGCCCAGCTGGAGGGGTCCTTTTGAAATTGTAGACAAAATCTCACAAGTCACCTACAAAATCTGCATCCCCAAAGGCAGTTTGCCAGAGGGGGAAGATAACTGGGTCCACACCAACCAACTGAAGTGTTGCCATCCTAGGCACACTCTGCAGCAACTTGAGGATTCATCTGGAAACCCAGAGAGGGTCACTCCAGCTCCCTGGAATTCCAAACATGAAACTATTCCACCTGTTGAACATGAGTAATAATTGCAACAAAAAAAGATTGTCAGTAGATGTCAAATGTATGTGTCTGCCCCAATACATGAATAGTGGTGGGGAAATGTCTACAAATATGCTCTGTTTTGTCATCCTAGAATTTGAAACCATGGATCCTAAGTATCAAGGAGGACCACTCGGGGACCGGAAGGAAAAGCCCAAGGGGTCCGGGGTATTGCTCCATACTCTCATCCGGAACCGGCGAGGGGAACCGGTCGATCCACCACTGATGGGAGAGCAGATTAATTTTGCCAAGTGGACCAGAAAGAAAAAAACGGAACATCCCAATCTCGCGACTTCCCCTTGATGGGCGGTCAAAAGTCAAATTGCGAGGGGGGGGCTTTGTGGGATGTTTTAACCCACTAGGCTCTGCCCTGCGACATCCCTGTGTGCTGATGTGAAAGAATCATCAAAAATGGCCGCATAAACCCTATGCGCGCCAAACCTATGGAAAATTGCGCTTTGAAACCGGAAAAGATGGCTGCCAAATCTACTTTGCCTGTTGTCAGTGGTGGAAAGAGACCTCACTGCTGAAACTTGTCACTGGGCTGCCTACCGAGTAAAAATGGAACACTGCAGGAAAGCCAGTGCTTTATTGCAAGAAACCCAGAAATTGCTCTTAAACCCCTTTTTCTTGGTTGCTGAAAATTAGGGCTGTACCGAATAGCATATTTAGTATTCGGCCTGATACCGAATAGTTTGTCAACTATTCAGCCGGAGCCGAACAGTAAGCCGAATAGTTGTGCCGAATAATTATTGCGGTGAGACCACGGGGGTGCAGGGCACCCCCGTGGCCTCAAAGTGATGAGGGGGCTTGGGGGGGCAAATTTGAAATCGAAGCCGCCAGGGTCGTCAAAGTGCCCTGGCGGCCTCATGACTCTGGGGGGGGGGGCTCTAGGAGCGGCCCCCCAATGCAATACAATGTCGGGCCACCGGCTTTGCACGGTGGCCCGACGAACACCACAACATTATTGCGGTGAGGGCGTGGGGGTTCCCTGTGGCCCCGCAGCCTCACCGTGCACAAGGGGCCAGGGGGGCACATTTCAGAGCGAGGCCGCCGGGGTGGCATCAGTGTCCCGGCGGCCTCATGAGTCTGGGGGGGGGCTGCTCCTGCAGGAGCGGCCCCCCAATGCAAAACAAATGTCGCTCCACCGGCTTTGCACCGGTGGCCCAACCAGCATAAATAAAATGACTGCGGTGAGACCGCGGGGCTCATGGCACTGTAACGCTCACCTGATTCCCACGGAGGCGCAGGTCTGGCTTCGAGTGCTGATGCTTCTTCAATGGTGAAGCGCAGGACTCTGAAGATGGACAGGAAGGGCCCTCTACTCTGGCTTCTCCGGCTCGCAGGAATATTCCCCTGTGCGTGAAAAGGGAGTATTACCTACTGACTGAGTTATGCTCAAGCCTCCCACTCTCTTCCAACCCTCCACGATACCCTTCCACGATTCCCCGTGAAGTCTCACCTTAGGGTCTGAACGGACGAGCTCTCCATCCTGCTTCTGACGCAGGGGCGCGTTGAACCCAGTTACTTCACTGGATTGAGGTTGGATGGGAGTTCAGGTAAGCTTGATTATACTGGTAAGGCGCTGTAAAAGTTCTGTTGCAAGTTCAAAAGTTCAAGCTTTAAATAATAATGTTCATTGTCTTTTTTCAGGTGATGAATGAGGATTCCTTTGGAGACTTCTTGCAACAAAGCGCTAATGTTGATGTCTTTTCCCCATAGGGGCCGGGGTTCGGAATGCCGGAGATATGGCGCCGACCCAAAGTGAAACGTGCAGTTCCAGTAAAGATCTGGTAAGTCCTAGATGAGCGCTCAGGTAATGTTTTTGCATTCGCTCATCTAATGTCTTTGTCTTTTTTCCCCATAGGGGCCGGGGTCCGGAAAATGCTTGGAAGCAGCAAGACCCGAAATGAAATGGGAATGACCCAACAGGTAAGACTTAGAAGGAAACTGAGCTTTTCCTATTCCCTTCCTTCTCTCACCTCTTATTCTTGTCTTTTTCTCTAGGCTCTGGGAAGTGGCTGTGTATCCGGATGATCGCTGCTGAAGATGGAGGAACCCAGGAAAGGTGAGTGAAATGCAGCGCTGCAGCGATCATTATAAAATGCTTTTAAAAATGATGTTTTCCCTTTCAGGATCGTCGGTGATGTCTTCGTGGTGCAGATTAGCTGGTAGGTCTCTTGTCTCCCTTTGCAGGTGACCCAGGATGCTGACAGGCGTGGCTGAAGTCCAGATGCAGGAGCTGACACAGTGAGCGTCCAGCTGCGAGGAGCAGAACAACGCGAAGCGTGAGTTGCTGATCGAGTGTGGTTTAAATAGCTTTGGAAGAAGTTCCAAGTGTGTATCCTTCCTCCGATCAGGTATGTATCCTTCCCCGACCACACCCGGGTGGAAAGTAGTCCCACAGGTAAAGTAGTTCCTATTCAGGCCTCAAGAGGGCCTGGATGTGGCAGCATGGTCTGCATCAGGTAAGTGCACATTAAAACACTTGAACACATGTCTAGCTTTATGAGCCTGTCGCCTAAGGCGCCAGGACAGAGGTCCAACATGAGCCTGGCGCCTAAGGCGCCAGGACTGCGTCCAAAGGGCCCCAGCTTGGGCCCGCTGGCACTCCCCTGGGGGAAATGATGCCTGCCTCTGGGGTTGCTGGGTCGGACCTGGCTCCTTGGAGGTAGGCATCATGACAGTACCCCCCCTCAAGGCCCCTCCCAAGGTTCTTCCCTCCGGGGGTTTGGGCTTGTTCGGAAATCTCCAGGGAAACCTTTGTACTAATCGAGGTGCGTGGACATGGTTACTAGGCTCCCACGATCTCTCCTGAGGTCCATATCCCTTCCAGTCAACAAGATAGAAGAGTTTCGACTTTACCACCTTGGAATCTAAAATGTCTTTAACTTCGAATTCTAATTCCCCTTCAATTTGAACTGGATTTGGAGGCTTGGACAATCAGGATCCTGGTTTTACTGGCTTCAAAAGTGATGCATGAAAAACTGGATGAATACGCATGTTGGATGGTAGATCCAGTTTAAAGGCCACTGGGTTGATTATAGCTTTGATGGGATAAGGTCCTATGAATCTGGGATTGAATGTTCGCGGGCCCTTGAGGGGTAAATGTTTAGTTGCTAGCCACACCTGGTCTCCTACTTGGTAAGGAGGAGTTTTACTTCGGTGCAAATCAGCGTTTCCTTTATACTTTTTCTTGGCTTGCTGTAAATGAGTTGCAGCTTCTTTGAAGGCTCGGGTTATTGTGGAATTCAGATGATTTACGGCAGGCATTTCCAGGGTCAGAGGTGGATCTAGGTCAGAGGTCCGAGGATGGTGACCATACAAAGTATAAAAGGGCGTTTGTCCGGTTCCAGAATGCACTGAATTGTTGTATGCATATTCTGCGATCCAAAGGATGTCTTTCCAATTTAACTCGGATTGGTGTAACATGCACCGAAGATATTGCTCGAGAGTCTGATTGGTTCTCTCGGTTTGTCCGTCGGTCTGGGGGTGGTGGCTGGTGGATAACCGCACATCTATTTGTGCTAGTTGGCAACACTTCTTCCAAAAAAGTGAGATAAATTGACTTCCACGATCCGAGACTAAAATGGAAGGGAAACCATGTATGCGAACTATATTCTCCAGGAATTCCTTGGCCAAGATGGAAGCTGAAGGCAAACCCTTTAAAGGGATAAAGTGGGCCATTTTGGAGAATAGGTCCACAATTACAAGGATTGTGTTGGAACCAGCACAAGGAGGCAGATCTGTTATAAAGTCCATTGACAGGGTGTGCCATGGTGCCGGTGGAATATCCAAGGGTTGAAGTAGGCCGGCTGGCCTTTTCTTTTGAGCCTTGTTTTGAGACGCAAATTCCACAAGACAGTACAAAAGACTTTATGTCTTTTCTCCAAGAAGGCCACCAGAAGTGGTGTTTGATTTTTTCCTCCGTTTTAGCGATACAAGGGTGTCCTTCCATTAAAGATTCATGATGATGGGCAATAACAAGTTGTTGCAATTCTTTACTTGGCAGAAACAACCACTCCTGGAAGTAGGGTAAGTCATCCTTAACGGTGTAGTGAGGACCCTTTTGACTCCATTCCAGTAAGGTTGAAGAGTCTAGAAGTTGTTTTACTTGCGTTTGGATATCCTCAATAGATTGCAATGAAGTTAAGCCTAAGATTCTTTGCTCAGGTATGATGGGCACATGTTCTAAGCTCGAATTAGGTTCTTCCATGCCAATCCGGGATAAGGTGTCTGCTTTTCCATTCTTGCAGCCAGGGCGATAGGTAATTACAAAATCAAATTCCGCAAAGAATAGAGCCCATCGGAGTTGTCGTGAAGATTGAGCTTTGGCCGTCTTTAAATACTGTAAGTTTCTATGGTCCGTAATTACGGTGATGGTGTGTCTTGCCCCGAGAAGGTAGTGACGCCAAGCCTTGAAAGCAGATTTGATGGCCAGTAACTCTTTATCGGTAATTGCGTAGTTGATTTCAGGAGGAGAACATTTTCTGGACCAAGAGGCCACTGGGTGTAGTTGGTTAGTTTTTGGGTCTCTTTGCGACAGGACAGCTCCCATGGCCGAACTGGAAGCATCGGTTTCCACTATGTATGGGAGATCTGGGTGCGGGTGCTTCAATACAGGTGCAGAGGTGAATTTGGTTTTCAGGTCCTGAAAGGCTTGTTCGGCCTCAAGAGTCCATTCAAAGCGTTTGTTTTTCTTTAGGAGAGCAGTGATGGGTTGGACTGTTCGGGAAAATTCCGGGATGAATCTTCGATAGAAATTGGCAAAGCCGAGCATGCTCTGAACTCCCTTCACCGAGCTTCGAGATGGCCATTTGAGGATGGCGTCCACCTTTCGCAAGTCCATTCGGACTCCAGGAGGTGTCAGGATGAATCCGAGAAACTCAACTTCTGTGGTATGAAAAACGCATTTTTCGAGTTTTACAAATAGTCTGTGCTGGCGCAGTTTCTCAAGAACTGCCCTAACATGTTTTCTGTGATCAGATTCTGAAGAAGAGTACACCAGGATGTCGTCAATGTAAACAATGACACAGACATCGATAAGTTCCCGAAGAACATCATTCATAAAGTACTGAAAGGCGGCAGGTGCATTGCCAAACCGAAGGGCATCACCTGATATTCGAAGAGCCCAAATTTGGTGCGGAATGCAGTCTTCCATTCGTCGCCTTCTTTTATGCGCACCAGGTGATAAGCTCCTCGGAGATCTAACTTGGTGTACACACAAGCGTCTTTCACCTGGTCGATAAGCTCAGGGATCAAGGGCAGAGGATAACGATTCTTAATCGTTATTTGATTAAGGGCGCGATAGTCTATACACGTTCTAAGGTCGCCTTCTTTTTATGGCACGAAGAACAGAGCTGAAGAGACAGGAGACTTGGACGGGCGAATAAAACCATTGGCTAGGTACTGATCTAAATACTGACGCAAATGCAGGTTCTCAGGTTCCGTAAGAGCATAAATCCTACTACAAGGTAGTTGAGCATTGGGTACCAGATCGATCTGGCAATCATAAGACCGATGGGGAGGTAACGTGTTAGCCTGTTCTTTCTGAAAAACGTCTTGGAATTCTTGGTATTCTGATGGTAGCTGTACAGGGGTGGAAGTTGCTGTGGCTAGACCCATAGCTGGATTTCTTGGATAACAAGTTGGTTCACAATCAGGAAAACTTATCTTCTTTGCTCGCCAGTCAATTCTGGGATTATGTGTTTCTAACCAAGGAATTCCAAGAATTACTTGAAATTGTGGGGCCTTGATCACATCAAACACGATTGCTTCCCAATGTCCATCCTGACCCACCAGTGTCACTTCAACAGTGGAATGCGTTACAGGCCCTGAGGCTATTTCGGGTCCATCTACTGTAGTAATGACATCTTGGGTTACTTTCGGGCGGAGAGGAAGCTTAATCCTGGAAGCCAATTCACGGTCTATGTAATTTCCAATAGCTCCACTGTCGATGTATGCTTTTATAGCATGCAACTGCTGAGGCTGTTTTGGGTCCACGAGCACCATTGGCATGACGAAATGCGAGGTCAAAGAGTTAGTTTTCAAGCTCGGCAAGCGGACCCCTACGCTTGCCGGGCTAGGTCGTTTCCCGAATCAGGTGTCACAAATTTGTTATCAGTAGCTCCAACCACCTTCTTAAGTGGCTTAACTGGACAATTTCGAAGAAAGTGACCGGAAGTCCCGCAATACAGACAAAATTGCATTTGCCGCCTTCTCTCTCGTACTTTCTGTGTTAATGGTTCTTTAACACCACCGATTTGCATAGGTTCAGATACGTCGCTACTCTTGGAGGTAGCGTGGGTTTTGATTGGTGCTCGGTTTTCATACTTGAACCGATCTGCTTTTCTATTTTGAAGTCTGTGATCAAGTTGAACCACCAAGTCAATGTAGTCTGCGCAGACCTGGGGTGGGTTTACTATCTGAGCTAGAACATCCTTAAGCTCTCCGCGCAGGCCTCGATGAAACAATGTGATCCTTTTGCTTTCTGGCCATCCAGTTTCCACAACCAGTCTGTTAAAGGTGGCTATGTAGGACAGAAGATCCTGATTACCTTGTCGTAAGAATAGCAGTTCGTTATCAAGGGCCTGTCCTTGACAGTGTTGAGCGAACAATCTTTCCATGCTGGCCTGGAAGCCCTGAAAATTCTGGAGAATGGGATCATCCTGATTTACCAATGGAATAGACCAATCGGCAGCACTGCCACTGAGGTAAGATAGTATAAAGGCTACCTTGGTCTGGTCGTTAGGGAAGGCTCCGGGTCTGCATAGAAAGTGTAAACGACATTGGTTCATAAAGACGGCATATTTCTTAGGATCCCCCGCAAAACGTTCAGGTGGGGCCAAAGGCATGTATCCAGGTAGATTAATTTGTACCGGGTTACTCAAACCCATTGATGTGGAAATTTCTGATCCAGAATTAGGTAAAGAAGTGTGCCCTGCCTGGGCCTGTAATAACCCTTTGGCTAGGTCATCAGTTCTTTCCTTAGATAAGATCAGCTCTCTTTTGAGAGCGTTAGTCTCTTGGCGGGCTGAGTGCACCTCTGCCCATAATTCCCCCAAAAGCTGGGCCAGCTGGTCAGTTCCGGAAGTCTCCATAGCGCCCGGGTGGGAAATTGTGAGTAGGCTTCGCGTTCTGTAACGCTCACCTGATTCCCACGGAGGCGCAGGTCTGGCTTCGAGTGCTGATGCTTCTTCAATGGTGAAGCGCAGGACTCTGAAGATGGACAGGAAGGGCCCTCTACTCTGGCTTCTCCGGCTCGCAGGAATATTCCCCTGTGCGTCTAAAGGGAGTATTACCTACTGACTGAGTTATGCTCAAGCCTCCCACTCTCTTCCAACCCTCCACGATACCCTTCCACGATTCCCCGTGAAGTCTCACCTTAGGGTCTGAAAGGACGAGCTCTCCATCCTGCTTCTGACGCAGGGGCGCGTTGAACCCAGTTACTTCACTGGATTGAGGTTGGATGGGAGTTCAGGCAAGCTTGATTATACTGGTAAGGCGCTGTAAAAGTTCTGTTGCAAGTTCAAAAGTTCAAGCTTTAAATAATAATGTTCATTGTCTTTTTTCACGTGATGAATGAGGATTCCTTTGGAGACTTCTTGCAACAAAGCGCTAATGTTGATGTCTTTTCCCCATAGGGGCCGGGGTTCGGAATGCCGGAGATATGGCGCCGACCCGAAGTGAAACGTGCAGTTCCAGTAAAGATCTGGTAAGACCTAGATGAGCGCTCAAGTAATGTTTTTGCATTCGCTCATCTAATGTCTTTGTCTTTTTTCCCCATAGGGGCCGGGGTCCGGAAAATGCTTGGAAACAGCAAGACCCGAAATGAAATGGGAATGACCCAACAGGTAAGTCTTAGAAAGAAATTGAACTTTTCCTATTCCCTTCCTTCTCTCACCTCTTATTCTTGTCTTTTTCTCTAGGCTCTGGGAAGTGGCTGTGTATCCGGATGATCGCTGCTGAAGATGGAGGAACCCAGGAAAGGTGAGTGAAATGCAGCGCTGCAGCGATCGTAACGAAATGCTTTTAAAAATGATGTTTTCCCTTTCAGGATCGTCGGTGATGTCTCCGTGGTGCAGATTTGCTGGTAGGTCTCTTGTCTCCCTTTGCAGGTGACCCAGGATGCTGGCAGGCATGGCTGAAGTCCAGATGCAGGAGCTGACACGGTGAGCGTCCAGCTGCGAGGAGCAGAACAACGCGAAGCGTGAGTTGCTGATCGGGTGTGGTTTAAATAGCTCTGGAAGAAGTTCCAAGTGTGTATCCTTCCTCAGATCAGGTATGTATCCTTCCCCGACCACACCCGGGTGGAAAGTAGTCCCACAGGTAAAGTAGTTCTTATTCAGGCCTCAAGAGGGCCTGGATGTGGCAGCATGGTCTGCATCAGGTAAGTGCACATTAAAACACTTGAACACATGTCTAGCTTTATGAGCCTGGCGCCTAAGGCGCCAGCACAGAGGTCCAACATGAGCCTGGCACCTAAGGCGCCAGGACTGCGTCCAAAGGGCCCCAGCTTGGGCCCGCTGGCACTCCCCTGGGGGAAATGATGCCAGCCTCTGGGGTTGCTGGGTCGGACCTGGCTCCTTGGAGGTCGGCATCATGACAGGCACCCCCGCGGCCTCACCGTGATGAGGGGGCATAGGGGGGCATATTTGAAATCGAGGCCATCGGGGTCGGCCAAGCGCCCCGGCGGCCTCATGAGTCTGGGGGGGCTGCTCCTGCAGGAGCGGCCCCACAATGCAAAGAAATGTCGGGCCACAGGCTTTGCACCGATGGCCGGATTAACAACAATATAACTGTGGTGAGGCCGCAAGGGGGTGCAGAGCACCCCCGCGCGGCCTCACTGTGATGAGGGTCATGGGGACTCATCACTTACCTGGTGATCTCTCCGGGTCCGGGTGTTGGCATCTGCTGGAGCCCGTCCGTTGGCATAGGAAGCGAGGGAAGGGAAGAACTGTTCCCTTCCCTTGCTTCCTATTTCAACACGTTAGGCTAGTTCCTCTCTGGTCAGGCTGCAGAAGCCAATAGGCAAACAGCTTGTTTGGCTTCTGCAGCCTGAACACTGTCAAACTTTCTATGATTGGCTGTCATCTCCCAAACAGGGAGAGGGCAGCTAATCATAGAAAGTGGACTTCGGCTTTGAGTCCCTAAACTGAAACTATTCTGCCGAAGCCGGATAGCTGTATTTCATCCGAACTTTGGCAGAATAGGGACTCGAAGCAGAAGTTCAGTACAGTCCTACTGAAAATACAGAATGCCAGTCCAAAAACATCATAAAACACCCAATACCTTTGCTGGGTGTTACCTGCCACTTCATTTAAGGAATCAATATGAACACACAATGTCAGGAAAAGCGGAATGTATCATGAAAATAGCCACAGTAAAAAGTGTGCTTGCCTGTGAAAATCTGTCAGCATATGGGCGCAGTACCAGCGGCCGCCTGTAACTGTTTCAAAAGCCTGCATTTAAACTGCAAAGTTGCACCATTAAGATCTAATGTCTTAAATCTAAGTGACCTGTCATTAAGAGGAACATAGTTTGTAACTATTTAATCTCCATGGTTTAGAGACTGGAATCAGAGTTCTAGCTGCTTCATTAAAAATTGCAAGTTTATTTTAAATTAAGAAAATGGTATAATTTGACAGTAAATTTAGCTGGAACTCAGAGTCATCAAACCAGTTCTCCCCGGCTTTCCCCAACAGAAGGCATCTCTCCTGCTTCTCACCAAAGGCCAGGAACTCACATTCAGGTGTTGATTAAGAGGGGAGGAGATTTGGGCTGCTGCTCCTGGAGGAGACAGTGAACCTTCCTTGGCTGAAAGAATATGCAGATTGTAAATGTCAATAGTGGGCTCTGCCAGAGGAAGAAGGCGGGGATTGGTCTTGAGCTGCAAGAAACCTTTGGAGGCGGAGATAGACATTTTTGTTGATTCTCAATGGACAGAAAGCATATTTTTGGAAAAGACTGACAAAGAACTGTGCAAATTTGTTAAAATTGTAAAATTACAGTATTGTTAATGTGATTTTTTGTGCACATTTTAAAAGGACCCAGAACTCTGAGCGATGTTCTGAGAAGGCGTAGTGAAATTCTGGTTTTGTAGCAATTGTATTCATGTCAGAAGACCGAAACTTCATACGATTATGCCCAGATAGCATGCGCACATATGTACAAAATTGTGGACAAATCAGATGTTGTGTGTCCAGGATAAAAAGTGTGAAAAATTGTCAAATCCAGACCCAAGACCTCACAGCTCCGTGGTTTGGAAGAATATGTGCTCCAACAAATATGTGATCTATGTATGTCATTGGTATAAAGATTGTACACATGTAAAGATGTATTATATCAAAAATAGATTTTATGTGCAAAAGGCAAAGGGGAGGTATTCCCTGCCTCATAAACCACAACATCATGATGACGCTCTGCTTTCCCCTCCAATCAAAGGAGAGAGCAGACTTTAGCCAATGGACTACCTAGAGGGTGCGCCTAGGATAATTCAGCTTACCCACCCCTTTATGAAAAACATAAATAGAGACAGCTGGGAACCTAGAAATACAGACTGATCCACCCACCATCGCAATTTCAGCAAAGCGCTTTGAAGGAGATTCATCCATACTCTGTGTTCCAGACTCCAAAAACTGTGCACATCTTTCACATGTAGTGAACGGAGGATAGAACCTGGGAAATGTGCTGGTCTTGAACGCAAGACCAGAGAAACAGAGGTTTGAACCCTGGATCCAAGCTTAGAAACCAAACTCAGGTATTAAGCGCGTTATAAAAAAACAATTAAAATAAAAAAGTAAAATAGTGGGAAGTAGTGCAGTAGCCTTTTCGCCTTGTCATTCCAACACTGGGCATAATTAATAGTTGTATTCTTTTTTTCAGAAGACAATATTAGAATGTTTGGTAGTTGAGAGTTAAATGCCGACCTTTCTCTGATGTCCAACAGTTTGCTATCCATATTCCTGCACTTTTGGGCCTAACTTAGTATGATGCAGTGCACTTGTATACTGGGCCCGAAAATACCCCATACATCCCCCCCTGTTCTTCTTCTCATGTTGGAACCACTGTGAAAAGGCAGCGGAGAGTGGGTTTTTTAGACTTCTCACTCTGGTCACAACTCAAGCCCTTTGATGGAGAATGGCCATTCTCAATTTTTCCTTTTGGAGTTGTGAGAAACCAGAAGGTGTCTCACCCACTAGTCCCTGGGGATCAGTCATACAGGTGACCAGGACACAGCCATCACCTTTGGATCCAGTTCCTGGGGGTGGACCAGTGCAGGAGGATCACCTGGGTGAGGGGTCTTCGGGTAGTGGGACACCTGATGGCAAGACAAGGCATCCCTCCCCTGTAACACCTTTACCCCATCCTACCAAGTAGGATATGTGGGAACTTTACCCCCTTTCCTTTCACAAACACTTCCACACGGACAGCCCGCTCTGGGGGAAAACAGACTCATACCCAAGCAGTGTACCTGACATGTCCCGCTCTATGGTCAGGCAAAGTCAGGCAATTACTGATAATCACTCACACGTGACTTCCATTAAACTTCCCCACACGGATAAAAGGCGGAGCATGGGAGCACACTCTGAGGCGAGAAAAAGCACATGAAGGAACAGCGGTTTTGGGAAGGCAGCTGAATGAGGGGAGAAAGACATCAAACCAAGAAGGGTCAGCAAGGAGGGAAATACCCTTGACCGTTCTGACAGGAAATCGTTACTTTCAAGAACCTTGTAGATCAAAAAACATAAGGCTAGGCAACCAGGCTAAAGAATCCTGCATTGTGTGTCAAAAGTGACCAAGTCGGAGAGGAGCAGCAGCCACCATGGTATCGACCTTCGCTCCAAGAACAAAGTAGCGACAGAGAGATCAACACAGCCAGTGAGTTGGGGAGACCAATGTAAGTCCAGCCTTTGTTGAAATCAAGGTTGTAAGCGGCAACATTGTGTAACAAGTGCAGGAATTAACATGGTTGGATGCGTGTGATGAAAGACGTGAGTAAAGCTAAATTGCTGATGAATGTTTGAACTTTGAGAAGGAAAGATACAATACCATCGACAGAGAGGTCCGGCACCACCTGGGTGCTCAATCGAAGGTTTCTGTAAAGGTATCCAACCAAGAGGTGGCAGACATGAAAGTAAAAACATTGCGTGAAGTGAATCGAAGAGGTCCTGCAACAGTTAAGCAAAACCCATAGCACATTCAAAAGTCTTTGAATTTTGATATCAAGAGGAAAGCATAGAAAGTGCAATTGCATGGTCTGAGCCAGAACGAGGGAGACCAAATGAGAATATTGCGCCAAAGGGATCCAAGCCCGAATGAGGGAGACCAGTTGTGAATATTGTGATAAAAAGGGGTCCAATCCTGAAGGAGAGAGACCCATGATAAATATTGAAAACGAGAACTTTTACATGTGAAAGCCCTGATAAAATAGGAACTTTTGTGCTTATTTGTTGCTACTGGCCCTCTGCACTAAGAGACTGTTATTGGAAAAGAAGCTTTGGCAAAAAGCCCTGATACCTTCACTTTGAACTGTATCCTCGTGGCAGAGAAGCCAGAGCATGTGCAAAGCTCGAACGTGCCACCTTGCCCTGTGCTGAAAATGTGGGAAAGTGAAGCCAACTGCTCAACTATCCTGATATATTATTTTTTGAAAACTTTACTTTTTGCCTACACCATTATCTCACACCATTTTGTGTTTAGAAGTAAGGATTGGTAATAGGCCCTTTTATTTTGACAGACTCGACTAGGACTGTGTTATTATTATTTGATG
Organism: Ambystoma mexicanum; assembly: GCF_040938575.1. Taxonomy (NCBI): domain Eukaryota; kingdom Metazoa; phylum Chordata; class Amphibia; order Caudata; family Ambystomatidae; genus Ambystoma; species Ambystoma mexicanum. The sequence goes on along the minus strand of NC_090928.1, from coordinate 498,675,009 downwards.
GTCGCAGCTTGCTCCCATCTTTAAATTTATGTTTAGATAGCCATTAAACCAATCAATTGAAGTTCAATAAACACTCTTGAACTGTGATCACTTGTGTCTGTCTTCACTGTTTAATAACATGCCTTCCTTACAGAGTGGGTGATTGGGTTTCAATCTCCTGCTCTCGATTTCTGGGGTATGGAAGGGACCTCCTTCCTGGAGTCCCCTAAATTCTTTTTCTTTTTCTTTTCCAGTTCCCGGAGTCCTCTGTAGACTCCTCTTCATTCGGTCCCCCGGCTGGAAGAACTTTGCATTCGTTTTCTAAAGAGAGTAGTAAAAATAATTGTTAAGAATTTGTTTCAACATATTTTCCCCAATAACCTTGCATGTGATTGGAGACACATTTTCTCTTTTAAAATTTGCAATCAAACATTTCAGACGAACATTTAATTTAATTACTCACTGGTTATATATTTTAGTTTCCATTTTGGGGTTTTAACTTGGCCTTTCATTCCTCGGATGGTTCCTCGGCTCCTCAGTAACTCTTAAAGCTAGTCTGGCATGACAGCTTTTTAACTTATTAACATGGACCCCCTTCTCCTCTATCAGTTCTCCCTTTGGGATGCAGAATTTATGGATCTGCGTGATTTTTCCATCACGGAAAAGTCAGTGATGGAAAAGTTTGCATGGGAAAAGTATGCACCAGCAAAGGTTCGTACATTTCCCATGTGAGCAAACACTGCAAATCACTACATACCCATACCCCAACCCACACCGACCACAAACCCATGACATACCCTCAACACACACCCAACATAAACAAACCCTACTTACCTTTTCTTCATGCTGTGTCCCTGCGGCACCAGTTCCCTTTCACTTCCGTGATCGTGAACCGGCGCCGCAGGGTCCTTTTCTTTTTATTTATTTTTTATATTTTACAGGCAGCTGCAGGGGTTTCCGCTGCAACCCCTGCTCACTATACTATAAAGTATAGTGAGCAGGGTGTTGCACGGGACACCTCCGCAGCCCTCGTTTTTTTTGTTTTTTTTACTTACCTACAATGCATGCCACCAAAGGTTTGAACTTTTGGTGTTTGTACCTTTGGAGGTATGCATTTTCAGTCTTTTTGTACAGTCGGACCTTTTTTTTCAGTCCGATTGTACAATTCCGGAATTTATAGGCAACAGGCGATATTGTATCCACAATCTCAAAACTGCCACGCCAAGACAAAAGGAATTTCTGTTCCTTGATTTGATTCATCTTAAAACTATGGAGATAGACCTTGTCACCTACCTCATATTCTTTTTTCGTAGTTTTCAATTTCATCCCTTCAGCCAACTTCTCTAAGTTGAGCTGGGCGTAAGAAAAAACACGCTGAAGGTTATTCATACGTTCTCAATATACTCATGAATGGTGGACACATTAATCAGGGTCTGCTCCTGATTTCTATAGAGCAGATGCTGAGGTAGCACCATTTTTCACCTGGTTATCAGTAAAAATTTTGACATTTTGGTTGCAGAAGGTGGTGTAGACCTTGGAGCCATCAGGACAAGCTGTAATTGAAGTCTCAACTGGGTCCAGAGTCAGCCACAAATTTCATCAGTATGCTCACAATGGTCTTATTGTATCTCTCAAAACCCCTGCTAGATGTCAGGAGGTAAGTTATGTAGAGTTTACCTTTTATTCCTAAAATCTCCCACAGCTTGGTCAACAACTCACTGGTAAAATGACTTTCTCTATCTGACTCAATCCTTTGCAGAAGACCAAAACGAGAGAAGTTGTGGTTGATCATTAGAGCGGCAGGTGTCGTCTCCACCTTAAAATTTGGGACAGGAAGACACAGTACCCACTTGCTAAATAAGCATGTTACTGTCCACATATACTTATTTCCTCTAGAGGAGCGAATCACTGGCCTGATTAAATTAATTTGCAAATCTGACCAATGCAATGTCATTCCCCTTTTCTGTAGGGGAGCTTGGTGTGTGGGGGGATTTGTCTGGAATTGAGCACACACAAGACACCCCTTTAGATATGTGTTAAAGTCCTAGCGCATATGTGGCCAGTATGCAACTTCTCATTAGATTTTTAATGCCTTGTGAAAACCCCTATTACTGGCAGTAGCAGCATCATGGGCATGATTCAACATCAGACTCCGAAATGAGGTAGGTGCCACCCATTGGACACATCCAGATAGTGATCTCCTTATTAACAAGCCGTCTTGGTTTCAGAATATCCTGGAACATTTTCCCAACACTCTGAGATCCTCTTTCCTGGCATAATCTGGTTCCGTTAGGGGAAAGCTCACTAGGTCTAGAGTATGTTGATAGAACTTTCCAATAATGGGGTCCTTTGATCCAGTGATCATATCTGCACCCGGGCCATCTTTACTCCACTGGGCAGATGAGAGTTCACTGTTGGCACAAGTTTCAGACCTGGTCACAGCTGTGACTTGGCTTTCTCCCAGCAGGGATTCTGTATCTATGAAGTCCCCTCGTAGAGCACCAGTTTTAGCCAGCTTGTCCGCCAGGTCATTCCCAGTCATATCCAGTCCCTCTATTTTGGAAGGACCTCTAATCTTTTTCCAATAGATGGTCATCTCATTAGAGGTCACTAGATCATCAATGGATTGGATTCATTTTAGATGTTTAGGAGTTTATTGTTAGCACAAAGCATGCCTCTATTCTTCCAGTTGATCAGGTGTTCCGCAAACACATTCCTATAATAGTCTGAGTCAGTGATTATCACCAGTTCTTTGAGTTGGCGGTGTACAGCAGTGAGGATGGCTTGATGCACGGCCATCAACTCTGCCACCTGACTACTTCGGAGTCCTATTTTGTAAGCAGCAGAGGAGTCAGGGTTCTAATTAACACAGACATTCCCAATGCCAGCCACTAGTTCTTTTTCTGTTATTGACAAATGGTAGGACCACCTGTCCACATAAAATGTGCGTGTACCATGACAAGTGTCTTCTTCATATACCTTTTGTGGAGAAGCTATGTACACCTCTATTTTGTCTTTTAAAAAATGTTAATCTTAGAGCACAATCATGCAAGACCACCAATCCTTGTGCTAGAGGACTCTTCTTATGTTGGCCCTACCTGACCCCCACAGGAAAGCCTTGAATGGACAGAATCCAGGAAGTAATTATGGAATTAGATACATTCCCAGCCCATATTCTGTCACTTTGTAAATACTTCACGGGTTGGTAAGGTGTCTCTACGATGATGTGTTCCAGCTGCATAAACGGGCAGTGGTTTTTCAATGCCCATGCTATTGCGAGGAGTGCCTTTTCACAATCATTCAATATTTCCTCCACAGAGGACAATGTTTTTGCTTTCATATGATATGATATGATGTGGCATTTGTAACAATAATTTTGTGGACCTTGTTGGGCTTTTGATACAATACCGCTGTTAGGCATTTATCTGAAAACCCTGTCTCTAAGAACTCTCTTTAGTCTTAATGGAGTAAGGCAAACAAGGAGCTTGAGATAGGCTTCCTTTCAGTTGTTTAACTGTCTCAGATTGTTCTGGGCCCCACTCCCACTTTACTCAATAAATGAACCAGGGTTGAGTGACTATGAACTTTTGACTGCAATTAGTGAGTACATGAAGGCTTCCCAATTCTCACAAAATGATAGGGTCTTTTAATTTCAATAATTTTTCCACTTCTTCACCTGGGGGTTAAGACACTCAGGGTTGATTTCATGCCATCAAAGTTCACCTTGGTCTAACACGATTGTGCTCTCTGAAAGGACAGATCTGCTCTATCTTTCTGCAACTGGGCCAGAGCCGAGCAAATTTCTGCAATATGTTTTTCCACAGTTGAGCAGTGCATCATCTACATAGGCCAGGTTCCCCCTTTCTCCCAAGTCAGGTATGGCCTTATGAAGGAATATATTTAACTCATTTCCTGAGTTTATATATCCAAAGGGTGTTCAGGTCCACATATATTTCTGTCCCCAAAGGTAAAGCCAAGTTTGTACTGGCCTTCCCTACTCATGGGTACCGTCCAGTAATCTTTGGTCAAATCAATGCCTGAGTACACCTCTGGATTTGGGCCAGCCCCTGATTGATGTAGGGAAGTGGCCATCTTGACATTTGGACCCATTTGTTACTATGATGTCATTAAAAGTGTGTTGTAACTTCCTCTATCCACTGCTCATCTGGCACCCCCTGAGTCATGTTAACTACTTGTTAGGGGTTCTATTGACTTTCTGAATGCTTGGCTCTTCCAAAGCCAGTGCTGGGCTGCTGTGGGAATCATGTGCAACTAGCGGAAGAAGAAGGGTTGAGTGGTACAAAATGTAAACAAATCTCTCATCAGAGTCCTGTTTACTTTAATTTGTGGACCCGCACCTATGATTCCTGAACCAGGGACACAAGGTCAGTGCCAGGTGTACTATAGAAGCGGCCAGTGGTGAGAGCTGGTACCCCTGGTGACCCCAAAATGATGTGCATGGCCTCCAAGACCAGATATTTCACCTATTGACAAGTGTGTCTGCAGGTGTTTGGGAATACATAGCAAATCTCAGACCCTTTAGTGGGCTGATGTTTACTCATTTTACTGTGTCTCCCTGAACCCTGCCTTTGTATATGCCATAGCAGGCTACTTCTGCATCATAAAAGCACTGAGATGTATGCACAAATATAATTTTAGTCTATAAAGAACACCTAAACACTCAAGTACATAAATGTAGCAGTCCTCTTGCTGGCCTTGTAAAAGTGTTTTCACTATGCCTTGTGATTCTTTGTTCTTGTTGGGTGCAAGACAGCCACATTTTGGTCCTTTGAGTACTGCCTGTGAACTCAGCCGCCTCCATCCTACACTTTAGGAATTTAGGAATTACCTGAAGACCCTTCTCTTAAAAAAAACATTTAGCCAATCACAGATCATACCACTAAAACCTATTTCCCTCTATGAATCTCGGCACCTCACCTGCTCACATTACCCCTCCAGAAATACCTCTTCTACTGCTGCAAACCAACCTGTACATTCCAGGCTACATCCCTTGTGTAAAGCGTTCTGTTGCCTGCTGTTTCTCATCTAGATTTGCACTTTATCAACCCCACACTTATGTAAATACAAATGTATTTTAAACTCTGCCAGTGTGAGTTCCTTCAGACTATGATCTGTGCACACCAGCAGTAGCGCAGTAACGGATTAAAGGTGCAACATCTTTTAATATTCTCTAGCAAACACCTCTTCCGTTCCCCCTATCAACCATTGTTTCCCTTGACCAAACATTCTTCTCTTCGTAGGTCCAATCTTCCGGACCTGTCAAGAATTCCAGGCCTACCCTCGAAACTATACATTAATGGTACCCTTAACAATCAACCAGAAACAAACCATATTCAATGTCCTTGTTATCTGTTATTAGCACCCTGGGTGGGTGTGCCAGCCAATCAGGTTGCTCCAACCCAAGGCTGAATCTAACAATCCAAGCCCAGAACCCGCGCTCCACCCAGCGATGCCTGTTCTCACTCCTCTCCTGCCTCCCACCCCAGCTAAAAACCCTTAACAGCCCTACCCCTCTCCTTACCTTAATATACCCTTCACCAGGCCTGCCCCGCTCAGCTTCCACCTACCGCCATGTAAATAGAAGAGAGTCTCAGAGCAGAGCCCTAACTTCCCCTTCCTTGACAACTAGCTTCCCGGCCACACCGAGCAAAGCAATGTGGCCAGGTTTTTTAAAAGTGCTATCTACGCCTCAAGGATTTGCCTCGGGGTGCTAATAGCAATGATCACCCGTTTGGTGGGCTTCACCGGCCCGATAACTGCACAGAGGGAAAGGGTTAAGTCCCTCACTGCACTAGGGCCTATAATTTGGGCCTCGGGCCGTTACGCGACAGTGAAGCCCACCGAACAAGTGATTATTGCTGTATTACAAAAACAATGTATAGTATGCTTAAGACTATGTACTACCAGAAGCCTACTAAAGAGCAGCAATGCACTATGGAATAGCACTGAGATCTAAAAAGCTTCAACCGTTTGTGCTTTACAAATGCCACACATCATAAAAAACAAAAGCACATCGTGGTGTGTTAATTTAGCGCATAAGCACAACTTCACTGCTGTGTCTTTGTATTGTGGTAATAAACCCCAGTTCTAAAATGACAGCTTCCAAGACCACCACCACATATATCAGCGTGCTTTGGCCATTTGCCTGCAGACACATAGAAAGAACCAATGGTTTGCAGACAGCCATGATGCTGATTCCTTAATCACCTGGGGTCCTGGTCCTAGATCTGATCCGAAGAAAAGAGGATGTTGTATGCATTGAATACATTCTTAAAACTTGTTATAAAGACTCCTGTCTGGACCTACAGTTCTTTAGAATTGTAAGTGTATAGCAGCTTTTGAGTTTAGCATGTGCCAAAGGACATTCCAAGGAGACTTGCATTTTTCTGCCTGTGGCCCCCTGAAAATGTATTGCGGGAGCCCAGAGGACGGGCATTACTCTCTATCTACTCTCCTAGTCCAGCCCTTATGGGGATATCCATTGCAATATGATTTAAGCCTAGTTATGAAGGATTATTTACTCCATTCCCAACTTTCAAATTCTGACCAGCAATATTGTTTGGCCTCCAAGAAGATGAGCAGCAGAACACAACCATTGGGACCCCTGCATCGGAATGTTAAAAGGCCTGTAGTGAAGCTCATCTGCTATAGTGAGAGCAATGTCCACATGCTGAAGGCAGGTGTCAGACAAGGTGTGATGCACAGAGTCCAAAGAGGATAAGTTGAAACAGCTCATCATTTCTACGGCTTCCTCACTCCTCACTCCTTGGTGACCCAGTTCTCCTACTTTGAGATAACCCACTTTCTCATTCTTTCGGTCCTCACCAATAATGTCCCAGCAATCTAAACAGCTTATCAGCTAACCCTACCCAGCACTTTCCAGCAGTGTGTGTGTACAACTCACCATCGCTTTGCCTTGTCTCTTTTTCCATTCCTTACCACTATGCTGTTCTACTGACCGGGTGGTCCAGATTCAATTGTTAGTGAAAAGCAAGCAGTTTAAAATGAAGAGCAATGAATTGTACTTGCGCTCTGTAAATTGAGTGCTGTTGCTGATTTCAGAAATAAATGTTGCCCACTTTTTTGTATCCCAGATGGCTCAGTTTCCCCATTTTCCAGATCCCTACATATTCCCTATGTTCGAACTTTTAACCCCAATCCTTGAAGTTCCATTGTTCTTCAATGCTTTTGTGCTAGGATTCACTTCTTCGCTCAACAGATTGCAATTTCACAGCTCTACAGTTCCTCCATTCTCCACCTTCCCCAATACACCGGTAACCTGTTTGGCGGCATTCAAGTCTTCTAGTTTCTGATTCCTCAATTCTGCAGTTTCCGAAACCCCAAAAACGTTTCAGGTCACCAGCTTTTAAGATCCCTGCTCAGAAACTTAAGTGTTCCACATCTTTTACCATCCCCAACTCAATTGGCCCCCATTTCTGCAAATAACCAGCATCACAGATTGCCCAGCCCCAAAACACTTTAACATCCTGGTTTCTTAGCCCACAAAAATCCCACGCTCTCAGCCTTTTACCCAAAACTACCCGAGGAGCATTGATCTGATCCATTCAACACACCCCAATTTTTCCAGCCAATGAAATCCAAACCCTTTTTGAGTGTGTGCTACTTTGGGGTCAAGTGACAAGGGCTGAACCAGAACATCCCTGTTACCCAGGCTGGGCCTCGGTATGCTTGCAAATGAAGGACGCACAGCCGGAGGTGAAGGATAGTACAACTGCTTTATTTAGGGTCCTGGAAACAACTGGCACAACACGCGCCAAGACATCCCCTTCCCCCAACGTCACTATGCTCCACCCTTGTGGGCGGAGCTGACTCTCTTAAAGAGGCAGTGGCAGGTAACACCACCCCCGAACAAAATATTCAAACGTCTGGTTTAACATTCTTCCACCCATCTCATCTGTCTCTTGGTCACCCATTGAGGCCTCTGCTGGCGATCACTCAAATTGCCTCCCTCTGGCGGAACGCCAAAACTCTCAGGTTGGTCCAATTCTCTGGGCGGTACCCATAGCTTGTCCCTTGGCTCAGGTCCCGTTGGATCGGGTTGGGTCAGAGGAGACTCGCTCTCTTCTTTCTTTACATAAAGTTTAAAGAGAGAGCTATTCCTCGTAACAGCTCTGTCCTGGTCTAGGGCTGTCACCATCGTCCCTTTTATGGACGTGACTCTCATTGGGCTCTGAGTGAACCGAGGGTCGGTCTTCCATACCATGTGTTGCTGTACCAACACCTCATCCCCGATCTAGAAGTCTTTGGGAACGGCGTACCTCCAGCGTCTCATTGTACCACCTCAGCTTCCGTTTCTCCTGGGGCTGAGGAACTGCACACGAGGCTCGTCTGTACATCATATCTGACCATCAGTTCAGCTGGAGTTTTACTCGTGTGGAGTGTTTCGGTAGTCTCGTAGAAGCCGGCACAAAGGCTGGTGCGGGTTGACGGCCTCAATGCGGGCCCTTTGTATAATTTTCTTTATGGAGGCCATGAACCTCTCAGCCATTCCGTTCGCTTGTGGCCAGCGAGGCGTTATTTTGAGATGTTTGAAGCCCAAATTTCTTGCCAGCGCTGCAATCTCGTGGCCACAGAACAGTGGTCTGTTGTCGTACCTAATCACCCTGGGGATGCCCCACTCACTAAGCACCTCATCTAGGGTAGCTGCCACTTGTGGGAAAGCTGTGGAAGAGAGTCTTTTGACGATTGGGAATCTGGAGAACTCATCGATCAGTAGGAGGAAGTACTCTCTGGACTTCATCGGCCCATAGTAATCAATCGCTACCCTCTCCCAAGGGTGATCAGGAATTTGTGTCAGTTGGAGAGGCACCGGTGGATCCGCTGGCATTGTGCACAGGCAGGTTAGACAGTGTTTAACCCAGTCCTCTACTAGTGAGTCTAAAAAGTGGAACTACACATGGCATTGCAGTTGTTTCTTCGTGTTTTCTTCCCCCCATTGACCTTCATGCGCTGTCTGAATCACTTCGGCTCTCAGAGCTGCGGGGATTACAACTCAGCACCCTCTTGGAAGGATGTTGTGGTCCTTGACTGCAAGTTCTGTGTGTATTCTGGCCAGTCTTTCTATTTCTTTTGAGACGCCCCCGGGTGAGCCAGCATCGCTCTCCTGTAGTCCTTCCATTTGTTTGCTGTGGTCAGACTAATGGCCAGCACAGTTGTGGGGTTGGCTGCGGATGCTCTCGCAACAGTCTCCAGGGACAGGGCTGGTGGGAGTGAGTTAGTAGCAATGTAGTCGATTTAGGCAACATCTCCTTTCCGAGTAACCGGCAGACCTGCCGGGTGAAGCGACAGGTAGTCTGCCGGGTTCAGCTCGCCACCTGGGCGGTGCATGATGTCATAATCATACTCTTGTAGACGAATGCCCCATCCTTGGAGGCATTTTCATGCGGGGATTGCCGAACAGCGACAAGAGGGCCTGGTGATCAGTTACTAGGGTGAACTTCTTCCCAATAATGAAATGGTGAAAATGTTCACAGGCCCACACGGCCGCTAAACTCTCCTTCTCAGCCTGTGAGTAGGCCCTCTCTGGTGCGGACAAAGCTCTGCTTGCATATGCCACAACATGTCTGGGGTTGATGTCGGCTCCACTTGTCTGTGCTAGGATGGCTCCCAACCCTACCAGGCTGGCATCAACCACTATCTCTGTGTGCCAAGAAGGATTGAAGTAGGATAGTTGCTGTGCCTCCATTAGGGCTCTTTTGATCACGTCAAACGCTTGCTCGCAGGCTGATGTCCATGTAAAGTTGGCCTCTTTCTGTAACAACTTCCTGAGTGGCTCAGTGATCAAGGCATAATGGGGGATATACCTGGCACAGTACCCCGCCATGCCAAGGAACGACCTAACGTCTGTTACCTGGCATGGTTCCTTAAGCTGTGTGATAGTTTTCACCTTCTCTGGGTCGGGTTCCATCCCTTCGCTCGAAAAGACATGGCCAAAAAAATGTTATTTGGATTTGCTGAACCTGCATTTGTCAATGTTCAGGGTGAGGCCCGCAGCTTGGATGGCTTCACAGGTGGAAAAAAAGGCAGCACCATGGGCCTCTTTGGAGGATCCAAAAACAAGAATGTTGTCGCTGTAGTTTAGAGCACCTGTTATGGGTGTGATGATCTGCCGCACTGTCTCCTGAAAGATCTCCGCTGCGGAAGAGATGCCAAAGTTCAGTCTCCGGTAGCAGAATAATCCTTTGTGTGTGGCGAATGTAGTTATGACCCTGGAGTCTGGGTGCAACTCCAGTTGGTGGTAGCCCTGTAGCAGGTCCAATTTGGAGAACATGCGTGCATTGTTCAGCTGTACGATCATGTCTTCGATGGATGGGCCCGGATGTCTGTCCCTCTGGATGGCGGTATTGGCCACCCTCATGTCGACACATATCCTTCCACCCTCCTTTTGGACGATGACCAATGGGGATACCCATGGGGTGGGCCGGGTTGCAGGTTCAATTATGCCATCAGCCAGGAGTTGGTCAAGTTCCTGGAGACTGCTTCTTGGAGGTGGAACCCCACTCTTCTCGGATGTTGCGGCACTGGCCGTACTGTGTGTAGCTTGATCAGGGGCCCGATTACCTTTCCCAAACCCCTGCACAATTGAGAGAACTTCTGTTTGATGTCGAGTACAGAGACGAGGCATTGAGAGTTGGTGAGGGCCACGGTCCATACGGATTCCTCCCGGCTTTGGTGTATAGCAGAAGACGTTATCATGTCCTCTGTTCCCACCCGGATCTCAATCAGGCCTAAGCAGGAGGCAGTGTAGTAACTGAGAAGACACCGACCTTTGGTGTGGCACCAGATGACGTGGATGGTGGTGTCTGTGTGTCTATTTCGGAGGAACAGGCTGCGTCTGAAATGCCCAATGGTCTCTAGTGGGGTGGTTGCACCCCATTGAAAAATCTTGGACTTGTCAACTCCAGCGCTGGTGGATGGGAAATCTTTAGGTATTCTTGTTCGCCCATAATGTTCACGGTGGCCCCTGAGTCTACTAGGAAGTGAAATAGGGAGTTGTTCAGTTTTATCGGAATTTTTGGGGCTTCCTTTGCCTCTTCACTGTCCAATACGAGGTTGACATACTCGTCACGTGATGTTGGATCGTAGTAAGAGGTGTCCAAAAGGTCACAGGTTCGTAGTAATGATCATCTTCTGTGTATCCTTCTGGGGGACCATCGTACTCATCTGTCAGGAATGGTGGTTGTTCCTGGTAGTTGTAGGTTTACGGGACATCCTGTAGCTGGTATTTGTCCACGGCACGGAGGTACCGGCGCTGACTTTGCTGGGGAGGTCTCTGTTGGCCATACTGGGGTTTCTGTGGGTGGTATGGCGTCCGGGTAGGTGCCTTTAGTCGCATTGTGGGGAATGGTCTCCCTTCTCTGCAGGCCGACTGGAAGCGCCCCTCTCTCCTGCAGTTTGCACATCTTATTGATAGTGCAGGGAAAGATCCGGAGTGCGGGAATGTCATTCCGCAACGGTAGCAGTGGCGCTGCATTCTCGGTACTTGCAGATTGGGTTGTCTGTATGGGTACATGCTTCTTTCCCCTTGTCTCTGTGTGTGTGGCTGTATTGTTGCTATGAGCTCTGTGGAGTCCTGTTTCAGTGACAGTGTCGTAGTTCCCCCCCTTTGATGCAGCCTGTACATCCACCCTTTCAAAAATTCGGGCAAGTTCGCTGACTTCAGGGATCGTGAGTGGCTTCTTTAGTTGTTTTTTAGAGTTTGTGACAAACACCCTTCTATCACGTGCAGGCGGATGGCTTCATTTAGCGAGAAGGTGTCAAACTGGCAGTGGGCTCCTTTGACCCTCAGACGTGTTATGTATTCATCGATGGTTTCTTGTGGTTTCTGGGTACATTGATTGAAAAGGTACCTTTCATAGTCCCTGTTGGGTTCAATGATGAGTAGCTTGTCTAGGGCTGTGATGAGGGCAGCGAAAGTGTTCTGGTCACTCGTCAGGATGGTTTTGATGATTGTTTTCACCTCACCCGCCACTAGGTTAAGGAAGATGTCCCGCAGATGGGGCGAGTCTCCATCTCCCGAGCCTCTGACGAAGTGATAGAAATCCTCCACCATTCCGTCCATCGGGGGCCTTTGTTGGCCTGGGGCATTGTGGAGAACGGCAAGGGCATGCGCAGCTGGATAGATTTGGTGCTGCGGGTGGGTTGGGGTGAGGCTGGGTTGCTCATGGCAGTGGGGGCACTCGCAGCAGGCTGCTGGGTGGGGGTGGAGTCTTAGGGGTCTTGCGTCGCTGTAGAGAGCGCTATTACCGTGATAATGATGTGTCCAGTGTTCTGGCGCCTTCTAGTCTGGCGTGGTTGGCCTTGTCGGTTGCTGTCGTGTCTCCTTGGCCATGCAATCGTGGGATTGCCGGCTAATGTCTTTATTAGAAATAAAAAAAATTCCAAGTTGGGGCCATTGGCCCGAATGTTTCTCACTGTATGCACATTTCTGGGTCAGGGCCCTCCACGTGTGCTTGGTTGTGGAGGTGGGAGGGCCTTGCTGGCACTGCAGGGGCAGAGGAATGGTAGATGGCTACTCCCATAGCAGTGTGCCCCTCAGGCTGGATGTATGCTGCAGCTTGTGGTGCTGGGAGATGCGGAAGGATCTGCTGGCCACCGCAGGCATGTGGTGGGAGGGGCTGGTGGATCCTCAATCACTTCCGTTGCGGGTGTGAGGAGGGACGCTGTCGTATGTTACACTGTGGCTGCTGGTCACGTGTTGCGCGTCGTTTTAGGGCCGCGGGTTGTGGCCTGGAGGATTTGTGGGGCGCGATGGGAATCACCGGCCTGGATTGTGAGCAAATTTTCTTTTTCACTGCAGGGCGCTGGAGGATGCGTGCGGCGGGATTGCCTGTCACGCAGAAGGAGGATGTGGCGGCAGGATCGCCTGCCACTCAGAAGGAGGTTGCAGCGGCGGGATCGCCGGACACGTGGCTGTGGTGCTCGATGAGGGCTCGTCAGCAAGGAGGACTCCGGCTGGCGGGAGAAAACCTTGTTGCCAGTTGTTACCCAGGCTGGCCTTGGGTACGCTTGCAAATGAAGGACACACAGCCAGAGGTGAAGGATAGTACAACTGCTTTATTTAAGGTCCTGGAAACAACTGGCACAACACGTGCCGAAACATCCCCTTCCCCCAACGTCACTACGCTCCACCCTTGTGGGCGGAGCTGTCTCTCTTAAAGAGGCAGTGGCAGGTAACAATCCTTTCCTGCTCCTGCTCTCTCTGCTGCACTTTGGGGCTGAATTAGCTAAGCAGCAGAACCTTACTTTCCTCTGGCAAGGAACTCCGTACTTAAATCCAAATGTGGCTTTGGAGGCATTGGTGCACATTGACCTTCCGTAACACACTCCCCACAAAACCTCTTCCAGTACTCTCCCTGCCCAAGCCATGTGATTGGGTGCCAGATCAGGGGCCTCATGATAAAAACCTCCAACTACACATAATGACCTCTAGGGCAGCTTCGATTGGGAATCTGATGAAGAGTAAAGACAAAGAGTTTGTCTGTTCTTAATGTCGCCTATGCCGTGCAGTACCACGCCCTTGGCCGGATTGCTTTCACGGCTAAGTAAGGGGCAGCACTCCACTGAAAATTGCTCCCCACTGTGTCTGTGCTTGTAGGTTTGCCTATGTAAATCATGCCCTGCTGTGATTTTGCCTCTAGGTGCCCCAATGTAAATTGTGTTTGCCTTACTTTGATATTGATTCTAAATGCCTCAATGTAAATCTTCACTTACTGAGATTTTGCTTCTAAGCACTTCAAGATAAATCATGCCCTACTGTGATTTTGGTCCTATTATTATTATTATTTTTATTATTATTATTATTATTATTGTATTTATTGAGGGCGGACATAACTTCGAGAAACAACGGAGCTTGTTACGGAGGTATACAACAGTACCGATGCATAATGAGTGCTTTTCAGAGGTAACAACAGAATAGATATTCAGCGGGAGTAGGATCCAGAAGGGCAGAGAGGAGGGGTACAGCTGTACCAGGTGGTTTGATGGCCTAGTTTCTAGGTGCCTCAATGTAAACTTTGCCCTTAAGTGACTTTGCTTCTTAGTGTCTCAAAGAAAAACATGCACTACTGTGGTTTTTCTTTTACGTACCAGAATGCAAATTGTCCCCTATTTGTTTTTTTTGGGTAACCCAATGTAAATTGTGTCCTGCTGTGATTTGTTTCTAGGTGTTCCAATGTAAATTGTTTCCTACTGTGATTTACTACTGACACAGATGCATGCACAGTTCTTGGGTACTTCCGAACTGCATGCTTTAACAAAACAATAATGCTATTTACCACTTTCCCGTTCTCTCCGCTAACTGTACCAATCCCCCTTTCTTCCAGATCCACCGGAGCATGGAGACATCATGAATGTGGTAGCCAGGGATGGCTTAAAACCAAGGAAAATAACAAGACAAGCCATCAGCCCTAGGGCCTGATCCCAATACCCAAATCTCCAATGTTTATTTATAATTCCTTAGCCCTCTGGAACACTGCAGGCTACTAGCCTCACAATAAACCCCAATCATCCACCATTCATCTGATGTAAGGGAATTAGTTGACAAGTTATTCAATGCCATGCATTGTTACTGATTTTTAATCGCAGCTACAGTTCAAGCGAAGATAGTATGTAGTTATTCCAAAATTGTTCCATTTTGAAACTCCTGTTGCACTCTGTTCTTTGTGCAATGGGAGTTCAGAAATGCATCTCTTCTGCTACCTTTTCCCCAACGTACAATATAGAGGACACCTCTAAGTCCTCAATCCTCACTCCAGTAGCACCCTCCACAAGCTCACTTATTCCGTTATCCGATGGACACCGCAGAACCATGCCACTCTCCCCTTGCCCCACCCTTTCCCCACACCCCTCAACTCCCACGGCCACTTGTCCACCTCCCCATCCCACTGCTCACCTCTCCCCACTTATCACTCTTCTCCCACCCACTTCCACTTTCTTTCTTGCGTAATGGGCACTTCACACATCCTACATGTGTAATGTCCATTGAGCAAAGAAGAAAGCATACCCAAGTGAATAGGAAACTGGACCTTCCCATTGAACTGAATAAGGGAGAGGAAGTAACTGCACTAGTATTTTTCCCCCTTTTCACAACCGAGGAACATTGAGAGTGCAAAATGGTAGATATCAAGGGACTGTCTATTTTAAAGTGTAATGCCATTGAAGAACACCTCCCCCATAGAGTTATACTGAGACTTGCTTTTGACCCCAAATGAGCATTGCAGTTAGTACTGTCACAAATCGGAGACGGAATCATTAAGATGCATAGGGCCTCATTACGAGGAAGGAGGGTAGCCATGCCGATTTTTTGCAGCATGGCTACCCCCATTCCGGGTACTGGGTCCGTGTTCCCTGAATGGGGAAATACCGGGCCATTCCGACCTTGGAGGGCCCGGTATTTCCCCATTCAAGTGACCCGGACCCGGTCCATCCCCATTCCCATTTGAGCCCCCATCGGGCTCAATGGGAATGGGGAGAATGCTAACAACGGGCCTGTTAATGACGGGCCCGTTGTTAGCATGCTGGACCGCTCGCGGGACCCACTAAGAACATCTGGTAAAACCAGGCGTCCTTAGCAGGTCCCACGAGCGGACCTCGTAATGAGGCGGTAGGGGGTTAACGGGGCCGGAAGCTCTACCGCCCCGTTAACTCCCTACCGCCTGCCTCGTAATGAGGCCCATAGACTTGAATGAACTTATAAAGTGTTTTTACTTTTAACCAACAAACAGAAAAAGCCAAATTCAGGCACAACACAGGATATCTTCATCAAATGTGGAACACGGACTAACAGATGTTTGGATGGCTTCTCCTAGTGAAACAAATAGATAATAAATCATTAATGTTTTTGCTAATTCTGATGACCTAAACCATATTAAGGACATGAGTGAGGTTATTCGCAATGGGAGCGATCACCTGCCTCTATGTTCCCTATTAGCCTTGCCTTGTATTACCCAATTAGAGACTGAATTTGATGATAATGGGCAAATATATCTCAAAGCGGGAGGTAATCGTATACAATGGCACCAACAGAATTTACAGTCAGCTAATAAGGTGCTAAGCCCGGTGCTTTATGATTTTGACTTGTTGATCACAGAAATGGCCCGAGTGTTTGATACCAGCCATAAGGTGCAGTCCCGAGACTTGGAATTATTGGATCTGGGACAAGGTAGGGGGTCTTTGATTGAGTACATTACCAAGTTCAACCAACTTGCAGAAGAAACTTCATGGCCTGAAAGTAAAAGGTCCGTGGTTTTTTACAGGGGTCTAAACAATGCCATGAAAGACGCACTTGCCGTAGTCCCTGCTCTACCTACAGCATACCATGACTTGGTGGATCTGGCATTACAGGTGGATGCGAGGCATTCAGAGCGCAGAGCCGAAGCCGGTTTTGCTTCTGCGTCAGTACCATCCTCCTCTACTGCCTCCAGCTCCAATCAGGAACCTATGCAGGTAGGGGGCATACGTAGTCCAATCACACCACCAGAGAGGGAACGCAGGAGGGTGGAAAATGCATGTTATTACTGTGGTCTGACTGGCCATTATGTTAAAGAGTGCCCCCGCCGGCCAAAATTGAAAACGCCGGGTTTTCGGAATGCTCGACCCTAGATCCGGGGACTGGGTTGAGCACTGTCCCTCTCACCCCGGACCCGATACCCGCTTTTGGCCGTATCTGGCCCATACGTTTACGGGCCACGCTCCAACCAACACCTGAGGTTTCACACCCAGTCACGATCATCCTTGATTTCGGGGCCACGGGTAATTACATCGATATTACGCTTGCCCACACACTCAACTTGCCCCTTTTGGCTAAGACCAGGCCGGAACCGGTTCAAGCGGTAGATGGCACTTCCCTGATATCCGGGCCCATTAAACAGCAGACGGCTCCTATGCTTCTTACAATTCAGGACACACTCAAAGAAACCATAAGTTTCGATCTCATTGCCATGCCCCAGTTCGGCCTCATATTGGGGATCCCCTGGCTCCATGAGCATAACCCGCTGATAAACTGGAAGATGGGTTCAGTTCACTATGAGTCAGAGTTATGTCAATGCTCCTGTCTTCCTGCAAACACCAACGATCACACTCCTGCTCAGGCCCTAGGGGCTATAGCCCATTTAACCATAGAGGACACCACGAGTTTGCCAACTGAACACCACATGGTGGGACTGATTTCTACACTCATTCCCGCTCAATACCAGGATTTTGCGGGCGTATTCGATCATGGTTCTTCCGAAGTGCTTCCTCCGCACTGTCCCTATGATTGCCCAATTGATCTGATACCGGACAGTACAGTACCCACGGGTCGGATTTATTCCCTGACCCCTACTGAAGAGACAGCACTCAAGGAGTATATCCAAAAGTCCCTCCGGTTAGGCCATATCCGTCCATCTATTTCACCTGCAGCAAGTCCAATCTTTTTCGTCCCCAAAAAGGAGGGCGACCTCTGCCCATGTGTAGATTACAGGCGAATAATTGCTATCACAAAATAAATTGATATCCCATTCCACTGATTACGCCATTACTTGACCGTCTCTCTCATGCTTCTGTCTTCACGAAATTAGATCTTCGTGGTGCTTATAATCAAGTTCGAGTTCGTCCTGGGGACGAATGGAAGACTGCCTTTTGCACGCGATATGGGTTGTATGAGTATACGGTCATGCCGTTTGGTCTATGCAATGCCCCGGCCACTTTTCAAAGGTTCATGAATGATATCTTCTCCGACATTTTGGATGTATTTATTGTCGTCTATCTAGATGACATCCTGATTTATTCCCGAACCCTGAAAGAACATATACCCCATGTTCGAGAGGTACTCTCACATTTACAAAGACACTCACTCTTTGCGAAACCAGAGAAGTGCCAATTCCACGCTGACACCATGGAATTTCTCGGTTTTCATATTACGCCTGGAGGCTTAGCCATGAACTCCTCCAAAGTAAGAGCCGTATTAGACTGGCCGGCTCCAAAAAATCTGAAGGCACTTCAGTCATTCCTTGGTTTTGCAAACCTTTACTGACGGTTTATCTCTGGCTTCTCTTCCCTAGTAGGTCCCCTTACTTCTTTGACAAGTCCTCGTGTTCCCTTTCTATGGGCCGAAAAACACCAACAGGCCTTTGACACTCTCAAGACGGCATTTACTAATGCCCCGGTTCTGCAACACCCAGACCCGGAATTGCCATTCATCGTGGAGGCTGACGCTTCCTCCTTTGCCTTGGGGGCGGTTTTGTCACAGGTCTGTCCTGCTACTGTTCGACTTCACCCGGTGGCCTTTCACTCTTGCAAATTCACGGACACAATCCCATTACACGGTGACCGAAAAAGAATTGTTGGCAGTCATGGACACCTTCCGTGTCTGGCGACACCATCTCTTGGGTGCTAAACATCAGGTCACCGTGTACACCGATCACCAAAACCTGCAGAATCTGGCTTCTCTAAAATGCATTAACAGTAGACAGGTCAGATGGCATTTGTTTTTTTCAGCCTTTGACTTTGTTGTCAAACATCGCTCAGGTTCGGCTCACGGGAAGGCCGGTGCTCTATCCCGCTCCCCTGGGGGGGTCACTCTACCAAAATATCCCGACACTCTCTTGGGCTGCGGCAAGGTGGTTTGTCTATGTACCCCGTCACCGCCTTTGCTGGAAGCCGTTCGGGATTGGGTCTCCTTGCATCCTGACCAATTATCTGAGTGGGATCTCACACTTCATGACGGGCTACCGTTCATTGCCGATCGACTTTTTCTACCCACTACCGAAACTCGTAACATGGCCCTTACATGGTCTCATGATGCCCCTATACATGGACATCCCGGTCAGAAGCGTACTCTAACACTGTTGAAACGCTGGTGCTGGTGGCCCTCTATGAAAAGGGAAGTAGAGTGCTATGTTAATACCTGTGGGGTGTGTGTGCAATGTAAAAATCAAAGGGGTCGCTTTGTTGGTCTCCTGCTTCCATTGCCTGTACCCCCCACACCCTGGCACACTGTTACTATGGATTTTATTATCGACCAGCCCCGGGTTCAGGGATTTGACACTCTGTGGGTGGTCATCGATTCCTTCTCTAAAATGGCTCATTTTATCCCCTGCAAGGGCGTTCCCTCCGTTCCAGCATTGGTCGGACTGTTCTTTGAAGGGGTTTTTTGTCTCTTTGGTTTACCCACGGTCATTGTCTCGGATAGGGGTCCCCAGTTCACGTCACACTTTTGGCGTGCATTAACCAAACTGCTTGGCATTGACATACATTTCTCTTCAGCATACCACCCTGAGTCGGATGGTCAGACGGAGAGACTCAATCAAACCTTGGAACAATTCTTGCGTTGTTTGACCCTGCAGCAACAAACTTCCTGTCCTGGCTGAGAGTTGTCCTCATGGCTGAGTTTGCCTATAATAACGCAGAACATTCTTCCACTGGGTTCTCCCCGTTCTATGTCTTGTATGGCCAACATCCCCGGGTTCTACCTTTCCTTGCCATGCCTTCCTCAGTCACCCCTGCTGCCGCCGATTGTGCTAGGGACCTGTCCTCCATCCACGCTCAGACCACGACTCATTTACACGAGGCTCAGGCGTCCATGAAGGCTCAGGCGGATAAGAAACGGATGGTGGCCCCGTCTTATACAGTGGGTTCTCGTGTCTGGTTGTCCACCCGACACTTGCGGCTAGCGGGATGTCGCAAGCTCCTCCCTCGCTTTGTGGGTCCTTATGTTATCATCCGGGTCATCAACCCTGTGGCCTCCCGGCTTGCGCTCCCGAAATCTTGGCGGATTCACCCGGTCTTCCATGTCTCCCTCCTCAAGCCTTGCCCCAGTCCGACTCGGCTTTGGGTGCCTGTGGCCCCGGTGTCCTTGTCTTCCCCTGATGTTTTTGAGGTCTCTGGGATTCTGGGTTCGCGCCTTTGTAGGGGTCGCCTTCATTATCTAGTGGACTGGTCTGGGCTTGCACCTGAGGAGAGGTCCTGGGTTCCCGCTGAGGATGTTTGTGCCCCGCACTTGGTGGCGTGTTTCTATAGGGACAATCCTTTGTGCCCACAGGGTTGTGGGCCTTTGGGTGGGGGCTCTGTCACGTCCCTAGGAGTTTCCGTTGTTCCCGATGTCACCCCCCAAAACCCCAAACCCCGTACCTCCGCTATGCCCCATCCGCAGGCTAGGATCCAGGACCCATCGCTGCCTTCTTCAGGTGTTCCAGGGTGGCAGCGCCAACGGCCAGCCCACCACCGCGGACGCCCGCTTCATTGGCGTATTCCGTGGTGATTGCTGGATCGGTCCTGTTTCCTGCTTCTGCGTCACATGGCGGACACCTCCCACTCACGTGTAACAACAACGCGATCACGTGATGCGGGTGTGGACCACATGACCAGAAGACAAACATAGCACCACTATTTAAACGCTCGGATACGAGTGTTCAGTGCTTCACAGCTGTTCTCGTGACTACTGTTTGGCGCTGCGTTCATATTTGGCTCATTTGGAATTCGACCTTTGGATTGTTTCATGGACTGTTTCTTGGATTGCTCTGTGTTCTGGCTCTTGGATATTGGAACTCTGGTTAGGACTCACGTATTGCCTTTGGTCTTCCATTCTGATATTCGCCTTGGTTTTGTTTTTCTGGACTTCTTGGTGGACTCCATCAACAGGTGGGCCCGGTGCCCTTCAAGAACTTTACCTACCTTTTTGGGAAGAACAATCTGCATCGAAGGCAAGACACTGGTACTTCCCGGAATCCCTCACAAGGTTTTTAACTGTACCGCATCTATCAGCCATTGGTAAAACCGTTCCTTTCTTGTTGTTTGGTTTGTGATTATTGTTGTGGCTAGTTACTTAACCGGTGTTTATTTGCAGTGGCCCAGGGGTTCCCAGAAGTACGTGGCTCTGGAAGATCATCTCCCACCTGTGGCCTCAAGGGCTGCACAGAGAGTGACATTTGTAGTCTCCCTGTGCGGCACTTGTGGACGGAGGTATCCTCGTTCTACACGACGGTCAAGATCTAACATTAGCAGAGTATTCATCCATGAATGGTTTGACCATCAATATTGAGAAAAGCAAGATGATCCCAGTCAAACAACAACCAAAAAAATATCTTTGAAGGTTGAACAACAAGACACTGGAACATGTTCATACACATAATTACCTAGGTGTCTTAATTGATGATAAACTCAAGCGGGACAGTCAATGGGAAGCAGTTAAATCTCGTTGTTTAGCTTCTACTAATGCTTATTGGGAGAAATGGGGGATACTCCACACATGCTATTATAACGATCTAAACTGCTAAAATTAGAGCCATTCTGTTGTATGCTGTGTCAATGTGGGGATACAAGTATTGTGAACGGCTTGTAGCATTTGAAGCGAAATTGCTTCGCAAATTGATGCGAATGACCCAGAATATTTTGGTGGAATATTTCTATTCAGAGTTTGATTTACAAAGCATACAGTTGATATATATAGCTCAATGTGTCATGTTATTTGATAATTTGTGAAAGATACGGCATGGTACTATTGTTGTGACATACATTCAGTCATTTCTGAATCTTGAGCGATGTTCGACCATTGGTACAGTGGGTATAATTAAAACGATGTATGAGAAATGGTCTGTGGGATACCCATCGTCTTCTGATAAAGGGGCCTTTAAATATTGGCTGAAAAAGAAAAAGCATGGGTATAGTTATGAATATGTTGAACCTTATTGTCAAGCTCGGTTAATGAGCAAATAGCAGCCAAAATATATTTAAGCCTATCCCAGTGTCAATACTTTCTGTACTTACCTGATAATGAAATTTAACTCCTCTATAGCATTAGAAACTAGGGGTGCAAGGTTTGGAATACCAGAGGATATGCAATACTGTCCATTATGTGGTGGCATAGAAATTAAGTCACTACAACACTTGATCGTTGACTGTGAAAGTCTTGCCAAGCTGGGCCATACGTTTTAAAAATCTTATGATAATATGATTGTCATCAGTAATATAGCTCACATATGGTTTAGATTTCTGTTAGGTGATGATGTCAATCTGATACATTTTATTGTGTCCTTTTATTTGAAAATTGTTGATAATTTTAATGGCTTATATGAATTGTGATTATGTGATTTTATCTGATGTTACAATTTGATATGTATTGATGTCTGTGTAAATAAGGTCGAAGCTGTTTTATATGTTGTTTTGTATATATATATCAAAGCTTTTGTGTTTCAAAGTCTATTAATAAACCTTTGAAACCTTTGAATAAGTCATTCTGCTTAGAACTAAACAGGCTTAATGTCCAGGTGCCCTGGCCTGGCATTCCAGGGGGAATGATTGTCTTTTCGTAGTATGAGGTTGTACAAACACTCTTAGTCCGCAGTACTCTTGGTGTCAGCATTGTCCTTATCAACTCAAGATGAATGTGATCCAAGGGTTTCTCATAGCTGCTCTGCAGATTGGGACAATCACTGATAGTAGTTCTAGAACTATCACTGGTAGTCCTAATAGTCTCTGCCTAGTCTTCAATAGGTTAACCTAGGCTTGCTGACCACTCCCTAAACTTTGGGCTTTTGCTACCCTCGTCCAGACCCCAGCCAGTCTCTGTCCTGGATTTACTCATCACTATCTCCTTCCTTGGGCTTACCTCCTGCCATCTCGTCATTGCTCTGTGGTATTTTCATACCTCCTTCTGCTCTAACAGATCTAGGACACAGCTTGCCTCACTATCTCCATGTGTCCAAGCCTCCCCCCTGACCTTCTCTTGTCTTAGCCTCTATGTTCTTCATCTCCTTCTTTATATCCAGAGTCTTTCTCTCCCCACTTTCAGATATCTACCTCTCTCCAACTTCTGGGTTATTTTTCTCTTCCATCCCTGGAATATCTCCCTCCATGATCTTTAAAATATATCTCTCTCCGATCTGTAAGGTATATCCCTGCCCAACGTCCTAGGTATCACTCTCCTTGAACTCTGGGGTGTTCATCCCTCCCCTCTGTGGTGTCTCTCTCCCCAAGCTATGTAGTATATGTCTCCCTGACACCTGGAGGATCTCTCTCGCCTAGCACATAAACATCAGGAAAATAAACAATATCCCATTATCTGTACTCCAAATTTCAAGCATGACTGTCAAACTCCGACCATCTAATATAATATGAAGCACAATTCAATAGGGATTATTCCAATACAGTATTTTACGACAAGGTGCTCCACATTCATTAAATGACAAACATCATGACATGTTTCAGGACTATCTGTCCCTTTTGACCTACAACCAAATAAATAAACTGTTCAAAACAGGCTCATGTCTAATTAATTGGGAGCTTAATACACCTAATTAAACAGAGCAAACTTTGCTGAAAAATAATACCCACACACAAAAGCCTTACCTTCATTAAATAAAGAAAAAAACATACTTGGGCCTAGTAAGGTATTCTGAACACGAATATAAATAGTGGTGCAAGACATCACAGCAGTGCAACTGACATCGATTGCAATGACATTGTGTCGCCATTCTGCTCACAGCACATGCACTATAAACCGAAATAATCTTAAATAAGGCCATTACAGGAACACAAATAGTTTAGATTACATGAATGCTTTACAATTAATCGAATTGCTTGTACTTGCCTATATCAATGTGAGATCCACAGAATGTGACAATAAAAAATGTAAATGAGAATAACTAAATTCAAAGGATGACTGTTTTCTCTCTATTGTTGAAATATAAATTAACAAGAAACTAATTTGGTAGATAAACTAATCTTTAATCCGTGTCAAAAAAGCAATTCCATTTTAGATGAATCACCCCCAAAAGAAGACACATTCCTTTTTTAAAGAAAACAAAGTGATTTAAGTATGAAACACCAAACTATTAAATGATAAAAACATAAGTATGGAGACAAAAACATCAATTAATTTCCTGAGCAAATAAACCCAATGAATCTGTGAAATAAATGAATATATGATGAAACAGTAAAAAACATACAGGTAATTCCAGAACTTCCACCTTGATGATTGCAATCAAGATCAATTCATTTTTCAAGCCAATGTATGTCCTCATTGAGGCTTTGGCAGGAACACATTCTGTAAATCCAGTATGATTCTCTTTGCAGAGTTTGACCAAAAAGTCTCTATTTCTGGGATGATAAAGGAAAGCTTATGAGTGGAGTTATTGTACTGGAGCAGGCACATGTAACATTCCAATGCCAAGATTCGTCCTGCCTGTTAGGCGGAAACCTGTGCAGTTCCCTCTGGGACCACTGCAAAAGATTTAGGACTACAGGCGTTGGCGGTGAACCCACTTGGTAGCAGTCTGCACCACACAGATTCACTTGGTAGCTGTGGCTGAGCAGCCAGACTTCTCTCAAGAAAAGTTGAGCAGTATGTGGAGTATACAAAATAGGGCAATTCTTCACAGCAAGACAAGCAAACACGCAACGAGACTTAGTGTAAAGATATTAAGGCATTTATTTATAAGAGAACATCTATGAAAAACTCTAAAGGAAATCACGGCAAACAAATCAAATACAATTACTCTACGTAGTAGGAAAAGATCAATCCCCCTAGCAAAATATCGACAACTCTAGGTTCTACCGGTACCACTTATTTTCAGACAGAGGTGTATACGTCAACCTAGATGACACTCGAATATTAGTTAGGAAGGGAGAGAAAAAGATAGGCAGGTCATGAAATCAACACAGTTCAATCCTACGCGGATAAAATGCAAGGCGGGAAGGCAAGAATCACAATAGATCATAAAGTTCAGAGCCAGGCCCACTCGGAGAGAGGCAAGGCGCGATGTCCCAAAAAGTATCTAGTGGAGATGCATTCAAGTCTTTATAGCAAATTGTTATCGGCAGATTGAACCAGTTCAGAACAGAAAATGAGCAAAGCTTGGAGGCGACCCAGCGGAACGGAGAGGATTAAGACACCTCACTCGAACCGAACGAAAGGGAAGCCAGGCGGACACGGTACCTTGTTGTGGAGGGCAGCTCCGGTGGGGGCAGTTGTTCCTGGTGGTGGATGCACTTCGGGTCTTTGCCAAGAGTAGAGATGATCTCGTCGTGGAAGGAAAGTGAAGTCCGGTGCACCACCAGGGAAGAGATCAGCCGTGGAGTGCTCCGTCACAAGGCACCACCTTTTGGTCACGGTACAGGGGTAGTGGCTATCCGGTTGCCGGGGTGCTCTGCACGGGCAATTCGACCACTGCGTCCTGAGGCGACTAAAAAGCAAAGGGGACTAGTTGTTCCCACCAGTCAGGGGAAGAGACTCTCCGGCAGGGAGATCTCCTCTGTCGTCGGGAAGTGGTGAGTCGGCTCAGCAGGGCTCCACCGGAGGTGTCGTCGTTGCAGGTCGGCTCAGCGTTACCCTCGTCGGATTCATAGGTCCTGTGGCGACTTCTGAAGATCCAGTCCCAAAAGCCCTGCTTTTATGCAGAAAACCCCCATTCATTCAGCCTAGCTGTCAATCAACACATGCTAAGTGGTGAGCGGGAACGCTCACCACTTGGGCCAATCACTCCAGAGTGCGACCTGAGTTGGCAAGGCAACTCGGTCCAGGGTGCCTAAACCCCCTCCCACACCCCTGAGGTAACCCAGACAGAATGGCACCACTTTGGAGGGTCTCTGTACAGAGGCCCGCAAAAAGTGGAACAAAGGGCTCAACCTTTGGTTTAGGAGTCACAGAGACGAACACAGACGCCATTTTACAAACCAAGTTCTGGCAGAAAATACCATCCGATAAACGTATTTAGGATAAGTAGACCGGTGGTATGTTGGAGGTTAACGAGAAAAAGTATCAATCTCCAACAATGGGACGAATCCCATAGGGTTATACTCGGGGTCGAACATAACAAGTAGTTTCCACTGCCACCAGCCAAAACTCGACGAGGGGGGACGGGACAGTGCCCCCTCAAGTAACAGATCCAGGAGTAATCAAATTACCCCTACTAGTACGTCCACAATAAGATTGTTTGTACTAGTTCTGTTAGTAAATTTAGGTCTAGTAAAGCCAATGGTGACTTTACATGCCCGGGGAGACAGTAGTCAGTCCCCGGGTATGGAGTCTATGGTGGGGGTCCGCTAGGACGCCCCAGTGTCACGGCACGTAGGGTGCGGTGTAACACACATAGAAAAACATATGAGACCCTATGGAGTAAAAGACCCCATAGCCCATCGACCACATTGACATCTCAAAGGAATTACACACATATACATGTCCAAGAGTGGGAGAAAAGAGTCTCACTCTTGGCAGGATGGGAAAAAACAAACTCCCGAAATCCAGCAAAGCTGCTGGGGGACTCACTAGGTTAGGAAATTCAGCCTAAACAGAGAATACTCCCTAACACTGCCACATTAGATTTCATATCAGCGCAGGCCTCACACCAAGAGAAAAGCATGTCAAAATTGGTATACATGACCCATATTTTGTAGGCCTTTTACTGTGGCAAATGAAAACCAAGCACACTGTGTTTTGTGTTGTGACAAATCTGGACAATGAGTCCCTTCTCCCCAGATGGCAGCCACCCCCTTTGAGGCTAGGAAGGTGAGCCCACTATGCAAGACCCTACCTTGAAACAAAGCCACCTACCAGAGATACACAGGACATTGAGGGGTTCACAGTGCCATGAAGGTGGGAGACAGAGAAGTTTCTTGTCAAGTAATCTTGAAGGGACCTGGACATTAGAAATAAAACCTGAGAAAAGTACAAGAAGAAACCGTTTTCTTTATCAAGGGGGAGAGCGAAACCCATAACGAAGATAATTATAATTTCAAACAAGAGACTCTGGGCCTCATCACGAGTTGGGCGGTAACGCTGGTGCTATCTGCCGACCGCCAAACCCACCGGCGCTATTAGCGGCGGATCACGGGTTTGGCGGTAATGGAATTCCCCATTCCCCACTGAGCCCATTCGGGAATGCCCCATTCCCCATTGGGCTCAATGCAGAATTTTCACGCTCATACCGCCGGCAGATTTCCCGCCGGTGGCATGAGCGCAAATTTTCGGCGGATTTCCCCCCAGCTCAGAGCTGGGGAGAAATCCGCCGAAGCCCTGATTTGGCAGACCCTTAAATCCGGCGGTAATAGCGCGACCACCAGATTTAAGGGTTACTGCCAAACTCGTGATGAGGCCCTCTATCTGAAGATCGTGAAAACTATACCAATGTGTTCTAATGGAACTTTGAGCTTGAGAGCATGTCTACTCCATGTTGGGCCAGGCAGATGCCAACACCACGGCTATTGTGCAAGCCTCCCCTTTTTCCTTTCAGTTAGATGTTTTCTAAAGTAGTAGGGCCAGGTAGTGATTAGGATCTGGATATAAGACTTTTACTTTGACTCAATGTGTACCCTTAGTTTTAGTTTTGTTAGGTAGGGATCTTCCCTCATTTCGATAGGGACAAGCATTTTTGCTCTTATATTTTATAAACATCTTTAACTACGACCCAGTCCGAGTCCTCCTTCTGGTTCACCACAGAGCTCAAAATAGTTTCCTTCTAAAATCATTATCACAGATATGTTTAAATATAGAAATCTATTTCCTTTTTTATGTTGCCAAAATGCGCTTTGATTTTTTGCAAAACAGCCAGGAACTATTGTTCCATTTATGCCATAAACGTGCCCATAAGAAGTTTATTTTACTGAATGGGGGAGATTTGCTCACATATTGAATTGGTTATATAATGAGTGAGAATATTGTATTTTTAAACAGTGATCTATTTACAAACTGAGACAGAGAAATATGTTTACAATATGCAGCATACATGAACACAAGGCCACAAAAGATCATGCTGAGTGACCAACATGTTTGCAGTGTCTTGTGATTATTATTATTATTATTAGTAGTAGTAGTATTGTTATTACTATCACTGTTATTATTAGGGTATTTATTAAGTGTGGACATAGCTTTGGATAGCAATGGATTGCTTTACAATTCATGGGTGGAAGTACATGGTGAAGGAAGCAAATGACAAGGAATCAATACAAGGGACGAAGAACTACAGAATGGGGGAGCGGGAGGCCAGGTAGTTTGGAAGAAATGGATGTACAAGTAACCAGGGGAGGAAACAAGAGAGAGCAGATCACCCAGTCTCAGGTTAGGTGAAGAGTCGAGGGTGTGTGGAACTTAATATTAAGGAGAAGCCATTCCTTAAAGATCAGGGTCTTGAGCTCCGTCCTGAAATGTAAAAGCAAGGGGCGAATCTGGCGTTGACGAGGAGGAGGTTCCAGAGTCTGGGGGCAAAGACAGAGAAAGCCTGTTTATTCTTAAAAATGCCCATTTAAAAAATATACGTTGAGTAAATCAGCCAAAGGTTTAAACCAAAAAGCATTGGCCACCGCTCAAATATTCAGACTTGCAAAATGAAAATCTAGTGTCCATTAAAGTATTGGCATTGGAAAAATCTGTGAGCCAGCTTCATCTTCAAGGACTGGGAGTGATTTCTTCTCACCCTGAACATGGAGATCACTTAAACAAACTCTGATGGAGAGAGACACAGTGGTTTTACATTATGTGTTCCTGCCAACCACTTGCACTGAATAAGGACACAGATTTCAACATTTGGCTTGCTATGCTAATTGATTTCAATTGTGATCACCACGGTGGAATATTTTTGTTGCTTCATCATTTATTTTTTTGTGCGTGTAGTTATACAATTTCTCGCTGAAAAATGGTCTTGGTTTAATTTCTCATGAAAGTATTAACTTGTTGCCTTTATACTTATTTTTTTATCATTCTATTGTATTGTATGTTGTTTTGCACGTTACATCACTTTTGTTTCTTGTCTTTCCTTTTGGATGATTCAACTATTACTGACTGTTTTTGCCAGGAACTGATAATTAATATTACAAAATTAATTTATTTTTAATTCATTTCTGAACACAGGTGTATAAATTGTCATCCTTTGAATTTGTTCATAATTGCGTTTGTTGTTTTTATTTTCACATTCTATGTATCTCACATTGTTAGTGGGAAGTACAAGTATTGCAATTAGTTTTAAATGTTTCATGTGTTTGGAACTCTTCTGTTCCTTTAGCGGCCTTGTTTAGGATTTTTTTTTTAGTTTCATGTATCTCGCTTCACATTGGTCGCAATGCTGTGATGTCATACACCACTATTTATTATAGCGTTTTCTTGGTGGACATCTTACTGGGTCGACGCAAATGTCTTTTTTAGTTAAAGAAGGTAAGGACTTTCCTTTTGAGAGACCTGTTTGTCAGCAAACTTTGTATGTTTAATGAGTTAGCCATTTCTATGTTGGATATGTTTTGTTTTTTTGCAAGTCATTTAAGAAATAGACTGATGGACCCAAAATATGCTATTGCATTCTTCCATGAATCAATGTGTAGATCCTTGGAATAAAATAATGCACTGGACACATTTCTATTGTATTGTGCTTTATATCATGCATCATGACTGGATTCTGGCATTCAATACTATTTTGAAAGCTGTTATTTGGATAATGTAACTTTCTCCTCTGACTTCCACTGAGGTTCTTTCCCTCCTCCTTCTTGCACTCAAACTATCTTTGCAACATTCCTACGGCTCTCCTCCACCACTCCTCTCCCAGTGTTCACTTTACCTCTCCTCCAGCTCTCCTCCTGCTCCTCTTCAATCCCAGTTACCTACTTTCTTTGAGCCACCTCCCATGCAGCCTCTTCTTCTCCAACACATCCCTTCTACTGGTCTATGCTTGCTCCAAACTCCCACCCCATATGGTTATTCCGTGCTTTCTCTAAAGGCTCTCAATCGCTAAACAACTAAGCAACTTTCTCAAAGTCAGTGTTTATGGCCCTGCCCCTTTGTATCCATGGACCAATGGTTATTCTCAGCGGTCTGAAAAAAGGAAGAGTGGGCACAACTGCTTAATCAAAACAGTATTTAAATGTAGTGCACATTATTTCGGTAACCTGAACCAAAGCAGGAAAGTAAGCTATACCCTGAAGATAGTCGCACCTAAGTAGTAAGTACTACAATTAAGCGTTCGTAAACATATACACATTCCCATAAATCAAATGATAATGTACAATAAATCTGATTAATGTGAACACAATATCTTCATTTTCAGTGAGACAGATATCAGGCCATATTATTAATCATCATGTATGGAATAATTATCTCAAATACTGAGGCATATATATATTTACGACATATTCTCCATTTGGCTTGGGCCAATACAGTCCCTATCAGATATTCTAGAGTACATCAATGCCATTGATGAATGGATCCAATTGACATCCTACATTGGTGCCCCAGGGTTTCATATTCTTGATTTACAGATAACACCTGTGTTATCTAGTCTAACCACTTGCCCATTTCAGAAACCTACTGAAAGGAATAGTTTAACCCATCTAATGACCTTTCATCTACCTAACACTATTAATAGCTTGCCTTACAGTCAATTGTCACATTTAAAGAGAATCATTAGTGATGAACAACAATATCAGGGCGAATTTGTCAAATTGCTTGACATTTTTTCTGAGAGGGGTTCGTCTAGTGAAGAACTTAATGACGCATGACTGAAAGTCCTTAATAGATCATGAGACTGCCTTCTACACAATAAGAGTAATTGAACACAACCCTCCATGGTATATGTATCTAAATACTACCAATCATATCAGGAAATGCATACAGAAACATTGGGACATTCTCAAATGCGACAACAGAACAAGTCAACTCTTTCCTACCACTCCTGTGTTAGCATTTAGCAGGAGCAGCAATTTACAAGATGTATTCATGTGCACTGATTGAGATGCCATACAATGGAACTAGCACTGCATGAACATGAAGGTGCTGGGGCAGAGAGGTGTCTTTCTAAACAAAATGAAGTGAGGTCCCTAATTGAAATGTACACTCTCTAGAGAGAGTGAAAAAATGACTCCTGGAAGAAGAGATTCGGCATTGCATAGGGGCAAAGGAAGGGTTCGATCAAACCAAACTATTATCAAAAATCTGTTGTGCTTTCAAAACTGCTGGCATTTTCAAGTGTGCAGGGAAATTAAATGTAAATCTAAATCTAAACTTTATAAATGAATGCTAATGCTTGAGATCTTGTAATGTTCCAAGGTACTGTCTAATGTTGACATTAATGGATTTGTGTGTGATAGAAGGTTTGAACTGTTTATTTGACCAGTGCTCTATTTCCATGAGACCCAAAATTAAAAATAAACATGCAGTGTAATTTCAGGTTTTTTCTTCTTAATGTTTATTCCCAAAAAGTGAGTCTTTGTAGTGAAGCTTTGTTTTATGCCACAGAGAAAGTGGCGTCTGTGCAAATATTAAAGTAGCCTATTATTTAATAAATATGTGTTCTTTCTGTACACCAGCCTGGTTTTTGGCTTATTGGTGGCACAGGGGGAGGGCTCTAAGTGGTTCTATATGAGTCATATGACAAATGATATGTACAGGTAGTCTCTAAATACATAGTTACAAATGGGGGCTCGTCTGGGATATAGCTTGCTGTTTTTGATTCATGACAAGTGCATTTTTGACAGACTATTCATTCTGGTGTAACCGCATTGAGATGGATAGAAGATTGTGATGCTGTGTTAAGGCACCACTGTTGTTTTAATCCTGAGAATCAGGGAAAGGTATGGAAGAATACAAGTGTGCAGAGTAATGCAATAGTAATCTGATTTTATTTGACATTGATTGAGGAAATCTAATAGGAATAAAGGGCAAGGTTGCTACTGTGTAAAGAGAGTTTACAAAGTAGCAACAAAAAAGCCACTTTCAAAATGAGCGCCACTGAAATGGAACTAAGAAAGCATCCCCTAGCCAAGTTATTAATTCGTGGTGAGTGGCCAAAGATGGATGACTGGGGGATAGCAAGCCAGAATGGTACAGGTTTACCTCAGTCACAGACATTTGTTTTGAAGGTGGAATGTCATACAAAGCTTTAGAGGAATTACACCATACCCAAACGATTCGGGAGGAACAGATTCAAATGGCTCAGCTCACGGCCCTTTTTATACCTCCATTTGCAATTAGTTGAAGAGCGATTGCAAAATAAAAAGGTCAGTATCCTGAGTCAGACTGGCGACCTGAAAAAGGCCCAGAAATTACTTCAGCAATTAGAAGATAAGTTACAACACAGTCAGATTTAAGTATGAAAATCTCATTGAGCATTTCAACAATGAGCTGAAAGCACATCAGCAAGAAGGTGTCAAGTGGGAAATGCCATTCTTTACACTCCACATCACACATAAACAGTGTGTGGAAAACCTGAGTAGACTGCAACACAAGGTGAATAATATAAGTACTTACAATAGTGCATTGTTAGATGAGAGTATAGCTTTTAAGCAGACCAGTCAATTAATCATAAAAGAGATTGACTCACAACAGGACATTGATAAAATGTGTGAGAATTTAAATATTCTGAAGCAACAGAAATTACAGCTGATTGAAGACAAAGATGCTTTAAAGATGAAAATGGCGCTAGAGAAAGGTCAGCCTGGGTCTCCGGAACTGACCAGAATTAGGGAAGAACATGTAGAGCTCATGGAGCATTTGAGGCAAGCAGAAGCTGACCTATCACAGGCAGCACATTCAGAGATGCTCAAGAGAAAGAACTTGCCAGTTTAAAAGAAAAGCACCCTGAACATGCATGCATAACACAAACCTCTCAAAGAGAACATGAAAGCCAGCAGGAAAAGGTTCAGGCAGTAAGAGAGCAATTGGCTGTGCAGTATAATAGAAGCCAGCTAAGCAGTGGTGTCAGATTTAAAAGCCCAACTCTCAGAATATGAACAGGAAATCAGGACAGAGAGAAGCAAGTGTGAGGTTTAGCCAAGAAAATAGATAAATATAAACAGGCATTGAGGCACCCTGACCAATCAGGGTATGGGATATGGCCCTCTGATCAAGGAGAGATGCCTCTCCAATCAGGGACCCCATGACAGTTATCCAAAACCTTCCATGTACAGACTGGCACTGACTTCATGCATACCACTTATAGAGAACAGGGAAACAAACCCTAGGCAGCCGACTTACCTAAGACTAGCCAAACTGATCCCTGAGTCCAGTCTTTATCTGACATTGATGACTATTTGCCTCTACCAAACAGAAGGGAAGGTGGCCAGTCCAGTGTGTCCTCGGAGACCAACAATAATCCTGTAAGTAGTTCTGACCATCAAAACTCATTCGATGAGAAAATCAGAGAGTTAGACTTGCATAAAATGATCTAGGCCGTTTCACTGAAAATGAAAATTCAAAACTTCTTAAGAAGGGCATTCTAAAAACCTCCACGCATTCAGCCAAATGGGGGAATTTCAACAAGACTACCTGGAAGGGGGGATACTACTCATTGGCAATAGTCTGGAGAAGAGACTGTATACTATCCTGCGCCAAAAGGCGACTACAGGGAAAGTGACCCTAAGAGTTCACAGCAGCACAGGCGAGAGGGGTTTAGATCCTATAATTCTGCAAGGTATTCCCAATCTCATAGAAATAGGGAGTACTTAAAAGACAAGGAATGGAATTTAAATAGTAGATCTGAGTCAGAAGGTGAATGGACTCAAGTTCAAAGGTGCAAAAAGACAGCAAAAGAGAGAAAGGGTTTTGTTAAAACCCAGACAAATCAAAGCCATAAAGAGCTTCCTGACCCAATACCATAAGAATGCTAAGTATTCGGTATGGGAGTAATTAGAACTTTATGAGGAAATTATGTCATCATTTGAGATTAAAAATGATGTCAATTGCATGGAGTTTGCAAAATGAGCCTTTTCTCCTGAGTACTTCTGTTTATTTGCAGGACAGGAGGGCCAGGGTCATTATGAATGGTTCACCTATAAAGCGGCCATTTGAAACACTTCTCCACTCATAGGAACCACAGGAGGCCCGTAAGGCTGCATATGACTTTTAATGTGGGGAAGATTAGGCAGCTAGGGTGTTTGTGCAGGAATTAAAACATTCTTTTGCACAGACTTCCACGTGGGTGAATACGAATAGTTGGGAATTTGTGCCCACTTATTTCCATGTGCTTTCCAAATATATAATTATTATGTAAGATGAGGAACTTTTGAAGGCTATCAACTCGAGACCCCCCCGGATGGTATTTTCTTTTTGTTTCTGTTAAGAAAATTTTGCATTGGTGTGGGAAGCTACAGAGACATAGAGTTCCTCTACTCTGTTGCAGACAAATGGTTAACATTAGTTTCTTACACACCATTTACTGCGCCATAGGTCATACATTGAATCACAAACATCTGTTATAGTTGTTTAACCAAGATTTAATCGTGGCCCTTAGTGATGACACGTGTTTCGACACGACTGTGTCTTTTTCAAATCAGGGCATATATCTGGATTAATTAATCCAACAAAATGCAAATAATCAAAATTGAAAAACCAAAATAAATTTAACAACATTGGAAATAATAGAATAAATACAATGATGGAAATCTGCGAATCACAGTATTTTAGAGAGAACATTAATTGAATGTTGATTGATAGTAGGTAAGAATACCACAGAGATTTGGGTGGGGGATCAGGGAGGGTGAATGGGGTTGGGAGACAAAATGAAAAAAAAAACATCTTTTCTACCAGAGATACAACAAAAGCCAACCACAATGTGGCTGCAACCACAGAACAGGGGCTTTAGGAAATGTGGAACCTGCTCCATGTGGCAGTATGCCATGGATAGAACAGCTATTTTCCAAGATTCAAATGGAATCCGCGTTAACATCAATGAACCAAACAACTGCCGCTCGAAATAAGTGATATATGCCATTAAAGGATAGTTCCGGGACTTTTTTTTTATTGTCCCTACGGGTCGGCCATGTGTTTGTAAGTATAAATCGGTAGATCGTAGGAAACTTTCCTATGGACCTTACCCGACTTTTCGCCCATTATCGCACTCGAAATCAGCCTCCATTTTGTGATAATCCTATCATTCCGCCGCATCGACCTGGCTCACCTGCCTTTGCGGCACTAAATCAAATCCCCCGCCCCTGAGCCTGACATCAGCAGACGCGTACTGCCCATTTCAAGCACGTCTCGTGTCAACAATCGCTGCGCCTCAGCTATTGACGTGTTGCCATGGAAATGGCAGGACGCCTCTTTCCCCAATAAGTATAAACAGACCGTTTCACAACACACAGCAGCAGATTTTCGATTCCATTCCTCTCTCTGTGTTACTTTGAGTATTCTGTGACTCGTTTCAGTGCTCTGGTCAGCTACCTTCGCCGCTTGTAGCCCGTGTGAACACCTGTACCATCTCTGTAAATTATTTTACTATCTTTACCGCACAATGGCCACAATAATGCCGTATATGTACGAGCCCGAGTACACCGAGGAAGAACTACTGGAAAGTCAAGCACGCGAAAACGATGGGGATTCGGACGGCAGTTGGGAGGACCAGTCAACGGATGAAGAGCCTGGACCATGTCGCATGGACGGCGTCTCCACCTGGTGCACGTGCAATCGGTGCGAGCTAATGCCAACTGAGGAGGAGAACTGCTGCTGCCGTGAAAATTCCGGGTGCTTGGCCTACATTTCGGAAAGCGAGCAAAGTCTGCAGGAAGGCGAGCAAAGTCCGCAATGCATCACCGAGCTGCCAGAGTTCAGGGAAGCCTGCCTCTCACGGACCGTGTTGAGGATGATGATGGTGCTTATGCACGAACTTCGCGGCACTGTTCGTCCGCGTAATCCGAGTAACGAGTAAGTATACTCTGTTTGTGATGTCAGTGATGCCACCACTATTTCATGGTCGTCTCCCACATATAAAATTACATTTACATATCATTCGAACGCATGTAAATTTGTTCCATATAGTGCATTTTCTAGATATAATTTTTTTCTAAGAAAAATGACATGTGTTACCTGAATCGACATTGATAAGAAAGTTTGGTCAGTTTAATACAGTTTGCATCTTTTTTTTTCACAGGTGGTACAGGCTGGTGGCCTATCGTTGCTTCACTTGGTGGCTTCACGGGAGGCTCGGACACCGCGTTCGGAGAGTAATACCTGCCTGTGCGGTACTTGCCATTAGACAACATTTCCCCAGTGACAGTGGACAATACCGCGGATTTTCCCTCGATGTGCTGCAACCTCAACTTTACAATGTGTAATGTTTATTATTTATGTTTAATTAAAATCTAAAATAAAGCCCAACATATATTTTAACAATGGTTGTTTTGATTTTTTAAATGAATCTAGTGTATATTCTCCTGGGAGGGTGAGGTATTTATAAACTCACCCCCCTGCATTCCATGTAGTAGATCCTGCAGCCATCCTCTTACATTCAGTTAGATGGCCTCTCCTTGGTGAGGCCCTGCGGCAAACGGGTCTTGTCTGCACGACCACCGCCCCGATCCACCCCCCGCCCTATCAAAGGCAGTTCGCACCGGGGTACTTGTGCTGGCAAGTGGAGCTGTCAGGGAGCGATAAAGGCCAAGAGGTGCCAAAGACCATGTACACTTCAAAGTGGTCTATAGAGCATGGGTTGTTGTTCCCATGTCTACCTCCAGACCCCGTGTCTCCTGCCAAGCATCCCCCCTCACGCTGGACGGCCCCCTGCAATCCACATAAGTGTGTCTCCATTCACGAGTCTTCCTGTGTCTTGTCTGCACGACCACCGCCCCGATCCACCCCCCGCCCTATCAAAGGCAGTTCGCACCGGGGTACTTGTGCTGGCAAGTGGAGCTGTCAGGGAGCGATAAAGGCCAAGAGGTGCCAAAGACCATGTACACTTCAAAGTGGTCTATAGAGCATGGGTTGTCGTTCCCATGTCTACCTCCAGACCCCGTGTCTCCTGCCAAGCATCCCCCCTCACGCTGGACGGCCCCCTGCAATCCACATAAGTGTGTCTCCATTCACGAGTCTTCCTGTGTCTTGTCTGCACGACCACCGCCCCGATCCACCCCCCGCCCTATCAAAGGCAGTTCGCACCGGGGTACTTGTGCTGGCAAGTGGAGCTGTCAGGGAGCGATAAAGGCCAAGAGGTGCCAAAGACCATGTACACTTCAAAGTGGTCTATAGAGCATGGGTTGTCGTTCCCATGTCTACCTCCAGACCCCGTGTCTCCTGCCAAGCATCCCCCCTCACGCTGGACGGCCCCCTGCAATCCACATAAGTGTGTCTCCATTCACGAGTCTTCCTGTGTCTTGTCTGCACGACCACCGCCCCGATCCACCCCCCGCCCTATCAAAGGCAGTTCGCACCGGGGTACTTGTGCTGGCAAGTGGAGCTGTCGGGGAGCGATAAAGGCCAAGAGGTGCCAAAGACCATGTACACTTCAAAGTGGTCTATAGAGCATGGGTTGTTGTTCCCATGTCTACCTCCAGACCCCGTGTCTCCTGCCAAGCATCCCCCCTCACGCTGGACGGCCCCCTGCAGACCGCATAATGCCACGACATATACACGTCATTCATTCACAAACACACCCCTGTTTCGAATTCTTTATAACCCACTTCATATTTCTAATGAGAACTTCTTTGCGCTTTGCTAGTCAACCCGTGAAGGTGCTGGTTATCTGCTCTTCGTCTCTGTGAACTTCCGTGACCACTTTGAGCAAACTCGTCAGTTTGCAACCTGTGAACTGCTCCCTGTTCTACGACAAGAAACTACTCTGATCCCTGCATCTAACTGTTTGTTCGTCAAGGTAAGTCCATGTACCATAATCATTTTGCGTCCAATTTTTTAATTTATATCTATTTGCTAGTAGTCATCAAATTGCATCCATGTTTTCTTTTCGTTCACGACAGTACATGCAAGGAACTAGTCACATGTTCTGAGTTTAGTCAAATTACTTTTTCTATTTTTTGAAAGTTATTGAAATACTTATCCGCATGTGAATAACATGTATAGTTCCAAGAACCAAAACGGACCTTGCATTGAACCTTTTATGTGTCATTTAATGTTTTAACACATTGGTATTCATAGAGAATTGTTGATCTTTACTTTTCAGAACTTTCCATAATGCCTGCCTGTTCCATTGGCGGTTGCCCTTCGAAGACCCATAACAAATCTGAAGGTACTATAATGCATGTTTTCCCTAAGACAATAGATCAGATAAGAGAATGGGTCCGATATTGCGGATATCCAGCCTCTGAGATAGAAAGTAGAGTCCTAGAAGTCTTTGCGGACAAGAGGGGTGATCGATACCGCATCTGCAGCAGGCACTTTAGCCCAGACATGTACTCCACATCATTGCTAATAAGGACGAAAACACCGCGAGCGAGGCGAAAATTGCTCTCAACCGCTATTCCCACTCTATTCGTCCACATCCCTCCACTGGTGAGTCAAGTTTACGTATTTATCTCTCGGCATTGCGGTAGTGTGTAGCATTAGCTAACAATAATTTCCCCATTTATGTATCCACTCAATATGAAGGCTGAAGATTCTCCATCCGTGTCGTTATTGCAGTCATCAGCCACTTCAAGCGCCTATCGGGTAATCTTACTTAGCTATTCTGACACTGACTTGTTTTAGGCATGTAAATCAATAGTTTTAATTGATCGTGTAATTATTTTACCTAATGGTACACCACAGTACTCGTCCTCTAGTCTTTGTTTTTAGTTATAATTATTGTTATCCAAAATAATGCAAGTACTGTCTTTCAGGGAGATGCTGAGGAGTCCAACGCATTGACGACAACCGTAGATGTCACTCAGATGCTCGAGGTACGTTTCCGGACAGTTCCATCGATGGAGATCATCAGATCTTGCATTCTTGTAGCGTGATTGTTACACACAATGTTTCTTTCGTTTTTAGCCATTGGTATGTCCTTCTGTCGTCGCCCTCCTATGTGTCTTCTTTTTTCAATATTGTGTTCATTACTAATGAAAGTCCTATGTTTCAGGGAGTCGATGGAGCATTAGTCCAAGAGGAAGGGGGAGCATGCAGTTACGGGTCGGCGCAACAGCTTGCAGAAGTGTGCACCGCAGTTACAGCGTCCCTTGATGTTCTTATGCATTTCGAGGTATGGATACTGACAGATCAATCATGCGAGATCAAATGACGTGATTACATCCGCTATACTTCCTTCTTTATTAACGCAAGTACTATGTTTCAGGGAGCTGACGGAGCTTCTTCAACAAGAACATCACCCCTAGTAGTTGATGCAGATCTCTGGGTGGTGACACTTCCAACGATGGAGCAAATCGAATCATATTTAGATATCCATTATTTATTTTAGACAACTGATCATTTGTGCAGGTCTATTTAGATGAGCCGTTGACGCCTGCAGAAAGTTTATGTTCTTTTAAACAAAATAGAAAACCATACTAATGCAATTACTGTGTTTCAGGGAGTTGCTGAAGCGTCATCTTCAATAATATCATCAATGGAAGTCTATGCGGAGCCCGAGGTATGGATCTTGACAGTTCAATCTAACTAGATCAACAATGCGTGAACTATTGTCGTTTGAATGTTCTACACAATGCGTTCATTCGTGTTTTGCTATTGAGATGTACGTATGGGTATTGGTCCCCAAGTACATTTTGTGTTTTCAATATTATTATACATACTAATGAAAGTTCTATGTTTCAGCGAGTCGATGGAGCCTCAGTGAGTGATGGATGTGCTTATCATGAAAGTATAGTCGTTGCAGCGCGAGAGGAAGTGGAGACATGCACACACGAGTCGGAGCAACAGCGTCCAGATGTTGAAGTTCGAGGAAAGAAAGTTTCAAAGAAAAGAAAGCAAAAGAAGGTTAGTGTCCTGTTCACTATATTATGTTGTCTTTCACTGTCAATAGTTCAATACTGTAAGTTGTGTTTAAACTGAACATCCCTTTTCTAATCTGTCCTCTAGTTGCGAGTGGGTGTAAGAACTAGATCTACACAGACAGTGAAGCGAACGAGAGATGTTGCTTGTCAAACCTTTTGGCAGGGACTTGAGACTGGAGATGCATCGTGCCAATGGGAAGAATATGAAGTGATTGACAACGGAGCTATACCACCACCAGCCATTGATAGTGAATGTCCTCCTGGTAGTTTGGATGCAGTCGTAGATCAATTCACAGAATCCACACCCGCAAAAAATAAGAGCACGCGAAAGTTGAAGACATTGTTTTTTTCTCCCATCTCCGGACAAGGAACAGATGTTGCAATGGAAGAGAATGAAGT
This sequence comes from Ambystoma mexicanum, assembly GCF_040938575.1. NCBI lineage: Eukaryota > Metazoa > Chordata > Amphibia > Caudata > Ambystomatidae > Ambystoma > Ambystoma mexicanum. The sequence goes on along the minus strand of NC_090928.1, from coordinate 498,634,989 downwards.
GGACGACAATGAAACACCATCAATATCACTCAGCATAGCGGAAGACGATATCAGAGATTGTACCTTTCATGCGAGTGACATGTCCTCAACGTTACAGGCCGAACCAGCTGGGATGCAGAGTGACAGTATAAGGAAAGAGGCCAAATTCATTGTATTCGATAGCTGTTTGATGGATATTATTATGATGATGAAATGTGGGCATTGGGTTGGTGGGGAAGTATGTGGGGAGCCATTGATTAATGTGACTCGTGCAATTCGAGGCACTAACCTTAAAATACATGCCACCTGTACACAATATCATCCGTTCGCATGGTCTGCACAACCCATGCTGGGGCAACTGCCAGCAGGCAATCTACTTTGTGCAGCGGCCGCACTTTTTAGTGGTTCAAGTTTTAAAAAGTTACAGTATTTCTTTCAGTTTGTGGGAATCCATTTCATTGCGAAAAGTCAGTTCTACAAATACCAAACCGATTATCTATTTCCAGCCATCAGCGAAGCTTGGAGAATGGAAAAAATGTCAATGGAAAGTACATTCGCGGGCAAACGCTTCAGGCTAGCCGGTGATGGACAATGCGACAGTCCAGGATTTTCAGCCAAGTACTGCACCTACCACTTTCAGGACATGGAAAGTAAGAAAATTGTGAGTTCGGTGGTCGTGCAGGTGTCACAAAGTACATCCTCAGTGGCCATGGAGAAAGTTGGCTTTGTAGCATCATTGCAAGAACTACAATCGCGGGGAATGGTGATCGACCTGATAGCCACGGACAGACACGTTTCAATTGCCAAGACAATGAGAGAACAGTACAAAAATGTAAATCACCAATTTGACGTATGGCATCTTGCAAAAACAATCAATAAAAAATTGTCGGCTGCAGGAAAAAAAAAAGATATGCAAGGTATTTCACAGTGGTCCAAGTCAATCAGCAACCATCTTTGGTGGAGCTCAAAAACATGTGAAGGGTCGTTGGAAATTCTACTGGAAAAATGGCGGTCAGTAATGTTGCACTGTAGCAACGTACATCAATGGTCGACAAATGAGCATTTCCACAAATGTGAACATGGCCATTTGTCCACAGAGGAGGCACGGAAGAAGAAGTGGTTGATTCCTTCATCACCCACTCACAAGGCCATTGAAAAGATTGTATTTGATAAAACTATAACAAGAGATTTGAGGGGACTCACGGAATTCTGCCACACAGGAGATTTGGAGGTGTTCCACAATATGTGCCTAAAGTACAGGCCCAAAAGATTGCATTTTGGCATGGAAGGCATGATAAATCGGACTCTTCTAGCGGTCTTGGCACATAACCATAATGTTGGCCGTCAACAAAGTAGGACGACCGGAACTTTAGGGACGCTTCGCTACAATAAGGCCTTCACTAAAAGAAGTAAACAATGGGTGATCAAACCAGTGTTTGAGGATATGCAATATGAGTTTATTGAGAGACTTATCGTAGATGTCCTCGATAGGCACATACATGGAGTGGTGAACGAACCTATGCAGGGGACAACTGCATTGCCACCCAACATTGCCTCTGTTCCATGTCCACCTAAAGCAGAGCTCATTGAGAAATACACATCACGGTTTAAATGATTGTAATTCGATTGTCTGTTCTCTCGAGTCTCCTCATGTTGCAGGCCCATTGCAATTAAACCAAACAGTAATATAAATCATTTTTACAAAAATTATAGAATGTTTCCGTATTACAAACACATGGCCGACCCATAGGGACAATAAAAAAAAAGGCACGCAGACAAGATGCCCTTACACTAACTGGAGCTAACTAGAAATGTGTGCTCGCTCAAAGTGAAGGTCAGCTGCTTTGATGTTTTGCTCGGGTGGCGGAAAGGCCCACGACCCAATATAAGGTTCTATTGTGATTTGACCTTGACAGGCCGGGACCATCCTGAAAGACTAAGAAAAGATAATGAATAAAATTTCAGAAACGAAACGATGAGCCACGTTCATTAGAAGAAGTAACGTCGGCAAAGAAGGAGTGGTGTTTCGGGTCTGCCCTACACAGAGACACAATGGAAAATGCAAATATAATGTAAGTAACTTTTGATGAGTTTATACCGCAATTTCATTACTATACAGTGGCTTTAAAGACGGGTTCAGTTGTACTTGTTCGTTCTATGTGGCATAGTGTTTTCTACCGCGCACTATCTGGAGGAGAACCATCTTCTTTTACTGAAGCACCTCAAAACCTTCCTCTTTGCTTCTGCTTTCTCTCTCCCTCTCCCCTGCTACAACTGGTCCACTGTCTGCGACCTCGGTCCTGGGCCCTTCCACTCTCCACCTGCACTGCCTCCCTGTCAACCCCTGCACTGGGGGACTGTCTCAGTATCCTACAGCCCCCCCTTCCCAGCACTTGTTCTGCACTTACCTTGCACTTGCCACCAGCTGGCCCTATTTATTTATTATTTTATGCTACTTACCTTGTACTCCACTCCCCCCCCTCCATGCCTCGCCACGCCTTTAAACACTTGTGTACACCCAGTAGCGCTGTCCTCGCTATGAAATGAATAATTTTAATAAGGATCTGATGGTGAGACTAATTTCATTTTTTATGTTTTTAGGTACATCATTCACTACTGTCTGTGTCACGAGTACCAGACACCGGCGGACGGCTTCTACAGCCGCCAGTTGCTTCTCCGCGTGAACAACGTTACCACCCTGACCATTTTATGGGACGATCGCCAAGTACAAGTATGCCCTTACGCGGTACTAACGGTTAGATGCAACATACCTACCGTTGTGGTGGCCTAGTGCCTCATTGTTGGAACAGCCATGCGATTATCAGTGCGACAGAAGAGCTTATTTTTATCGTAAACCAACACCCTGTGTACTGCACACGAACATCGCTTCCCTCAAGACGAACTAATTTGGATCGAGAGCAAAGAAAAATGCAAATCGCTGAATATTCTCTAAACATTTGATGTCCAATAAACGTACTTTGCCAAATGTACAATCTTGCCGTTTGCTTTTAAACCACGGTTTCACATTCCGAATTGTGGTGCTGTATTGTGAGATGCTCTAAGACCCTGTGTACAGCAAAGGACCATCGCGTTCCTCAATACGAACTTTTTGGAACATGAGCAAATAAAAATGCAAATCGCTGAATATTCTCTAAACATTTGATGTCCAATAAACGTACTTTGCCAAATGTACAATCTTGCCGTTTGCTTTTAAACCACGGTTTCACATTCCGAATTGTGGTGCTGTATTGTGAGATGCTCTAAGACCCTGTGTACAGCAAAGGACCATCGCGTTCCTCAATACGAACTTTTTGGAACATGAGCAAATAAAAATGCAAATCGCTGAATATTCTCTAAACATTTGATGTCAAATAAATGTACTTTACCACATTTACAATCTTGCGGTTTGATTTCAAAGTACAGTTTCATATTCCGAATTGTGGTGCGCTGTATTGTGAGCTGATCTGTGTTGATTTCCGGGGTCTGTGTGGAGTCGCGTAGAAGACGCCTGGGCGCGTTTGCCTATGCAGCACAGTCACGTCACGGATAGAGGCGGGGAATATGAATGTTTTGATAAAGTCTGTTTCAGGGGCGGGGGATTTGATTTAGTGCCGCAAAGGCAGGTGAGCCAGGTCGATGCGGCGGAATGATAGGATTATCACAAAATGGAGGCTGATTTCGAGTGCGATAATGGGCGAAAAGTCGGGTAAGGTCCATAGGAAAGTTTCCTACGATCTACCGATTTATGCTTACAAACACATGGCCGACCCGTAGGGACAATAAAAAAAAAGTCCCGGAACTATCCTTTAAATGCACGTGTCAGATCATTTACATTGGCAACACAATTCGCAAATTACGTACAAGAATTCGAGAACACCTGTCAAGAATTGGCAGCCAGGATAAAAGTTTACCCTTGTCCGAACATTGGCAAGCAAAACACCAAATGCATGACAAAAAAGATTTAAGATTTATTGGGATTAAGAGAGTCACCCTAAGTCAAAGAGGAGGCAACCAGGAACTTAAACTCAGACAGGAAGAGGCAAAACTTATTTGCCTTTTCAGATCAGTGGACTATGGTCTGAACTCAGACACTGAGATGGCAACTTTTCTTTACAACATTGCAGTGTTTTTCCACCATGAATTTCTCATTTTCAAATATATGTAATGTGAAATTACCCAGTTGTTGTGTGATTGCCATGAGCTCAGGACCTTTTATTCGGTAATAGATCAATCCACCAAGATGTACAAAGTCCAGAAACCCACTGAGAAGGAAAATAACCCCAAGACCACAAAACCATCTACCACACCTGCCACTGCGAAGGTGAGAGAGGTAAAAACAATCCCTCCTGATGGGGCGCTGTTGAGCAGCCGTCAAGATGGCTGCCTAGCTCTTGAGCTCCGTGCACAGCCGCTCTTTATCCGATGACATCTGCGGGCTAATGCAGTGCTGTGACTACCCGACCGACCCACTGGCTTCCTTATAGCTGTAGCTACGTGTCACTGTGATCCTGACTCGGATCGGACCTTGGGAACCAGAGATCCACTCTGCGAGACCCTCGGGGCCTACCCTGCCGCATCCCTCCACTGGCCCGCCTGCGGAGACGTACATCGCTGGGCCTGTGATCTGTGCCAGGAGCGCCGCGGACTGGGTCGCACTCTTCGCAGGACTGGCACCCGCTGTTCGGGCCGTGCCCTCCGCCGGCCATCCTGGATTTTTTCTTCGGGCCTCGCTTAGCCCGCTCTGCCCGACCGTGAGGCCCGGCACTAGGAGGCCCCTGGCTGTTCCTCCTCTGCGCGGCTCGACACTTGGACGGTGCGCCCCTCCGGGAGGAGCTGCGCCCACTGCTGGGCTTGGCTGCGGCGTTTGACTGGGGCCCCGCTGGTCTGACATTTGCGGCCTGGTCGCGCCCTACGACCTCCGCTCTGCACCATTGCCGAGGTCGGATCTACCTCCGGCGACACCCGAAGACCTGAGAAGCTACACCTATTTCCCGACTGGACACTTGCGGGCTACATACCAGGTGAGGAGCTGCTGGGGCTGCGGCACGCTGGAGCCCCCGTTACCGCTACAGGCCATCCTCGACCTGGGCCTCAGTCCCCGCGCCGGGCGGCCCCGGCTGGCTCCCGCGCCACTCTGATCGGTCTCCGGGCCCGTGTCCCTACATCCCGGCGGACCCGGGTCAGTCCGCTGCCGCCACCCTCCGGGCGCGGCGACCCCGGACTAACACTGGGGCCCACACTTTGGCGCAGCCTGCTGGTCATCACCTTCACCTTCACGGCCCCATGCAACACCCGCATAAGCACTAAGGCCCACACTCCTTCGGTTGGTACTCTCCATGGTGCTAACTCCGGGCCTGTTCTGGACACCAGCATCACCCTCCAGGGCGGTTGGATCGCGCCCTCCCTGCTGCTACTCTATACCTTCCTGACGCCACAGCCCCTACCGCCTCTGTCAGGATCTGTTTGAATCGGCGGGCTGGACCATTGTCATCTGCCTTGAGCCTCTCCTGCATCTTCCCACACGAGTCTTCACTTTGGCCGCTCAGGGCCCCGCCATGACATTCACGATGTCCAACAGATCGAGGAATAACAATAAAACCGGGGCCATGGACAGATTCGCTAAAGCCGCCCTGAGACCCGACTCGGCCCACGCACCATGCGACCCTGCTGACGAACCGCCGTGCGCAGAGGCACCCACTACTGACCTCACAATGATAATGGAGTCCATGGCTAGAAACATTGCGGCCTTTCATGAAAAGCTTGATGACATTAATGCCAATGTAGCCTCACTGAGAGCCAAACTGGATCAGCAGGGGGCTCGAATCACGGAGACCGAAAACAGGATTGGAACCAATGAGGATAATATATCTACACTCCAGGGCACGGTGTCCACTCTGGTCTCGGATATGAAGGCGGTCAAAGCCAAATGTGATGACCTCGAATCTAGGTCGCGCAGAAACAATATACGCATCGTTGGTGTCCCTGAAAATGCGCTGAAGGGTCGACTGGAATTAGCGGTCGAGGATCTCTTGAAGGAACTACTGGGTAATCCGGACATGTCTCCCTTCTTTACCATTGAAAGGGCCCATAGGGCGCTGTCACCCCGGCCTAAACCCGGTGACTTTCCGAGACCCATCATTGCCAAGGTCCTGAGCTTCAAAGACCGCAACCTAATTCTTCGCCTCGCACGGGAAAAAGGCGAGCTACGATTCGACTCGCAGGTCATCAGGATTTTCCCTGACTTTTCCACCGCAGTTCAGCAGGAACGTCGCCAGTTCCTTGGAGTGAAGAAACTCCTCAGGGAAAGGAACATCCCCTATGCCATCCTCTTCCCTGCACGCTTGAAGTTTACGTTCAACGATAAACTATACTTTTTTACAGTGCCTTCTGAGGCGGTTAAATTCATCGAGGCACATGTTCCGCTCCATCCTCCGGCTGATGACAATATGAATAATGAGTGAACTCTATGATTGCCTTGCGATGCCTTGATACTATGCTAATGTGTGGACTGAGTCCCGCCTCTCTCGGTTCGCATACGCGAGCGATCACACCTCTGTATCCACTTGTATACAATGCTTTCCTATGTGGGCTTAAGAATTGCTCCTTGAGGAGCAACTGTCACCTCGTCCAAGTCACTCTACCACACTTACTCCTGCTGCTTTCTAATATGCACAGCTCCCGTGGTCTGGTCGCAACCGTTGCCCTCCATCCACGACCACTAGAACGTGGTTCCTCTCATAGCTCCGCTTGGGCTGGGTTGCTGGATCTCTGTGATATGTGTGTTGCTCGCTGCGCTCCATGAGGCGGGACTGGGGTATCAAAGTATTGCCCACTAACAATGTTCGTTTTGTAACGGAACCTAATGGTTCCTAGCGTGCTTCCGCACGGCAACGGCGCACCCCACTGCGATTGCACTGTTTTTGTATACGCCCTTATTGTGGGCCAGCCCCTGTTGGGCTTTTGCGCAGTCTGGGCCATGTTGGGGTCGGCCCGGCTCTGCACAGTCGAGGGTGGGTATTGTTTACACTGCTGTAGTTGGGTCAGCGGTGAGGGTGGGGGGTGGGAATGGGGTTTTCGGAAAAAACGGCACACTAAGGCTCACGGCACGCACACTGGCAAAACATAAGCGCACTCCCAACTTCAACCCCGACAGTGCGCACTGCTGCTATACCTGGGATGTTCATTGATACGGGTACACCGGGATTAGATATCCGCCATTGACATGTCTACCGTTATAATGTCCTGGAACATTCGCGGATTAAGTAATCACACCAAGGCCCGCAAGATCATGGCCTTTGCTAATAGACATGGCTGCAAGATACTACTCCTGCAGGAGACACACTCCAATGCCCACATTCCGGGCACCATGGCCCCGTCCTGGGGTCCCAATAGATTCTTCACTTCATACTCCTCCCAATCCAGGGGAGTCCTTACAATGATCCACAAATCGATCAAATTCATCCTGCACAAAAGTTACGTGTGTCCCGAGGGTCGCTATATCATACTACACTGCACGATGGTGAATAGAGAATACCTACTTATTAACACGTACTGCCCCAACGTTGACTCTCCTGAGTTCTTTGATGCGGTAACTGCCATACTGCTGGGCTACGTGGGGGTCCAGATTGTATGGGGGGGTGACCTAAACCTTATTCTTGACACGGTCTTGGACAGGACTGGCACGTCCTCTCGAGCCCTAACAAGTGCCGCACGCAGGTTGCGTGGCCATATGCAGACGCTCAATGTCTGCGACGCCTGGAGGACAGTACACCCCGTGTCCCGGGAGTACACTTATTACTCATCGGTCCACGACAGTTCGTCTCGTATAGACCTGTTCTTAGTGTCCAGGGAAACCATGGGCGGGGTGGAGGGGTCCTGGATTCTCCCCCGCACTCTATCTGACCACGCTCCAATCACACTTTCTGTGAGGCTGGGTATACCCACTCCGACACTGAGCACTTGGCGTTTCAAGTCTGAGGCCCTCAGGGACATTGTCTTTAGGGCTGATATACTTGCAGACATTATATCCTTCTTTGACCACAACTCTCTCCAGGACACCTCAGCCGCGGTTCGGTGGGAGGCTTTTAAGATATACATTAGGGGGATGTCCATCTCACGGGAAGCTGGGGTACTGAAAGCTATCCGAGCCAGCCTCGATCGCTCTGAAGCTAAATTGAAACAGCTGGAGCAGCAATGCTCCACTGGCGCCGATCCCGCCTTACTTCTCCAAATCAGCGAGGAACTGCAGGCGTATAATGCGCTCGCTACCAATGAAGTCCAGTACTTCAGCCGCCCACAGGCTGCCAGGAAATATGGCGAGGGTGACAGACCGGGGAAGACATTGGCAGGAGTGGTGAGGGGGGAATTTGGCCGAGCTCAGATCACCTCCATCAAAGATGCATCTGGCAACGCACAGTGGGCTGACCAACAGATTTTGGAGATATTTACCGAGTTCTACAGGTCCCTCTACTCCCAGCCTCCCGAACACTCCGAACGACACATGCGCGAGCTGCTTGCTCAGATCCCCACCACCGAAATCTCCCCTGCTACCCGCGACCAGCTGGACTCCCCGATAACGCTGGACGAAATAGTAACCTCCATATCCAACCTGCCCAAAGGCAAGGCACCGGGACCTGACGGCCTCACAGCCGAGTTTTATCAAGAACACGTGTCCATACTGGCTCCCAAGTTGCTCGAGGTCTGGGTCGAAGCGCTCCGCTCCTCTATTCTTCCCCCGTCCATGCGTGAGGCCGTCATCACGGTACTGCTCAAGCCTGGCAAACCGGACGACGAATGTGGGTCTTACAGGCCCCTTTCCCTCATGAACCTAGACACGAAAATCATTGCTAAGGCCATAGCTAACCGCTTTCTCCCCATTATGTCATATCTGGTCCACGAGGACCAAGCGGGCTTCGTCCCCGCAGGTCCACCTCTCATAATATAAGGAGACTGTTCAATGTCATGTCTCGTATAAATCAAGAGGCCCAGGCCGTGGCGGTCACTCTGGATGCTCAGAAGGCCTTTGACATGGTCTCCTGGAACTACACGTGGCTGGTGCTGGAGACGATGGGAGTTGGCCCAAACATGATCGGGTTCATTAAGCTACTTTACGCCTCCCCTGTGGCCCGGGTCAGGGCCAACTCCTTGACATCCGACCCCTTCACACTCTTCAGGGGTATCCGGCAGGGCTGCCCCTTCTCCCCGATCCTCTTCGCCCTCGCAATTGAGCCAATGGCAGATTATGTACGTGCTCGGCATGCCCGCAAGGGGATACGGCTGAAGGATGACCCCGAAATCATATCCTTATACGCAGATGACGTGCTATTATACATTAGAGAGCCCGCGACCCACATTGACCCCATACTTAGGGACATCACCCGTATCGGTGCCTACTCTGGCTTCACGATCAATTACTTAAAGTCGGATATCTTCCCGCTCACGAAATCTACCCAACAACCTACCACTGAGTACCCCCTTCGTTGGTCTCCGGACGGTGTCAGATATCTGGGGGTGCAGATATCCTTGACCAAATCTACTCTGATAGCCGACAATTACTCCACCGCAGCGCAAACTGCCGAGGCCAAGATGTTAAGATGGCGATCGCTCCCACTATCCATGGCTGGTCGTCTCTCCCTAATTAAAATTATCCTGCTCCCCAAGCTTCTTTAAACTTTTAGTAACGTTCCCGTGTGGCCTGGGAAGGCCTACTTCACTAAATTGCATACACTATGCGCTCAGTTCCTATGGCACTCCGGTGCAGTGCGTAAGAAGTGGTCTGACATGGCGCTCACCTATAAACAAGGGGGGTTCACCGCTCCGAATCTGCTACTTTACTGGACTGCGGCCCAGGCTCAACATGCCACCCATTGGTACCCGGGCTCCCCAACGCGACCACATGTCAAGTTAGAGCGACTAGCAGCCGCCGGCACCAACATGATGTCCCTTATATTACATCGCCATTACACACCTGATTCACCCATTGACCCTGTCGCCACGACCATCCACGCATGGGAACGCTTGCTAAGTCCGACGGACGGGGCCCCTCCCTACTATAGATGGCTCCCGGTGTGGCGCCTGCCTGAACTGAAACCCACACACGATAACGCCCTGGCCCAACACTGGGGAACGCTGGGGTATCAAGCATTGTCCGATTTCTACCCAGAAGGCAAGTTCATTGACCCCCAAACATGGAAACAGGGCCACACCAGATCCGCCTTGGAGACCCTCCAGTACTATAGGCTACGGGCAGTGTTCCGCACTGCATGGCCCTCATTTCCCGATGAGCCCCCGGATAACCCAGCGATCGCATATATTGCCAACTCAGGTGGCGCCCGTAGTGTCGTCTCTTCACTATATAGGATCCTTCAGGAGTCCATCACAACTCCAGCACTCAGGGCGCGCGATGGCTGGGCGAATGAGCTGGGCCTGGAGTTGTCTGATGGCGACTGGGGCGCAATGTGCCTACACACCCAAAAAGTCTCCTTCAATTTCCGCTACCGAGCCATACAGTACAAACTTCTCGATAGGCTCTACTATACTCCACACAGGACCTCGGCGTTCGCCCGAGCCACTGCGACCGGGTGCCCTCGCTGTGGATCTGAGGGGGCTGATCACCTGCACATGTTTCTGTTTTGCAGGGAGCTATCTGGGTTCTGGGAATGCATCTTGAAAACGCTTTCTGACATAGCTGAAACTGTGGTTGATCCTGACCCCTTGTCGATTCTGTTCGGGGTCTGGAAAACCGATGGAACCAGGCGCCTAGCTAAGTTCCTAAACATAGGCTGTATGATTGCTAAAAAGTGCATACTCCAGAGCTGGAAAAGCCCCGCTCCCCGGCTTTTCAGAAATGGTTGCGCTTACTCACCTGGTCACGCAATTGCGAGGAAGAATACTTGTCCATGCTCCCCGCCCAGTCTCGCCCCAGGAACATTTGGGCTGCATTCAACACTTACCTTAGTATCCGGGACGAGGCCACCCCCGAATCTGGTCTGTCTCCTGCCCCGTCGGGCTCTGATCCCACTGGGTGAGCCCCCACTTTGTTCCTTTGTCTTTGGATTGTTATGCTCCCTCTCAGATACCGCCCGGCTGTCCATGTTGTGATTGCTGTATCCTTTTTGATATGTTGCACCAGGATGTAACTGCTATGTACCTATTGCCTTGTGTGTGCCTTGTGTACTTCTGCCGTTCAAAAATAAAAGTTTAAAAAAAAAAAAAAACAATCCCTCCTTTGGGGATCTGGAGATGGGGGTCTTTAAAATACCCTCCGTCCAACAAGCAGAATGAACAACAGAGGGGACTCTCTGCCCTTGCCCAATCGAACAGTAGTCAACAGGGTTCCAGAGCAATTACCCCTCTGACCCTGCCACCTATGTAAGTCCTCGATATAAGGGTACAAAACTGATCCCGGGATATGTGTACACTCCCCAGCACAAAGGGGGGGGCAAACTAGGTAAGTACTTTCCCTTGAAACTTTCCTCGAAACTTCTAGCCGGAGAGAAATACCACTTCACCTCCCAACCTGAAGTTCTTTTAACAGGTCCCCTCAGAATCTGAACTTCCCCGACAATCCTCCTCCTTCTCCCTGGTTCCAGGACAATATATCCTTGAACCAGGGCAAAGGGAGAATCAGAACTGAAAATTATGGGGGAAATGTCCAATACCCAAGCTACTCTGCTTGAAGGGATAGTTACCCCTTTAGGGAGCAGCAGAGGTATGAGCAGAGATACCCTATATCCCAGAAAATGTTACACAGCTGTAGCGGCATGTCCAACAATTGACTGATGATCTGGGTTGCATGCTGAGGGCACAGTCAAACCCGCAACCAGTCCAGGCTCCCAGGAACACCCAAACACCCGGGTCTGAGGCCAACATATTCCTGAGGATTGGGCCCTGGTTGAAGGAAGCTTACTTTCTCACCAAAACAGAACCCGTGGAAACCTTTTAGCCTGATATTGACTCATCTACCCCCAGGAAAGCTATTACCCAAAGAACAAAGGTTTAGTAGAAGAGGTCAAAGAAAAACTCACTTGGTGCAGTCAAAAGCCAAATAATCCCCTTTGAAAGAGGAGAATACCCAGAGGATTCAGTTAAGGAGACTTTATCTTTCAGTAATGGGCGGATGCAGCCCAAAGAAAAATGGGTCCACATGGACGCTGAGTTCGCCAGGGTAAGTATGGAGACCGATTTAGAGGAAATAATTCCTAGACCCAAAAATGAAAGCCAGATAATGCAATAACTGTAGACGCATCCTCCCCATAAACAGATTCTGAGATCAGTCTTCATGTAAAGGGGAACAGTGAAGAATCTGGGGAGAAAGTGGATGCCCGATCTATTGACATAAAGAAATTCCAAGTCCTCCATAGAGATTCCCAATCTCAGACATGGACAATCGCCCTAGATCATATTGTGTCAGAATTCACTATCAAGAAAATAACCGCTGAGCTGTCAAATAACTCACACTTTCTTTGCACCCTTGAGTAAAGAAAGAGCCGATTTAATGCCCCAGTCAAGGTAGAGGGTCAGTGTGAATTATCAGCTTTGGTGGATACTGGATCCCAAGCCACACTTGGTCCAAAAAAGCATTCGACCAACTGAATATAGGAAGGGGGGAGGTCCATCAGATTCCCCTCATACCTCTTCCTGGACAACTACAAACTTTCGATGGGAATGATATTTCCATTGAAGGGACAGCGGATCTGAAAATATAAATTGTAGAACATTGTATGGCACATCTTGTTTACTGGGGAACAATCTCCTTCGGAGGTTATCACCTTTGATTCACTGTGTGAACAAGGTCCTCTGGACCCACACTAGCCGGTCTACAATACTAAAAATGAGTACAAATATTATTTGAATAGCACTTGCCATTTAAATGAACCACGTCCTGAGAAAGTGGAATTTCACGTCCAGGATAATCAAGCCCCAGACATCATCATTTTATTTATTTTATTGGACATGTGTATGGTGCCTATATACAAGTATTTCCAGGTGCCACAAAACAAGATGGGGGTCAGTGGGGTTGACATAGGAACAAAAGTAAAACAACAAATACAGTTATGTTGGCCTTGTGACAATCCACTGTGCAAGTGCATGTGAAGGTGGTAAGTGCAGGGGGTAGAAGGAGAAGTGCAGGAGTGTGGTGACTACAAGGGTGGGGGTGGGTAAGTGCTAGGCATCACAAGGTGGCAAGTGCCAGGGCAAGAGGGGGGAAGGGAGGCTGAGTGCGGTGGGCAGGGCGGACCAAGTTGTGCTCGCCCAGGAAAGGGAGCCCAAGGGCAAGTGCTGGCAAGGGATGCTGGGGGGCTGGTAGGGTATGGTCTGGCCCCTGTATAACTCTCACGGGACCAGGCCCCAGTCACAGCAGCAGAGCGAGAGTTAGCAAGGGAGGGGAGAGAAGAAAGGTAAAGTGTTTAGACATTTCCAGAACCTAAGAAGATCCTGCACAGGTCTGAGGGGTGAGGAGAGGCCTTGCCAGAGTGATGAACTAGCCAAGGATAGTGATCTACCTCCCACTCTCTGTTTGGAGAAAAATTGGACCTGCAGAAAGTTGGAGTCAGAGGACTGAAGGACTCTGGCCAGGAGATATTTAGGGAGGGAGAACTGGATGTAGAGACATCCCAGGCACCAGACAGCCTTGGGGATGATGCAAAGGGTCTTGAATTTGATCCTTGCAGACACTGGGGGCAAAGTGGAGAGATGTTAGGGCTGGAGAGATGTGGTCCATGGGCCTGAGGCCAAAGATAGGTCTTGCAGTGCTATTCTGGATTAAGTGAAGGGGGGCGAAGGAAGGAAAGAGGCAGATTGAGGAAGAGGCTGTTGCAGTAGTCCAGCCTAGAGAGAACCAGGACTCTGGAGACATGGAGCTTCTGGGGGAAGGTGAGGAAAGTTAGAATGCTCCTGAGGAGGTGAAGCTGTAAATTGGACTTCTTGGCAGGGTCCATGATGTGTGGAGAGAAAGAGAGAGAGGAGTCAAAGATGATCCCAAGGTTTGTTGCCTCACATGTGGTTGAGGGGAGGGGACCCAAAGTTTGTGGGCAGAGAGTGGGGTGAAACAAGGAGCAAGCATCCCAATGAGAAGTATTTCCATCTTACTGGCATTAAGACAAAGATCATTTGCAGAGCACCATGTGTCACGAATCACTGATTCCGCCCCTTCTGGAGAACATGGTCTCTCAAACATAGTAGTATTTCATCCAGTGTACTTCCAACATGGCCGACATTGCGAGGAAACTCACGGTCTAGTCTCCCAGCTATGCCTGCTGCTTCCTTGAAAACAGATACGCCCCCGCGGCTCGGCGTGTCTCAATGCTAGCCGTTCCGAGCCTGATTGTACCGGCAAGTTACAGCTCTGAATTCTGTCCTTATTCACCATCCCAATACCTTTGACTTCCCCGTAGTTAGCCGTTCTTTCCTTCCTGATACTCTGTTCTGATCCACTCCTCGCATTCACTGCCTCGCGGTTCCGTGCGAGTCCCTTGATCCTGGATTAGTTTGCTTCCCTTCCTGGACTTATCTGATTCTTCCGGGGTATCCTCCTGGAACACTGAACGCTCTCAAGCCATCTCCTCTTTCCGCGGCCGGAGCCCGAACTGCATCGACCCGCCTGCATACTGGCGATGGAAGAGACACGCCCCTTTCTGTACAAGGCTATAACAATTAGGAAGAAGACTTCAAAAAGCAAACAGGTGAGCCAAGAGTACGAGTGTGACAGTTTGAGATGCCAACAACCTAACAGTGAAACCAACATGGAGATTGCTATACAGGGCCTCATGAGAGGAATGCAGGAGTTATCGACAGAGGTCCAGAACCTCAAGATTGAAAACGCAGCACCCAAACAACTCGTTTTGTCCAGGGATTCAGCTTTTCAGGAGAGCACTTCAGTAGGAGGTATGGTGGACAAATACGATGGGACCTCTAAAGCATTGCGCTTTTTCCTTGATTCATGCCTGGTGCACTTCACATTTAAACCCTACTATTTTCTACACCCAGGGCTAAAGTGTGCTTTGTAATCTCCCATTTTTCCAGAGATGCTTTAGCCTGGGCAACACCCTGGGTGACTGCAGGTGATCCTCTTCTTGACAATTACGACAGATTCATAGATGCCTTTAAGGCCATGTTTGACCGTCCTGAACAAGTGTATAGTGCCCAAGAGAAAATTCTGGAATTGCAACAAGGAAATCAAGCTATGTTGTCCCATGTAACTTGTTTTAAACAATTGGCTAAAGAAGCTGATTGGAACCCAGGGGCATGCTTTACCTTGTTTCGTCATGGGTTAAATGAAGGGATCAAAGATGATTTAGCAAGAGTGGCCCGTCCAGGTTCCTTCCAGGCCCTTTTAGACTTGCCCTTACAAATTGACTTTCAGATTCAAGAAAGAAAGGCAGAGAAGAGAAAGACACCAACTCCACCACAAAAACCTCTTCGGAATGCCCCAGCCCTAAAGAGCCTGCTTTGTCTAACTCCTTGGGATCTGAACCCATGCAGTTAGGCTCCTTACGGGGCCTCAGGAAAGGACTCGTCGGATCAACACTGGAATCTGTTACGTATTGTGCCTCTGACAAACACCTGGTAAGAAACTGACAAATAGCCCCTCCACGGCTTTCGGGAAATGCCAGCTCATGATCTTGAACGGAGCCCAGCTTCGGGAGACCGGTCCTTGCTCCAACTCTTCTCTTTCCTTGGGTTTTAATCCAAAGAACTCCCTGGTGATGCTACAGGTATTCCTGTCAACCGCCATCAAATAAAACCATTCCGTCCTGGACCTGGTGGATTGTGGTGCCACGGGCATCTTCCTGGACCACGAGTGGGCCTTGAAGCACAAGATCCCGAGAGAATCCAAAGGTATCATCCAGGCGGTAGAACAAATAGATGGGAAACCATTATCATCAGGACCCATAACTCAACGAACCACAGAACCTTTGCTTTCTATACACAATCACCAGGAACTGCTACAATTTGATATAATAAAATCAGCTCAGTACCCAAAGGTTCTGGGCATGCCCTGGCTTCAGAGACATAACCTGTACATCAACTGGGCTGCTGGATCCTTGTTCGTAGGATCGGAATTTTGCCTTTCACATTGTCTATCCCGGGAAAGTTTACAGACCATACACGGAAAACAAGATCCCAGAACAACAACTCATCACTTTTTCCAACATCACTTAGGTACCTGAAGATTACCATCAATTCTCCGATGTGTTTTCAACAGCCATTGTCCAGTCCCTACCTTCTCATCGACAAGAGGACTGTGCTGTCGACACAGAAGAGGGTGCTGTCATTCCCTTTGGAAGAATGTTCATTCTTTCAGAACCTAAGAAAATAGCCTTACGAGAATACTTGGATACCAATCTAATCAACGGGACCATTTGTCCTTCCAAGTCTACTGCTGGGGCCTCTCTATTTTTTGTGTCCAAAAGGGATACCAAGGAGCTCCGACCATGTCTGGACTACTGGGGTCTTAATCAGTGTACCCTCAAGGACCGTTATCCGTTACCACTCATTTCTGACATATTAGAAGCGATACTTGGTGCTGTGATCTTCACCAAGCTAGACCTGCGCGGTGCCCACCATCTGATATGCATAAAAGAGGGCGATGAGTGGAAGACGGCCTTCAGAACACCTTTTGGACACTTTGAATATCTGGTCATGTTATTTGGTCTTGCTAATGCCCCAGCGGTATTCCAGCACTTTATGGATCGAGTCTTCTCAGACATGTTATTCCTTTTTGTTATCGTCTACTTGGATGACATTGATTTATTCAAATGACCCGGTCTTGCATCAGTAACACGGTACCTTGGTCTTACAACATTTACAGGAGAATTAGCTGCTGGCCAAACCCAAGAAGTGCATCTTTCATGTCTCTATAGTGAAGTATCTGGGATTTATACTAAGTCCTCAAGGAGTAGCAATGGATCCAGCCAAGGTTGAATGTATTCTTTCCTGGCCTGCTCCTAACTCAGTTAAACAAGTCCAATCATTCCTGGGACTTGCTCATTTCTATAGGAAATTCATTCCTACATTTTCCTCCATTGCACAACCCATTGTTTCCTTGCTAAAGAAAGACACTCCCTTTCATTGGTCTGCTGTTCAGGAATCCGCCTTCCAAGAGCTAAAACTTAAGTTCATTCACAGACCCATCCTGGCTCAGCCTGACACAATTAAACCCTTCCTGGTAGAAACAGATGCCTAGGAGTATGCGATTGGGGCAGTATTAAAGCATGAATCCAAGGATAATCAAGAATACCCCATTGCTTACTTGTCCCGGACGTTGAATCCCAGTGAGACACACTTTTCGATCCTGGAGAAAGAACTACTCGCCATTCGACAAGCCTTCAAAGAATGGCATAATTTCCTCTTGGGTGCTCAGTTCCCAGTACTGGTACAAACTGACCATCGGAACCTCTAGGTCCTACAATCAATGGAATGTAAGAATAGTCATCAAGCTCGTGGAACCTATAGGTCCTACAATCAATGGAATGTAAGAATAGTCATCAAGTTTGTTGGGCCTTTTTCTTCTCCCAATACCAATTCTGCATTCAGCACGTACCTGGGACATCCAATATAATTGCTGATGCATTATCCAGGCGTCCTGACTATTTACCGGAAGAAACTTGCACCTTTCCCAAGATGTTTCCAGACACGGTATTCATAGCCCAGGCCAACTCATTATTGGACACCATACGGGCTGAGACCCTGACCTTGGACCTCTGGAGCGAACACTCCAAAACCAATCAATGGTCCCTGTTTGCCAAGGACGGTTATCTCTTTAAGGACAAAAGATTGTCTGTTCCTACACAGATGTTAAGAACCAAAATAACAAATGTCTGTCATGGCACATTCCATTCCGGTCATCGAGGTATTAAGGCCACCCTTCAGATCATCCAGAGAAACTTTTGGTGGCTAGGATGATCAGTGATGTAATATCATATATACAAGCATGTGCAGTCTGCAGTCAAAACAAATCAGATAATAGAAAACTAGCTGAATTTCTCCATCAACCTAGTCTGCCGGACCGACCCTGGGAGGTGATAGCCACTGATTTTATCGTGGATCTCCCTCCTTCCAAGGGTTTTACCACTACAATGGTTACCATCAACCTGTTCTCACATGGCCCATTTCACTCCCCTGATCAAGTTACCTTCGGCTCAAGAAATGGCAGGAATATTCCTGAACCATATCTTCCGACTACATGGTCTTCCATCCAAAATCATCTCAGATCGTGGACCCCAATATGTTTCCCGGTTCTGGAAGCAACTATGCCAGCTATTGGGTATTCAACATGCATTCTCTTCGGGATACCATCCTCAGATCAATGGAATTACTGAACGGGTGAACCAAACCCTTGAGCAGTAATTAAGATGTTTTGCATCTAAAGTCCAGGATGACTGGTCAGTGTTGATTCCAGTAGCCGAATTCACTTACAACAATTCCGACCACTCTGCAATCAAGACAAGCCCCTTTTTTTGTAATCAAGGATTCCATCATTCTGTTCTGCCTACACTCCTGCCTCATTCCACCCTAGTTCCTTCAGTTAATTACTGGATAACTCAATTAGTCACTATACATAAGGATGTAAAGAGACATTTAGAGGAGGCCAGGATAGACGTTAAGAAAAATGCAGATGGCAAAAGGAGACCTGGCCCTATCTACACCATCGGTGACAAAGTCTGGCTTTCTTCTCGACTTTTAACCAGACATCTAAGGCCAAACAAACTAGCCTCTCACTTCTATGGCCCATTCACAGTGAAGGAAACCATCAATCCTGTGGCCTTTCAACTCCAATTACCAGAATCCTGGAAGAGAATCCATCCTGTTTTCCATATCTCCTTACTCAAACCCTATCTCCAGTCAACAAGGACAGCTCCTCGACCTTCCCCTGTTCTCATCAATGATCAGATTGATTTCGAGGTCTCCAGGATATGTGACTCAAGATATAGGAGAGGTCCACTTCAATACTTGGTGGAATGGAAATGTTATTCACCCAGTGAACGAACATGGGAACCTGTGTCCAACATGAACGCCCCCCCGTCTGATGCGCATGTTCCATCTAACTCACCCAGGCAAACCCGGGGATCAAAGTTTAGGAGGGGGCATGCTGTCATTAATCACTGATTCCGCCCTTTCTGGACAACATAATCTCTCAAACACTGTAGTATTGCATCTAGTGTACTTCCAACTTGGCCGATGCTGTGGGGAAACTCACGGTCTAGTCTCCCAGCTATGCCTGCTGCTTCCTTGAAAACAGACATGCCCCGTGGCTCAGCACGTCTCAACGCTAGCCATTCCGAGCCTGATTGTACCGGCAAGTTATAGCTCCGAATTCTGTCCTTATTCACCATCCCAATCCCATCGGCTTCCCCGCGGTTAGCAGTTCTTTCCTTCCTGGTACTCTGTTCTGATCTGCTCCTCGCATTCACCACCTTGCGGTTCCATTCAAGTCCCTTGATCATTCCTGGATTAGTTTGCATCCCTTCCTGGACTTACCTGGTTCTTCCGAGGTATCCCCCTGGAACACTGAACGCTCTCAAGCCATCTCCTCCTTCCGCGGCCGGAGCCCGAACTGCATTGACTTGCCTGCATACTCGCGACGGAAGAGACACGTCCCTTTCTGTACAAGGCTCGAACAATTGGGAAGAAGGAGAGTCCTTCGAACGCCAGAAGGAAGACTTCAGAAAGCAAACAGGGGTGCCAAGAGTACAAGTGTGACACCATGTATGAAAAGCAGTCAGGCAGTCAGGTATAGGGGAGGAGGCAGAGACGGTAGAGGAAGGAAGCTTGAAAGAGAGCTGCGTGTCATCTGTATAACACTGGAAGTGAGGGGAGAAGGTGAAGATAAGGTGGGCCAGAGGGACCAGCTAGATGTTGAAGAGCCATGGTGATAGTAGAGAGCCCTGAAGGACACCACGGGTGCAGAGTAACGTGGGGGGGAATAAAGGACCCATTTGCACTTGGAATGATGTGTTTCAAAGGAGAACAAACTGGGATGTAAACCCTTCTAAATTCTTGAAAATCAACCTTCCTCCCAGTTTTAAGTGGTGCTCCACACTGGAAGGAAATACTTCTAAGCAAATCAGAATCCTGAGGAAACCCAGAGTCCCATGAAAGAGGATGATGATAAAACAGGTCAATGTCTGACCAATATTCAGAGAAAGGGTGAACAGGTGTTTTTTTACCTCATACAGATAAAATAGGGGGAGGAGCCAGTGCTCACCAGAGCATGCCTGAAAAATAGAAAAATCTTCATCAGCAAAGGATTATTCAGAAACTGCCCTTAAGATCAGAACATTCACAACTTTAGAAGTAGGTCTGGAAGCACCAAATTCCAACCATCTCCTCCCTAGCAGGTGTATGCTAAAAGATTCCAATGGCGATGAAACTATACAACACAATTGCTGGGTTGTTAAAGATGGCCCTTCAGATTTTTATCTGTGTAGTGACATTCTCAATTGATTCCCAATTAGTTTATATTTGATTAACAACAAAGCATGGTCACGACCTGTGGGTAACCCCATGGGCATTGAGAACACTGAAAAAGCATTTCATCCAGCTCATTTTCTGCCTCATCTGGTTGAAGTTCAGGTGCGAGAAGAGGTTACCATCCCAGGACAGGTGCGACAATTCATTTTCCCCTCAAAATTAAGCGAGGCCAGAACCTTCAATATCAGGAAAGCTGTAGACATTTGAATTCTCATCTCCAACAACAAGGTTTGTATTTACATCCAAAACCTCTAGTGAATCTAGAACATGCCACCATTCTAAAATTGGTTGTTAACAGCCACCCTCAGAGTATCACTTTAGGCGCAGACAACTTGTCGGTTGATGCCCAATAAAATTCCATTGATTTAGGTAGCAAAATTATCGGGCTGATTCCTCGCTATTGTTTCAACACCAGTAATCGTATTCTTGCAGAAAAGATTTTTACCTGTCAGGAGGGTAATTTCTTGGTGTACTATTCATGCCCTTATGAGGTCGAAGGAGTTAGTATTTAGAGTTAATAATAACTACCTGAAATCCATGGAACCTCCTGTCCAGGTTATACCATAAAACGAGATCTCTCCACCCAAATGGAGGGTACTGCTGAAATTGACAATCACAAGGTCTTTCCAGTTTTCAGGCAGATGGTCAAGGAATTAATCAATCTTGCTGATACCTGAGAGACCAAGGAGCAAAGACAGATGCTGAAACAGGGTGTCTTGGACTTCCCGGAATTCTTTTCAGTAGACTCATGTAACCGTGGATGTACATCTATTGATTCAACCACCATACTAATGGACCGGGGGATGGCTCCAGTATTTGTTAAACAATACCTGTTACCTCTTGTGTCCATGGAATCACTCACAGAGATCATAAATTATTTCAAATTCTGTGGCATAATTTGCCTGATCCACAGTACCGTTAACATCCCGGTACTGGGAGTACCTAAACCCAATGGCCAATGGAGACTATGTGCCAACCTAGGAGAGTTGAACAAGCGGTTACACATGTCAAGATGGTTATTTCCCTACATCGATCAAGGGCTGCACAGATCCAATGGTCATAAGTGTATAAAACCATTGATTTGACTAACGGTTACTGGACTGTACCTGTGAGTAGGGAAGACCAATGCACGCTTGTCTTTACCTTTGGGTGCAGCAATATGTGTGGACCTGAACACCCTTTGTATATATAAACTACAGAAATTAGTTAAATATCTTCCTGCATAAGGCCATGCCCGATTTGGAGGAAAGGGGAAACCTGACCTATGTAGATGATGTATTGATAAAGAGCTCAACTGTGGAAGAGCATATTGTAGAGATTCACTTTTTTCTGGCCCAGCTGAAGGAAGTCAGAGAAAAACTGCCCTTTCAGGAGGCACAGTTGTGTAAGACTTGCATGACCTTCTTAGGGAACAAAATCACCTCTGAGGGTCTCAACCCACATGTGAAGAAAGTGGAAGCCTTATTGAAACTAAAAGACCCTACTACTCTGCGAGATTTGAGAAGCCTTCTTGGACTTGCTAAGTATAGTATAAAGTTCACTGAAGACTACACAGAGGTCACCCGACCCTTGGTCTGTGAAAACAAAATCAAAATATCGAGGCTGAGTACCCCAAAAGGAAATACACCGAACACGGGTTACGAAGGAACATACAAAGTACTTTATTTTATACTGAATCCAGTTACCAAGAACAGAGCAAAATCAGATAGCTATCGGCCCTCAGTGCAACACAGCAAACTCCAGCATGGTTCAGTGTGTTCAGTGAGAGACGCTGTACATTAGAATGCATTGGTCTTTTATACTCTTTGTGAGCACGATGTCCAGCCCTACTTTGGGTTAATATTCCACTAATACATCACCGATCTAGGGTTCATGCTGAGTTTCACACATTCACATGTAACAGGTTTGCTTTTAATACATATATCAACAAGCTTATACGGCAACTGTGTATTCAGGGATTTCCCATGCAGGTCTTCTCAAACATTAATACAATGTAGTTAAACAAGTGTTCTACGTTCAGTATTTGAATACATTGTTCTTAACATATGCTCATGGATTAGTTTCATTGCATGAGTAATCCTTTACACACAGGTCAATGAAGGACAAGGTCTCAGTTCTCGACCTCAACAAGTGGCCTGCAGGCAAGTTACATATTAGCTACATACAGAGATCAAGACAGCCATGTTGTATTTTGAAATTACATCGTCCACCATTTTAACTCACAGGGTAACTTTACAAAGCGAACCTAAAATGGCGCATTGACCTAAAATGGCGGCTTACATTGATTTTAAGGTCAGGACCTTGCAACAAGGATTTCTTCGCAAGCGACTTACAAGCAGCTTGGCGTAGGCCAATATACATATTTCATTGCAATAGGAGGCACGACATAATTTCTCATTTGACAAACCCTCCTTTTGGCCTATGCCAAGTGCTAAAACTACTTTGGATTTCCTTGCAAATAACTCCATGCATCATTGTCCATGCACTCTGAATCGCTGTCGGAAATATCTATTGCCATTAGGTCATTGGCTAAAATTTCTTTCAACACATATACTTTGGAGGTTTTATCTGGGGCATGCACGTTATGTCCTATCGTACCTATCGCTTGTGCGCAACATCCCCCTAGCATCGAACATATACTAGGTAGACACTGAATACAGCAACAAAAAACCAACAGGATTCCCAAAATAATCAGCAAGTCCGAAAGTACTTTCCAACTCCAAGATCGCAAGAAGTCCCAGAACCAAGCGCTAAGATCCCAGTTTCCCTTGGGAACATGCACTTCTGAACTAAGGACATGCAGATTCTGTATTGCCTTGAAGATGGTTGGGGAGGAATCTGGCACAAAAACACAGCAAACGGACCCCACTAATTTACACACTCCACCACGTTCAGCCAGAATGACATCTAATGCCATCCGGTTTTGAAGTGCTACTAGTCTTATCACCTTCTGTTCTAATGTCATATTATAGAGTATGTCCGTGGTCCGGTTGATGGTTCTCTCCAGTACTCTCGCTAGTCTTCTGATATCCTCGGAATTCGCTATTTGCCCCCAAAATGGCACTACTGATTTTGCTATATCTCCCAAGATTTGTGCTGGGGTGTCACCATTCTCGTCCCGACGTGGACGAGCCTTTGAAACTTTTTTTGTACTAGCTATAAACACCCCAGGTAACAGGATCCCTAAATAACAGGTTCCCTGCCAATCCCTGGGCAGCCATGGGAATGCTACATTACCGCAGACGAAGTAGACAGGTTCGCCTACATACAAAGGTCTGTTTTCACCAGTCAAATTTGCAACGTTGGCACAACCTAGAAAATCTCCCATTGACTGAGTTTCATTCCTCTGTATGCAAAAAGAAACTGAATCGGGGCTATGATTTACAGTGTAAAAAGGAGGCATGGCATCCTTATTGCCTATCGGAGCCATCTTGAAGGAAATTGAAGATTGAAAGGGACGAGACAGTCTATCAAAAAGCCTAATAGAGGCAACGTTAGGTTTACTACTGTTTGCGAAAAGCGAGCATCCCAGGGGAGTCAAAGCACATTTCTCAAAACTATTCAAATTGGTGCCATCAATGTTCCCTGAGATGCTATCATTCCAACGGCCAAAGAACAGTGCTCTAAGAGAAGCATAACAAGCAGTTGTCAAAGGTAAAGGATGAACATACCAACCTAGCCCCTTATCCCCGTGTTGTGGTAAATGTGAGCAGACCCAACAGTTAGACTTATTAAAAATGGCATGCGTAGCATTTATGATAAGTAGCAGAGTATTATTGTGGTACCTTTGTCTATGCTTAGAGTCCCTAGGGGACAGAGTATGCAAATGTACGAAGGAGTAGGAACAGCAGGTACATTTTCAGTGGGCAACAAGGATACTAAAGAATGTATTTCCTCAAGGCACCATAATCCTAAAACAGTGATTATTAAAAACCCAAATATCATTATAAAAACACAGCAATACGTTTTCGAGGCCCAGGCATATTGTCCATTGTCCCGGTTGGTCACCCCCTCATTTACAAGTCCCATACGAGCGGTAGCGGTTGCAGGCATTGTTGTCTTCAAACGGAAACCCCCAATGTTCGTTGCTGGTGACTTCCTGGTCACGCAACTTCTTAGTCCTTCAACAACCCTAGCCAACAGAATCCCCTTTCTCAAATTTGGGTAAAAACAAGCCCTCGATGATCCTTTTCTTCTTCGAATGCACAGTTGAACCGTAAGTCTATCAGATGCACAGCAAAACCATGCCGTAAGTCTATTTTCTTGGACGCAGATTGTACCTTGCTTTTCCCGGTACTGATTGATCCGGAAACAATGTGTCATCACTTCCCGTTGCAAGCAACGTATCAGAGACAAGTGAAGATGCTGAATTTGAAACAGCAGTTTCCGGATGCAAAACTTTTGGAGAGTGTGGAGACGAAATGGCTGTTTCCCCAAGCCTCACGGGCTCAGAAAGATTCTCTGACACACTCTCGGCGCTATTTACTGCTTTGGGATCGTTGGTTGCAGCATTAGCAAGGGGTTCTGTTTCTTCTGCAACGTGTGGCACTGGGTGAGGAAGTTTCTTGACGTGTGACGCGTGGATCCAATTCTTTCTTCCAGAAACACGGACTGCTGTTTGGGTGACCAACAGGACCTGGAACAGCCGACGCCAGCGAGGTGCAAGGCAGGAAGAGCTCTCAAATGCCTTGATGAGCACCCAAATTCCAGGCCGTATACTGTGGCCCGGGCCCTCGTATTGCACAGGTAAAGCCTCTCGTACCTGGTGATAAATCAAATACAGGTTTTTAGTCAACTGGCTACAATAATCTGAAAGAAATACATTTTCAACGTTTCTCAACGAATTGCATTTAGGAAGGTTCCAGATATTGGCAGGTCTCCCGATTACCACCTCAAATGGAGAGAGCCCAGTCTTAGTTTGAGGGGTTGTACGCATGGATAATAACACGATCGTTAAGGCATCCGGCCATTTTTATTTAGTTCCGGCACACGTTTTAGCGAGCTTGTTCTTGATGATACCGTTGTGTCTTTCTACTAGTCCGGCGCTCTGAGCATGTCTGGCCGAATGGAACCATTTGTCGATCTGTAATGCCGCACATATCTGCAGAATTACAGCAGCGACAAAATGTGGACCATTGTCCGACCAGATAACTCTTGGTAGCCCGAACCCGGGGAAGTACTCCTTTAACATGGTTTTCGCAGTAGTCATGGCTGTAGCATCTTTAACAGGGAAAGCCTCAACCCATTTACTAAAAGCACAGATGACCACCAGCACATATTTTTTATTGTCACATCGTTCCATTTCAATAAAGTCAAAGTGGATAGCTTCAAAGGGGACAGAGGGTGGCCCAAAACTTCCCCTTGGAGTTGCTGTCCCCTTTCCCACATTGTGTTGTAGGCAAATCATACAATCCTGGACGTAGCACTGGGCAATTTTTGAAATGTTGTCATTTGCCCAAACCTTTTCTAACATCTTTGTCATTTTCTGGGCTAATACATGCGTGTACCATGGGCCATGTTGACCATCATCATTATATACACGTCAGGGAGTAGCCATTTCCCTTCTACTATCTCCACCCAACACCCGTCATCATCAAGTTTCCCCAAGCCTTCAGCCCACCTCTTGGATTCTTTTAAAGTGGCATCAGCTTGAATATCCCATACAGACCCAACACCCTCATCCATTGCATAAGCATTAACAGTCTCCCTTGAAACATACATCTCCGTAAAGGGATCGGTAGCAGTTTGTCTAGCTATCTGATCAGCGAAAGCATTCCCTTTCCCTATGTCATCTGTAATCTTTCGATGTGCTGCACATTTCATAACTGCTAACTGAACAGGGAGCACAAGCGCTGAGAGTATTTGTACTATTAGGGAGACATGTTGGATTTTAGTGCCATGTGAATTTAGGAACCCTCTCTCTGACCAAAGTCTCCCAAAGTTGTGAACCATCCCAAAGGCCTACTGACTATCAGTATATATGTTACTGCAAGCCCTTTGGAAAGTTCACAAGCTCGGATCAATGCTTTAATCTCTGCGGCCTGCGCAGAGTTATGCGTGATGCTCTTGGTTTCCACGACCGTGCTTAATTTGGTGATTGCATAAGCAGCTGTGGATGTACCATCCGAAAGTTTGAAGCAGGAGCCATCACAGAACAGCTCTCCTTGCGGATTATCCAAAGGAGTGTCTTTCAAATCAATTCTACCCTTTGTTTCTTGTTCGGTAGTATATAAACAATCATGTGACTCTTCATCGCCGCAAGTAGTATCGTGCGGGAAAGGTAGGAGTTCAGCCGGATTAAGAACATAACACCTCTTAATTTGAATGTGAGGAGCAAACAAGATCAATTCATATCTTGTCAACCGTGCAGAAGTGAGGTGTTGCGTTTGGGTTCGGTTCAGTAGAACATCTACAGAGTGAGGCACCATCAGGGTTAGATCATGGCCTAGGACCATTCCCTCACTCTGTTTTACAGACGCAGCAGCGACATCTCGCAAACATCTTGGCAAAGTGCATGCTACAGGATCAAGGGCGGAAGAAAAGTAACCGCACGGCCTATTCTTCCCTCCATGTTCCTGCGTTAATACAGCCAAAGCACATCCATCACATTCATGCACAAACAACACAAAGGCCTTTTCATAGTTTGGTGTTTCCGGGGATAACCGGAAAGTGCCTGATATGTGACCCCCGTTAAAATTGAAAAATTCTCTGGGTTTATATTTCATAGTGCTGGGAGCGGGATTCGAAACCATGGTGTCTTGTTTCCAAGACACACACGTTGCCAGTGAGCTATCCTAGTAGCTCTGTTAAAGCATTGTCTATTGGAACTGACATTGCTACTTACGCTGCAATGATCATTTTTTATTATCCCATATTGCCACCTTGTGGCCAAATGCCGATTTGACTGCCTGGTCATAAGGACCTCACATTGCAAACTTTGGGCTTGTTTTTGAAGCAAGTCCCGTGTTTTTTTCATAGGTCGCTTGTCGAGGGTTTTGTCCGCTTATCGTGTGTTTTAGTCACTTATTGTTGTGCTTATTTCTTCGTAAGCACAACAATAAGAACACTTCAGTTCTCCCTGCACCTAAGATCAGCCCCTCCCATTACAATGTCAGCACCAAACTGCTAATGATGGGCCATTAGTCACTGAATGGTTTTGTGCTGTTATTGTAATAGTAGGGGAGGTGCGCCGGTGCATGGGGAGTGGGCCTGCATTCTAGGCAGCTTTACCTCTCTGCAGGTGTGCAACTATCATCAGTTAACACTCTGTGACTCATTCATACCAGCACCAGTTTGCCCGCATAAAAAGCGCTTAAAAACACCCCAGTGTCACTAACAGAGCAGAGAGCACTGACAGCTGCCACTTGCCACTCGTCTGCAGTCTCCAGTGAGCCTGAGCCAGCTTCTTCTTTGTTTTGCTCCTGCCCGGCATCACCGTCAGTCCCCAGAGGATCCAGCCTGCAGCCTGCCCGGGAGTCGCGACCCGCCCCCCTCCCCCCCATTCAGTATCTTCAGTAAGGTAAGTGAGTCATGTGTGTTCCGCTTTTTACCACTTTGTGCCCCGAGCTCCCCAGCCCCCTTCCATGCGTTTTAATGGCAAAAGTGCCCCCTAGGCCCCATGTGCCCCGAGCTCCCCAGCCCCCTTCCATGCGTTTTTCCTCCAAAAGTGCCCCCAGGCCCCCGTGTGCCCCGAGCTCCCCAGCCCCCTTCCATGCGTTTTAATGGCAAAAGTGCCCCCCAGGCCCCCGTGTGCCCCGAGCTCCCAACCCCCCTTCCATGCATTTTTTCCTCCAAAGTGCCCCCAGGCCCCCGTTTGCCCCGAGCTCCCCAGCCCCCTTCCATGCGTTTTAATGGCAAAAGTGCCCCCTAGGCCCCCGTGTGCCCCAAGCTCCCCAGGCCCCTTCCAATGCGTTTTAATGGCAAAAGTGCCCCCCAGACCCCTGTGTGCCCCGAGCTCCCCAGCCCCGCTTTCAGATCGGGGGTGAGGGGGGCACACCATGACCTATGCAAGCTGCGTGTAGCAGGCGAGGGTCGTCACCTGGAAAACTGCGGCAGGTTATCTAAATACTCTTAATATAGCGCCCTTTCTGCCATTTACCTGGCCTCTTGGCACTTTGGACCCTTTGAGAACAAACAAAAAAAAGGATGGGGATGCGGATGGGTTAGTGAGAGCAGACCAAATGTTTGCGATTTGATTGGCTGGGCGGTATCATAACAAAACATCCAATCACATTTCTGCAATTCCCAGAACATGTTTTTTTTACTCGCATTTTTGCGAAAATATAGATTTTGAGGGAGCCGGGTGTGGATTGGGATCGTCATTTTCGATGTTGCGAGGTAAGGCAGGCAAGGAGTTGCCACTGCCGGCTCATGACTGCACATCGTGTGTTCAAGTTTTCACTGAGTGATGGCGAGAGCCAGGTCCCTGCATGCGAGTTAGTGCAGGTGGTCTTTTGAGCTGTTAGGAGTTGGGGTATTTATTGGGGGCGGGGGTGCAGCTGGGGAGCGAGTGCTTGGTTTGTGTGTTGCATGGAAAGTGTCTGGCAGGTGATGCCGGTTGTGTAGAGTTGCATGTGTGTCGGTTAGATGAACAAGTTGAGAAGTACAGTTCAGCCACTGAATAAAGTTGTTTAACTTTCATAATAAGGCATAGGTCACTGAAAGGTCACCAGGC
Organism: Ambystoma mexicanum; assembly: GCF_040938575.1. NCBI lineage: Eukaryota > Metazoa > Chordata > Amphibia > Caudata > Ambystomatidae > Ambystoma > Ambystoma mexicanum. Next base: position 498,605,861 of record NC_090928.1, on the reverse strand, counting down.
AACACATTTGGGCCAATGGTCCTTTCCAGACAAAACAGCAACACATCATAGCATAGCATGACATAGCAGATAACAGCACTGCATCTCCTACTCACAGCCTCTTGGCACTGACAGCTGACAGGTGGTCATGTGTCGGTAGTGGGTCTTCATACAGGGCAGGACCAGTTAAGGGGGTGTATTGTGAGGGCTCAGAAATGTGAGGCAGACAACTTTTGCATGATTGCTCAAACTGCGCCATTTTATTAAGTTTTAAATTAGAACAAACACCTCACTTGCCCAGCCCTGACGAGGACTGCCCTGCCAATCCAAAACTAACAAGGGATACCTGGTCCTCACACTTACCCAAAATATACAAAGATAACATATGGCAGTTCACAACTACGTCAGCAAGTGTATTTCTAATATCTTCACAGGCTCTTGGTGGGACCCCCTTCCCCAGGTTTCAAGTTAGTTTTAGTCCCAATGTTCAAAGAAAAAATAAATAAATAAGAAATCCGGGTTCACAAAGTTTCAGGTCAGTCCTTGGCTCCTTCACTGTGTCAAAAGAAAATTCTGTAAAGCAACGCTCAGCCAATAGAAACGTTTCTCCTCCTCCTCCTTGCACAATGATTTGCCACTGTGGTAAATAGCATCAGGGATGCTGCACGTCAAGATGCTTTCCACCATTTATAAAAGGTTAAGGAAGAAGTACAGTTCCTGGTCAGATTTAATGAAACACAATTTCCGGCAAGGTAAAAGAACCACAGCTTTTGACAGCACTTCTTAAGCTATGGTTTTTCCCTTGCAGCAAACAAAACTGGATTTGAGAAGGTTGGCACCATCAATCAATCAGAATAGTAGTCACTGGACCGAAGAAGCCGAACAGTAGCCACCTGATTTCACCAAAGGTACGTTTACACACAAGTTTGACCAGCTATGTTCATTTGACCAAGCACTTGCTGTTGTGTTGTGATATCCTTCGCTGTTATCTACATTACTGCATGGCAGCTCTTCTCTAGCCATAAAAGACAGCAGCCAAATAGGGAACATTAGTGGTGTCACGTGTCATCACTATGCGACATTATGTAGGTAGCTGAGGTCTTTTTAATTCATTGTATTTCATTATTTATAGAAATCACAGGGAAAGCAATACACTTTTGGTACAAAAACACCTGCAAAAATTAAGAGCGCAGGGCATGGGGTGAGAGAATGTGACTTGAAGACCACATGCTGCAGGGGAAGGTCCTGAGACTGAATCAGAAGGACACAGTTAATGTCATGCTTCTACTATATGTAAGAAGTCTCCTCTTTTAATTGTTCCAATAGGCTTCTCTGACATCGAGCAATGCCCCGCAAAAGCAAGACCGCTGAGGATTACGCCCGGGAACACAAAGATTTTACAGTAGAGGAAAACAACGGAAAACAATTGTTAATTTTCAAGGCTTGCAGAGGAACTATTGTATTAGTCAAAGGAAGGACTTCAAGCCGAATCGCTGAGCACGTTTCTTCAAAGACCCACTTAAGGTTGAAAGATCCGCCAAAATTTGAGAGTGGTCTGTGCCAAATGTCCCTTACAGAGACACTGACGCGTTTTAAAAGAAAACGCGATGAGGAAAAAGATGTGGCACATGAATTTGTGCGTGCCTTAGTGGAGGCAGGAACCAGCTTGCACCAGGCAGATGGCCCGATTGGTAATCTTTTCCGCAGACGGGCCCCAGCAGCCACAACATTACCCCGATCCACTCAAATGTATGAGAAATATCTACCAGAGGTTTTTATGACAGACATTGGCCACATCAGAGAGTTAGTCCAAGGCGACGTAAACATTTCAATCACTGTCGATGAAACGGCCGAGATGCATGGTGATCCAGCAGTGGCAGTCCTCTTCACATTTTGTGACCCAAAAAGTGGATGGGCGCGCCGTACTATCATGGCAGATTTAGAGGTGGTTGAAACTTGCAATGCAGTTTCAGTAGCGGCATTACTCCAGAAAGTCCTCAGCAAGTTTGGGAAAGACCGGAGAGATGTAGTGTGCATTTGTAGTGATTCGGCAAGTTATATGAAAAAGTTATGTGATGATCTGTCCAAGGGCAATGCCGATTTCAAGGCATTCCCCATGCGAGACCCCTGCCAATTCCTTGATGGAGTTTTAAAAGCAGCCTTAAAGTCCTCAGATTTGGTTAGGGGTGTAATTGACTTTGTGGTCCATTCTGGTGCTCTATTTAGATATGCACGTGAACTCAAACGCAAATACCTAACATTTTTCACTTTGTATGGCATGAAAGGAAAGGTTATCCCAACTATCTCCTTTAGTCGGTGGTTCTCTGTATTAGAGGCAGTGAATGCCATACTATTGATGTGGCGACTTTTTATCAATTTCCTCCTTAGTGATGATGCCTCAGGCAAGAAATGTGAGGATCTGAGGGCGCACATTGATACTGAGATGAATATAAGTACAGTCTACTGTGTTCTCCGATTTTTGCAGGAGAACATGACCGCTGTCGTTGATATAATGAAGAGGCTGGAATCCGAAAACACATACGTTTACCAAGTGTACAATGTCATTGGTGTGGAGGTCAAACTCTTATTTGAAAGAAAGTTGGGTGACACTTTCAGTGAATTTGGTCCAGTAACATGTGCACTTTTGGAATGTCTGCCACTTGGAAAACAAAGGACTGTTGAGGAAAATTTTAGGATATTCTACGCAACAATGCATGTAAAATGGCAAGCAATGCTGTGTCGAAACATTCCATCAGCCACCATGTCATTCGAAGTGAGTGAAGCCTCTTTGTGGTATGCCGTACAAGTACTAGATCCCTTCCACAAAAAAGAATTTAGTCAAAACTTTGAAAAATATGCATTTATTTTTAACCATTTTAAAGACACTGAGACTGTGTGCAGCCAGTTTAACGCCTATTTGGCAGAGCCTGTGCCTGAGAATCAGCAGCTTGGGTGCATGAGTATTGGGTGGGAAAGCACCAACAGTGGCCAGATTTATCAGCTTGTGTGTTGGATATTTTGGCCCTGCCCGTGTCCAGTGCCAATGTGGAAAGGTCGTTTTCCCAAATAAAAGTCTTTATGGGAAGAAAAGAAAGGGCACGGATGGGCAAAGAGTCCTTGAAGAAATATTGTATGATTTATTACAATCATTTTGACTTGTAGGAATGCAAAATATTACTTGATTAACATGAAATTGCTTAGAACATCTTGCACTGAGAGATAACCCTACATATGCAAGCAACAAAGCAATAAAAGAACATTTCTGTGTTTACACCTGAAAAAACAGTTGTCCACGATTTTTTGAAAGGTGCAAATGGGAAACACTGATAAACACAGATTCCCAAAGTTTTTGAAAACACTGGAAAAACACCCCCGGAAGAAAACACTGGAAAAACACCCCCGGAAGTAAAAAAAAAAAACCCTAAAACAGGAAACCCTAAGCATAATGCAGGCTTAAGCAAGTCAAACGATTCCTGGTGTTCAGTGTTCCATGGCAATGGCGAAGAAAAGCCCTTCTTTGTCAAAGCCAACATCGGTTTGATCACTAGTAAAATATTTGGGATCCACAATCTACAGTAAGAAGCCATACCTATCAAGGCTCTAACTTCCTTCTGTGTATTTGGGACAGACATGCCAGAAATGTGTTTGATTCTTTCAGGTGTCAATCTTCTTCCCTCCTTTGACAGGAGATAGCCTAAATAGGCGACCTCCTGGCAACAATATTGAAACTTTTTAAGCAAAGCTTTGTGACCATGCTTAGCTAGATGGATAAGCAATAACACAGTGCCCTCCTTACAGGCGCTCTCAGAGTCAGCAGCTAAAAGCAAGTCATCAACGTACTGAAGCAATGTACAAGTAGAGGGCAATTCAAGGGTATCTAGTTGTTCTTTCAAAGCCCTACTATAGATGCTAGGACTCTCTGTGTACCCTTGAGGTGTACGAGTAAATGTGAACGAGCGTCCCCCTAAGGTGAACGCGAACAAGTATCTACTATCCTTGTGTTTAGGAATACTAAAGAAAGCATTCTTTAGATCCACAACACTAAAGTAAGTAGCTGTAGCTGGAATCATAGTTAATATCGTTGTCACATCAGGCACAATTGGAAATTGTGGAGCGACGACTTTATTAATGGCACGTAAATCAATTATGAAACAGAATGGAATTGCATTATCGCCTGTTTTGTACACGGGCAAAATAGGACTATTGCACAAACTTCCTGAAATTTCTTCAATCACCCCGCGATGCACAAAATCGGAAACAATGCATTTGAAAGCTCGCTCACCCTCAACTGAAATCTTATACTGGGGAATGCGTGGCAGTTCAATTCCGTGTTTCAAAACTATCTTAGCAGGTTCAATCTGTAAAACACTGACATCATTGTCGTCAACAGCTCATAAGCTCTCTGGTACATTAATGAATTCTGGCGGAAAAGGTCTAGTCAAGAATTGCGAGACAGAAAATTGCTGTGGTGAAATCGTCAAGCGCACTCCATCAGAAGAACAATAAATCACTGCATTTAATTCTTTTAACAGATTCAACCCCAGCAAGTTCTCTCCACAATTCGAAGTCAACAGAAATGGACAGTGGTCCGTAAAGGGACCCGAAGAAATGGGTACCAGCGAAGAAACTGGACAAATAAGTGGTGTGCCAGAAAACCCTACAGAAACATTGGTTTGCCCTGACAGTGGAATGTTTGGAACCCGCGAATGATCAATGGAACACTTTTGTGCTTCAGTGTCTATCAAAAACTGATGTTTCCTATTTCCCACCACCATTTCAACATAGGGACCTTTCTGATTGACAGGAATAGGTGTAGGTTCCAAACCCTGCTTCGGGCAATCCTAACGAAACAGAATGTCATCAAAAGGAAGCTCTTCAGATAAATATGCAGCAGAAGGATGATCAAATATGTTCCTGGTGTCCACACTCGAAGTCTGATTATCCTGTGAAAAAGGTTGCTGAGGATCCTGTGTAAACTGACCTCTACCAGGGCCTCCTACACCCGGGCGACCTCTGGATCGTCTACCCATATTCCCAAATGTGTTCTTCGACCTTTGTCGAAGGACGGGGCATTGTGCACGCCAATGACCCTCTTGACGACAATAGGCGCATTGGTTAATGTTCACAGGACCCAAGGGCACATTCCCTTGCGGGACATACTGACCTATAATCTGAGAACTACCCCCTCTGGGGCCTCTAACAATTTGCTGTAATAGCACTTTAGTCTTCAAATCACCTTTTCGTTTTTCAACTCTAACTTTTTCATTATTGACACGATTCTCGTAGTACTGAGCCATGTGCAGTACTTCTGATTGCGATTTCGCCTGCCAAGCGCTCTCAGAAGACATAATTTGTGACTGAATGTCAGGCAGCAATCCACGCACAAATTTGTCCACAAATAACCTTTTCCCAGACTCTGTGCCTAGGTCTTGTCCACTGAAATCCGAGAATACCTGTTCGAACCGATTAAAGAACTCGGTAGCACTCCTTGGACACAGGCCGTAAGTTTGTCCCAAATAATTCTTTTCTCTGGAATTATGGTTTTTAATTTTGCTATAATTCTATCAGGCAAAGTCAATATCATCTGAGGCGGTCTTTCACCAGCTGGCCTTTCGCCATCCAGTCTAGTTATATTCACCCATGTGTCTCCCAACCCTGACACGTCGTCTATAGTTCTAACCTGTTTCCACAAATCTACAGGCAGGAGCACAGGGAATAACAAATCAATATCACCTAAGGTGAACACTGAGGATTCCAAGACGGACTCTATTTCTTTATAGAATCCTGTCAGATTTTTCCTAATATCAGGAATAGATTGCCTAATAGTATTCACTTCCTGTCTTGAGAACGGGGCGTGAACGAACAGTGATACATAATGTGCAGGAATGTCCACAGCGACTATACCCCGTGCAGCATCGGCCGCAATTTCAACCTTTGGGACAAATGTCGGAGGAACATCTCTCATAGGCAACTGAGAAGTAGGTGGCTCCGAACGCTTACTAAGCAACAGAGCTAAGTCGAACGCTAAAGCAGTCGAAGGAGTGTCAGGTGAAAAAGCCCTCTTATAAATACTCAATAACTCTGTGGGACAACTAATCTTCCTTTTTACACAATCATCCTGTAGGTACTCTATCATTACCTGTATCACTTTCCTCTGCATTTCTGGCATATACTGACTATATGTGTCATATACTTCAACTGGAGTTATCGACATATCTGAAATCCATCTAAGCGCGTCCTTCGTACAAATTCGTGCTTCCTCAGATATCGATTTACGACAAGGAAGGAACTGTTTCTGCACATACATACTTTCCCCCTCGTCTTCCTCATTCTGTAACTTTTCCAACTCCTTTCTATACCCAAATAACCACTCAACATGCTCATTTACTTTCTCCACAGTGTCTCTAGAAAACGCTAAAGTATTTAGATCCCTTAACCCTTGCGGGAGATCTGTATTATTTAATTTTCCCCACATTTCACATAAATGAATCCCTAAACCTTCAATAAAAACATTTTTATCAGGAAAATTATCCATATTACAAAGTGTGGCAAAAACATTAGTTTGATCATCCCTTTCCATACAATGCTTAGCCCATGCAATCAAATCACGTTTCTTCTCTGGTGGTACAGTATTGCCAGTAACAACCTTCAACCCTGCACCTCGATCGACTACAAGCGACTCAGGACCACTTGGAAGAGAGGGAGCAGGCAGATTCAATGGAGGTAATATAACTGGTGCGATAAGAAGAGGTGGAGGAGCTGGAGGAAGGTGAACATTAGGAGGAGCAGGAACAACGGGAAAAACAGCAGGTAGAGCAGGAATAGCAGGAGGAAGAGGCAAAGCAGCAGGAAGAGGAACATACGGAGGTGGCGCAGAGGCACCAGGCCTTTGTTCATTTAACAATTTGTCTATGAATTCATCAGAAGCATGGAGGTCTTTGGAAGGATGGATTTTCTGAATTCCAAGTGAGAAAGCCCTATCCATATTCATAGTCGATTCAGAATGTTTATCTTGGTCATACAATAATGCTTTTTTGGCGTTCGTCTTATGAGGGCGTGCATGTTTTTCTCTACTTTTAAGTTGCTGCAACACTTCTATTTTCCAATTCTGCAAAACATCAAATGCTGCAGGTGTAGCCTTTTTCTTTAATAGAATTGACTCTAAATACTCAATACGAAGGATTTCAAAACTACCATTGATTGGCTACTGAAGTTTGGAGGCATATCTGGTTTCTCTGTGCCAAATGTCATTAAATACTATACTTCCAATGCCATGCTTACAGCACATAGTACATGCCAGCGACCCCTCCTGTGGTGCGGGACGGCTAAACTCCAAAGATTGTCTATCACTGCGCAACAACGCCCTGAAGCAGGTAGACAATTTCCCAGGCATATCCAATTATTGGTGTTACCTGGTCAATAATTGTGTCTGCAGATACAATGCGTCAAATTCAAATTATCAGGGTTGAATTAAGAGTCGTGTCACGACTCACCTGAACAAACCTAAGGAGGTCCGATCGGATTTCAAAGAATCTTACCTAACTAATGTTACCTCGTGTATCGTGATTTCGGCAAATCTGCCCGCCTCGATAAGTGGACCCTCGTCAAGATGCCGTCTCGGACCACAAGATAATCGTCCAGGGATCGGGTCATGCAGCGCTGCTGAGGTGTCGCGTCTCATTCAGTGGGGCCCCTTTTTGTCACACCGATCGATCCCGGGCCGATAGCCTGCATCAACCTTCAACAATCTAGCATCAATCTTGAGGGTCCCTGTTCGGGCGCCAACTGTGAAAACAAAATCAAAATATCGAGGCTGAGTACCCCAAAAGGAAATACACCGAACACGGGTTACGAAGGAACATACAAAGTACTTTATTTTATTCTGAATCCAGTTACGAAGAACAGAGCAAAATCAGATAGCTATCGGCCCTCAGTGCAACACAACAAACTCCAGCGTGGTTCAGTGTGTTCAGTGAGAGACGCTGTACATTAGAATGAATTGGTCTTTTATACTCTTTGTGAGCACGATGTCCAGCCCTACTTCGGGTTAATATTCCACTAATACATCACCGATCTAGGGTTCAAGCTGAATTTCACACATTCACATGTAACAGGTTTGCTTTTAATACATATATCAACAAGCTTATACGGCAACTGTGTATTCTGGGATTTCCCATGCAGGTCTTCTCAAACATTAATACAATGTAGTTAAACAAGTGTTCTACGTTCAGTATTTGAATACATTGTTCTTAACATATGCTCATGGATTAGTTTCATTGCATGAGTAATCCTTTACAAACAGGTCAACGAAGGACAAGGTCTCAGTTCACAACCTCAACAAGTGGCCTGCAGGCAAGTTACATATTAGCTACATACAGAGGTCAAGACAGCCATGTTGTATTTTGAAATTACATCGTCCACCATTTTCACTCACAGGGTGACTTTACAAAGCCAACCTAAAATGGCAGATTGACCTAAAATGGCCGGCTTACATTGATTTTAAGGTCAGGACCTTGCAACACGGATTTCTTCGCAAGCGACTTACAAGCAGCTTGGCGTAGGCCAATATACATATTTCATTGCAATAGGAGGCACGACATAAATTCTCATTTGACAGGTCCATTTATTAAAGGCCGGGGTAAGTGGGAGAGTCAGTTGAACAACTGAAAAGATCCTTTCCTAAACTCCTTGTTTGGCTTACCCCATCAAGAATTAGTTCTTCTTGGAGACAGAGTTTTCAGATACCTGCATAACCTCAGTATTGTAACAAAAGCACAACAAGGTTAACAAACGTATCTCTTATGCAAGCAAAACGTTGTCCTCTCTAGAGGAAAAAGTCAATGACTGCGAAAAGGCTCTCCTGGCAAAGGTGTGGGCATTGAACTACTACTGCCAGTTTATCCAGAAAGAGCACATCATCATAGAGACTCCTCACCAACCGCTGTAGTACTTACAAAGTGACAGAATATGTGCAGAGAATGAAAGTAATTCCAGAATTACTTCCTGGATACTGTCCATGCAAGGCTTCCCTGCTGAGGTCAGAAATGGCAAAAAAAGAAGAGTTTGCTAGTGCATGTATTGGCCAACTTCTATGATTATGCTCAAGAAAAGTGTCTCAAGGACAAAATTCTTAAGACCAAAGACAATATGGAGGCATACCTAACATTCTCACACCAGGTCTGTGAAGAAGTCACTTACCAGGGGATGCCCACAGTTTAAGTGGATGGGCGCACATACCATGTTGGTAATAAGAGGGAAAGGGAGCTTGTGGCTGGCATTCAGAATGGATGGGTGAATGATGCCCCAGAGCCCTCAGCTTTGTGGGGTACATTTATCAACCAAGCAGAATTCCCCTCCATCGCCAAGCTGAAATCCAGCAGTACCAGCAGATGGCTGTGCTGGCTCCTTTGAGCACCATTGCCTCACGACAAAACTGCGTTTTGCAGCTATGGGGCAAGAAGGAACATGGAACACCCCGAGAATGTCTGCCAGTGTTTTCCTTATGTGCACCAAAGAAAAGAATTGAAAAGCAGTGCTGTTTTGCTGCTAGCTCAAAATTTCCCCTTGAAAAAGGAAATATTTTACTTTTAAAGTGGCATAGCTTGGTTCCAGTGAGACCCAGCTATGTCCAGTCATATTCAGGTTGTGCTCTAGCAAAAGAAAGCACTTCTCACTAAATGACAGGCTGTGTCAGGCAAGATCTGTGAAATAACAAAGAAACTTCACTTCAGGCCGTTTGCAAAAATGCTTTACTTTGCAACAAAATATAACAACTAAATTCTTTATAAAAAAAGTTCTCTCTTTCTCCTAGCTCATATCAGTTTCCAGGGACCTTTATTTGGACAGATGCCTGTGCATTGAAAACATGACTGGGGCTTTGGAAAGATTCAGAAAATGAATGTGAGAAGGCCGCATTTGAAATTGACAGCCCAGCAGAATTAACCCACGTGTAAAATGTGATTTTGACAAACAAAGAAAGTGCTTTGCACAGAATATGAGAGGGTTTTGTTGGTAAACAGAGAGGAGAGTGGGCTCCACGAGGTGTTCAAACTATTCAAAATGTTCGAGTAGGTATAAAGTCAGAATTAAATGTTCAAAGAAATTCATCCAGTTAAGGAGGAGCTGGCTGTGACAAGTCTAGAGACACCCGGACTTATAGTTACAACACAAGCTAGAGACCTAGTAAAAGTACTAGGTCACACAACCACTCTCATTTGGGCGCACCTTGGGCACATAATTATTTCTGTTTCAAGACAATGTGTTCAGGTATCCATGGTGTACCATACCATACTTCTTAAAAATAGAAAGATGAGTCTGTTTTGGTTTATATCAAAAATGAAGGTTTATCCAAAGTAATTCAAATGTCAAGCTGTCACTAATAATTCTTAGTGAGGAAGCAATTGCCACAATCCATATGTAATAGACTAAATAAGCCAATACATTTCGGAAAACATTTCCTTCATCAGGGCAAGTCTAATTATACAAGTAATAAGTGTAAACATATATCATAATGCGTATACATGATAGTCAAAATAAAAACAAACATACATTCATTAAAAGAATAATGGAAAAGTAGAACATACCAATCAGTTGATGTTTCATAATAGATTAATATAGAAGACAAAAAAGAAAAACACAATGACTGGTTTGTAATGTGAGCGAGTGAAACCAAGACAAATCAAGCTTAGTTTTACCTCATAGGTGTGGCCAATGGTGAGAAACAGAACGTCCAGCGTTCATGCCCACTTAGCAGTGGGTCGTAGATAGCGTTATAAGTAGAGGAATGGAATAACTCCACCCGCATTCACAAGATAACAGATCTGTAGGTCATAAAAAATCTAATTAGATGCCGTATCTTTAGGAGCATTGATGTGTAGCAAGGGGAAAGAGTTGTGGTCAGTTACTCACCTAGTAGCACACTTAGCGAACAAATCCTCCTTCGTGCAGCTGTAAGGCAGTAACTCAGACTGCCGTGTGAAGCCGTTGTCTAGACGACGGTTCTTTTGTGAGGCACGTGACCGCCTCGCATCTGTAGGATGCCGGTGGTCACGAACAACAATGTAAAACTGCCCAAAGACAGCATAAATAAAAAAAATAGACATTTATAAGACCCAACATGTTACTGCTCGATATTGTAATGCCAGAATCTGAATAAAATCAAAAAGCAAAAATAATGGACATAGAAAAAATACTCTCACAGGTCGATTGTCTAACAGGACGGCCAGAAGTGGTAATGTTATGCGCAAACAATGTTTAATACAAATCAACATGAAATTCAATGGACAGTGAGGGAGTACATCAAAGTGAACCACACAAGGTAGGGCTATTCAAGCATCAATTAACAATACAGGTACAGCCTCAGTGCGTAAGGTGTCGCCATGGGGCGGCACCTTAGGTCCCATACAGCGTCTGGGACAAGCACTACGGCTATTATACAGTAGTTCTAAACATCATTCTCAGCAAGTACTTAGAGTAATGTCGGGTAACAAATGCATAACTGTAGTATGGGTATAGGACAAAAAGTTTCATAAGCTACACAAGGTTTAAACCACATAATGTGGAGCTATAGAAGCATCACTTCAAAGTCGAGGTTCAGCCTTAGTACGGTAGGTGTCGCCATGGGGCGGCACCAGACCGCGTCCGGGACATGCATCAAAGCTGGAATTCAGAGGTTAAAAACATCATCACCAAATTACTTTGAGCATCTGGTAAAGCGGCACATGCAATGTCAAGTCTGTATTCGAAGCACAGGGCAAAGAGACCCCTGTGTTTAAACAACATGTTATGGAATACATCTGTGTCGCAAAAAAACAAAGTAGTATCAAATTTCAAACATAACAGTGGTAGTTGATCTCTTCATTCAAACCACTCGGGACAAGACTGTTCAGTTTGTCAATCCAGAATGTCTCCCTGCGGTTGAGCTGCAGACCTAAATCTTCATGGGGGTTATTCCTTGTTAGAACTTCCAAAATCAGAAACTTAATTTGTGAAAGGTTATGGTTATTCAAGGCCCAGTGTCGGGCCACAGCCGAATTTGGATTAGAATTGCGGATGCAGGACCGGTGTTCGTTCCACCTAATTTTGGCTGCTCTGGTTGACTGGCCGACGTAGTATTTTCCACAAGGACATTTAATGCCATATATGATGTTGGTACTGTCACATGTTCCCAATGTCTTAAGGATAATTTTCTTGCCTGTGCGTGGATGAAAGATTACATTGCCTTTGATGACAGAGTTGCAATTAATGCAGTGTAGGCAGGGAAATGTGCCGGTACGTTGTGTGATTGCTTTCTTCAATAGAGGTCTTGTGTGTACTAGTTCGTCCCTGAGGTTCCTACTTCTCTGATAGGCAAACACAGGTAATTCGTTAAACAGATTTTGTACCCTTGTGTCGTTTTTGAAAATATCCCAATGTTTCTTGATTGATTTTTTAATTGTATTACTCAGAATGGAGAATTTTGATACATACACTGGTGATTATAGGTCCCTTGTGGGTTTCTTGGGAGCGGATAGTAAAGTTTCACGGTCAAGAGTATTGACTCTTTCAACTGCAGAATCTAGTCCCTCTTGATGGTAACCTCTTACAAGAAATTTCTCTTTCATAGCCAATTGTTGTGAGATACAATCCACGGGATCGCTCACAATCTTTTTAACTCAAAGAAGTTGACTAAATGGCAGGTTCCTTAATAGGTTAGGCTTATGGAAGCTGAGGCCGTGTAACATACTACAGTTATGCATTTGTTACCCGACATTACTCTCAGTACTTGCTGAGAATGATGTTTAGAACTACTGTATAATAGCCGTAGGGCTTGTCCCAGACGCTGTCTGGGACCCTAGGTGCCGCCCCATGGCGACACCTTACGCACATAACATCCCCACTTCTGACCGTCCTGTTAGACAATCGACCTGTGAGAGTATTTTTTCTATGTCCATTATTGTTGCTTTTTGATTTTATTCAGATTCTGGCATTACAATATCGAGCACTAACATGTTGGGTCTTATAAATGTCTATTTTTTTGATTTATGCAGTCTTTGGCCAGTTTTACATTGTTGTTCGTGACCACCGGCATCCTACAGATGCGAGGCGGTCACGTACCTCACAAAAGAACCGTCGTCTAGACAACGGCTTCACGCGCAGTCTGAGTTACTGCCTTACAGCTGCACGAAGGAGGATCTGTTCGCTCCGTGTGCTACTAGGTGAGAAACTGACCACAACTCTTTCCCTTTGCTACACATCAATGCTCCTAAAGATACGGCATCTAATTAGATTTTATATGACCTACAGATCTGTTATCTTATGAATACGGGTGGAGTTATTCCATTCCTCTACTTATAACTCTATCTACGACCCACTGCTAAGTGGGCATGAACGCTGGACGTTCTGTTTCTCACCATTGGCCACACCTATGAGGCAAAACTAAGCTTGATTTGTCTTGGTTTCACTCGCTCACATACAAACCAGTCATTGTTTTTTTTCTTTTTTGTCTTCCATATTAATCTATTATGAAACATCAACTGATTGGTATGTTCTACTTTTCCATTATTCTTTTCATGAATGTATGTTTGTTTTTATTTTTACTATCATGTATACGCATTATGATATATGTTTACACTTATCACTTGTATAATTAGACTTGCCCTGATGAAGGAAATGTTTTCCGAAATGCATTGGCTCATTTAGTCTATTACATATGGATTGTGGCAATTGCTTCCTCACTAAGAATTATTAGTGACAGCTTGACATTTGAATTACTTTGGATAAACCTTCATTTTTGATATAAACCAAAACAGACTCATCTTTCTATTTTTAAGAAGTATGGTACACCATGGATACCTGAACACATTGGGCCTCATTACAACCCTGGCGTTAAGGAGTTAATGGCGCCGTAAAAGGCTGCGGCGCCGTTAAACCCTTAACGCCCGATTCACACTTTAACGCCTGCTTTTTTCAGGCGTTAAAGTCCATCCCACTAAGGGACCTTGGTGCTAATTACGGCACCGTAATTTACGGTGCCGTAATTAGCGCCTTCCCCATTCCCATTGAGCCCTATGGGCCAAAAATGGGAATGGGGAAGGGGCCATGGTGAATGGGGATTTACCGCCCCGCCAACCTTGGAATGGGGCGGTAAATCCGCCATCCACCATGGCGGAATCCGGCATGGACCATGGTGCTAATAGCACCATGGTCCAACGCCAGGGTTGTAATGAGGCCCATTGTCTTGAAACAGAAATAATTACGTGCCCAAGGTGGGCCCAAATGAGAGTGGTTGTGTGACCTAGTACTTTTACTAGGTCTCTAGCTTGTGTTAGGGTTTTGTTGGTAAACATATATGGAATATGTAATTCCAACAGATTTGCTTTCTGGTTCAGGAAAGAAAAATATAAATAAATAAATAAATAAATAAATAAATAAATCTACTGTGAAACCAGCAGGACAGGTTTTTCCTGGCCTGGCTTCAAAGGACAGTTGCTTCCTGTGAACAGCATATTGCCTGCCCCCAAGGGGACCAGCATCTGGAAACTATGAATGGACCAAGAGGAAGAATATCACATGCTCATCAAACTCTGTGGCAGTGCTTCAACCTGATTCAATAGATTCCTGGACACATAGGTGTGAATTTGTTAGTAACACCTCCCCTAAACTCAAACTGGAGAGCCTCAAAGGGCACTCCAGAGCACCATTTGGAAGTATGATGTTATATGGGAGACAAAAGCTAGCCTGCTTGGGGCAAAAGACTGTTCTGAATTAATACACTTTGGACTTTTATTTCTGCAAATGGACAACTCAGTTTAAATATGATTTTGGGGGCATTAAAACAAGACATTGTAGCTGTCGGTAGGATGTAAGGGACGCAAACAGCAGAAAAAGGTAAATCACGGGAAAGGTATCCATGGTGGAACATTAATAATCAATGCAAACATGCTCTATGATAATATGTACACATGTATAAAATTATCGAATTTTAGGTGAAATATGTCCCACCAAAAATGGCGAAAGATTATTAGAGGAACAAAACAATGTCATACAGACCTGGGAGTTGGAATGTTATGCTCTGTGTGAAATATGTCATTTGCCTATGTAATGCACAAAAGTGTCACAACTGTAAAAATGTGTGATTTATGTCCGGACTGATTTTTGTCAAAATAATTACTGTGGGATGGCTATTTACCTCATAAAAACACAACCTCCTTCAGTCCCCTCTGCTTCTAAGGATGAGGCAACATAACATAGGCTGACCTATCCGATAGGGCTCGGTCTAGCTTAGTTCTGCCCATAAATAAATCCTGTGATGTCACCCCCCTTATAAAAGGGGGAAGCTCACAGAGACAAAGAACACACTCTTCTGAATTTTCCAGCTCCTGCGTGTCCTGATATTCCATATTCATCCTGCCAGATTCCAGATCCCACTGCCAGGCCAAAGCATAGCTGACCCTATGCAGACAGGACCACTGATCCAAAAAGAAACCCCACTGAAAATCCCAATAACTCAGGGGGAAAGGGGAAAGGTGGCTGAACCCTCTTTGGGATTATCCAGTGCTGCACGCTTGCCCTGCAACCCGATCCATCCAGCTGAGGTGCCGCTATGGCGTGACCAGACCTTTGCCCAGCTGTTTCCTTATAGGAGAGCCCCACCGCAGTGACCAGTGACCAGATATTGCCTTGGTGTCCAGAAACCCAGTTGGCTGTCTCAAATCCCAAACTCAAGTGCTGATGTGGGTATCACCCCCTCCTTTAGCAACACATAGCATACCCTTTCTTGATACCTTGTCTTTGTTCCACTCTCTAAGTAATCCCATCAATACCCTGATAACTTGTTTAAAACTTTCAGAATTCTCGGTGCATCCTGTCCTTGATTTCCTAATGTTAGCGCCTTCTTCCACTCATTTCTGTCATGTGTAGTCCTTAGAAATATTTTGATTAAATACATTAATTCTCCCTAAAAAGAGGCACGCTGCGTTAAGGGTTACAACTGCAGTGTAACTTTTCTATCGTTTCTAGCCACTAAATCTGGTTTAAGTGAAACTTGTCCATTGCTATCCAAACCGATTTTCTCTATTAATTGCTTTTATTTTTAAAACTGAATTTACTTTCCCCTTGAGAATCTCTTCCTGTCATTAAGTTAGAGTCACTCTTTCCCTTGCATATATCCATGTGATGTGCATCTGTCATCCAGCATAAAAACCGCGTTCCAATTCTGTCTATTTCACCCATTTTTCAAACCGTTTTGACATTTAAACCTGTGAAAGTAAGAAAATGCAATTCCAATGCGTGCGATTTGGCTGCACTGTGTTGACACTGCAAAGTTGATCTTTGAACTGTATGCATTGTTTATACATTGCCTTGCAGTTGCTAGTGCTCTTATATCTCTGATACTGTTATAACTCATATTTACCTCATTTATTCAACTACACATGTAAATTCATTATTTACCAATTCAGAGTGTTATTTATGCAATTGCAAAGGGTTTTTGAATCTGATTTTGCCTCTCATTTCATGGGGGGCGGTCAGATTTTAATTCTGATTGCTGCCTAGTATACCTGGCACCTTGCTGCCCTTTTCTATCCACATTTAGATTAATAGGGGTTTAAGGGAGCATTTCAGGGAGAAATCTTAACTCAGGTGCTATCTACCCAAACAGTAAAATTGCTCCCATTCATTTGTGCTTTGGATATGCTATAGTAAAAGGTCAAATTAAGTGTATTCTATCATTGTACATTGTAAATATCATCCCATTGATGATTGCTGCCCAATACTAATTTTGTGTGATTTTCTTTGTAATTAAAATAAATAGATATGTTATTACCAGCCACCGGCCTGGTTCATTGTGACCCGGGGCATTTGTAAATGGGTGTGTGAGGCGGGTTGAGTGCCAGCTCAATCTGAATTCTAGGAAATAAAGAAAAAGTATTTTAGTTGTGCGCTACCTCCTAGACTAAGGGCAAGAGTCGTGGTCTGGTGTATGACACCCGATTAGAATCCTTAACAGATTGGGGGCTCGTGCCGGGATTTGAAACAAGTGTTGCTGCCCGTGGCAGCTTAACACAGCAGGCTAACCTTCAAGGTAGTGTTACTTTGTGTGGCTAGAAAGCTTTGTTACGCTGTAGAAAGCACCTCCCCAAAGCATATACCCAGAGTGCAAGGCCTGTGTTTAAAACAAAAGCAAAATCAACCCCAAACTAGACAAAAAGCAACAGAATACAGGTTACTCTTATAGAAATAAATTAATAAAGAAAGAACACTTTCCAAAATGACCACAGTAGAGATCAAAATGGCTAGACAGCACCTTTTGCACAAGTTATTTGTCTGGGAGGAATGGGCAGAGCAAGATGAGAAAGTCTGGCTAGAAGAGATGATGCAACAGGTCACCGTCATGGAAATGGATACGTGGCACAGATCAAATCGTCAGAATCATAGCCTACATGTATCTGTTATGCTTACCTTGTCTCTGCGGGGACGTTGGGCGCTGATGCGTGGAGTGTCTGCTTCCCTGGTTTGAGGCGCTGCGCGTCCTTTGTTCCCTGGACTGGCCTTGGGTCAGCTCCTTGTGTATTTCGTTGGTGGGCTCTCCTTCTTGCTTAGTCTCAGCAGGGGTGCAATTTCCTCTAGGAACCAGTTACTTCACTGACCCTTGATCATGTTGCTTGTGTTGCTCTGCTTGTTATTGTCAGTGTAATCCATTTTATTGTATGTTGTCTGTGTCCAGATATCTATGTTGTCCTTTGCTGCGTGCTGCAGTCTGTGTTCTTCTCACTGTTGTGGCTTGTGTCGCTGTTGTGGCACTAATCCCACCTTGGTGTGCATTAGTTTGGTGCAACGTCTGTGAGCGGTTGAGCCAGTGGGTCGGGGTGGCCTGCCTTGTGTCCAGGGCCAGTGCAAGCTGAGGTGAGGTTTATGTGATATAACCGGTTCTTTCTTCCTCTTTTCCAGGTACCTGTGAGCCGGTGTGATGAATGAATCTGATTGATGGCGACAGAACCAGTGAGTAATGCGTGGCGGTGACAGAGGGCGATGAAGGAGCTCAGCGATTCACCTTGTTTTCCTTCTCTTGCTTCTGCAGGTGCTGGCGACCGATGAAAACTGGATTCCTTGTCGAACAACCGGGACGTTGCTGGAAGCACAGGTAAATCAGAGCAGGTGAGAATGCGAGGCCCGGTGGTCTCGGCTTTTCTTTGCAGGTTTGTGGAAGATTGCTGGCAGGAGTTCCTCAGAGAGCGTTACGCTGCTAACTGCAGATTAACGTGAAGCATGCCTTAGGGCTTGGGTGGGGCTTATAGAGCCAACCACGCCCTGCCACTCCCAAGGTGTCATGAGTTCCAGAAGTTCTCTGCCACGCCCATGATTGCAGACTAATGCAAAAGCCCATGGCTCAGAGCCACGCCCTTAACTGCAATTAACACAGAAGTAAATCATCCAGTGGCAGACCGACTACACCTGTGTTTTCCTTGGGGTTAACTCCATGAGCCTGGTGCCAAAGGCACCAGGACTGGGTACAGGTGGCCCTCCTTTGAGGCTTGATCCAGTCAGGGCCCTTAATGTGCCCCAATGTTCCCACTGCTGTTGGGCTGGGGCGATCTGGTCTGCTCATCGTGACAGTATCTCCATATGGGAGTGATGCAGGCAAAACATTAAGAAAACAGAACCCTTGCGCAAAATCAGTCAGGGCTCTTAAACCAAATCCAGACTGAATTAAAATGAGTGGAAGAGAAATTGAAAAAAAGACAAGATTCTGAGGTAGAATCTGGAAATTACATTAAACAGCTAATAGAGGACTTGGCTCGACAACAATAAAATAATTCAGAACAAGAGACCCAATTAGATGCACTAAAAGAGGAGTGTCAGGAAAAGGTTGACTCTCAGAAACCAAATCAACAACTAAAATATAATAAAGTTTGCTCAGAACAAATCATCGTTTTATAAGGCAGATTGAGAAAGTGAAAAGGGAAAGTAATACATTAATTATTGAAGAACTCCATGCACAAGCAAAATTTGATCAACAACGCCAGAAATTAAATGCTATCAAGCAACAAAGGGACGACCTGGCTGAACAGAGGGGCACCCTAAATCAGGAGAAAGATGCCCTATGTTAGGAAGTGTGCAACCTAAAAACAGAACTACAGAAAAGAGAGTTAGGACTCCAGAAACTAAATGAACTAAAAGTAGAATTTGAACATTTATTGGAGCACCCAAGGTGCACTGGGAGATGACACCCAAACTAAAAATGTGCAAATCCAGGAGGTGAATCTCCTGCAACAAAAATTGTCTCAGCGTTTCCAAACCATGGCAGCACAAAAATACAATGAGGCCCTCTGTGAGGAGAACAATAGACTCCACAAGCAGGTAGCAGCTCAAGAGCAGGTGATAGAAGCCAGTCAAGCCTTGATAGCTGAGCAAAAGGCTCAGATCTTTTCCTACTGTCAAGAGGTAGGGGCTGAGAGGAGAAACTAGGGAGGTTGAAGAAAGAATATGCCAGGCTAAATCCGAACTTGAGGGACCCTGAACAAGTACAGAGGGACAGGGCAACCCCTGATAACAGTGTGATGCCTTCTGTACTAATGGTCTCAAACCCACTTACCAATTTGTATGCCCAGGGCACTTCTGAATTCATGACTGCTGGTTCACAAGAACTGGGTGCCATGGGGAAACCAGACTTAAATATGCCTAGCATGATGGAGCTGACAGGTCAGCGCCCCTCAGAAATTGATGGACGGGCATGCCTGTATAGATTAAAAAATATCATGGCTGATGTCTCTGACCAGGTAGCCTCCTATGAGGAGAAAGTCAGGGAAATAGACCTACAATAGCACACATCTCCAAAGGGACAATTTGGTTCAAATTGCAGAAAACAGCATGAATGAGGCCCCAAAAGAGCAGTCTGAAGACTTCGATCCAATCAGGGCAGTGGGGGGATCCTCCGCCAACTCTGGAAGCAGTCAGAAGACTACTCTCCTGTTCACAACAGGGAAGAAGAAACTAGGCCCCACCATTCTGCGAGCCCCTCACAAGCTCGCAGAATTAGGGGGCGCCTAGAAGATCATGACCTCCAACAGTAGCAGCTCGGAGTCTGAGGGTGACTGGACTTGTGTAATGTGACAAAAGAAGGCAAATAAACAGAGTAGCATTATGGTGAAAGACCCAATTAGGCAGATCAAGGCCATTAGGAATTTCTTAACACTGTACCACAAAAATGCAAAATATTCTGGCTGGCAGCATCTGGAACTCTATGAACAAGTGATGGACAATTTTCACATCAAAGATAGCCAGAACTGCATAGATTATACTTAATGGACATGCTCTCCGGACTACTCCAGCTTCTTTGCTGGACTGGAAGATTAAAACCATTCAAGATGGTCCACCTATAAGGCTGCCATCTTGAAGCACTTTTCTGCCCACAGAAACCCCTAGGAGGCTTGCAAAGCAGCCTACAATTTGCAATGCAGGGAAGATCAGGCCCCAAGAGAATTTGTGCAGGAGCTGAAACGCGACTTTGCACAAACTACTAAGAGGGTGCGCACTAATTCCTGAGAATTCATAACCACTCATTTTCATGCACTCCCAAAATACATAATGACCCAGCTGGTGAGGGATTTTCCTGATAAAAGATCCATGGACTGGGTAATAGAGCAGGCTAACCGGATCTATGAGATCCAAAAACCTGCAGAAAATAAAAATCAGATAAAAAAACCCAAACCAACCAACACCCCTGCTGCTGCTAAGGTCGCGGAGGTGAAGGTTGCCCCCATTTTAGACCTGGAAATGGGGGGCCTAAAAACAAACCATCCCAAAATCAGACAAATCAGAGGCAAAGAAGGCCATCTGATCAATCAGCAACAGGTGGCAGCCAGGGAGTTAACCCCATCAATGGGACCCCTAACACTCCTGATTACATACGTCCCAGATACAACGATCTATCTTGGGGTATGTATGGACTCCCCCAGCCAAAGGGGGGACCCAACCAGGTAAGTACTGCTCAGGAAACTTCCCTCCTAACTTCCCTCAGGAGGGCAGTAATCCCCCAAATCCAGGGTTAGGTTTCTTTTTCCGGTACCTACCAAACCCCAACCTGCAGGACAACCCTCCTTTCTTTCCCCGCTTTCAGTAGCCTAGACCACCCAATCTGGGAGAGGGGAGCTAAGGGTGGAGGGTTACCAAAATCCCCAATATCCAGAGTACTCCGGGAGAAGGAATTGTTACCCTTCCCGAGAACCACCTAGGTGCGAACAAAGACCCCCGTACCAGCTGGAACAGGTGTCCCAACTGGAGCACCAGGTCAAGACCTCATGCAAGATCTGAGACGCATGTTGTGGGCTCAGCAGAGGGTGCAGCAGAACCCTCAGATGAACATGGCAGCTCAGAACCCCTCAAACCAAGGGTCTGGCACTCCAGAACAATGGCGGGGAGAGAAACCCGACAACTCACCGGTTCCAGAGGAGGAGGCATGGAGGAATGTGGATGTGAAGCCCTAGAGGATGCTTCCTTCCTCACCCGTGGAAAGCCCCTGGACGCCCCCGAAATGGGAACTAAAACATCTGTCCCCCGAAAATCTACTACCCACGGAACAGAGGGTGGGTAGGAGAAATAAAGACATCAAAAAGGCCCCTTTGTGGAGCAAGTTAGTGTCCTCCAGTTTGAAGGGGAAGAATCCTTAGAGGAAGCTGGGGAAAAAATCTTCTCCTGCAGGGATGGGGGAATTCCTCCCAAAGAAAAATGGGTCCAAAGAGATCTGAATGAAGACTGGGTGGGTGTGGCAACTGATTCAGAGTCGCACATCCCTGAACCCGAGAATCGTCATCTGAGGAAAAAATAGTAATGGAGGGATCCTCCCCACAAATTGGGTGTAGTGACTGCCACCAGGTAAGAGGGGGCAGCACAGAGCTAAGGGAAAAAGGGGATTCCAAAATCCCACCTCTTTCCGGATGCCAAGTTTTTGCTGCAGATTCCCAGACTCTGGCACAGAAAAATGTCCAAAACCCCAGTGTGTCCAAAATAAAGAAATTGACCACCCAGCTTGCCCGAAATGCCCATTACCTTTACCCGCTTGAGGAGAAGGAAGGGAGATTCTATGCCCCCATTCGGAAGCAAGGGCAATGCACATTTTCAGCACTGGTGGACTCTCGATCCCAAACCACTCTTCTGTGCAAATGGGCCTTTGAGCAGCTAAATTCAGGAAGGAGGGCAGAGATACCAGATCCCTCTCACCCCTCTTCCTGGACAACTTCAGAACTTCAACTGGAAAGAAATTCCTGTTGAGGGGACTGCGGATCTGGAAATACAAATTGTGTGACATAAGGTGAAACACCCGGTTATAGTCGTGACTCCAGAGGGAATGCCCTGTCTATTAGGGAATAACAGACTTCGCAGGTTGTCTCCCCTAATAGACTGTGTGAACAAGGTCTTCTGGACTCAGACTTACCGGCCAATGACATTAAAACAGAGTGTCAACCATGTTAGTTTAAATGGCACATGCCACATGGTTGAACAAAAGTCTGATCATATTGAGTTTCATTTCCTAAATAATCAAACACCTGACGCTACAGTAATTGCTGTAGGACAACACACTGGTGATGGGAACTCCTCTCCATTCCTGAAAATCAACCTTCCTTCTAGTTTCAAGTGGCATTCCACATTACAAGGAAATACTTTTTGAAATTTGATACCATTTCACAATCTGAAAATCCTAATTCTATGGTCAAAAGTGATGAAAACCCAGCTCAAGGTTTAGCTGACATTCAGAAAATTAGAGAACAGTTGTTCCTCCCTATTCAGTTAAATGAGGGGAGGGAATCTGTTCTCGCCCGAGTGTGCATAAACAACAGAAAGAGCTTCATCAGCGAAGCAATGGTCAGAAAGCTCCCAAATGATCCAGCCATACATACATTTAAATTGATGGATAAGTGGGAAATGGGCCTGGAAACTCCCAATTCCAAACATCTCCTGCCTAGCAGGCGTATGCTCAAAATTTCTATATGTAATAAAAGCATAGAGCGTAATTGTTGGGTCCTGCGAGATGTCCTTGCTGCATTCTATTTAGGCACTGACATTCTCAATCGGTTTGTAATTAATTATGACCTGCCAAATTACAAGGCCTGTTCCCGACTAGGGGGCAATACCATGGGCTTTGATGATTCTAAAAAAGCATTGTGGTCAGCGCAATTGCTGCCGCATGTGGTTGAAGTTCAAATTGGAGAGGCGGTCACCATCCCAGGACGGACCTGACAATTCCCACTTCAATAAAAAATTAAAAGAGGACAGAAACTGCAAAACCCTGATGCCTATGTACATCTCAATGCCCAGATCAAACAGCAGGGGTTGGGGTTAAACCCAACACCATTAGTCAGTGTAGAACACAACACCATTCCAATATTGATGGATATCAGCGACCCTAGAAGTATCACTCTGGGCGCAGGCACCATTATTGGAATGGCGGTTGATGACTGACATTTTTCCATGGATCTAGAAAATGAACTGATAAGACCAATCCCCAATGACTGTTATGATAATGACAGTGAAAATTACATACCACCAGACAGGATCTTCACCAGGCAAGGGGGAATTTCCTGGTGTACTCTTCGTGCCCTTACGGAGAGGAAGAGTTGACCTGTGAGATCAAGCCAGATGAGGTGATATTCCAGGTCCACAATGACTGCCTCTCCTACCTGAAACCCTCTGTCCAGGTCAACACCCTAACCAGAGACCTCTCCACCGAGCTGGAGGAGGCCGCTGAGATAGCAAAACCTGAAGTCATTTCAGGCTTCAGGCAAATGGTTGAAGAGTGGGTCAACCTAGCTGATGCCTGTCAGACTGAGGAGCACCATCAAAAGTTGAAACAGGTTTTCTTAGATTTCCAAGATATCTTTGCTATGGACTCGTGCAACTGTGGGTGCACCGAGATACATACTACCACAATTCCCACAGACCCTGGAATGACTCCAATATTTGTGAAGGAATATTGCTTGCCTCCCGCATCTATCACAGAAATCATCAAAGACCTTGAGTCCCGTGGCATAATTCGTCTAGTCCACAGCAACTTTCTCAATCCGGTGCTGCGGATTTTAAAACCAGAAGGCCAATGGAGACTTTGCGCAGATCATAGGGATCTGAATAAACGGGTCCACATGTCCCAATGGCCTCTCCCCAACATTGACCAAGGGATGGCCCAGATCCAGGGGTCAAAGGTATACACTGCTATTGACCTGACAAATGGATACTGGACCGTGCTGGTCAGGAGGGAGGACCAATACAAGCTGGCCTTTACCTTCGGGGGGCAGCAGTACATGTGCACCCACACTCCCTTTGGATACATAAACTCTGGCAATGAATTCAACATCTTCTTACAAAAGGCCATGCGTGACTTGGGTGAAAGTGGTAACTTGGCCTATGTGAATGATGTCTTAGTAAAAAGCTCAACTGTGGAGGAACACATAGCGGAAATCCATTATGTTCTGACCCAGTTGAGGATTGCTAGAACAAAACTGTCCTTCCAGAAGGCGCAGTGGTTCAGGACCCGTGTCAACTTCTTGGGACATGAAATAACTTCTGAGGGTCTCTGTCCCCAGGAGAAGAAAGTGGAAGCACTCCTAAAACTAAACTACCCTACAACTTTGCGTGAGCTAAGAAGCCTCCTTGGACTGACTAATTACAGTAGGAAGTTCATTGAGGATTACGCAGAGGTCACAAGACCCCTGATCCGTCTGTTGAAAGGGGGGGGTCAAGTGGGAGTGGGGTCCAGAACAAGCCAAGAAAGTAAAGCAACTCAAAAGAAGCCTTTCACAAGCACCTTGTCTAGCTTACCCTGTCAAAAACAAGGAGTTCTTCTTGGAGACAGGGTTCTCGAATACATGCTTGACAGCAGTATTATATCAAAAGCATGACAGGGTCAATAAAGTCATCTCCTACACAAGCAAGACTTTATCCTCTGTAGAGGAAAAATTCAACAATTTTGAGAAGGTACTTCTGGCAACGGTGTGGGCATTGAAAAATCACCGCCCGTTCATCCAGGGAGAACACATCAAAGTGGAGACTCCACACCAGCCTTTGCAATAGTTCCAAAGCGACAGAATCCGGGCCGGAAATGTGAGTAATTCCAGAATTACTTTCTGGATTCTGTCAATGCAAGGCTTTCCTGTGGAGGTCAGATATGGCCAAAACAAGAAGAGTCCCCTCGCTCAAGGTCTGGCTGACTTTCATGATTGTGCCAGAGAAAAGTGTCTCGAGAACGAAAGTCTTAAAACCCAGGACAACACGGAGGCATACCTGAAATCCCCGCACAAAGTCTATGAAGAACACAAGTGCCAGGGGATGCCCACAGTTTATGTGGACGGGTGGTCCTACAATATTGACAACAACAGGGAGAAGGAATTAGTGGCCGGCGTTGGGAATGCCTGGATGAATGATGCCCCGGAACCCTCTGCTGGGTACAAAATTGGTCCCCGCAGTAGTCAGGTGGCGGAGTTGATGGCAGTTCATCAGGTCATCCTCACTGCCGTCCAACACCAACTCCACAAACTGGTCATAATCACTGACTCAGATTATGTCCGGAACAGGTTCGTGGAGCACCTGGTTAATTGGAAAGCCAGAGGCATGCAGTGTGCTAATAAAAACCCGCTTAAACATGGCAAGCTAATACTAAATATTGATGATCTGGTCACCTCGAAAGGGATGACCATCTATTGGAAAAAGATTAAGGGTCATTCCAGAATAGAGGGGCCAGACAAAACTGGAAATGACTTAGCTGATCAGCTGGTCAAAACTTCAGCCATCCAGGGGGATCTCCTTGAGATTGAGTCCCTTTTGGGGGAAATCCAGGTCACTGCTGTCACTAAGTCCCAGACAAATGCTCACAATAAACTCTCAACTGCCCAGTGTAGTAAGGAGATCCCAATTGCTGATTTAATCATGGCACGAAAAGGGATCCGATAATTGGGAAATGTTATCAACACATTGAGGACCCTGAGAACTTTCCTCTGATGGATAACAATTACATTGGGAAAGAGGACCTCAGGGTGTTGATGAAGTTTCCCAAAATATTCTGAATCCAAGACGGTTTGTTGGTAAGGAGATCCATCTCTGGATATGACCAGTGGGTGGTACCTACCTCATTCCGAAGCTTGATGCTAAGTCACAGCCATGAAGCGGCCCCAGCCGGTCATTGGGGGTTTCACACTACTCTAGAAATCTTGCAGGAGGTTGCATACTAGCCGCACATGAGCCAGGACCTCGACCAATATTTGAAGGGGTGTCTTGTATGTGCACAATTTCAGCCAAGCTCGCTCACACACCGAGCACCCCTCCAGAAGAGGGGGATGACACTGCCTTGGTCAGATTTGCAAGTAGATTTCATCGGGCCAGTGATTTGCTCCTCTAGACAAAACAAGTACATGTTGACTGTAACATGCTTCTTTGCAAAGTGGGTAGAATGTCTTTCTGGTGCGACTTGCAAGGTGGAGACAGCTGCTGCACTAATGATCAATCACATCTTCTCTCGTTTCAGTCTCCCGCAAAGGATTGAGTCAGGCCAAGGAAGTAATTTTACCAGTGAGGCGATGACCAACATGTGGGAGATTCTAGGGATCAAAAGAAAACTTCACATTGCCTGCCACCTGGCATCTAGTGGAGGGATTAAGAGATGCAATAAAACAATTGTAAGCATGCTGAAAAGTTTTGTGGCTGACTCTGGACCCAGTTGAGACATTTTATTACCACTTGTTCTGATGGCCATTGGGTCTACACCATCGCCTGCAACTAAAATGTCTCCATTTGAGCTTAGGACGAATGAGAAATGGTGTTACCTCAGCATCTGCTCTATAGAACTCAGGAGCAGATGCTAATTAACACGTCTACTACTCATGAGTAGATTGAAAACCTAAGGAAGCAACTCCAGCACATTTTTGCTTATGCACAGCGAAATATACAGAAGCTGGCTGTAGGAATGAAATGAAATCATGCTGTGAAATAAAGACTATGGAGAAGAAGTATGAGGTAGGTTACAAGGTTTACCTATACAATTTCCAGAGGAAGCAGACCAAGGAATGAACATTTCTTCTGTCTTGGCTTGGTGGTTTTGAAATTGCAGACAACATCTCACATGTTGCCTATAAGGTCTGCATCCCAAAAGGAGAACAGACAGAAGAGAAATTAGTCCACATCAATCAGTTAAAAAGTTGTCCTCTGAGACTGGCTTTGAGAGTGACTGAGGAGCCCAACGAGGTTGGAGCCGTAGAACCATCTCAGAAATGAAGGTAAGAGAGATACCGCGGATGGAAACTAAAACATATATAACAGGTGAGTAATGCAAAAATATAAATCAGAAATGTAAAGAAGGATGGTCTCACAAATGCAAAAATGAAATTAGAGAAACGTCTATTAATTTATATGCATTGTTATGTCTCAATTGTTATGTCTCATTGCATATGTAATAGTATCTGGGGAAATCATGTCTAACCAAAAATATGTAACTCTTTTTACTCCTCTCACTAGAATTATTAACATCCTTCCTTACAGCCTGGGGAACTGAAGAACTGGCACCCGGGGAGGACCCCAGAGACCTTGGAAAGGAAAAAGAGTGGGTGGTTCTGTGACCATACCCCTTGAATGAAAAAACAAGGAGGTGGGGACCAGAGTACCCACTCCCTGATTAAAGCAAACGAGCAGGAGGTGCTTTATAAAGAAATTTGAATTGTGAGAAAAACCCCAGGATTACCCCCAACGAAAGCGGGACAAATGTGGACTAAAGTGTTAGGCGGCATAGCAGTGACTGCTCCTTTAACTGCTCTACCCAGCACCTCTTGCATGTTTCAAAAAGATTACCCCCAGTGAAAGTGGAGCGAAAGTGGACTAAAGTGTTATACAGTGTGGCAGGGACTGCTCCTTTAACTGCTCTACCTATCACTCCCTGTGTGTTACAAAAGTATTACCATCAGCGAAAGTGGACTAAAGTGTTAGTCAGTATGGAGGGTGACTGCTACTTTAACTGCTCTACCCGGCACTCCCGACATATATCAAAAGGATTACCTCCAGCGAAAGTGGACTAAAATGTTAGGCAGTGTTGGAGAGGTGTTCAGCAGTGTTGCTGTGGCTGGTTGTTGAGTTTGCATTTTGGGACCTGGAGCAGCGCCGCACTGAGCCTTCTCCTGCCTTTACAAGGTCTCACCTGTGTACGGGAGTCTTTCTGGAAGCTGAAAGCTGAAGGATGGTCGTGATAAGACGTTACAGGCTCCTAGTCACAGAGTGGGGTTTGTGAGTACTTTAGTGCTGTAGTGCTACGCAAACATTTGTTTACATTAGCTCATCCTCACGTTTGCCAATGACGTACCATTTCCTCTCGACTTTATAGTTTACTTATACCAGCTTCCCCATACGATTTGAAAAGTGGAAGTGGGAAAGGGAAAGAGCTTCCAGGTGCGCTCTTAAGTATGGGGAATATTGACAAAGATGTATTGACGCAGGGAAGAAATGATTCTCGATTAAATATGTGAAGTGTTATGCCCAATTCAACCATTGCATCTCAATCAAGCAATTGTCTGCCGCCCCCATTAACATTAATGTCAGTTGCAGAGTGCTTTGTGGACAATGTTTTCCACAGGAGGAGTGTGTGAGCTCCTCCGACAATTTCTTGGAAAAAAGTACGATTTCATGCTTCAACACCACAGCAACACGCTCTATTTTCTCCTAATAATTTTCAATTTCTTCATGAGAAATCCAAAGCCATTTGTGATGGGAATATGAAGCACTCTACTGAGACACCTGTTTTGAAACAAGATCTACATCCCCAACCAAATGTGAATCTAAATGTGAAACCTGCCATTTTTGTATTTGGTAATTCTACTAAAGAGATTATGGCTGGTTTTCCTGGTTCCTGGACACTGACATAAAGACCAATCTCACAGTACAGACCCATTTGTGGTCTTGAATCCTGGACCTAGCTGTGCTCCCCAGGAGGGGAAGGTTCTAGATGATTCATTTAATCTACTGCAGGCAGCTAGTAAAGGTTTTATTACAGGATATTACTGACTTGAAGATGATGTCCATTCATGAGGATGTGGTATTTGTATCTGAGAGGAGGAAATTATCTGTTTAAAAGGCAGCAGTGGGGAGTAAAGGGCAGGTCCATCCGTTTGCTCTATATCCAATGGATGATCCTTCTAATTGAGGAAGCACAACTGATCTCCCATTGTGTGATGCTAATAACCCTATTTTGGTCGCCAATACACCTGTTGGTGGCATTAATATGCAGACTTACTCTGGAGTGACAGCAGCGGGAAACCACGACATAGGGGTATCGACAACTATAGGTGGCGCAGGAACTGACAAGACCGGTGGTGATGAGTCTGATTTACGTCCCTCAACTGGGGATGCTGTCCATGGGGACTGTGCTGCTTTGCCAATGGGTATGATTGCTAATGGAAGACTGGGTCTAACCAACAGGCTTTGAGGTCTTCACCATCGAAAGAGGCACCATTTGGCAACTCTCCTGCAAAGCAGCCTCCCCCTTTGGATCTCTCCCTGCCACTGATTTTGCACTCTCTTTTTCCTTTGCTCTCTAACTTGCATATTAATTTAAATCTTGCTTTGAAAATTCTAGCAGAAGCCCAAGAAAACTTGGGTGGGGTCCTTACTGGCCAATAGACTGCTTCTAATAACTTGTGTAATCGATTTGCATACTTAGAAGGTTTTGCTGCTTCCAACAAAGACGAAATTGGGTCTATTAAAAACTTTGAAGTTGAGAATACTAGTTGTCTCTCCAGGGTGGAGGAATCTATGTCAAAAGTATTTGACCTGATTATTACTAAGTCCTTGGTCGAAAGTGTTTTTTCTCCTGGAGAGGCAAGCAGTGTAGATGGCAATAATATGGTGGAACCTGATTTAGAGTATGTGGCACCTATTGTATAGTAGGAGGCGATTGCCCCCAGGGCTAGGGTGGATACCAGGGTGGGAAATCCAATGGATTTGTCTGCAACTCCAAAGCCCGTCAGCTTTGCCACTCCCACAAGTTAAGCATTTATTAGAAACTCCTCTGCAGCAGCTAAACAATTCTACAGTTACTATGGTACTTAACAGTACCTGTGGAACAAATAAAGGGAAGGAATGCAACAAGAAAACAAATATATGATATGATATGATATGGCATTTATAACCTGCCTGTATACAAGTGTTTCTAGGTGAGACAAGACAAGGAGGGAAAAGACAGGACAAGGAGGACAAGACAAGGAGGGGAAACGAAGGGAGGACAAAATAGCGATCTTACTAGGCCTTGTGTCATTCAGATCATTCAAGTGCGGAGAAGAGGGAATTGAAGAACTGCCAGGGGGGAGCGGAAGGGGGAAGTGCAGTCAACTCAAAAGTGCAGCCAGCGGTTGGCTCATAAATTCAGAGAGACGGGACTGTATGGTTGCAGATACAGACCCTTAAGTGTGGGGAACCCGGTGGCAGTGCGAGGGCAACTGGACATGCAGGAGCCTGGGCCAGAGTTCAGACCAGTGTACGGGGCAGTCAGGTGCATCAGCAGCAGAGAGGAAGAGAGAAAGCAGAAGCGAAAAGGAAAGTCTTGAGTTGCTTCTGGAACCGGAGGGGGATTCTGCTCAAGTTTGAGAGAGGCAGGGAGGCTGTTCCAGAGAGAGGCCCCAGCTGAAGAGATAGATCTGCCCCAACTCTCTGCTTGGAGAAGTTTCTGAACATCAGGAAGTTGGAGATGGATGAGCAGAGAGCTCAAGATGGGAGATGTTTTGGAAGAGAAAGTTGGAGGTAGAGCAGTCCCAAGCCCTAGAAAGCCTTGTGGATAATGCAGAGGGTCTTGAAGTTGATCCTTGCAGCCACGGGGAGCCAGTGAAGAGATTTCAGAGCTGGAGAGATATGATACGTGGGCTTGAGGCCAAGGATAGGTCTGGCAGTCCTGTCCTGGATAAGTTGTAAAGGTGGAAGGGTAGAGGCAGGAAGATTGAGAAAGAGGCTGTTGCAATAATCCAGCCAAGAAAGGACCAGAGTTCTGGAGACAGTGAGCTTCTGAGGGAAAGTGAGAAAAGGAAGAATACCTCTGAGGAGCTGCAGCTGATAGTTTGACTTCTTAGAGGTGTCCGAGATGTGAGGAGAGAAGGAGAGGGTGGAGTCGAAGACGACACCAAGGTTCTTAACCTCACAGGAAGGAGCAGGAAGAGGGCCCAGAGTGGGTGGCCAGAGAGAGAGAGGAAAGGAGGGAGTGTGTGTCCCAATTAGGAGGTCTCAGTCCTACTGGCATTAAGTCAGAGATCATTGGTGACACACCATTCCTGAATTGTGGCCAGACAGTCTGGTATGAGAGAAGAAGCAGAGGTGGACAAGGGGAGCTTGAAAGAGAGCTGAGTGTTATCTGCATAACATTGAAAATTAGAGCAGAAAGTAGCGATGCAGTCGGCAAGAGGTGCCAGGTAGTGGTTGAAGAGCCAGGGTGAGAGGTTAGACCCCTGGAGAACACCACAAGTAAAGAGAGTGATAGAAGAGAGGTAAGACCCCAGTTGGACCTGAGAGAGTCAGTCAGTGAGAAAGGAGGTCAACCAGGACAGGGCCTGATCAGTAATACCAAGGTTGTCACAGAGACAATTGAGCAGGATGGCATGGTTTACTGTGGAAAAGCAGAGGACAGACCAAGGGGAATGAGAACAGAAGGGAGATTAGAGTCAAAATTGGAGAGCAAGTATTCTCGGGTGTTCAGGTGAGCAGTTTCCCTGCTTCTGGCAGCTATGAAGTCAGACATGGAGGCAACCAACAAATTCAGTATGTAGATTAAGCTGGGAGATGACCACCATTTACAAGGGTTTTCCTAAGAAAGGAGTGATTGAGATCGGGTGACAGTTAGCCGGAGGGCAAGGAACTGCCGAGGGCTTCTTTAGAAAGGGGTGCACAAGAGAGTGCTTTAGTGGGCAGGGGAAAGATCCAGTGGCAAAGGAGTGATTGCAGAAAACAGCCAAGGCTAGAGCAAGGGTGTCAATCTGGTCCTTGATTGTTCTGAATTAGTAGGGGAGAACATGCTTTGACAAGACTTTCATAGATTGGACGGGCCAGGAGTGGTAGAGGAGGCAGAAGAGGATATAGAGGAAGAGAGGGTGGACAGGTTACCCTGTGTTTTAGTAGTGACATGAGAGGCCAAGGCCCTGCAGAGGGCCTGGAGGGAACAGGAGAGATAGAGACTGCAGCAGGATTGGCCAGCTCCTTGCAGATTTTGAAAAGTTCGGCCGAGTTGTTAGATGCCGCAGGGATGCGGGCTTGGATGTAGGCTCTCTTCTTATAGAGGACAGATCGTCTGTACTGCCTTTGGAGCAGGCGGCAGGCCAGTTTGTCAGGGGGTACGCTCGATGCCCTCCACATCATCTCCTTTGCCCTACACTTACATTTAAAGTTGGTAAAGGCAGAATAAAAGCAAAAATAATTAAGAACAAAAAGTTAAAAAATATGCCAGTGGCAAAGTTTAAGGGGCATAGCTCTACACTTAAAGGGATATTTCAATTATCTGCAGTGGACGAAATTATTGATCTGGATGCACAGTCGAGAGTGAAAGAGGCGAATATCGATGAATCAGGGCATGCAAGACAAGTCAGGTTCCAATGGGTGGGAATATTGACACTATGGCGGTTCCTACTATTCCACCACCTGAGTTTCGGCTGAACAATAACATCACAGTTGGTAGCTTTAGGTGTGGTCGTGGAACTGACCCTAGTTCTGGCCCTCTGATGGATGATTTGGAGCCTGATTCTTCTGAATCTTTGATGTCTGTACCATCATGGTAGCTGCTCGTTCCTCCTGATACCAACTGTGGTTGATCTTGTACCAAACAAACCAAAATGACTTCCTTTTGCCAATCTAGTACCAGAACCGATCCTTCAATAAACAAATTAGCTGCTCTATACAGACGATAGACGGTGCTACTCCATGGTTAGGGGTAGTGGGATCCTCGGTTGTTACTCCTAATAGGGCAAATCTGGTGAATGGATCTAACAATACTAATGTGGAGGCTGGCCTACAAGGAGCACTACTTCTCTAAAATCCAGGGATGGGTGTCTGTTTGCCAGTGACTAAATAGGTTGAGGGTGTTGGCTAGTTTTAAAAAGATCCCTTCCTTAAGAACAATTACATCTAATGATATTGACTGCATTACTTTGCCTCTTGTAAACAATCAACATATGGCGTGTTGTTTCCATTCTGAATTGAGGTCCAATTTAGTATGGGAGCAGCGGGTATAATCTTTTGTATCAGGGTATGAATTAAATGCCCTTAAATCATTGGAAGAGGCAAGGGGATTTGGGGATTTTAAGCAAAGGGTGGCTTTAGCTCATGTACCATTGGCCACTAATTCTATGTCTACTACTGCTCTTCTGGACTCTGTTGCTTTGGTTTCCACTCTACTGCAACTGAGCCAAGATTGGTCCTGAGTGGGTCCTGCCCTGAAAGCATTTGAGGTGATCAGTAAGGGGTTGTTTCAATCCTAGCATTTCCGAAATTGATTTTGTAACCTGGAATGTTTGTGGTATGGCAAATCTATATAAATGTATGGAAAATCTGTTGGTGGGTAGTGGCCCAAAGATGTTCATGTTTCAGGAAACCATGTGCATGGGCCATATTACAATTTGAATCTGGTCTGTGAAGTTTTCCACTCGAATGAGTGGTTTATGGCAGTTTAGCTCGCCACCCTTTCTATAAATGTTAATAGTCAATATTTACTAGAATCCACAAGACCTTCTTTGGAGTGTATCCATCAAAGCCTTTCAGAACTTTTTGGGGATTGGTTTACCAAAGGATATGAGAACCACAAAATTCTGGGGGAAGGAACTTGGGGTTGGTTACCCTGAGTTACCTGGGGGAACCCAGACGTGGACCCCCTGCTCACTGTGCTCATAGAGGCACAGCTCCACCTCACTGATGAGGCCCAACAAGGCTGAAACACTTGTATGGGGTTGCTGTTGGTAGTCTTTTTCAAAAGGGAATTGCCATAGCATTTTGGTGCTGGACTGCCCATGTGGACGGGAAAAAGACTGATATGCAAATGGATATTTCACATCTGTGAAAGGTACAGTGAGCAAAAAGCGATGGCTGCGGACTCTCATTGTGGGAAAAAACCAAAGAACAGGTTATCATGCCATGTTCTTTCTGGAGAGCGGCGACTGCTACCTTTTTTGAAAAATGAATTCTAATTGTGCGGAGGGGTCGCTCTGGAATACCTCCAAGACTGTCGTACACGCCACATGGCTTGGTATTAGTAGACAGATGTCTTGGGATCTGTCTTTCCTAGGGGAATGGGAAATGAATTACCTCAAGGGGAATGACACAGGGGGGACACTACCCTACACGTGGCACAGAGGTAAGTATGTCTCTACGATCAATTATTTTTAAATGTCTTCCCTCTTGAGAATCAAATGTGGCCCTGTGTCACGTCACGATCCCGGGTTGGGAGACCATCTTCTATTGTATTTTCCATTGGACTTTACATCCTGTCCTTATGAGCTGAGACATGCCCTATCCTGTCTCACTTTGAACCCAGGAGGCTTGCCTTAAAATGAAACTATCGTCTGATGGTTAGGTTTACTCATCTATTGAAGGACATGTATCTAAACTCAGGGTTGCAGGATCCTGTTGATGTGTCTCTCTGCAGACGGGCAGAAGAATGTTATCATATTATTATGGTTTGCCTAAATGTAAACCCCTTGCAAATCTTAAATCACAAACTCATTCCTTTGATAAGGTACACTGGTGAATGAAAAGCCTGCCTTAAAACCTCAATACTGCTAAAGTTGCTTAGCAAATCCAAATACTGGTATTTCTGCAGTTGACACAAGGAATACGTGGAGATGGAAAAAACACATTGTAGGTTGAGAGACAAAGCAGAAATTTTCATTGAAACTGCCACACAGCAAAATGCTGCACACCTTGAAACATTAAAAGCACAAACTGGGACTCACCTGCTAAATTCAAAGCCACGTTAGTATTTTTCATGTTGTGTGACTAAGGCCCAGTTGTCAACAAAGAAACTGGCATAATGTTAAATGAAAATACACATTGTGAATGACCAGGTGAGCAGAAGGGTTTCACTTTCAGTTGTCCCATGGAAAAACCAATGCTGTGTGAAAGATGAAATCCACTGATTCAGAAAGGCACTGGACAGTAACAGAAAGATGCAAAGGAATAAAGGCTGCACATGGAAAATTGATAAGGCAACATGTTTTTTCCAGATGAAACATGTAAGTCTCTAATGAGCCCAAGAAAGACAGGGCCATGTGGGTTGCTGGGCAGAATTCTAAAGTGCTATCACACATTGCCAGATCTGCTTGGCTCTTTATCTGGAAGTCATATCTCTTTGAGGCTAGGGCAGAAGGATTTGGCTCATGCATAACAAGTATTTGTGATGGGCTGATCAATAACAAAGCCAGCCTGGGTGGGTGCAGCTCTTAATAGAAATACAAACTTTAGATATGAAATGTGGTGGACTCAAGATTTCAAGGACAAATGGCAAATTGCCAGCACAGCCTCATGATGTCAGGGGTGAAGCCATGTAGTCAGAGAGATACAATCTCTGCAGTATCCATTAGCTCAGCTTTTGACTCCACAAAAATGATTTAAAAAAAAATATTTTTATTATTTTATTAACAACACCCCAAACATTGCAAACGTTGAGGACATCCACATGTAAGCTTCACATCATTATATTACAAGTTAAATGTTTCGGTCCTCCCTGATCCTGCCCCCCTAACTAGAGCCCCTGCTTTCATGTCTCTGTCTTACTTATCTCCAGGCGTGTCTACTTCAATTATCTCTCCCGTATCATCCTCACTATGGTCGGCCTGGGAGGGTCCCACCATCGAGGGCACTTGTTGTCTCCATGCTATCAGAGGTCCCACCTCCTCCCCACCCCCCTGCTGACTGCTTCGTACCAAGCAGCCGTTTCTGCCTCTGCCCACTTCATGAGGTCCACCCACCACATCTCAATTCTAGGCCGTTAGGCTGCCTTCCAGCACATTGCAATTCTCCGTTTGGCCAGGATGAAGGCCAGATCTTTCATCTTGCTGATGTGCTTCAGGTTGCGTGGTCTGGTAAAGCCCCCTAGCATGCATGCCCAAGCTGACTCCACCTCCAGCGTGATCCCTTTTTCCGCTGGGTGCAAATTCAGCTCTGTCCAAAACCTACCCACCTCCAGGCAAGCCCAAAACATGTGTAGCATCCCAGCTTCCACCTCCCCGCACCGTGGGCATTTCTGTGCCACCGGGCCTCCAAACCTGGCAATTTTTCTGGGGGTCATGTATGCCCTATGAGTAACATACAACTGAATTTGCTGAAGCCTCGCGTTTCGGGACACCTTCTTATGATACCTTTGAACTCTATCCCATTGCCCATCCGACATGGGTTCTCCCACCTCCTCCTCCCAGTCTCGCCTCAGTTGGAGCAGCTCCTTACCCACCCTAGTTCCCAGTAACTCATATAGATGGGATATTTCGTGCCCACCCTCCGAAATATCATACATCATCTCGATGGCTGCATCAGGTTGTTCCGCGAGCACTGCCTCAGGCCACCTTTCTCGCACTTGTTTAATAATTCTGGTATAAGTAATGTGTTGGACTTTGTGCACCCCGGTGTCCTCCATCAATCTCTGAAAATCTAGTGCGACCCCCTCCTGCCATATATCTCCCTGGGCCGCCAGGCCCATCGGTTCCCAGTATCTGCAGATCGCTTTTATCATTTGGGGGTCCTAACCACAAAGTGCCACTAACGGCACCAGCAGGGAGAATGGGGTTGGGTTTCCCACTATTTGCCATGCCTTGCGCCATATTTCCCAGCCTAGCACCAACAGTCTCGCCATTCCTAGCACCTTTGGTTTAGGCAACCACACTGTGTCTCTAAGAAAGAAAGGGGCGGGGTCCTTTTACAATAGCCTGGCTTCGGCCATTTCTTCTTCAGATAACCACCTGGCCACACACTTCAGCTGTCCCGCCAAATAGTATAACTCAAAGTTCGGTAGGTTTATACCCCCCTTCTCACACGAGTTCTGTAGTTTCCAGAGGGCCACCCTTTTCCTGGAGTTGTGCCATATGAAACCCCTGCACAGGCTGTGGAGTTTGACGAACAAACGTTTGGGGATCACATACGGGATGTTTACAAAAAAATGTAACACTCTGGGCAGGACTACCATCTTAATCAAAGCCGCTCTACCCATCATGGCCAGGGGTAGACTGGACCAGAACCACATGCTATTCTTGATATCTTCACCTGCCTTTTCCATATTGTGTTTGTGTTCCTCTTCCGTCGTGTGGTATATATCGATTCCTAAGTATCGGAACGTCTCGGTCTGCCAGGGCATCGGCAAGACCGGTAGACTCCTCAGCAGGGTACTTCTATATCTCTCCAGAGGGAACATGCTTGACTCCTTGGGGTTTACTGCTATGCCCGAGAGGGTGGCGTAACGTTCCATCACCTCCAGGACATATTGTACATTTTAATCTGGGAAGCGCAAATATAAGAGTATATCATTGACGTACAAGGTTATGAGATGTGAACCCCCCGCAGTATGGATCCCTATCTCCCCGTACTGTTGCCTGAGGCAGACTGCCAGTGGCTCCAGCGCAAGGATATACAGCATGGGCGACCAGGGGCAGCCCTGTCTAGTGCCCCTGCTGAGTTTCTATTTGTCTGAGATTGTTGCGCCCGTTTTGACCCAAGCAATTGGGGAACTATATAACATTTTGACACACCTCAGATACCCCGGCCCATCCCGTATTCTCTCAGAGCCGCTAGCAACCAAGGCCATCTCACCGAGTCGAAGGCCTTAATAGCATTCAGCAAGATTATTGCCAGTTCGCCGGGGTCCTTCTATGTTTGATCAATAAATTGGTGGAGTCTCCTATGATTGCCTACCATGCTCAAACGCCTCATTAAGCGTGGCCAGCAGAGGGGGGAGCACCTCTTGTTTGTATGTTTTATATCTTCTAGTGTTTCCTGTATCTCTTGATCCATTTCTTCCCCTGCGTCCCCATAAAGACGTCTGTAGTATCTAAGGAACCCTTCATCTACTCCCTCTTGGGTATCCCTGATCTGGCCTTCATCCCCTCTGATTTCCCTGATCACTGGTCGTGGTGTTTCATTTTTGTATAACCAGGCCAGCAGCTTGCCCGGCTTATCTCCTCCCGCATGTTGTCTTTCCACGTATTTCTTATAACTCAGCTTGCATAATCTGTCCCAGTGCTCACTGCTGGCTTGTTGAAGCAGCTTCATCCTTTCCCCATCCTCCCGTGAGGTGCCCGCCTTACGCATTAAGCCTTCTAGCTCCTTCTCTGTTTCCTGTAACTCCTGTTCTATGCCCCCTTGGAGCCCTCTGGATTTAGATATGGCCGCGCCCCGTACTACTACTTTCATTGCCTCCCATAAGGTTCCTACTGATTGTACACTTCCCGTGTTAGTGTCGAAATACTTGATGATCGCCTCCCTCAAGTCCTCATCGAATCCCAAGTCCTGCAAGGCCTCAGCTCTGAGCTTCCACGTCGGGATTCTCGCTCGAGGGGGCTGGTGTCACCACTCCAGGACCAAGGGGGAGTGGTCTGAGAGCACGCTGGCCTTGTATTCGGCACCTATCATTTCTCCTATTAGCTCCGAAGCAGCAAACATGTAGTCCAGCCTCGTGTGCAGATTATGTGGGGCCGTGTAGTGTGAGTACTGCCTTTCTGCTGGGTGTAGCTGTCTCCAGATATCTTCGAGTCCAAAGTATCTCAGCAGGGCCTGTGATGCCTTTGCGGCCAGAGTGGGTCTATCTGGTTTGCCATCTGATCTGTCCATTTTGGGATTTAATGTACAGTTAAAGTCCCCTCCCCATAGGATCGCGCCGCCCAATAGGGGGCTGATTTTGCCATGTAGGGTCCTAAAGTAGGCCGCTGTATCTTGGTTAGGGGCGTACAAGTTTATGATGCTCACTTCCCTGTTTTCCAGCATCCCCCGCACCACAGTCATCCTGCCTTCTGGGTCTGTTGTGGACTGAAGCAGCTGAAATGGGTGCCACCCACGTGATGACCCCCCTCACGTAAACTGAGTATGTGGCTCCCGTGGAAATCCCTCTCCACTTTCTCTTGACCACCTCCAGCTTCTCCATAGTAAGGTGGGTTTCCTGTAATAATGCTATCTCAATCTTCAGCCTTCTCAGATACATCATTACTTTATTTCTCTTCAAATAGCTGTTGAGGCCCCTCAAGTTCCAGGTCACCACTCTGACGCTACCCGACGCCATCTGTGAGTTGTCCCGCCTCCCCACCCAGTTTCCCCCTCCCGCCTGGTTTGACACAAGATTGGGCTTATTCCCCTCCCACTTCCAACAAGAACTCCACAACTAACCCTCCCTGCACAACTATAAACCATTGCACACAACCCCTTTCCTCTCCCCACCCTACCCAACCCCAACAAGTGGCCAGCTCCATCCCTGGATCTCAGGCTCCCCCGCGTTTGGTCCTGCCTCAGGATGCCGAGGTCAGGAACCCGGAAGGGTGTCACCGGACTACCGGTGACCTAACTAATCTACACGTTATGGGGGTATGAGGGCTCGTTCCGTAAGGCTCCTAAGCCATTAGCTG
This sequence comes from Ambystoma mexicanum, assembly GCF_040938575.1. Lineage (NCBI taxonomy): Eukaryota > Metazoa > Chordata > Amphibia > Caudata > Ambystomatidae > Ambystoma > Ambystoma mexicanum. The sequence goes on along the minus strand of NC_090928.1, from coordinate 498,566,319 downwards.
AGTTTCTCGTGCTCAAGGATTATGCATATATGTATAGCCCTAGTCACACTCCTCCAGCAGGCTATGTCCCGTACTATATTCAAGTCCCAATGTCTTGGACTGCGACACCGTGGGTGCCACAGTCACACGTTACTTATCTGCGCCGTCTTCTTTCTGGATACCCGATTCTTGGGGGCAGCTCTGCATGTCTAGCCATTCCATAGCATCCTCCAGGGTTTCAAAAAACAATGTTCTGCTCTTGTGGAACACTTTCAGTTTTGCCGGGTAGATCAGCATATACTTGTGGCCTGCTTCACGCTGCTTTCTTTTCACAGCCCCAAAGTTCATGCGTCGGTGTTGCACCTGCAAGGTGTATGCAGTTATGTTTGCCAACGCCCTTTGTATCGTTCCCGCCCTTCCAAAAGTGCTCAAGGATTTTTTCCCGGTCACGATAGTTCAGGATCTTCGCTATCACTGGCCTGGGGTGGGGGGGGTTCCGGGTGGATTCCTCATCAGGGCCCTGTGCGCCCTTTCCACAGCAAACCCCTGGGTCAGCACTCCCCCGGTTATCTCCTGCAGCAGCATTGATTCAATGTACTCTGTATGGTTGGATCCCTCGGCTCATTCAGGCAATCCAACGATATGTATATTATTCCTTCGGGCGCGTCCTTCCGCCTCCTCCACCCTACTTTCCAGGTTGCCCACGTGTTGTACTAGGGCGTGAAGTTCAGATTTGTGGGCTGCACACGCTGCTGTGTTCAGGGCCACCTCTTTTTCTAGGTCACCTGTGCGTTCTGACAGTGACCTGACGTCTTGCCGGAGAAGATTCACCTCCTCTTGTACTGCCCCGACTTTGAGCTCTAGTGCTGCCTTCAGCTTGTTCAAGGCCAGTCCTAGTTTGGTTTCCCAAGCCACTTTCAGTTCAGCAATTGCAGCGAGGATCTCCTGGTCTTGCCCATAGTATCCGTGCCCTCAGTGAGGGTTTTGTCTTTGCTCCTGGCCCCTTCTGCCCCCGGCGATGTCCTGGCATATTCATTCGGCGTGGGTTGCTTGCCCTTCGCTCTAGGGAGTTAGTTAGCCATCGTGGTGTGTCAGAGCTGTGTGTGCAAGCCCTACAACGTGTGGCCTCTGGTCTTCGTTAGGTTAGACTGCTGTTAGTGTCAGGGCCCGGGCAGGTTGTGTTAAGAGTTCCCTTGAACTGCTGGTTCTGCTCCTAGAGTAGGCTGGGTCCTCCCACATAATTGTGCTTGGGCGAATCAATCCGCTCAAACCGTGAGCCCTAGCTCCTGTTGGTCTAGGTCCATGGGCACACACCCCAGTGCTTATGGGTCTCCCCGAGTGCATGTGCCGGCCCCACGTGTGTCAACCGTGTGCCCCGCCGAGTTACCGTTACTTCCTAAACGTAGGTGGTGTTTGTGGAGCTTTCCGGCAGGCACGCTTCACTGTGCCCTCATGTTCGTCTCCTGCGTAGGCTTGGGGGTGTCTCCTTCCCCTTGCCTTTGTAACTGCTGTTCGTAGCCCTTAATCATGGGGGGCACATTGGCAATTTCTTAATGCCGTCTATGTCCTTCTGCTTTATATGGGCGCATTACTTGTGTCTATATATTCCAGCGCAGCTCAAGGCATGGTTGCAGGGCTGGTCTCTTTACCTTGCATGGGCCGCAGTACGTGCCTTCTGATGTGGTCTGTGGATGTATACACTCACCGATGCTTCCTGGCGAGCGACCGTCCTGTGGTTCCGCTTGTGTGGACGTCTGTGTGCCGAACTGCAGTGATCTTCTTCCACGCACCTCTCTGAAGCGACCTGGATACAAATGTAGCAGATGCCACCTGTTTCTCCAAGCGGTTACGCATCCAGACATGTGTTTCTTGCAGTACACTCGTGCCGGGGCCTGTGATGTCAGAGAAAATGTAGCACTCTGAACAGGCCTGGCGTATTTCTCACTAGCACGGAGCGCTCCTTGCAGCGGGCGGTCTTCGTGCTTAGCTGTCACCGGCTCCCGCTGGCTTTGTGGTTCACGGAATTACAGCAAGGCACAGCTGTGTCTGCGACGGGCCCCCGGTCAGGGTGCCAAGCTCTCCCCACGTTCCGCTCACTCAGCATGTACTCAAACCGCCCCAGGTCCCATCGCCTGTGGGCTCCAGGGAGTGCAATGGTCCGCGCTCAGGCCAGTCTCGCCTTTGTTCCCCAACTCGTCAGGCGGCGGTCATTTTCCTTTTGTGTGCCGTGGGCTCCTTCAATCCTAATCAGGCTCCAGTTGCCTCGTCAATACCGGAGGTCCGTGTCTCATTCCTGCAATGTGTGCTCCACTGCTTTCCTTGCACGGGCATCTACGTTATGGGCTGAATGGTTCAGTAATAGCACGATTTTCCTCAGGATTCTGATCGGATCAGCAGGAGCTCTTGCCGGACGCGTCCTCCTACATGGCTTCTTAGCCACGCCCCCACTCCACAAGAATGATCGATCAATTATTGCAGGAAAAGTCAATATTAAGCCCAGATGCTATAACAGATGCTGTGGCCTCCCTGCAACTTAAATTGAAGAAATAACTGCAACTTATCCGTGTTAATTATGTGGCCCTAGACCTACAAAAGAAATGTCATTGTATCAGTATCTTTTGAACCATGACGCTTACAGGGTCCAGATCAATGTTATGGTAAAGCTGATTGCAAGGCAATGGTGTTGATATAACTTTTATTCAAATGCGATTTGGAGAATCGTAATTACAACATAAAATGTGTTTGTAGCGTCTGCGAAAATGTCCTGAATCTGAAAGTTGGGGAGCTGGTGGCTTAGACATCTCGGTCAAAAATATCACATTCACAAACTGTTAATTTTTGCATAGAGGGGAACACCCATAGCTTGCATGTGCAGTAATCTGTAGAAATGAAAATAAGTTCTACATATCCGTCATGATTAGGGGAGCATTCATATCTATGTATTGTGGCATTTATTGGTCAATTACTAATTGTTGCCATGTAGGGACTTTTTTGAGTGAAAAAACGGAAATGTAAAAATTGTAATTGACAGAAGGTGTGTACCAATTCAGATCACGTCAATCAAAGAACTCCAATGGCCTATCGATAGAGAGGGGTTGGATTTTAGGAGACGGAAGACAGGATAATCCTCCAATAGAAAGTTAGAACCAATAAACTGACACCTTCTAATTTTAATAATTGGAACTGTGGCTTACAGAGTAACAAGCCCTTGCTCTAGGGGGAGGCAGACAGAGCCAAAACCTGACTAAAAGCCATCTAGGAGAGAACTTACCTAAAAAACCATCTTGGAGGGAGAGCTGCCTAACATCTTGAAGGAGATTTGCCTAAAACCCATCTGAGTGAATCCCGAGAGAGCTGCCCGATCTTACCTGGGTGGAGAGGCCTTAAAATTGATGGAGTATTAACCCTGCTTGGGAGGCAGAATTTGGGAAAGCCTAAAAGCTGATGGGCCCCATGATTAAGGAGAGCCAAATTATGGATGGATGCTGGTCACTATCTCTGACTGAAGTTTTTGACCAGACCATGTGCTGTACCAAAAAAGAGACCTGCCGTCTTTCTGGAGTGCCCAAAACAGAATTTTCCAAAGTAGTGAATCATTTTGGCACAGGGGAGGAATATACGTGGTGCTATATGAGTAATAAATATGGCTAGCTGAACCAAAAGAATCTGTGTATTGTGGGCCATCTTAATTGGGGGAGATGAAACTCCCTATGTTGGCGTGGTCTCCCAATATATTGTTACAAAGTGGGGGCTTGTCGTGATTTAGTTCACTGTCTTTGGCCTTGACAAGTGCATTTTGACAGACTATTCATTCTGCGGTAACCCCATTGAGGTGGATAGAAGGTTGTTTATGCTTTGTTAAAGTTCCACTGTGACTTGACCCCTGAATTCCAGGGAGGTGTAAAGGTGTGAAAAAAGATTGTGCAGAGTACCAATCCAAATGTAATTTAAGTAGAATAGATTTTGATTTGCCATTCAGTGTAGAAATCCAACAGGAATAGGTTTATTTTTGTCCCTTTGAAAAGAAAGTTTTACAAAGTTGTGAAAAGCAATTTTTAAAATGAGAAATATAGACGTTATTGATGCCAGGAAGCATATCCTAGCTAAGCTGTTTATTCGGGGAGAATCGAATGAGTTCGAGGCCGGGAGCTGGCAAACTAGAATGTGCAGGAAGTTACCGCAGTAAACATTGACACTTGGCTTGAAGGTGGGATATTACACAAGGTTTTAGAGGTATTTTACATGACCCCAAACTACTTGCGAAGAGTTGTTTCAAATGGCTCAGCTCAAAGCTTATTTATATTTCCACCTGCAGTTAGTGGAAGAGCGAGTGAAAAATAGTGAGACCTGTGTGCTGAACTGAGGTCTTGAAAGAGGCCCAGAAGCACTCAAACAGTTAAAAGATAAAGCACAGCAGAGTCATATATTTGAATAAAACAACAATTCCTCATTGAACAACTACAAAATGAGGAAAAACCCCCAATACAGGCTAGTTCAGAGCGAGAAATAGAGATTGCTACACTGCAAGACAAGTACACAGAGAGTGCAGAAACTTTGAGCCACCTCCAATGCCAATTAATGACCAGACTGGTCACAATAGAGGGCTGTTAGATGACATTGTAGTCCTTAAACAACAAATCAGGGAATTGGAAAGCAGAAACAGTAATTTCATCATCAAAGAGATGGACTCACAACAGGAGTTTGATAAAAATGCATCAGGATATAAATATTCTTAATCAACAGAAATTGCAGCAGATTAAAGACGAAGATGCATTAAAGTAAAAAATGGATGCAGAAAAGGGTTAGTCACATTCTCAGGAACAGACAAGAATTAGGGAAGAGAACAGGAAGCTTGTGGAACATGTGAAGCAAGCAGAAGTTGACCTGTCACAGGCAGCGCATTGTGGCTATGCACTAGAGAAAGAGATTGATCTCTTGAAAGACAAGCGCCTTTAACATGCACGCATAATACAGGACTCCTAGAGACAAAATGAAACAGTTCAGGATGAAGTAAGGGAAATGCAGGGTCGATTAGTGGCTCAGGGCAGGGTGCTCTATACCAGTCAAGACTTGGTGTCAGAGTTTTAAAATATCCAGCTCTCTGATTCCCACCAGGAAATAAGGACAGAGAGAAGCAGGTGTAAGAGTTTCATAAATTAAATTTAGAAATATAGACAGGCCTTGAGGCACCCTGACCAATCAGGGTATGTGATAGGGCCCTTTGATCAAGGAGAAGTGCCCCTCCCATCGGAGACCTTAGGCCAGTTATCCACAATCTGTCATGTACAAATGAGAACTTACCTCATACATACCACCTAAAAAGAACAAGGAGATATGGGGCAGTTGGACTTACCCAGGACTACTATCCAATCTGATCCAGAAAGCCGGTCCTGGTCTGACATTGATGAGTATTCATCTTTACCCCACAGAAGGGCAGGGGGCTGGACTGGTGTGTCCTGGGAGACTAAAATGAATCTTGTGAGTACTTCACACCCTAAAAACTCCTTTGATGAGAAAATCAGGGAGTTAGATTGCCTGAAAATGAGATTACAAAGAGACCACCTAGCCAGCATCGCTGGAGGAGAAAAGCCAGAGCTTCAGCATAGAAAGGACAGACTAAAAACCTTCATACATTCACGGAAAGGGGGAGATTTCCCCCAGACTACCTGTAAGGAGGTATAAAGAAACTGGGTCACATTATGACCCAGGCGCTAAGCGTTTAACGGTGCTGTAAAAGGCTGCGGCGCCGTTAAACACCTAGCGCCTAATTACGAGGTCCCTTTGTGGGACCCGACTTTAACGGCTGGTTTTACCAGCCGTTAAAGTAGGGACCCGCAAAGGGACCTTGGTGCTAATTACGGTACCGCAATTTGCGGTACCGTAATTAGCGCCTTCCCCATTCCCATTGAGCCCTATGGGGCAAAAATGGGAATGGGGAAGGGCTATGGCGGCATGGGGAATTACCGCCCCACCAACCTCGGAATGGGGTGGTAATTCCCCATTCCACCATGGCGGACTCCGGCATTGACCATGGTGCTAATAGCACCATGGTTTAGCGCCGGAGTCCTAATGAGGCCCAGTGTGTCTTATCCTGGCAAGAGGAGTCCACATCATATGAGTCTGGGAGGTATTTCCATTCTTAAGGAGTTAGGGATCGCCTAGAGGACAAATAGCAGCTCTGAGTCAGAAAGTGAATGGACTCAGGTGCAGATAAAAAGAAAGGCAGCAAAACAGAGAAAGGGTTTTGTTAAAGACCCAATAAGACAAATTAAGGCCATAGAGAGCTTTCTGACCACATACCATAAGGATGCCAAGTATTCAGTGTGTGAGCTCTTGGAGCTTTATGAGCAAATGATGCCATCATTGCAGATCAGAAAGCATGTGAATTGCATAGCATTTGCCAAATGGACTTCTCACCTGAGTACTCTAGTTTTCTTGCAGGACTGGAGCACCCAGATCATTATAAATGGTCCACCAATAAGGCAGCCATTTTGAAAAATGTCTCCACACATCGGCACCCACAGGAGGCCCATGAGGCTGCATATAATTTGCAATGTGGGAGGATCAGGCACGTAGAGAGTTTGTGCAGGATTTTAAACGTTCCTTTGCACAAACTTCCTGGTGGGTGAGCGCAAATAGTAGGGAGTTTGTGACCACCTATTTCCATGCATTCCCCAAATACGTCATTACTCAATTGGTGCATGATTGTCACAAGCGCAGGACTTTGGATCGGGTAATTGAGCAAGCCACCAGGCTCTATAAGGTCCAGAAGTCCACTGAAAATAAGAACTCCCTCTAAACCATCTACCACACCTGCCATTGCGAATGTGGCGGAGGTGAGAACTACCCCTCCATTGGGCCAGGAGATGGGGGGAGCTAAAAATACCATTCCTGCCAACAAGCAGAATGGAAGGCAGAAGGGACCCCCAAGCTGGGCCAATCGAACTGTAGTCGGGCAGGGGTACAGAATGCTGACATCTCTGACCCGGCCAGATATATAAACCCTAGGTATAAGGGTACCAAACTAATCCTGGGGTATGTGTAGACTATCCCGAGTACTAAGGGGGCCCAACTAGGTCAGTATTTCCCTGGGAACTTCCCTCCAAACTTCACTCTTGAGGGAAGTATCACTCGGCACCCAACCTGACATTTTTCCCCAGATACCCCCTGAATCAGAACTTCCAGAGTAATCATCCTCTTTCTCCCCGGTTCCAGGACAATCGACCCCTGAACCAAGGAGAATCAGGATGGAAAATGATGGGGGAAATGTCCATTAGCCGAGCTATTCCAGGAGAAGGGATGGATACCCTTTTGGGCAGAAGCAGAGGTATGAATCGAGACCTCCCTATAATCCAGAAAAAGTCTCACAACTGGAGCGACAGATCCAGCAACTGACCTGGGGCACATGCTGAGAGCTCAGTCGAACCCTCAACCTAACCTTGCATCCCAGAATTGCCTAACATCCCAATCTTTTGCCACAGGGGGAGGGGAAGAAGGGAGGAAACGTCTAACAAGGCACAGGTTCCTGATGAGGGGGTCCGGGTGGAGGGGAGATGCTAAACCCTAGATTAAGCTTCCATTCTCACTGAGACAGAACCCCTGGAAACCTCTCAGCCTGAAAGTGACCCTTCTACTCCTGGGAAGTTAGAACCCAAAGAGCAAAGGGAGCAAAGAAGAACCTGCTTTGTGGAGGAACTCAAGATCATGCCCTTTGAAAGAGAAGAGTCCCTGGAGGATTCAGGTAAGCAAATATTCTCATTAAGGAATGGGGGGATCCCTCCCAAAGAAAAACAGGTCCCAAAAGACCCTGAGCTGGACATGGTAAGTATCAAGACTGACCCAGTTCAAGAAATTCTTAGACCTCAACAATGTGAGTCAGATAATGCCATAAATGAGGAAATGTCCTTCCCCTAAACCGGTTCTGAGAACTGTCTCCAGGTAAAGGGGGAGAGCAAAGAATATGGGGAGAAAGAGAATACCCCAAATCCACCCATTGTTAGTTGTAACATTTTCCTTACAGATTCCCGATCTCTGACATGGAAAATCACCCTAGATCACACAATGTCAGAGTTCAATATCAAGAAAATGACCACCAAGCTGACAAATGACTCAAATTTTCTTTGCACCCTTGAGGGGAAAGAGGGCAGATTGTATGTACCGGTGAAGGTGCAGGGTCAGTATGAATTATCGTCTCTGGTGGGTAATGGATCCCAGTCTACTCTCCTGTCCAAAAAGACCTTTGACCAACCCAATTCGGGAATGGGCCTCATTACGAGGTAGGCGGTAGCCATGGTGCTATTAGCACCATGGCTACCCCCTTACCGCATTCCGGGTCCGGGTTGTCGAAATAGGGTTTTACCGGGTCATTCCAACCTTGGAGGACCCGGCAAATCCCCATTCCGAAAACCATTCTGAAAACCATTCCTCATTGGGCTCAATGGGAATGGGGATGGAGCTAATAACGGTACCACAATTTGCGGTACCGTTATTAGCTATGAAGTCCCTTAGTGGGTCCCGTCCATAACGCCTGGTAAAACCAGGCGTTGAAGGAGGGACCCGCTAAGGTAACTCGTAGTAGGGCGGTAAGGGATTACCGGCACCGGTCTCCTTAACGGTGCCCGGTATCCCTTACCGCCCTACTCGTAATGAGGCCCAATGTGTTCAGGCCCCTTCTGGTGTACTAGAGGTGTGTGGCTGATGGATGGTTTAGAAACTGATATTCATCGCTGGACCACTCGTGTTCTGGAAGTTGATTCGTCACAACTTCTTAGGGCACAAAATCACCCCTAAGGGTCTCAATCCCCAGGCGAAGAAGGTGGTTGCTTTAATGAAATTAAAAGACCCTACTGCAAGAATTAAGTAGCCTTCTTGGACTCAATAATTATAGTCGAAGGTTCATTGAAGACTATGCAGAGGTCACTCAACCTTTGGTCCATTTGTTAAAGGCCGGTGTCACGTGGGAGTGGGGTCCTGAACAATCTGAGGCAGTTAAACAACTGAAAAGAAGTCTTTTCCAAGCTCCTTGTTTGGCTTACTGCATCAGAAATAAAGAGTTTTTCTTGGAGACAGGGTTCTCAGATACCTGTTTGGCGGTGGGGTCGTACCAAAAGCAAAACAAGGTAAAAAAGACATCTCATATATGAGCAAATGTTTGCCCTCTGTGGAGGAAAAACATACTGACTGCGAAAAGGCACTCCAGGAAATGGTGTGGGCATTGAAAAACTACTGCCCATTTATCCAGAGGGAGCACATAATCATAGAGACTCCTCACAAACCTTTTCAATATTAATAAAGGGACAGAGTCACTTTCAGTGTCAAACGTGAGTAATCCCAGAATTACTTCCTGGATTCTGTGCATGCAAGGCTCTCATCTGGAGGTCAGATATGACCAAAACAAGAAGAGTCCTCTCGCGCAGTGATTGTCGAACTTGCATGATTGTGCTCAAGAAAACTGTCTCAAGGATGAAAGTCTAATGACCAAAAACAACATGCAGGCATATTTAACTTCCCCGCACATGGTCTACGAAGAAGACACGTGTTAGGGGATGCCCACAGTTTATGTGGGTGGATGGGTGTTCCTGCCATGTTGGCAATATCAGGGAGAAGGAATTAGTGGCTGGCATTTGGAATGCCTGGGCGACTGATACCCCAGAGCACTCCGCTGGTTATAAATTCGCACCCTGAAGCAGTCAGGTGGCAGAGTTGATGGCCGTTTACCAAGCCATCCTCACTGCAGTGCACCACCAACTCAATGAACTGGTCATAATAAACGACTTTATGTCAGGAATGGGTTCGTGGAACACCCAATTAACTGGAAGAATCGAGGCATGCTTTGTGCGAAAAACAAAAACCTAAAGCATGGCAAACTGATCCAGTCAATTTCTGGTGACCTCTAATCAGATTACCACAAATTGGAAGAAGATAAGAAATCATTCCAAAAGAGATAGGCCAGATGAGACGGGTAATGACCTGGCTGACCACTAGGCTAAAATCAGAGTTCTGAAGAAGGATTTCTTAGATACAGAATCCCTGCTAGGTGAAAACCAAGTCGCCGCCAGGTCACAAACGTATGCCATTGGTGAAATCCAGACTACCCAGGGGAGTAAAGATACTCCAGATTTCATCAATGCACAGAAAGAGGACCCAATTATTGGAAAATTCTATTGACACATTAAAGACCCTGTGAATTTTCCTCTAACAGAATCGTATTATGCCGGTAAGGAGGATCTCCAGGTGTTGATGAAGTTTTCCAAGATGTTCTGGATCCAAGACGGTTTGTTGGTATGGAGATCCCTATCTGGATGTGACCAGTGGGTGGTCCCTACCTTATTCCAAAGGCTGATGTTGAAACAAACCCATAGCACTGCCACTCCCAGTCTTGGGGGGTTTAATACAACATTGGAAATCGTGTGCAAGGTTGCATACTGGCCCCACTGTTAGGTTGGACCCCCAGGCAGGCCGAGCCTTGCTAGGAGTCCACGAATGACGAACTCATGGAAGGCCTAACTCCTTCCTCTGCTCAAAAGAAACGCGAGGTCCACACAGATAGCAACGTGTCCCACCGCTATCCAACCCTAGGGTCCTTGATTTTGGTTGGCTGAGCGGCGAGCCCCCAACCCTGAGACAAACCCTGTTCCCAGCCCGCAGGTCACCTGTGAATGGTGCATGTGCAATTATGTGTCTATCAACGTGCAACTATGTGCCAGCATCATAACCGTGTGTAACCCATAGCTATCATGAGAGTGCTCCGTTTCCCAAGGCAGAACTGTAACGTAAATGTAACAACTTTGTTGCGACCATCATCTGGTCAGTGAGATAGGTTGCTCTACTCAACCACCAAATCTTGGCAGCTCCTCAGCCCGGCCAGATCACTTGCTTGGAGGCCACGTTTGTGAGCTCAGGAGCTCTGAATTATTCTGCATTTTGCCGGAGAGCGCACCTCTCCTGCAGCCGGTGTTACTTTGGTTCAGAATGAGTAATGTCATTTGCAACATTGCAACCTTGGCAGAGGTTTCGCCTGCTGCAATGGTTCTGCTTGCACAGCATTCTGTGAGGCTTGGGATCTCTCTGAGTCGATCGTGGCTTACTAGACTTCCTAAGCCATGGTCTGGCTTCTACTATATGCATCTTCCATAATGTCCATAGGTTAGTGTGTCATGGCTGCCAGGTTCTTGAGTGCTCCTGCCATACCATGGGGTTATTTGCATGTAAGCATCTGCAAACATGTACACAAGCCCTTCATGCTTCTTGCGTTCCTGCACTGCTGTAGCAAGCCTAATGGCAAAAATAATAGATGTGCAGACAGCATGTATATGTCACTCTCCTCTAACTCATAGAGTGTCACACCCACACGTACATGCACACATGCTCACACCTTCCTGCAGCAAGTCCCTAGCCTCTGTTACAGAACCCACCCACGTAGATGCCTGGGATGTGGGGTTGCCACCTCTAAGTTCACCCTCCGTCCGCTTTAGGGGTTCGCTCCCTCAGTGGGCAGAAGAGTGCTGGGGCACTGGAGAGGATACCATGGGAGGAGCCATCGTGTGTATCCGGCATGGCGACTCCCGTGGCACCTGCACACGCAGAGAAGGAAAGGTGTCGCATGTGGAGCACCAGGGGCACACCATGTTTCCAGGCCCGTCATTGCCAATTGCAGTCAGACACTAGCCATGCCCCCTGTTGCTAAGGACCAGCATTCCCGTTGCGCTGCGTCAGTCACCGAATCATATGATGCATCCCGTGATCAACAGGCTCACGTGACAGAAGTTACGGGATAAAACAGACGCTACCTAGCAACACAACGCTTCTCAGCTGTTTTCTTACGGCGTGTGGCGTTACGATCTGGATTCCTGTTTACTTCGTCTTCTTTGTGCTTTTTACATCTGGACCTCACTCTATGGACTCCTGTTTGCCTTACCCATTTGTGCTACGCCTTGGGATTGTTACTCCTGGTTCTGACCTCGGATTGCTTACGGATTGCTCACGGATTGTTCTTGGTTCCATACGCCAGCAGATCGACATTCTGGTTCTGACTTCGGATTGTTTACAGACTTTTTACGGTTTTCCCCTTTGAATCAGCTGACCTGGATTTGCCTTCCTGTGACACTCCATCAGTCACAGGCCTCAAGCTACAGGTGGTGCCAGTGTGGTGTAAGGGTGCTTTCTTCTACCTTCCAGTGCCCCTGTGTGTTGTATCCGCCATCTGAGGGACCAGGTATTACCCCACCATTTAGGATACTCTATCTCCTGACTTCTGGTAGGTGTGCCTACTGTTTCCTACACATAACACATTGCTTATCTTGTTGCCATCACCTAACTTGCCCCTTTCCTTTGCAGCAGCCATCCGGAAGCCCTGGGTATCCTGTTTCTTCCACCTGTGGCCCTAATCTTCGAACAGCGAGTATCTTTTGGTCTTGCTGTTGGCTGCTTAGGGACGGAGGTATCTTTGTTCCTCGCAACTCCCAAGTCTTGACAGACTGAGAAGCGTTGTGTTGCTGGGTAGCGTCTGTTTTATCCCGTAACTTCTGTCATGTGAGCCTGTTGATCACGTGATGCATCACATGATTCGGTGACTGACGCGGCGCAATGGAAACGCTGTTCCTTAGCAACAGGAGGCGTGGCTAGTGTCTGACTACAATTGGCAATGATGCGCCTGGAAACATGGCGTGCCCGTGGTGCTCCACATGAGACACCTTTCCTTCTCTGCATGTGCAGGTGCCACGGGAGTCGCCATGCCGGATACACACGATGGCTCCTCCCGTGGTATCCTCTCCAGTGCCCCAGCACTCTTCTACCCACCAAGGGAGCGAACCCTTGAAGTGGATGGAGGGGCGACTTAGAGGTGGCAACCCCAGATCCCGGGCATCTACATGGGTGAGTTCTGTAACAGAGGCTAGGGACTTGCTGCAAGGAGGTGTGAGCACGTGTGCATGGACGTGTGGATGTGACATACAGCTGTATTCCTGTGTTCTTTGTGTAGTTGGGTGTGTGAATGTCTGAGTGTGTGGATAGCACGTGTGCTTCATGTCTAACGTCTCTGATCCAACCCACTCAGGTGGTATCCAGCCAGGGTATGCGACTAATGCCCCATCTGACTCTGCCATCTATATCATCCCTAGATAAAAGAGTTACAGAACCATCTTGGGGTATGTATGGACTCCCCCGGCAAAAGCGCAGGTCCCAATCAGGTAAGTACTGCCCCAGGAATCTTCCCTCCAAACTTCCCTCAGAACTTCCCTTAAGAGGGAAGGAATACTCCACCCCCAACCTAAGTTCCTTTCCCAGATACCCTTCAACCCCCAATTTCAGGAACAATCCTCCTCTCTCTCCCTGCTTTCAGGACAAAAGATTCCCAAATCAGGGAGAAGGGAGACCTAGGATGGAGGGTTATCAGGGAAACTCCCATACCCGAGCTACTCTGGGAGAAGGGACAGTTACCCTTTCCGGGAGCAGCAAAGGTATGAATTCAGACACCCCTACTAACCAGAAAGGATGTCTCAACTGGACTGAAATGCCTGGGCCGCATGTTGGGGGCTTGTTGAGATTAAAACTCCCAGGTAGGTTCGGGGCTGCTAGGAGTTCGCAGACCCAGAACTCGTGGAAGGCTCAACTCCTTCCCATCCCAAACAGAATGCAGGCCCAGGCAGACAGCAAGTTCAAACTGTGGTTTATTACAGCCTACTACTGAGTGGTAGTCCACCTATGGGGAACCCTATATGTGTTAGTTTAGTGGCTCTCCCATGTCAGGTGTCTGGCCTGCCCATCCCCAATTATCTAATACTCTACAATGTTGCAGTGTGATGGTCTTACCATTGGTTCTCGCCTGTTGCTAGCCACCCATAGGGTTTTATACTGTGACTGGCTAGAGCTGATGTTCCCCAGGCCTGGAATTCGAAAAGTTCTCAGCTTGTGGTGTACCTTCTCAAGGTAATAAAAAACTATGTGTCTGCGTTATAACGTGTGTGAACCACCAATGACTATGAGAGTGCTTGTTTTCATCATGCAACACTCGTCTCTCAATGTAACTTCTTTGTGGCAAGCCTTTGTCTGGTTGTGTGAGACTGATCCTCGTTCCCAGCTGCTAGTTTTGCTTCATCATCGTGTCGGCCAGGTCACATGTCAACATACTGTGTTTTTGAGCTCTGCAGCTCAGAATTAGTCTGAATTAAAGGAGAATTAGTCCCATTAACTGTGGCTGCAGTTACTGTAGTTGAGGGAATGGAAGGTTACTTGTATCTTGGTGGCCTTGGAAACCGGCCCTGTCCCACACGGCTGCTCTTCTGTGCAGCCTGGATTTTCTCAGCGCAGCTCCTGCTGAGGGTCTGCGATCTGTTTGTAATTTTGCTGACCCATAATATGGCTTCTACACACTTGTGATATTATATAGTTCTCCATATGGTAGTACCATATTGGTTCTGCCAGGTCCCTATAGTTGCTCCTGCAGTTCCATCAGAGTTAATGGCATATAAGCATCTGCAAGCATTCATTCAGAATTACTTGCTTCTTGTGGTTTCTGCATTGCTGTCATCTCTGCAGTCCTTAGTGTTAGTGTCTTGGTTTCCTTCTGGGCTTCCTTTAGTGCAGTTGATAGTGGCATTGTGTATGTGCTGTAATCGAAAGCCCATGCTCTGCAGTAATTGCACAACCCCAAGAATTGTTGCATTTCCTTCACTGTTTTGCTCTCTTTGGGACAATGTGCCTACTCTCCTTAGATATCATCTGTACAATGTACAATACTTCTTTCTGACAGTACTGGAGCTTGGCCTTGTCCACCTTATCCCTTGTCTTCTAACACTGTCAGCATGTGCACTGAGTCCTGCCTGAACTGACCTTCTGTCTCACTGCACATCAGAATGTCATCCACGTACTGTAGAATGGTGCTTTGTGTCTGTATGTTGCTGAGATCCATTCGGATCACTGTGCTGAAGATAGAGGATGACTTGCAGTACCCTTGTGGGAAAGGAGTATGTTTCCACTTCTGATTGCGGTACATAAAGCTGGTCAAGTCCTGTGACTCTGGGTGCAGTGGTACTGAGAAGAATGCATTCTTTAGATCAATGATGTGAAGCAGGTGGCGTCCACTGGAATGCTACACAAAATTGTTGCAGCTACTTGATATTCTGCTTCTACAATGTCATTCAGAGTTCTTAAATCCTGGATAAAACGGCATGACCCCCATTGGCCTTGCGCACACAGTACACTGCTGTGTTGAATGGAGATTCTGATGGCACCAGTATGCCTCTCTCAATGAGGGTGTTGATGGTTTCATATATGCCCTCATCTGCCTCTTCGGTTAAGGGATACTGTTTCACTCTGGGCAGGATTGCTCCTGGGGTCAGTTTGATCTTCACTACCCCTATGCTATTTATGCACCCTACATCATAAGGGTGTGTGGTCCATAGGCTGCCAGGTACCTTGGCCATGTCGTCCTCCCAGAATGAGGGCAGCGCCTCCAGCGCCAGCGCCATTCTCTGTGGGACCTCTCTGTAATGAATCTGTAGCCGGAATGTTACGCTCATTTTGAACACCATTTCCCATTCCATTCTCTCCTCTCCAAATGTGTCTCTGTTGTGAGCCTACACCCCTCTGCAACTGCAATTATTGCTCTCCATGCCATCCCCGTGTCATCTGTGCCATGCACTGTAATCCAATCCTCTCTGGCCAACACTGCCTCAATCTCAATGGACACTAGTATTCCCTCTGGCTCATTCAGTGGTGTCTCTGGCCTCAATAGATACTCATTTGGTACCCTCCATACCTTCCCTGCGATGCCTGGCATCCATGCAATGGCAATATCTGTCCAATTCTAAAATATATTGGGGTCCACTGGCACCCCCTTTGTCGTGTGCGCCCACAGCATGCCCGAACAATCTGCCTCACATTCAACATGCGTATGCCCGGTGTTCAGCATATTATGCCTTTGTCTGTGAATGAAATGGTCATGTTTAGTCTGCTCATGATGTCTCGTCCCAATATGTTGTCAGGTGTCTGTCGAGAGTAAAGCAAAGTCGTGATCTCCTATAGATAAGGAGAAATTATCAGTGAAAGGGAACCACTTCTCAAGCCCCAGAGAATCCTTGAGTGTTCATGGCATCGCCTGACAACTTAAATGTTCCTTCCCTAATGCCTGACCTAGTCGCCCCAGTGTCAATAAGAAAGGAAAAAGTTGTGTCACCTATCACCACCCCCATGCGAGGTTCCTCTGCAGGGTTGGGTGTAATCAACAGGATGGGACACATCAAGTTCATATGTGGGTTATCCTATTGAGGATACATCGAAAGTCAGTTCCCTGTGAACGGGTTGTTCCCCACCATGGTTACCCCCCCAGTCACCTGACTTGTACCATTGCCATTGTGTCCATGTGTTCCCCTGTGTCACTATCTCATAGGGGTGCTGCCAGTTGTGATGCCAGCATCTGTACCTGCGTTCGTGCTGATGCCTGTGCTTGTGCCAGTAGCATTTGCTGATTGGAGCCTTGCATCTGTCCTTGTTGCTGCTGGCCCTGAGCAAAGTAGTCCCCCTGCCTCCCTGGGTAGTTCTGTTGCCCCTGATCTCCGCAATGTTGTTGGGCTCCCCTGAACTGGCATGCTCTAGAGATGTGCCCTAGTTGCCTGCAGGTCCAGCACTGAGGTGGTTCCCTCCCATGTCCTGGGAAACCCATTGACATATTCCGTGTGCCTGGCGGGATCTGTTGTCCATAGCCCCGGAACCCCCCTTGATTATGGTGCATCTGTGGCCTGAATCCGTGCCCCCTTTGTAATCCTCCCCTTCCTCAAAATCCTTGCTGTGGGACGCCCCATCCCATGTACCTTCCTCCCATGGGCGGTGCAAACTGTGGTGGTTGCTGATACTGCTGCTGAGGTGCTGGTGCTTGTGGGTTGAGGCTGATTATAACCGCTCCTCCCATTGCATATTTTGCTAATTTCTTTTGCACTAGCTTGGCCTCATATGCCTTCCTCTTCTCTGCTTTTTGTTTAACCTTCTTTTTCCATAGTCTACAGTGGTGTAGTATTATGAGGTGTATTTCTGGCCATCCCTTTGCTTCCATCACCACTAACTTTCTCAGACTTTTCTGTACAGGGTCTGGTAGTCCCTGCACCAAGATTTGATAAAAGGTTGCTATTGTTTTGTCCCAAAGCTCTCGCGTTTCAGGGCGCCAAAGCTCTTGAATCTCCTGAAAGTATTTTACAGGATCTTCGTCATCCCTCATTTTGTGTGATGTAAACACCTAATGTCTGACATGCTCTACAATTTGCAAACAGCGGCCCATCATGTGCTGTGTTTTGTATTTTTTTTTTGTCACTCCTGGGAACCCCGCCCTCTTCCATATGTCATCAGCTGCATCACCCAGTATCGAAACTAATAATCTGTTTAAGTTACCTGCTGCAAATCAGTGATCTGCTGTAAGTTTTTCCATTTCATAAATCCAGTTCCCGGCTCCTGCACTCAATCATGGTACCCTGCACTTCACATTTTCTGTGTCTGTGTGCTTCCAAGGCACATACTGAGATATCACCCCTACTCTTTCTAGTAACAGCATTTGTCAATATGCTGCCCTCTCCTCCGGTGTCCTTCAGTACTGTCTAATCTGTATAGGCCCTCTCTCATCTTCAATGTCAGCGCATATATATCTACTGGTTCCAGGGTAGGTACTCGTTTGATGTCATCATAGGCCCTAGATAAGCCGCCCCATGAACACGCCATCGCCGTCTTCCCTTTTCTATGCTCTGGGAGATCTCTAAGACTCTTGACATAATAGGTGTCGTGCGTTGTAGACCTGTCGTTCACCTGTTGTGCTCGCTCTTCTGTCCCGTCCCCTTCTTCTTTCTGTCAGGGTAACCTACACTCCCAGGATGCCCACTCGTCCATCCCCAAGGGTTGAGTCTCGCCTTGCTCCCCTCTCTCATCACCTCTGTGTCTGTCATCATGGTCAGAACCTGTGTCCAAATTGCTACAAAAGTCATCTGCGAAACTTAACCTCTTCGATGTCGAGTCGGCACTATGCTTTGTGCTAAGGTCAATGTCCACCTGCTCCCTCCTGCCCATCCTCCTAGGCTCGCCCTGCTTACCTCTACCGCGCTCCTGCCTCGAGAACACGTTCTATCTGGCTCGTTCCGTCTACTCTATTCTCCTCTATTCCTGTCACTGTCCATCATTGCCTGCACCCTTGCCCTCCTTTCCTTGTGTTCTTCCTCCTAGCACTCGCTCCCTCACCAGCCTGTCTAGCTGCAACATCCTCTGTTCCCTTTCTGCCAACTTGCGTTTATCTTGCTGTGCTATCTCCCTTCTCCATCTCTCGCTCCTGTTTCTCCCTCATCTCCCTTTCCTCTCTCTTCCTTTCCCTTAGATACCTCTCAATTTTTTCTTCACTTTCCCTCTTCAAACACTCCTGTTCCTCTTCCCTTGCCCGTTCCCTGTCTTCGTGCTCCAGATTCTCTTCCCTCTTCCATTCCCTCTCTTCTCGCTCCAACCTCACTTTCCTGTCCCTTTCCCATCTTTCCTCCTCCTCCATTAGTTCGGCCAAGTCTGTAGACCTGTTGTGCCTCTCCAGCTGCTAAATGGGTTCCTTGCCCCTTCTGCTTCCCCATTCGTCTTCCCCTTAAGCTTAACAAGCAGCTGTGCTGCTATCCATTTGCTCGTGCTGAAGTTCCCGAACTCCTCCTTCGCATGCTGCTCTGCCTCGCTGCTTGCCCCTTCATCGCTCGGTCGCTGCCCTGTGCCCTTCTGTTTATCCTCCTTAGTGTACGGTGGTGGTTTGTAGGTCAGTTTTGAGTACCCCTTTGCTGCCCTCAATTCCCTAATTGGGCACATCCCTTGCTCATCGTCTGTGTTGTCAGATATTATGCTTGGAGGGGTAGGGGAAAGTGCGGCAGGGTGAGACCCCTCTTCATTCACCCCCTGCTGGCTAAGCGTCCATTGACGCATCGCTGCTTCCCCCTCTCCCTCCTGAAACATGTGCCACAACTCAAATATGGCCATGCATTTTGCCAATTTATTCCCCTTGTAAGCACCCTGTATGTGTGCCAATAGCGATTGCTGCACGTCCTTGGAAAAACTCCCACATGGTGGCCATGGTTTTGTCAGTTTACCTTCAGTACTTTTGGACCATTCTATACTGTACTTGCAAAACTTTTCCTTATAAGGGGTAATGTTTTACTGAAATGCTGAAGGAGGTAATTCCCCCGCATATTCCCTAATACAATGTACCACCGTTTACATGACCTCAAGTTGAGGATTTTGATAATCCGCTGTCCAGGAGCAAAGGTTAAATCACAATAAAACACTTTCCAATTACTACGAGCCTCTCCAGCCCTGCACCATATCAGGCGTACTCCGCGCACCACCCCGCCTTTACAATCACTGCCTCCTCAGGCACACAACCACAAATATCCGTGCACCACCACTGGTTCACCTCATCTACAAATCCCAAGTTGTCAACACTGGCTCCTCACTGCCAAAACTATTTGTCCTATGCACCAACCTAAGGGTGACGTCACCAAGCTAAATCACAATACAGATAGATGGACGATCAGCCACACACAACAATGACCCATTACTCCAACCCCACACAACCCCTGCAGCTGTTTTCTGCTTCTCCAGAGCAGAGTATATCTCTTATTCTGTTGTGATCGAACTGCACCCGTTGCGTCACCTAACGTGTGAAACATCTCTCTCCAGGAGACTTAACCAGTCGACTCACCTTCTGCATTCTAGGACTCTCACAGTAATACCATCATCTATGACCCGAACTAAAATGCCCAACTCACAGGAATACTTTAGTTACAACTTCTGTCATCCATGCCTGTGTGATGGCTCTGATCAACTTGCCAGCGTAGGCTGTGGCCAATGAGCTCATGTTAATCTGCTTAGTTAGGTTAGACTGGGCATCGAGGTTGAAACCTAAAGTTTTGACATGTTTGGCAATGGGAATACTGTTCCCATTGATGACCATATTTGTATAGTGAGGACTTAGTTGTGTCTTGTTGTGTCTGTTTTACTGTTTGTCCCCCACCTTATTTAAAAACTCTTAACTTCCTTATATAATATTATATGTGTATACTTGGCCTATTTATGCTGAAATATCTATTGTTTTGTATGCTTTTTCCTTATATATGCCATGTATCATATGCATCCCTTTCATGTTTTATATGCCTTTTATACCCAATTCTTCTAATAAAATCCTCGAACTCAGATATGGCCAAAACAAGAACAGGCCCCTAGTGCAAGGTTTGGCAGACTTGCATGATTGTGCTCAAGAAAACTGTCTCAAGGACGAAAGTCTAAAGACCAAAGACAATATGGAAGTGTACCTCAATTCCCCGCACAAAGTCTATGAGGAAGACACGTGATAGGGGATACACACAGTTTAAGTGGATGGGTGCTAGTACCATGTTGATAATCACAGGGAAAAAGAACTATTGGCTTGCATTGGGAATGCCTAGGTGAATTATGCCCCCTAGCCCTCTTCTGAGCACAAAATAGGTCCCCAAAGTAGTCAGGAGGCATAGTTAGTGGTGGTACATGAAGCCATCCTCACTGCAGTGCAACACCAACTCAAAGAACTGGACTTAATCACTGATTCAGATTATGTCAGGCATGGGTTTGTGGAGCACCTGATTAATTGGAAAAATCGAGGCATGCTGTGTGTGAAAAACAAACCGCTCAAGTACCGGAAATTAATCCAAGCGATTGATGAACTGGTCACTTCTAATGAGATGACCATCTACTGGAAAAAGATCAGAGATCATTCCAAAATAGAAGGACCAGACAAAACTGGAAATTACTTTGTTGACCAGTTGGCCAAAACCGGAGCCATCCACGGGGATCCCCTAGAAACCGAATACCTGTTGGAGGAAATCCAGGTCGCTGCTGTCACCAGGTCCCAAACATATGCCCAAAATTCACTCTCAACTGCCCAGTGGAGCAAAGAAACCCCAGATGCAGATTTTATTACTACACAAAAAGAAGACCTGATTATTGGGAAATGCTGTCAACATATTGAAGACCCTGTGAATTTTCCTCTGACAGAAACCGATTATATGGGGAAGGAGGATCTCTGGGTGTTGATGACGTTTTCCAAAATGTTCCGAATCCAAGATGGTTTGTTGGTATGGAGATCCATATCTGGATGTGACCAGTGGGTAGTACCTAACTCATTGTGAAGCCTGATGTTAGGTCACGCACATGACGTGGCTACTACCGGTCATAGGGGGTTTCATACAACTTTAGAAATCTTGTGAGAGGTCGCATACCTGCCATTCATGGGTCAGGACCTGGACCTATACTTAAAAGGGTGTCTTGTGTGTACTCAGTTTCAGACAAATTCCCTCATACACAGAGTTCCCCCACAGAAAAGGGGAATGCACTGCCTTGGTCGGATTTACAAGTTGATTTTATTGGGCCAGAGATTCAATCCTCTAGGGGAAACAAGTACATGTTGACCGTGACATGCTTGTTTACCAAGTGGGTGGAATGTCTTCCAGCCCCAAATTGCAAGGCAGAGACAGCTACCACCCTAATGATCAATCACATCTTCTGTTTCGGCATTCCCCAAAGGATTGACTCAGACCGAGCAAGTAATTTTACCAGTGAGGTGATGGCAAAGATGTGAGAGATACTAGGGGTAAAGAGAAACTCCACATTGCCTAACACCCAGCCTCAAGCGGGGGAGTTGAGAGGTACAATAAAACAATTGTGCATATCATGAAGAAGTTTGTGGCGGACTGTGGACCTTGTTGGGACATCTGATTATCGCTGGTCCTGATGGCCATTAGGTCTACACCAGCTTCTGCAACAAATATGTCTCCATTTGAGCTCATGGGTGGACAAAAAATGGTGCTGCCTCAGCATCTGCTCTACCGAACTCAAGAGTAGACCGTCATCAACGCTTCCACGACCCATGAGTACATTGAAAATGTATGGAAAATCCTTCTGCAAGCTTTTGCTTACGCTCAGCGCAATTTGGAAAAGTCAGCAGAGCGGATGGAAACCCACTACGACTTAAAGACTACTAAGAAAGAGTATGAAGTAGGAAACAGAGTCTACCTGTACAATATCCAATGAACCAGACCAAAGAAGTTCCTCCCCTCTTTGCACAGTGCTTTTGAAATTATCAATAAAATCTGCATCCCCAAAGGAGAACAGACGGAAGAGAAATAGATTCATATCAATCAGTTGAAAAGCTGTCATCCCAGACAGACTTTGCGACTGATTGAAGAACCCAGTGAGGGTAGAGCCCAGGAACCATCTGAAGAATAATAGTAAAGGATGGAAACAAGAAGGGGAGGGAGAAAACCACACATTTACACAGAGTAAAACAACATATACTCATGACGAATGTACCAAAAGTAATGATCATGTTCCGAATTGTATATGTCAAGTGAAAAGTAATGTGTAACTTGTTGTTTTGTTATTAATTCATACATCAATCATACTGGGGGAAATTAGTACTGTACAAAATACTTAACCTCTCTTTTATTCTTGCCAGATTAAATACCTCCCTGCCTCTACAGGCTGGAGGTGGAGCTACCGGAAAGAGAGGAGTCCAGTACCAAAACCAAAATCTGAAAAGAGTTGGAGGCCAGACCAGAGCGCCACTCCCTCGGGATGAGGACATTCCTGGAATGAACCAAGGCCACAAGGAAACAGAAACCCCACTCTCTCTGTATTACTGGGATCAAAGTTCCATGAGGGGGGACGGCTGGTGTAAAATATAGCCCCTGAATGCCAGAAATAAAATGACCAGAGTGAATAGAAGAAAGCTGGCCATGGTGGAGTCCCATTGAAATTTAAAGCCAGCACAGAAACGGTGCTGTTAGACATGAGGCCTATTGAACTAAAGACAGGCCTAAATCTCAAATGAAGGAGACATATGATAGGAAGTTCAAAAGTGCAAAGATATGCACAATGCACTTCAGCAAGGAAAAAGTAAGACATGTGGCTGAAAATGATGTTTTGCTAAAACCATGGAAAACTACACTCTTTACTTAAAGAGACAGATAGCAACGTGTACATTATCTTCGTGGTAATACCAGATTGTAATTCAGAAAATCTTAAGTGAAACCAAGTTTATTGCAATTATAAGAAATAAACGAACTTCCTTTTTCCTCATCCCAATAACTGTATGCAAAGAGAAGTGCCCACTTGGTTTCAAGGTGAACATGGTGTTCTCTAATAACTGCCCTGTGTATGGACACTCCAGAGTGATACTCATATCTTTGCAATTTTGAGATTATAGAAATACATTGCACATGAATATAGGTCCCGGACACCTCATAAAATTGTAGAGGAGCAGCCGAGTGCCTCTTTAGGAAGTCCCGCCCCTATTTTGCCTATATGCTGGAAACTGGAAATTGCGACATGCCCAATGCCAGTAATGGTACTATACGATAGAGTCTTTGAGACAAGGTATCCGTTTAGAAAGCCCTATGTGAAGTATCCTCGAAAGACTGATGGCCTCCTAAGAGAAGCACCCGAAGAAGTGTGAAGATGTGAAAAAGAGAAGCTGGTGACGTCACGAACAATGAGAGTGACACATTAGGAATGATGACCAGAGAAGAGAATGCATAGGTGATAAAGAATCTGATGGCAAAGTAAAGAATCGAGAAGACTTTCATGTGCAGAATGAAGATTGCATGCGTGAAGAACACTGCAGAAAACACAAGCCGTTTTACAATTGTACAGACGCTTCAATACAAGTAGACTGGGTATTCGTATGGCTGGGTATACATAGTATATAGACTGCAGGCGGCGTCACCAACATATATGTATATAAAGTTCTGGACATTCGATGATACATTTTAGTAAGCAAGTCTCCAAGAAAAAAGACAGATTCGAAGCTATGTGTGTCACAGTAAAGAATAGGCTCAAATTGTAAGCAATACCAAAGAGGCTGTCTGGCTTGATGTCAAAGACTGGCAGCAGCCAAGAACTGGTTATCAGCTTTGAAGAACAGTAAACGTGAGAAGCTGAGGTATCCCTTGATAAATTGCAAAGAGAGAACACCATGAGTGTCAAGTTTCTTCATTAAAGAATATTAAATGCTATAATATGAGCAAATTCACTGCCCCTGATCACGTGAGCTGAAGATGAAAATAGACGATGAGCATGGTGCACCTGATTGAAGATATTGAGTGTTCACACTCCCTTATATTACCAAAGGTGAGAAGCTACTACAAGGCCGAGTTCAAAGACAATGTGAATGGCAGACGGCATGAGTGAGGAGAGATGCTGTGCTAATTGGGTGGGGAGATATGGTCAAGTTCACCCACCGGCACCTGGGGTACCAGCTTAAGTGCTGCTAGAGCTTGGAATGTTTCAGTAGGGTACAAGTGTGCCAACCAATTGTAGAATCCTGTTTAACGAAGATCCCTATAGTTTGAGAGCCAATGATGTGTTGTGTCTCTAATTACTGGTGAAGATGACTTGCACTAGAGGCAGGCTTAAGTTGCCCACCTGAGTATAGAGACCCAATCATGATCCTATCCCATATAGAAAGAATATTTAGACATTCCCCTTGAACCAACCACAATCTTACGTACGTTTTCTTAGTTCGCCAAGTAATATGATGTCACATATGATGAACATTTCTTATAAATGTGTTATTTTTCATGAGATACTTTGAGATTTTGCTGTGCGACATCCGTTGATGTCGATTGTACTCCTGTATTAGACAATTAATAATAAAACATATTTGCCAACTTCCTGAGTCAGCCTTATTATTTAGTTTGAGAAGTTATTCTCCGTCCCATCCATAGTACGACATGTTACCTTGAGAAAAAGGGCCTCTAGGGTTCACGTGGTAGCATGGCAGATGGTTGACGTAAAGACCCATCGACCTATAGACTGTAGTGCTTCGAACGATCGAGTGCCCTTCGCCATCTAGCCGGAAGATCGAGAGGTTTCCTGTGGAGAGCGGCCGATATAGAATTCTTGCAAGAAAATCGATACAAGTGGGACAGGTCCTTCTTTGAAGAAATCCCTCCTGGTTACCACAGTCGCTCTGCGAACGGAAGGCAAAAGTGGTTGATTGGAAAGGGGAGGCGATACTGAAGGTCTCGAGCTGAAAGAGCGAATGGTGAGTAGACTAAGGGGAATGGAAAATCGAGGGGATGGATTGTGGTAGTTTTAAAAGTAATAGTGGATGTAGAAAATGGTGTAGAAAAAGTGGGCTTTTTGTGTGTATACATAAGAGATAAAGAGATAAAAATCCTGAGTCCAAGGGTATTTCAGAAGAAGTCATTATACACTTCAGTCGAAGTAATCTAGGCTACGTAGAGGATAGATCCCTGTAAGATAATGACTTAACCCCCTATCAGGGTATATTTAGGGGCAGAGATAAGCAATAAATCACTGAGGATTAATGTGAACAGTTGACTAGTTTGTCTATTTGTGTTTGTATTGTATTGAGATGTCGAAGAGCGACAAGAGCGTAAAGAAAACTATGAAAAGGTTGAGAAGATATAGCATCTAGCTAGAGATCTTGTCGGTACCGACTTAAGGCTAGCCTGAGACTATTGGAAAATAGAGGGTTTGAGCAGAGATTTATTGGAGCGTGTTCACATTTGTCATTTTTACAAACGTTTTTTTTGTAAAACACTGGTAAGTATTGACAGCCAATTGAGACTTGTCACAACAGATGTTACTCCTTTGATGCACTTGTGTAAAACCTTGCCAAAACACATGCCCAAGCTCAAACAGTATAGTGCAGAATGGGTGAAAGGAACGGCAGATAAGATGTTCATGCTGTGGCCACAAGGGGGGTCCTTGACAAAGGCGGTATTGCAACACATGACCACATACTTGCACGCTGCATACACAGGAAAGAAATTAGAGAAGAGGTTAGCTATTTTAGATCTTTGGCAGATGTACCAGGAAGAGCCAGAGGATCCACCACCTGAGGATTGGATGTTTAATCAGTGTAAAGAGGAATGTGTCGAGCCTTCTGCTGCCCTTGCCTTGCTTGAAGTAAAAAGCGTTGATACAGAAGGCGCAGGATTGTATTCACTGAAGGAACGGAAAGTGGCAACATGGTATAGTAATCGAATATACAAACTGCCTGCTTATAATAGCGACGATGGTCCAGAAGAGACTAACAGAAAAGAGGAGACCTTTAAGGTCTCTCAAAACAGGGAAGAGAAAGGTGAGTGGTCAAATATATCAACAAATATAGAACGAGAAATGAAGAGATGGAAAGGAGGAAAGGATAAAGCTGATGAGGTAACGCTTGTACAGAATGAATGAAAGGGAGGACAGATATTACTCAAGCTTCTTGGAAAAGGCATTGAGGAAGTTAGGGAAAGGGAAGATCGAGATGAGCAAGATAGGAAAGACAGGGAATGAGAAAAGAGATTAGAAGAAGATGAGCAGAAAATAAAGAGCCGACAGCGGCGAGAACAGCTGTATCAGGAGGATCAAGAAAAGAAAGAAGAAAGGGCAGAGGAACAAAGAAAGTATGAAACAGACAGAGAGCAATGGAAGAACGGGATAGACAGGACAGAAAGAGAGAAGAACAGGAAGTACAGAAATTAAGAAATAAGAGGATACAGAGGCGAAAGGAAGAGGCATAAAGAACAGCGGGTGAAAGAAGAGAAGAAATAAGAAAGGAAGAAGAAAGAATAAGATGGGAAGCAAGAAAGCAAAGAGAAACAGACAGGAATTTGAATGAAAAAGGAGGCAGTGAGAACGCGAGTGGATTGCATTCAGAATGAATGAATGGAGCCAAGTCCAGTGATACAATGAAGCAACATAGAAGAGTGCCTCCCGTTACAGGGAGCAACATCACGGACATCTAAAGTTACATTATATGAGGATTTCGATATAGGGAACATTAAAGATAGGATCAATAAAGCCTATCAGGATTTAAGAAAAAGAGGTGAATCGGGAAGCTGAGGAAAGGGAGATCGCTTTATAATCTCCCAATCACGAGATGAAGAGGGAAGCTAATTTGGTCCTGAGCATTGAGCTTTAAGTAGGCTAAAATTAGACAAGGGTGAAAGAGAGGGGAGCTATACTAGTTCGGGACTAAACATGTCAGACGAAGAGAGAGAATCCTTCAATGGGGAGGAAAGGAGTGTGTGTGCCCCCGAGGGAGGCTTACAGGCAGACAAGGGAGTAAGATGGTTTGATTTAGAACAGCCTAAGGATAGGACACCAGATCCTATACCATGTCCAGAGCACCCTAAAGGACGATCCTATAGTGAAAGGGGAGAATCGCCGCCATATGTAAACCAGTTAAGGTCCCTGCCAAAAAGAAGGTGATCAGGAACTATTGTTACTACCATGAATAGGCAGAGGATAGGAGCGAATTGTGGAATAGGATTTACACAGTTTCCCCTATTGGAGAAGGGAGAAGCGAGACCACAGTATATTCCATGGTCACAGATGGACACGGATAATTTAAGGTGCAAACTCCCCAGCTTAATGGCGGGTGCAGGAAAATGGATTTATGAGTTAGAGAAAATGAATGGAGGAACTACCTTAGCAATATGGGATATCAAGGGTCTCCTAGCAGCTATTCTTGGGGAAAGAGCAGAAGACATTTGAACGAGAGCAAGCTATTCGAGTGTCACGGCACAAAACATGTTGCATGATGGAGCGCCATTTAATAACTGTAGGGCATATGTTTGGAGAGCCCTTAGAGTACAATATCCTGATGTATCAGATATAGGTGCGATTATGACATGAAAGATGAAAGCAGATGAAGATCCGCTTGCTTAAATTCAGGACATTCAAGAGCGCTGGTCTCTTGAAATGCCCGAGCCATAGAGTAAAACAGTGGCCGTATTTTACCACATTTTGTGTCAGGGACTGCCTGAGCCAGTACAGAAACAGCTTAAGAAATGAGTGGGAATGGAAGCAAAACCATGGCCTGAGATACAGTTGACTATAGTGCATCACTGTCGGCTGTTACAGGAGAAGAATAAAAAGAAAGACGATGCTAGAAAAATTGAGGAAGCTAAGTTAGTCCAGAAAAAACTGTCAAAATACACCATGGAAGAAATGCTATTGACAAGCAGATAAGGGCTATAAGTACAGCAAGCAGTGGACACATCGCAGGTCAATAATCAGTGCCCAATGATTGAATGAGGAAGTGGGTTTATACCACGAGGCAGAGGCAAGGGTTCCAGAGGAAAGGGTGGATTTCAAAATACTCAAGGTGTGTTTCAGAATGTGCAGAATGGGAAACAGAATGTGCAAGGAGGATTCAACCAAGGAGGGCTAATTAGACAAAATCCTCCTATATGTTGAACGCGTGGAATGACAGGGCACATTGCGCGCACATGTGGCAGCCAAGGGTATATACGAAATGGTCAATATTCAAGAGGGGTAGAGCTTATCCCCCATCATATAGCTCACAGGCTATGGATGGATTTGCCCAGGAGCAGACAGTGTATCAGGCACAAGAACCACAAATGTAACAGGTACAGCAACTGCAGCAATCAAAGCAAGCATCATTGAATCCACCGTAAGGACAGTCGCAGCTCGACCCATCCAGGTACTGCAGAATGCAATCACAGGACAGTTATTGACACCTAGAATAGGGAGTGTCACAGTGGTAGTCGGGAAATGCCATGAATGCTCAGGGATTCACTGGAGCTACAAGCCAAGTTCCTTTTAGTGACACATTACCAGTCTCTATAGAAAAATGTGATATGTCTGTCCCATTATTGCATTCACAGCAGACCCTAGTTAATATTCTGGGAAGAGAATTAATGACAACACTTAATATGACAATTTCTTTTACTGATGAAGGTATAGTGTGCTCCTCTCCGGGGATACACTATATGAATGTGGGTTAGTTTATATTGGCATTTACAAGGCAAAAGGCTCTGCGAGGGGTGCCGATGGAGCCTGAGGTTTTCCTTTATGGGGTGAGCATTCTGTTAACATAGCTACCTGGTTTAGTGGGAATGACTAAGAGGATACCTAATTAATTTCTGTTTAGACCACAGATACCTATGGACAAAGAGGGGAGACAGACTATCCCCTTAGAATTAGATGCAGCCATAGTACAAGGGGAAATGATAATGCTCGAAGGCACAGATGATGAGGGTAGACCATGGAAAACAGTAATTGCCATCGGGGAGAAAAGCAGATTGACTGTCACTGACGAAGACATGTTTATAGATGATCCATCCCACGATGAAGTGGTGTTCTTTATGACCATTGTATATTGGATCAGAATAGAGAAAAGGGAGATCCCACAGAGCATGGCAATAATGCCAGTGTCCAGTATTTTTTTATGAAGATTTGGAAAAAGTGTGAAGTGTTTTATGGACTACAGGCTCTTATGATGTAGGCCTATTAAAAAGAGTGGGAAAGGTTAAGATACTAGGAGCAATTTTACCTCAAGTGAGGCAACACACTATTTCTCGAGAGGCAGATGAGGGCATTTTTGAGACTATCTCAGCATTGATGAAGCAAGGTATTCTGGTACCGTCAGAGTCATCATGTAATACCGTGGTGTACCCTGTGAGGAAATTAAAGGGAGGGTCATGGAGATTCATACAAGACATGAGACCCATTAACCAGATTGTAAAGGCTGAGTTTCCTTTAGTTCAGAATGTGGCGAAGATACTATGTACTATTCCAGTAGAAGCGCAACATTTCACAGTGATTCATTTGAAAAATGAATTTTTCTCAATTGCATTGCATAAAGACTCATAAGACTTAACTTCCTTTATGGTTTGCCAAATTCCACTGACACATACTCATTTGCCTCAAGGGTACTGTGAGTCTCCGTCGATCTTTAATAGAGTCCTGCAGATGGACCTTGGCAATATTGATTTGAAAAGTACTGTGATACAGTGCGTTGATGATATTCTGATTTGTAGCATAACAGAAGATTAATGTAGACAAGATTTGAATCAATTAATGACTATCCATACAGACAAGGGATGTAAAGTAGATAAAGAGAAGTTACAGTATTGCCAAGAAGAAGTGTTCTATATAGGACAATTGATCTCACATGAGGTAAAGAAGGTGACATCTGAAAGAGCTGAAGCAATTATGAAAACGGCAAAACTGCAAAGAGTAAAGCAGATGCACGATTCTTGAGATTATGTAGTTATGTAAGAGCGTGGGTATTTGACTACGGTTCGTACACGAGACCCCTTTTGCAGGCTTTAAAGAAGGCACATGTAAATAAAGAATAAATAGAATGGACTGAGGAAGTGAGGAAGGAAAGGAAGAATTTGAACAGTTGAAAAACGCAATTTTTACGGCTCCAGCTTTAGGAATTCCCAATTATGCTTACAAATTATTTTTCTTTCCACACACTGATGGGACAGTTATGATGCCAGTGCTAGCACAGAGACCCACATTAGGGTGGAAACCTTTTGGCATATTACAGTGGAATGTTAGACCCAGTCATGAAAGGGGATTTTCCATGTGAACAGTCATTGGCAGCAGCCGTGTTTACAAGTGAGAAGTCTGGAAGCTTTGTAATGGGTTGTTCCATGACACTTTTTGTAGAGCATGCTTTATTTGCCATTTTGGGGAAACCTAAGGGTATATTGACATCTCAGAGGGCTTCTGTGTATGAAGTTATTATATCCAATCAAACGATTAAAATTGTCAGATGTAAAATAGTGAACCCTGCCACATTTGTAGCTGAGCCAGTGGCAGAGGGTGAGCATGTGCATGATTGCGCGAACCATGGGGAGTTTTACGACAATATACCACACGTTAAAGAAAATGCACTGTCAGGATGGGAGTTTCTCTTTATTGATGGTTCTTTTAAAATTGATCAGACAAGTGTAAAAAGGCATTCTGGCGCAGCTGTAGTGAGGCATAGAGCAAACAGTGAATTTGAGGTTGTGGTAAGTGCAAGACTACCATCTCACTTTTCAGCACAAGCGGCAGAATTGGTAGCACTCATTGCATCGCTTGAAAAACACGAAGGACAGGAAGTGACTCTGCCTATGTAACATCGACGTTGCACACAGGTCTAACACATTGTAAAAGGAGGTGATACATCTGAGCAGACAGCACTCCATTGCAGCACGCATCACTATTGGAAAGGCTTATTAAGGCACTACAACTCCCACTAGCCATAGCGATAGTTAAATGTGCAGCACATACTAAGCAAAATGATGTTATTTCTTGCGGGAACGAAGCCCCAGACACACAAGACAAAAGAGTTGCATATGCGCCAGAGATTTCAAGTTTTGATGTTCCAGAAATTGAGGAAAGGATGGTTAAGATTATGGTGGTAAATGAAGGGTTTAACCATTTATCAAGAGCTCAGTTAATGGAGATCCAAGGAAGAGCACCACAGGAAGAGCAAGAGTTAGGGAAACGAAGGGGGTGTTCTTTATCGCCCACAGAAGCATTGTGGCAATAGAACAGTACCGGAAAGCCAGTAGCATTATTGAGGGAAGTGCTTGAGCAGCTGCACTACCCAGTGCATGTAACTGGGAGAGTCTCGATGCAGCTATTGCAGAAGAATGATTTTTGCCAAACCTGTTAGAACATGTTGCATTTTATGTTCAAAATTGCATTGGATATTAAAAGTTTAACGCTGGGCATGCACTGCGAATAATTAGAGGACTGATTTCTCAATTTCTCAACCGAATGGTTCTTTTCAGCATTTACATATTTATTATGTTGACATGCTGCAAGTATGTAGTGGATATAGGTATTTGAGAGTGGTAGTGTGTCCCTTCTTCAGGTGGATCAAAGCCAGTCCTTATACACACCCTGATGCCACTTGCACAGTGAAGATTTTGGAGCATGAAGTCTTTCCAAGATGGGGAGTGTGTAAAGTGCTGAGATCCGATAATGGGCCACATTTTGTTAATGTAGTATGTGAACAAATAGGATTGTTATTGAATATTAAACATATGTTTTTTTTCTGCTTATCACCCGCAAGCAAATTGGATATGGGAGAGACTCAATGGCCTCTTAAAGGAGAGAGTTGCCAAGCTAAAATTGACACTGAAGAAGGGATGGCTATATTGCCTGTCCTTAGCGTTATATGCCCTCAGGAATAAGCCTGGTTTGGACCATCACCTCACACCCCAGGAGTTATTGACAGGAAGACAAATGAGAAGGCCTTTGAATCCTGCATCGAGTAACAGAAGTGATGCCCAGAGTTCTGCAAAACTGTTAGGAAATTAATTAAATGAGTACTTAACATGTATGACCGCTAGTATCTCTATCATTTGAGATTAACTCAAGCACCAGGGGT
The DNA here is from genome assembly GCF_040938575.1 of Ambystoma mexicanum. Taxonomy (NCBI): domain Eukaryota; kingdom Metazoa; phylum Chordata; class Amphibia; order Caudata; family Ambystomatidae; genus Ambystoma; species Ambystoma mexicanum. The sequence goes on along the minus strand of NC_090928.1, from coordinate 498,534,149 downwards.
TCGATCTCAGAACACAGATGAAGACCATTCAGCAGGCAGAGTTTCAAAACTATTATCAGCACCCAGATTGTTCATTATTGATACAATACTGATTCAGAACTTTACTAGAAAGTGCCACAAACCTAGATTTGTTGGGCCATTTATTGTGGAAGACTCTCTCTCTCTCTCTCTACAGTAAAGGTTTAAGGCAGAAAAGCCTGGGTCCACCTCTGCGATGTTAAAACCTGCATTGGAGAGGCCGACATACCCCTAACACTAGATTCGGAAGCAAGACAAGAAGAAGAACTTCAGCATATGCAGACTGAATCGATGACAAAGAAGAAGGATGAGAAACCAATAGATTTGCACTTGGACTGTGACTCTCATGGGCACTCCTTAAAGATATTATAGCAGGCATGCAAATTTATTTCTTGAGCCACAGAGTTCTTTGAAAATAAACTTTAGAAAATTGTCATTGCATTATAAAAATGCCTGCGCTAGATTTTGAATTTAATTTCAACAACTTGAAAAGGGAGCAGTATCCCGATTCATTACTTACTGAGTATTTGTTCGATTGAATCTATCGTTCTGACAAACAACGATGCCCATAGCTTCGTACTTGCTGTTTTCATATATATTATTCAAGCTTATCCTGCTCTTGTTGGGCTTAGTGTCAACATACATAATTTTCTGTATGATCCTAAAAATGGCCCTGTGATAAAGAGGCTATTTTTGGCGATAATTGAACAGATTCTGCAGCTTCCCGATTTACCCGAACTGCCTGATTAAAAAAGCATAGTGAGGAATCTTGAAAATTGTTCAATTTCAGAGAATGAGCAAGCCCAACTAAATCCAGAATGTTGCCAATGGTGGAGATTGATATGTTGGTGTATGATATACATATGTGCCACCATACTCAGTGTCTTTCTGGTTCTTCTCTTTAGCATTCCTCATCTTACTAATGCTCCTTTTGAGACAGGGACTACTATGATTCCTCCAACTACAAGTACTGCTATTGATGTATTCACTTCCATTAAGGTAGAGACCCCTATCGTTATTTAAGCACAGATTTGATAGTAGTGAGAAGTAATAGAAATGCAGAGGAATCGAATGATGGGATTAACACATATCTAGACAGTATAGCACACTTGGGTAATACCATGTGGTATCAGCAAATGAAAAAGGTGGGGAGAAGTCATCTAAGGAGAGTTGCTATGTTTGCACACTCAAATCCTATGTGATGGATGCAACATGAACTTTAATTTCTAGAGAAATTTAGGAATACGATTCCAGATGTCTCGTTCATCTTGCAGCATGCATGGCAAGAGGCCAATTTCAAGGAAGATGGGTCACCTTGGGGTGGAGGTCGAAATGGTCATTTCCGTTCCAGGATGCTTATATCAAGAATACACAGATGAAAAAGGAATTTGCATGGAAAAGCAAGATGCTTACATATCCTGAGAAAGAACATGAAGAGGTGGTAACTGCGGAGATGAAGAAACTGAATTGCCATGATAAAGCAGAAGTAGCAGGATGGCCTGGATGTTGGGAACAAACACATGTTTTAGTTTATGGACAAGTGAAATCCACAAAAGGATGGGAAGGAGCCCTAATGTCCTACACAGCCCATCTATTGAAATCAGAATATTTGCCAGAAGAACAGAGAGTGAATGATGCTTGTTTAAAGTCCTGTCCCAACCACGCAAGACTTTTGAGATGGTTCGAAGATGAATCATGCCCGATGACGGTGGTTCCATTGATAAATGCAACATTGTGGTTCCAAACAAAGGGGAAGAATTATGTGGGAAGAAATAAAGGCTTTAAGACTACAATCGACGTCATTCGAATGGGAGCAGGGACAGACGTCCTGATGGACCGATATTGGGCTTGTGGATCCAGAGTTTACCTGAAGCTGCCCAAGGATTGGGGAGGGACTTGTTCCTTGGTACTCATACATGTTCCAGCACTAATGATTCCTAAAATTGACTTGAGCCTTGGAGTATTTCCAAAAGCAGATGCCCATCTGAGGAAGAGAAGATCACTTGAGGTCCTCAACCGGACAAGGAGAGAGAATTACTTTTCAGCAAAATCAGTAGAAGCCTTTGATTCCATTCTGTATGAGCAAAGGTTGTTCATCCAAACTACAGCAGTATTCACAACTATCTTTATGCCTGGGATTCAGATGATGGCCAATGCCAAATGGCTACAGATTACCAGATGGGAACTCCTGCAGACGATCAACACCACTATTAAGGGATTCAATGTGATTAAGGAAGAAATGAGGGCCATAAGGTTGATGACATTCCATAACAGATATGTCCTTGATATGATCACAGCAATGGATGGGGTGTTTCAGCCAAAATTGGGGGGCCATCATGTTGCACGTCCAGACCTTTTCTTGATGACAGGAATGGGACCTTGACAGAGGCCATAACATTATTGACAAACCTGCACAACAAGATGGAAGATGAGACAGAAGATGTTGCAGATGATAGCTGGTTTGCGTGCATGTTATCATGGGTTCCACAATGGATGGCGAATATCTTCAAGCTTTTGGGAGCTATACTCATGATGGTGATGTTTGGGTTCCGTGCAATCAGGATGATTACACAGTGTAAGAAGATGGCAAAGAAAGCAGTAGGAATGAAAATTATGATAGATGTCGAGTCAGGATTCAGACCCAAGGAGTTGACGGGTTAACTGGTCAGAGACTACATAAAGGCCAGTATTTTAGCACCAGAGGGAATGAAGTTCCTGCATCGAAGGAATCACAAGGAATATGTGGGACAATGGATTTACTGTAGCCCGAATGGACAGTGTAGTCACATGACCAGGAGTGTTGATGAACATTTAAAATCAGCAGGATATCTGAAAGGAGTAATGGAAATTTGGACTCCAAAGAAGCACTTTTTCAAAAAAGGATGCCGAGATGTGGAAACTGATGAAGGAGTGGTCGATGAATCGGCCAGAGATAGGAGTCTAGAGGAACAGCTGAGTGCCTCCACAGGAAGTCCCGCCCCTATTTTGCCTGTATCCTGGAACCCGGAAATTGCAACATGGGCAATGCCAGTAATGGTACCTATACCACGAAGAGTCTTTAAGACAAGGTATCCATTGAGAAAGCCCTATTTGAAATATCCCTGTCATGATCTCTGCTTCCAAAAGGTCAGGGTTTTCCCAACTCCCTAGGAAGCAGATCCATAACCCAGGTTCCGAGTGCCAACCAGTCCCAATTGGGACCTTTTGGACCCAGTCCTGGCGCCAGTGGCACCAGGCTCATAAATATGCCCAGTCCCAGCGCTGGAAGCGCCGGGCTCATAATGCTTGGGTGGACTTACCTGCAGCAGACCATGCTGCTTACTTGCCTGCCAGTTGAGCCTCTGATCCTCTTCTGTTTGGAACTACTTTTCCTGTTGGGTGGGGCTGGAGCCACTCCCTAGATTTAGAACACTGGAACTCTTCTGGAAGGCAGGAACTCTTTTCTTACCAGGAACTCTTTTCTTACTTAGGCGTGGCTGTGGAAGGAGACACCTAAGCACTACAGGAGGCTATTTAAACCACACCCGGTGGATGAATCTTGCTTTGCGTTATTCTGCACCCTCTGCAGCAGGACGCTCATCGTGTCTTCTGCATCCAGTCCTGGGCCTAAGGAAAAAGGCTTACCATCCTGAATCCAGTCTTCAGCAACACCTATAAAGACAAGAAAGAACAGGTTAGCATTCCGGCATCTGAAAGGCAAAGGCTTACCATCCTGAATCCAGTCTTCAGCAACACCTATAAAGACAAGAAAGAACAGGTTAGCATTCCGGCATCGGAAAGGCAAAGGCTTACCTACTCTTCGTGCGCTCCGGAGGTCTTCATACTGCATTCCGGCATCTGAAAGACAAAAGCTTACCAACTCTTCGCACGCTCCGGAGGCCTTCGGCGCTGCATCCGCATCTGAAAGACAAAACAAGGTGCGTTTAAAGACATTGGGGAACTTTAATACTCACGTGCCATTACTCCTTTCCACATCTAATCCAGTGGGTATTCCGGCACCCTGCAGCCGCTCCGAACTCGTACCTGCAAAATAAAAAGACAGTTAGAGCGCATCGTGAAGCAGGCAACAAGCGCTTACTCACGTGCTTCCAGGCGCTTCTATTCATCACACGGGCTCCATCTTCAACTCACTTCAGCCCGTCATCCGCCATCGCCGGAACCCTGCAAAACAAGAGACATCATTACTAAAGACTTTAAAAAGACATTTGAATGATTCGAAACTTACCGTTCGTGCAGTAAACGACGGACAGCAGTCCTCTGAAGTCAAGAGGCCTGCGCTACCTATCCAGTGAAGAAACTGGCTACAGCACCCTGCCCCGAGGCAGATGGAGAGCTCGGCATTCACTTACCTAAGGTGAGAGCGTTAACCTTTGGGGTCTACAGGAGAGGAGAAGAGGAAAGAGATAGGGACACCCCAATAACCCCAGTTCATTAACCCCATATTTTCTATCTGCAGACATCTTACTCTACACGTCAGGCATACAGTGCACAGAGGTCCAGCCCAAAGAGCCAACCGGGTGCTACACATCACCTTTGAAGATACAGTAGTCGCCCAGTCAAGACCGGCGCCTCTGCGAGAATCAGGTGAGCGTTACAGAACGCAAAGCCTACCGCAAAACTCTCGCCCAGGCGCTATGGAAACCTCGGATACTGACCCCCTAGCCCGGTTACTTGGGGAACTAAGGGCAGAAGTGCATGCAACTCGTCAGGAAACGAATGCTCTAAGAAGGGAACTAATTATTTCCAAGGAGAGAACAGACAATCTTGCTAGACAAGTGCTACAGTCTCAAGCCGGACAGACCCCGTTACCCGCATCAGGGGCAAATCTTCCTTCAACATCCTCTATGAATCCAGTGCAGATCAACCTACCTGGGAATGTACCTCTGGCTCCGCCCGAGCGATTTTCTGGTGACCCAAAGAGGTTTGCAGTATTTATCAATCAGTGCCGGTTGCACTTCTTATGCCGGCCAGTAGCCTTTCCAACTGATCAAGCTAAAGTAGCTTTTGTACTTTCGTACCTTAGTGGCAATGCGGCAGACTGGTCGATCCCTCTAGTTCATCAAGATGATCCGGTTCTCCATGATTTTCAAGCCTTTCAGCTTAGTATGGAAAAACTGTTCGCAAGACATTCACAGGGACAGGCCTTGGACAATGAGCTTCTTTCGTTGCGACAGGGTAATCAAGACCTTTTGGCTTATACTGCATCTTTCAATAGACTAATAGTGGAAACTCAATGGCCTGAGGACAAAAGGATTACGCTGTTTCATAGAGGTCTACGTGGAGAGCTCAAAGACGTTTTAGCCCAAGTAGTGAATCCCCCACAAGACTGTTCGGATTACATAGACTTGGTCGTTCAAATAGATCACAGGCTGCAGAACAGGAAGGCCGATCGTTCCAAGTTTGATGCTCGAGTATTTTCCAAACCGCCAACTCCTTACAAAGGAGTAGACTCCGGGGAATCCATGCAAATAGGGGGTCTGAAAGGTCCTCTAACACAACGGGAGCGGGAAAGGAGGAAACAGTTGCAATTATGCCTATATTGCGGAAACTCAGGGCACTTTCTTCGAGACTGTCCGGTGAAACCTGCCAAGAAGGCAGTAGGAGCTGCAGTTACCAAAGTTACAAACTCTGAGCAGGGAAACGACCTCGCCCGACAAGAATAGAGGTCCTCTTGCCGAGCGTAAAAACCAGTTCCGTGACCTCGCATTTCGTGATACCTATGGTCCTCATTAGCCCTGATAATCCGGATCGATTACATGCAATTGAAGCTTACGTCGACAGCGGTGCCATCGGCAATTATGTGGATCATGAAATGGTTTTGAGGATGAATCTAACTCTTTGTCCCAAGGCTGTAAAGGACGTCATTACTACGGTGGATGGTACGGAGATAGCCTCCGGGCCAGTAACGCATACCACTCAAGAAGTGACGCTAGTAAGTCAAGATGGACACCATGAGAAGATCGTGTTCGATGTGATCAAGGCCCCTCAGTTTCAGATTATTCTAGGAATACCTTGGTTAGAGAAACACAATCCTCTGATCGATTGGCGAGCAAGAACGGTCCAGTTTCCAGAATGTGTCTCTACTTGTCACCCTCCACCTGGTGTTGCACTGGCCGCAATTTCTTCAGAGACTCCCCAGTTACCTCCCGAATACCTAGAATACCAAGATGTTTTCCGGAAGGATCAGGCTAACTCTCTACCTCCTCATAGGTCTTATGACTGCCAGATAGACCTGATACCTGGATCTACTCCTCCTTGTAGTAGAATTTATGCCCTCACCGAGCCTGAGAACCTTCACCTTCGACAATACCTGGATCAATACCTGGCAAATGGGTTTATTCGTCCTTCCAAGTCCCCTGCTTCTTCAGCTTTGTTCTTCGTTCCAAAAAAGGAAGGAGACCTTAGAACTTGTATCGATTATCGCTCCCTGAACCAGATCACCGTTAAGAATAGATATCCGTTACCTTTGATCCCTGAACTCCTGGACCAAGTCAGAAAAGCATGCATATATACAAAGCTGGATCTTAGAGGAGCTTACCACTTGGTACGAGTAAAAGAGGGCGATGAATGGAAGACGGCCTTCCGCACCAAGTATGGGCTATTTGAATATCAGGTCATGCCCTTCGGACTTTGTAATGCCCCGGCCGCCTTTCAATATTTTATGAACGATGTCCTCAGAGAGCTTATAGATGTATGTGTTGTTGTTTACATTGACGACATCCTCGTTTATTCTTCATCGGAATCTGAACATCGGAAACACGTGAAAATGGTCCTCGAAAGATTGCGTCAACACAAACTTTTCGCTAAGTTGGAAAAATGTGTTTTCAACGTGACTGAAGTTGAATTCTTGGGATTCATATTATCACCTGGCGGGGTGCGTATGGATTCAAAGAAGGTTGATGCAGTTCTCAAATGGCCATCACCATCCTCCGTAAAAGGTGTGCAAAGCATGTTAGGCTTCGCTAACTTTTACCGCAGGTTTATCCCCGAGTTCTCTCGAATAGTCCAGCCCATCACTGCCTTGTTAAAGAAAAACAAACGTTTTGAATGGTCTACCGAGGCGGAACAAGCTTTCCAGGATTTGAAGACTAAATTTATCTCTGCACCAATCTTAAAACACCCTCGCCCCGAACTCCCCTACATCGTGGAAACTGATGCTTCAAGCCTTGCCATGGGGGCAGTTCTATCACAAAAGGACCCGGTAACCAATCAGTTGCATCCCGTGGCATTTTGGTCCCGCAAATTCTCGCCTCCTGAAGTCAATTACACGATTACTGACAAGGAACTTCTGGCTATCAAGTCTGCCTTTAAGGCTTGGTGGCATTATCTGCTGGGGGCCCGACACACCGTTACTGTGATTACGGATCACCGTAACCTGCAATATTTGAAAACCGCAAAAGCCCAATCCTCTAGACAACTCCGTTGGGCATTATTCTTTGCCGAGTTTGGCTTCATAATTACCTATCGACCAGGTACAAAGAACGGTAAAGCCGATGCCCTTTCTCGGATGGGAGTGGAAGAACACTTGATCAACCCTAAACCTGTACCAATCATTCCCGAACAAAGAATTCTGGGTGTAATCGCCACAGAATCCATAGAGGAAGTTAAGGATAAAGCCAGGCAACTTGTAACTCCAGCAGATATACAGAATTGGCATCTGCAGGGAAAGGACTTTGCAGTAAAGGACAACTTATTGTATTTCCAAGAACGATTATACCTACCCAGCACAGATTTACAGAAAAAAGTAATCTCTTGTTATCACGACTCTTTAATGGAAGGTCATCCCGGTATAGCCAAGACCTCAGAAAAGATCAAGCGCTACTTCTGGTGGCCGTCTTGGAAAAAAGATATCAGAGACTTTATAATGTCCTGTGGAGTATGCGCGCAAAACAAGAGTCAAAAGGAAAGACCAGCAGGCCTCTTACGCCCTATTGACATCCCACCTCGCCCTTGGCATACGCTTTCTATGGACTTCATCACCGATCTACCTCCATGCTCCGGATACAATACGATTCTAGTAATCGTGGACTTATTCTCCAAGATGGCGCATTTCATTCCGCTCAAAGGCTTGCCAACAGCAGCAACTCTGGCCCGAGAATTTCTCGAAAACATCGTCCGACTGCACGGTTTTCCTTCGGTTCTAATTTCGGATCGAGGTAGTCAATTTATTTCTCATTTTTGGCGAAGTTGCTGTCGGTCGGCTCAAATTGATGTGAGACTATCGACCAGTCACCACCCTCAGACCGACGGACAAACCGAGAGGACCAATCAAACTCTGGAACAGTATTTACGCTGCATGCTGCAACAAACTGAAAACACTTGGAAAGATATCCTTTGGATAGCCGAGTATGCCTACAATAACTCTGTCCACTCGGGAACTGGGAAAACCCCGTTTTTTCTTTTGTACGGCAGTCACCCTCGAACCTCGGAGTTGGATCCCCTCCAAGATCTTGAAACACCAGCAGTAGACTTCCTGCATTCTACAATCACCCAAGCCTTTAAGGAAGCTGTTTCTCACCTTCAAAGGGCTAAAGAACAATACAAGAAAGGAGCAGATCAACATCGGAAGGAAGCCCCTCACTATCAAGTAGGGGATCAAGTCTGGTTATCCACCAAATATCTATCTCTAAAAGGGCCACGCACATTCAACCCAAGATACCTTGGTCCCTATTCCATCACTACCATAGTAAACCCAGTAGCGGTCAAGTTGGACTTGCCCCCGCACATGAAGATACATCCGGTCTTCCACGTCTCTCTATTAAAACCCGTGCAACCTCAAACCCGACTAACCAAATCTCCAAAACCTATCCTAGTGGATGGAGAACTCGAGTTTGAAGTCAAAAGCATTCTGGACTCCAAGATCTCCAAATCTAAACTATTCTACCTAATTGACTGGAAAGACTACGGCCCCCAAGAGAGATCCTGGGAACCTGCTGAATATGTCCACGCTCCTCGCCTAATCAAAAGATTTCACCGAACATTTCCTGACAAGCCAAAACCCCCGGAGAAGCCCGGTTTGGGAGGGGCCTTGAGGGGGGTACTGTCATGATCTCTGCTTCCAAAAGGTCAGGGTTTTCCCAACTCCCTAGGAAGCAGATCCATAACCCAGGTTTCGAGTGCCAACCAGTCCCAATTGGGACCTTTTGGACCCAGTCCTGGCGCCAGTGGCACCAGGCTCATAAATATGCCCAGTCCCAGCGCTGGAAGCGCCGGGCTCATAATGCTTGGGTGGACTTACCTGCAGCAGACCATGCTGCTTACTTGCCTGCCAGTTGAGCCTCTGATCCTCTTCTGTTTGGAACTACTTTTCCTGTTGGGTGGGGCTGGAGCCACTCCCTAGATTTAGAACACTGGAACTCTTCTGGAAGGCAGGAACTCTTTTCTTACCAGGAACTCTTTTCTTACTTAGGCGTGGCTGTGGAAGGAGACACCTAAGCACTACAGGAGGCTATTTAAACCACACCCGGTGGATGAATCTTGCTTTGCGTTATTCTGCACCCTCTGCAGCAGGACGCTCATCGTGTCTTCTGCATCCAGTCCTGGGCCTAAGGAAAAAGGCTTACCATCCTGAATCCAGTCTTCAGCAACACCTATAAAGACAAGAAAGAACAGGTTAGCATTCCGACATCTGAAAGGCAAAGGCTTACCATCCTGAATCCAGTCTTCAGCAACACCTATAAAGACAAGAAAGAACAGGTTAGCATTCCGGCATCGGAAAGGCAAAGGCTTACCTACTCTTCGTGCGCTCCGGAGGTCTTCATACTGCATTCCGGCATCTGAAAGACAAAAGCTTACCAACTCTTCGCACGCTCCGGAGGCCTTCGGCGCTGCATCCGCATCTGAAAGACAAAACAAGGTGCGTTTAAAGACATTGGGGAACTTTAATACTCACGTGCCATTACTCCTTTCCACATCTAATCCAGTGGGTATTCCGGCACCCTGCAGCCGCTCCGAACTCGTACCTGCAAAATAAAAAGACAGTTAGAGCGCATCGTGAAGCAGGCAACAAGCGCTTACTCACGTGCTTCCAGGCGCTTCTATTCATCACACGGGCTCCATCTTCAACTCACTTCAGCCCGTCATCCGCCATCGCCGGAACCCTGCAAAACAAGAGACATCATTACTAAAGACTTTAAAAAGACATTTGAATGATTCGAAACTTACCGTTCGTGCAGTAAACGACGGACAGCAGTCCTCTGAAGTCAAGAGGCCTGCGCTACCTATCCAGTGAAGAAACTGGCTACAGCACCCTGCCCCGAGGCAGATGGAGAGCTCGGCATTCACTTACCTAAGGTGAGAGCGTTAACCTTTGGGGTCTACAGGAGAGGAGAAGAGGAAAGAGATAGGGACACCCCAATAACCCCAGTTCATTAACCCCATATTTTCTATCTGCAGACATCTTACTCTACACGTCAGGCATACAGTGCACAGAGGTCCAGCCCAAAGAGCCAACCGGGTGCTACACATCACCTTTGAAGATACAGTAGTCGCCCAGTCAAGACCGGCGCCTCTGCGAGAATCAGGTGAGCGTTACAATCCCCGAAAGACTGATGGTCTCCTAAGAGAAGTGCCTGAAGAATTGTAAAGATGTGAAAAGGAGAAGCTGATGACATCACAAAAGATGAGAGTGACGCATTGGGAAGGATGACCAGAGAAGCGAATGCATAGGTGATATGGAATCTGATGTCAAAGTAAAGAATCGAGAAGACTTTCATGTGCAGAATGAAGATTGTATATGTGAAGGACACTGCAGAAAACACAAGCCAGTTTACAATTGTACAGATGTGCAACGCAAGTAGACTAAGTATTCGTAATGCTGGCTATACATTCATTGTATACAGACTGCAGGCGGCGCTGCCAACATATATGTATATAGAGTTCTGAAGGAAGACAGATTGGTAGTTATGTGTGTTGCAGCAAAGAATAGGATAAAATTTGTACCAAATTTGTGTGCCTTGAACTGTTATGTTTCTGCATTGTTGGGTGATTTGAAAAGAAAGCTGTGGGAAATTGTGACTGCATATCTTAATATCATCTCTGTGTTGGTGCCATTACGTAAGTCATTTTTGTTCTTGTGTTGCCACAGCGTTGGTGGTTGATGTTAGTTTGTTTGTCAAATTTGGTTTAAATAAATTAATAAATCTATATTCTTACTACACACCGGCCTGGTTCCTAGTCCATTGTGGCATTGGGTATTTGTTGGGATTGGGTGCGAGACGGGTTGGAGGTCTTACCAAATTGAACCTGAACAAAATAATAGTCCTTTGTTGTGCCCCATCTTGATTGGGGGGAAATGAACTCCCTGGGTTGAGTGTGACTGCATAATAAACTGTGACAGTTTGATTTTGTGCAAATATAAATGTTCCTATTTCTTAATAAATATGTATTATTTCTACACACCAGCCTGATTCTTGGCTTATTTATTGCTAACGGGTGGAGGACAGAAGTGGGGTTATATGGTTCACCGAAAGGGATAGACTGAATTATATCCACAGGTATATGGGTGTGGCTTATTTATTGGGGGGGTCAAACTTTCTGCATTTAATTGAAGCCATATAACTATACCCCACAAGGGCAGACAGAGATTCCTTGTAAGAGATGACATGGTCCTAAGAGCTGGGACTGCACCAGTGGTGGGTGTTTAGCAGGATGGTTGTCTTCAGCTTTTGTATAATAGAAGTGATCCAAGGCTAGAGGCATGGATGGAATTGAGAAAGTGATCAAAGGGAGACGTCATTGTGGAGTTGAAGTCGAGAAAAGCCATAGAGAGGGCCAGGGAGAAGAGAACAACTGGGCTTTGGCTAGATAGGGATGTTTGCAAGTGACTTTTGCAAGTGCTTTGTGATGGGGGAGCTGGTAAAGGGGAGAGCGGAGGCGAGGCAGAGCGGTGAAGTGGGTGAGGTAGTGATCAGAGGGAGGGAGGTTGAGAGTGAGCTCTGTGAAGGTAAGGTTTAAGGAGAGTGAGTTGAGATTACGGGACTGGCTTTAGTCATGTGTGTAGACTGTGAAAGACAACCATGGAGGGGCCAGGGAGGGGAGACTCTAATAGGGAGGATGAAGTATGACAATAGCAGAATAACGCCTCAGTGCGTAAGAAGCTGAGGAGAAGGTCATGATCAGAAAAGAAAGAGTTGAGAGGGTCATTGGTCGAGTAGAAGAGGAGACGAGTAAGAGTGGTAGGTGCTAGAAGTTGGACACTATTGTTTTAAAAGTACGGTGAAGATGCTGGATGGCAGAAGGTGAGTGAATTTGTAGGACTTACAAATAAGCAGGGCCAATCCCTCCACCTCATTTAGCCAGTTTAGTGAAGTGAAAGAATGTAGCATAGTAAGTATGATGAGACACAATATTGGCAGTGTCACACCAGTGATGCAGGTTTTAGTGATGCCCACGTCTGAAAGGTGAGGGTGATGCAAGTCGAAATTGACTGTGGTAAAAGACGTCTGGCTGCAGAGTTATAGACCATTCCAGTGACAGGGAGAACATTTAGAGGTAAGACTAGAGGAGGAAGGTGAGGAGATGATCCAAAGAGGGGACAGGGCAAATTAGTTTGAAGACAGTGGTGTCAGAGTTAGTTGAGGAGAGAGGGTGAAATGTGTAGAGGAAGTGAAGGACAGGGATAGGGTTAGGGGGAAACTGGAACAGGAAAGGGCTTTTGGGGGCTAATGCCAGGGTATGCATGGAATCCCTAAAAGAAGAGTGGGAGTGGATGTTGAGGCTGAGGACATTAGGATGTCAAGGCACATGATGTATACAGTGGCAGAGGTCAATAGGGATTGAGATATAATGAAATGGGACCAAGTAGTAATAGAAGAAGGGCAGTAGCGGCACAGACACCAGTTGTAAATTTGTGCAGGACACCTAAGGCAGGTGACTAAATTTCGATGCGCAGGATGTGTGGAAGGTCCACAGATACCCCCCCCCCCCCCCCCCCGAATAGGGTTGCAGACCAGTAGCAACCAACACATTCATTTGTAGCAAAGAACATATTAAATTACAGGCTGGTGATGACCAACAAATTACATAATAGACAGGGGTTGACAAACAAATGAGCTAATCGACTGGTAGAGGTTGCCCCTCCGTTCATTGCCTTTGACATACGGGGCCTGATTTACAAAAGCGTTTTTGAATGGGAAAGTCCCATTCAAAAACGCTTTGTAAATCAGGTCCAATGTGTCCAAAGTATCTTTGAGCAGTTGGATTAGAGATGTCATAGCCATCATATATTCCTTAGCTCCGGTCCCATTCCTTCAGGGATACAAGGCAGATCCAGCAGGGGCGATGCTGCATCCTCGGCAGAGATTCGGCCTGTAATCATTGACAGACGTTTTATGCAGAGTCACACCTTAACATTACGTAGGACTCAAAGATTTTTGGCAAAAAGTAGTTCAGTCAGTAGCAAGGTTAAGGACCTGATTTACAGAGTGTTTCCCATGGAGATTGTGCCATTATAAAACGCTTCTGTGAATCAGGCCCTAAGGGCCCGATTCATAGAAATGTGTGCAGAAATCCTGCAAGGGCCGCGCACCGAGAAGGACACTGTGCGAGTCTACATGCAGAATAAAAAATGCACGCCTCCGCGTATTCATGGAATTTACTGTGCAAAGTAATCGTATTCACAAGTCACGCCTGGAACGCCCCAACACACCCATATGCAAAGCATCAACAGCCAGAACAGCTACATTTGTGTGCTCCCCCAGGTGCGAATACATGCACCATTCAAAGGGTGCATGGGGTCCCCCACAAGCAGGCCTGCATCTCGGGGACCCAACACAGGGTCCCCCATAACTGTTGCCGGCACCCTGACAGCATTCATATGAAATACAGTAACTCGGTCTAAACTTGGAAAATCTCGTGCGAACCCCCGTAAACCGTTCCTGCATCCCGCTCCACTACTTACACGCACCCCTAAGTATGATCAGAACCCTGGTTGCGTACACGCACCCGTAATTGCGACATGCAAATGCACCTGCACACTGCAAATTCTATGCGCAAGTGTACTTACGCCTGCCTTTGGGTGGTGTGGTGTTGGAGGGATTTGCTTGGCCATTCCTATGCCAAGAGGCTGTGCAAGTGTTTCCATGAATATGTGTCGTTTGCCGGAAATGTGGGCGTGCGAGGGACTGCCTGCAGGCCGTCGCTCGTAATGCCCAATTTTTCCATGTTCTTCCCCATTTTCTGAGTTCCGCCCACTTCCCAGCCCTCTGTGCAAGCCACGCCCATGCTCTGTGTGGTGTCTCACAAAAGGCGCTGAACGGCTCGCTAGTCCCAAGAAAGTCCTGTGTAGTCGGTTCCATGAATCGACGAACGCGGATTTGCGCACATTTTGGCGCGAAGTCCACTATTTACAACCCAAATAATTCCATGAATCAGGCCCTTAGTGTTTAGTTTGAAATGGAAGAGTAACAAATTAAACATGACTCTCTGGGTAAGTTGTTTGGTGGTCTTCACTCACATGACACCAGCGTTCCTAGTCTGGTGTATCCCAAAATTAAGTAAAAGGAGTGGGGGACAGCCCCGTCTGAGTTTCTAGCTCCATTACACCCAGTCTTCCTCTTCCTGGTCCCAGTCCCTAAGTACCCGGCCGCCTCACACACCTGACCATGGGTAATGGTCATGGCGCCCTGTAAAAGGCAGCAACATTCCTCTGTCTGCTTACCCTCCCACAAAGCAGAGTAGGCTGCTGCTGCCTTTCAAGGGCTTCTGGCTACACGAGAGAAGCAAAATGGAGAGCAAACACGTCTGCATTGCCCACTCCTTTCAAGGAACCATATTTCAGAGAAATGGACGTTCAATCAGTTACATAAATGGCAGCCAGGGGGACGTACATCATGGCCGTCACCGGCCGCCCGAGACTCTCTTTCCTGGAGGGAGGCTTCGGTGGCACGGGCTCTGCTCAGAGGGAGACAGTAGGACTTCTGTGGAAGGCTTAAGTTCAAAAGGCGCCACACCTGTTGCTGGGGTGGCAGCCCCTGTGTAAACAAGGGGAGAAGAGAGAGCGAGAGAGAGGCGAGCCGGGGGAGGAAGGGGGCGCCTCCTCTGCTTCTGGGTTGTAGGATTAGGAACTTTTTCTAAAGAGATGGGGGGTTAAATCGGGAGGTTCTGTGCGGGCAATAGGCTCAGGCAGAATTACAGCTTGTAAAATCGGTCCCCATCAGTCTCCCGGGAGACCCGGCAACTTGGGTGTTCCAGGCCTGGCTGCCCCGGCCGTAGCTTAGCCTTTTCCCAGCGCGCTCCTTAACGTGGGCCGCCCAGGCCTACGTGAGACCGACGCTGTGACCTGGGCACCTCACAGGTCCTGGTGAGGGGGTGCAAGGGTATCCCTCGCCACTGCCGTGCACGGTATCGAGTGATGTAGCTTGACCCACGGCGTGCGGGGGTCGTGCAGCGTGCCCCCGTGCAGTATGTTATCGCTGGGGGACGAAGCCTTTTCCGGGCTGTTAAACATGTCGTGTTCCATCTTTCGTGGCCCCTGATATCGCATCCTTCCGCGGGTTCGCCTGATGGAGGCGTGTGAGGAGAAGCCGTTTGCGTCAAGACCGCCTTTCCGTATAGTGCGACAAGTCTTGCATTGGCGCAGGGGTTATTCTGCGAAATGAAACCTGCGACCTGGGCCTGCCTGCTGCCGCGCATGCCTCTGCCATCGAGCATATATGTTGAAGAAGGAACTGGGCGGGTTTAAGGCATGGAAGATGTTTGCCCCTGCAACATTCTCTGCTTCAGTTTAAAAATAATCAAAGGCGCGATACGCTTCGCATAAACGTTCACATTCACAAGCCCACATATAACTGCAAATATGTGACGCACATGGAAATGAATGAAAGTAACATAAAAGTAAACTTGAACACTCGCACACAGGTAGCAGTCGCTCTATCGGCTGGTATGTACAAGTGTTCGTACTGTTATATCATTAGTATCATTCGTAATGGTGTGAGTATTAGATCCTTTAAGTCGTATTTTAGGCACGCACACATATATGCATACACAAGTATGCGCGCAGACACATACGCATACATGTATGCATGTCTCTCTAGCCTCCCGTGCACACACGTCCTTAAGGTTACTGCTTGACCAGGAATAATGAGATTCCTTACAGTCAAATGGGATCAGCCATTTTTGACCCTTCGAACAAAAGTGGGAAAGAAAGCGTCTCATCCTGTGCCCTGGAATATGCAAAACGGGTAACTTGGGAGAAAGTAATTAAATCAAGTCCCAACATGAAAAAAGGGGGATCAACACGATGCCCCATTGCTGGTCCAGTTGCCATAACGACTGGGTAACATGTTCCTGTGATGTACCCTGAGACTTAAGCAGAAGGCATCTCGCTCTCTGCTGACATCTGAGGCCTTTCTGTGAGGGGGTCCGAGTGATTTCGGGAATCTGTACACGTGCCATGTCGGCCTGCCCGGCGCATCAGAGCAACCCGCTCGCCGCCGCCCCTGTCTGTGGGTGCAAACACGGGGGGAGTCAATGGCTCGCCAGAAGTGGGGAAGCCGAGGGGGGGGGCTTCTCCTCGGCAACGCTCCTTGCGGTCCCCGTGTGGTGTGGGACCATAAATAGCTAGATGGGTTCAGTTAACGGCTCCTCTAGATGTGGCCGAGGGAGGGGCAGGGCAGACCGGCAATCATTATTTATTTATTTTATATAGCGGTGGACCAGGGCCCTTGGGTATAAGAGGTCTAAACAGGACGGACACCAAAAACACGCAGCTAAACGTACATCAACCAAGTGCAGGTAAACACATCATTGAAATAGAGCAGTTTTCAGTCCACGCTTGAAACTAGAAACGTACTATTCCCCGCGTGAGTGCGACAAAACATTCAACTTTTCAGCACGTTGATGTTTTTGGTTATCCTTGCTAAGAGTGTTAAAAATCCGTGAAACTGGCCAATGGGAGACCTGCTCAATATCCTACTGCGTCCTGATTAGGAGTATGGTGATAACCGTTCACATGTGGCATTCTATTTTTCATAATCGAAGTATTTATGAATAGGGGTCCCGTGGGATGCTGAATGCATGGGGGAACACGGCGAGCACTGCCTTTGGTAAATACGCGTTATTAATCCCACATAAACGATTCATTGCAATTGCAACTCATGTTTAGTGGGGGGGATTTAAAACAGGTATTTTGCAACGGTGCAATCGCTATGAAAAAAGCTTTGTGAATCAGGCCCGCAGTATTTAAAACACCACGCGTTTTGCCATTATCGCCGTATTTATTTCTTTATTTATTGGACATGTGTATGGCGCCTAAAGACAAGTGTTTCCAGGCGCCACCGTGGGGGTTTAGGGGGGGGGTAGAGTGGGTGCAAGGGGACAATTTAAAACAGAAACAACACACGGCGTTGCCAAGAGGATACACATTTTAAAACCGACGTCTTTGCTTCCTTTCGTGCACAGACGCCCCTTTCTGTCTCTGGAGAATGGCCAGAAGAAAGGTGGCCAGCAACTAAAGGCTGGGTAATCTAGCACGCGGCATCCTTTCGGGGAACTCACGTCCTTTCTTTTCTAGAAATATGGTCACAAAACACTTAGCGCCCGCTGATGTTAGAATCGGCCACTGGCGCGGTGGGCAGAGCCACTTTGCGCCATTGGGAAGGTCGGTGCGGAATTGGCCGGCGCCTGGAAGCAGGTCACTTGGCTGCGCTGTGGGCTGCGGTGCTCAGCACGCCGCGCGGCCTCCCCTTTCCTCAGTTATAGTTTTTTTTTTCTTTCTCTATATGAATGGCAAGATAATTAAAAGGATATGGATCGGGCATTTAAATTGGTCTTTGTGGAGATTGGATCTGGCGAGCCCGGCTCGGGAAGCGGCTCCTGTGAACCCGGCTTGCAAAAGGCCATCCCATCTCATTTAGCGCTGGAGTGGGCTCGCCGGAGGTGACTTCCCCATCGAGGGCTGCGGGATGCAGGACGTGGGCAGACACTCATTCAGGGACAAGTAATTGACAAATCCGAGGGGCCGCATTACCAGCGGAATGGAGGGCTATTAATTATTTAAAAACGATTAGCCTTTCTGTGTGCCCAGCGCGGATTCCTGCGTGTCCGGGTGCCGCGCCAGGCAGCGGGGGGCGCCGGGCCTGGCAAGGCGCGAGCCGCGGGGATGGGCGTGCAACCGCATCCATGCACGGGCACAAGAGCACACATGCTCTTATTGTGGCGACATATTCTGCTGCACAGACAACACGGCTCACAATTGCACACCCCGTGTGTATGCGTGTATATATTAGTATTGTGTGTATATTTCAATTGATCATATATATATATATATATATATATATATAAATCTTTTTCATTTTTCGATATGGTTGATTTAACAAGTTCAACTGTTCAACCTTTCAATAACGTGTTACATGAAGTAATACACATGTATTTCAGATGAGTCTAACGGGGCATTGTCATACGCATTTTGATACCCCAGGTCTGTCGATAAATTGTTTTAGCACTTTTAGCACTGTGGCCACACCTGTAATACTATTGCCATTATTATTATTATTATTATTATTATTATTATCATCATTAATAATAATAATAATAATAATAATAATAATAATAATAATAATAATAATAATAATAATAATAATAATAATAATAATAATAATAATCAGTGTGTTTTTGTGTGGAGATAGGGGGGGAAAAGGCGAATTAAAAAAATCCCTGAAATAATTTTAAAAGGTGTGTTCGTGTGTGCGCGTCTACGTGTGTAGACTTGTAACGCTTCTCAGTATGACTAAGAAAAGACACGTTTCTTGTAAGTTGTGTGGCAATGACAGCGGAGTTTGCACGTACCCCGGCTGTAACGTGTAGGACGGGTGCGTCGCGAGCGCGTGTGTGCACGCTGCATGCGGCCATCGCACGCGCCACGGAATCACTGCCCTCCGTCAAAGCTGCAGAGGACTCTTTTTTTGGGGGGAGATCAACATGGTTGATTTCTAGCTGCAGCAAAGCGTGTATGCACCTGCGTTTCCGCGCAGTTTGTTCAAATTAGCAGAGCTGCGAATGCAGTACACGCGAGCGTAGCGCCTGGCGCGAACTGCGCGCGTAGTGCTATAGTGTACCTCTGTATTTCAAGAAAGCCGAGCACTGCACAAACAACAGCAGGGACATTAAAAGGCAAAGGGCTTGCATTTTATTTACCTCGGAGGATGGATGGTGCTGGTTTAATTGATTTTTTCCCCAAAATATAGACAAGTATAAATCGCACGGGAAACGAGAAATGTAGAGACAGAACCCAGCCTCTCAGACACACGCCAGGAGAGTGAGTGTGTGTCTGTGGTTGGTACGTGTGCACTTTTCAAGGACGGAATGATGTATGGCAAATACTAGCCCTATGCAGGGGGCATAAGGGCAGCGGGGCAAGCCCCCGTTTTACGGAAAGAAGTTCTGCAGGGCGCTTTGGCGGATACGCCACGATCGGGGTTAAAAGCCTCGGTTTAAAGTGGATTTTTACGATTGTTAATGAAAAAGAAGAACACGTTAATTACGGCAAAATGGTGACCCACGCAGACTGTAATGTGAGTAGGGGGCTGTGCGTGTGTGAGTATGCATGGAGATTGCTTGCGTGGGCTGCTGAGATGGCATGGGGCACCGTACACGTACTCTTCCAGGCGCTTTTCTCTTGGACTGGCGCGGGGACCAGCGTCGCCAGTGGAGCCCGGCCCAGGAGTGGACTGGGAACCAAAAGAGGCCCTGGAAATAATGTTCAAATTGGCCCCATATTGCACAGTTGCAGCAAGGGTAACACTTTCCCTATGAGAACATTTAAAAATAAAAATGGTCACCACACAAAAGAGGTCGAGGATGCAAAGGCCTGCCGGGAAATCTCCAGAGTTCACTCTAGGCCAGTCCACTCTACTCCGGTCTCCGCGGTCCGCGAGAGCCCGCACGAGACCACAGGGACGCGGCGTGAGAAGCTCAGGATATTTCCCGGCCTCACGCGGAATGCGGAGCCAAACTGAACTCCGCGAGGATAGGCTGCGACCCCCGTTTCAGTCACTGGCGATGCCGGCGACACAAACCCTACCGCCGCTACTGCGCAGTCTTTTCAAGCATATTGTAAATGTGGGCTGAGTAGTAAGAGCCCACCACCCCCTGAACCCCACAATTGGTTTTCAAGTAAGTGGCTGCTGTGGACCACCCGTCCCCGTGAAGACAGAGGGGACTGGTATGTGCTCGGGTTTCAATAAGGTGACAGGAGGGGTTGGGAAGAAAAACAGCGCAAAGGGTGGCTTCCCTTTAAGGGCGCTGTGCACAAGCAATCATTACTGTTAGCCTGCCAACTCCGAAAGGCTGGGGCGAGGTGGGAACATGCGACTTGCAGGCTACGGGATCAGCATAGAGTTTGCCAGAGGTGCCTAGAGCTAGACACACAGAGCTTGCCAGGGGCGCCGAGAACTGGATGCACAGAGCTTGCCAGAGGCGCCTAGAGATGGATGCACAGAGCTTGCCAGGGGCACCTAGAGATGGATACACAAAGCTTGCCAGAGCCGCCTAGAGATGGATGCACAGAGCTTGCCAGAGGCGCCTAGAGATGGGTGCACAGAGCTGCCAGGGGCGCCTAGAGATGGATGCACAGAGCTTGCCAGAGGCGCCTAGAGATGGGTGCACAGAGCTGCCAGGGGCGCCTAGAGATGGATGCACAGAGCTTGCCAGGGGCGCCGAGAAATGGATGCACAGAGCTTGCCAGGGGCACCTAGAGATGGATGCACAGAGCTTGCCATGGGCGCCTAGAGATGGATGCACAGAGCTTGCCAGGGGCACCTAGAGATGGATGCACAGAGCTTGCCAGGGGCGCTTAGAGATGGATGCACAGAGCTTGCCAGGGGCGCGTAAAGATGGTTGCACAGAGTTTGCCAGAGGCGCCTAGAGCTGGATGCACAGAGCTTGCCAGAGGCGCCTAGAGCTGGATGCACAGAGCTTGCCAGGGGCGCCTAGAGCTGGATGCAGAGCTTGCCAAAGGCGCCTAGAGCTGGATGCACAGAGCTTGTCAGAGGCGCCTAGAGTTGGATGCCTAGAGCTGGATGCACAGAGCTTGCCAGAGCGCGTATTATTACAGTTAGTTAAGGGCTATAATGTACGCGCTCTGACGCCGCGAAGAAAGGCTCAGTACTGCACAGAGCTTGCCAGAGTCGCCGATCATTACTATTAGTTAAGGGCTATAATGTAAGCGCACAGACGCCGCGCAGAAAGGCTCAGCACCGCATAGGGAGTGGCAGCGGCGCCGATTGTTGCTATTAGTTAAGGGCTATAATGTAAGCGCCCGGACGCCGCGCAGAAAAGCTCAGAGCTGCATAGAGAGTACCAGAGTCGCCTATTTAAGGGCTATAATGTAAGTGCCCGGACGCCGCGCAGACAGGCTCAGCGCCGCATAGAGAGTGCCAGCGGCGCCCTACCTGCGCAGCCCCTGGAAGACGATGCCATCCCGGCTTCGGGACCCCGCTGCCTGCCTGCCAAGGGAGGCTCTGCCGCATTTATCTGAGCTCAAGCTCGGCGGCTGTTGACTTTAGCACAAAGCAAAGATTTCACTCGCAGCCAGTCCAAACAGCGAAAGGAATATTTCCCGTCCATATTGATCAGCGTTATAGAATGCTGTTGTGTCTCATTTTTTTTGGGGGGGGGCGCGGACTGAAGTGCAGGAGATGTAATATCTGTGTCAACACGCTGAACAGGGTGACGCGGTGTGGAAAGTTTGCCCTCCTGGAATGTGGGTGCAGGATTTCTCGTCGCTCCTCTGTTATTTGTTTACCGGCGCTGTTTGTTCGCAGATCATGGTCGCTTAAACCAGCACGAAGGGGCACTTGGAGACCAGCACTTGCAGAGGCGGGGGCAGCACCGCAGTAGAGTGCAGCCAGGAAACCGTGCCAGGCTTTGTCTGCGCCGCATATTAACCGGGCCTAGGGCAGGAGGGCCTAGGGCAGGAGCCCCTTTGAGAGGGCGTGGGCTGGACATTGCCCCCCTCCACCTCACGCCCCTGGAGCTCCTTCACATGCCACAGCCCCATCTCCCCCCGTAAATGGTGTCTGCCCCAAATTCCGCGCCCCATCTGAAGCTGTGACTTGCCAAAACGCAATGATGAAAGGCCGCCTTCTGTCATCTTTTAACCCAGCGCTTTGTCTGCAATGACTGACCAATGCCATCCTACCCGGGGATCCAGTGCAATGCATTGCACGTGTTTCCAGAACAGCCACTCGCAAGGAGGGTGCAGGAGAAACAGCGCCTGGCACCAGATTACAGAGGAGTTGCCCCAGCGCAAGTGCAGAATTGCACCGAATTAGCACACGGGCAAAGCTTGTGCAAAAAACACTGGGGACATACTAAACAATATTTGCACCAAGAAAAGTGCAATGTTTCATGTTGTAAGCACAAGAGCAAGCATGCCCCCAGTGCAAACAAACATGCACTTACAAAGCATTTTTCCACCAGGCCCAGTGCTCTTACTATTTAGCATTTTCACTAGGGCAAACTTTCCCCTGGTGCAAAAATGCACTGAAAGCGCCTGTTTTTTGCACAAGGGCAATTGTAGCCATAGTGCTTACAACATGACAAATTGCAGTTGTCGCGGTGCAGATGTTTTTGAGGAAGTCCCCAATGTTTGTGCACTGCTAACATGGTGCAATTTTGCAATGGTGCAACATTTCTGTAATGTGGCCCCGGAAAGGTACGAGAAAAGTATGGGATCACCCTAAACACTAGGCCTCTGAGCGCCCTCCTGTGCCTCCCAGAACAAATGCGGCAGAACCGCGGGCGGGTGTCTCCGAGGGGCCAAGCCCTTAATGATATATTTAAACATTGCATGAAATTTGGGGCCCCATTGGTTGTTTCTTACTCAATGATGTGTCTTATTCTGAAAGCCAAAGAGAACCGTGAGTCGCTGAAAGCTCAGACCCGTGGTGTGTTTGTCCTGTTGAGGGGTTCTCGCTGCTAATGCTGTTGCCATGTTTTGAGAGTAGTGACGCTGCAGGGGGAGGGCCAGTTACAGAGCAAGAGGACAGGTATGTGGAGACTATGGGTCCGATTCATTCAATGTTTGACCAGTTGAAAGTGAATTTGCACTGCTGAAAAGTGACTTTGCACTTCTGACACAAACCCTGATTCGCGCAACCACGCAAAGTGTATTAGAAGTCAGTGCAAAGTCCGGGCAAAGTCAGCGCATAGTCATTTTTGCAGTACAAAATGACTTTGCACTTCAAAAATACACTTTGCACGGTTCCATGTTTCAGGGTGTGTGTTCGCAGTGCAAAATCACTTTTCAGCAGTGCAAATTCACTTTGAGCCGGGCAAATATTCCTTGACTCGGGCTCTATGTCTGTTCCCATCCAATAAGGACACTGTGACGATTCAACTTCCGGGACACCAGTGGTCCAGGGATGAATATCGGTTTCTAGGCCATCAATCAGCCCCACACATGGTCGAATTCCTCACAGACCTGCACGGACTTCCTGTGTTTGGGCATTGTTCAGGGATTTAACTTCAGAATCGGCTTACGGGGGTGCGCAGAGTAAATGTCCAATGTTTTCAACAGTGAAGCGCATGAGGGTGGGCCCAAGAAAACATGAGTGGGGGAGCCTTGCTCGCACTAGAAGGAATTGGGATGGGTATTGTGTATTCATTCAGCCCTCAGCTAGTCTGTCCAACTAGCACTGCTCTTGGTACATGGACGGGACCCAGGAAGTAGACATTGTTGTTTGTACAGCTAACCCATTTCTCCTCTCGCACACAACACCTTCGCAACTTAGCAGAAGGCACCGGCTCACTCCACACTGCCTGCACTCACCTATAACACAAGCACTACTGCACAACACCTCGGCCTCTAGAATGAAGCTAACTTTAACCACAATTCGAACTGTATCTTCTCACATAATTATCTCGTTAAGCACAATCCACTCTGTCTAGTTCATAGTTTACCTCCGCTGTGCCCATCCACACGAGTGTGGCTAACAGGGTCTTGGCCACCCTCACATAACTTCAATGGCTGAAAAGCACCCACGCCTAATAGCACCTCACAACTCTCCCCAAATTTGGACTCCGGTTGTCTCCGTTCAACCAACAACGCGTTGGGAACATAACTATGGTCAAGGGCGCTATACAAATGACAACATTAATGAACAGTCCTTTAACCTGTGAGAAATGTCATGTGTTGCATGAATAAATGAAGAGTCTGGTTATACTTGACCAGCGGTGGGCTGGGAACCAAAAAAGGCCCTTGAAATAATTTTATAAAGCGGCCCCATATTACACCTTTTCAGCAAGCCTAACCCTTTTCCTATGAGAAGATTCGAAAATAAAGGAGATTACCACGCAATAGAGGCCCTGGGCGCAGAGGCCTACTGCAGGGATGTCATTTAGGGGTCTCCAGAGGTCGCAACTGCAACCTCTGAAGTCTCTCTTGCCACCTCTGTGGTCGCCCTTGCGACCTCTAAAAAATAAATAAAAAAATAATACTTTTTTCTTTTTTTTTTTGCAATGCAAGCTCCTGGGCTGTGGCCAGCACCATGTGGCTCTTTACTTCTGGAGTGGCTGGCTTTCTTGTTCAGACCCCTTAAAAAAGAAGAAAAATAAGAACAGGAGTGGCACAAGTCTAACACTTTCAGCACTGACCCTAACTAAGAAAGAATCGGAATACCAAATAATGTGTCTTTCTGGAATTCTATACAATAATTGCTAGACTCCTTAAAGGTTTATTTCAGGCACACTTCAGGGCGTGAGTCACTGATTTAGTCTGTTCTTAAACGCCTCAATTCAGCCTTTCATCCTTCTGAGGTCGATAAATGAGTACCAACACAGGTTGGGTGATAATATTTTTTCTATATAAAGCGCTTACGCGTAAGTGCTATATAATAACACATCATTATCATTTGGTCATGGACGTCTGCTTGCATTCACAGTAATTTGCTAATATGGGCCTATACACACTGATCTTAACGATACATATGGCGATCCATTCTTGTATGAAATGTACATCACATTATAGTGATATAGTAAGCATATTTTGCGTAGTGTACAATGCTATGTTGTGCCACTTCCTGTTTTGTCAACGGGTGAAAGGTCGAGTTTCATCTCTTCCCGCAATATCACTTCAGGGTTGGGTCAAAGACATAACTTCCTGTGATGTCATCAGGGGTCAAGGGTGATGTGATATCACTTCCTTTACCCTTGGCGTTTTGGGGAAATGACGTCACTGGCCTACTGGGAGATCTCCAGAGTGACCTATAGGGCCAGTCCACCCCTGTAGGTGGCAGGCAACTCTCAGGGACGTTCAACAATCACATGTAAGTCTCCCTTTGGGACTCATTCATAAAAAGTGATTGAGGGGAAAACAAAACGAATAAGACACACACTGCCATCTTCAGATGAAGGAATCTCCAAGAATTCTGGCCTGGGGTTCACAGGCAACAAGGGCACATGGTTTCAGCCCAACCTGTGCCTCGTGCATTCCAAGGACACGCTGCGTGACTTGACTGAGAAAGTTACAGAGAAACAGCCCTCAAAGATGCTTGCCAATTATAGACACGTTCCGCTTTGTTCTGGGCTCACCAGTGTGTTGGCGCGGCCATGATTCGAAAGTATTGAGGTTCACGAAGTGCCAAGCAGCGAACACACTCATGAGAGGGCCAGGGAACACGAGTGGGGTGCAGGGTCTGTTATCCTCATCGGACTAAATGGAACCACAATTGGGAATTACAGGAAAGGGGAGGGGTGGGGCTGCAGCTGGCTTTGCGCAGATTCGCCCGGGAAAGCTCTCCCCATGTCCCGGGCCGGGGGTAGAGTCCTATCCGCTGGGATCAGTGTGGGTGACGGGGGCGGGGGCACTAAGTAGGTTAAAAGTAGCGGCGCACAATGGGCCTCAGATAGGGAACATCGCAGGTTAGAGCATCGGCCTGACAGGCCATTGTGCCGGCATCAGCCCCCTCCCGGCCCCCATTCTCCTTCCACACGGGGGCCTTTTGTGTGATAATGAACACACATTTCATGCCCGGGCCCGCGACGTGTGTGTCCCGGCAGCGCAGAGACGTCCGCGCCGCTGCCGCTGGCCTGGGACCTGCACTGGACAGGGCCCCGGCCCTCATTTACTCTTTCAACTCTTCATCCGGGGAACAAAGTGGCGGAATCCAGAGAGGATTGCGGGGTTACTTGCCAGCAAAGTATCTATGAACGTGTAAGTCAGGCCTGACAGGCCGCCGTGTTTCCAAGGGGCGGCCATTGTCTGCGCGAGTCTATTATGGCCGCAGAAGGACGCCCGCGGACACCCACGCTGTGCCCCGCCGCAAAACAAGCAGTCCATTAACGGCCCGGCAGAGGCCTCTCTCGTAACCCATGGGCATCTGGGGGGGGGGGGTGTATCGCAGCGCCCCTACTTTGCCTACCCACGCCTGTGTGTAATACGGTGTATGCCGTGGGCCTGATTCACACACGCGTTATATAATGACAAAATCCCATTGGAAAACGCTCTGTGAATCAGGCCCCGTGTGTGTGTGTAAACACAATATTACGCCACACAGGCAGCACATATGTATAAGTATATCTTTCGCGGCCTCACCCACATATATATATATATATATATATATATATATATATATATATATGAGCATGGTAACAATGTGTTAGTGAATGTAAAAGCATGAAAAAACCTGTCACCTGGCATTGACACACGTGTGTGTATGTGGGGGGGGGGGCGGGGAGGGTTGTGTGCTGAGGTGTAGCAATCTACCTCTGCCCTTTTAATGCATTTAGGTGCTTACTTGGAAAACATAGGCACGCACTACACGCACTTGCCTAATATCGAAAGGGGTTTCATGAATGAAAGAGAGCCCCTCCCCCCCGCCCCACGGGAGGCCACCCCCCTCGGTCAACCAGCTTGGGGGGGAGGTGTTCTGCACATCGTGTGCATGTTATATGCGCGTTAGCTGCTCACTCCTGAACAGGAAAGCTCATACATAGATTGTATACATAGGCATGTATGTGTTTAGTGATCACCTACATAACAATTGCAACCGACGTTGTACTCATGGCCCCCTTATATAAGAGCCAGGGATGCCCCCTGCTTTCCAGCACTGCCATTTCCCCTCCCTGGACTCTACTCCTGACCCCCCTAATATAAGAGCCAGGGATGCCCCGTGCTTTCAAGCACTGCCATTTCCCCTCCCTGGACTCTACTCCTGACCCCCCCCCCCACAATATAAGAGCCAGGGATGTCCCGTGCATATCAGCACTGCCATTTCCCCTCCCTGGACTCTACTCCTGACCCCCCTAATATAAGAGCCAGGGATGCCCCGTGCTTTCAAGCACTGCCATTTCCCCTCCCTGGACTCTACTCCTGACCCCCCCCCCCCCAATATAAGAGCCAGGGATGTCCCGTGCATATCAGCACTGCCATTTCCCCTCCCTGGACTCTACTCCTGACCCCCCTAATATAAGAGCCAGGGATGCCCCGTGCATTTCAGCACTGCCATTTCCCCTCCCTGGACTTTACTCCTGACCCCCCTAATATAAGAGCCAGGGATGCCCCGTACATTTCAGCACTGCCATTGCCCCTCCCTGGACTCTACTCCTGACCCCCCTAATATAAGGGGCGGGGATTCCCTCGTGGATTCCAGAAAAGCTATTTTCCTCTCTTTGGACTCTACTCCTGACCCACTTATAAGGAGCCAGGGTTGTACTTGCATGGTACAGGTAGGATTGTCACAAGGCCAATATAACCGTGTTTGTTGTTTTCCTATACCCCACCCCCGACTTGTCTTGTGGCGCCTGGAAACACTTGTGTATAGGCACTGTACACATGTCCAATAAATAAATAAAGATGCCCTCGTGCATTTAAGCACTGCCATTTTCCCTCCTTGGGCTCTACTCCCGACCCCCTTAATATGAGAGCCAGGGATGCCCTGTGCATTCCAGCACTGCCATTTCTCCTCCTTTCACTCTACTCCTGACCCCCTAATATAAGAGCCAGGGTGCCCCCGTGCATTTCAGCGTTGCCATTTCCCCCTCCTTTCACCCTCTCCTGACCCCCCTAGTATAAGAGCCAGGGGTTCCCTGTGCATTTCAGCACTGCCATTTCCCCTCCTTGGGCTCTACTCCCGACCCCCATAATATAAGAGCCAGCGATGCCCTCGTGCATTTCAGCACTGCCATTTCCCCTCCTTTCACTCTACTCCTGACCCCCTAATATAAGAGCTCGGGGTGCCCCCGTGCATTTCAGCGTTGCCATTTCCCCCTCCTTTCACCCTCTCCTGACCCCCTA
Source organism: Ambystoma mexicanum (assembly GCF_040938575.1). Lineage (NCBI taxonomy): Eukaryota > Metazoa > Chordata > Amphibia > Caudata > Ambystomatidae > Ambystoma > Ambystoma mexicanum. The sequence continues at coordinate 498,505,897 of NC_090928.1, read as the reverse complement.
ATATAAGAGCCAGCGATGCCCTGATTCATTTCAGCCCTGCCATTTCCCCTCCCTGGACTCTACTCCTGACCCCCCTAATATAAGAACCAGTGATGCCCTGATGCATTTCAGCACTGTTATTTCCCCTCCCTGGACTCTACTCCTGACCCCCCTAATATAAGAACCAGCGATGCCCTCGTGCATTTCAGCACTGCCATTTCACCCTCCTTTCACTGTACTCCTGACCCCCCTAATATAAGAGGCACTGATGCCCTCGTGCATTTCATCACTGCCATTTCCCCTCCTTTCACTCTACTCCTGACCCCCCTAATATAAGAGGCACTGATGCACCGTGCATTTAAGCACTGCCATTTCACCCTCCTTTCACTCTACTCCTGACACTCCTAATATAAGAGGCACTGATGCACCGTGCATTTCAGCACTGCCATTTCCCCTCCTTTCACTGTACTCCTGACCCCCCTAATATAAGAGGCACTGATGCCCTCGTGCATTTCATCACTGCCATTTCCCCTCCCTGGACTCTACTCCTGACCCCCTAATATAAGAGGCACTGATGCACCGTGCATTTAAGCACTGCCATTTCCCCTCCTTTCACTGTACTCCTGACCCCCCTAATATAAGAGCCAGCGATGACCGCGTGTATTTCAGCGTTGCCATTTCCCCCTTCATGTCTCTCTCTCAGCCACTCTTTCTGCTGCCTCTTTATCTGCGCCTCTGTATATCCTCCATAGCTTGTTCAACCCTTAAACCTTGGCTACCAGCGTCCAGCAGTACGGGCGCGCTATACATCAAAATAAACACAACCACGTATAGAGGCAGGGCTCAAGTCGAGGGTACACGCGGGAGACGGAGTCCACCCACTTGTTTCAGAGGGTGGACTCAGTCCCCTCCAGCTAAAATGAGAAACATTGAATGTCTTCTCTGAATTTATGCATTAAAGGCGGCCACAGGGATGGGACCACAATAATCAGGTTTGTAGGCCGGACACTTCACCACTGCACTATATAACCTGATGAAAATGAACAAACAACTAAAGGTGAAATGTCCCATTTCGGTACTGCAAGTCCCAGGGAAAACATTTGCATTGATTCTTGGAGTTTAAAACATGCACACCTTTTAAAAGCTTTCAAAAACACTATTAGAAGAAAATATCCTCTTGGTTTTGTGTAGGTGTTGGATTTTATGAAAGGTAAATGCCATTCGTCCTGTGCAATTTGGGTGGTTATGCAAAGCCAATTTGATGAAATGTGCATATTTCACCTTAGTATGCTCATTTCTGGCGAGGTCACATCCCATTGCATTTGGTTCTGAGGCCCCCCACTTTAATTGTTAGCACTCGGCCCCTGTGTACACATTATGTCTATCTATTTCCCCATCCTCATGTCCATCTGTCTCTGTGTGTCTCGCTCTCTTTCGCTCTGTCTGCGGCTCCCGTCCTAGCTCGATATCTGGCTAGCACTATATTGTGCGGGGATTGTGCTTTAAAATGTAGGACCAACAATTGAATGCAATACATAACCAGTGGCATCAGTCTTTCTCATAATGCCAATGTAAGCCTGGGCGTCCCCGCCCTTGTTACGGCACAAGGGGCGCATGCCAGGCAGGGCCATGAACCGGCGTGTAGTTTGGCAAATGAAACTAAACAAGAGAGTCCCTTTGCCAACCTAAAAAGCAACATTGCCACTTGTGCGAAAGTGCAAAGAAAGGTGTGACGCTGTGTTAGTTCAGTTTTAACGTCACTCGAAATTCAAGCTTTAATACCTTTTATTCGACTACATGAAAATACTCTGCTGAGCAGGTGCAACGTCCCATATGTGTCTTCATCGGGCGGCGGCCACGGAGGGACACGCGCAACAAAACAAACGCGGTGCTGCACCTTGCTTTCACAACGAAAACAGGGGAGATTCTCCAAGGTGAAAGTCTAGTGGGTGTGGGAAGAGCAAGTCCCGCCAATACAAATGTTTCCATGTGTACTGAAGGCCTATTTAAATAGCACAAACCCCTCCTTATAACATACACGTAGAAATGCTTGGAAATACATACTCAACCAGGGCATGTCTCGATGCACATGCTTGGAAGAGCGCTGCCTTTGAAAAACTGCGCGCGCAGATCGACTGCTCGACAGTTTTAATGCAGCCGTGCAATGAGACGTTAATTAACAGGATACGTTTTCAGTTTCATTTTGCATTTGTGAGAGAGATCTTGTGTTTCCCTACGCAACATTGAAATGTTGCGTGGTAGCAATGTAGGTCTGAACATTTCTCCAACACCCCCTGCATTGAAAACCCGTGACTGCGGTGCATGTGGGGTACAGTTCAAATGGTTCTTATTAATATAGGTGCGCAGTCTGCCGCGCTCACCGGACCGGCAGCCTGTCTGCTCCGAGGCCTGGGCGCTCTTTCTCGCCTGTCCCGCAGTCTTGGCCTTTCCCTGTGACGCACTTAGAAAAAGGCTGCCCTTCCGTCCCCCCTACCCGCACCCCACAGCCACAATTACTACATTTGGAAATTATAAGATTATCTGAAAAAGTCCTGGGACCTAGTTTGCCAGTAGCCGCCTTTTGCCTCCCCCCCTCCCCCCCTCCCCCCCCCCCCCCCCCCCCCGACGCCACCGAGGCGGCGACCTGCACTTTGCCAGGTCACGTTTTACTGGGTCAGGGGTCTGGGACCCAAGTAGTGCAGCGACACAACACCGGTTTAAAGAGTTAATTTGTAGTATTACACGGAGACCGGACGAAAGGAGCACACTCATAAAAACGGCCGAGGAAGCACAGGTTTCGTGGCAACCTTTGTTCCGGGGCAATGGAACAGAACCTACAAGGCAGTATGGGCACATTTTCAAGAGGAGGACTTAAGACTCGCTATAAACGCTAATTGCAGACTCCACGTGAAACGCACTTTTAGGCAGTCAGGGGTATTTCCAGCGCTCATTGGCGGGAATTAAGTTTTATTTGCGAGTCCTTTTCTTCCCCAAACCAGTGGAACAAAGAAAATGCGGATTCTGGGATTCAAGTAAAGGCGTGCCACCGGCGCTTTAATGAACAAGGGCGAAAGCCGCCCTCCAGCATTCAATAAGCACGTTTCCTAGTCCATAAATAAAGCGTACAGAAAACATACATTAATGAGTTCCAAGCTTGTTTTTACTCTCCCGTCACAACAAAGTTGGTCAGTTAGTACAACAAATATATTCCGACTTGATTTTGTACAATAAGAATATCACATTATTTTGGTCCTCGAGAGTATCTACAGCTTTCAAACATATTAATAGGTTTCGGTACTTTCACACACACACAAAAATATACTCCCTGCAACAACAACAAAAACAAATGGAAACTTAGCATAGCAAGATTGGCATCTAGTAAAAAGCGTCCGTGAGAGTTTTAGGAGGAGGGCGATTTGGACCTGGATGAACACAAGACATACTTTTTTTTTTTTTTTTTTTTAGAAATATGTACACGAATTGTAAAAAGTCCGCGAGCTGCTGCGAGTTTTAGGAAGAGTTCATGATAGGTCTGGCATACACACCTTGGTAGTACGAGGTGTCGCTTGAAAGGGAGGACGGGTCCAGGCCGCTTTTGTTCGTGACTGTGCCCATGGTCAAGCCCCCCGTCATGGGGGAGCCGTAGCCCGAGTAGTGCATGACCTGCTCGTAGGTCTTTAGGTCCATTTTGTGGTGCGGGTGGTGCGGGTGGTGCGGGTGGTGCGGGTGGTGCTGCTGCTCCGAGGACATGAGGTTGTTGATGGAGAAGGGGTGGTTGAAGGAGTAGTGGTGCTCCTGCGCCTTGAGGTGCGCCTGGGCCTCGTGCGAGAGCACCGGGTGGTGGGAGAGCAGGTGCTGCTGCTGCTGTTGCTGCTGTTGCTGCTGCTGATGCTGGGCCTGCGAGGCCGGGGAGGCGCCGTGCTCCGGGCTCAGGGCCTGGCCGGGCTTCAGGTCCGCCAGGGAGCGCTTCTGCTCCTGGCAGGGCGGGGAGCTCGAGTGCGGCGACTCGTTGCCCGCGTTGCTCTCGGAGCCGCTGCTGCTGCTGTGGTGGTGGTGGTGGTGGCCGTGGCCGTGGCCGCCGGCGCCCTCCTTCTTGGCGCCCTCCTTGGCCAGGCCCAGCTGCTGCCGGTCGCACTTGAAGCGCTTCTGGCGGCGCAGGTAGCAGCCGTTCTCGAACATGTTGCCCGAGTCCGGGTGCAGGGTCCAGAAGGAGCCCTTGCCCGGCTTGTCGGGGGAGCGCGGCACCTTGAGGAAGCAGTCGTTGAAGGAGAGTGAGTGGCGGATGGAGTTCTGCCAGCGCTGCTGGTTCTGCCGGTAGAAGGGGAAGAGGTCCATGATCCACTGGTAGATCTCGCTCAGCGTCAGCATCTTGTTGGGCGACTGCTGGATGGCCATGGTGATGAGCGAGATGTAGGAGTAGGGCGGCTTGGCGTGCGTGTAGCTGCGCCGGTAGGTCTTGGGGTCCCGGGAGCGGTTGATGGCCGCCTGGCCGTACAGCGGGCTCATGGAGTTCATGTTGGAGTAGGGCGCCAGGCCGTTCATGGAGGCCGCCGCCTGGCCGCTCATGGGGCTCAGGCTGGGGCTCAGGTGGCTGCCCATGCCCGCCATGGTGCCGGGGGACATGGCCGCCAGCGAAGGGCTCATGCCGGTGTTCACGTAGGACATGTTCATGGGCGCCGAGGCCATGTTGCCGCCCGAGCCGCCCATGGCCGACATGCTCATGTAGGTGTTCATGCTGTTCATGGCCAGGCCGGCGTTCATGTTGCCCACGGAGGAGTAGCTCTGCAAGGAGAGAAGGCAGCGCGTTAGACATGGCACGTTCATTCGAGCGACACAACATCATGACAGGCGGGCAAGGGCGTCGGTGTGCAGGCACTAGTTGCCACAAAGAAGGCTTCTGGCATTGCGTTGCAGGATTAGGTGCATGGCTACAGGTTATGCGGGGGGGGGGGGGGGTTGTGCGCCTGTTGGTATTGAGTACATGAGTACTGGCATTAGCAGGTACTGACACTGGGCGCATGGATACTGGCCCTAAGGGCACAGGGGTGCTGCACTATATGCATTTATATGAGTACTGCTGCCACTCGGTCGACGAGCATTGACTTCAAGGGGGCTGGCAACGAGTACTGGTAGCTAAATGATGGGTACGAACACGAACACACGCAGTATGGGCTCTAGCATTAAGGGGTTGGGGTGCAGATAGTGGGCATATGGGTACAAGCATTATGGGTACAAACATTAAGGGGACCGGATGCTGACAGTATGTACAAGGGTAGTGAAACTGACAACAGGTGCAGAGTCATGAACAGTAAGGGGGCTCTGGGGGTTGGCGTGAATCACGTGATAGTTGGAATTAACGGTGGTGGTCCTTGGCCCAAAGTCACTGCCATTGTGGCATCAGTGGAAGACGCATATTCCTTGCCCTCCATGCGCGTCGTGGGCCACGCTACCTGGTCACTAGCCTTAATGGCGCCGCCGCCACCAGTTAAAGTGGCTTGCAATGGGCGATGCCACTATAGTTACTGCCATTAAGGGCGTAGGCACTAGGGCATAGTCACTGATATTATAGCATTGTCAGTAGATGCATATTCCCAGCCATTGCATGCGATGCTACACTGGCTTTAGATGTTGGCCCTTGGTATTAGCAGCAATGGTGCCGGCACGTGAGGCTTGCAATGAGCGCTGCCACTACATTTACTGTCATTAAGGGCATAGGCACTAGGGACATAGTCGCTGATATTATAGCACCGGCAGTAGGTGCATATTCCCAGCCATTGCACACGCTGCTACCTAATGACTGGCCTTAAGCGTGCCGCCACTGGCTTCAGATGTTGGCCCTCGGTATTAGCAGTAATGGAGCCGGCACTTGAGGCTTGCAATGAGCGCTGTCGCTACATTTACTGTCATTAAGGGCATAGGCACTAGGGACATAGTCGCTGATATTATAGCACCGGCAGTAGGTGCATATTCCCAGCCATTGCACACGCTGCTACCTAATCACTGGCCTTAAGCGTGCCGCCACTGGCTTTAGATGTTGGCCCTTGGTATTAGCAGTAATGGTGCCGGCACTTGAGGCTTGCAATGAGCGCTGTCGCTACATTTACTGTCATTAAGGGCATAGGCACTAGGGACATAGTCGCTGATATTATAGCACCGGCAGTAGGTGCATATTCCCCCCCATTGCACACGCTGCTACCTAATGACTGGCCTTAAGCGTGCCGCCTCTGGCTTCAGATGTTGGCCCTCAGTATTAGCAGTAATGGCGCTGGCGGTTGAGAGCAGCTAGGAATGGGTATTTTCGCGATAGTTCCCGCAAAGGTACAATCACTGGCATTAGGTGTGCTCAAGCTGCCAGCCAAGGGCGTAAAGTAATTGACAGCAGTGACGGCGATGAGCCTCGATGCCCAGTCATTGCTACTGGGAGTGTGTGCAGTGACGGCGATGCGCCTTGGTGCCCACTCATTGCTATTGGGAGTGTGGGCAGTGAGGGCGATGCCCCTCGATGCCCAGTCGCCGCTATTGGGAGTGTGGGCAGTGAGGGCAATGCCCCTCGATGCCCAGTCGCTGCTATTGGGAGTGTGTGCATTGAGGGCGATGCCCAGTCGCTGCCATTGGGAGGGTATGCACACGGTGCACTGCTAGAGGCCAAGAGAGCCCGACGTGTGCTGCTAGCAGGACGCGAACGCCCCGAAGTGTCTGGCACAAAATACAAGTAATTTCCTCCGGCCAGGGGAGCTCTGTAAGTTTGCCAGTTTTCCTTTAAAAAATGTCCCCTGTTTGTGTTCATTCCGGAGGTCGTTTACTAATGCTGCCAAAAAGTTGTTTTTTTTTTTAAAGTAAAATAAATAAGCAAGCAGTCTTTACCCAAACTCCGCCCCCACTGTGGCGCCGGCTTCCCCAGTACACATCAATACTGGCTTTATTTGTACATTGGGTACACATCGGCCCCGCTGCCCGATCAATACTGACTTTATTTGTACACCTCAAACCCGCGTATGCCGGCCCATTTAATGTGACAAAAAACAAATTGAACATTAAGCAAGAAGTAGGCAGCTAGTTGGCAGGCGGCTTACATATTGTGTGTGATACTCTGCCCGGAAGGACACACATTTCACAAAAAGCGCATAAGAACAAATGAAAAGGAAATGTGGCAACGGAATAAGTCTCCTAAAAGAGGCCGGTGACAGGAGTCACTGGACGGGGGAGGGACGCGGAAGGGGACCCGCCCCGTGCATGAGTCCCCGGCCTGACCTGTAAACAAAAATCATCTTTTACAAATATATGAACAATTGTGTATATAAAATGTTAAGCCCTCCCCGCTTAAAGGGGTGGCGAGCGAGTCCCCCTCCAGTGCCCAAGCACACAACTTTGTTGAGATATGAGCGTGTGTGTGTGTGCGTGGCTCAGTCATCGAGGTGGATTTGGAGGCTCTGCGTGTCAATATTTGATCGCAAAGTTAATATTATCTCAAGGCTAACACAGGGTGGTATAAAACGAGACCTGTTTTGGGACTGGAAGGGGAGAGGGAAAGGCGCGCGCACCCACACCACACACAGAACGTACAAAAAACACGGCACGGAAAGCCCCTGGCCCCTCACCTCAGGCTCGGCGTAGTAGCTGCTCCAGTCGTTGTGCTCGTGTCCTTCCATTTTCACTGCTCCTAGCATACTGGGAGCCGAGTGCATGGCAGTTTAAAATTTAACAGCCACCGCGAACCGAGGCAGGAGTGAGAGGCAACCAAAAAAAAAAAAAGGAGGCAGACCTCCCTCTGCTGGCTCCCTCCCTCTTGAGAGGAGAGCTGCCCAGTGCAGCAGGCTGGCAGCCGGGTTCTCCAGGAAGCTGCTGCCTGTGCGTGCGCGTGAGTGTGCCCCGCGGCCGCAGGGTGTGCACAGTGCCGCCCCCGCCGGCGGTGGTGCTGCTGCTCCCGCTGCTGCTGCTGACGGCGGAGCAGGGGCGGTGTGATAACAAAGTGCTGCCGTGACGTCGGCGGCCGCCGATTATATGCACCGAGCTCCAAGGAGAAGCCGCCAATCCCCCGAGCCCGCTCCGCAGTCCATTTGAATAATCAGCTCACACCTAGGCGCGAGACTGGCCGGCCCGGCGGCCCCCATTGTGCACCTGCCCCGCGCGCAGGGGCCATTCAAGGCGCCCATTCAGACCCCGCACGCATTGTTTCAGCCGAGAGGGTTGGGGGGCGGGGGGGGGATACGGGGGGGGATGCTGCTGGAGGACGAGACGAACCTATTGCCTAATTTCATGTTATCTGGCGCAAGGGGCGGAGACCGGGGAGGAGTTGCGAGGGGCGCACAGTGGGCTTGCCCAATACAGATGGGGAATTGGCTGGGGGTGCTGGTTTCCAGTGTGCGGGCGACATTGGCCACCGTGTTTGCCTCACTTGAAACCGGACTTTCAGTCACTGGAAAGGACAGGGAGTGCTGCTTATGTCTCTTAAGTACCAACCGGCTGAGCAATGCAGAAGGTTTCTGTGTAGCATGCCTTCTAGGTGGGGGCAGTGCCCTCCATGTAAATTGTCAGCATTGTACTGTATAGTAAAAGTGCAGCACCAGTGTTGGGACAGCGCAGTGCTGGGTGCTCAGAGCCTTGGCAGTGCCCACTCATGCATAGGGCCTTCGCAGCATCAACTTGTAGGCGGAACCTTGCCAGTAACCATTGGAGTTGGTTCCTCTGGCTCTTAACAGTGGCAGTGCCCACTGGCACTCAGAGAATTGGAAGTGTCGGTGGTAGTAGGGGTGTAGGCAGTTACCATTGGCATGTGCTGTCTTGGCAGTGCCCACTGATACTGACTCACATGACAATGTCCACTGGTACTCAGTGTCTTTAAAGTAGCCCCTGGAATTCGGAGTCATGAAAGTACCCACTGCTACTCGGAGTTTTGAAAGTAAACATTGGTACTCGTAGTCTTGAAAGTACCCACTGGTATTCCGAGTCCTGAAAGTACCTACCGGTACTCGGAGTTCTGAAAGTACCCACAGGTTCTCGGAGTCCTGAAAGTATCCACTGGTACCCGTAGTCTTGGAAGTACCAGCTGGTAGTCAGAGATGTTAAAGAACCCACTGCTACTCGAGTACCCACGGCTACTCGAGTCCTGAAAGTACCCACTGGTATTCAGAGTTTTCCAATTGCCCACTGGTACTCGGATTCCTGGAAGTGCCCACTAGTACTCAGAGTATTGGCAACACGTGTGTCGAAACTAGCATCATCAGTTGGAGTGTGCAGCTAGGTGCTGCCGGGTACTTGCTGCAATTCGTTGTCCGTAGCCTGTCACGGTGTCACTCCTGCTCTGGAGTGTTTCTTCTTTTGCTAAGCCTTTCCCGTCCATTCTTTCCAAGCTATATCCCCTGCCATTTCAAATATATGTCGTCCTATCATTAATTGTGTCAGAGCCTCGAAAAAAGCAGGGCACTTGAATGACAGAAACACGACAATCCAGAGGCATGACAAGCGCCCAGTGCTCAGGCAAGTTGCAGGACCACTCAAGGACTAGCTTGTTTTTGCCTCGCTGGGTAAAGTCCCCTCTCCTTCTCCAAGGTTATACCAGCCACAGCCTCGGCACATGCAGCATTTCACAACTAAAGCAAATATAGCCACAATCGCAAGAGAGGGCCACGCTCCGCCCTTGCGGAACTTGGGTTTCACTGCTGGGCTCCAGAACATGTAAAACAGCAGACACGGGTGGCGAGTGATAGAGCCAACAGACGCCAAACAGCAACGATCTAGCCTGCATGAAGCGCATCACGACAAAATCACCTTCCTTTCTTTCTTTCTTTCTTTCTTTCTTTCTTTCTTTCTTAGTTTCTTTCTTTCTTTCTTTCTTTCTTTCTTTCTTTCTTTCTTTCTTTCTTTCCCATCTTCCCTGCCTTTCTTCCTTTACACGTTCTCTATTCTTCTTTCCCAACCCATCCCTCATCCTTCCTTGCTCCCTTCCTGCTCCATTTCTTCCCCCTTTCCTTTCTATTTTTTCTATACTTACTTCCCTACCCAGCCATCTATTCTCCCTCCCTCCCTCCCTCCCTCCCTCCCTCCCTCCCTCCCTCCCTCCCTCCCTCCCTCCCTCCCTCCCTCCCTTCCTTCCTTCCTTCCTTCCTTCCTTCCTTCCTTCCTTCCTTCCTTCCTTCCTTCCTTCCTTCCTTCCTTCCTTCCTTCCTTCCTTCCTTCCTTCCTTCCTTCCTTCCTTCCTTCCTTCCTTCCTCCCTCCCTCCCTCCCTCCCTCCCTACCTATTTCCCCTAGTGTTTCTTCCTAACCCATCCTTTCTCCCTCCCCAAGTCCCCCCATCCCTTCCTTCCTTCTTTCCTTCCTTCCTTCATAGTGCTCTTCTGTCTCCACTCGCTCTCTCCACGTCCAAGGCCGCTTTCTCCTCCTTCTGGACGCCAGTTGGTCGGTCTGACGCCGGGCCGGCCGGCCAAGCGCGGTTGCCTGGCGGAGGCGGCGGGTCGGGTATCCGCCTCGCAGCTCCTGCTTGGCGGCCGCTCTGCTCGCTCTCTCTCTCCCTCCCCGACTGCTGGCCTTACCCGCACTCGCCGCGGCGCATATTTATTCTGGAGGGCGCGTTTGCTGTTTGAGATATTAAACAAAGTAAAGTTTATTTAACGTGTTTGATCATCACAGATTTAACGGATCTTCTCAGGCATGGTCAATAAATCGCAACCTAGGAAAATACGGCAATTCTTTGAAGTGATATAATCTATTTCCTGACTAACACTGTTAATTTGCAGTTGTCATTCACCGTGTTTCTGATGAACAAACACAAACACGCAGGCGGAAAATACATATATTAGGACCAATTGAAATCTGCGTGTGTGCGAGAGCGCGCGCGCGTGTGTGCGTGTCGATAGCCGGCTAGATATGGTATTTATGAAACGCATTTGTAGAGAGAGAACCTGGTAGATGTATTTGTGTGCAAAATGTGCACGAGTGTTTATGTCTGTGCGTGTGTGTGCGTATAGCAAGATAGATAACATGTGTTCAATGCATTATCGGAAATTGTTCAGATAAACTATTAATTCAAGATACCAAATTACTGCACGATTTTGCACACACCTGGACTACGTTTAAAGAGCAACCATTTTCGCGTGTCAGAATGACTATTGTAAAAACAGAATTGCATGCATTAAATGACACACCACAGACACACACACACCCACACACACTCTCTCTCTCTCTCTCTCTCTCTCTCTCTCTCTCTCTCTCTATATCTCCAATTGGTCTGACCCTCTTTTTTGTGTTATCCTCCGGTGTCTTTATGTGTGTTAATCAGTAACAGGGTGAATGACAGCTGCCTGCAAAGGAAGAGAGTTACTCAGGAAAGAGATTAGATTCAGGGCCTGATTTACAAAAAATGTTTTCAGTGAGACGTTCCCATCTTAAAACATTGTTGTTAATCAGGCCCCGCCACTTAAAATAATTGTCATATTTCCCTATGTTGCTATCTATGGCCCCTGCCTGGGAAGATACGTTAAACCTGTGGTGATTAATTTGTTAATATCTCAAACAGCAAAAACGCCCTCCCGAATTCAGCTAAATGAATTGTGCTTATACATGATGGGCCCGTGTTTTCAATGGCTTGCACCATTCATTGGAATGTACCTACCAACAATACAGACATTTCCCGTTAGTATTTACTTGGCATAGTCACATGTTCTCGTCGCAACAATTTAAGGACATGCCCCGGCGTTGCTCTGTATGGTTCTGGCGTCATGGCCTGCCCTTAAAACTAGAGTAAACACTCTCTAATGCGAAAAGCACCAACATGCTGAAAAGTGCGATGCTGTCGAAATGATTGCAAATGCAAAGCTCCCCTTTGCCTTCGAAGCACTATAAGTTCTGGGGCCCGTTTGTGGGTGTGAGACAAGGCAGGCACTTGGAGCCCGGAGGCCGGTGCCGCGCCGAGGTGTGTGCACAGGTACACAGTGGGTGTGTATGCGGGCGTCCGTCGGCGACGGCCATAACTAGGGGCACAGCACCCTCTGTTGTTTGCTCGCAGGTGCTCACACGGAACTGAGCCCGCGCGGCCGAACGCTCACCTTCCATTTTACAGAGTGTCAATAAGATCGCTCGCACTGAAGAAAGCGCAGGAAAAAAGCGGCGTTCGCCACACCAACCGGGCGCGGTCCCAAAAACTAGCACCCACAACACTGCAGCCGACTGCAGCTCCACAGAAGAAAGGCCGCGGACGGGCACATAAAAAAAATAAAATCAAATAGACCCGTTTTGTACCGTAATTGCTTCGATGCCACTGATTATTTCCCAGCTACATATGTCAGGTTGTAACGTTACTCGGCCACCATTTTAGCAACGCCTTGTCTAGCTTGCGGCCCGCGTGCAGTCGGTGCCCTCGGGACCACCGTCTGTCGTGGCATCGCACGCGTCCCCGTCCTCCCTCTGTTATTGCTGCGCACCTCTGGAAAGATGTGAGGCCTGATTTGCAAAACACTCTCAGTGGGATTTTCCGCTCGAAGTTGCGCTTGTAAACCAGGTCCGTGGCGTACTGTGTGTGTTTACACCGCCCAACACGGGAAAGGCGAATACTCCCGAAGCTGCGTTCAGGCTGGATATAATGCTGCCCCTACCCTCTCCCTACGCACTCGCAAAACTGGCAGATAGACACTTTCAAGTAGTTCACGGAAATCGCAACAATTTACACGATTTTGCTGTCTCTAGTAGGAAACCGGGATCTGGAACTCCACTGTCATCATTTATTAACTTAGTATTTTACCCATTAGCAAACAATGGCAACTATGCAGGATTTCCTAGTACTACCCAAAGACAACCACCGCAAGGCTATCTGGCACGCATGGCGCTCCATATAGTTTAGTTTAGCAACAACAACGATTGTCCGGCCCGATGCTTCGCTAGTGTTAAACCCCATCTCGTTTTTTTTGTGTGCATATCTTTCAATCGTGAGGTCCGGTTCTTCGGTAGACTCACTCCCTCATAAAACAACCTCTTTGTGGTTCGGGAAATCCCATTCCAGAGTAAATAAGGCCGAGAGCCTCCGAATGCAGTAATTCTAGCCACCCCTCACCCCTCAGAGTGCTACCCTCCTCACCCACCCTCCAGCCATTGACAATCTCATATTGGTCCTGAGATGGACGCTTTGATGATATCTTGATGTCTACGCACTTTACAAATGCACAATAAATAAATAAATTAATGCTCCATTGCTTTGGGATGGGTGATGACCGCGGGACTGGGAAATAGCGCTAGGACTCCCTCGGACACCCTGCTACTCTGGAACCTTTCCCAGATGTATGGGGCTGCTGGCTTCCATGCATGCCAGAGCCGCACACCTGCCCCAGACAGGCTCCTTCCTGCTGCCCTTGGCTCTTAGTAAGAATGCCGCGTGGTACACCCCCGCCCCCAACTCCCTTCTCTTCCCTTCTGTCCACCTGATCATCTTTAGCGCACACACCATATGTAGATACTTAAATAAAACACAATGCCCCAACTAGGTCGAGCGGAAGGTGGACAACATCCCCGAGCTGGAGGCCCATCTCAGTGTGTCCCTGGTCCACAGCTGAATAAGAACTAATGAAAACGCCTTAAAACATGAAAAGGTTACACATCTTATAGTTTTCCTGTATCAGTTCAAGGCAAGGGCAGCATACCTGCAATTGAATTTGTGGCATGCTACATTCATTTCAGAAGCAACTACGGAGAATGCTGATCTCCACACCTAGTGTAGTGTGTTTAAAAATATCCCCGCAGATAAGAAATGTACCTGGCAGAATAAGGAGGAGAGTGTTCAAATACTTTGACACATGCCATGGAAATGCACTCACAACAATCATATCACAGTGACCTTACAGAGGGGTACGAAAAATGTTTAGGAATTTCCTTGGCTCACTCTTGGGTTAGCATTGACGGAGGTTAAAACTCACTCTGATAGAGTTGTTTGAGCGCACAAGAAAGGGACGATCACGCAGGATGGAATAGAAATAATAACAATAATAATGTACAATACTGACCAATTTCATAAATAGAAATTGAAATGTATTAGCTAATAATCACCGGGAAACTTTTCAGTAAAACTCAATGAGGACAGCGATTAACACCGCATTTGTGGAAGTCAATGAACGTCTATTGGAGAAGGTATGAGAAAATATATGTTCAGTGTGGGATCCGCAGCACAACCTAGGGCGCAGATAATGTGGATGGCAAATGAATGCAGTTGGCACAAACAGGGGTTTGGGCAATCAAGAATATTCCTTTAAACTTCACATCACTCTCATTCACAGCAAACATCTGTCTTTAGGGTAAAACGCTGCAGACACTTATTTAAACAAGATTGTATTGCTTCAGGTAGTATTTTTCAAGAGCATGTGCTAAAGAAGGAATTATGAAAACAAAAGGCTGCAGTCAGGAAAGGGTGCACTCTGGCGTCCAATGGTCCATACAAGGATAGCACTTTTGCTTCTTCTCTTACAAATGTGCATTGACTAGAAATCCTTACCGCGGTTTACCGCAGTTTACAGCTGTGCGTTTTACATTAGATTGTGCCACGTTGCTCCATGACTACAAGACCCATCAATCCTGTAGTTCTCATCAATGTCATGTTGAGGTTTCCTTAGTTACGGGGGTGCGGGTGCTTGGGGCGAGGGGAAATGATGCAAGGGGAACGGAAAGTGACAGGTGGAGGGAGGCGCGGCGGGGCAGAGTTCGTTAAAGTTGACTCGGGCTGCAGCAGTGAATAACGCCATACAGGCATTCCACTCTCGGGCCGCATATGTGATTTTGAGTGTGGAGCAAATCCAGCGACGCAGCTGGGCCCCCGATCATCATGGGGAGGAGCCAGCAGCACGTGAGGTGAGCAGGGAACGGGTCCAACACCACAGAGTCGCACCAAGAGAGGAGGCTCCATTGACATTGGCTGAACAACGGATGGTGCTCGTGCCTACTAGTGGCAGCCATCCCTGTCCTCTGAGGGGCAGAGGTGCACCCAGAGAGTCACAACATCCCTTGTGGGATGCTCCGATGAACAGGAAGCCCTGCTACTGATGGTGCTCGTGCCAAGTAAAGGCAGACATCTTTCAGGGTGGTGACATAAGGAGTGGGTCATACAACACCCTTCATCTATACTAGGGCGCCAAGAAGTAGACCAGGGAGGACACAATGTCTGGTCAGGACAACGATCAAGGGGTGCAGGCACAGGGCCAAGGACAACCAGGACAGGGCCCACAGGTAGTGGATTCGGTCCCCTACAGGCTACCGGACATGCTGATTGCCCAGATGCCAGGGGCATCTGACGTTACTGACACTGGCAACATGGGTCCCAGGTGGACCAAGTGGATCCGAGACTTTGACCTATACATGGGGGCCACAGGGCCCATAGAGGATGCTCGCCAAATATGCCTACTGAAGTTGGCAGTGGGCTCTGCCACACGCCACATCATCAATGAGATGCCCCCTGACTCCATTGACTCCATCCAGGACCTGAAAGACTCACTTCCTGCATTGTTCACCCCCCACACCAATGTGGACTATGAGAGGCATCTCTTCAACAGCACCAAGCAAATCAAAGGTGAGACCATGGACACCTATGTCATGCGGCTCCGCACAAAAATGAAACACTGTGACTTTGCCAACTGCTCCAACCATGAGGCGCTCAGATCTCAAATCATAGCAGGATGTGAGTCTCAGACCTTCAGGAGGAAGCTGCTACAGAAGCAATGCACTCTAGATGTGATACTCGTGCTGGCCCGGGATGAGAGGACCATAGACTCCCAGGTAGAGAGCGTCAATAATCCTGCACTGGGAGAAAGCATTTACAGGATACATCTGGAGAGGAGGTCGGAGGAGCTCTTTTGCTACAAATGCGGGTTTGAATACCCCCATGAAGGGGTTTGCCCAGCGATCGGGCAGCGCTGTGCCACGTGTGGCGAAGAGAGTCACTTTAAAGTGGTCTGCAGACTCTTCCAGGACAAGGGAAGAGAGCGGACCAGAGAGACTCCACCCCGACCAGAAATAAAAGCCAACCCCTCTTCAGGGAGCCACCCCGGCACATCTTCCCAGGGACCAGCAAACCAGGCCCCACTAGACCCTAGAGAAAGGGACTCGGGGGAGGACAGGCAAAGAAGGGAGAGGAGAGACAGAAGGAGATACGTAATGCGCGCAAGGCCCGAGCAAAGATCAAGGCGCCATATGCGCTATCTAGTGGAACAAGCTCATCGGGAAGTGACCAAAAGAAAAAAGGCATACGTATATGCCTTGGGAAATCCCACCGCCACAGCACACAGTCCTACCCTGATCATCAAACTGAATGAGAAGCCTACAGAATTCCTCATCGACACAGGGGCCACGGTCAATGTCGTCAACGAAACCATCTTTAAGGAACTGCCCACACAGCCAAAACTGAGTCCAGCAACAGTGAACATATATGCCTATGGGCCAAACCCATTAAGTGCCTAGGTCAGTTTGATGGCACCTGCCGATACAAGGGACATGAGAGAAAGATACCCATTCACGTCCTGGCAACGGAAACAGACAGTGGGTGTGTTCTAAGCTTCAAGGGAGCGGCCGACATGGGACTCATCCACATTCTGTACAACATCATGGTTCACAAATAGATTGATCCAGTTGAAAGGATCAACAACCTCTATCCACGCATATTTATGGGCATTGGGAAGCTAAAGAATAGACACATAAAGCTGCATATAGATGAATCCATATGCCCTGTAGCCCAACACTACTGAGGGATCCCTGTCAACATCCCAAAGAAAGTGGAGGACGAGCTACATAAACTACTTGAGCAGGATATCATCGAGCCGGCCACCGGCCCTACCACCTGGGTGTCCCCAATAGTGCCGGTTCCCAAGAAAGGATGGGAAGCAATTTGGCTTTGCGTGGACATGAGGCGCCTCAAACAAGCCATATAGAGAGAAAGGCACTTGGCCCGACGCATTACAGACATGTTTCATCTCTTGAACGGGGCCAAAGTGTTCTCTACCCTACATCTGCAGAAAGGCTATCATCAACTCGTATTGCACCCCGAAAGTAGGAACACCACCATCTTCGTCACTCATCTGGGTCTCTTTCGCTATAAGAGGCTAAGTTTCGGTGTGTCCTCGGGGGCGGAGATATTTCAACCCGAAGTGCACAATGTTATCAAGCACATACCGAACTGCCTCAGTCATAGTGACAACATCGTGGTCTTCGGCACGGATGTCAACAAGCATGATGAGGCACTAATGAAAGTGTGCAAAGCACTGGAGGTGGCGAATCTCATGCTAAATCGGGACACGTGCGAATTCCAAAAGAGCATGTTGAGATTCTTCGGACATATATTTTCGGAGTCGTGTATGACACCAGATCCCGACAAAGTGGCTGCATTGAACGACACTGCACCCCCAGCCAACGTTTCAGAGTTGCGGTCATTCCTAGGGCTTGCCAGCTACTGTACGCGCTACATCAGGGACATCGCAAGAGTAAGCAAACCACTAAGACGTCTAACCAGACAAGACGCCACCTTCCGCTGGACTGATGAGTGCCAGAAGGCTTTCGAGATCATCAAGGTAAGGGTTGCTAAGGCCGAGAATATGTCATATTATGATCCCAGCCGACAAACTGAACTGACAGTAGATGCCAGCCCCGTAGGACTGGGAGCTATACTGGCTCAAGTGGACCCAAAAGACCCTTCGCGAACTCATGTTGTCGCATATGCCTGCCAGAGCCTCTCTGCAATCGAACAGGCATACTCCCAGGCAGAGAAGGAAACCCTCGCTGTGGTATGGGCATGCAAACTCTTCCACCTTTTTCTATATGGCAAACCATTTTGAGTCATCACGGATCATCAGGCCTTACTATTTCTGTATGGGAATCCCCAAGCGAAGATGCCACCTCGGATAGCCCGATGGGGGCTCCGGCTGCAAGATTATGCCTTCGAGATCGTGCATGGGGCAGGGAAAGGAGAGAACCCAGCAGACTTTTTGTCCAGAAGGCCCCGGGAGGGGTGCATGCCAGAACCCTCTGTAGCGGACAGGTACCTTCGGTACCTCATACATCAAACCACCCCAGAGGGAATAGACATCGAAACGGAAGCTCAAGAGATGGAAAATGACCTGGCCTGCCAAATCATCTGCGAAGGTCTTGAATAAGGTATGTGGAGAAGGGCCAGAGAGAGGGGGGAGAGCGGCAGGGGACCAGGTGCACACCGAGGTAGAATGACTGGTGCAAGTGAAAGACAAACTGGCGCTATTTGATGAGCACCTGCTCCTAAAGGACTGCAAACTGGTGATTCCACCATCCTTACGGGCGAAAGTCATTGAGCTCGCCCATGAGGACCACAGAGGGATGGTGTCTACCAAGCGCATGCTTCGCCAGAAGTCTGGTTTCCCAGCATGGACTCCATGGTGGAAGAAGCCTTGAATTCATGCCCCACGTGCAGCCTCATCATGCCTAACCAACACCCGGTACCCTCAAAAATGTCAGAGCTTCCACAAGGAATATGGGAAGCGGTGGCCGCTGACTTCTTCGGGCCCATCGAAAAAGGGAAGTACATGCTAGCGGTGATGGACGAATACTCCCGATACCCGGAGGCACAACTCATATCCTCGACAGCCGCTCATCATGTCATCCCAGCACTCAACCGCATATCCTCTGCCTACAGTATCCCAAGAGTGCTCAAGACAGACAATGGGCCCCCATTCAACGGGCATCAATTCACACAATTTGCAAACTACCTCGGATTTCACCACAGGAAAATAACCCTCTTGTGGCCGCAGGCCAATGGAATGATAGAGCGATTCATGGGCAACCTGAAGAGGGCGCTCCAAATAGGCAAGCTCATGGGACAGCCCTACGAACAGGTACTAAACCAATTGATGAGAGACTGCAGGGGCACTCGCCACAGAAACACTGGGAGAAACCCTGCCGAAGTGATGTTCGGAAGAGACATTCATACAAAAATCACGCAGGCCCGGCAGGGTGGTCAGACCGTGGACCTCGACAAGGACCTGAGTGAACGAGATGAAACCACCAAAGAATGCAGGAAGGAGTATCCGGATCAACGTAGAGGTGCGAGGGTGCCCCGGGATCGAGGTGGGAGACGTCATTGCTGTAAAGCAACCACAGACTTACAAGCACACCTCTATCTTCCAGGAGGAACCATTATGGTTCCGCAGAAGAAGGGATCCATGATCACGGCGCAAGGCATGGGAGGCCCGTCACTCAGAACTCATCGCATTTTAAGGGAATCCCCCTGCTGGGATCGCGCCGACTGAGCGGGTGCATGGTTATCCCTATTGACTATGCCTCGGATGATACATATCAGGGAGACCAGGCAGAGATGGATGACTCGGACCCGGTATGTCCCACTGAGTGCAAAGTCAGTAGAAGCCCTCCAGAACTGGTGAGTGCACGTCCTCAGCGGGCCCGGAACAAGCCGTGCGGCTGGATTGAAGAAATGGGCTAGTGACCCACATCAGATGTTCACCTGTTGTGAAGGCCCTGGTGACTGTTTAAAAAGGGTGGAGATGTCATGTTCGTGTTTCCTTAGTTACGGGGGGCGGGTGGTTGGGGCGAGGGGAAGTGATGCAAGGGGAACGGGAAGTGATGGGTGGAGGGAGTTGGGCAGAGTTTGTTGTAGTTGAAATAAAGCAGACGTGTATTGCACAGCTCCGTGTCCTCGCATTATTGAAGTGCGCCACGCGCACCCCAAGGCCTACTCACGCCACGACAGTCACGCATTTTCATACTCTTCAGGCACGTTAGTGCCGGCATGTTAGGAGCAAGTCAGTTAGTGCCAGTTTGTGTCTGAGGTGTTAGCATCTCTGTTAGCTGCTTCGGTACTTAGCGCTGTAGTCCAGGTATGTATAATCTCTTCTTTTCTGTTCTGAAATCGCTCTCTCCAATGAAAGGCACATAGTGATTTCCTGACCAATACAATTTCTTGAAAGTTGTTTCCTTGACTATTTCTGTTCTTGAATCTATCACACTTCCTGACTATACCGCACAAATACCTGGCAAAGAGTACAACCCCACCCACTTGTGATATTGGGGATAAGATTGCTAATAAAACCATATCGTCCAACACTTTAAAAAAAGCTGCTGTTCAAGATGTGACAGCCTCTTTTAACAGTCGCACACCATCCTTTAAGTTGTCTGAGGGTGTTCTCACAAGCATGTACAAGAGTACATCAGGGGCCAGATTACAGAACCTTTGCACCAGTGCAAGCGTAAAGTTTGCACGGTATTAGCACTAGGGCCAAGTTGCCCTATTTTTAAAAACGCTGGGACACATTAAAAAAACATTGCACCTCGACAAGTGCAGTCTGGCATATTAAAAACACCAGGGTTAAAATGGGAGAAAGAAAAGGTACATGCCAATAGAGGTGGTAATAGCCAAGCAGGCATTAGAAACTCTCTTAATGGGAAAAGCAGCACAGACATTATTCATGGCGAAGCAATTCTATTATTCCAAAGGGAATAAAGCGAATAAGTTGCTGGCAGCCAAGCTACGGAAGAAGGCCACTCGTAATTATATTTGCGCCTTGAAAGCAAGGGATGGGCAGAGGGTGACTGCGGAAATAGGAAAGAGACAGGTCATGGAAGCCTTTTTTAGGAAGGTCTCCGGTCCACATGGTGGGAATCCTAATCGTATTAGGGAGTTTTGCTAGACAAGCCCACCTCCTGAAGATCCCAGCGGACATGAGAAGGATGCTAGACAGCCCCATCTTGATCCAGGAGGTGATTCAGGCCATCCATACACTTCCCGGGGGAAGGCCCCTGGGACAGACGGATTCACAAACAGTTTTTATAAAACATTTGTGGGCCAGTTAGCCCCCCCATCTCACAACCCTCTTTAATTAATTCTCCACCACGGGACTGGTAGCGGATTCTATGGTGGAATCCACAACCACGTTGGTACTAAAACCAGGGAAAAATCCGGAGGAGCGCTCCCCCTACCGTCCAATAGCCCTCTTAAACACAGACGCTAAATTGTACAGCAAAATACTGGCGGCAAGGCTGAGAAAAGTGCTCCCACTTATAGTAGAGGCAGATCAGACAGGGTTCATTAAGGATAGAGAGGCTCACGATAACATTAGGAGGGTGATCGATTTAGTAACCTTAGCCCCAGGGTTTCCGAGTGTGTTCTCCCTCATCTCCCTAGATTCGCACCAGGCTTTTGATAGCATGTCGTGGGACTTCTTGCAATCTCTCTTGCCACAATATGGGTTTGGGCCAAACATCAGCAGGTTAATCCTAGAAAATTTTCGAAACCCCTCCACCATGGTTAGTGTAAATGGGATTAATTCGCCTCTGATCCCTCTGCGCAGGGGAACAAGGCAGGGGTGTCCATTGTCACCCGTGGTCTTTGCATTGGCCATGGAACCGCTGACACAGAGAATTCAAGACAGCTTAGAATGGAGAGGTGACACGCACAAAGTAGCACTTTATGGGGAGGATGCAATTTGTTTTATAACAAACCCCCAGCAATCGCTGCCTCCACTAATGGAGCTCCTAGAGGAGTTTCGGGAGGTTTTGGGGTTCCGCATTAATCACACCAAGTCGGTAGGTATGTCCATAGGGAGCACACAGAACATACAGTTAGAGCTTCGGGTGGCATTCCCGTTTAGATGGGTAGAGAAAGAATTGCCTTACCTGGGGATGAATATCACCAGTACGTATGGAGGCCTCCATGGGGCCAATATCCCACAACTTATTAGGGAGGCAAAGGAAACTCTGAATAACTGGGAAGCCCAAGAAATATCGTGGCTGGGCAGAGTAACGGCAGTGAAAATGACAATTTTAACCAGGCTCCTTTATACGTTCCAGGTCTTGCCGATTCGCATCTCAGACAAAGAGCTGATGGACCTGCAAAGAGCCATGGGACGGTATGTCTGGCAGGGGAAGTGCCCGAGAATCCCGCGGCAAACACTCCTTAGGTCAAAAGAACTGGGGGGCTTGGGAATTCCCTCACTGCAGAGATATTATCAAGCAGCTCAATTAGCCCCAATGTTTGTCTGGGGATCCGCGGAACCCAAACAGAAATGGAAGAGGATAGGGATGACAGATATCCCATTAGCACATTTTCCCTTTTTGACTAGACAGGCCAGATTACTGGAATCCACACGCATGGCATTAGATATATGATATATGGCCTGAGCTGGGTTGGGAATCAAAACTGGGATAGGCCCACTGACACCGGTGTTAGCGAAACCCAGAGTTCTTGCTGGGTCTAACAGGGGAATTGTTCAGTGGCTGGGAATCATCGGGATCCCTGAGACTTAGGGATTTATATAAAGAAGGGAACCCACTGACCTTCCTAGAGTGTAAAACCAAATTCACGCTCCCAGAATCGGAGCGGTTACATTATGGCCAGATTAAACATTGGGTATCCAACAATATGGTGAAACAGCTCAGTGCACGGCCACCAAGGGGAATCAAACTGCAACTGCTAGAAGGGAAAAACTCTCATAGGATCTGTCATGTTATCGGTTGTTGCATAAGGCTCAGTTGGGGGACAAACTCTCCTAAATGAAGCAGAGTGAGGCAGATAAGGGCGGGGAGATCCCAGATAATTCCAGGCAGCAAATCTGGGCACATACCAACAAGTGTTCCAGATGCACGGGCACAAAGAATGCGCTTACAAGCTATGCATTAGGTGGTACTAGAATTCATAGCAAAAACAAAGAGGTGATGGCTGGAAGGTTTAGACTGAATCTTAACCACTGGCATTGCTCGGGGCAACCCTCCAGACCATCGTTCTTCGCCTGCCAAGCCATTACAGAAGGGGAAAGACCATATGCAAATCAGGCTTGGGGTGGGGCCAAGCCTGATTTGCATATGGTCTTTCCCCTTCTGTAATGGCTTGGCAGGCGAAGAACGATGGTCTGGAGGGTTGCCCCGAGCAATGCCAGTGGTTAAGATTCAGTCTAAACCTTCCAGCCATCACCTCTTTGTTTTTGCTTTGTCACCCCGAGTGGGACGGGTATGCCCAGACGTGGGTCCCGTGCCTGCTGGGCCTAGAGACCCAAGCTACTCCTCACTGATGAGCCCCAACAAGGGTGAAACATGTTTGGGGATGCTCATGGTCTCGTGCAGAAGGGATGTGACCTAGCAGTTCGGGCTGGACTTCCCCTTTTGGGGTGGGGCCAAGCCTGATTTGCATATGGTCTTTCCCCTTCTGTAATGGCTTGGCAGGCGAAGAACGATGGTCTGGAGGGTTGCCCCGAGGAATGCCAGTGGTTAAGATTCAGTCTAAACCTTCCAGCAATCACCTCTTTGTTTTTGCTTTGTCACCGCGAGTGGGACGGGTATGCCCAGACGTGGGTCCCGTGCCTGCTGGGCCTAGAGACCCAAGCTACTCCTCACTGATGAGCCCCAACAAGGGTGAAACATGTTTGGGGATGCTTGTGGTCTCGTGCAGAAGGGATGTGACCTAGCAGTTCGGGCTGGACTTCCCCTTTTGGGGTGGGGCCAAGCCTGATTTGCATATGGTCTTTCCCCTTCTGTAATGGCTTGGCAGGCGAAGAACGATGGTCTGGAGGGTTGCCCCGAGCAATGCCAGTGGTTAAGATTCAGTCTAAACCTTCCAGCCATCACCTCTTTGTTTTTGCTTTGTCACCCCGAGTGGGACGGGTATGCCCAGACGTGGGTCCCGTGCCTGCTGGGCCTAGAGACCCAAGCTACTCCTCACTGATGAGCCCCAACAAGGGTGAAACATGTTTGGGGATGCTTGTGGTCTCGTGCAGAAGGGATGTGACCTAGCAGTTCGGGCTGGACTTCCCCTTTTGGGGTGGGGCCAAGCCTGATTTGCATATGGTCTTTCCCCTTCTGTAATGGCTTGGCAGGCGAAGAACGATGGTCTGGAGGGTTGCCCCGAGCAATGCCAGTGGTTAAGATTCAGTCTAAACCTTCCAGCCATCACCTCTTTGTTTTTGCTTTGTCACCCCGAGTGGGACGGGTATGCCCAGACGTGGGTCCCGTGCCTGCTGGGCCTAGAGACCCAAGCTACTCCTCACTGATGAGCCCCAACAAGGGTGAAACATGTTTGGGGATGCTTGTGGTCTCGTGCAGAAGGGATGTGACCTAGCAGTTCGGGCTGGACTTCCCCTTTTGGGGTGGGGCCAAGCCTGATTTGCATATGGTCTTTCCCCTTCTGTAATGGCTTGGCAGGCGAAGAACGATGGTCTGGAGGGTTGCCCCGAGCAATGCCAGTGGTTAAGATTCAGTCTAAACCTTCCAGCCATCACCTCTTTGTTTTTACTAGAATTCATAGCGCCTACACGCAATATCTAAGGATTATTCAGACCGTTGTGGGCACGAGTGTGGTCAGTTGGGGAGCTTCATTCATATGTGGTGGCAATGCCCGTTAATTCAGACCTATTGGCAAGAAATTAAGTCGAGAATTAAGGATATTGCGGGGATATCGACCCAATGTGCCCCAAAGTCATGCTTCTGGGGGAAGTACCAGATGATGGAATATATCCAGCCCCAGGAACGAGGGCCGATCTGATAACCCAGCTATTACTGGCAGCAAAATTGAATTGGGCCCTGTTATGGAAAACCAAAGACGGTCCAGTCGTCTCCTTCTGGGGGCTTAAAGTCTGGGACATTATTGCTATGGAGGAACTAACAGCACACATAACAGGGAAGACGTTACATTTCTCCCGCGTTTGGGGTCAATTTTTTTACTTTGTACAGGACAGGGAGCAGTATTTCTTTCACCCACAAATTCTGAGACAGGTGCTAAAAAACTGAAAACAAGGGAGGCACGTAGCAAATGAAGCGGGACTGAGGAGGGGGGGGGGTACATTTTGAAAATATGAAAGAAATTCTGATGACACAAAATGGAGCGTTGTTGGGGATACCACTAATGTTGTACGTTTGAATTTCAATAAAAGATATATATGCAACAAAACAAAAAGAGTGCCTGGTTCGGCGACACCATTGTCACCCTCTGGCACTTAAAACAGAAAGCTGAGAGAGACTGGTGGAAGAAACCTTCGCCCTTGTCACTACTTTTCTACAAACAATCTGTAAATAGTTGAAAACAGGACATTATTGATGCCAAATCAAAGAGCTATAATGATGGAATTTCATCTGCTAATTCAAACTCATGCAAGCTCTTTCTAATTTTGAAAGAGTTCGAGGGTAGACACCATACGTACTCAACCTGACTGTGATGCTGGAAATGCATTAGAGGGACATGGCCTCCGTATCCTTGTCCGTTACTGCTTTTTATCGTGTGTTCTGTCGTGTTTTGCGTGCAGGAGTTCATGTGGGACTCCTGGTGGTGCAGCTCTCTCTCTTTTGGTTTGGTGAACGGACCTGTGGGATACCCTAATGGCACCCATGGGTGGGGGTACAACCCTGTGCCCCTAGTGTATGTTTTTGGGCACATGTGGGTGGCCCGCAGAGGAGGGTATGGGCTGGTGGCAGCTCCATGCTGAATTTGACAGGTGCGCAGAGTATCCTCCATTTTGGGATACCCCGGCCCTGCCATTGGAATCAATTGATTCCTGATGGAAAACAAGATGGCTCCGGTGGCCTCTTGCTTTCTTTTACCCATTACCCATTACCTTGTTTTCCCTAAGTCCTGGGAAGCCCTGACTCTGTCCCTTCCCCCTGACTGGCTGTTGGGTGGAAGTGCCATATATGGTGTTGTTGTGAAGGCCTGGCCAGACTAGCTGAAGCCTTCCCGGTGATGTATGTCGTGGGTACCTCCTGTGGGTGGGACCTGGGTGAATAGGGTGTGTGACGATTATGCAATCTGTGTTGTGGGTGTCTAGTATCTGGTGGTTGACGCAATGACTGAGTGTTGAATGGCTCGGTACTTGTCCCAATACACATAACTTGTTGTGAGTGTCTGGAGAGAAGTGAATGGCCTGAATACCTCATGTGCCTGATTGGCTGCCTGCCTGCATGAATGCCTGTAGTCGTGATTGGATGCTTGAGTGTGACTCAGAGGAATGAATGGGAGATCAACAGTATATCTGGGGACCTCTCACTGCTAGGAATCGTGTTCAGAAGCTGACGTCCACTACGACGAGTAACTGGAGTAACTGATGCTTGACCTTGAAGCCCTGCTGGACGAGAAGAATTGCTGTTGCTCTCCTTCACAATCTGAAAGCTGCTGTGTTTCCAAGGACTGACCCAGAGAGGACTTGGTAAGGCGCCCTCTTCCCGAGCTACGAGGGACCATCGTGCACAGCTGATCTTTGCCAACGCTCCCTGGTAGACCGACCTTCGACAGGCTGCCGGCGCGATACGGGGACTGCTGCGGAACTCCAAGGAGAAGCACTCGGACTGTTGTCTGCCTCTGTCAACAACTACCGTCGCCGACCGGAGCCGCCGTGCTCCCGTTTGCCTAAGAACTTCCATTGATCATCGGACGCTCTTGCCTGCATCGTCATCTGCTTGTCTCCCGCTGGAGAAGGCCTGACCATCGACGCACCGAGGGGTATCCACCGGTGGGTTTCCCGCCACCTAAAGACCACAGAGACGCCGACGACTCGACGCCCTTGCTGGGCCACAGTTCTCCATCATCTCTTTGCGGTCCAGAACTATCATCACCGAGGTGCCCCGCACGCCTCTTCCTTGCAGGACGCCAACGCTCTGTCGTCGACGAGCACCGCTAGGAACGAAGCTGCCACTTCCCTGCCGTAGTTCACCCTGTTCACCGTCAGACGTGTTCGATGACCCGTGACTCCCGCCTTAAAGGGAGGGCACTCAAGAAGGGCCGTCGATTCCCTGACACCGAACGCCGAGTTCCTCGACACCTCTCGACGATCCGTGACTCCTGTCTGAAAGGGAGTCACTCAAGAAGGATCGGTCGACGCATCGTCGGAGAACTCTACTCCACCAGGTACATTGGGGGGGTAAATCCTTAATAAGAAGAAGTGAGACTATTGAACATATGGACTGGGCTTGTGCTATATATCTTTATTTACAGGTTGCCCAGGTGGGGGGATCTCCACACAGAACTGTGCCTCGTGGTAGGGGTCAGTATTCTGCCTACTGTTTCAACCATCAGTTGATGCACTTTAATGAGATTTGATAACATTGGTGGTACCACTTTAGAATTGTATATATTTATCATTATTGACTTCCGAGTACAAAGTGCGTTATTGTGATCGTGTACATACCTTTGAATATTAATTATATAAAGACTGTGTTTTCAGTAATACAGTGTGTGGACATTCCTTTGTGGGGGTTTGGGGACTACATTGTACTTAAGAACCAGCCTGAATCACCTCCTGAGAAGCTAGGGCTTGATTGCTCGACCATTGCTACCTTATAGAGAATCTTGGCTGGGGTCTTCTGTGCCTCTCCTCTACCATATAGAGACAGAAGTGCAGACACCCCCTACCAGTCTTTACACTGGTGGCAGCGGTGGGATGCTTATGGTTTTAAGAATCAGTGTATAACCGGGCCACTTACAAAATATCTGCACTTTATTAGATTAAGGTTTGGGTGTGTACAAAATAACTGCATTACAAGCAATGGAGTCTATTGCGAATGGTAAATTGACTCGGATGAGCTTAGAGGCTCTCCAGAGTACTTGTGAAGCCAGGGAGTTAGACTTTGTGGATAAGTCTAGGGCTGAGCTGATAGCTGCCCTGGTGGACTACCAGACCGATGGTGAAACTCTTGATGAGGGGTGGAATGCAACCAATGAGGACTCTGCCCCTGCGGTTTCTACTGAATCCATTTCTGGGAATGCCGCCGTTCCTGCTGCCTCTGTTCCGAACCCCAGCAATACTTTGGAACTTGAGTTATTAAGGATGAAATTGGCCTTTGAATATCACAAGTTGGAAATAGATGCTGAGCTTAAGAAGGAGGAGTTGGCTCAACAAGTGGAGCTCAAGAATAGGGATCTTGAACTCAAGAATAGGGATCTTGAACTCAAAGACAAGGACACTGAATGTCAGAGAATCCAGCTAGAGAAAGCTCAAGTGGAGACTTCAGCGAAACCCAGTGAGAGTGGCAGGTCCCCAGTAACTAAATTTATGAAGGATTTGGTTGGTGTGTTTTCGGAGGGTTCTGATATCCTCCAATGGATTGAAGCGTTTGAAATGGCTTGTGCAATTCACGATGTTGACAAAAGAGAATGGGCTAAGTGTTTGCTAAGCAGAGTGCCTCAAACTGGATATGACTGTATTCTGAAGTTGAGTGTGGAAGAAAGGGGTCAGTATGAGTGTATGAAATCTGCTTTGATTTCCAAGTTTGGCAAGACGCCTACCCAATACCTTAAAAGGTTCAGGGATTGTAAGAAAAGAGAGAATGTGTCTTGGGTTGACTGGGTGAGTGCTGCGCACATGAATATGATGGGGTCGATTGAAGGTTACAAGGTGAAAACATTTGTTGAATTGTCCCACCTGTTGTTTTTTGAGCATTTTTCTGAAGCCTGTTCACCAGAACTGCGTCAGTATGTTGCTGACCAGAACATTTTGGATCCCTTTAAGCTGGCTAGGTTGGCTGACAGGTGGGTCTCCCTCTGGGTGTCCCCTAAGGACTCCAGTGGGAAGGACAAGGACAAAGAAAAGGGGGCCTCTCAGAAAGCTGAGGAGTCCCAAAAGCAGTCACAGTCGACTAAACCTAAACCCTCCTCTCCTAAGACCCAAACATCTAGTGGGGATAAGTCCTCTGTGGGTGGGAATAAGAGTAGTGGTCCACCTGCTGCAGAGCAGGCTCCCGGTGGTTCCAGTACCGTACCCCGCACTCCCCGCACTTGTTGGAACTGTGGGGCTCTGGATCACACAAGGGGTGACTCCAAGTGTAAAGGTAAGGCACTTGGAGTACAGGCTGTCAGCCTGACCTACCCTTACCCCATGTCTGAGGTGGAGGCCACTGTCCTCCCCTCCTCTACAGGAATCACATTTGGTGCTCCCATAGAGATTTCCTTAGTGTTCCTTGGGGCCTGGCACCAGTACACGGAAGTACTGGTGACTATCCCACAGAACACCCGTAGATGTTTGAGAAGTGTCCTCCTGAATGGCCAGCCTTCTACTGGTTTGAGAGAAACTGGGGCAAGCATGACAGTGGTGGACAGGACCCTGCTCAAGCCAGAGGACTATGTAGATGCTCCTCTGAGAACCACCAGGTTAGCTGGTGGGCCTCCCAAATTATCGCCTGTAGCCCGAGTCACACTCGTAATTGGAGACAAGACAGCAAAGCTTCCTGTCCTGGTTCAGGACAACGTCCCTGCTAACATTCTGTTAGGTAACGATCTAGTCGAGTTGGGATTGATCGCGTATGGTCTTCCCATGACTGCTGCTGCCGTCACTAGGTCACAGGTGACACCGGCTCTGGCTGTGAGTCAGGTACCCGAGCCAAAGGCGCGCCTAAGGCACGACAAAGGATGAGCAAGAAGGCCACCTCTGTGGAGGGAGCTCCTTCTCACAGCACCCATTGGGATCCATGCTCCGGACGGGCTGGGTCCAGTGGTAAACCCTGTCTCAACTCCTGTGGGAGAAGAGCCAGAAGACTCTCCCGTGGGAGAGGTTCTCAACCCGGAGGATCATCCCGATCTTCAATGCTTGTTAGCTGAAGGGGGACCCTCCCGGACAGACTTCTGTAAAGGACAGAGAGAGTGTCCCTCTCTCGTGGGTCTGAGGAACAGGCCCTGTCCCAGGCACACAGAGAAGTGCCTAGGACTTTCCGGATTTATTGGGAGGGTGAGCTCCTTGTTAGTGAGCCCACTAAGCCTGAACCTGGGGCCCTCAAGAGGTTGGTGGTACCCCGGGTTTACAGGCCCTTCCTACTGCAGTTGGCGCATGAGGTGCCCTTGGCTGGTCATCTTGGCACCAAGAAGACTAAGCAGAGGCTCTCTGCCCATTTCTACTGGCCTCGGATGGGAGTAGAAGTGGAGTCCCACTACAGGACCTGCCCAACTTGTCAGTTGTCTGGCAAAACTGGAGGCAGTGTCATCGCCCCACTGCAGCCATTGCCAGTGGTTGGCACACCGTTTGAGAGGGTGGGCATCGACATTGTCGGTCCACTTGACCCTCCCACTTCAGGTGGACATCGGTTCATCCTGGTTTTGGTAGATCATGCCACCAGGTACCCTGAGGCTATGCCCCTTCGGACTGTTACTGCCAAGGTGGTTGCCAGGGCTCTCCTGCGCATTTTCACCCGTGTTGGATTCCCCAAGGAGGTTGTCTCTGACAGAGGATCCAACTTCATGTCTAGTTACATGAAAACCATGTGGAAAGAGTGCGGGGTAACCTACAAGTTCTCCACCTCTTACCACCCCCAGACTAATGGTCTGGTTGAGAGATTTAATAAAACTCTCAAGGGCATGCTAGGTGCTTTGGAAGAGCCCCTAAGGAGGAAATGGGATCTCCTCCTGCCATGCCTGCTGTTTGCTTACAGAGAGGTACCTGAAGAGGGCGTTGGTTTCAGCCCCTTTGAGTTACTCTTTGGACATCCCGTGAGGGGGCCCCTCGCCTTGATCAGAGAAGGTTTGGAAACCACCCCTCCAGGTCCCGCCAAGCAAGTGGGGGACTATGTGTTAGGCCTCAGAAGGAGGATGACACAGATGATGGGTCAAGTAACGACGAATCTCAAGGCCAGCCAGGAATTGAACAAATAATGGCATGACCTTAAAGCGTTGCAAGTGGATTGGACTCCGGGACAGGAGGTCCTCGTGATGGAGCCTACCAAGCCTCGGGCATTGGCAGATAAATGGACTGGACCCTTCAGGATAATCTCCAAGATGGGCGTGGTCAACTATCTGGTTGACATGGGAATCCCAGGGGTAGCCCCTCAGGTATTCCATGTCAATAGGCTCAAGCCTTTTCACAGGCGAGCAGAAGTCTCATGTCTCTTGCTGGCTTTAGAGCAAGAAGAGGATGAGAGTGAGCCCCTTCCTGATTTGCTGCATAGCAACCCTCAGGATTGCTCAGTGGAGGGAGTGCAGCTCTCTCCAGATTTGACAACCGAGCAGCAAAGGGCCTGCGGGACTTTGCTCCAGCAGTATGCCTCTCTGTTTTCGCTGACCCCAGGCCTTACACCGTGGTGTAAGCACGAGATTGACACTGGTGACAGCGTGCCTGTCAAGAGCAGGAGCTACCGAATGTCAGATAAGAACCACATCCAGGCTGAGGTCACCAAGATATTGGATCTGGGTGTTATTGAACCCTCAACCAGTCTCTGGTCCAGTCCCGTGGTCCTTGTCCCCAAGGCAAGTTCCCAGGCAGTTTCCAAGGATTGGAGGTTCTGTGTGGACTACCGAGGAGTCAATGCCGTCACCAAAACTGGTGCACACCCATTGCCCAGGGCTGATGAGCTCGTGGACACCATAGGTGCTGCCAAATTTGTGAGCACCTTTGACCTCACCTCAGGCTATTGGCAAATAGCTCTGACGGACCATGCCAAGGAAAAGACGGCGTTCTCAACACCAGAGGGACTCTACCAGTTTAGGGTCATGCCTTTTGGGTTGAAGAATGCCCCTGCCACCTTCCAGAGATTGGTCAATCATGCTCTCAGTGGGCTGGAAGCCTTTTGTGTGGCTTATTTAGACAACATTGCCATCTACAGTTCCACTTGGGAAGAGCACTTGACACATCTGGATAGAGTGTTGCAGGCCTTAAAGAGGGCTAACCTCACTATCAACGCCACCAAGTGCCAGATAGCTCAGAGGAAAGTCATCTTGGTGATGAGGTAGGAGGGGGTCAAATCCAACCTCTCCCCAGTAAGGTACAGGATGTACAGGACTGGGAGACTCCCACTATTCAAACCCAGGTGAGAGCCTTTTTGGGCCTCACTGGGTATAATCGCAATTTCATGGTGGACTATGGAACCATAGCTGCACCACTGACAGCTCTGACTTCACCCAAACAGCCTAGGAAGGTTAATTGGACTGAAGACTATCAGAGGGCCTTTGATGGCTTAAAGAAAGTCTGTGTCGGGCACCCGTGTTGTGTGCGCCTGACTACAGCCGACCCTTTATCATCCAGACGGATGCCTGCGAAACCGGAATTGGAGCTGTCTTGTCCCAGTTAGATGACAAAGGGAGAGAACATCCTATCATATTCATCAGTAGACAACTCAAGGGTAGAGAACGTAGGTGGGCTACTGTTGAAAAGGAATGTTTTAGTATAGTTTGGAGCCTTAGGCTTTTTAGGCCCTACCTTACGGGGTCTACGTTCAAGGTCCAAACAGATCATAAGCCCCTGAAGTGGCTTATGCAGATGAAGGGTGAAAACCCGAAACTGCTCAGGTGGTCCATTAGCCTGCAAGGGCTAGACTTCACCATAGAGCACAGACCAGGGAAGAGTCACAATAATGCAGATGGCCTTTCCAGAAGGTATGTTGACCGTCTGGATGAGGGTGTCTATCCCGTGGGAGATTAGGCACCCTCCACCTCAGTCTGGGGGGGGGGGGCGACTGTGATGCTGGAAATGCATCGGAGGGACAGGGCCTCCGTATCCTTGCCCTTTACTGCTTTTTATCGTGTGTTCTGTCGTGTTTTCCGCGCAAGAGTTCATGTGTGACTCCTGGTGGTGCAGCTGTCTCTCTTTTGGTTTGGTCAATGGACCCGTGGGATACCCTAATGGCACCCATGGGTGGGGGTACAACCCTGTGCCCCTAGTGTATGTTTCTGGGCACCTGTGGGTGGCCCGCAGAGCAGGGTGTGGGCTGGTGGCAGCTCCATGCTGAATTTGACAGGTGCGCGGAGTATCCTCCATTTTGGGATACCCCGGCCCTGCCATTGGAATCAGTTGATTCCTGATGGAAAACAAGATGGCCCCGGTGGCCTCTTGCTTTCTATTACCCATTACCTTGTTTCCAAAAGTCCTGGGAAGCCCTGACTCTGTCCCTTCCCCCTGACTGGCTGTTGGGTGGAAGTGCCATATATGGTGTTGTTGTGAAGGCCCGGCCAGACTAGCTGGAGCCATCCCGGTGATGTATGTTGTGGGTACCTCCTGTGGGTGGGACCTGGGTGAATAGGGTGTGTGACGAACATGCATTCTGTGTTGTGGGTGTCTAGTATCTGGTGGCTGACACAATGACTGAGACAACCCTGCCCGAAACTGGTATGAATGCAGCTTGGAGTGTTGAATGGCTCGGTACTTGTCCCAATATACATAACTTGTTGTGTGTGTCTGGAGAGAAGTGAATGGCCTGAATACCTAGTGTGCCTGATTGGCTGCCTGCCTGCATGAATGCCCTTAGTCGTGATTGGATGCTTGAGTGTGACCCAGCGGAATGAATGGGAGATCAACAGTACATCTGGGGACCCCTAACTGCTAGGAATCATGTTCAGGAGCTGAAGTCCACTACGACGAGTAACTGGAGTAACTGACGCTTGACCTTGAAGCCCTGCTGGACGAGAAGAATTGCTGTTGCTCTCTTCACAATCTGAAAGCTGCTGTGTTTCCAAGGACTGACCCAGAGAGGACCTGGTAAGGCGCCCTCTTCCCGAGCTACGAGGGACCATCGTGCACAGCTGATCTTTGCCAACGCTCCCTGGTAGACAGACCTTCAACAGGCTGCCTACCCGATACGGGGACTGCTGCGGAACTCCAAGGAGAAGCACTCGGACTGTTGTCCGCCACTGTCGACGACTGCCGTCGCCGACCGGAGCCGCCGTGCTCCCGTTTGCCTAAGAACTTCCATTGATCATCAAACGCTCTCGCCTGCATCGTCATCTGCTTGTCTCCCGTTGGAGAAGGCCTAACCATCGACGCGCCGAGAGGTATCCACCGGTGGGTTTCCTGCCACCTAAAGACCACAGAGACGCCGATGACTCGACGCCCTTCCTGGGCCACAGTTCTTCATCATCACTTTGCGGTCCAGAACTATCGTCACCGAGGTGCCCCGCACGCCTCTTCCTTGCAGGACGCCAACGCTCTGTCGTCGACGAGCACCGCTAGGAACAAAGCTGCCACTTCCCTGCCGTAGTTCACCCTGTTCACCGTTGGACGTTCAACAACCCGTGAGTCCCGCCTTAAAGGGAGGGCACTCAAGAAGGGCCGTCGATTCCCCGACACCGAAACGCCGAGTTCCTCGACACCTCTCGACGATCCGTGACTCCTGCCTGAAAGGGAGTCACACAAGAAGGATCGGTCAACGCATCGTCGGAGAACTCTACTCCACCAGGTACATTGGGGGGTAAAACCTTAATAAGAAGAAGTGAGACTATTGAACATATGGACTGGGCTTGTGCTATATATCTTTATTTACAGGTTGCCCAGGTAGGGGGATCTCCACACAGAACTGTGCCTCGTGGTAGGGGTCAGTATTCTGCCTACTGTTTCAACCATTTTACGTTCCTGCCTATCTCTATTGCTGATTTCCTCGTTATTAATCTGTGTGACATTTTCACCGTACAGTTGATGCACTTCAATGAGATTTGATAACATTGGTGGTACCACTTTAGAATTATATATATTTATCATTACTGACTTCCGAGTACAAAGTGCATTATTGTGATCGTGTACATACCTTTGAATATTAATTAAATAAAGACTGTGTTTTCAGTAATACAGTGTGTGGACATTCCTTTGTGGGGGTTTGGGGACTACACTGTACTTAAGAACCAGCCTGCATCACCTCCTGAGAAGCTAGGCCTTGATTGCTCGTCCATTGCTACCTTATAGAGAATCTTGGCTGGGGTCTTCTGTGCCTCTCCTCTACCATATATAGAGCAGAAGTACAGACACCCCCTACCAGTCTTTACAGTGACACAAGGAACTGATTGGTGTCAAATGATACATGATGAGTTTTACCAAATAAATTGTAGGTCCCCAACGTGCAATAGCTGCTCGGCAAAAACATTGCCTTAGTAAGGCCCTTAGTCCACCTAGCCGTACTGATATCTTAGTATCCAATGCCAACAACATACAGGCACAACCTGTATTTGATATTAGTCTTTGTACCGAAGCTCAGATTATTAAAATTGTTGCAGGCATGAAGCCCACCTCGTGCCTCGGGACAGCTGTCCCTCCAGTATGTTGAAGGCTTGTATGGACACCCTTGCCCCGTGCGTAACTGAACTAGTTAATCTTTCCTTTGCTGAAGCCATGGTCCCTATAGGCCTCAAAGAAGAATGTATCACTCCACTCTTGAAGAAAAGTAACCTTCACCATAAAATTGCTAAACACTATAGGGCACTTACTAATGTCCCTTTTTTACTTAAAATTTGGGACTGTGTTGCTTACACACAACTCAGGGAATTAATAGAAAGTAACAACTTACTCAACCCGAGACAGTCAGGTTTTAGAGCCAAGTATGGAACGGAGACTGCATTGCTGGTTTTGAAATCTAACATTTCCAACATTGTAGGTAAAGGCAAACCAGCACTTCTCATGCTGCTTGACCTATTCTCCGCATTTCACCTTGTGGATCATTCCATGCTAATCTCTAGGCTGAGCAAACAGACCCATTGTTCCTATAAGGTCTCCCAGTGGATTGCCTCCTTCCTTGGACCGAGGAATGCAAGAGTGGCTTTGGAAAATGCCAGTACGTTCCCCACACCGTTACCTTTGGGGTTCCTCAGGGATCATGTATTTTGCTGCTCTTGTTTAATGTTTATACCATACCCTCTCTTACCCTCCTTGATGACCTGGGTGTTCAGTATACCAACTACGCAAATGACACCCAGTTTGTTCAGGAACTATCAGGCTGCTACAGTAAAGATCATGACGCTATTAACTTTGTCGATGAATCCATCCACGAATGGATGATCGCAAACTCTTTGGCATTAAATGCAGATAAAGCAGAACTCTGGAAATAAGATTGGCAAACTGGCCACAGACTATGAAAGCTTCCTCATAGCAGGGAACAAAATCAAATTGTCCAAGAAAGTGAAAACCATGGGCATTATTCTCGACGCCAAACTTTCTATGAAACCCCATGTTGCATATGTTCAAGCGTCCTGTGGTTATGTTACAGAATGATTGCAATATATTCGTCCACACATCTCGCAAAAAACAGCTTCCTATTGGCTATAGCCCTAGTTAGTTTGCGCTTCGACTACTGCAATGGCCTGTTATTAGGTATATCTAAGACTAATTTTCAGGCATTGCAGGCCGTTCAAAAGGTTGCAGTTAGAGCTGTTTGTGGCCTTTCCAGGAGGGAGCATGTCACGGAAGCCAGAAGATATCTACACTGGCTCCCGATCAAACACCGGATCACACAAAAGGCACTGGGCCTCATTCCGAGGTTCGCGTTAAATCACTGACTTTACCTGCATGGCGGAAATACCGTATCCGCGTTGGTAGCAGGGCGTAAATAGCACCATATTCCGACCTCGCGGGCACGAGCTTTCCGCCATGCCGGTAAACCCCCTAGCGCCATACCGGTAAAGGGCGCGTCAAACCCCTTACCAACAACAACCGAGACGTAACTAACACCATCGCCCTCCACCTAGTGCGTAAATAGCGGTGCCCGTAATTAAAGATGACCGTAAATTACGGGCACCGGTAAACACCGCAAACAGAAATTACGTCATCGAACAGGAACGGGAAGCATCATGGCGGCCATCTTTAAAATCACAATCCATTGCAATTCTCCCCATACAGGACTCGTGGGCATATTGTGATAGGCAAAATAGACTCCAGAGACCAGCATCATGCCAAAAGCATTAAAAAAGGGTGCTGCGCGCATCAGGAAGGAGAAATTCTCCCAGGATGAGCTCCAGGTACTTGTCGATACTCTGCATGAACATGCAGAGATTGTTTTCAGTAGCGACATGCGCAGGCCCACCATCCTCAGGAAGAAGGAGATATGGGAGCTGGTCTCGCAGAGGGTGAGCGCTGTCGGAAACACCCCCCGCAGCACGACGCATTGCCGCAAACGCTGGGATGACCTCCGTCTGAGGGTGCGGGCCATCCTCTCAGCAAACCGCAATCTGGCCCTAGAGACAGGGGGAGGCCCAGGCTCACCCATAAAAATGATGCCCTGGGAGGAAACATGTGCAGAGATGATGGGCACAGAAGCCATCGAAGGCGTTGGCGATATGGATTGTGGTGATCCTTCATCAGCTGACGCAGGTGAGTGCCATGAGTGTAAACAGTACATGCATCCCTAATGCAAGTCATCGCCAAGGGCAGGTCAAGCAGTCACATCATGTTTGGGTAAACCCCCCCCCCAATGATGCCGTAACAACTGGGACTCAGGATGATGTCAGGTGCAAGGGCAGTCACCACAGTACTCCGCCAACATGATTGACCCTGCCGACAGTATGCTTTTCCCATCCAAGCAAAGCTCACAGTCCCACTCAGCACCCAAATGTCACCAAAACGCTGCTATCCCATCGTAATACCATTGTCTGGAAGTAATTCTGACCCCCAGATCATTGCTCATGCTGTCTCTCTCTTGCCCCCCACAGGCACCGGTCATGAAAGTGAGGACCAGGAAGGCCCCCAGACAAGTACCTCACGGGGCACAGGCAGGGGACAGCACACACCTGCAAGCAGGAAGAAGGCACATGCCACACCACCTGCCCCAGCAACTCCCATGGAGGGTACACAATCCACATCCGCAGCCCTGGACATGCCTGCAGTTCTGCGGGACACATGCCCCATGTTGCACCATGAGGAATCGAGTGCGTCACGGGAGAATGCTGCCATGTGCATCCTCGATGTGCCAGGCAGCACATCACCAAACACCATCGACAACGTGGAGGAGCCCAATGTCTATGTACAGAGCCCAGACACTCCCTCGTACAGCCAGGTTGCCCATAGCGACCCTGGGTCGAGTGACGGCCCAGGGCTCACAGGCGAAGTGGATACACCTGTCTGTCATGTGCCCACTTCCCCTGCAGGAAGTCCTGTAAGTCCTGTAGGCACGACAACACGGAACCTGCCACCACATCGCCCACATCGGCTGCAGAAACAGTGCGCTGCCAGCACCTCACGGGCATGATAGAGGAGTTCCTCCGGGACAACCGGGAATCAGGGTCGGTGCTACATAATGACCTTCAGGCCCTGGGCAAGGTCATCAGTACCAGCACAAACCGCATCTGTGAGATGCTTGGCAGGATTGCTGATGCCCTGGAGGCAGCACCCCCCAGACCAGAGCCCCAGCAGGAGGAGCCACCCTCCCAGAGCTCCTCCACGCAGACCAGCCCGGTCCGTAGGTCACTGCGCACGATGCGCCAGAATGGAAGGGATGCCCCAGGCTCTGGCAGCGCCCATTGACCGTGCAGCCACACCCATGTGGCCAATGGTGCACTGATGGGAACATTGTGGGGTTGTTGTGGGGGGAGGGTGGGGGGTTGAGGGTGTGTGTGGGAGTTGGGGGGGAGGGTGAGGGGGTTGAGGGTGTGTGTGGGAGTTGGGGGGGAGGGGGAGGGGGTTGAGGGTCTGTGTGGGAGTTGGGGGGAGGGGGAGGGGGTTGAGGGTGTGTGTGGGAGTTGGGGGGGAGGGGGTTGAGGATGTGTGTGGGAGTTGGGGGGGAGGGGGAGGGGGTTGAGGGTGTGTGTGGGAGTTGGGGGGGAAGGGGGTGAGGGTGAGGGATCTGTTGTACACGTTTGGACATCATCATGCAATACACAGTTTGGTCTATCCTACAATACAGAGTGGACATTCATTATTGTGCATGTGTCTTTTAATGTCTCACAGTGCATGTAGTACATGTATCCCCACACCCAGTGCCCAATGCCCTGTCATCCTCACCCCCTTAGCTGACTTGTGATTCAGAAATATTGCTCGATCAATGCTTGTCGCACGGTACGTCTCTCCCGTGCATCGGCACCATGTTGCGGTTCTGCCATTCCTTCCTCCACCTCCTCCTCCTCATCTGGTGGTAGCAGTCCCACGTCAGGGGGCAGTGGCACGTTACGACGGATGCACATGTTGTGCAGCATTACACATGCCATGGTGATCTTGGACACCTTCTCGTGGCTGTAGATGAGGGCCCCACCTGACCGGCTGAGGCAACGGAATCGTGCCTTCAGAAGGCCGAAGGCCTGCTCTATGACCACCCGTGTACGGGTATGAGATCTATTATAGTCCTCCTCGTGCCTGTTTTGGGGGTTGCGGACTGGGGACATGAGCCACGGTTTCAAAGGGTAGCCAGCATCACCTGCATGAGAGTGGAATGAAGGTAAGTGTTGGTACATTCATGGTGGAGAACTGTGCTAGTCTTACATTGCAGCGGGTGATGGCTGGCCATGCACACATGTCCCTGGATACAATCAACCCATTACTGGTCCGGCCATGTGTGCTGGCCAATGGAATGATGGAGGGGGTAGCTTCTCTCTGATGGGTCATGGTGCGCACTCATGTCTTGTTGCATGTGCATCGCTTATGCATGCAGCAGTGTTGGACTGCATTAATTGATGACTTGCATGAGACCTGCTGTAAGGGTGTGTTGGTAGTAGTTGGTAGCATAGCCTTCATTCAGCACTGATCCCTATCATGGTGATTGGCAGCTATCCTATGGAGGTGCCGAACCAGTCACACGCAGTAGGATCCCTGTCAGACTAATCTCTATGCACTCCTATGGATGACTGTCCTTTGTGTTGAGATGCAGGAGTCAGCGACATGGTGCTATTGCACTGCATGGTGCACGATGGCCTTACGGTGTGTAAGGTCCACCGATGTGTGGTGCATGTGTCGTGGTCTTAGGCCAGGGTAACTGTTTGTCAGGTACCATTAGGTGTTGGCTCGTATTCACTACTGTGTGGTTAGGTGGTAATGTGGTGTGCCAATTGTCATGGGGCACAGTGTTCTGTGAGGTGCACAACGTACAATAGCGTTGTCATTCCCTCCCGGGTGGAGTATGCATCCCCCCCTTTCCCTCCCGGGTGGAGTATGCATCCCCCCCTTTCCCTCCCAGGTGGAGTATGCATCCCCCCCTTTCCCTCCCGGGTGGTGTATGCATCCCCCCCCCCTTTCCCTCCCGGGTGGAGTATGCACCCCCCCCCTTCCCTCCCGGGTGGAGTATGCATCTCCCCCACCCCCTTTCGCAATGGGGTATGCTGACAACCTACTCAGAGACCCAATGCACTGCCATGGCCCATTATGGTTACTCACCAAGCAGCCAGGTACGTTGTCCGGCATGTCGGCCCATGTAGCGTGGTAGTGTTGAGTTCCACAGGACCAAGGAGTCATGAGTTGATCCGGGGTACCGAGCATTGCATTGTGTGATGGCTTTACTGGCATTGCACACCATCTGGACGTTGATGGAGTGGTATTGCTTGCGGTTGCGATACGGCACCTCCATGACATGGGGAACCACCAATTCTACGTGGGTGCAGTCGAGGGCACCTATGCAATTTGGCATGCCTGCAAGTGCATGTAAGGCAGCTTTGGTATCATATATCTCCTGTGGAGTCCGGGGGAGGCATATGTAGTCCCTTCTGTGCTTGAGGAGGGCATCCAGCACTTGGTTGAGTATCCGGGAAAATATTGGCTGTGAAATGCCATGCATGTGCCCCACTGTATGCTGGTAGGTGCCTGTGGCAAGGAAGTGGAGCACGGACCCTACCTTTAGTAGAGGGGGGATGGCAGTGCTGATTTCTATGAGGCTCACTATGTCGGTATGTATCAGGGCCACTATGGTGGTTATGGTGTCCCAGTCAAGCCGGTACAGGGTGTGGATCTGCTCTGGTGTGAGGTTGAAGGGGGTGGCTCTGATGCGGGGTATTGGGGGCTGCCGGCGTGGTAATGGTGGCTGCACTGGTAGGGCATGCTGGCCCTGTCTCACCCTCCTTCTCCTCCTGTGTTTCCTCTGTGGTGGTTGCTGTGGTTGCTGTTGTTGCTGTTGTCGTAGTTGCTGCCTTGCAAGCAGGGCCTCCAGCTCCAGGAATGCTGCTACAATTGGTATCATCTTGGTGTGGGTGGGGGTGTGGTGTGTGGGTGTGCTCCTTTTGTGCTGTGCCAGACTCTATTGCCTCCACCTGTGCTGATTGGGTGCACCTGTTCCTCTTCCAAACACTGATCAGGGTTGTTAACACCTTCCCCGCGATGCCGGTATTAACGCCATGGCGGTAAGGTACTTTGCGCCCATGTGGAGGTCGTTATTTCCTGTTCGCTTTGCTTGGAATCGGAGATGGTTTACGCCTTCCCGTTATTTACCCGATGGTGTGTCGGGCGCGCGACACTGGTCCACTATTTACGCAATTGTAGTTTACGGTGGCGTAAATAACGGTGTGGCGGGTCAGAATGGACCGTAACGGTAAAGGAAGTCGTTATTCCTTTACCGGCCTCGTTTTTCCCTTAACGCCGGACTCGGAATGACCCCCACTGTCCATTATGTACAAATGTCGTAATGGTGAGGCGCCACAATTTCTGGCAAATCTTCTTGTTACCCTCCTGCCTGGCCATTGCTTACGCTCCTATGATCCCTCAAAATTGGCACAACCCAGATTTAACGAATTTTGGAGGTTCTATGTTTGCTGAACAGGCTCCATCTCTCTGGAACAACCTCCACCCTGAACTTAGGCTAGCAAACTCTTCCACCAAACTCAAAAAAAGTTGTCAAACCTCTTCTGTTTCACCATAACCGAGATTAACCCATCAGGTTCTCTCTGCTCTACTCTAGGTTCCTGACCTTGTTACCTGTATGATTCCTGTCCTGTTTTGTTTTCTGTTACACGCTCTGTGGCCTATGGGAGATTTAGCACTTTACAAGAATTAAATAATAATAATGATGATAAAAATGCTTTAGAACTCAAACATGGACAATGGGTGATGCTGATTATGAAAGCGAGGCACGTGGCACATGCCTAGATTGTGGTTGCAAGAGCACGCATTGGACAATATCTTCCAGGCTGGTATATCCTCTGAACAGGGCAAGGTACCTCAGTCAGAGAAGGATGTGCCTTTTCAAGACCAGGGCTGAAGGTTCTTGCTAGTCCCCTCCTGGAGTTTCAAACATTTTACAAATTTGTTCTCAGTTTTAGTTTAACTGGTGGTTGTTTTTTGAGTGGTAGACGCATGATTGCCTTAATAGCGTGCAGTTTCACAATGTCCACGTAAGCACGGCATCTGGGAAACAAGAATAGGCTATGAAAATTGACCAAAGCACCCCCTATTCACGACTGTGCACATGGTTAGTAGCAAAAAGATACTGCAAGCCTCTGGCTATTCTCTTCTCCTAGATCATGCTTGTTACCAGGCAAGCACAAGACTCTAGAAAAATTGGGCTTTCTATTAGGTAAACATGGAAAAACTCCAGACGAGAACTCCATTGTGCTTAGCAGACAGCCTTAGTGCATGGAAAGAGGCACATCTCTTGCTCTTAGCATGACATCATGGTATTTCTTTCTCCAAGTCGAGTAAAATGTTCAGTGGTCCCAGATAAAACATTTATTGAAGTTAGCTTTGCAATTACTATATAAAGGTTAATTCACCATAAGGCTTTATATATTGCATTTAAAAACAAGATTGAATGAAACTAATCTAAAATTGGAACGTTAACAAATAAGCATGATGTATGCAGGATCTGATACAAAGGTGATCTTAAAATATAAATGAGATATACAAAATAGGTTCAAAAGACACAAAGAGTGTAAACACCTTCGTCATATGTGTGGGCAGGACCCAGCACAGTGACCAAATCAATGTAAAGAGAGCAAGAGAAACACATTGTGAGAGAGAGCGCTTGTAAGGAGGGCACTGTGTTGTAGCTTATTCACCTGGCTAAACATGGACATAAAGCTTTGCTTAAGAAATTTCAATATTGTTGCCAGGAGGTCGCCTATTTAGGCTATTTCCTGTCAAAGGAGGGAAGAAGATTGACGCCTGAACGGATAAAACTCATTTCTAGCATGTCTGTCCCAAATACACAGAAAGAAATTAGAGCCTTGATAGGAATGGCTTCTAACTATAGGCAGTGGATCCCCAACTTTTCGTTAACGATTAAGCCTATGTTGGCTTTGACGAAGAAGGGCATTTCCTCGCCATTTCCATGGAACATGGAGCACCACCGTGCATTTGATTTGCTCAAGACTGCATTGTGCTCGGCACCGGTTTTGGGCACACCAAACTATGAAAAGGCATTTGTGTTGTTTGTGCATGAATGTGATGGATGTGCTTTGGCTGTATTAACGCAGGAACATGGAGGGAAGAATAGGCCATGCGGCTACTTTTCTTCCGCCCTTTATCCTGTAGCATGTGCTTTGCCAAGATGTTTGCGAGCTGTCGCTGCTGCTGCTGCGTCTGTAAAACAGAGTGAGGGAATGGTCCTTAGGCCATGCTTTAACCCTGATGGTACCTCACTCTGTCGATGTTCTACCGAATAGAACTCAAACGCAACACCTCACTTCTGCACGGTTGGCAAGATATGAATTGATCTTGTTTGCACCACACATTCAAATTAAGAGGTGTTGTGTTCTTAATCCGGCTGAACTCTTATCTTTCCCGCAAGGTACTGCTTGCAGTGACGAAGAGTCACATTGTTGCCTTTACACTACCGAACAAGAGACAAAGGGTAGAATTGATCTGAAATATACTCCTTTGAACAATCCACAAGGGGAGCTGTTTTGCGATGGCTCCTGCTTCAAACTTCCAGATGGTACATCCACAGCTGCTTATGCAATCACTACATTGAACAAGGTCGTGGAAACCAAGAGAATCACGCATAACTCTACGCAGCCCGTAGAGATTGTAGCATTGACCCGAGCTTGTGAGCTTTCCGAAGGGCTTACCGTGAATATAT
This sequence comes from Ambystoma mexicanum, assembly GCF_040938575.1. Classification (NCBI taxonomy): domain Eukaryota; kingdom Metazoa; phylum Chordata; class Amphibia; order Caudata; family Ambystomatidae; genus Ambystoma; species Ambystoma mexicanum. Next base: position 498,462,342 of record NC_090928.1, on the reverse strand, counting down.
ACACTGACAGTCAGTATGCCTTTGGGGTGGTCCACAACTTTGGGAGACTTTGGTCAGAAAGAGGGTTCCTGATTTCACACGGTACAAAGATCCAGCATGGCTCCCTGATAGTACGACTACTCTCAGCGCTTGCACTCCCTACTCAGTTAGCTATCGTAAAATGCGCAGCGCATCAAAAGATTGTAGATGATGTAGGGAAAGGGAACGCTTTCGCTGATCAGATAGCTAAACAGACTGCCACTGATCTCTTTCAGGCATGTACACGTCAAGGGAAGCCACAAATGCCTGTACTGTGGATGAGGGTATTGATTCCGTGAGGGATATCCAAGCCGATGCCTTGTTAGAAGAGTCAAAGAAATGGGCTGAGGGCTTGGGGAAACTTGATGATGATGGGTGTTGGGTGGACAGAGTTGAAGGGAAGTGGCTACTTCCTAACACGTATATCATGATTATGGTTGTTATGGCTCACAGTCCCACACATATATGTGCTCGTGAGATTACAAAAATGTTGGAAAATGTATGGGTGAATGACAAAATCTCTAAGGTAGCTGAACGTTTTTTCCAGAAATGCATGATTTGCTTACAGCATAATGTGGGAAAGGGCACATCAACTCCTAGGGGAAGTTTTGGTCCACCTTCTGTCCCCTTTGAGGTTATACACTTTGATTTTATTGAGATGGAACGGTGCAATAATCTGAAGTACGTGTTAGTCGTCATTTGTGCTTTTAGCAAATGGGTTGAGGCTTTTCCTGTCAAAGACGCTACAGACATGACTACTACAAAGACTATGTTAAAAGACTATTTCCCGATGTTCGGGCTACCAAGGGTTATCTGGTCGCACAATGGTCCACATTTTAACGCTGCTGTAATTCTGCAGATATGCACGGGATTACAGATCGATAAACGGTTCCATTCGGCCAGACACGCTCAAAGTGCCGGACTAGTAGAAAAACACAACGGCATCATCAAAAACAAGCTCGCTAAGACGTGTGCCGGCACCAAACTAAAATGGCCGGACGCCTTACCGATCGTGTTGTTGTCAATGCATACAACCCCTCAAACTAAGTCTGGGCTCTCTCCCTTTGAGGTGGTAATGGGGAGGCCTGCTAATATCTGGAATCTTGCGAAATGTCGTTCTCTGCGAAATGTAGAAAATGTACTTGTTTCAGATTGCTGTAGCCAGTTGACTAAAAACTTGTATTTGATTTATCACCAGGTGCGAGAGGCTTTACCTGTACGATACGAGGGCCCTGGTCACAGCATACGGCCAGGTGACTGGGTCCTGATGAAGGTATTCGAGCAATTCTCTTGCCTTGCACCTCAGTGGTGGGGCCCCTTCCAAGTCCTCCTGGTCACGCAGACGGCGGTGCGGGTGTCAGGCAGGAAATGTTGGATCCATGCGACGCACATCAAGAAGATTCCACACCCAGTGCCATACGATACAGAAGAAACAGAACCCCTCATCAGTACTACAACCAACGATCCCGAATCAGTAAACAGCATCGAGAGTGTGTCAGAGACCCTCCCTCAGCCCGTACGGACTTGGGAAACAGCCATTTTGCCTCCACACTCTCCAACAGTTTTGTCTCCGGAAGCTGTTGTTCCGGATCTTGCATCCTCTCTTGTTCTTGATACGTCGCATCCAATGGGAAGTGATGACACGTTGTTCTCAGATCACTCAGTAGCAGGAAGCACGAGGTACGATCTGCGATGAAGGAAATACACCTACTGCACGGTTCAGCTGTGCGATCGAGGAAAATCATCAAGGGCTTGCCTTTTTGGCCCAATCTATTGTCTATACAGGGATTCTGTTGGCTAGGGTTTGTGGACGGACTAAGAAGACGCTCGGCCTGGAGGTCTCCAGCTAAAAACATTATTGTGTTCGTTTGAAGATTACAATGCCTGCAATCACTACCGCTCGTACAGAACTGATAAGTGAATGTGTGACCAGCTGCGAAAAAAGACAGTCCGTAACATGGGCCCTGAAAACGCACTGCTGCTTTTTGATAATGTTAATTGGTTTTATAATAGTCATTGTTTTAGGCTTCTGGTTCTAGAAGAAGTACATCCGCTCGAGAATTTGTTACCGACTGAAAATGTACCTACTGTTTCTACTCCTTTTGTGCAATCCTAGGGATTCTCAGCATAGACAGAGATATCACAACAACACGCTATTACTCATCATGAATGCTACACATGCCATCTTTAATAAATCCAACTGCTTGGTTTGCCCACATTTTTCCGCAACATGGGGATAAGGGGCTAGGTTGTTATATTCATCCTTTACCTTTGAAAACTGCATGTTATGCTTCTCTTAGAGCACTATTCTTTGGTCGTTGGAACGATAGCATCTCAGGGAACTTCGATGGGACTAATTTGAATCAGTTTGAAAAACGTGTTTTGACTCCCTTGGGATGCTCGCTTTTTGCAAGTAGGAGTAAGCTCAATGTTGCTTCTATTAGGCCTTCTGATAGACTGTCTCGTCCTTTCCAAGCTTTGATTTCCTTTAAAAAGGCTCCTATAGGCAATAAGGATGCCACGCCTCCTTCTTACACTGTTAACCATAGCCCTGATTCAGTTTCTTTCTGCATACAGAGGAATGGTACTCAGTCAATGGGTGATTTTAAAGGTTGCGCCAACGTTGCGAATTTGACTGGGGAAGACAGACCTTTGTATGTAGGCAAACCTGTCTACTTTGTTTGCGGTAACGTAGCATTTCCATGGTTACCCAGGGATTGGCAGGGAACTTGTTATTTAGGGATCCTGTTACCCGGGGTATTCATAGCCAGTACTGTAGAGGTTTCAAAGGGTCGTCCACGGCAGGACGAGAATGGTGACACTCCAGCACAAGTTCTGGGAGACGTAGCGAAATCCTTTGTGCCATTTTGGGGACAAATAATGAACTCTGAGGATATCAGGAGACTAGCGAGAGTACTGGAGAGAACCATCAACCGGACCACTGACATACTCTATAATATGACTCTGGAACAGAAAGCAATATGGTTAGTAGCACTTCAGAACCGGATGGCATTAGATGTCATCCTGGCTGAACGTGGAGGAGTATGTAAATTAGTGGGGTCCACTTGCCTCGTTTTCATGCCAGATTCCTCCCCAACTATCTTCATGGCAATAGAGAATCTGCATGTCCTAAATTCAGAAGTGCATGTTCCCGAGGGAAACTGGGATCTCAGCACTTGGTTCTGGGACTTCTTGCGATTTTGGGTTGGAAGGTACTTTCGGTCTTGCTGATCATTATTGGAGTTCTGTTGTTCCTTTGTTGCTGTATACAGTGTCTACCTGGTATATGTTCGATGCTAGGTGGATGTTGCGCACAGGCGATGGGTACGTTAGGACGCAAGGTACACGCCCCGGACAAGAACTCCAATTAATATGTTCTGAAAGAAATTCTGGTAACCGATCTAATGGCAATTGATATCTCCGATGGTGATTCAGGGTGTGTGGACATTGAGACGTGGAATTATTCGTAAAGTGATTAGAAGTAGTTTAGCGCTTGGCATAGGCCAAAAGGAGGGTTTGTCTAACGGGAAATCATATTATACCCTCTAGATCGTGTGTATATATTTATATATATTGGCCTAGGCCAAGTCACTCTGCGAGGAAATCCTTGTTGCAAGGTCCTGACCTTAAATCTGTGCTAGCCGCCATTTTAGGTTCATCCGCCATTTTAGATTCTCCCTCTAAAGTCACCCTGTGTTCTAAGATGGTGGACAGAGTTGTTTTGAATGCAACATGGCCGTCTGAACCTCTGTGTACAAGCTAATGTGTAAACTGCCTTCAGGCCAAATGTTAGGGTCATTAACTGAGACCTTGTCCTTCATTGACCTGTGTATAGGGGATTACCTGTAGCAATGAGACTAATCCATGAACATATGTTGTACACAATACTGTTCGAGCATCTAATGTGAACACTTGTTTGACTCTATTGTTTAAGATATATGTGAAAGATTAATGTGAAATCAGAAGACACACTGTTGCTATTGTAATCTGTTGGTGAATGTATAAAGGATAATACATAAATGTATAGATGCATAAATTAGGAACGAACTCGGCATGAACCTCTAGCCCATGGAAATGGTTAACCTGAAAGTGGGCTGAACATCAAATAACATACTGAATAAAAGACACGACTATTCTAATGTACAGCCCCACTCACTTCCCACAACGAACGGGCTGACATTCGCTGTGGTGAACTGAGGGCCTGATAGCTATCCGATACTCTGTTTCTTTGAAAACTGTTCAGTTACTTTTGATAAAGATCTGTATATCTTTATAACCCGCGTTTGGTGTATTTACTTTTGAAGGTACTCAGCCTCGATATCTCCTTTTGCTTTTACACAGTCACATGAGTTATCACCCCCTGCAGGCACAATACGCTGTGAGGGCAAAGTACAAGTGACAGTGAATGTTGCCTTATCATGCACTACAACACCAATGCACTTATGCACATATCAATGTCTCCCAACAGGCCCTTAAGACATCCAGGAAACATCTGAGGAGCTTCGACTGTCCACTACACTAGCACAAACAGGTATGCCCAATCCAACTAAACAGGATAGGCCACAGAGCGGCAGCGTGCCACCAGAAAAAAGGCTCCATGGTCCTGGTCCACCTACTGTCATGTCCACTGTTGCAAAGGACACAGGCACAATGCCTCAACAGGCCAAAAATGTGCATGCAGCTCCACCAACAACAAGGGTAACCACCACAGCTGGGAAGTCTGCAGACACAGACATGGGCCTGAGTGTGACGACAGCCTGCAAGGCCAACAGTCCATGGCTGCCACAGCAGATGAGCACACAGAGTCACCTACCACACAATCAAGCCATGCATATTCACCCATCCCAGATTTCTGCCCTGAGTCCTCACCCCTGTGCACCCTCACACCACTACACCCACGTCCTACACCACGGTCATCCTGCTGTGCACTGGAGTTCTGACAGGACACGTCCTCTGGTGATCTGGCCGAGCCAACCCAACTCCCATCACGGGATGTTGTCAATGGTCATGCACAATCCCTGCAGCCAGTTCCGGACTCCACAATGCAGGCCAACTGGGACTCTCAAGAACAATTAGAGCATTCTCAGGCAATGCAGGATATCATCCAGTGGTCAGCAATGACAGATGTCCTGGGCCATGGAACAACTGTGCAGAAGCACGGTACACAGTAATGCCAGCCACATTCTTGTGAGCCAAAGGGTGAGGGAGCTGGCCCAGCAGCAATCGGCCTCCAATGAGACCATGGCCAGGGGCATCAACCTCACAATGGAACACCTTCGGGGCAGTGTACAGGGGAGTTCTGTGTCTGCCACCCCTACTGAGGGGTGAATGGGAGGCACACCACCCAGGCATTAGCAGTTCCTCCCATAACATGCTTCCCTGCTTAAGGACAAAGGGGACAAGAGGAAGCGCTAGTGGGACATGATCTTGGGGCAGAGGGTGGGGGGTGGGAGTTGGGAGTGGTGTTGGGAGTGGTGTTGGGACTGGGGGTGAGGGGTGGGAGTTGGTGTTGGAGCTGGAGGTGGGTAGTGGGAGTTGGTGCTGGGACTGTGGGTTCTTGTTGTCAACAATAAACAATGTTGAATCATGATCATCGTGATAGTTTTTATTCAATGCAACTGAGACATGTGCATTCATTGCATGTATGGGCTGCATGTGTCCCAAGTCAAAAGAAATTGTTCATGAGGTCCTGGCAGACCATTTGTCCTTCCCTCACATCCCCACGTATGTCCTGTGGTGCCCTGTTCACACCATCAATGTCTTCCTCATCTGAGCTAGGGGGTTATGGTCCTCATCTGGAGGCATTTCAACTTTCCTATGTATGCACAAGTTGTGCAGCATTGCACATACAACTACAATTTTGCCAGATTTCTCAGGGCTGTACATGAGGGCAGCACTTGTGTGGTGAAGACACCTGTATCTCCTGTGGTGTGGCAGGGTTTCTCACATGTGTCATCAGCCATGGTAACTACGGGTAGCCAGAGTCACCTCCAAAACATGAATGGACTGTGTGAGACATTAAGGTGTGTGGGTCAAGGAACATGTTAATGGTCCTGATGTCTCTACTCCTATGTGCAAAATCAGTGGTTGTGCATGATGGACCTTGTGTGCATCAAGGTTGATGGGACTTGGCCTATATGGTTCACTTGAAGTAATTCACATTGTGGAAGTCGACATTCATGAAGTATATGTCAATGCTGTGTCATTAGCAATGCACTGGTCAACTATGGTGTAGCGTTATGTCACGTAGGGTCCATGGCATTACTTCATGGGTTGGACTTTGCCCTGATTGCGATTTGCTGTCTTGCATGGCAGGATTCCCTGTGTCATCACATGGTTCAAGTCTGCGTACTGGGGTGGGTCATTCAGGGTTCTGGACCTGTTCTGTGCATTTCAGTTGTTGCATCATGGGACTTGTAGTTGTGTCCATTTGCTACTTCTTACATACCTCAGGTGAGTGTCAGTGATTTTGGTAGTCAGGTCTGACTACTCCTTACCCACAAGCCAGGTGAGCTGTCCTCTGTGCCTCTCCATTTACGCAGGTAGGGTGTTGTTCCTAAGTATCATAGAATCTTATGTGGCCCCAGGGTATTGGGCACACCCGTGGCTGGTTGTGAGGTCCCATCACATGTCATTTGAACATCATGGAATGGTACTGTTTCCTGTTCCTGTATGCCCGTTCCGTTGCCTGAGGGTGGGGGGGGGGGTACCAATGCCACATATGTGCAATCCAATGCTGCTATAGTTTGGGGAAATGGGAAATGTTGTAGAAATGGGCCTTTGCTTCATGCACCTGCACCTGGGTGATGGGCATGGAGATGTGCAGATAGACATGCCTCATGAGCTCATCCAGGAGTTGGTCCAGCTCCTTGGAGAAGGTGAACTGTGACATCCCATGCAGTGTCCCAACTGTGTGCTGGAATCCACCCGTAGTACGGAAGAGTAAGACTTCCACAAGCTCCATCAGGGGGGGAATGGCAGTTCTGATAGCAGCAGCACTCGGTAGTTCTTCCTGGATCAGGGTGAGCAGTTCTGTGATGGTGGGATGGTCCAATTGATATAGGGTCACTAATTGGATGTCTGTTAGTGTCCATGGGGATGGACAGACATGTGGTATGGGTGCCCTCTGCAGCATATGTCTCCTGTGCCTTTGTGGTGCCTGTCTCCTTCCCTGCTGTGGCCCTGAATGCTGCTGTAGCTGGATGTATAGTAGCAGGTTGTGGAGCCCGTACTCTAGGTCTGCTAGTGGCTGCATGTTGCTTGGATGTGTGTTTGGGGTAGGTGTGGCCCTTTTATACTCCTCCTAAGCGGTTCTGGTGCACCTGTTCCTTGATTTCCTGAACCTGTATGCATTTACCTCACATTTTTCTGTGGAGGTAACTGTGATGTTGTGAAGAATTCATTAGCCTGGGCTTTGTTGATTTTTCAATGATGAACAGGAATGATGGGAGACCAACCTCTGAGGTCTGTGTGAGGCCATTCCACACACAGTCCATCTGCTTCCCGCACAAAACCATAGTCACATGTACTCCGGTAAGATACAGCCCACAGGGGCCGTCTTCCCCTGTCATATTCAACTGGAATGTAACAGCCCTGGGTACATAAAAGCATCTCAAGGAGGGGGAAGTCACACCTTCCACCAGCATGGGCAGCCTAAGTTAAATATCAAAGGCCCCATGGACCTGCTTTCCTTTGTCCTCCGGCTGGTGGCAGTGTATACTAATGAGAGATAATTGAAGCAAGCCTGAAGGGGCTTGGTTACTGGAATAGACAACAGGAAAGGTGGGGCTAACACCCCTTTGGTATGCAATGTGTCATCTTGAAGCTAGTTCCCACCCCGCTGTATGAATGGCAGTGAAATGCATGTCTGTGTCCACTATTTACAGTAGGCAAACCCCTGCAGAGCTGACCCTTTTCATAAGGGAGACGTATGTGGTTTGGAGGAGACAGGAAGTCTGCTCCCCGCACAAACATCAAGGGATCCCTGCGCTTTAATCAAGAGTCACAGAGGGCTCAGTTAACCAAAGAGACACTTAGATCTACAACAGACAGGGATATGGTTGGGTATATGTTGTCACCCCCTTTTCTTTCCTGTTGCAGAGCACTCTGGTCATGGCCTCATTCATAACAGAAGATTGTTGTGGGGATCCACGATTGGTTCCTTAAGATGGGCTTAGCCTGCACCAGTCACTGGGGACAATTTGGCTTTCAAAGAGGGCTGAACCTTTCACTTAGCAGATCATCTGAATACTTCAAAAGGAGTAAGAAAAAGGACTAATTTGGACCCGAGCTGAAGGTTTAGTCTACCTTACATCTTCCGCCAGTGATGGAAGGCCAGGATTTCCAAAAGGGAAGCAAGATCCATCCCCTAAACATCTCCCAGAGAACAGGGGGAGATACCGGACTCAGAGGACCCATACAGCAGCTCCAGAACTGGTACCCAGACAGCACACAGCGTGCCCTGCTAGGTTCTGTCAGCAAGCTTTCTAGGTGGGAAGTGCCAGCGTGTATCTGAACTAAGGACAAGGCTGTTTCATGAAAACACTCTCCTGAGCTTTGGGCTGTCTGAAAGAACACGAGCCCTGCGAATACGCTAGGAGGAGTGCCACACAAGCATCATCCAGCGTCCATCTTTTAAGGACATTCTCGAGACGGTCGAGTCCTCGAACAAGATCCGGCTGCACTGCTGACTGTTGTCATGCCGCAGTCACCACAGCCGTCTGAGATGCCTCGACCAGCATTCCAGATCTGCCAACTAGCACAGAGACAATGATTCTTGCCCCTGAGCCAACGCACCAGTCAGCCTGAAGTCATCCGTCCAGGCTCGCTTGTCGAACTGCCTGCCGCCTGGTACCCGCAGCTGTCTGCGTCACTAACTCTGTCTCAAGGGCTGCAAACCACCCTCGAACTGCGTCGACACAGTCAAGCACCAAGAACTTCTTCAACAACAGGTGCATTGTGGTTCTGCCCCCCTGGTCCTTCTTCAAAGGCCCCTAGAGACAGTTACAACCCTTTTCCCCCTTGGTGCTGAAACCAAATAACCTTGAACAGTTAGACCGACTACTTTACCAACTACCCTCCTGTTGGTATTCACAGTACTTCCATTCCCTTTGTGAAATGGTATGTCCTCTGTGTTCCTTTACAGGGTGGGTTATATTTTGTAGTGTGCTAGAACTGTCTGTTGTAATAAAAATAAAGTAAATATTTGTATACAACCTTGTCTGACAGTCCCTTTTATCATTGGGTAATAAATGTATTTTTTCGCAGCATTGCAACTAACCAACGAACTGCAACCTTGCAGGGATAAGATTGCCGTTCCGTCCATGTTACCAAAAATTGGACAAGGAAGTCTTATAATTCACTGGTATTCCAATCTGTTCTGATCCCTTCTGGTGTACTAGAGGTTTGGGATGATTGATGGTTTAGAAACCAATATTCATCCCTAGACCACTGGTGTGTTTTTGGCCAAATACCTGCTGATTTTGGGAGGTAATTCCACTGATTTTGGACATGTAATGTGGCAGAAATGGGTTTTTGTTTTTTGGTGGCAATTCCACTGACGGAATTAGCCCCAGTGCTGATTCTGTTTATTTTTGGAGAAATTGCTGCCAGAGGTAATTCCGTTAATTATTCTGTCGGTCGTAATTTGGCATAGTGGTAAAGTTTGTGATAAGGGAGTTACTGCAAATTTTGCCACTTACCACGATGCTCGTAATGAGGCCCAAAGAGTCTAATGGGGGATCCAGGATGTTCCTGTGCACGTTTAATATCTTCCAGGAAACAGCGGCCTCCACTGATAGTAGGCCAAATTCAAATTGAATGATCTGGAGGCTCAGTACATATTTCCAAAATGAAACCTCAAGTTTTATCCATAAGACTAGATCTACTTACCTAGGGTCTCGGCACCATAGGTTAAGGTGGGCACTACCATAGCCTTGTAAAACGTTGAAAGGGGAATCATAGAAGAGCGCCCATATTTCCTGTGAAGTCTGTTTGCTTGAATGGATAGGGTTCTTAACAAGTAATCTGTCATAGATTTTATTTTTATTTAAGGTTGTCTGGAAGACATAGCCAAGGTAGGTCATCCTGCCATCTCCATTTTCTCATTATTTAGATACAAGAAAAGTTCCAGTTCTTCCTTTTTGGGGGGAAACAATGGGGATCTTTTTGGTGTTGGTTTCCAAATTATTACTAGATATATAACCTTGGAAGTCTCTCAGCTGTCTCTACAGCCCGATCGGAGAACAATCCAAAAAAAGAGATTGTCTGCGTAAGCTAACCAAGCTACCGGCCTTGCCCCAGTTCAGGCGGGAATTACCTGGTCTCGCGAAAGGCATCTTCTATGTCTGAAATATACATATTTTAAAGAAATGATACCAGGCCGCACCTTTGCCTTAGTTCCCTAGCATCTTCTATTAAAGATGGCATGCGCCCCTCCATATTCAGACTAACCTGAAGTTAAGTATCTAAGTGTAGGTGCTTCAGAATCAAGACTAATGCCCAAGATTGCCCCAGTTTAAAAGCTTGTTCCAAAGCATAGAACGACAAACCCTGCCAAAAGCCATTGTCAAATAGAAAAAGGCCAGGTATAGAGGTTGTCTTTTGTTACAGGAATGTACTCGTCCCACAGTGACTTCACCAACAAAAGGGATGCCTTCCTGTCAGGTTATTAACAACTCGATGATTGTACACTCCTTTGCAGACACTGCGTTAAAAGTACTTGGACAGAAGATCCTGGTTTTCTGTTATCCCACAAAGATAAAACAAGATTATCAACTTGATCCCCTTCTTTATAGGTCTATATTTAACTCTTATCAGAGTGTGAGAACGATACATCCAACATCATCTAAAACTAAGTGGTCCAGAAAAGAAAGAGTTGGGCATAGCAAGTGCCCTATGACCCTAAAGTGTTTTTAAGGTATGGCTCCTCTGCACACTTGGTTATAGTGCCAGTGTATTCCTGCTTACAGCACAAGGGGCCTCGACTCCATCAATCTCTCTGTGGCTCTCAGACTCTCGGTCTCTCTCTCTCTCTCTCTCTCTCTCTCTCTCTCTCTCTCACCCTCTTGTTTTCTCAATCTCTCTATATATTTCTCTCTTTGTCTCTCTTTCATGCTCTGGGCCTCATTCCGAGGACGGCGGTAACGCGCCAGTGCCACCGACTGGTTTCCGCCGACCCGGAAACTCTGAATCTCTCACCTCCTCACTTCCGGGTGCCACTGGGACATTGCAAGTCCCGACAGCACGGTAAGTCAGGCAGCAGATTCGGTAACTCTGCATTCCCATGGATTCGGCACTGTTGCTAACGTGCCAGTGTTTCTGTGAAAGGTCTGCCTGCAGGGGCAGTTGCGCCCGGCAGGTCGGACCCTGCCAGGCACAACAGCCCTTGCAGGCAGACCGGTCGTGGGGCAGTTCGGTAAGTTTACCGGCACCCTTGTTTCCGGGTCGCCACACTCGGAATGGGGCACTCTGTCTCTCGCACACACACACATACACAGTAACTCAGACCACACATGTGAACTGCCTGAACAGTTAGCGTGCTAGAGCACAGATGTAGGTAAGGTCACTGGTGTAACAGGTGCCCCTGCAGCCCCCAGGGTGAGTGGGGCTCGCCACCACAGGTCCTCGGACGGGGGCCCCCACAGCGCAACAGAAATAATTTCTTTATGAAGGCAGAGTGACTACAAAAAGAAACAATTTCTTTTTGACGTCCGACGGTTCCACCCACCCCATGACACGGAAGCCTCTAAGCTGGAGGGGGGAGCTGTATTACTTCAAAAAGAAATATTTTCTTTTTGAAGTCACTCTACCTTCATAAAGAAATGATTTCCATTATGGTTAGGTACTTAACAGAAATCATTTCTTTATGATGTCGGAGTGACTTCAAAAATAATCAATTTCTTTTTGAAGTTATAGGGCTCCTCTCATCCCCATGACGTGTGTGTGTGTGAGTGTATGGTGAAAGGGAGCACACTTAAATGCGTAGGTGGCTGCCTGGGTGAGTGTATGGTGAAAGGGTGCACACTTAAATGTATGTGTAGTTGCCTGGGTGTGCCTGAATTATGAAAATGCGTTTGGTTTATATCTTAAACCTTACATTTGTTTGCAAATGAAATTTACTATATGATCTAATCTTTCCCATTTACACTGGTGGTTTGGTCATGGATAGTTTCCATTATATGTTGGGCACATAGTTATCGGAGGTAATGTCTTTCCAAAAATGCACAATTGTGGCAACCACCTTTCTGTTGCCCATAAGATTTTGGCTCCAGCGTTCTTTAGTTTCCAGTTCATATTGGGCACTTGAGTATTTTCCGCTGAATGTTTGTCGCTTCTGATTGAGTGCTGCCCATTCCATGATTACATGGTATATAGTTTCTATTTTTCCACTGTTTTTGCAGAATCTGCAGTCTTTGCTAGCATCTTTATTTTGGCTCTATTTTCCTAGAATTTCGCGAGTAGGAAGAATGTTCAGCCTGAATCTTAGGAACATGTCGCAAATTTGACGATCTGGAAAAGGGTTGAGATAGTGTGCTAATTGGTTAATCGCTCTTGATTCTCCATCACACCTTAGGTTTAGCTTGTATAGGTCTTTCTTTTCTTGGGTCTCAATCCAGTCGAGTCTTGCAAGCAGCTTTTTTGGCTTTCTGGGGCCTGTTCGTCAGCATGTCAAGAGAGATATCCTTTTCGGTGCATATATTCTTGGCTGCTTCTTTCCAAGTCAAGAGTTTTCCATTTGACTATTGAATGGAGAGATTGTAGACCTAGCTCATAACGTATACGAGGCATTGGTGTTGATTGCGGCAGGCCAAGGATTTTCCGGCAATAGATCGCCTCAAGTTGCATCCATATTGATTGCTCCATGTTGAAAGGTGCCCACTTAAATGTATAGGTGGCTGTCTATAGGAGTATATGGTGAAAGGCTGCACTATTAAATGTATAGGTGGTGGCCTGTGTGAGTGTACAGTGAAATGGTGCACACTTAAATGTATGGGTGGCTGGGTGTGCATGTGTGTGTATGGTGTGTGTGCTTGTGTTCAGGGGAGCAATGAGACCTAAATGCTATCTCTTCAAATGGTGTCAGAGGTGCTTACTTCATGGGCAGTGGGGGAGGGGAAAACATATTTGTGTAGGGGCATCTAACTTCTTTATGCATTCTATGAGACTATTCTAGTGCAGCTTGAATGTTACAAACAGTTAACTCTCTCCTTTAAGTCTGAAAGCTCCCAAGTATGGACTGCTCTGAGAATAAGCAGTCTCCTGTCCCCTCTCTACCCTTCCAATTACTTCCCTGGCATGCAAGTACTAAACCCACATCAAGATTTCAATTGCCGAACAAAATTATGCATTTGAATGCAGGTACTAAAAGAGAAATGCTTTACGTAAGTTATTGCTGGGTCTTTGTTAACAGTATAACCCAGGTGCCATTTAACATCTGTATCCTGTTCTGTCCGGCAATGGCTCTGTAGGTCAGACAGGTGGAGTCAACATAGCCCAAAATTTCAGGGTGGGTTGGGGGGAGGCTGAAGCCCAGTCAGCTCAATGGTGGACTTTGGGAGTTGTAAATGCGCTACTGGTGTAATAAAAATTACTGAAACAGTTCTGCCTTCAGCCATTCAATTTATAAACACTATGCATGTCCTTCACTGAACTCCTGCTAAAAACAAGCAGTGGCAAAGCCAACATGTTTGTCTTTTATATAAGTATTAGGCATTTGCTAGGCCCTGCTATTAGATGCCCAGGTACTCACACCATTTTCCAACTTCTACCATTAATAGGCAGTTAAAACCACTGCTGCAGCATTTGGCAAGTGCCTTTTCCATGCCTACACAAAACTCCAAACTGTTGGCTTTGTCAATGTTTGTTTTTTGTTGTTGTTGCGAATCAAGCTATATGATTTTTTACTTATGATCTCGTTCATTCTCTCATGCAGGCCGCACGTACTTAGTTTGAACATGGATTAGAGCAGTTGAACAAAGCCCCATTCATACATTATTTTTGTTGTTTTAGTCTTCTGAACTGCGTGTGTGTACTTCAGGTTTTGCACTGAAACAAAATGTCACATCTGCCTTGAAAGCTAGGGTGATCAGACGTCCCAGTTTTGCGGGGACTGTCCCAGTTTGTGCTGCTCTGTCCCCCTTTTTCAAGATTATTCTCCCATTGAAAACTGCAGTGGTCCCGGATTTTGGAAGTAGGTCTTCATAGCCGGCAGGCACAGCTCGCATAGAAGAAATGCTGTATTTTACAATTTAAGATAGGTTTTTTGTGATAAATTAATTGTAATATGTGTTTATTTGAACAGTAACACTTAAACAGACATGCCAACATTCTTGAGAACCCTGAGTGGGAGATTTTAACACAGAAATCGGGCGACAGTATTTCACCCATAGAATTGCATTGCCTTTATAATTGTTGCAGGCGGGTGGCATAAAAAATAGCGAACTTAATTGAAAAATCTGCAGTCTCCCACCTAACTCGGGAGGGTTGGCATGTATGCTTAAACCTCCTTCTCCTCGAAACCCTACTGAAGAGTAGTGCCTTGACAGCCACTTTCAAGAGTTAGTCCTACTTTTATGTTAGTTACCCTGTCCGGGTTTTTTACTTTTAAAATCTGGTCACCCTAATGAAAGCCCTCTCAGCAGTTCATATTGTTCTGCACACAGTGTAATGTACATTCACTTTATTTTCGCTAGCAGAGGGGATAGATGAAAAACGCTTTAATCAGCCCGTTTGCTGCAGTGTCAGCCAGCAAACTGCTCTCGGTAAGGCAGCCCGCAGAGGACATATCCAGGGCTCTGTCGCAATGCCCGCTGGGTAATGTTATGGCTGTCTAGTTCACGACTTAGAGAGTGGAACCGACAAGTCCCATTATTAAGAGAATTATTTTTGAAAGCCGGTTTTGGCATGGAAAGGGCACAACTGTACAATTAGTTGATCCCGCTTAAACATATCCATTTGAATGTGGACTTATACAGTCCATGTGTCTAGGATTGTTTGCTGGGCCCAGTAGGCTGTCACATGTTATCTCCGAATCCTACCTGTGTTTGTCGGGGTGGGGAGGGGTTGTTAGATAAGCAGCAGCTTATGCACCATTGTTACCATGTCATACTAAATCTGAAATCTGACGGGCAATCAAGGTAAAATGCTGACCCCCAACAATGGGAGACGGGGGCACCAGACAGAGAGGAGCCTAACTGGGCCCCTCACAGTGCCTTCCTCGCCGTAAGTTCGTGATTAAAACAACTGTATTATTCATGCAGTCTATAGTAAAAACAAAGAGGAATCCGTTTTGAAAAACATTACCATCTGTTGTCTTTTTAATTGGAATAGGATTTGTGTTGCTCTATTGGAAATAAGTAGTTTGTGCTCGAAGAAAAAATGCACCTTTTCCATAACCTCATGGGCAAAAGTGTACGACCTTACATGGTTCTCAGTAAGTTTCCGAGCTACAAAACGAAATGCTCCTTTTATTCCAATGGAGCATCAATGAATGCAGAGAAACAAATGGCACCAAGCAGCTTACCAGGAAAACTTTCTGAATGTAGCGGATCCTAGCAGCATTGATCTCCAAAGGTTGGCCAATTCTTCTTCATTTGATGTGGCAGCTGAAGACACCGTGTATCAGTTTGTTGTTTATGTTGCTGTTGCATAATTAGTGCGCAGACATCTTTCTAAAAGTCATTTCCTCAACCTATGACATCACAACAGCGAAATATGAAATTCATACTGAAGTGAAGGGGAATAATGAGTCACTTACCTGTAAATGTAGATCTCCAGCTTTGGATCTTTCATAGATTCAGCTGCGTGAATTATTCCCGTTTTCACACAAGGACTCCCCGGTGCAAAATATATTTCATAGCAACACATTGGGCCTCATTGAAATACGGGCGGAAGTCGTACCGGTATAACAGGCACGGCTGCCGCCGGTATAATTTTTTTTCCGGCATCCAGGAATGGCCAAGTACTGGGTGATTACGGCCCCGCCAGACCCGGGAATTGCCCATTCCTGGGCGACGGAAAGAAACGCTCCCCATTCCCATTCGAGCCCCATAGGGCAAAGTCACAGTACAAAGTCCAGAGAGTGCAATGTCCACTCTGCAGAGGTGGGGAGCTTTTTGAAAAAGGCTTATAAATAAATTGACTCACGCAGTGCAAATTCTGAAATAACCTTGAACAGAAATTTCGGATGAGGTTTAAGGAAACCTCTTACTCCACGTAGATCTGTGGAAGGCCGATTGTTACAAAGAGCTTGCAGCTCTTCAATTTTCTCGGCTGACATGATGGCCACCAGGAAAGCCATTTTCTGGATAGGAATGTTATGTCACGCTTGTGAACCTCATCATCCAATGGCTTCCTTAAGGACTTCATTCAACACCCATGCATGTACAGGGTGCCACACCGGTGAGGAGGAGTGTAGCAACCCCTTCAAGGTCTTAACCATAGAAGAACAAAGGTGCCAGGGGGCCTATGGTGTAAAACATAACTGCTGCTAGATGAACCCTGAGAGATGCCTGCAATGGACCATCGTTCACTAGCTGCAACGAATAAGGCAATCACCGTAATACTTGAATCCACATGGTCTGGACCCTTTCCAGCACACCACAGTGTAAAGTGTTTCCACTCCTCTGCACAGATTCTGAATGTACTGGATGCCTTTGCTTGATGACACTCTCCTCAAATTGATTTAAATGGACATACTAGCAGAGTTAAGAAGCCATGCTCCGAGTTATAGAGACTCTGCATTTTGATGGAGTATCTGGTCTTGTTGTCTCGTTTATGGTGTCAGGTGCAGACTGAATGAAATGGGCTTCCAATATCCAGTTCAAAAAGGGGTGCCATGTTTGTCTCGCCCAAGCTGGGCCAGAAACATCTTGCATGGGTCTTTCCTAACCCACTTGAGCACTCTAAGGACTAAAGGAGTAGATGGGAAGGCATATAGGAAGTGATCTGTCCACTGAATCATGAATGCAACCAACCTCTAGAGATTCTGGCTCCCAGAATATGCTAGTGAAATGCAGCCACTTGGGAGCTCATTTTGGTTTGCTGTGTAATTCGGAGGTGGGGACCCGTTACAAGTAGAAATACAGTTGGATGGGTCACCGCCCCCGAATTTTGATCATTTGCATGGCAGTGTGCAAATGTGTAGGGCAAAAGGCATCGTACAAGCGTGTACACTGCCTTTTGCCCTGCCCTTTTGAACTCTGTGTGCAAAGGAAGTAAACGCAGTCAAAGTTTACAAGGGATCCCTCTGGGGTGCGCCTGATTTTTGCTGGCCCATGAAGCCGGCCGACCCCACACGGACCCACAACATTTGCACCAGCATTATAATCCATGGCAGCGCAAATGCTGAGAGTGTTTGTATGGCAGGGAAGAAGGGAACGGTGGAAAGGCAAGTTGCGTACCCGCCCTCCTCTCCGCTATAAAAATGAATGAAAATGAGCCATCATGTGAATGCATGGCATTTTGCGCCAAACATTTATGTTTATGGCTCTGATGAAAATGAGCCCCTTGGTGTTTTCTATGGTGTGAAGAGGCCCATGTGCGGTAGGCGCCAAGCGCTGAACTTTCTGAACCTGTATGTCATTGAGTTCCCACTCATGGGACATCATGTACTCAATGCCGAGGCAGTCCGCAAGTGCATTCTCTTTCCCTGGCAAGTACTCTGTTCTGATCATGATGTTGTGTCTAAGAGCCCATTCCCACGTGTGCTGGGTCAATATGGGTAGTATGGTGGATTTCATGCCTCTCTGTTTGATTAATGCATGGATGTGGTGTTGTCCATCAGTATGGTCACCCTGTATCCCCTGAGCACTGGTAGAAAGTAACTGAGGGCTCTGCAGATCGCCCTCGGTTCGAGAACATAGATATGTAGATGGGTTCCTGCTGCAGACCTTTTGCCCTTTCCTTTCAGGCAATTCAGGTATGCATCCCACTCTGCCACGGAGGCATCCCTATTCATGGTGAATGTGGAGTTGGGTGTTTGGAATGGCACCCCCTTTACCAAATTCCTCCTGCCTGCCCACCATCATAGGGACTTGCCCGAATGCTGACCCAACACCATGTGATTGTCCCAAGTGCCTGTAACTTGCTCCAACTATGAATCTAATTCTGCACTGAGTGCATCCACAATCTGCACTTGAGCACAAGAGAAATACAGGAGGACATCATGCCTAGGATGAATATGAAGTCCTGCACAGTGCAGGTTTTCATAGTTGTGATCACTGTTTCACCAGCGCTAAAACAGTTGAGACTCTTTCCCTTGATGATTTGACCATAGACGCAGATGTATCAAATTCCTCCCTTCGGAAGTCGACAGCTTGAGTTGGTGAGAGAGCAAACTTTGAGATGTTGTTGGAAATCACAGAGGTGTTCTATTGTCTGCTGCACACTTGCTCAATCTTCTGTTCCTAAAGGACCCTTTATCAGCCCGTCATTGAGGTACATGAATATGTGTGCTCCAACTTACTGCAGGTGGGAGGCAACTGGTGCTAGGCATTTAACTCTAGACGCCGATCAGAATCCAATGGGTAGAATGTGGAACTGATAATGTTGGCGTGTACCCTGTAGGGCTACAACTAAAATATTCACAATCAAACACGATACATTTACACAATTCCAATGCGTTGTTATTTATCCAACAAATGGTGCATATTATGTATACTCATAAACGCATTACATATTCCATCAAAAAAATGGTGCATAATATTATACTATGTATACACATGAATGCAATACATATTCCAACATGTTTCTGTCAATTAAATCAATAACAACATTCATCAGGGAAAATATTGGTTTGGAGTGCCCTTCTTTTTAGCTAAATCGAGCCTGGTATTTCCTCTCTGCAAGTGTCATAATAATGGGCAACAAAAGTGATGCTTTGCTTCACCTGTTTCCCAATTTGTGGTTAAAAGATAAAAGCTAGTTGTAGCTCACCTGTGCTTATCCCTATGGCTCTAAAGCACATATTTCCTTTACTCAGAAGGACACTTGCAAATCAAACAACTTCACTCCCTTGGCATTCATAGTATGAAAGGAGAGGATGCCATCAGGTGGAGATGCTCTGCCAGGAGAATCATGCTTCTCTTGCTCAGGGACAACAAAGTCCCACCACTCCTTCCTGTGGCATAAACTGTGGCAACTATCATTCTTTGGGTCCATCCTCACCTGGTTAATAACCATGACAATCATGGTATGGGTCCCATAAAGAATGCACTGAAGGGTCTCTATCCATCAGTTTTTAATCAGTGAAATGTGACTTGACAGATGTAGGCAGAGACACCTGTGTTGGTTTCATTGGCTTCCTGGTGGGAGCACAGGGTTCTAAATGACATTGGGTCTGGCCCACTCTCATGGTTGCAAGCTTATGTGAGGTCCTTTCTGGTTGATTCAACCACTAATGGTTATTGTATTTTGAGAGGATACTCTGTAGTGATTGCATGAAGGATGAATGCAAAGAATCATTAGAGTCCTGATTAGGAAACAGTGTGCTGCTTCTTACACTGGCACCCTTAGGCTCGTTGCAGGGGTAAGGCTCTCAAAAAACCTAATCATCATCAGAGGGTTGTGAGGAATTCGACCATCCGCATGGTGGGTGTGCACTCGCATCAGCTTTTTGATATTTTTTTAAAGAAATTGTATGATGGGAGATCAATTTCTGAAAATGTGTGGGGACAAACCACACATATTTTCCTATGCTCACTGCACAACCAAAACATATATCGGTGTACTCTGGGGGGGACACAGCCTACAGGTGCAGTCCTCCCTGTCACATTTAGTTGGAATGTGACAGTCACCAGTACATGAAAGCATCAAGAGTAGGGCAACACGTTCCTCCTGCCATAGTCAGAAAAATGAAATATCAAAGGCTCCATGCATCCACGCTGCTCAGTGTCAGTCTGCGGGTGGTGGTGCTTACGGATGAGAGTTAATTGAAGCAGGCCTGCTGGAGTCCTGGTCGCAGAGCTTAACACCTTTTTGATATGCATCTGTGTCAACCTGAGGTCAGCTCCCACCCCTTAGTATGAAGGGCAGTGAATGTCATGTCTGGGACAACTGTTTACAGTAGGGAACCCCAGTAGGGGACACCCTTTTAGAGGGAAGAATTATGTGATTTAATGGAGACAGAAAGTCTATTCTCACCATAACTTCAAGGGAGGCATGCGCTTTGATCAGGAACCACAGAGAGCTCAATTAACCAGATAGACCCTTTGATCAACAGCAGACACGAAAATGGGTGGGACTTAGTAGTAGATGTTTTCACCCCTTTACCTTTCCTGTTGCAAAGCACTCTGGTTATGACCTCACGCATAACAGAAAATTGTTGGTGGGAATCCAGGAATGTTTCATTATGGTAGGCTTAGCTTGCACCAATCACTGGGGCCCATTTGCCTTTAAAAGAGGGCTGAGCCCAGTGACGGCCACTTGCATAGGACAAGGGGTGCCGCCCCCCTTTACCACAGAGAAATAAGAGACACCTCTTCATGCGGTGCCTGTGCCGGCAAATGCAAATCAATGTGCAGTGGGGCAGATTGATTATTTACTTATTAATCTGCTGCTCTGCAATGATGGGCTGCTGGCCTGGGCCGGGCCTGCTACTGCCCAGCGGTGGGGCGCGTCCAGATGGATGTTACTTTCTGCCATGTATAGTGCATGGAGCTCATAGCTCCACGGACTCTATGTAACCCTCTTCTCATTTAGGAGGCTGACGGGGCTCTGGAGGGGTGACCCCGCACTATTGATATTCTGTGAAAACGGCACACCAGACTCTGAGTCCTCCTGGAGTCCCAGTCTACCTCCTGTGCTAGCACCTAGTAGCAGTAAACAAATAATCTTGGTGCACTACAATATACATACATTCACAAATATTCCCTGATATGTTTTAATTTCTAAGTCAAGTTTGTTCAGGTGCTCTATGTTCAGCTCTTGCTACTCATAGAAAAAGCGCTAAAAACATACCAATCATATAACCTCAGAAAAAACTGAGGTAAAAACTTGGTCACTCCAATCGAATTTTTTTCCATACTATAGACAAAACATATACTGTGTTTTTAACATACAAATGTTTTTAAACTTCAATGTAAAGATGCTTCAATGAGCAAAACCATATTCAGTGAATTACATCATTCATCGTCTGTGGTATTCACAATCTTGATGGGTTGTACAGAGGAAATTCTCAAAACTGTTATAATAACAAATAGTCATCATGGTCCAGTAACATTTATGTGTTGATCCATCTTAATCCCACTCCATCTATCTAGCTAGATGTAATGGATACAGTCAACACTTCACTCAATGCGTTTTGGGGTTCTAAGACCCCTTCTTCAAGTGTAGCTGTTACTGATGACTTCACACTGTCAAGAAAACAACAGACAAAAGGGATGTAGCTACTAAGTACTTCTCATAATGAACACTCATGAGTAAATCATGGTAATTTATTCATTTCACCAACCTTATTGGACACAATAACCCAATTCCAAAATGGATTAGTTGGATATTTCTGTGGGCGAGGACCTCCCTGATTTGAAAGCATATCAAATGTCAAATATCAAAGGTCCCAGTATCAATCATCCATATACAGGCAGAAAGATATTTTTGAGACACACACGCACTTATGACTCCAGTAACGTAATTTATGGTATCAGATGCCCATGCAGCATATTCTATATAGGTCTTACATCTAGGAAAGTGAAAACTAGATGGACCGAACATATATCTAACATCTGAGTAAATTCCAATCATTCACCAGTGGCACAACACTTTAAAACATTCAAACATTCAATAGCACAGATGAAACTCATAATACTGGGGCAAGATAATTGTCCAAAAAGAGGGGGTGACATCAGTGTGCTACTTAGACAGAAAGAAATAGAATGGATTGAAAGATTGGACTCTCTGGAACCAAAAAGAATGAATAATGAATTTGATCTAACTTGTTTTACTTAAAGTGAAGTAGCTGCGCTGGGGAGAGGGAGATTTTTGGATTGGTTACTGAGATCCCTGCCTTGTGCAGATAGTCCCTGTGCTGCATTTCGAGGGCTGCTTATTGAGAGAGACCCCTTCCCCGTCCTCTGTTAAGAAATAGGCTTTGCGACCTACGTTGTCTCGCTAAGCAGGATGGGGCAATTAATTGAGAGGTGGAGAGGCCTATTAACAAATCAAGTGGTTGTGATAGAAAGGATAATAGGAATGTGGAACGAGCAGCGGCATGCCACAATGTCCCTGGCACGTGACTGCTCTTTCCACTTCCTTCTTTCTGGCTGCTAGAAATGATGATCTGGCTCCTGTGTTTTTTGAATGCCGAGGCTTACACCAGCGCTCAATAAGTGCCGGGTGTTGAGATCTCCCCCACATATTCATATAGGTCCGCCTGTCTGTTGGCAACACAAGAATATCTTCATGTGGGGTCTCGAGGTGATGCTGCGACATGAAGATGAGACTCCGCTTAGCCCATTCAGTATTGTGCCGAAGCGGGGGCCTGCGGGTCGGACTGGTGCTGGGTTGAATTATTATGCACACACTTGCTCTGAAACAGAAAGAATGGTAGATTGTGGAAGCAGGGTGGGGTGAGGACAGCACAGTAATCCAGAAGGTAGCAAGATGGTACTTGGTTGGCCTACTATAAAAGTTAGGTTTGCCTCCACAACCTGGCCAGAATACTGCAGGGAATTCCTCTACGGGTTTGGTTTTCTGTAATGCAGCTGTCTTTTTGGCTCAGCTGGTTTCCACCAGTGGGGCCCCGAGGAATTTCACTGTATTCACTTTCCCCTCTGGAGTTTTCAGACCAGATTCAGACTGGCCCATAGGGCAATACCCAAACCAAAAACGCAAAATGCTAGCCTGGGCCCATTTGTTTAGTCAAAGTGTGCCACTTGTTGGCCAATGTGAACCAGTTTGATAAGTTACTTCAGGGATGTTGCTGTGTCAGGAAAAGATCTGGGGCTATGCTAATGTTGGGACTGTCGGGACTCAGTGCTGGCTAGCTTTGTGGTTGTAGCCCACGATTGCCTCCAAGCAGCCCAGAGACGGCCTCCGCTTCAGCTCTTTTTGTGACACTGTATCGAGATTTTTAATAAAGTGTGAAGCAACTTGGCCATTTTAAAGAATATTTATTCAGCAACACTAGTCAGTGGTCATCAAGCGGCAGAGTGAATTAACTCATCAAACTGACCCAATTGCCAATGAAGTGACCCACTTTGACCCAAAAAAGTGGCCCACATCAGCATTTTCTTTTTTTCTTTTCAGCCATGGCCCATGGGCCTATTGCCCTAAAGGCCAGACTGAGCCTGCACAGGATAGTCATGTGCATAAATACAAATAGAAAACGCCAAATGTAACAGAAAGAAAGCAAAGCACAAACTGCACATCATGGACCTTCGGAGACATAACAAATAATGCAGCCAGCAAAACGAGTGAAAGGCATTAAAATAATATTTTCTGCCTAGACTCATGACGCGACACCCTCTACACATATGCACACATACCTGTCATTTTGCTGGCTGTATTCTTTGTTATGTCTCCAAAGGTCCATGATGTACAGTTTGTGCTTTGCTTTCTTTCTGCTGAATTTTGAGTTGTTTTAATATAACCTGCCGATCATTGTTCTGGCTCTTGCAAGGCTCCAGGAGCTGCTGATGGCTCTGGATTTTGGAGTGGGGTCTTCGAGGTCTCTGGAACTGCCAACTGGTCATCCGGTTTTGGGGTGGAATCTTACAAAGCCTTTGGCTCCAGGAGCGGGAGCTTCAGGGACACGAGAGGTATCTGCTGCAGCCACATGATCACCCATACCCAGCCACGGGCATCACTCCTCCCTGATGACTGGTGCACTGATACCTGCTTTCTCCTCTCTTATTTAAACATGCCGGCTCTGCCAAATATGATTTGAAAGCAAATGGCGGTCCTGGCGAGGCAGGGGTCCTTTGTTGTAGAAATGGAAGTCAAAGTGGTACCTGCATTTTCTCATTCTCTTTCCAGTTCTGACCCTAAGCAGTCAGTAAGTGAAGAGGTCAGCCTGGCAGACAAGACGTGCTAGGCCGACTTTCTCACCATGCCGACTCCGACTACAAAAAGTTCACCCCTGCAGCAAAGACTATACCACGAGCAGGTGGGACAACAAGCATCGGCCCCTTGAAGTGGTGCTGATCCACAACTCAGACACGAGTCATGAGCACAGAGGCAAAGTGTGATGGCTGTCAAAAATACGGAAATGGATAAAATGAAAGGACCAGGTGGAAACAGTAAGGAGGTGGAGAACAAAAGATGGGCAAAAGCAGCAGATTTTGGAATTTAAACAACAAAAAGCATAGCATGTAGATAAGTACCACAATAAAAAATAAACTATAGTCAATCACTGGGTGGATAAATAACCAAGCAACACCTACAAGCTGGCTGTCCCTGCTCATATGCCATTTCCCACTAGCTGGGCAGATAGAGGTAACTTCAGGGAATTTGAGGGAAGGGCAGACTTACTTGTGTGGGGGCATCTAAGCAGTCAACTCTCTCTTTTACGTCTGAAACCCTTTTCATACTGCTCTCAGCCTATGTTGCCCTTTGTCAGATCCGTCTCTCGATTTCTCTTTATAGACCATCCAAAACACCTTTCATGAACAAATCCAACCAGTCTAGGTTAATTGGGGAACCAAAGACATCAGACTTCAACCTGCATAGTGCACCTTCCTGATAGTTAATTGCAGTGACCATTCTCCAGAACAACAAGCCAGTTGAGCTAGCTTGAGTCTTATGTAGGGTTGGGTGCTCAGATTAAAAAAATTAGAAAAGAAGCCCATGGTTGTAAGTGGTGGGGAAAATCAGATAAACAGTATTGACTAAAGAATGGTATCTATGGCTAGCTGAGAGGGTGGCATGCAAAAATGGAAAGTCATAAGACATATAATTCGAAAAAACCTGCATATGGGTCAAACAGAAGCAAACTTATTGTCCATTTGGAATTTGATTTTGCAAGGATAGGATTGGGGTGTCTGTTGCCACGTACCAGATGATGTCCTGGTATCTTCCAGTTGAAAGATATGCAGTGATTTCAGTTTTATTTTACAGCTGAGAAATCTCACGACCTTTGAAACCTCAGAATACCTCCTTTCTTTCCAATGACTCCCACGGTGCTTGGGAGAGGTAGGGCGATGCAGTCGGAAAAATTAAAGTGCATTTCTCCCCACTTTGTAAAAAATGATTTTTTAGAACAGTATTAACAGAACAAACTTGCCTCATTTCTTCCATAAGCACACATGTACCAAACAAGCTCCAATACTGGCTGATGTCTAAGTGGTTTTCGTTCTGCTTCCCCTGCCTGCTGTTTCGAAGTAAAACTGCATGGACAAAAACAGGAGTCACTTACTTAAAGCATTTGTAAGAAAAAAGCAAAAGACATGAATCGTGCAAATCTCATATCGAGAATATATTACAGCTGTGCATGTTGGGAAGTGTAAACATTGAAACACAGTTGGACAGTGCCTATTGCCGGAGCATGATGAAGCATAATGAGGATTTGGATAAAAACCGATACATTTTATCAAAGTTAATCGACTGTGTACATCTTTGTGGTACATTTGAATTGGCTTTACGTGGTCATGATGAAATTGAGGATTCTTTAAATCCTGGTGTATTTAGAGGCTTGGCGGGTTTTGTATCCAGCATAGACAGTGCAATGGAACTGCATTTAATGAATGCAACAGTGTTTAGGGGCGCTTTAAACACATTTCAAAATGAGTTGCTGGACTGCATGCTCACAGTCACTAGAGAGATCATTGTAGAACAGTTAAAATGCACAGATTATGTGGCTATTCAGGCAGATGATACAACCGATGTTTCCACTAAGACTCATTCTGTGTTAGTCTATCGCTACATTGATGAACAATACAGAATTGTTGAAAGGTTTTATGGATTTACTCATCTGAAAGACTATTATGCGCAGACTATTGCTGCTACCATAATGGAAACATTGGACAAAGTTTTCCCTAAAGAATGCCACAAAAAGAGTAATTGCACAAACATATGATGGTGAGAGTATAATGAGGGGGGTGTCTGGTGGAGTCCAAAAGAAAGATGAAGTGTATCCAAATGCCCATTATGTACATTGCTATGCACACTTACTTAACCTCATCATGGAACAAGCTGTTTCCAAAATATCAGAAGCTTGAATTTTCTTTAGTGATATCTATGGTTCTGTACATTCTTTTCTTGTTCTCCAAAAAGAACTGAAGTTCTAGATGAGGTATCAGATAAAAGACTTCCAAGACCATCTCACACTCGCTGGAGCTACCATATTTAGGTAGTAGAAGCCATACATCATCATAGGGACGCACTCCATAGATGCTTTGAGATCATTGAAAAACAAGATGATTTTGAGGGATTTACAGGGATTCATTAGAACTCTGAAAAAGAAGGATTTCCTTTTCTTCCTTTTTTTGTTCAATGACATAATGCCCCATGTTGACATTCTATATAATCAGCTTCAGAAGCGAGATATTGATTCTGTGTATGTGCACAAAAAGCTACTGCAACGTTTATGAAGTGCATTGCCAGAGTACATGAAAGGACTGACAATTTGGAAGCTAAACCTCCACCGGAGGCAACTTTTGCAAGTCGCAATATAAATATGACCACTTTAAATCGTTTGGCAAAAGAAGTATGTGATATCATAGTTACACAAGCCCAAGCACGCTTTGCATTTACTAAACACTTGCAGGGGGCCAAATTGTTGCAGAGTGACCTATTTCAAACACATGGACACTCTTTTCCCAATGATGCACTGACTGCAACTGTCCAAGCATACCCCATGTTAAACAAGGAAAGACTGCGTACTGAGCTTTCAATTGTTTATGAGAGACCGGAATTCTGCAGTGCAAGTGAGGCAATTTTTTAAATAAAACTGTTCTTCGAAAACAATCTCGAACAAGCATTTTGTGAGACAATTCCGTTATTAAAAATTCTGATTACTACACCCATGAAAACAGCTGAGTCTGAGCGCTGTTTCTCCACCCTGAAGCGAGTTAAAACATTCTTGAGAAACACTATGACTGAGGATCGTCTGAATGCTTTGGCCATGTTGTCTATGGAAAAAGAATTCATTCAAGAGATCCCTGGCTTCAACAAACAGACTACTAATAAATTTGCCTCTCTGAAAAATAGAGGTGCACCATTTGTGTACAAACTTTCAAAATGATTGACAGGTGAATGTTGTTCTGTTACAAGCTATTTGCAGTTATTTTGTGGGTTATACCTTAATTGAAATATTTAATTGTTTCGATGTCCTTAAATGTTAGTATTTGTAAGGTTGCTGTGATCTATTTGACAGAACAGTGAGATATGTGAAGTTTGTTTAATTGTTGATCAGATTATGATGTTTGTTGGTTGTCATAATTAAACACTGAAAATAATAAACTTAGTAAACTATTTCTGTTACATTTTTCTCCATGCAATATGTATGTGTTATTTCTGTGACCTGTGCATTCCACGTGTTTCAACTTCGAGCAACTGAAGCAATGGTGGCTCAGCGAGGCAGACAGCCATTAGAGGTAGGACAAATGTTGCATTAATTAAGTGGTTAAAAAGTAATATTTTAGCTTAGTTTCTCCCCTTTCAGAAAATGCCTAAAATCCCACCTTAGTAAGAGGTTGAACGCATATGAATGCCATAAGAGCATGACAAAATGGTATTTTTCCATCATGACTATCTATATAATGAATGTCATTATGCATACACCATAGTACCAGCTATTCACAATACAAGCTTCTGTAAAATACACCATCACACTTTCACACATAAGAATAATGTACCTCCATTAGTAGGTAAAACCTAATGATTTTTATGTCATATTTCGGTAGGTTTGGACAGTAAATTGCACATTTTGGAGGCCATTTTTCAAAACCTTTCGTGGGGGAGGGCCCGTCCGCTCCTCCTTCGGGTGGTGTGGGCTCCCAAATTCCCCCTGGGAAATGTATGCCCCAGCAGCTTTGAAACCCACCAGCCGCCACTGACTGAGCCCCTCTATTAGAAGATCATCTGAAGACTTTGCAATGAGTAACAAGAAGGACTCATTTGGACCCTGGCTGAAGGTACAGTCTGCCTTACATCTTCTGCCAGTGAAGGAAGGCTAGGATTTCCAAGAGGGAAGAAAGATCCCTTCCCTAAACACCTCCCAGGGAACAGAGGGAGATACTGAACCCACAGGACCCTCTAGCATCTCCAGTACTGGTACCCAGCCAGCACAAAGCGAAAGAAGGACAATGCAATTGCCTGCAACACTCTCCTCAGCTTTGGGCCATCTGCCTTAAAGGATGACACGGGTCTAGCGAAGAAGCTTGGAGGAGTGCACCGGCAAGCATCAACCAGTGTCACCCTTAAGGACATTTTCAAGGCTGTCAAGCTCCTCCAGCTCCAAACGACTGCACCCCTGACTGTTGTCACGCTGCAGTCGCTCAAAGCCATCCGAGACGCCTTGACCAGCGCTTCAGACCCACAAACCAGCACTGAGGCAACAATTCCTGACCCCGTTCCGTGTTTAGGCCAGCCTGCAGCCGTCCATCCAATCTCGCTCACGAAACTGCCTGCTGACTGATACCCATAGCTGTCTTGCGTCTTGAATGCTGTCGCAGAAGCTGCAAAGCGCCCTGAAACTGAATCAATTCTGTCGAACACCAAGAACCTCTACAAGCACAAGGTACATTGTGGTTCTGTCCCCCTGGTCTTTCTACAAAGGCCCGAGTGACTTTTTTGTCCCATTGCTCCCTTTGTGCTGAGACCAAGTATCCTTGAACATTGCGATTAATTACTTTAGCGACTACCCTCCTGTCAGTATCCAGAGTGCTTCCCCTTTCCTTCTTGAAACTGTCTGTCCTCTGCATTCCTTTACAGGGTGGGTTGTATTTTGTAGTGTTCTAAAACTGTCTGTTGTGATAATAATAAAGTAGAGATTTTAATACAGCCTTGACTGGACAGTCCCTTTCATCATCGGGTAATAATTGTATTTTCGCTGTGTTGCAACTGACCAACTATCCACGACCTTGCGGAGATAAGTCTGCCGTTCCATCCACGTTCCCAAAATTGGACAAGGAGGTTTATAATTGACTTGTGTTTCCAATCTGTTCGGATCCCTTCTGGTGTACTAGAGGTGTGGGGTTGATTAATGGTTTAGAAACTGATA
The DNA here is from genome assembly GCF_040938575.1 of Ambystoma mexicanum. Classification (NCBI taxonomy): domain Eukaryota; kingdom Metazoa; phylum Chordata; class Amphibia; order Caudata; family Ambystomatidae; genus Ambystoma; species Ambystoma mexicanum. The sequence continues at coordinate 498,433,166 of NC_090928.1, read as the reverse complement.
TTCATCCCTGGACCATTGGTGCCCCGGAAGTTGATTTGTTGTGTTGTGAATCCTTCTGTAAAATCAGGCCCTTGATGGGAGACAATGTAACTATGTGCCAACCCATCACGAGTGGTCCATCAACGAAACTGTTGAAGGGCCCATCAATGTTGCAATATTGTGCTTTCCTAATGTCAGGGATATACATATATATCTATTACACAGCCACGTTAGTGGCTGTGTAGTTATGGTTAAGTTGCTAATCCCATAGGAAGAGCACCTTTTGGGCGGCTTACAACTTCGCTCCCCCTGGACAAATCCACACCAACCTTTGTAAAAAAAGTATATGGCCCACTCTAATTGGCTGGAATGAAGCGTGAGGTGCGTCATATTGTTTCGATGCACCTGCCATCTTGGTTCCGCGGACAGCGCGGCATCGAACGGGGAGAAATACAATTTTGGCAAGTGTGTTGTTGTGTAAGAGTGCTTGGGGAGGGTGGGAGAGTAAGAGATGGGTCAAATGCTGTATTTGTCTAGGTGCCAGGCACCCCTGGTGTGTTCGTCATGTCCACGGTCACCGTGGCTGTCCGCAGACGTAAAAAATGCAATGCGGTAGCCCATATAGCCAGTTTAAAAGGTTGTTTCACTCCCTCTTTAGGGCAGACTTAATAAAAGACAAAGCGACCTTCTTGACCAATTCCACCTCATTGGATCATGTCCAAGTGTTCCTGAAATGCATATTATTTCTTATATTATTTATCCAAGTCTGTTCTGTCCTTGTTGAGCAATGTCTTGAGAGCAGAGGATGTGATCATTAATCTGATTATATTTGTGCCTATCTCTAATCCCATTTGTGTACTTGTATTCCTTTCTATCTGTCATCATCTCCTTGGTGTTTCACTAAACTATTATGCACAGTAGTACATTTTAGAAGGCAAAGGGAATATGCCTGGCCATTAATCTCAATGATATATATTTGATGGGCAATTCCCTAACCATGGACAGGCAGCTTTAGGTCTTAACATCTGTTCATACACTGGGTCTTCTGCACAATGTATGGGTTATGCATCCACTCTATCTTTATTTGTGGACAGTTTAAATGTTTGATTCTATGGGTGTGATCTATGGGTGTAATATGCTGCGGTGGTTGTGGCCAAGGCCTAGAGTCTTGGGTGCCTGGCCAAAGGCCGTAGGCCGTAGGCCATGCACCCAAGACTCTAGGCCCTGGCCACAACCACCGCAGCATATCACACCCATAGATCACACCCATAGAATAGAATATCTATCAAATATTTGCAAATCTATAGTTTGTGTACTGTTTGATTTCTATAGTTTGTATGTGAAGTTTTGGCTACCTCATGTCATTAAGATTGTAGAGTTTGGTAACAAGCACTGCAGTATAACATTTCCATGGAAGTAAACATTTTGTATTGTGGTGTATGGTTAGATGTTTGCGTGAATGGTTCTGTTATGCAGCAGTATTTATGAGTTCTATTATAATATACTTACTGTTTGATTTTTGTGATTGGATATATTTTTTTCATGAGTTGGGTAACTGGAGCAGGTATTCTTTTTCAATTTCTGTGATAAACGAAAAGAGCATGTTAGTGTAGGTATTTTATAAAGACTTATTACATTGCATAATAGACATTTCAGCTTTTTTTGACCCTCTTATTTAGTAGTTCACAAACCAGTGTACTGTGCAATTTGCTCAGTTTCTCTGTTTGTTTCTTAAATCATTGGGTCTGTGGGAGAAAAAAATCCATGTTGAATTAAAAAAAAACTTGTTTTGTTATGTTATGGTACAGTACCAAAGGTTGCCAAAGGTTGACATTTCCTATGCTGCCAACAGTTTTACGACAGAGTTTGTGTCATAAGGTTTTAAAAATAGGTTCACCTTTCACTGGTGTTAATTGAAGAATATCCCTGAAAACAATCATGTGTTTTCCTCCAAAGAGCTCTTCGTAGTTTGTTGTGAGTACTTCTTGTAATCTGAGGTGAATCAAAGCCAACATTAGGTTGGAGACCATGCTCACTTCATCTATTAATAGCATTTTCATTTGTTTTAACACTCTGCGTAGTTCCATTGCAGCTTCTGTAGAAAGTTTGTAATAGTCTAATTTGTTTTGGTGTTCTACTGGAAGGAGTAGTAATCAGTGTAAAGTGACACCGCCTATGTTGTAGGCAACTAGACCTGTGGGGGCAGTTACAACAGCTGACAGTTTGTTGTTTGTCAATTGTTGAAGGAACTTGCTGATGATTTTGTTTAAGAATGTTTCGCCTGAACCAGCTTGACCACTGATGTACAGTAGCATAGGTCTGTCATTTTGGCAGGTACATTCTTTATTTTCATGTTGTACACCATGTGCAATTTCTTTGGTTACTTCTTGAAAAATGGTACGCTGCTCTTTGTTCAGTTTTGATTGTAGTACAGTTAAGACTTCTGTATCTTTTTCATAGTGACACATGGGGCCTCATTACAATCTTGGCGGAATGGGTTAACGGGTGCTGCCAATATATGCGGACCCGTTAAACCCATTCTGCCTGATTACGAGGTCTCCTCACGGGACCCGGTAAGGACGCCTGGTAAAACCAGGCGTCTTTATCGGGTCCCGCGAGGGGACCAAGGAGCTTACAATGGACCGGTCGTAATCGGACCATTTTTATCTCCCTGCACCCATTCCCATTGAGCCCTATTGGGGCTCGAATGGGAATGGGGAAGGTCCGGGCCGGGTTCCCTGAGGGAGGAATTACCGGGCCCTCCAAACTCAGAATGGCCCGGTAATTCCCCATTCAGGGAACCCGGACCCGGTTTTGTAGGCAGTCATGCCGCCAATAGCTGCATGGCTACCGCCAAAGTCATAATGAGGTCCATGGTGTTTTCTACTTCTTTCATAGCTAATTCTGCCTCATTTGCGATTAGTGATTGTCCGACTGGTTATTGGCTTCCTGTTACAGAAGGTTGACCACTGTCAGTAGTGTCCTTAACTAGTTGGGCCTGGAGTTCTTCTTCGTGGTGCTGTTCATTGTGCAACATTGTTTTGTACTGAATAAAGTTTACATTGGTTATAGTGCTTTCATTTGCTTGGAAAGCGTCTTCATAGGAGTCACAGATATCTAGTAACTCTTCTTCTTTTCTCCATGGTTTAAAAAGTTGTAGTAGGAACCTGTAATATAGTTCTTTATGTTGAGGAGTTTTTAATGACATTTTGATATGATTGATTAAGCTTTGTTTGGTAAGTTTCACTAAGCTGCCTTCACAATTTGTCCCTCTGTATTTACCTTTATTTTCATCGGGTTTTATATTATTTTTGTATGTGAAGTTTTGGGCTATGTGGTATAGACACATGGTTTCCGAAGTGGTACTCCTGTTTGGGTAGTATGTGTCTAGTAAATTATTTTTCAAAATTTCTTGGATGTTGGGATCATTTTTGGCTATTGTTTCTATGTCGTTGTATGATTTGAGAACTCTTTTTCTAAATTTAGCAGGACCAAGACTTAGCCATACTATATTTTTAGATTTTGCATACAAAGGAGTACCGGTTAAACGATCTGCAGCTTCATAGCATCCACATTCTCTATGAGAGAGCATTTTTATGCCTAAGCTGTACAATTTCTGAGACACTGTTTTGTCCCATGATAGGTCATTCCAGAGGTCTTGAAGCTCTGTTTTTTCGGCTTCGGTTAAGTAGGCTGTAACATATCATGCAACTGCAGTGAAATTGTCTGCAATGTACTGAACATCTATGTTTGCATTCCATAAGAGGGCAATGATTGCATTGTAATTATTGATACATTTTGCTTCTTCTGTTCTTTTTATGTAATATCTGTTCTTAGGTGATTTACTTTTAACACTATGTCTAACTGAAGACATGAAGTTGTTCACTTCACCTGTTTCTGTAATTAGTCTAGGGAAACCAAAGCGGGATTTTGTATAGTATTTCCCTTTGTTTTTGTATTTGCGATGACAATGTTTCCCACATTTGTGTCTTTGAAATTGTACAATTTGTGCATGAAGATCACTATTTGTTGCTTCTGATGGAATTTCACAAGTGACATATTTTTCGATAAACTGTAAAACAGTGACATCACTGTCCTGACCAAATTTAGGAGTATCTTTAATCCATAAAAGCATGTGGTTATGTGTTGCTCCTCTGGGTTGGTATTATTTTCTCCAAAAGAAGTGTTGCACTTCTCCGAGGGGAGCAACAGTTTTATTACAAATAAAGTATAGCATAGCAATGAAGCGATGATGGAAATATCTTGAAACATTAACAGGATCCAGAGAACAAAGTTCTCCAGGTATTAGTATATCTATGTTTGTTTTGTTTTTGTTTGAAATGCGTAGGAAATCATGTAAATCTTCCCATGCATATTCTGCACAACTTAATGTAACAAACCAAGTGGGTGGGCCAAGGTTTCTTATCATGCAACGTACATCTCTGTGACGTCGGAACCAGTACTCTTTAGTACCACGCATGTTGTTAACAGATTTGTAATGCTTGATTGTAAAACCTCATCTTTTTCTTCCACATTTTGTAGTAATTGCGTAGCTGACATATTTTGAAAGTGGGTTCCTGATTTCAATGTGTGTGCAACTCTGTAACATAGAGTTGCTAGTTCACTTTCAAAGAGAAGGTGTAATATGTATTCCACATTTTGTCTAAATCTGGGATCTTCAGAATACATTCGTAACAAGCAGTATTCTGATGCTGTTATCTGAATGGGTCTATCATCGTACCTTCCTCCTTTCCCAGTAGGAAAGAGTAGAGGAAAAGCACGTGCTTCTATACTTTTTTCCCATATGCTGATTGGTGATCCTTTGGTTTGTCGCATTTGGTATGTTTCTAGTGCATCATCTATGGTGTCATTAGAGTGTAATGGATGAATTGTATAATGGTCTAAAATATTGGATACTGTAGCAGGATTTAGAAGTTCAAATTGACAAGTTTCTGGTGAATCTTGAATTGTTTCAGTTGTTTCCCTTAAGTTTTCTTCAATATTAATTTCTTTGTAGTATTCATTATTGTCTTTTAGATATTGCAAGGCTTGTCTAACTTTATGTAAGTCTATGTGTTGTTGCCAAATATTTTTGTCTTTTGTAAGTACACCATTTACTAAGACAATTAAAGATTGCTCTATTGGATGTTGCACTCCCAGAGTGTGCACATTTTCTTTTAGATCTAATGGTAAATAAACTACTTTGCCACAAATGCCTTTCACTAATTCAGAGAGAGGTAATTTTGCTGTTTTTGGTTGAAGGCGTATTATTGCCTGAAATGGGTGCACTGTTTGAATTATGATGCTCTCATATAAATTGAGTTGTTGCAGGGGTTTTGGTAGTGGGATTAATTCTAAGTTATTTGTGATAGCACGTAAATGAGTTTGGTTGTTGTCAAGTTTTGTAGTGCAGTAACTGCTAAGTATTAAGGGGTCAGTTATTTCGTATTTGTTTTCTGCTATAAGGTAGAGAGTTCATTCAAACCATTTGGAATCTTCATTGTCTTCTATTTTGTATGTTACGTCTATAGTTTTTGTGTTACTTTTATAAAATGTTCTGCGGCAACACACACACACATCATTTGGTACTTCAGCGGATGTACTTTTAAATTTTAGTATTTCTTTTTTGTATGTGTGTAGTAGAAGGTTGCCATCTGTACAATTGTTGTTAGTCTGTTGTAAAGCTATTGCATTTTGTAAGTGGTTTCACTTCCAAAATATTTTCTCTGGATATCCTCTCTACTTCGAGTAGGCCATTGGCTGTACCATGTAGAAGATTGTTATTTAAATTGGCTAGTGCTAAATCAGGACTTTTAGCATAGTACACTTTATAGACTAGAGTTCTTATAGTTGAATAATGTGTTGATATCATTTTGATATGATGGAAGGTGCTTTTGCAAATAGGTCCTGAAATTCAGGCTAATTAACATCCTTTTAGTCTTGTGTATTTGCGCACTGGACAGGTATCCATATTTTGTAGCAGTTTCATTTTGATTTTGTCTTTGCCTTTCACATACTGATTGAGGAACTGGCGTAACGATTTGAAAGATTTTTTGGCAATGTTGCACATTGACGTGCACAGCCATTTGTATACTGGAAGTTCTGGTTCAGTCGAATGTAGAGGTGATACTGAGTTTTCTGGGGATATTTTTGTAAGCAGTATTTCTTGTTGCCTTATGGTATTATTAAGTTTTTCATACCCTCGCCCACTGCTATGTATGGCAATTGTGTTTGTTCATTGAAATATGGTTCTGTGCTCATGGTGTCACTCCATTCACCTCCACAGATATTTAAGAAGTAATTTTTGTTTACATTCCATTTATTGAGAAGTCTTTTTTGTAATTTAGTAGTTAGTTTTGTTAGTGGTTTCATTCTTTTTAACACTAAAATAAATAACTTCCTTTTGAGAAGGATTGCACTGTCGATCAAAGCTTCTAAGATTAATTTTCTACGGTAGGTTTTAAGGGTTGTGCATGATTTGTCTCCTGTTTTTATAAGATTCTGAAGGACTCTGTGGCGGAACATTTTTGCTAAAATACTTTTTTTGGTATGGTTAGTTGCCACTACATCAAGATTTATAGGAGCCGTGTTAGCAGTAGTGGTAGCTGAATTCTTGTTAATCACTTTCTGTTTCTGTACTGGAAGCTTGTTTTGTTTTGCTTAATGACTGTATTAGCTGTTTTGTTTGAACTTTTTGTACAAATTCTGCTAGAGATGGATGCTTATTTTGGACACTTTTATTTTCATTTGCTCTACTTCTGCGTTGATTTCTATGGACTTGCTTTTTGGTAGGCATTCTTTGGGGTCTGTTGAAAAAAAAGAAGGTATGGGTTAGGCTGTTCTGCGATGTATGTGCTGTGTGCATTAGTGTCTAAGTATGATGGTAAGGATGTATGTGGTGGCGTGTGAGTGTGCATTGGGCAGCTACAACTAGTTGGGAAGGCTATTCTTCTATTTGTGTATTACTATACTGGGGTTCAGATGACAGTAGAAAGTAAGCTAGTGGTGAGGAGAAGCACTAATACTAAATCTAATGGTATAGAATTAAAACAGTTCATTGTTCCGTAATAATAACATTCTAGGGAGGGGCATAGTTATGTCATTTGTGCACCAATAAACAGCGATTTGTGTGCCATTCTGCCTGCTAATCCCTGTTTAACAAATGGGGGTGTGTGGGCAGAATGGTGCACAAATCTTTGTTTTTCGGCGCACAAATTCCATGAATCAACCCCACAGTGTTTTTGAGTAAAAGTAAGAATATTATGGTAGTATTGTACTTACTCTTTTTGTGTGGAATGAGCACGTTTCTTCAGAGTTGTAGTTTGTACTTCAGATGCTGCTGCTTTTCAGGAGAGTGGTCTTCACTGCAATTGTAAAAGGAAGAAGTTAGTAATTTTGTGTGTTTATAGCACTGATGTTAATTTAGACGTTGATTTGTATGTTTTTGTAGTAGTACTTGTGTTTCATATCTGAATATATCATGATTTGCAAATGAGTAGAATAGTAAGTGTATGAAAGTCACTTGGTTTCTTAAGGCTGTGTTATTGCAAGTTAGGAGATACAAGAAATCATTATATACTTATTTTGCAATTTGTATAAGGTAAATGGCAGAACCTGTATAGAAAAGCATTGGAATGTATGCATTTCTGAAGGTGTGGGTAATAAAGCATAAGGATGTGATTTGCAGGAAGTGGTGTTATTTCAGCTGGGAGCTTTTCAATGATAGTGTCTATCTGTGTGACTGTATAAAGATGCATGAACTTATCCTGGCTGTGTGTAATTTTATAATACACTACTAAGTGTTTTTCTACAATTATACTGTTATTTCTCCCATCTTTTAATATTAGAATTTTTTAGATAGGTGTGTGTGTGCAAAAATATTTTAGACAGCAGACAGGTTTGGAAGTGACCGTTGGTTATAGCAGATGGGAAAAATGACAGTAAGTTTGTTTTATAGGTTATACAGTTTAAGTGGCAGTTACTCTGTTTATATGCATTCATAAGAGTTGTACATGTACTGTGCAGAAAATATGCATACCTGTAGTTTGTATTCATGCATGTGGATATGCATGCAGCTGCAAGTAGAAATCTTGGAGACTTGTTGAGTAGTTTTTGTAGTAGGTGCTTTCCAATGATATGAGACTTGTACTCAGAGGGATCAACAGTACATTTGAAGTGCGGAACACTGATTATGGAGTTAGATGTAGAGGTCTTGGATGTGATTGGTGGATGGTTGTGTGACTGCTTAGCTGGATCCAATGAGGGAATGGCACAGAGAGTGATGTGGAAAGGGTAGGAGGGCTGCCTAAGAGTTACACGCTCCACAGACAGCGCGTTTGTCCGTGGGCAGGGCGTGCCACATCCAGGGTTTTCCAGCAAATCCAGCATGGAAAGGGGACTATAGGGATCAGCCAATCAGATGTTGAGGTTGTGGATTTGTGTTGAAAGAGACTGTGTGTAGTGAAGATGGCAGAGGTGGAGAAATCAGGGTGTTGGTGCTTGGAGATATGTTTGTGCATGGTTTACAGCAGTATGCTCAATGCAGGCATGTGGCAATCAATTTTGATGTTAAAGGAGTGAAGGTGGTGTGGAGCACTGTGCCTGATTGCACCGTACAGGGAATTGTAGAAGGTTGTGAAGATATGGGCAGGATGAACAGTCCTCATGTGGTACTTTTGTATTATGGTGCTCTCCATTTAGGCTATGTGAGTGCCACTACTTTGTTGGCAGATTTGGAATACTTGGTTCAAGCAGTAATGAACATCTTTCCAAATGCCAAAGTAATTCTTTTGGGATTAGTACCTAGGGCTATATGGGACAATAGTTCTGTTTTTTGTCCTCAACAAAATATTGCTAGGTGTGCAATCAACTGAGGCATCTGTGCTTTCATGCTTAGTACTGGTATGTTCTTCTGTAATAATGAGAATATTGATTCCAGTAATGCTGTTTATTTTGAAGAAGATGGCATTTCCTTATCTTTTATGGGAAATGCCATTCTGTTTTGGAATGTAAGGGTTGCTTTGGAGAAGGTTATGTGAAGATTTCATGTGTAAAGTAAGAAAAAAAAAGAAAAAAATACTAAATAACAGGTGTCTGTCAAGCATCTGTAAAAAAAATACAAAAAAACTGCTCTTTTCAGAGCGAACCTCAAAGGGGAAATGGGCCACACTATTGAAATTTACATTCACCATGCTCAGATTTTCGATATGTCCGTGGACATTTTGGTAGTCCGCGGACAGCACAGCGCGTATTACATATGGGGATTTTGGGGTGGAGAGGCATGCAAATGAGAATGAGCAGAGCAAGGGATTGACCAGTAAAGTTTACTGGGTGTGTTGTGTAAGGAGAGAGTTTGTCAGAAAATATTTTTCCTTAGAGAAGACCAGATAGCTATGGCTGTGTGTTTCAGAAAACAGATTATCTGGATTTTGGGAGACTCATGTATACATTGGTTGAAGGTGCATGCAGAACGCTGTGGAGTAGCTGCAGATCTTGGATTCCCTCATGTGGAAGTGCACTGGCATGGAGTGTGTGGAATGAAGTGGCTGGACTTGGTACCTCTCTGTGCTACTTTGGAGACAGAGCATCATCCAGACATAATTATAATTAATTGTGGAGGGAACAGTTTAGGACATGTGTCTGGAATTTCTTTGCAATTTGCAATGAAAGAAGGACTTGGGAAGGTCATCGACATGTTTCCAAATTCCCAAGTAATTCTTTCTCGTATTGCACAAAGACAAATGTGGCTGCGTTCTTCTTTATTTGGTCCACAAATGGAGAAAGCGAGTTGCAATGTCAATAAGGCTGTTTGTGCCTTTCTAATAGATGTTGGCATGTCCTCTTTTTACAATGAAAATATTATGTTTCGTAGCACATACATTTTTCACAGAGATGGAGTCCATCTTACTTATGTTGGCAATCAGATTTTTCTGAGAAATGTCCAAAATGGATTGCAACCTTTTTTGGAATTATAGTCATCCATTTTGCAGTAGGTGTTGACCATTTCAAGTTTTTCAAACACAAAAAAACACCACCAAAAGGCTCTTTTCAGAGCCACCACTTTCTCCCCTAGAAAAGTGCAATGGTTTTGCTAGGGCAGCACCCCAAAATGTTAGATGTCCGCAAACTGTCTGCGGACTTCTAAAAAATGCAAAGGGCCCTGCTCGATTTATTTTTCCCTTCTATTTTTAAACTGTGAAAGGCGGCTCTGAAAAGACACTTTTTTTGGCGGGCTTTTGCTGTTTTATATTTTCTTTGCTTTTTTACACACGACACACTAGGAGAAGAGGGGAAAGGAGGGTAAGGAAGGGACACCAACCACAGGGATAAGAAAGGGTAGGTGGAGAGAGGAAGATGTATGGTGGGCCTTAGGTAGGTAGCAGGTCTTCTGGTGCTCTGTGACCGCAGTCTTGAAAGCACCTCGAAGAGTCTCCCCCCTGCAGAGTACTGCATTGCAGTACATACACAAAACTGTGACCCTTGAAAGGTAAGGGTCAACCGCATCATGGCTGGCCTGTGAGGCAGTTGGAGGGATGCGCTGTCCCACAGGAGTGTCTCTTGTGATGACAGGAGCAGAAATGGAGGATGTGGTAGAGGAACTCAACCTACTACGTTGATCACAAGGTACAACCTTGCAAATGGCCCCACCGTGGAACAACCGTAGGTGTTGCTTCATAGATGTCGTACCAAAGCTGTACGAACCAGGCCTCCCACGACTCAGCACCATTTTGCACTGGTTGCAGGTGACCTTGTTCGCACGTGCTTTTGGTATGTCACCATGAATGGTAAACAACCGCCACACCCAAGACTCATGGCGAGTGCTGGTAGTAGGGACTTCCACAACCTCATCCTCTACATCCTCACAACTGTTCCCCTCTGCAGGCCCTTGGGTAGGTGGTGGTGGTGGAGGGGTTGGAGTGGTGCTGAGGCAGATGTAGCACCAGCTGGAGCAGCAACAGCCATGGATGCCATACAAAACTGAAAAATATCTGTAGATAGGTGCAACACCCTCCAATCATTAATAGTGAGATTCATGCGTAAGAGCGCAACATAATCCCTTCCAAAAGACAACTCTACTTAAAGGGTGTGAGTTCTAGACAAAAGACAGTATGTGTAAGAATTCATTAATTTTATTCATTAGTCAAATATATTCATAAAAAACATTTACAAAGAATCACATAAAACATATTAATATCACATCTATAAAAAATCAATGATTCAAAAACACATGTACCACACCAACAAAAAGTTCACATCTCAGACATCATTTCTCACATACTCTTTCATCCCCATTCATACAAAACACAACTCGAACTTGTGCAAAAGTCGCAATTTTAATAATTCTGTTCTGTAATCAGAACACCCCATCTAATTGGGTTTGTACCTTATTCGCTCGAAAAAAGGCCTAATTGGCAATGTTTGCAAAGGTCAAAGACAGGGTAAATGTTACAAGGTGGGTGCTCTTGAACATATGTCGATTTACCAAATTTTCTCTGTATGAACCCAAGTTAAAGCCAGCTCTGGGAGGAGTAGGCTCTACGGTAATGTCGACTCGAGTTTCGGGCAACCAGATCGGCCTACACAGTTTTCGTCTGGTGCACCTCATCAGGACATATGCAATGCAAAAAACAAACAGTTCTTCTTCTGAGGAATCAAGTTGGTGTGAATAAAATATTGTCCACTGTTCAGTGTGTAATTTCTTCCACTTTTCAGGATAACACATTTCTGTAAAAGATGTTTCCAGGAGAGCCACTTGTACCAATAAGGGAGGAAAAAGGGAAAAGGGAGGAGAGAGAGAAAACGATGTTTACAATCTTTCTCTGCCATATCTTCCATTATTTCTTAAACATGAATCCTGACTCATATGAACCTCACATACTGTTCTATCATATCCATGCCCCCAGGATACTGTAGGCATAGTCCGATCTGGGTTAATCCACCCATATTTGTACAAGGGAGACAATGTGCTCACCTTGACATTCCTAGAAGGGTAATGTGATTGAGTACTGTTGGACATCCAAAGCCAACTCCCCACAGTGAAGAATCAGCAACACACACATGGTAAAAGAAAGAAAGAATCTCAATTTGGAGAAAAAAGGTAAATAAACAAAGCTAAGCTGTACTCTCGTGTCCACCCATTGATGGGTCAAGGATTGGTGTACATCAATACATTTTCTTGTTCTCAAAATAGACTACCCTCTAAATAGATAGTATCGCCTCATGTTGGGTTAATAAAGCAATATTCTCTCACCCAGATTGTGATATGTTAACTTCCAAAATGATATCTTTATGCGATTCCATCAGGGCCACATCAGATGGAAAATTGATAAGGGTGATGTTTTCCTCTGTGAACACAGCCATATAGACGTCCTTAGACAATATTATATCTATGTTATTATTTTTGTCATAATTGTGATCCAAAAATTCAAACCATAATATGACAGTATGTCACAAAGCCCACACTCTTAATAGAGCTGCATCATAATTTACCTTGCAGTTGTGTCACTTGTCACCATGCACGGTGTTCTTCAAATGGAAGGAATCAATACAGGAAGGAAGAAAAAATGGGCGGAACCCTCTTTTTTTTTTGTTTTTTTGTTGTTGTTGGGGGCCTGACTCTAGAGGGTTGAGAGGTACAGAGATAAAGGGGAGTAGAGTCAGCGCCTACCCAGGCCAAAGGCGTGACAGGGGGTCACAATACTCCTTGCAGGAGAGCTAGGAGAATACTAGCTTGAAAAAGAGATCACCGTAAGGTACAAAAAACAGGAAGATTTATTTTGACAAGAAGACATATTTATAGAATTCTTTATGTGCCGTGGCACAGAATATATGCATACTGAAGTACATTTATATTCTGCATATCGGTGGGTTAGTAAATAAATAAATAGTGACAAACTATTCCATGTATTGTTTACATTCACAATACATTAACATTGTCGACACATTAATTGGTGTTTCTGGTTCGGTAGGTTACAAAGGGCAGTGGCTGGATGAAATGGAGCAGCGCTGCAAAGTTGTACCGAACTGTCTTCAGGACATCAAGTCGTGGTCGTACTTAGTTAAGTGAGATGGGCGTCATCCTATAGTTTAAGAATGGAGAACGCATTAAGATACGGTGATGCAAGAATTGCCAGATAATGAAAGTAGTGCTGCAAGGAGTCGACCTACCATGTGCAAGTAAGTTGACGCCATGGCGGTGGTCTTGTTTACCCAGCTGTTGATTTTTATGGCTGGGGGGGGCAGTCTGCGGAAGTCAGATGCCCAAATCTATTTGGAAGGGGGTCACAAAATGACAATTCGGTAATTGGCGGTTGAAAGAAAAGGTTGAGGTACAGGTAAGCTCTTGTCGTGCGTGGGTTGGTGAATAGTTTTCGAGTAAGGTCCATCCAAATGAATGACCTTCGTGAGTTTTGAATGCATAAATAAGGCAGATAAATGTGCTTAGGCGGTTGTTTGTTTAACAAGAGTTGGCCAAAGAGACATGACTGGGTCACAAAGTGTTAAAAATTGTTAAAGCATCAAGGTGCAAGGATCTTTGCCGTGACTGTGCGATTGGTGCAGGAGTTCGGGAGGACTGTTGTTATAAATGCCCTGTGAAATTTTTAATGGCGGCCGAAAGAAGGTGACTAGGTCACAATGTGTTAGAGTGGATTACATTAAAACGGGGATCAAGGAGTGTGAGAGCCCAGACGCTTGGTGGATTAGCGCTGATAAAAACGGCAGTGAATCAAGAAAGTGAGCGGACTGAGTCTTACCTGTGCTGAACTGAGAAAGAGCTGTATCACTGCAGGCTGTTTGTGCGCATGAGTGCCCTGGAGGACAGTTATTTAACCAGAACGAGGCTAAAGCAGGGCGCCGCGATCGCGCATGTGTAAAAGGGCAGTGTCTGAGTGCTGGTGTGCATGCATCGCTCTGGGGCGTCAGTCCTCAGGCAAACCAACGTCAATAGTGCATGAACTAGTATTTTGTCACAATAAATACTGGTTGTAGAAAACAAAAGCATAATCATGTATGATAACATTTTGTATGTGAGCTAGTCGTAAAGCCAGGGCTGTACACTGTTTGAAACAAACATGAGCTAGTATTTTGTCATAATAGTTAACACAAACATAATCTCATTTGGAGACCTTAGGATAAACAATTCCGGTATTTCAAAAAAGAGACCCAATGATGTCTTTGTTGTAAAGCATCCAAAACATGAAATGTACGAGCGAGGTAAGCGAGAGTCATCAATATAATTATATAATGAAAAAATATATAAGTGGTGCGGCTGCAATGTCTTAGTTGTAAAGCATCTGAGCATGAAATGCACACGCGGGGTAAGAGAGAGTCATCAATGTAACAATACACATGATTGGTGCGGTTGCAAAGATAGATGGTCCATGTGTAAAGGACCGATTGCAATTTTTAGAAACAATCGGTGCAGACTTTGTGGTTACAGGAAAATAGTATTGCAACAGTTTTTTACATTCGTCTTAGCCTATCACATTGATGTGGGATTCCTGATCTATTTGTTGAAGAATAGGTTCCATTCAATGGAAATGTTCAGGCCTTGTCTGACGGAGTCAAGGCGGTAAATCCATTTTTGCTCAAGTTTGCGGAGGGCAAGGTCTCTATTACCACCATGGAAGGGATTGCGCACTGTTTGCAGTATTGTCCAGAAGATATCGTTGTGGGTATGTTTCATGGCTTTGAAATGTGCCAGTAGGTGTTTATCTTCTACTTGATTGCGTACACATGACCGATGTTCACAGATGCGTTGTCTGATTTCTCTCTTGGATTTGCCTACGCAAATGAGGTCGCAAGGGCATTTGATGATGTAAACGGACCATTTGGTTTTGCAATTGGTGAAGGAATTTAGGGTCCACAGGTTTCCTTTCAAATCGATTGTCTTGAGGTTTGTCGTCAGTGTGCAGACGGAGCAATTACCACACTTGAAATGGCCTTTAACTGCCGGCAGGTTCCATAGAGTGGCTTGTGTGCTGCTCGAGACATCAACGTGTGTACGAGGCGATCTTTTAGGTTACGGCTGCGTTTGAACACAAATCTAGGTTTCTCTGGTGCGAAAGAGTCAGTGTAGAGCTTGTCCCAGTGTTTAAGGACCACTTTTTTGATTGAGTTACTCAATGGACTGAAAGTCATGACGCAGGTCATTTTAGTGTTGGACTGTTCCCTTTTAGTTGCGGTGAGGCAGGAGTCTCGATTGGTGTGTTTCACTCGTTTCCTGGCTTGACGGACGATGTGGCTGGGGTACCCACGTTCTTTAAGGCGGGTTGCGATTTCTTTACTTTTAGATTCATACTCGACCACTGTAGAACAATTCCGCCTAATCCGTAGAAATTGGCCATATGGAAGATTCATCCTGAGTCCTGACGGATGGAAACTGGAGTATTCGAGTAAAGTGTTTTTGGATGTCGGTTTGCGATATAAGGTGGTACTTAGTGAGTTATTTTGATTTTTGCACATTTCAAGGTCTAGAAAAAAAAGGTATTCTGCCTTTGTTGAAGTCTATCGTGAATGTTATGCAGTTGTTCTGTGAGTTCAACCATTGTAGGAACAAGTGAAGATTCTCTTCGGTCCCTTTCCAGACCATGAATACGTCGTCAATATATCGTAACCAGTAACCGATCGAGTTTTTGAAAGTGTTATGTTCATTGTAGATTGATTCTTTTCGAAGGCGTCCATGAACAGGTTAGCTACATCCGGTGCAAAAGTGGCCCCCATACTGGTCACGTGACACTGCTGGTAAAAAGTCTGTTTGAAGATGAAATAGTTCTCCATGAGGGCTATTCGAGTGCATTCAAGAAGGAATGCTGTAGGTGGTTCCGCTGATGTTCTGTTGTCTAGGTAGGTTTTAAGTACTTGTAGACACTCCAGTTGTGGGATGCTTGTATATAGTGATTCTACATCCAGTGTTACTAGTAGGTCTTCTTGTTCAGCTTGTATGGTGACCAGTTTTTTTATCATGGCCGTGGTATCCTGGATATAGGACGGCATTTTGCAGATGAAGGCCCTTAGGAAGTGGTCTATGTAGATGGATAGTGGCTCGAGGACTGATCCAATGCCTGCCACGATTGGTCTTCCAGGTGGATTAAGTGGATCTTTGTGGATCTTAGGGAGCAGGTAGAAAACAGGGATAATAGGGTGCTGGTTTACCAGAAAAGCTTTCTCGTCATCGTCTATCCACCCTTCATCATGTGCATGACCCATCAAACTCGTGATTTCGGATAGGATCCTGAACGTAGGGTTAGAGGGTATCTGTCTGTAGAACTTGGTATTGGACAATTGTCTGGTGACTTCCATGTCATACAGGGTGTTGCTCCAGAGTACGATACCACCGCCCTTGTCCGCTGGTTTAATGAGAAAAGACTTGTTGTTTTCTAGAGATTTGAGTGCCAGTCTTTGTGGTGCCGAGAGGTTGTTCTTAAAATGGGTTTGTTTATCAAAGATGTTACGTATTTCAAGGAGAATGCAATTTTCAAAAGATAAAATCTCTGGACATATCATCGAGGAGAGTGGAGTGAAAGTTGACGGAGGTTTCAAGCTAGTGGATTTCGGTGTTTCTTGTTCTGGGCTATCTCTGAAAAAATAGCGTAGACGAATTGTGCAGAAGAATTTGCGTATTTCGACCTCTGTGTTAAAACAATCAGCGCTGGTGCTCGGGATGAAACTGAGACCTTTACTTAGGACTTCAATTTCATTAGTGGACAAAGTGTGATCGCTAAGATTAAAAATAGGGATCACCATGTTTGTTGCGCTCGTGGGGTCCAATTCCGTGTGCGCATGGGGTGTTGGCCTTGGTAGCGGGGTCTGCCGCATTGTCCCCTCCCTTGAAAACTTGAAGCCTGTGGTGGATTGCCTTGTCCACCGGTTGTGGAATCTGATTCGCTGCTGTTGGAGCTGTTCGAAAATGTCCCGAATTTCTTCCTCTGTTGTCTCCGGGTTCTGTCTATTGCTGGATGCCTGTTGATTCAGTTGATTGTAGAAACCCGGGACTAGATAAGGGTATGTTTTTTCTTCCTTATAGTTCTTAATATCGTTTTGTAGTTTCCACAACTTTTTGTCGATTGTGAATTTTGGAAATTTCTTTATTTCCTCTTCGATTTTGTCCAGATGTGTTTTGATTTCCGGTATCACAGAATCGTTCTTGATTTTGTCTTCAAGGGTTTTGAGTTCTTTATTTTGTTTCCTCATCGGCTGTCTCGATTCCTAGAATGACCCAATCGCGGGAATATTTGTTGCCAACTCCGCTAAATTTGGTCATGAAACGAGGATTGTCTAGGAAGACACGAGGTATGTTTTTAACTTGTAGGCCTTCCGGAATTACGCCTGCTTTCAAGTATTCTAACATAGGTTGGCCATGTGATTCTGTGCGGGTGAGTTTCTTCTTTTTCTGTAATAGAATGTCTAGATCATTTAGTGCCGGGTCTTTCAACGGTGCCGCCGGTGTTGTGGTTACACCAAGGAGCGATGGGGTGTCTAAGAGTTTCTTATATAAATCATCGGAGAAGCTAACAATGTTTACATTCTCCATTTAGTGTTTCTCAAATAAATGATGCCCAACAACCAAAGGGTTGTCCGAAGGGAAGGAAGAAAAAATGGGCGGAACCCTCTTTTTTTGTTGGGGGCCTGACTCCAGAGGGTTGAGAGGTACAGAGATAAAGGGGAGTAGAGTCAGTGGCTACCCAGGCCAAAGGCGTGACAGGGGGTCGCAATACTCCTTGCAGGAGAGCTAGGAGAATACTAGCTTGAAAAAGAGATCACCGTAAGGTACAAAAAACAGGAAGATTTATTTTGACAAGAAGACATATTTACCGCCTTGACTCCGTCAGACAAGGCCTGAACATTTCCATTGAATGGAACCTGTTCTTCAACAAATAGATCAGGATTCCCATATCAATGTGATAGGCTAAGCTGAATGTAAAAAAACTGTTGCAATACTATTTTCCTGTAACCACAAAGTCTGCACCGATTGTTTCTAAAAATTGCAATCGGTCCTTTACACATGGACCATCTATCTTTGCAACCGCACCAATCATGTGTATTGTTACATTGATGACTCTCTCTTACCCCGCGTGTGCATTTCATGCTCAGATGCTTTACAACTAAGACATTGCAGCCACACCACTTATATATTTTTTAATTATATGATTATATTGATGACTCTCGCTTACCTCGCTCGTACATTTCATCTTTTGGATGCTTTACAACAAAGACATCATTGGGTCTCTTTTTTGAAATACCAGAATTGCTTATCCTAAGCTCTCCAAATGAGATTATGTTTGTGTTAACAATTATGACAAAATACTAGCTCATGTTTGTTTCAAACAGTGTACAGTCCTGGCTTTACGACCAGCTCTCAAACAAAATGTTATCATACATGATTATGCTTTTGTTTTCTACAACCAGTATTTATTGTGACAAAATACTAGTTCATGCACTATTGACGTTGGTTTGCCTGAGGACTGACGCCCCAGAGCGATGCATGCACACCAGCACTCAGACACTGCCCTTTTACACATGCGCGATCGCGGCGCCCTGCTTTAGCCTCGTTCTGGTTAAATAACTGTCCTCCAGGGCACTCATGCGCACAAACAGCCTGCAGTGATACAGCTCTTTCTCAGTTCGGTACAGGTAAGACTCAGTCCGCTCACTTTCTTGATTCACTGCCGTTTTTATCAGCGCTAATCCACCAAGCGTCTGGGCTCTCACACTCCTTGATCCCCGTTTTAATGTAATCCACTCTAACACATTGTGACCTAGTCACCTTCTTTCGGCCGCCATAAAAAATTTCACAGGGCATTTATAACAACAGTCCTCCCGAACTCCTGCACCAATCGCACAGTCACGGCTAAGCTCCTTGCACCTTGATGCTTTAACAATTTTTAACACTTTGTGACCCAGTCACGTCTCTTTGGCTGACTCTTGTTAAACAAATAACCGCATAAGCACGTTTATCTGCCTTATTTATGCATTCAAAACTCACGAAGGTCATTCATTTGGATGGACCTTTACTCGAAAACTAATCACCAACTCACGCACGACAAGAGCTTACCTGTACCTCAACCTTTTCTTTCAACCGCCAATTACCGAATTGTCATTTTTTGACTCCCTTCCAAATAGATTTGGGCATCTGACTTCCGCAGACTGCTCCCCCCAGCCGTAAAAAACAAAAGCTGGGTAAACAAGACCACCGCCATTGTGTCAACTTACTTGCACATGGTAGGTCGACTCCTTGCAACTCTACTTTCATTATCTGGCAATTCTTGCATCACCATATCTAAATGCGTTCTCCATTCTTAAACTATAGGATGGCGCCCATCTCACTTAACTAAGTCTGACCACGACTTGATGTCCTGAAGACAGTTCGGTACAACTTTGCAGCGCTGCTCCATTTCATCCAGCCACTGCCCTTTGTAACCTACCGAACCAGAAACACCAATTAATGTGTCGACAATGTTAATGTATTGTGAATGTAAACAATACATGGAATAGTTTGTCACTATTTATTTATTTACTAACCCACCGATATGCAGAATATAAATGTACTTCAGTATGCTAATATTATGTGCCACTGCACATAAAGAATTCTGCAAATATGTCTTCTTGTCAAAATAAATCTTCCTGTTTTTTGTACGTTACGGTGATCTCTTCTTCAAGCTAGTATTCTCCTAGCTCTCCTGCAAGGAGTATTGTGACCCCCTGTCACGCCTTTGGCCTGGGTAGCCGCTGACTCTACTCCCCTTTATCTCAAGAATCAATATAGGTCAGATGATTCTAAGGGATATAGCCATCAATGTAGGTGTCCCGGAGTGTTCTACTAAATAGGTGCTTGAATGTGTATTTCTATTGCACACTATTAGTGTCTTCAAGCACTATAAATAGAGCGGGAAAACAGAGAGGGGAGAACAATTGGCACAAGGAATTTCAAGACCATGCATGAAGTAAAAAAGACAATGTAACACGGATAGGAAGGTCAATGGTAAAGAAAATACCCATCGTTTGGGTTTTAAATTTCTGATTTGTGAAAATGGAGAGATTCCACTGCAATTTAAAGGGGGCACGATAAAAGCCCAAAAACACACAGCCCCGCCGGCCACATGCACGCTGTGAACGCAGGACTCCAACAGCAAGCAGGTTGCTGCCCCCGGGAGATCCGCCCACCACGGCAGCCACGGCTCACGGTCGGGGCTGTCAGGAAACAAAGCCCAGCTGAGACCAAGTTGTCTCCGTGGACGTGATTACGGCTAGGGTGGCTACCGTGGGTATAACTCCCTCACCGAGAGTGTCACACAGTACTTACTTTGTGAAATCGCCCGCAATCACAATCCGCCATGCGCGATCCGTATTGCGTTGCATCCGCCTGATCCTGATTGCCACATCTGATGTAGAGACGCTATTTACGTAAGCCAGAGCAAACACGCCCCCATGCGTCAATTATCGCTGGAGTGAGCTAGGGGCGGGGGGAGCAAAGTCCGTATTCAAATCACTTTTCGTGCTGCAAGCGCTGACTTCACCGCTAACGTGCCAACAAGAAGCCCATTGCTGCTGAGCCCCTCACATGTGAGTTCTTACAAAGGTAATTTTCTAAAGGGGACCATGAGGATGCCCAATGACGGTGTGGCATGATGTTTAAAGCCCGTACTGATGATAATGGTGCAAGTGCCACAGTGGTTGTGAATACATTGGGAAAGGTGGACTTGAAAAAACCATGGGTCTCCAATGTGATTGATTATAAATCCGAGCCGCATAGTCCAAATGGTTAACTAGCAGGACAGTTGTGCCTTTTGTCCCGAAAGACGGGTTCACACTGCTGACAACCCTAAGGGGGGCCATTCTTTACGTTGTCCACTGTGTGGATTTATTAAGGTTTGAATCATAACAGGTGCATAGGGCCACTCAGAAAGGATATGGTTTAGTGTGAGAAACCGGACACATGCATATGTGATGCTAATGTCCAGACATCATCAATAGACTCATTGATCTGACATTAACTGCAGGAAATAGCCAAGGTGGCAGATGATAAGTACCCCCTCACTTGTGTAGACACCCTTAGGAAGTCTTGGTCAAGGCCCATGCATATAAATAATAGTGTAATATGCCATGAACATATCGATCAGGCTCCATCGACTGAACCTACCATTTCTTAGTGTGGTTGACCAAAGATATTCAATGTATGTCCATTGGAAACAAAAAAGGAAAGCTACTTATATTACCGTTGCAGCAAAAAAGACCATTGGATATCTTCATTTGGGCCGAGTTCATGAGTCCTGAGTCTGTAAATCCAATTTTGCTCCAGTTTAGTTAGCCTGTGTTGCAGGGAATATTGGCTAATGCCTGGTGACAACTGGTCTATTATTGTCCAATGTATGTCATCCTCCGTATGATTTTGTGCAATATAATGTTGAACCAACGGTGCAGTGCTGCATTTGGTACGGATACGTGACCTGTGTTCATTTATCCGGATGGGTGCCTTCCTTGTTGTTATACCTACATACAGTAGCTTGCACGGACACCGTATAGGATAGATAACATTGCTAGATAAACAATTAGTGAACTGTCGGAGTTGCCAATTGAAATGGCCATGTTTAAATTTTGTAGTTTTTGAGGTCAAATGACACACACTGCACTTACCACAATGGTAACTACCCATGATTTGTTCTTTACTGTGACTCCAAGCGGCTCTTAAGCTGTTCTGTGTCAAATTGGTCCCAATGGTTTGCAATCTTGATTGAACTAAATGGTCCCATAGGTTCTTTGACCGTTTTAATGCAAACAAAGGTAACCCACTGGTGCACCCTGTGCTCGTGATAGATTCCAATGTTTCTTGATTAACTTTTTGATCTGTACTGTTTGAGGTGAAAAAGTTGTTACACATGCCAAACGGTCTGTGTCTGCTTTCTTCTCCCTAGGATTCAAAAGGTGTTCCCTCAGTGTCCAGCGTGCTCGTTTCGCCGAGCGTTTGATTAGTCTGCGTGGGTAGCCCCTCTCCAAGAGTCTCACTCCCAATAGGTTTGGCATGTTGTTCATAGTCAGCCAATTTGATGCAATTCCGTCGAAGCCGGAGAAATTGGCCGTAAGGTAAATTATCCTTTTGGGAGTGAGGATGTTGACTAGAGTATTCAAGCAGAGTATTCCGGTCTGTATCCTTTCTGTATAATGATGTAAATATACAACCTTGTTTTTGAGCAATAATCAGATCTAGAAATGGTAGTTCTATTGGGTCCCAGTGACCTGTAAAGGTAAGATTGGGTTTGCGCTCATTCAGCCAAGATAGAAAGGTCATCAGTCGTTCTTCAACGCCTGTCCAAATAAAGAATATATCGTTGATATATTGTTTCCAATGGGAAACGTGCTCACTAAATGGGTTGTTGTTATATATATACTGGTTGTCATAAATCTCCCCCCCGTCTCACCTGGGATTGCTTCTTGCTTTGTTCCGCGGGAGGATTCCTCTTGTGGACGGATCGGGTTTTGTATAGGCTCGCTCGAGTCTCGTCCGGCTCCAGAGCGCTTTGAAAGTTACAGGAAGGTCGCAGTTCCAGGATGTCCAGGAAGAAAGTAGCGGTCGTTAGGGTTGAGGATTCCGGGAGCAGATTTAGAGGGAAAAGGTGGAAGGAAGGAAGAAGGGACCAGGAAACTAGGAATAGTGGATTCGCCGAACAGCACACACACGTCTAGTCACTACCTAATGATAGCGTTGAGACGCGCAGGGCCGCGGGGGCGTGGCCAATTTATAGAACATGCCATGTCCGACGTGAAGGCTGGTGCCAGGCAAGTCACTTGGCACGGCCATGTTGGGAGTAACAGGGAATACAAGCCCTGTCGCGATAAGGACCAGGAAGTCCAGAAAGGGCAAGTTCTATGGGTCATGACAGCATGCCTCCTCCGAAGACCTGTTCCACCAGGCTTGCCCGGGTGTATGAGATGGAATCTTCTAAGCAATCGAGGGGTATTTAGGTTAGAAACTGGTTCCCAGGTTCTCTCGCTAGGAGGATATCCTTTCCATTCAACCAGTTATTGAAGTCGACCCCGTTTATACCTGGAATCGCATATTCTGGACACTTCATATTCCAGTTAATTGTCCACAATCACAGGACTGGGTCTGCAGGTTTTCCGGGTGCATCGGATGTAGGGTTTCAATAGAGAAGTGTGAAAGACTGAGTGTATTCTCTTCCAGGAGTCTGGTAGCTTGAGCCGGAATGAGACAGGATTGATGATTTCCTTTATGGAAAATGGTCCACAGTACCGGGGGGCTAATTTGTTTGGCCGTAGATGTTGTGGTAATAGTTTCAAAGACAACCCGACTTGATCACCAACAGAATAAGAAGGCGCTGGTCTTCTTTTGGAGTCCGCATAACACTTAGTGCGTGTCTGGGCCTCTTCCAATTGTTCCTTGGCTTCCTTGTGTATGTTGATGAGAGTCTCAATCCATGAGTCTAGAGTAGGTACCGGTGTGGGATGTGGAAGAACAGAAGGTAAAATGGACGGGTGAAAACCTTGACTGCAATAGAAAGGGCTGACCTTGACTGCTGAGTGATCGGAATTGTTGTAGGCAAACTCGGCCAAGGGCATAAGGAGAGACCAGTCATCCTGAACCTTGGTGGCAAAACAACGAAGATACTGCTCCAGAGTCTGATTTACACGTTCTGTGGCTCCGTTGGTTCATGGGTGATAACCTGATGAGAGAGCGCGTTGCATCCCTAGAATACGACACAGATGTTTCCAGAATTGTGAGACGTATTGAGGTCCTCGGTCCGATATGATCTTGGAAGGAAGTCCATGAAGACGGAAAATGTGTTCCAGGAAGATTCCAGCAAGTTCTGAGGAGGATGGTAGTTTATACAGAGGCGTAAAATGAGCCATATGAGTGAACAAGTTTATGGTTACCATGATGGTCGTGTATCCTCGGGAAGGTGGTAATTCCACAATGAAGTCTGTAGCACTGAATTCCCATGCTCTTGTTGGCAGCGATGGTTGCAGTAGAAGACCCGCCGGTCTCTTGTTATCATGTTTGTTTTGACTGCAGACAGCACGAGCTTTGATGTACTGTTGTACGTCGGTCTTCATTCCAGGCCACCAAAACTGTCTTTGTATAAGACGGAGGGTGTTAGTAATACCACAATGTCCGGAGTGAAGGGTATCATGGCAGAGGTTTATCATTCTTTGTTGTAATTTCTATGTAGGAATGACCAGTGCATTGTCCTTGAATAAATATCCTTCCTTAACTCTTAGGTTCCATGGATTCTTCCTTGAAATATCCTTCCAGAGGTCAGAGGACTGGGTTTGCACTCGGATTTCTTCCAGGAGGTTGACTGCTTGAGCTACAAAGATCGTGTGGGGAAACATCGTAGGATAGGCCTTGTCTACAGTGGTTACATAGTCAGGATGTCGAGATAAGTCGTCAGCAATCATGTTTTGTGATCCGGGAACATGAGTGATTTGGATTTGGTACTGGGAAAAGAAGTAGGCCCAACGTGCCTGACGACTGTTCCTGCACTCCAACGACTTTAGAATTTGAAAATTTCGATGGTCCGTGCGGACCGAACTGGATATCTAGCACCCAGAAGTAGATGTCGCCATTCAGTGAAGGCTTGGCGGACGGCTAACAGTTCCTTTTCCAGGACGGAATAGTGTGTCTCGCTGGGAGTCAGGGTTCGTGAGAGGTAAGCAATGGGGTGTTCCAGTTTATCCTCAAGTACCTGTTTCAAGACCGCTCCTATGGCGTAGTTAGAGGCATCCGTTTCCACTAGGAATGGGCGATTTATGTCGGGTTGGGCCAGGATGGGGACTTGCGTGAACTCTGTCTTCAATCGTTGGAATGCTTTATCTTGCGGTGTAGACCAGACAAAGGGGGTGTCTTTCTTCAAGAGAGCAACGATCGGCAAGCCCCAGGAAGGATTGAACTTGTTTCACAGATGTGGGAGCGGGCCAAGCCAGTATGGCTTTTACCTTTGAAGGGTCCATACCAATTCCTTCTGGGCTAAGGATGAAACCTAGGTAGTGAACAGAAGTAACGTGAAACAAGCATTTTTCGGGTTTGGCTAAAAGTTTGTGTTCTCTGAGTCGTTATAATACTGCCTTTACATGTTCTTCATGCTTTAGAAGATCCTTGGAAAAGATCAATATGTCATCCAGATAGACAATGACAAAGAGGAATAACATGTCAGAAAAAACCCTATCCATAAAACGTTGAAAGACAGCGGGAGCATTAGCTAGTCCAAAGGGCATGACTAGATATTCATAGTGACCAAAGGGTGTTCTAAAGGCTGTTTTCTATTTGTCTCCTTCCCGGACACAGATTAAATGGTAGGCACCCCAGAGATCCAACTTCGTGAATATTACGGCGCCTCTCACAGCTTCCAGGATATCCGAGATCAGGGGCAGTGGGTACCGATCTTTGAGGGTGCATTGATTTAAGCCACGATAGTCGAGGCAAGGTCTGAGTTCCTTGGTGTCCTTCTTGGGAACGAAGAACAATGAAGCACCCGCTGGAGATTTTGAGGGTCTTATGGTGCCGTTTTCAAGATTGGTATCCAGGTATTCTCAGAGGGCCTTTTTCTCAGGTTCGGAAAGAATGAACATTCTGCCGAAGGGAATCACTGCTGAGGGATCTGTATCTATGGCACAGTCTTCAGGTCTGTGAGGGGGTAAGGCCCGGAATATGGCAGTTGAAAATACATCAGCATACCCCTGATAGGCCTCTGGGACTTGTATGATATTGGAAACCATGAGTGGTGTTTTTTGGTCTCTTAGTGGTTCTTTAGGAGGTGTCGAGGAGGGATCCAGGGATAGACAGTGGGACATACAAAACTCTGAGCCCAGGAATAGTGATCCTGCTGTCCAACTGATATACGGATTATGCTTTTGTAACCAGGGCATACCCAATACCATGGGCTGACTTAATGATGTCGAATGTAATCCGCTCTTGGTGATGGTTTATAGAAAGTTGGATCTCTTTTGTCTGCAGGCTTATGGGTCCTGAAGAGAGGGATCTTCCGTCGATTGCTTCCACCGGCTGCATGGTGCTTCGTGTCTCATACAGAATATGATGACTAACAACCCTGTCTTGATCAATGAAAATTCCAATAGCTCCGCAGTCCACCAAGGCCAGCATAGGATAGGCCTTATTCTTGGAGGGCGACAGGAAGGCCTGTAGTATCACCAAATTGTTTTGTCCAGGAGAGTTCAAGGATGGAATTGATGTGGAGCAAGCATCTCTCTCCCGACACCTCCCTCCATCTAGGATTGGGAGCTGGCGTTTCCCGAACGCCGTCGAGGGGCTAGAGGACATTCTCTAACAAGGTGTTTATCCGAGGCACAATAC
Organism: Ambystoma mexicanum; assembly: GCF_040938575.1. Lineage (NCBI taxonomy): Eukaryota > Metazoa > Chordata > Amphibia > Caudata > Ambystomatidae > Ambystoma > Ambystoma mexicanum. The sequence continues at coordinate 498,406,861 of NC_090928.1, read as the reverse complement.
ATGCACAGGCCTGTGTTGATCCTTCTCATCCTTTCTTATGGGGAAATAGGTCCACGGAAGGTTCCTATTTGCATGGGTTCCAGATCTATGTCAGGGGTTGGGGCAGGATCGGGTTTTTACAGAAGTCTCAAGGGATTTCTTTTGAAAGGGTATCTTGGTCTTTCTTCTTTCAGCCTTTTTTTCCTGGATTCGGAAGTCTATTTGCATGGCTAGATCCATAAGAGCCTGGAATGAGCTAGGATGAGCCACTCTGGCTAATTCATCATTTATATCCTCATTTAGACCACTGCGAAATAGAGTGAAACTTGCTTCTGAGGACCAATCTGCTTCCTTGGCCAGTTGTTTGAATCTAGTAACATACGTTAGCATATCCTGGGATCCCTGTCGGAAATCAAGTAACCGTTCCTGAGCACTATAAACCTGTTCTGGGTGGTCGAACATAGTTTTGAGTGCCTGAATAAATCCATCATAATCATCCAGGAGGGCATCTCCAGAGTTAACTAGGGGAGTGGCCCAGGTCAACGCGTTCCCTGTGAGGTGCGAGATTATGAAGCCCACCTTTGCCCTGGAAATTGAAAAATAGTAGGGCTTAAAAGTAAAATGCACCAAGCAGGAATCCATTAATCCACGTAAGGACTTTGCCGAGCCATCATATCTGTCTACCACTCCACCCAGTAACACACTCTCCTTGTTAGCGGAGTCGCGAGACAAAACAAGTTGCTTTAACGCAGCATTCTCCACTTTTAAGTTCTGCACTTCAGTTGTTAGTTCTTGCATGCCACGCATGAAGTCCTGGATTGCTTTCTCCATAGCAGTATCAGTGTCGGTCCTTTGGCGTCTCAAACTGTCGTAAATCTCCCCCCCGTCTCACCTGGGATCGCTTCTTGCTCTGTTCCGTGGGAGGATTCCTCTTGTGGACGGATCGGGTCTTGTATAGGCTCACTCGAGTCTCGTCCGACTCCAGAGCGTGTTCAGAGTTCCAGGAAGGTCGCAGTTCCAGGATGTCCAGGAAGAAAGTAGCGGTCGTTAGGGTTGAGGATTCCAGGAGCAGATTTAGAGGGAAAAGGTGGAAGGAAGGAAGAAGGGACCAGGAAACTAGGAATAGTGGATTCGCCGAACAGCACACACACACGTCTAGTCACTAACTACTGATAGCGTTGAGACGGGCGGGGCCACCGGGGCGTGGCCAATTTATAGAATGTGCTGTGTCCGACGTAAAGGCTGGTGTGAGGCAAGTCACTTGGCACGGCCATGTTGGGAGTAACAAGGAATACAAGCCCCGTCACGATAAGGACCAGGAAGTCCAGAAAGGGCAAGTTCTATGGGTCATGACACTGGTCTTCAAAAAAGCCATGTATATGTTGGCCAAGCTGGGGGCAAAAGCTGCCCCTATGGCAGTGCCATGTTTCTGAATGTAGATGGTATCTAGAAATTGAAAAAAGTTGTTACATAATGCAATATCTAATAGCTTTAATACGAACTGTGTTGGTATCCCGTGTGGTTCGATGCTGCCCAATGCTTTATCCTGGGGAATATTTGTATACAGGGCGCTAATGTCCAACGTGACCAGTAAATTCTGGTCCCCAACCAAGGTAAGACCCTCATAGTGATTGATCGTCGCCATGGTGTGTTTTAAAAAAATGGAGAGTCTTCAGCCAATGCATGGATGGCCTTTTCGATATATTTCCCTATTGGTTCCAAAATAGAACCACACAATGAAATGATTGGTCTTCCTGGAGGGTTAACACTATCTTTGTGAACTTTCGGCAGCGCATATATCGTTGGTATGCGACATTCCCTTGGGGTTAGAAAGCATGCCTCTTCAGGTGTAAGAAAGCCATCTTCTATGCCCTGGGTGCACAGATTTTGTAAGGTGACCATAAGTTTGTCAGTGGGATCAACACGTATCTTTTCATAATGACTGATGTTACTGATTAAGGAATTTACCATCCTTTCATATCCTTGTCTGTCAATCACGACTATTCCTCCCCCCTTGTCTGCAGATTTAATCACTACCTTTTTATTTTCGGCCAAAGATTTTAAAGCCTGTCTTTCCTCTGATGAGAGGTTGTGTTTGTGATGCAGAATAGCTGGTTGGTTCATAATTTCTGGTAGGGCCATCAACACCTTTCGAAGGAGACAATTTCTGCCGGTATTTCATTGGTGTTCGGGGTAAAGGAGGACTTCGGTCTAAAGCCTGTGAGGGATTGATCGAGTCTATCTGGTTTTTCCATAAAGAAGGCTCTAAGTCTGATGGTCCTAAACAACCTCCTCAGTTCGATCCCCACATTATTGGTAGAACTCTCTGGCTGATGGCACAAAACTTAGCCCCTTCTTCAAAACGCTTTCTTCAATGGGGGTTAGATGGTGTGTGGACAGATTGAAGATAGTTGTTGTGGTATGCGTTAACGGGGGTACCCTCGTTGTCTCATGTGAAATGTCTGCTGTTGTCCCACTGGTGGGCCATTGCCTCTGGGTGGGCGCTGCCTCTTGACCGCCCTGGCCTAAAACAAAGAAATTCTGACCCCTGTTGGTATTTTGCCCACGTGTAGGATTGCTTGGGTCACTCCCAGAAGAACTCGTATCTGAGAACGTAAGCCATCGTTTGTTATTGGGCCTGTTTTGGAAGCTGTGATTCCAATTTGGAGCTTTGTAGTCTTTGGGCAAATAGGGATATATTTTTTCTTTTGAAAAGGCGGCAATGTCAGTTTTCAATTTGTTAGACTTTTTCAACAGATTGCATTTCTTGAATTCATCCCACTCTAAATTAATAGCACTCAATTGATTTTTTGGATGCCATGGATGCCATCAGGGTTGATGAGATAATCTCAGCAAGAGCAGCAAAAGTCAATCTGCAATAGCCAGAAGCACAATGAAGATCAGCTCTGGAGTGTGGCCTTTTATAGGGGTGCTGGTGCGCACTTCGCGGACAGCCGCACTGTCCGTGGACAGATCGAACACCCCAAAAGGGCTCAAAAAGTTCTAAAAAGTATGTACAAAGCCAGGGTCATTGTCTAGGAAATGTGTAATGGTGAATATTTTCTGTCAAATACTTTGTATTGTCTAAAAAAGTTTTTTTTAAATGTTCGGTTACCCGGACAGTGTCCGTAAATCAGGACACGCTCAGCGTGGGTGCAGTCACATGATGACGTCACAAACATGTTTGCGAAGGGACACCAAATGCACATGAACGGCCTTGCACATGTGTGCGGGTGTTCTACGGACAGTGTTCGGGTCCTGAAAGTAATTAGAAGTGCGACACAAGTGAGACGGACAGGTACGGACAGGCGCAATATTCGTAAGACTTATGGGTGCGGTGCGCATGTGCGTAGCTGTTCTACAGACAGTATGGATAGGTATAGTGTCCACAGGACACCTCCATTTTAGTTAATTACGGACATCCCGGGTACCACGCGTGTTCTAAGAACAGTTTCATCTTGCCTGCAGACAGTACGGACAGGTATAGTGTCTTTAGAACACCTCCATTTTGGTAAATTGCGAACATCCCGGACAACGTGCGTGTTCTAAGAACAGTTTCATCTTCCTTGCGGACAATACAGACAGGTATAGTGTCCTTAGGACACCCTCATTTTGGTTAGTTTCTGACATCCCGGACACCAGCGCTGTCCGCGGACATCCCAACTGCCTTTTAAAAATAAACAAAAGACACAAAGGACTGATTTAAAACATACATAATATTTTTTTTTATTATATTCAGATATAATATTTATGACAGAGACGGGGAAGCAGAAACTGACGCAAATACAGGGGAATTAGGGGTTTGGAGAGGATGGATGCGAGGGGATGAAGGGATGGAAGTCTCATCAAAATGTTTTTCTTGGTGTGGAGGGTTTAGGGAGAGTTGACTGGGACATGGAGAGGGTGAAAATGTGCACATTGGACAATGATATTTAATTTTTTCTTTTATGTGGTCTTCCACAAAATGTTTCAAAAGATAGAAATTTTGCATAAGCATGTCCATTTTTTGTTCCGTGCGCTGCATAGTATTTTCTAATGTCTCCTTTGGTGTATTATTTTGAATGTTTGTATGGTCTGTTAAAGAAAATATATATGTTAAGTACACATAAATTAATGATTATTAATTTGCTTATATAGAGAAGTGACCACCATTAGTATAACTGTCTTCAGACATTTCCTCACGTGGGAAGTTTTCCTCAAGCCATTCCAAAGTACTGGACATTCTGTTTAAAAAAATATATATTACTTTTAGTGTACCAAATACAGAAAGTTTAGAAATATGTAAGAAAAATTAAGTTTACTTACTAGTTTGTGGTAAATTGTGTTCTTACTGTAGTGTAGGTCTGCTGTTGCTCCTAGGTGTACAGTTTCTGTGAGGTAATTATGTTGGAAGCATATCGTTTTGGTATATTCCATTTTAGTACATATGGTATTTAAATGGATGGTTGATGTGTTACATACATAGGTTGCACTTCTTATTTATTATTACATATAATGTGTCTATGTACTGCTTTTTGACACTTAACCAGTGTTTATATGGCACGATAGAACAATCTAAGATACTCCCTAAGTTTTTGGGTAGCGTTTATGTTGTGCGCGCCAGTCCGGGGACATACGCACAGTCCGTGGACATTAAAAAAAAGCCCTTGCAAGGTGTTCAATATATTCTATGTTACATGTATATAAAGTAAGGGAATCCTAGTAAACATCTATCAAATTCACATTATGTATATGTATATTTAGTAAAAAATAACTTTGATAAGGGGAGGTTATGGTTAAGTAGCAATATTGAAAACCTATGAAATTCAGTAAAAAAACGTTGTTAAAGAGACATTATGGTTAAGTTGCGCTACTAAAAACCTATGAAATTTGGTAAAAAAACTTTGTTAAAGGGACGTTACGGTTGAAAGTAAAACTGAAAAACACCTGAAATTCGCTAGTTATGGTAAGCTAAGCAACCATAACTTGCACCACCACCGTGCATTGCTAAGACTAACACCCAGGACATCAAAGATGACATCACAAATGTCATTGATGACATCACTGATGACATCACATGTCTGGCTCCCTCTTTTTTTCCTTTAGTGATGTATCTTGGCCAGTAATAGTTAGGAACAAAAAAATCAAAAAGTACTATATTTGTAGACTTATACTTCAAATATGTTCTTACAGTAATTCGTTTGGGGTTCACTCACAGCATATCAAACATATACATAGGGAAAATATACACTTAAAAAAAGATAGCAATGCTTTCTGTGTATGAAGACAATCAGTAAGGTTATCAACACTTTCTTAATGTTCTGCTGTTTTTTTATTACTGAACTTTCTCTGGATATGCTCATATTTGTATTCACATTACTTTCTTTAGTGTGCAGTCACATCATGTGATAGTTATATATAGGCAAGTAGTAGGTTTGAAGCAGAACAATAATTTCTGTGCATAAAGATAATCAGTTAGCTTATGGACACTTTCTGGTTCTACTGCTGCTTTTTTGCGTACTTCACTTTCCCTGTATATACTCATATTTGTATGTGTTGTTGTGTCTGTGTGTTTTGTATGTAATAATGAAATTATATAGTAAGTGGGTTTTATTAGCTACTTATTACATTTTGCACAGTACACAAAACTCTAATAAGAAAGCATTTATCGTTTCACTATTCAATGTGGGAAGGTTATGAATATTGCACCTCAATCCTGTATGCTGCACACAATGCTTATGTCTATACATGAGTAGCTTATTATACTGTAAAGAACTTCATAATACAATGCTATTTATATCAATGCATTGCTTAATGCACTACATAGCTCATGGCATCTATTCCAATGATCCTTGACACTTTTTTTTGTTAACATTATAATAAGAATCCCTTGTACAGACTTTTCATGAAAAGGAAATGCGCATGTGATGTCATCAGTGATGTCATCAATGACATTTGTGACATCATCTTTGATGTCCTGGGTGTTAGTCTTAGCAATGCGCAGTGGTGGCGTGAGTTATGGTTGCTTAGCTTACCATAACTAGCGAATATCAGAGGTTTTCGGTTTTACTTTCAACCATAATGTCCATTTAACAAAGATTTTTTAGTGAATTTCATAGGTTTTTAGTAGCGCAACTTAACCATAACATCCCTTCAACAAAGTTTTTTTACTGAAAATATATATATATATATATATATATATATATATATATATATATATATATATGCTTATCCACCAATAATGAGTGTGTAGATGAGGAAAACAAGCTGTCCTTCTCGGTTGACGATTCATTCAACACTGACCTGAGTTTCACAGTTGGCATGGATGTAGACATCGCTGTTCATAACATTTTTCCTGTCAATGAACTTGCTGGTGTCATGTGTCATGCTCATCGACAAATGTGTTTCTGACTTCCAGTCTGAGGATCTCGTCAACAATTCTGCAGAGGCCTGTGTGGACTAACATTCCGTAGGTGGCTCTGTCAATGAGGAGCTGTAAGCATGAGAATTGGACTCAGCCTAATGGTGTCCCTTTGGAACCTTCCAACTTTGTGGATGCTGGTGAACCTCTCTCCACAGAAGAATCTGTCTTTTCTCGAGTCCTTGAATGTACGGATGTAGGGGTTGTTCTGGCTTACTCATCTCCTGAAGATGCCCCTCTACTGTCTTCCTGAAACCTCTGAATTCTCCTGTACCTGTCCAAGAGAGTCGTCAAAGAAAAACTTTTCAGATGTCACAGTCCTTAGTTTAGTGGGGATGATCGCAGTTAATACAGTCATCATTAGTTTTCTTGAAAAAAAAGAAGGCCCCCGTAATTCCTGCAGTCCTTAAAAGAAAGACCTCTTAACTTTGAGAGGTTCCTGTCATCGACAAACAGTCCAGAACTACAGTTTATGGAAACCTTGCAGAAAAAAAGCATAAAGAGCTTTGATAATTATTAGAAAAGCTTGGTGAGCTGAATACGATTGTCTGTCACTAGTCTTGCGATGAAGACTCTGAAGATGGCTATCTAGGGTAGAGCTAAGAGGAAAGGACCAAACGGAGATTGCTGGGTAATCATTTAAAAGTCTTCCTGTACTGTGTGTATAAGCAATGCATTGCTAAGATATATATTATGTACTGGAAATTCCCAGTCTAACAACAGAGAACAATTAAAGCATGTCAGAGCCAATGCTGGAGAATATGCATTTCTTTGCCTTCATATGTGTCATCATACCTGACCAAGGGAGAGAAGAGTGCACTGCCCCTTAGAGTGGAAGCCGCAAGCCTGCCACTGTAACATTGCTGGCGTGTCATGGAGTAGTCTGATGCTCAGCAGTAGGCATGGCAGTAGGGGGCCCAGGTGACATTATAGACATTATAGACAACCCAAGCTTCACTCTTGTTGTCCATCATATGCCAGTCAGTTTGCTTCAATGCAACACATTTCCGGAGTTGATAGATAAATATTTTCAATGTTATTTGTACATTGGTAGCCACCATGTAGAACATATAGATCCAAATGTCACATACTATTGTCTTTTCTCTGACGCCATGCCACTGAAAAATGAAACTCATATCCACTGTCATATCTTTAGATCAGTGAAAAGGCATCAGATTCTCTGGGGTCATTTCCTAAAGGAGGGAAGCAGAAGAGTCGAAGCCCAAGCCTTGCACTGTGCTCAGAGCCAGACCTATCACAGTGATAGGCTTCCCACTGAGAGCAGAGATGCCCCCTCTGTTTCAGGGGGCAGCTGCTTGATTGGCTGTAGACTTGTCACTTTTGCTGGTCTACTGCTAAGAATGAGGGTCATTTCTGACCATGTGCCAACCACAGGCCAGCCACTCGAGCAGACCCACCTGCCCTTCTCCGTAAGGGAGCGATGCTACATGGGTGTTGGGGAATATTGGCAGAAGGCCAGTGCATTGTTTGCATTTTCAAGGGCGGACGGGAAAGGGATGGAACGGGCATGTAGGAGGTTAGGGAGTGTGGTAGGACTACAGGGAATGTTATGTGTCGTCTATGCCTACTTCACAACTCTCTTATAGCCTATGCTCTGCTGATCCATGGGGACAGGTCAGTGGGTGCAAAATGTATGTGTTCTACCTTAGGTTTCCAACTGATATGACAGACAACTCGGGATTTGCTCTAAACCATGGTGGCACTCGGAACCTCTCAGTGAAATGCGTCCTGTTCTAGGTATGACCTTTCTGAGTGTGACTGTAGCAGCTATTATTTGCCTTCTCTGTCCATGACAACTCCACCCACAGTATCCACGAAAACGCTGCCTAAAACCTCCTTTTAATTACACTTTGGTGCGTGCATTTTCAAAATATCTTTCATTAACAAAAAAAAAATCATGTCCCCCTTTCACCTGTCTCTACCCTGTTTTCATTTCAGTGACGTCTCTCTTCCGAATGCTGTCACTAGCAGGCACCTCCGTCCACACCTGTCCATTTCACTGCCTCCATCTTCTGTCTGTCTTCATACATGTCACTGAGATCATTGATTCCGTGGCCCTGAACCCCCTCAGCTACCCTGCCGCTAATATCCTCCACTGCACTTGACAAAATTCACAGACAACACGGTAATTCATGGATTATTTGCGCCAAAAAAACCGGGATTTGTGCGCCATTCTGCCCGCAAATCCCTATTTAACAAATGGGGATTTGCGGGCAGAATGGCGCACAAATCCAGTTTTTTTCGGCGCAAATAATCCATGGATTATATGTGACCTAGCGCCTCCTTCACTGCTCCCACTGCATCATGTTGATCCTGTAGTCTACATGACGATCGGACACCTCAGCGCATACTGTGTGTGTACTTCACTACACCTCCGACAAAGGTACTAATATCAATAATGCCTTGTGTTCAGCACTATCCTGGCTGGTAACAGCACTGCCAGCCCCTAGCAGTGGGCCTTTATCAGCCACTACAGGCCGCCACACTCGTCATTTATGTCTAATTAGACCAATGGAATGTTGTGAGACACGTGCAGACAACAGCGTGTCAGAGGGCTATTAATAATTTATGGACACATTGTCCAAAAATTCCAATATCGCATGATTCTCTACCCCTGTTCAAATGATAACATTTGCCCTGCAAGTTCTGGAATGTTCTAGTAGCATTATACTCCACGGCCAAAACACGTCATTATACACCACCCACCCTTGCTATAGGCCCATGTTATGGACGACTGAGACTAAAACAGCTGATGCAGCCTGAATTCTGACACATGCGTGTCTGAATTCATCCGACTGCTTCTTCATGTTGGCATGTACGCAAATGGATCCATGTTAAGTGGGCAATACTCTGTGAAAAGGAAAACTACACTATACGAGTAATGCTTAAAGCCTCTTACTGGATGCCTAGCCACATACTTCACAGATGAAACCAGAGAAGCGTGCACAGTGGCATCGTTTCATGTCGCAGAATTACGTCTGCTGTTTTCAAACAATGAAGACCGCAGGCCTGTGGCTTTCGCCTCTTAAACACTCCCTGATATCACATCACACATTACATTACCGAGGGCCGCACTCCGCAGTCACACGAGATAATAGACAACACACAAACATAGCAGATTAGACCAGCTCCCGGGGAGCAACAAAGAGGTTTTTTCTTAAGGAATCTCTTTATATTTTGGATCCCTCCACCCATTTAACCTCACGTTCATCTCCGTGAAGGCGGGATCAGATTATCTGAGAAACGTCGACCACGATCCTCAAAGACACTCCGGGCTTTGTTTGCTCAGTGAATAGCGATTTGAATTTGAAAAGGCTGCTTGATATTTGTATCACTAGAGCTGCTGGTCGCAAGAAAACGCACTGACTTGAAATGTATTACACATGTCACAGGAAGCATGGTCCGACAGAACACAGTGTGACAGTATAAAGCATAGGTTGCTCATCGGTATCCATGAACGCACACACAAGCGCAGTTTTACCTCAGAAACCAACATTGAAAGACAGGAGAACGCTTGCACATTTGAAGACGTTCTTCTCTACTCCAGTGTCAAATATGGCGGTTATGGCGGTTTGTTTGTTGTTGTAAAGAAACACGTAGAAAAGTCTGCAAATAAGGCAGCAGGGGGGCACATACCCCGTTTGTGGCTGCACTCCTTCCTCGGCACAGCATGGCCACATCTGTGATGGCACTGTGTGCTGTTAATATATGTTTTATATTAGATACTTGGAGGGGTCTCTGTACATTAATACAATCTTAATGCAGGAAGAACTCTGGGTGAAAGGGGTGTTCATATGGTATAGTGCCCGATGCTAGAGCTTCAGATGAGACTGCCCACCAGGAGAATCCGGTACATTGACTGCCCACTTGTCCACCATGTCTGTACCTCAAAAGAGCCTACATGTCAACTCCAACAAGACCTCTGGAAAAATCCCAATCACTAAATGTTAATATTTTCTCGAAATTATAATAGTAAACGTTTAGAATCCTAAGGACGTTCGACATGAAAACACCAATATTCTAACGTGGGCGGTTTGCTGTGGAGATGACAAAAAATGGTTTCTCCTAAGGTGACGAGTTAACAGAACAAGAACAAATGGGCACCTTGTGCACCCATTTCTCCCCCAGACTGAAGGTGTGACGTCCCAGTCAGTTGTAGAGCATGCGCGAGCCTCGTTTGGGACCCGCGCATGCGCAGGTTAATAAACCGCGCTCGTGCGGGCAGTTGCCGCCGGGACGCGTAGCAGGCAGCATCACGTCCCGTGTCTTTCTTAGTGTGTGCGTGTGTGCATGTATGCATGTGAGCCACCTGAGGCACGGGTGGCTATACAACAACTGGCGACGAGGCGGGATACCATCACAACGTTCGCTTGATGAACACGGCGTGTTTTACATCGGCGACGCTACACAGTGGTGAGTCACGGACCCGGCGGGAACAAATCCATGGTGCCCTAGCGTCTGGTATGCAGCAGTAGCGGCCTGAAAAGGTGCTCGTGCGCTGCTCATACCACATTCACAGAATTTTTGGAACTCTGGCAGTCCTCTACAACCCAGAGGACAGCCAACATCGCAGAGCTACCGAACAAAAGGTGGCTGGACAGCGCAGCTGGCAACAAGGAAGACACACAAAGCTGGAGGGGAGCAATGGCATGCTGAATTCCACCGTACAGTAACGGGAGGTACGTGCGCTGCCCACCCAAGTCAGGTTTGCGGCCTCTGAGCCATAAGGAGGTGCCTGTACGACCTGTAGACATGGCGGAAAGTGACAGAGAGGCGGAAGCGGCGACTGTGGTGGTGAAAGCACAACAGGGGTCGTTGTTACCCATGCAGGAGTTTAATGTGTCCGGTCCCCCTTCGAAGTTGGGCCCAAGATGGTTGCTATGGATAAAAAATCTTGATATGTACTTTACAGCGACTGGGATAACCAATGACGACGCGAAGAGGGCCACTCTTTTGTACTCGGCAGGCCTGGATATCATACGCATATATGAATCCCTGAACCTGCAGGTAGTGACCTATGATGCCGTCAAAACTGCTCTGGAAAATCACTTTATGCCACTCTCTAACGTCGACTACGAGAGGTTTCTCTTCTGTGGCGAAAAACAGCGGGAGGAGGAGTCACTGGATCAGTTTTGCGCTCGACTGCGGCTCATGGCCACCACGTGCCGATGGGACAATGAGGAGTCGATGATTAGGAATCAAGTACTTCAAGGGTGTAGCTCGGGAAAACTACAAAGGCAAGTGTTGAGGGAACCGGGCTGGACTCTGTAACAAATCCTAGACAGTGGCAGAACCTATGAACTGGCGGAGTCGAGAGGTGCCAAGATGGACGCAGCAGTGCGCCCTGGGAAATCGGAAGAGGCGTTTGCTATCAGTAAACAGACTGCGTCGAAAGACAAGTGGGGTCAGAAACGACAGGAAACTCGTCCCCCGACAGGGTCTGGATCTATCTGCCAATATTGAGGATAAGATTTGCCCCACTCTGAGGAGTGTCTGGCCAAATCGAGGTCATGTGGCCGGTGCAACGGACCAGGACACTACGCCCGTATCTGTCGTGCCCCAACTCCTGTGTCAATACATAGGGGCCCGGCCAGGGTACGAGGAGGTGGTTCGAGAAGGCAGAGAAGCATTGCGGCTTTGGAGCAAGAAATGCAGAGACTTTAGCTAGCTGAGGAGGAAGAGGAGGAGGAAGACGAAGTATTTTTCATCTCGAGCATCGCTACTGGGGCGAAGAGTAAAAGACAGCCCAAATGTGTCATGAACATTCAAGGGGTGCCGACGCAAGTGCCAATTAACACAGGGGCCTCAGTATGGGTGCTGGCCTTGGAACATTACCAGAAGATTCCTGGCCCTCCCGCGCTGGACATTTCGACGGTGAGGATTTTCACGTTTGGGGGAGACACTCCGCTCCCCATCAAGGGCGTGTTCGTAGCGCCTGCATCCAGGGGCGGAAAGACCATAAAGGCCCGATTCTTCGTTACAGATGTGAGTCCACACTCTCTACTCAGCTGTGCGGCGTCCGAAGCCCTGAACCTGGTTCACTTTGCACTAGAGGTCTATCAGGTGGATATTGAGACACTGCTGGACAGGTTTGCGGGCATTTTCAAAGGAGTTGGGAAGTTGAAGGCGCCTCCGGTCCGTCTGCACATTGACGACACGATCAGACCAACAGCTCTCAAGCACAGGCGTATTCCGTTTCATCTTCGAGAGAAAGTGGAAGAAGAGCTCCGGTCGCTTGTCAGTGTGGACATTATCGAGAGGGTGGAAGGACCGACGCTCTGGGTCTCGCCCATTGTGGTGGATCCCAAACCGACACAGCTTGGGGCAGTGAGAATTTGTGTAGATATGTGTCTCCCCAACGCCGCAATTAAGAGAGAGAGACACTTAACGCCGATATCATTGGGGAGTTGCAGGGGGCGAAAGTTTTTTTCGAAATTGGATCTACGGGCGGGCTATCACCAGCTTGAGCTCCACCCAGACTCCAGATTCATCACGACCTTCACCACACACGAAGGCCTTTATCAATTCAAGCGCCTGAGCTCCGGCATTTCATCGGCCGCCGAAGTCTTCCAGAACACTATTAGGGGGGCGCTGGCAGGCCTCAAAGGCGTCTTGAATATGAGTGACGACATTTTGGTGTTTGCCGACTCGGAAGCTGAACACATGAAGAGGCTCGAGAGCACGCTGAAAAGGTTGAGCGATCTGGGACTTACCCTACACCGTCAAAAGTGTGAATTCTTTAAAGACCGGATAGGGTTCTTTGGATTTATTTTTCACGCCGCTGGTGTGTCACCCGATCCAGCTAAGATCAGAGACATTCGAGAAGCCGCGCCACCATCATCCCCCACGGAGGTAAGGAGCTTCTTGGGGATGGTGAATTACTGTGGGCGCTTCATCAAGGGTTTGGCTTCCTTGTCTGAACCCCTCAGGGCGAGGACCAGGAATGATGCCATGTGGAGGTGGGAAAGCAAGGAACAGGAGGAATTTCAGGCCCTCAAGAATGCTCTGTCCGATGGGGACACCATGGCGTACTTTAACCCTTCCGTGGAATCGGAAATTGTTGTGGATACCAGTCCCGTGGGTGTTGGGGCAGTACTATTGCAGCCTGATGAAAGGGGGGACATGCGTCCCATCGTGTACGCGACTAAGGCTCTCTCCAACACCGAAATGCGATATTCGCAAATTGAAAGGGAGGCGCTAGCAATTCTGTGGGGCTGTCACCATTTTCGACTGTACATTCTGGGCAAGCCTGTCGTAGTGGTGACGGACCACAAGCCACTGCTGCCCATATTGTCGGGGGTGTCTTCGAAGCCGCCGCACACGATCGAGAGGTGGATGTTAGCCCTAATGGAGTATGGGGTTGGACTAATATACAGACCGGGAACCAACAACCCGGCGGACTATCTCTCACGACACCCCAACACAGAGAATACAGACAAGGACAGTGGCGTGTCCGACTGTCAAGGTTTGCTCTGTCACGTGGTGGATGGAGCGCTACCGGTGGCGCTGTCGAGGCTGGCTATAGCGACGGAGTCATCCAAGGATGAGGTGTTCGTCATCATCAAGGTGGCCGTGAGAAGTGGCGACTGGAGAGAGGTGCTGCGTAACAATTCAAGGTGACAATCCGATGCCCAAAAGGACCTGCAGGCACTCTGGAAGGTGCGGGACGAACTGTCAGTCTCAGATGATGGTATGATCCTAAGAGGGAGGCAGATCGTGATCCCGCAGGCGTTAAGGGGGCGCGTGTTAGAGCTGGCGCATATCGGGCATCAAGGGGTCGTCAAGACCAAGGCGAGACTTCGGCCCAAGGTCTGGTTTCCTGATTTGGAGGGGATGGTGGAGAGCTTTGTGAGAAAGTGCTTGTCATGTCAGGCAGCCCAACCAGGAGACAAGGCCCCACCAATCAGTTCTATGGAACGGAGTGAGAAGCCGTGGGGAACCGTCCACGTGGACTTTGGCTCGACTGGTCGAGGCATGTATCTTCTGGTGGCGGTGGATCAGTGGTCGAGGTATCTGGAGGTGGAGGTAGTGGAGTCCACAGCGACAGAGTTTACCACAAGGGCCCTAGACAAAATGTTTGCGACGCATGGATTCCCAGAGATACTTTGCTCGGACAATGGACCGCCATTTACCGGCAGCCAGTTTGCCCAGTATCTCCAACAGAGGGGGATCCGTCACCGCAGGATATCCCCGCTGTGGCCTCGAGCGAACAGAGAGGCTGAAAGGATGATGCGTACCTTGAATAAGGTACTGAGGATTTCCGCAAGTGGGGGTGAAGACCTTATGAAAAAGCTTGTGGAGTTTCTGCAAGAATATCGCACCATGCCTCACCAATCGACGGGGGTTGCCCCTGCGGAGGCGCTGTTCGGGCGTTGCCCTTGGGGAATGATACCAGAAGTGGAGGGCAGGAGACCAGGTGTCATAGACAATGACAAAGTTCGAGAGGAGCGCGCCGTGCGCAATCAGAAGGAGAGCGAGAGACGAGGGCTGCACGACACCGAGGTGTGTGTCGTGACTCTGTGTTGGTTCGGAACCGACACCCCGAGGGCAAACTGTCTCTACCATATGAGCCTCGCCCGTGGAAGGTCACCCACGTGAAAGGAACTATGGTGACAGCGGCCTGTGACCGCGGCACTGTCACCCGCAATAGGTCTTTCTTCAAAAAAGTGGACACATCACCGGGGCCACAGGTCTAGAGGAAAGGCCACACCAGGACACTATCCCCGAGGCCCCAGTCGAGGATTCCACCAGGGACACCGCCCCTGCAGACGTCAGTAACAGTGGGACTTTGCCAGGTACCTCGAGGTATCCTGTGCGGAGAGACCGGAGACTGCCGGCTCACTTCAAGGATTATGTCCTGGAATCAGGGGACTGAGCAGATGTCTCCAAGGGTGGTCCCCAGTGCTGGAAGTGTCCAGTGTGTGTTTTACCGGTTTTGCGTTGTTAGAGCACCATGTTGTTGAACTGTTTTGTTGATGGAAAAAATAAGGGATGTGACGTCCCAGTCAGTTGTAGCGCATGCGCGAGCCTCGTTTGGGACCTGCGCATGCGCAGGTTAATAAACCACGCTCGTGCGGGCAGTTGCCGCTGGGACGCGTAGCAGGCAGCATCGCGTCCCGTGTCTTTCTTAGTGTGTGCGTGTGCGCAGTTATGCATGTGAGCCACCCGAGGCACGGGTGGCTATGCAACAGAAGGGAAGCAGTTACATGTCCATGAAGTTTGATATAAAAAGAGAAATTATTGGAAAACGTCTATCTGTGTGGGGAGGTGAGAGTGAAGATTTCGCTACCCCTTCCTCCTTTCTGCCCTAAAATTGGCAATGCCAGCAGTTGGGGCTTCTTGTGTCGTCATGGGAAAGTTATTTGCCAGGCACAGCCGTAGTGGTATTAATTTGCCATTGATAGTAGCCAAAAGTGAGACTCTTGCAATTATCTGATTCTCTTCTACGTGGATGATGCGGTTTTAATGTCATCTACCCCTTAGGGTTTAGAAACATCGCTATCCATCTTCCGGGCTAAATCCTCCGTGCTCCACCTAAAACTGAACTTGGTAAAACTAAATCGCTGGTGTTTAGCCCCCACCGCTTCAAGCATAAATCGGTCAACCTAAAAGTGAAAGGCGTGTTAATTGAACAAGCCTGAAAGTGGGAGGCGTGTTAATTGAACAAGTGGACCACTTTGGCTGTCTCGGGTGAGGTTCCAGGAGTATCCAGGCTGGGTGGCTCAGGTTCATAAGGCAGCAATTAACCTGGAAAAACTAAGTGGTGCCACAATGTCCTGCTATCGTAGCCCTGGCAGTGGAGCTGTGTCCCCGCCCTTGGATTTATCTAACAAACAAGTTTTAACAGATGTATTATACGGGTCAGAGATATGGGATTATGCAAAGCTGGGTCAACTAAACAGCAAAGAAAATACATTTCAAAAACAACTCTTTTTGCTCCCTAAGAGTGCTCCCTCTGCATTCACTCACTTGAAAATCGATATCATCCGTATAGGTACGTGGACCATGTTTAACCCAGTCTTTCTTTATGATAAGGGTTTGGTTCCAACCGGGTTTGGGAAAGTGCAGGGAGGCACTGTTGTACTTTAACTAAAGCCTCACATGGATGGGCCACATTAAGATCTTGCTCCATGATTTAGGCATGAGTGAGTTGTGTTTCAATCTAGGGGGTAGCTGTCGTTCTGTTCTAATCAAAGCTAAAACATGCGCCAAGCATAGACCAATGGAACATCGTTTTGCTGATGCCACCAAACGTAACATTGGCATGCATATATTGCACATAATAGGGAGTTTGGTGCTAAGCAATACTTGAAATCAGCCTGCCCTTTGAGAGATCATTGCATATGCACTTGCGATTGGGTATTGTCCCAGTAGCTGCGCTGACACATGTCTGGGGCATTACCGCATCTGATATTTGTCCTGTGTGTGGGAATGCAAGTGAAACACTTTTACACCGTTTCTTGTTATGTGAAAAATCTCAGAGGTTGAGACAAATGTATCTAACACCGGTTTTAAGAGAAGCTGGAACTCGCACCTTAAATTCGGCTATGTTGTTTTTAATTCACTCCTTGTCCCATCCCCTGTGAATTTTGTTATCGCGCGCGGCTGATGAGAAAGAAGCTTTAAATTCAATATCGGGGATATGTCCGACCTTCAGTGTTTTACTTACTAAGGCTGCGATCTTTGCTCTCGTTGTAATTTATATTTGTTTAATTATCTCTGTATTCTTTTTTGAGGAAGGCTAAAAAACCTGAACTGTAATGTTCTTAGTTTGTGTTGGAACGTGTATTTATTGTAGACTTGGAGGTTTTATTACCGAATAAAAGTATTTTTTATGAAGGTAGTAGCAGGTGGAAAATGGTGTCAATACCTGAGCATCTAATAGCAGTTCCTAGAAAATGCCTAATACAAATGCCAAACCCATTGGCTTTGTCAATGCCTGTTTTTAAAAGTACTTCAGTAAAGGGCACACATAAATCGAGTGGTTGAAGGGAGACCTGGTTAAGTCATTTGTATTACACCAGTAGCGTGTCTACAGCTCCAATTAATTCATTGGGGGTCATTACGACCCTGGCTTTAAGGCCTGATTACGAGGTCCCTTTGCGGGACCCGACCGCAAAGGGACCTCGGTGCTAATTACGGTACCGCAATTTGCGGGACCGTACTTAGCGCCTTCCTATGGGGCGAAAATGGGAATGGGGAAGGGCCATGGTGAAATGGGGAAATACTGCCCCGCCAACCTTGGAATGGGGCATATTTCCCCATTCCACCATGGCGGACTCATTACAACACCGGCACCAACCATGGTGCTAATAGCGCCATGGTTTAGCGCTGGGGTTGTAATGAGGACCATTAACTCTCAGAAGACTGCTGTGAAGAAACACTGGCAGTCACTTCCAGTACAAATTTTGATGGTAAGGCTTGTTTAAAGCGAGCTCAAAGAGTTCCCAGGAGGAGGTGTTTTGAGCAGATTAGCATGGCCATGGGCAGTCAATGGGCGGGAAAATAACCAAATAACTCCTACAAGCTTTGTGTCCCTCCTCGTATACTATTTCTCCCCATTTGCCCAAACAAAAAAAGTAAAAACAGGTTCTGATTACAGAAATAGGCATAGACTGTGAGATGCTGAGATTTGGACATCATACAATTAATGATTGATATTAAAATAAGCAAGCAAATTAAGTAATATATCCATTTGAAGCATTCCTAATTTTGTGCTGGAAAAGAGACTGGCTCTAGATGAAGACCTTTGCAAACATACGAGAGATTGGACAAATGCAGAAGTCAGGATTTGACCCAAGGTGGACAGTTAACACCCAGGTCCTAGGTGTTAGTCTTAGCAGTGCATGGTAGTGGCGTGAGCTATAGTTGCTTCGCTTACCGAATTCTGAGGTTTTTCGGTTTTACTTGTAACCATAACGTCCCTTTAACAAAGTTTTTTCATTACATATTTCATTTCATAGATTTTTATTAGTGCAACTTAACCATGACATCCCTTTAACAAAGTTTTTTCATTGAATTTCATAGGTTTTTATTAGTGCAACTTAACCATAACGTCCCTTCAACAAAGTATTTCAGTGAATTTTTACCAGTGCATGCTATTTTCCTGCAACTTACTAATATCATACTTACACCAATATAGCAATGTTCTTGTCCAGTTTACAAAGTTTCACCTTAAAACTCTGCCATTTCCCACCTTCTGGCATCATTCTTAATACTTCTATACACTTTTTGCAACTTTTTCCACTGTTTTTACATCCGTCAACGTCCGCAAACATCTGACCTCATCCAGACCTTCCGGACAGTGCCACGTGACCATGCTCTCGCGCGCGGCATGATGACGTGTCCGCAAAGGCGTCCATACATCGCGATCAGATTCATGCTTCGAGGACAGTTTGAAACTGCATTTTCTACTGATCTAGGAACTTTCAAGCTCAAAACATTGATCAAAGTGAGCGGGAACGGTCGTGAGCGGTGTTCCACTACTTTTTTGCAGTTTACCATTCCTCTACTTTTTGAGACCATATTCACCATTCTATGCAGAGGATTTGTCCATTCATGTCCTTGTGCAAGTTTAAAGTTGTAATAGGAGCCTTAGTTACTAGTCACTTAGACTATTGCAATGCCCTGGCCGCAACACTTGACACTTGTCGCACTATGCTTCCAACTACTCTCTCCCCTACCGGAAACCACAGTTCCACTACCTTTTCCGGTACACTTCTACCACTGGCTCAAAATGTACCCTTGCACAGCTCTTACACCTATACTTACTCATTATCCATTAACAATCTAGTAAAATGCACATACTTGGAAGAATATTAGCAAAACTGCTATTTATCTTAAAAATGGCATCAGCTATTGCCATCCCTCCTACCCAAGAGCCACCACCATCATCAGCTGGAGGATCTACAAAACAAAAAAAGCGCAGTACTTCCAAAGACAATGAAGATGACCAAGAAGATGAGGAAGAGGAAGTGCCTACCTCTAGCACCCGGAGAGAGTCATGAATGTGGCAGTTCTTTACCACTGTTGGCAATGTACCAAAGGCTAAAGCTACCAAAGTGAGATGCACTGAGAGCAACTGTGTACTCAGTTGCGGACTACCTGCACAGTACTCCTATGGAACCACCTCCATGCGCCGCCAAACCAAATCCAACCACTGCAATGCTCTCAGAAAGGCTGTTCCATTCTTACCAAGGAGTAGGCCGTCTTCCTCCACCTCATCTTCCTCAACCAATACTGTAACCACACAGCCTATTTCTGTTAGACACAAAATCCCACCAGCTACCTTGCAAGCAATAAAAGTGGCTGTTGATCCATATCTTTTGAAGACAACAGTCGTTTGTATATACTGCAACACTCTGCAGGGGGAAGCACGTTCAAAGTGCTTTTGAAGCTGTAATCAAGGAGCATGAGAAACACTGCCCTTTACCATAGAAGTAACACACGTTCAACATCTTCCCCTGTCCACCTGCCCCTCCATATTAGTGCTTGGTGCCTCTTCCCTCATTTCCCTCCCCACCTTACGTTCTAACCTCTCCTACACAGTTAAAAAATAGAACAAACAAAAATCTTATAGACTCCATCTACTTTACATCTCTCAGTAAAGTACATAGACTCAATAAGATTTTCCAACATTTCCATTAGCATTTTGCGTTATGCTAGTGGGAATAATGTGGCGTTCATTCCCCATTCCAGGGGATGACATCTCGCTCAAGCAAAACAAGGGCGGATAATGAGGGCTCCGGACTGTTATCCCCCGTTCCAGCCCTTGCAATGGGGGATGAAGGCCATTAGCACCCCGGGTTCCCAAAGCGGGAACCCTGGGTGCTAAAAAAAAAGTATTTATCTTCCTACACCGGGATGACTGTGGCATCCCACTGTTTGAAGGAAAATCCTTCCATGGAAAGGGAAGGCAGAGCTCCATACAGAGCCCTTCTTCCCTTTCCATGGCAGCTTGCAGAAGGCAGAGAACTCTAAGACCATATTACGACAAGCACATTTGTTTTCCCTTTCAAACCTATACCACTTTCGAATAACTTTACCACATAGCTGGTCCCAGGTGGACATGCCCACTTTAACCCCATTTGTCGTCTCTCGTGGTCATGGCCAGTAGCCAGATTGTTCAGGTCATGGCCTTATGCCATGACCCGGACATTCTGGTCACTGCCCATGGCCACAGGCTATGTCTCAGTCACCAAAGGTATATCACTATTTTTTGTACCTACATTATGACACTTGTCAAAAAATAAAACACTAGCACATTTGCAAAACCATGCTTTAAGGTCCTTGCCAATGCTCCTTACACAAGTTTGCTGGAAATCCGCCCATGTTTTATTTTTTCATAAGTGTCAAAATGTATGTACATACAATAGTCATATAATTTAGCCCCCACTTGACAAAATCCATTCAGACTTGACACAAACATTCAAGGTTGGGTCTATAATCTTTCTGAAAACCTTTGTCCACATTCGTCAAACGGCAACAAAGTTATAAGCCATCTAAAAATGTTGAGATCCCCCTCTAATGTATCCCCCTCTTGACAAAATTCCACCAAGCTTTACAAAAAACATTTATATCTAGATCTAAAATCTTTTTGCAAACGTTTGTTTAGATTCATCAGATGGCACCATTTGTATAAGCCTTTACATTATTTTGGGAACCCCCTCTAGTTTTGCCCCTTCTTAACAGAATCCCACCAAACATTGGAAAAACGTGAATATCTAGATTCAAACTCGTTTTGCTAACTTTCGTGCAGATTCGTCAAATAGCACCATATTTATAAGCCTTTGCAATATTTTGGGACCCCCCCTCTAATTTTGTTCCCTCTTGACAAAACAGCTCCACACTTTTGAAACCATTCAGAATCAGGTTTAGAATACAATTCCAGAATTCCATACAGTTTCATTGAGTGGCGCCAAAGTTATAAGCCTTCCAAAAACTGCTTTTCACCAACCCTATGATGCAGAAATAGGCATAGATGTCCCCGAACATCTTAAGTGTCACAGGACTGTACCCAGTCATCCGGACTGTTCGCTGACTTCGGGGATGAAAAACACCAATTTTTTGGCTTCTTACGGCCAAATCCCATCACATTCTCATCACCCCTCACCTCCCCAGAGATTGTTTGCTGAGTTTTACAAGTGCAATGTTGTGTTTTTTAATATGTTTTTACCGGGATGTTCGCGGACACCGGCAGATGTCTGCAAATCCAACATGGGGGGCGTTTCCAAAAATATTACGCACCACACCCTTTTCAACATCCAATCAGTGGGTGCGTCGATGTCCGTAGACTTCACGTCGCTCTCTATGCCAATCAGATGCCCGTCTATGGACCGAACAGGGAAGTGAATCTGCGGACCGAACCCAGATATCACTAATTCTTTTTGACCTACTTTTGACCAGTGTAAAGAAAACTACTAGATGGATTTACACCAAATTTACAAAAGCACGCTTTCAGGACCAAACCAACGCTCCTACTGTAAATTTGGTGAAAATACATCCAGCGGTTTGGGCTGTAGGCACAAGTAAAATTATTTTGCCATTGCGTCTATGGAAAAATAATTGGGACCCCCTGGAACTCCCCCCCCTTGATAAAACCTCACCAAACTTACCAAAACAAATCCAAAGGGGCCATATACTTTATTTGAAAAGTTTGGTAAGGATTTGTCCAGGGGGGGGTGTAGTTATAAGCTGCCCCAAAAAGTGCACTTCCTATGAGTTGAGCAACTTAATGGTAGAGGCCGTGTAGTTATGGTTAAGTTGCTAAACTCATAGGAAGACCACTTTTTCGGTGGCTTATAACTTCGCTCCCCCTGGAGGAATCGTCACCAAACTTTGCACAAAAAAGTATATGGTCGGCTCTGATTTTTTCTGCCAAGTTGGGTGAGGTTTCGTGCAGGGGGGGCAAAGTTATAGGGGGCTCACAAATTATTTTTTTTCTCCATAGACTAAATGGGGAAAAACTTTGCGCGGATTTTCACCAAATTTGCGGCAGGAGTGGGGGCTTGGGATCAGAAAGCATACTTTTGTGTGTTTGGTGAAAATCATACCCGTACTTTTGTTGTGAAGAACTGAAATGTACATGCCAAAAAATTTGTGATATCTGGGTTCGGTCCGCAGATTCACTTCCCTGTTCGGTCCGTGGACCCAAGTCTCACTGGCCTGCAGTACGCCATGCTGTCGGCGCACATTGGACGCAGCCGGTGGTTGGCTGGAGGGACGCGTGCTGTGCGTGAAAGGTTTTGGGAAACGCTGCCATGGTGTATCAGAGGACAGTGCGGCACCGAAAGGGACTGACAAACATACTTTACGCCATGTGGTGGTGGGAAGAAGGGAAGGAGAGCATGGGGGAATGAGAAGGGGTTCATGTGATATATGTCAGTAGGTGGAAGTAGACGGTCGTGTGTCTGCAGTATACATGCGTATTGCGCCAATTCGCGACTGCCTCCACAGGCGACTACCTTGTGTGGGGACTATTCGCAGCTGTCTCCACAAGTGACTACCTTGTGTGGGGACTGCAGGCAGTCTGCATTACAGCACCGTAGCTGGTGAGGCAACCTGTTTCGGTGGTCACTAATGGCACAGCAATGTATACAATGTTGGTCCCATGGGTGTGGGGATTGGTAGCACATTGTACAGTGTTTACTGCATGCGTGGACCTCATGGAGTGACCCGTCATGTAGTGTGCCCACAGGGTGCAGAGGTGAAGTACTGGGTTCTTAGAAGTGGTAGGGTTGCATGGTATGTACCTGGCTGCATAACTCTGTTATGTTCTGCTGGGTGTGGGCAAGACCTACACTGGTGGGTGCATGGCGAAAGACTGTAGGCAAGGCACCAAAGAGCCTAAGCCTGCACCGTTGCCACAGCAACATAATGCAGGCATGCACTTTGAAGTATGCATGTCTCCGAGGGAGGTGACGTTTAAAGAATGGTGAGGCAGGATATTGTAAATGTGGTAGAAGAGCAGAAGTAAACTGATATGCATACAGTACCATATTTTGTACATTATTGCACGTATTGCACAATAGGGAGCCACATGTCGCCATTTGCCTTTGTTATGGGTTGCCCTTTATACCACCCATTGAATGGTACATTTGTGGATTGCGTCCCATGACAAATGTTCCCAATCATGGCACCAATATGTGCGGGGCCTGGGCATGGCCTTGACGTTTGGGTACATGGCCAAAGACCGCAGGCCATTGGCCATGCACCCAAAAGAGTAGACCTTGGGTTAACTGTGCATCTCTCAGAGGATAGTGACCTTTAAAGAGTGATTGTCGAGAATATTTTACACTTGGTGGAAAAAGCAAAGGGAGGTAATATGCGTTGACTAGCACATGGTGTAGGGCAGTGAACACATTGCATATTAGAGACCAATTTCTTAATATTTCTGTTTGCTATGGGTTGCCCTGTACAAGACACTTGCTTGAAGAAGTGTCTTAACACATTGCTCCATGAGAAGAAGTCATCAGCATCACTAAGTACACGTGTATTGTGAGCGTGTAATGGTACGTCTGGAGTGCTGTACAGAAATGATAGTGTTCAATGCAGTGGTCTTGCATGTGATTGCTACATGCTTGTGTGACTATTTCATACTACCTAGTGAGGGAGTGTTGCAAATGTAATAGTGGAAATGGAAGAAGGACTGTGTCTGCTTTTCTGGGGTGCAGCCCTCACTGTAGCTGGGAAGAGGCATATGGTACATTCTGCTCTTCTGTGCATGGTGGCCTTGCAAATGGAACTGTGGGGATTATCCAATCAGGTGTGGAGGGTGTGGTTCACAGGCAGGGGCGGAAACATTTTCACCCAAAACTTGATGCAGTGACGTTGGCAGAGATGGCGAGATGCAGAGTGCTAATCGTGGGTAATACCTTTGTGCAACATCTGCACATGTATGCCGTGGAAAGAGGCTTTGCTGCTAACTTTTAGTTGGAAGGAGTGAAGGCTTTTTGGGGCACAGTCTATGAGTGGGGTTTCAGGTGCATGGATCTCCTTTGCACATGTGTGGCCTGTCAGTGCTATGGATGTGGTAGTTGTGCATTTTCGAGCACTACATTTGGGGTACATGTCGTGCTCACGTTTGCTCGCTCACCTAAAAAAATTGATGATAGCAGTGATGCAGATGTTTCCAACGCCAAAGTGATTTTCTCATCGATACCACTAAGAGGAGCATGGGACCATGCCGGTGTAATTTGTCCACAGCCAGAGGTTGGGAGGTGTTGGATGAACAGAAACATGTGTGACATTATGTGCAGTGCTGGGATGTTCTGCACCGACTATGAAAGCATTAATAACTAGCAAGATTTCAAGTGGTTCCAAGGGAATGTTTTTTTTTTTACTTCCATTGGCAATGCTGTTTTGTTTGCCACTCTGCACAATGTGTTGCAGAGAATCCTGTAGAAATGTAAGAAAAGTGTTGACCTTCAGTCAATAGAAATGTCAGGAGGAGAAGCAAACAGAGTCAGCGAAAGAGAGAAAACACAAAAAGAAATGTATGCACGCATGTACATAACAAAAACACGAAAAAAATACAAATACGTTTTTTCAGAGACAGTACTAAAGACACAATCCCCTACCCTGTTTTACATCATCACCACCTGCCTCCTGCCCCTCCTGTTCCTAGCACAGTAACTCCACGGATTGCACAGTACTTTGAGGATTAGACAAGCCACATCCAGCTCTTTTTAAGATGGCAGCTATGGCATTGGCACTGTGGAGGCTAAGGCATTGCGCAATGTGGTTGCTGGTTGTGGTGTGTACACAAACACTGTGGCAAAAGGTCTGTTTGTACTGAGAAATGTAGGAGGCTATGGTTAAAGTGTGCAAGGTAAGTACCAGGCATCCTGTTTGTATGCATGCACTGCACGCATGTGCTTAACGTTGGTAACATACATTACGTGCTGGTTTTGAGGGATCACTTTTCCAACATTTGCAGTACATGGATTACAGTGGAAAGACCATTCTGTGAAGTCCTCAAGGTACGTGGCAGGCATCCTGTTGTTATGAATGCAGTGTATGTATCATATGATATGATGTGATATGGTATGCTGTGGCATTTGTACCATGCCTACACACAAGTGTGTGAAGGCGCGACGAGGAAAGGGAGGCGGAACAGAGGCCACACAGAGACATTGATCCCACTAGGCTAGGTGACACTGAGAGTGTGCAAGTGAATGGGAAAGGGGAAGGGCAAAGTGGAGTACATGGGAACAACAAAAAATAGCAATAAGTGCCACTACGGCCGGTGGTGGCAAGTGCAAGGATAAGTGTAGATATCAAGTCGTGGTTGGACTGTTAGGGTTACAGAAAACAGTCCCCAAGTGCGGGGTTGGCAGAAAGCCAGTGCAGGGGTGAAACTATCGGGAGGGAGGTGGCCTGGGGCACTGATTAGAAGGTGGTAGGAAACCAGTGCACAATCAGTTTTAGGCAGGAAGTGAGCAGGGGAGAGGAGGGGACAAAGAAGAAGCACATGGACAGGTTTTGAGGTGCTTCCAGACCCTAAGATGGTTCTCCTCAGGTTCCAGGGAGGCAGAGAACCTGTTCCAGAGAGAGGCCCCAGCAGAAGAAAGACATCTACCTCCAACTGCTTGCGTGCAGAAGCAACTGACCCTGAGGGAGTAGGAGGTGGATGAGGGAAGAGCTCGAGCAAGCAGATATTTAGGAAGTGAGAATGGAAGGTATTGAGGTCCCAGGGACCAGAAGGCCTTGTGCATAATGCACAGGGTTTTCATTTTTTTCCTCGCAGCCACTGTGAACCATTGCTGATATTTTAGTCCTGTAGAGATACGATCCCTGGCCTTCACACCAAGGGCAAGTCATGGAGTCCTCTTATGGATGAGTTGTTGAGTTCGGAGAGTAGAAGCTGGCAGATTTAAAAAGAGTGTGTGGCAATAGTGCAGCATACAAAGAACCACAGCCGTGCACACACTGACCTTTCGGGAACTGCCTTTAGCTTGGTAAGACACATTCAGTTGTGGCTTTGGTGCCATATTTTTACGATTTATGTGGGTTAGCGGGGAACACAATTCGTAGCATTGTCGGAAAGAAAGAAGAGAGTTCCTGTTTCGCTAATACACTGTATGATATGGGTAAATGAAAATGGTGCATGAAAGCAGATACCATTGAAGTGCCACTTCATGGTAGGAGAAAAACCAGTATGCTTTTCAAAAACATAATGGACGCTTAGTGGTAGATATTGTGTGCAGAGGCACTTATAACAGAGTTGTAAACATACTACCAAAAAAAATCTTCATACCTTTATTTTGTGGTGATGGGTGCTTATGTGGATGAATGTGCGTGCACAAATCCTGCAATGTTTCACTGAACTTTACACTGGACGTGCTTTTGAATAACAGCACACCTGCAGTCTGATTTTATAACGGTACATATGACGTCTTGTGGAGAAATTACAGTGTTGGATGCTGACATCTTGGATGTCATTGGTGGATGCGTGTGTGACTACTTAACAATACCCAATGAGGGCGTGGTGGGAAGAGGATACTGGAAACGGAAGAAGGACTGTTCCTTCTGTACTGGAGCATTGCCCTCACGGTACTTTGGGAAGCGCACTTGCCCCTTTCTGCGCTTCTCACTATGCTGACCAATGGAAATGGCACTGTGGGGATTATTCAATCAGGTACTGAGGGTGTGGGTTACAGGAAGGGCCGGTAATACTGGTATTCATTACTGTGCGTAGTGACACTGGCTGACATGAAGAAACTCATTGTGTTCACTTTGGGTGATGCCTTTCTGATAGATCTGCACAAGTATGCCCAGGAAAGACTCTTGCATGGAGATTTCGGTTTGGAAGCAGTGGATGCATTGTGGTGCGCTGTCGATGACCTCAGTTTAGCCGATATGCATGCACTTTGCAGAGAACTGGTCAATTCCGCTACTGTGCATGTTGTCGTCATGCACTATGCGGCTTCCATTTGGGTTACGTGTCTTGTTTACGTTTGCTCCGTTGACTCAAGAGGCTTTTTCCCACTGCCCAGGTGGTTTTCTCTGCCATACCACCAAGAAGAGTATGGACCACTCATGTTGTCTGTTGTACCCAGTCAGAGGCAGCAAGGTGTCTGATTAACAGAAGCATGTCTAATTTTATGTGCGCTCGTGGCATGTTTTTCTGTAACAATGACATCATTAGTTCTGCAAATGCGGAGGTCTTCCAATCAAATGGCATTTTGTTGTCGTTCATTTGTAATGCTGTTTTGTTTGTTCATCTCCAAGATGCACTCAAAAGGTTCCTGTAAGAATCTGAGGATGAAAAGAAAACACAAAACTCTAAGAAATCGAAAACGAGCTCTTTGTGTGGAAGCACATAATAAAATATAAAAACACAACGGCTCTTTTCAGAGTCACCCGTACAGACGAAAGCCCTTACCCTGGTTGACATTTCTTCCCCCACGCAGGCACACAGCACAAAAGCCTCATCCAGGGATTTTCAGAACGCTGGCCATGGACATGGGACTGTGGAGGTTGAGGGATTGTGCAACAACGTTTCTGGGTGTGGTGTCTACGCAGGGTACTGTTGTACAGAACTGTTACTGTTACATGGAGAGTGCACATGCCACAATCTGCGCTTCTCACCATGGTGGCCAATGGAAATGCGGCTGTGGGAATTGTCCAATCAGGTGGTTAGGGTGTGCGCTACAGGAAAAGGCAGCCATATTTTGTTTCATTACTCTGTGCACTGAGGCTGGCAGAGATGGCGAGATGCACAGTTTCCATAATGGGTGATTCCTTTGTGCTAGATCTGCTCCAGTATGCCGTGGAAAGACGCGTTAATGGCAATTTGTTTTGGAGGAAGTGGAGGCTTTGTGGTGCGCTGTCAATGTGCGTAGTTTCGGCCATTTGCTTGCAGAATGTCGACAAGTGGCCACTTTCGGTACTGTACACGTTGTGGCCTAGCACTATGGATCATTGCTTTTATGTTCCATGGCTTGTTCACGTGTATACCGTCAACTCAAAAAGATGATGAAAGTTGTGAAGCACATTTTTCACACTGCAAAGGTGCTTTTCTCATTTTGTTGTCAGCCAGAGGTCAGAAGGTGTCTTATCAACAGAGACATGTGTAACCTCTTGCATGCTGCTGAGATATACTCCTGTGAGAATGACAACATTGGTTATTGATATGTGCACCTTCTCAATGGAAATGGCATTTCTTTGTTGCCCAGTGGCAATGACATTTTGTTTTCCAATCTACAGGCTGCACTGAAGACGCTATTGTAAGAATGTGAGGCGAAGTACAACAAACAAAAACACTTATAAAAAACAGAAAAAAAATGGTTTCTATGGAAGCACCTATAAAACATATATAAAACGCTTCACAAGCAACGGTGTACGGTTTCGGGGGGATTTCGGAATACATTGCTTGAAAGTGAATGGAACACACTATGCATTGGCTGCTCATTTGAGATTCTACTATGTGGATATGAACTGGTATGGAGTACCTGCAATGCAGTGACTGCTTTTGGTTTGTCTTTGTCAAACTTTGGTGATGCGCGATCATGCCGCCATTATTGTTCTTCATTGTGGAGGGAAAAGTGCACAATATTTTACCAGAGTTTCCATACCATTTGCGATGAAGGAGGCACTTTCCCAGGTCATGTGCATGTTTCCGATCTAATGCATAATTTTTAATCGCATTATGCAGACAAAGATGCGGCTGCATTCATTTTTTATTTCGTCCAGGAATGGACAAAGGGCAATACATTGTGAAGACGTCTATTTGTGCCTTTCCATCTTTGAAAGCAGCTTTTTCGATTGAACTTTTTTCCTCTGCCAGTTGTTTTCCATTTATTTTGATCTTGTAACACACCACACAGAAGGAAAGCAAGGCAAGGCCCGGTACGGAAGGGGCACCACCTACAGGGATAGCATAGGGGACGTGCAAAAGGAGATGGACATTTTGGGTGGCTCTCACTTAAATAGGCGTTAGTCATTGTAATGCTCCTGGACCAACCCTTCCCATGGACTTCCAAGTACTTTCCCTTTGTAGAGTCGCATGTTGCAGTACATGCACAATACAATGCCCTTTGCCAGGTAAGGGTCTGCAGCGGAGCATATGGTGTGCAAAGATGTTTTAAGGATCTGCTGCCATACACAACTGCTCCTGTTGGTTACCGGAGCAGCTGTGCAGAATGCTCTACATGAAATTATCCTACTGCACTGTTGGAAGGGCAGTGGCCTGCCCACTGGTACCTTGTGCTTCGATTTCAGTTCTCGTCGCATGCAGTACAGACACTTCATGGTACGCCATTAGCTGTAGGACCAGTATTCACAGACATGAATACATTCTGAAATAAAAGAATGCTTACAACAAGGTGAAACGCAGCTTCTTTACGTGTAGCAGGAAGGGAAGTATTCAGCGACACCCATGTGGCTACACTACTTTTCTAACCTCCACTGATATTCTTTGCGCTCCGAAGAATGTGCTGTTTGTTTACTTCTCTTTACATGTACTTGTATGTGAGAGACCAAGGCGCACCAGCTTTGCCATTTTGCAAACTCACTGCAGACTGTTACATCTGCAATTAAATGTTTCCTCCAACTCTAAGACCCGCCGGCGAACCCTTGACACTTCCCGTTGCAGTGCTCACTGCAGAGACAGTGTTTCTGTTTCATGGGTCATGGAAAGGCAAGCAGCACATCAATCAAATTAATGCAACGTTTAACACGCCTACCTTACATTGGAGGTTGCTATTCCTTGTTTTCCAGTGGGCCTCATAGAGCCAGGCGTGCTGCAGCCATACATTGGTAGGTTTGCACAGCAACCCACACAGTGGCCATGACTGCTTGAAATGTGGTAGCCTACCATATGATTCCATAGGCCTGGTGACAGGGGAGGTCTTACCAGTACATAGAGGATGCCCTAGGCATGCAAATAGCTGTGTAACAGACAGATGTGCGCTCCCTCAACTACTTAACCATGCATTGGAAACTCGCACTGTGATTGCACATACGCCAACCAGGTGCGGTCTCCCTATGAAACCGCCATATTACTCCCCTGCAACCATCTGAAACAGTACTGTGCACCACAGACTCACCATTCATTGTTAACAGAAAAAGAAAAACCACTCACACATTCCCCAACATTTAACAAATACACCTTCAATTTGTAAAATACACAGATACTATTAGAAAAGGGAAGGGGTAGCATAAATGGATACACACACAGGGGAATGTGCCCTTTCAACAAGTATGTCATGAGGTGAGCCAAGGATTCCATGCACAAATGTTGTTAATGGCACTTTATGGTTCAGTTGCTCTACCACAAACCTTTCAACTTCACAGACAACACTATGCTAAAGCAACATTCTGGTTACAGTACCCTACTAAAAACCTATCAGATTCACGAACAAAAAACACTGCTAACGGGACGTTATGGTTACGTTGCACTACTAAAAACATATCCCCTTCACTGAAAAAACTACGCTACATGGAATTTCTGGAAATACTGACCTGCTAAAAACCTATGAAATTAACCAACAAAAAGCATTGTTAAAGGGACTTTATGGTTAAGTTGCGCTAGTAAAAACCTACCACCTTCACTGCAAAATTTATACTGAAGGAACATTCTGGTTCCACTGCCCTACTAAAAACCTATGAAATAAACCAAAAAAAAACATTGTTAAAGGGACCTTATGGTTAAGTTGCACTAGTCAAACCTTTGAAATTCACTGAAAAAACGTTGTTACAGGGACATTATGGTAACAGGTATAACCTCAAAACCCCAAATATTCGCGAGTTATGGTAAGATAAGCAACCATAACTCGCGCTACCAGTGTGCACTGCAAGGACTAACACCCATGACATGAAAGATGCCATCACAAATGTCATTGATGACATGACTGATGACATCACGTGTATATAGTTTACATGAAACGCCTCACAAGGGATTGTCATTGTAATGTTGGCAGAAACCTATTAGAGATCATCTGAGGAACTGTCATGACACAAATAGTTCAGTAACCAATGCATTGCTATAAACACAATAGCATCACAGAGTTCTTTCCAGTACATGAACGCACTCATATAGAAATGTAGCCATTATCTGCAGCACCCATCAAAGCAGTGGAATAATCTAAATTTTGCACATGCTGCATAGTACAATGACGAATGTTTCGTTTCAGAGTTTTGTGTACCATAAAACATGTAATGAGCATCTAAGAATGTCTCTCTCACTACGTAATTCTTCCATAAGGAGACCATAACACATACAAATATAAGCATATACAGGGAAAGTAAAGTAAGCACAAAAACAGCAGCTCTAGCACGCAGTGTTCATAACCTAACTGATGGCCTTCATTCACAGCAATGATTGCTGTGCTTTGGGCTTCCATGTTCCCCTATGTGTATGGGTCATATGCTGTAACTGGACCCTTAGGAAAGCGGTGTAAGAACATATGAGATGGGTAAGGTTCATGAAAATATACTACCTTTTCAATTTTCAGTTCCTGACTGTCAGTGAAGAAAAGCATCTGCTGTACATATGTAACTGCACAGAAAAAAGGCAGGCAACAATGTGATTTCATCAGTCATGTAATCAATGACATTTGTGATGGCATCTTTCATGTTAGTCCTTGCAGCGCACAGTGGTAGCGTGAGTTATGGTTGCTTATCTTACCATAACTCACATGTTTTTTGGAGTTTGGGTTTTTGCATCCCTGTAACAACGTTTTTCAGTGAATTTCAAAGGTTTTGACTAGTGCAACTTAACCATAACGTACGTTTAACAATGTTTTTTGTTGGTTTATATATATATATATATATATATATATATATACACACTTATATTTAGTTAGAATTCTTCAACTCAGTTCTCTATGTAAGGCAATTCCAAGGGATAATATTTATATAATGTTCTTATGGTGTTTGGTTGCATGATAGGCTCAATAAATGCAGAAACCTCCTTGCTGGACTAGTAGAGGCTGTTGACCCAGTTTTGCCATTAATATATACCACCATTAGTGTCACGTTATATTGAGACCTCCCTTAACCAAGGGAGTTCCTTCCCATCCCCCAATCAAGGATCCCTGCAATACTCGCTTATGTTTTTTAGCACTGGCCTTACTGAAGACTCATATAAAGTCACACAACTCTCCCCACCCCCTGTGCCACAGTGAGTCAAGAACCAGGCTGGGTATAGGAAATATATTTGTATTTATTTTAATTACAGGTAAAAGAAATCACACTAAACTACACACGCCACCTTCTTTACGACTCACAATTAACTTCTTGTTACACCAGTGAATCACACCAATGGGTTAGGAAAAACCAAATTACAATACGTTTCTTTCTACAAATTTCACTTCAAGAGTTAATTAAACTGATCAATAAACAAAAAGAAAACAAGTACTGTAATGCTGAGCAATTTCAATTTTCCTGTCCGCTTAAAAGACTAGCAGTTTAGTTTTACAAATTTGTGCAAATGCATATGGCAATCATTATTTCACACACACTTTCGCTTTAGAATAAACACAATTAAATTACAAACTATAGTTTCAGCGCATACCGGGAAAGAGCATGGTTAATTTCAAATTTTAACAAAAATCACCCATGGTGTTCCGCTGAGGGGATTAAATGAAATTACATTTTTAGTTAATTAGGCTAAGGATCTACACAGTTTTTACCCTTTAAGGATTTAAGACAAACAGACTCCCCCACCTTTTGGTTTCCCATGGCTCAGTTCTACTTACATAGAAAGCCCTTGTTAAAGTTCAGGAAAGCCAGCTGCATTTCAGACCCCTCTTGGAGGATAGGGCAGGGTCTGCTCACTCCACTCCACTCCACTCCACTCCACCATCAAGGATGGCCCCTAGTGCTCCACCATAGAACCCATTCAGCTGTTAGGCCTTTCCAGAAATAGACAGTTCCACCTATAGACAATCTCAGCAAAATCTCCTTTTGGTGTTCACTTGCGGCTGTCATATGGCACGTTTCAGCAGCTCTCTATTATGGTACATTTCAGCAGCTCTCTGCCTTACTCACATTGCATCCACTTAATATAGCACTGATGGCACCATCACGTTTATAATCTGGGGAGTACCCTGCAAGAGTTCTCTCAAATAGAATTGGACAGTTACACTTCTCTCCCCTCCCAATCAATCCCCTCCTTAAGGATTCACTTAGGAGGCTGGAGCAGACATATGACAGCTTTCATGACATATGGCATCTTTCACTTGCAATCCCCATTTGTGCTCATTTCAATTCTTTGGCAAAAACTAGTTATGTGACAAAAGTTCATAATGTTACTAATAACTGCCATAATATACATATTTTCTAATTCAGCTAATCAGGGGGAATTAAATAAGATGACAGCCATGTCCACACCATTCTGCACAGCCGTGTGGCAAATTTCTGCCATTTTTAC
The DNA here is from genome assembly GCF_040938575.1 of Ambystoma mexicanum. NCBI lineage: Eukaryota > Metazoa > Chordata > Amphibia > Caudata > Ambystomatidae > Ambystoma > Ambystoma mexicanum. The sequence goes on along the minus strand of NC_090928.1, from coordinate 498,373,085 downwards.
AAAAACATAATCGTTAGCAAGATGCAATTTATTATCCATATTCCTAATTCCACCCTCCATAAATTCGCCAACTCAATTTTGGAACATGTTCAGATCAGCCAGAAACCCATTTTAGATGGTCATTACCATTGCCTGAGTCGCAGGTGAATGCATTTTACGTCACCAAAGCCACCTGGAAATTACCTAATTAAAATGACATGTCAATCAAGAAAGTATGACCTATGATTGCTCAGAAAAAGGCCTAAGTTACAATAGTCCTTTTAAATTAACAGTAAATCTTCATGTTGGAAAAATGGTAGCTCTCCTGCCTCCAGGCCATTTGTCGCTCTGGGCCAGCCTGTAATCAGAGTTTTTATTAGTCTCTTTGTGATTGAGGTTTTGCTGTTTGAAGTTGGTGGCTACAGATCATAAAGGTGGATGCATTTGCTACAAAGAGATCCCCCATTGTAGATAATGAGACGGGCCAGTTCTGTGATGTCCCGAGGTCTGTGTCTTATCTGAAGGGGGCCAACATTTAGTTATGAAAGGCATATATTTCTTGAATTTCTTTCAAAGTTCAGCTCCTCTTAATTGTGGCCCGTGTTTGTCACACCTCCCCTCTACATTTCGGGCATGCACCAGCCAAGGGAAATTGTCTTGTAGAGACAACAAGTCTAAAGAAAGTTTATTTTCCAACACCCCTCAGACAGGACCGATTTTATTGCAGTTGTAAACAGTTGGGATGCACAACCAGGCTGGCGTGGGGGAGTTCTTTGTGAATTTTGCCCAGAGCCCCACCATTTGTCCAGGGCTAAAATGGACTCCCATATTGCATTTTCTAACATCAGCCTTGATTCCTTGCCATACGGTGTATTTTCAGGGACCACTTTGTTTTTTCGCTGAAAGTATACGGCTGTTTCTTTCAGTCATTAATAAAATACACTTTTAATTATCTGCTGTTAGTTTTCCTGCTGAAAAGTGATTCTGAATTGTGATGGGTAGCAGTTTCAGTGAAAATGCTGCATTTTATTTCTCAGGTAGTAATGTGATGTGCTTTTCCAATCTGCACTTTGATTGCATTTTTGTTTTAGCCTTCTCAGGATTTCCCTTGCAGAAAGACACCCGCATAGTAAGCCTAAGGAAAATGTTTTAATGGCAACCAAGCAGGTTTTAAAAATGTTTGCCTGGTATTTTGCATGTGAAGCATGATCTACCTTACTTTTTGTCTACACACACCATGTCTTTTCCCCGATATCTTTATATTGGCAGGGGAACATTTTTCTCATATCTTGCTTTAACTTGCAAACACACATGCAAAGCCGTTTTTGTGTCAGTGTTTAAAAACCCTGTTTTTCATGTGCAAGGGACCTTTGAATTTCTTCTGCCTTTGTGAATGAAAATGCTGCTTTTCCTTTGGTAATGACAGGTTTGCCTTTTTCACATGGCCCTTTAGTTCTGTTGGTTTGGGTCCTTCGATTACACCCCACATGCCCCTCCCGCCATTCTTCCAGGATTCTTTGGTAGGGAAGAGCAGGGCAGAGTGAGGTTTCATCTGCCGTACCATTTTCTTTTTCTTAGATTCTTGTTTTCTTTGAGTTTCCTTCATTAGGGAGTGGGTGGGCAATCTAGCCTCCCCTTCCATTTTTGAGTTGGGTGGGGTAGTACAGCACCCCCGTTATTCTCTCCTTCTGGGGTCCCTAGGGTCCTCTCCGGACTCCCCTCTTGCCTCCAGGCTGGAATTGAATGGAGTTAGGCTCTAACAAATAGAAAGAAACAGGGGTTCAGTACTTTTTACACACATATTTCCATGGAAGATTTAAACAGAATTGGCCAAACAACAACAGCATACATTTCACCATTTCACAAAACCTTATTTATTTATTTTCTTCTTTTTACAATGACCACTAAGTAAATTACTCACTGTATATATATTATATATATATATATATATATATATATATATATATATATATATATATATATATATATATATATATATAGAGAGAGATTTTATATATATATATATTTTACATGGCCTGCAGTAGCGGCCATGTAGTTATGGTTAAGTTTCTAAACCCATAGGAAGAGCACTTTTTGGGCGGCTTATGACTTCGCTCCCCTGGACGGATTCTCATTAACCTTTGCAAAAAAAGTATATGGCCCACTCTGAATTATTTTGCAAAGTATGGTGAGGTTTGGTCAAGGGGGGGGCAAAAGTGTAGGGGGGTCAAAAAAATTCTTTTTTTCCCCATAGACTGAATGGAGAAAAAATGTTGGTCACGCCTACAACCGAAACCGCTGGATGGATTTTCACCAAATTTGCGGCAGGAGCAGCGGCCTGGTCCCAAAAGCATGCTTTTGTAAATTTGGTAGAAATCCGTCCAGTAGTTTTAAATCAATGACCAAAAAGAAGGTCCAAATAAATTAGTGATATCTACGTCCGCTCCATGGACACATTTCCCTGTTCGCTCCATGGACAGGACTCTGATTGGCTTAAAGGGCAACGTGGTGTCTGTGGACATCGGACACGCCCGCTGATTGGATGATGAAAAGCGTGAAGTGGGTCAGATTTTTGGAAACGCCCGCCATCTTGGATTTGGGGACAGTGGCCGGTGTCCGCAGACATTGCGGTAAAAACATATTAAAAAACACAACATTGCACGTGTCAAACTTATCAAATAATCTCTGGGGAAGTGAGGAGTGATGAGAATGGCATGGGATATGGCTGCAAGAAGCCAAAAAACTGGTGTTTTTCGCCGCATGAGTTTGCAAACAGTTCAGATGTTCACGAACAGTCCTGAGAAGTTCGCAGACACTTCAGATGTTTGGGGCCAGTTTTTGGATGGCATATAACATTGGCACCACTCAATGAAACTGCATGATATTTGGAATTATATTCCTGACCTGATTCTGAATGAATTTGCAAAGTTTGGTGGGATTCTGTCAAGAAGGGCAAATTTAGACAGGGGTCCCAGAATAATTTAAAGGCTTATAAATGAGGTACCATTTGACGAATCTACACTTGATTTGGCAAACAGATAATAGATCTAGATATAACCGTTTTTGCAAAGTTTGGTAGGATTCTGTCAAGAGGGGGCAAAATTAGAGGGGGTCCCAAAATATTGTAAAGGCTTATAAATGTGGTGCCATTTGACAAATCTACATAACGATTTGCAAAAAGATTCTAGATCTACATATAAATGTTTTCGTAAAGTCTGAATGGCTTTTGTCAAGTGGAGGCTAGGTTATATGATGATTGTATGTGCATACATTTGACACTTTAAAAAAAATAAAACATAGGTGGATTTCCAGCAGACTTGTGTAAAGAGCATTGGCAAGGACCTGAAAGCATCGTTTTGCAAATGTGCTAGTGTTTTATTTTTTGACAAGTGTCATAATATAGCTACAAAAAATAGTGATATATCTTTGGTGACTGAGGTGTAACCTGTGGCCATGGGCAGTGGCCAGATTGTCTGGCTCATGGAATAAGGTCATGATCCGGACAATCTGGCTACTGGCCATGACCACGAGGGACAACACATGGGGTTAAAGTGGCCATGTCCACCTGGGACTGGCTTTGTGGTAAAGTTATTTGAAATTGGTATAGATTTGAAAGGGAAGAAAAATTTGCTCATGGTAATAAGGTCATAGGATTCTCTTTTCACCTTCTACAGGCTTCCATGGAAAGTGAAGAGGGGCCCTGGATGGAACCCCCCTTCCTTTTCCATGGTGGCCATCTTAGAAAAGGATTTTCCTTCCTACACCGCGTCCCGGTGTAAGAAGAAAAATCCTTTTTTTTAGCACCCCGGGTTCCCGCTTTGGGAACCTAGGGTGCTAATGGCCTTCATCCCGCATTACAGGGACTGTAATTGGGGGATAATGGTCCAGAGACCTCGTTATTCACCCTCGCTTTGCTTAGGCTGTTTAACTTGGGCTGCCGGGCCGGTATCCACCGTTCCAGTCCCTGGAACGGAGGATGAACGCCACAATATTCCCATTAGCATAACATAAAATGCAAATGGAATGTTGGAAAATCTTATTGAGTCTATGTACTTTACTGAGAAATATAAAGTAGATGGAGTCTATACGTTTCTTTTTTTAGTTCTATTTTTTAACTATGAAAAGTGGTTCCTAAAAGAACATTTCTTTTGTTGTTTTTGGAAGTATTTTTTTTGGCAGGAGAGCTAAGAACGGAAGGTGGGGAGGAAATGAGGGAAAAGGCACCAAACACTAATAAGGAAGGGTAGGTGAACAGGGGAAATGTTGCACATGTGTTATTTCTAAGGTAGGGGCAGTGTTTCTCATGCTCCTTGATTACAGCAGTGGTGGCTCTTGGGGAGGAGGGATGGCATTAGCTGATGCCATTTTAAGATAAATAGCAGTTTTGCTAAAAGTATGTACTGTGTACTATATTGTTAATGGATAATGAGTAGGAATAGGTGTTCGAACTGTGCAAGGGAAATTTTGAAGTTGAAAGTTCCTAGATCAGTAGAAAATGCAGTTCCGAACTGTCAGCGAAGCACGGATCTTATCGTAAAGTGCAGACGGGTTCACGACACGTCATCATGCCGCATGCCAGCATATGGTCATGTGGTACTGACCGGAAGGTCCGCAATGAAGTCAGATGTTCGTAGACCTCTATGGATGTAAAACTAGTTGAAATAGTTGCAAAACGTGTATAAAAGTGTTAAAAATGATTATAGAAGGTGGGAAATGGCAGAGTTTTAAGGTGACACTTTGTATTAGTAAGTTGTAGTAGAATAGCACGCCCTGGTAAAAACCCATGAAATTCACTGAAAAAACTTTGTTAAAGGGACGTTATTGTTAAGTTGCCCTAATAGAAACCTATGAAATTCAATGAAAAAACTTTGTTAAGGGGACGTTATGGTTAAGTTGCACTAACAAAAATCTATGGAATTCAATGAAAAACCTTTGTTAAAGGGCCGTTATGGTTACAAGTAAAACACAAAATCCCCTGAAATTCGCCAGTTATGGTAAGCTAAGCAACCGTAACTCGCGCCACCACAATGCACTGCTAAGACTAACACCCAAGACATCAAAGATGACATCACAAATGTCATTGATGACATCACTGATGACATTACATATCTGAGCCACTTGTTTTTGTTCACTGACATATATAGGCAAGGTGGTTGGAAGAACCACCATCGCTGCCTGAACCAATTTTTCAAGAGCACTCAACAAAGTAGGAGCACTGGTGTATCCCAAATGGATAGCACCCCAATACAGTACCACTACATTTGGATTGTTCCAAATGGACATATTCCAATCACTGCCTGCATATTGGAGCCAGGCACAGTTCACCACAAAACCTCCACTCCTTCAAAACCAAAATTAGCAGCCATATCTTTAGACTTAGCATACCTCTCTAAAACATTTACAAACAGATCTCAAACTACCCACACCCTCACTTTCTTCACCTCTGCCATCTTCACTACACACAGCCTCTCTTCCTACAAAGCACACAACACCTAATTGGCTAATTCCCACAGTCCCCTTACCATGCGAGGCATGCTGAGAAGCACTGTATGTGGCACGCCCTGTCCGCGACATGCAGCAATGTCCATGGACCCAGTAACACAGGGGCAGCCCTTTTCCCCTTTCCACATCACTCTCTGCACCACTCCCTCATTGGCTACACACAAGCAGTCACCAATCACATCCAAGAACTCTACATCTAACTCTGTCATCACAGTTCAGCACTTTAGATGTACTGTTCATCTCTCTGAGTACACGTCTCCCGTGATTGCAAAGCACCTACATCAAAAACAATGGTAAAACTCTCCAAGATTTCTCCTTCAAGATTCATCCACATCTACATGCATCAACACAAACTACAGGTATGAATATTGTTTGTACAGTACATTTGCAACTCTTTTATAAATGCATATGAACAGGGTACCTGCCACTTACCCTGCATAATGTGCACAAAAAAAAGCATACTGTCATGTCTCCCATTTCCTCTCATCAAGTTCACTTGCAAATCTGTCTGTTTTCCAAGTTTTCATTCACCCATATCACTCATTGTAATATGCAAACTGTTATTCTATTATTTCCTTCTGTCATTTTCACAACCACTTAACACATTACTATAAAATTCCTAGAATGCACACAGAACAGGAACCCAGCTTGTATCTTACAAAATGATTGCAAGTACATACATTGCATGCATTTCAACAGAGTGCCTACCACTTACCATTCTTGCAAAACCAAACAAATACATGTGTACATTCAGAACAGTGCCATTATAATTGTGGATAAATAAATCAAATAACTGAAAGGTTTCCTCCACTTATGTAGCAAGCATCTATGTGCAGAAAAATTAATGGAACTCCACACATAAAAACATTCTCCTTTTCAATGTGTACATCTTTCCAAGCTTATTTCTCACTCTACTACAACTTCCACCAATCCATTTCCACACCAAATAGTGCAACAGCAACACATACACTTTCAAAAGTACACCTCATAGGACACTCTTACAAATACTCCACTAACCCCCTTAGCAATGATGCTGATGTTCCAAAATCCCCATTCATATACAAAGCTGTGCAATTTAACACATACAGTACCTCTTCCTGGAAAGAAATGGTTCTGCAAATGTAACTAATCTATTCTTCAAGTGAAATTGATGTGCCATTAACACACATATTTACTAACTTCCTTCTTTTGCAATTGCAGTTAAGACCACACTCCTCAAAGCCAGTTGCATCTCAAGTACAAAACAGAACCCAGAAGAAACCTACTCTTTGCATCCAACAAAGTAAGTGCAATACTGTCGTAGTGTTCTGACTGTTAATGAAACAGTGTAGTGTTCGTGTATTGTAGAACAAACAATTGTATCAACCCTACAGCATTAAATTCAGTATTATTGATTGCACCTCAGCAGGTGCACACTTTGTAATGTCATCTAAAGACCAGTATAGTAACACACAGATATGATTACAGCCTTCCCAACCTGAAGTAACAGCCCATTCCACAATAACACGCCTCTACCTGTATGCCTACACTCATACTCAGACACTCATGCACAATGCACACATACATTGCACAACCTCCCAACCCACACTTTCTTTTTTCTCCAACAGACACCAAAGAATGCCTAAAAAAGCAACTCTGTAGAAAGCAATGCAGAAATAGAGCAAATCAAACTAAAAGCGTACAAAATAGGCATCTGCCTCTAGCAGAATTTATGCAAAAAGTTCAAACAAAACACCTAATACAGTCATTAAGCCACACTAAAGCAGCTTGCAGGAAAGACACTTTGACTCCTCTTTCAAAATGTAAAACTAAAAAGAAAGGTATTTAGAAGACAGCAACTACCACTAGTGCTAAAACTGCACCTATAAATCTTGATGTAGCCACAAGTAAGCATACCAAAAAAATTATTTTACAAAAAATGTTCCACCACAGAGTCCTATAGAAACCTTATAAAAAGAGGGTAAAAATCATGCTCAACCCTTAAAACCTACTGCAAAAACTAATCCTGGAAGCTCTAATAGACAGTGCAATCCTTCTCAAAAGGAAATAATTCATATTAGTTTTAAACAGAATTAAACCACTAACAAAACTAATCACTAAACTACAACAAGGACTTCACAACAGACAGAATATCAACAAAGATAGCTTTTCAAACATCTGTGCAGGTGTGTGGCGTCACACCACCAGCAGAGAGCCATATTTCAATGAAGAAGAATACAAACAAAAACAAACAAACCCAATTGCCATACATAGCAGTGGACGGGGGTATGAAAAGGTTAACCATGCCATCATGGAACAAGCAACACTGCTCACAAACATATCCCCAGCAAGCCTAGCATCAACTCCCCATTCCACAGAACCAATATGTCCAGTCTTCAAATGGCTGTGCACATCAATGTGTAACTTACGCAAAAAATCTTTCACATCTTTACGCCAGTTTCTCAATCAGTATGTGAAAGGCAAAGTCAAATTAAAAATAAAACTATTACAAACTATGGACTCCTGTCCTGTGCGCAAATATACAGGACTACGAGGACATTCATTAGCTTGCATTTCTGGACCTACTTGCAAAAACACCTTCCACCATATCAAAATGTTAGCAACACACCAGTCAACCGTAAGAAATCCTGTTCATAAACTGTAATATGCAAAAAGTCCTGCTTTAGCACTGGACAATTTAAATAACATTTTTCTACATGGTACAGCCAAAGAACTACTCAAAGAAATAGAGCACATCCAAAGCAAATATTTTGGAAGAACAACCCACTTGCAAAAAATATCTTTAGAACAGAGTAGCAACAACCTTACATATGTCAACCTTCTATTACACACATACAAAAAATAAATACTAAAGTTTAAAAGCACATCTGGTGAAGTACCAAACCATGTGTGTGTGTGTGTGTTGCCGCAGAACATTTTATAAACAGCACAAAAACTGTAGACATAATGTACAAAATAGAAAACAATGAGGAATCTAAGTGGTTCCAATGAGCTCTCTATCTTTTAGCAGTAAACAAATACGAAATTACTAACCCCTCAATACTTTGCAGATACTGAACTACAAAATTTGACAACCAAATACCTTCATGTGCTATAAAATAACTTGGAAATATTCCCACTGCCAAAACCACTCCAACAACTTAACTTGTATTAGAGCATTATAATTCAAACAGTGCACCCATTTCAAGCAATAATACGCCTTCCACCAAAAACAGCAAAACTACCTCCCTCTGAATTACTGAAAGGCATTTGTGGCAAAGTAGTTTATTTGTGATTAGATCTCAAAGAAAATGTAGATACTCTGGGAGTGCAACGGCCAATAGATCAATCTTTGATTATCCTAGTGAATGGTATACCTACAAAAGACAAAAAATAAAAATGGTAGCAACTAGTGGACTTACATAATGTTAGAGAAGCCCTGCAATATCTAAAAGACAACACTGAATACTACAAAGAAATAAACATTAAAGAAAACTTGAGGGAAACCACCAAAATAATTCAAGACTTGTCAGGAACTGGCCAATTTCAACTCCTAGATCCTACTACAGCATCCAATATTTTAGACCATTATACAATTCACCCACTGCACTCCAAAGGCACCATATATGATGCACTGGAAACTTACCAAATGCGGCAAGCCAAAGGATCTCCAATCAGCATATGGGAAAAAAGTGTGGAAGCACGAACCTTTCCTCTACTCTTTCCTACTGGAAAAGGAAGAAGGTACAATGAAAGACCCCCACAAATAACAGCATCAGAATACCGCTCTTTAAAAATGTATTATGAAGACCCCAGATTCAGACAAATCATTGAATACACATTCCACCTTCTATTTGAAAGTGAACTAGCAACTCTAAGCTACAGAGTTGCACACACATAGAAAACAGGTACCAATTTTCAAAATATGTCTGCTATGCAGTTACTACAAAAAGTGGAAGAAAAAGATGAAGTTTTATAATCATTTATTACAAATATTTTAGCAAACATGCGTGGTACAAAAGAATACTGGTTCTGACGACCCGCAGAAGTACGCTGTATGATATGAAACCTTGGCCCACCCACATGGTTTGTGACATTAAGTTGTGCAGAGTATGCATGGGAAGACTTGCACGATTTCCTATGCATAGGAAACAAAAACAAAACAAATATAAACATAGAAACATCAGGAGACCTCTGCTCTCTTGATCCTGTAAATGTATCAAGATACTTCCATAGTCGCTTTATTGCCATGCTGTACTTCATTCGTAATAAAACAGTTCCTCCCCTCGGAGAAGTGCAACACTTCTTTTGGAGAAAAGAATACCGAGCCAGAAGAGCACCACACATCCACATGCTTTTGTGGATTAAAGATGCTCCTAAATTTGGTCAGGACAGTCATGCCACTGTTCTGCAGTTCATGCACAAATATGTCACTTGTGAAACCCCTTCATAAACTACTCATAGCGACCTACATTCACAAATTTTACAATTTCAAAGACTCAAGTGTGGCAAGTATTGTCAGCGCAAATATAAAAACAAAGGGAAATACTGCAGCAAATGCTGCTTTGGTTTCCCTAGACCAGTTTCAGCAACAGAACAAGTGAGCAACTTTATGTCTTCAGTTATACATAGTGTCAAGGGCAAATCACCTAAGAACACATACTGCATAAAAAGAACAGAAGATTCAAAGTACATCAATGATTACAATACAATCATTGCCCTTCTTTGGAATGCAAATACAGGTGTGCAGTACATTGCAGACAATTCCACTGCAGTTGCACGATATGTCACAGACTACCAAAGTAGAGAAAACAGAGCTGAAAGACCTCTGGGATGACATGTCATCTAACAAAACACTGTCACAGAAATTGTACAGCTTTGGCATATAAATGCTGTCCCATAGAGAATGTGGCTTCTACGAAGCTGCAGACCGTTTAACCAGCACTGTCTTGTATAGGAAATCTGAAAACATAGTATAGCTAATCCTTGGTCGTGCTAAATCCAGAAAAAGAGTTCTCAAATCATAGGAAGACATAGAAACGATAGCCAAAAATGATCCCAACAGCCGGGACATTTTGAAAAACAACTTACTAGACACATACTACCCAAACAGGAGTACTGCTTTGGAAACCATGTGTCTATACCACATAGCCCAAAACTTCACATACAAAAATAATATTAAACCAGTTGAGAAATAAATATATATATATATATAGTCAAAGGTTGCGAGGGGAGCCTAGTTAAACTGACCAAACGCAGCCTCAGTAACCATATGATACTATCATTAAAAACTCCTCAACATAAAGAACTGTATTACATGAACCTACTGCAACTTTCTAAAAAATGGAGAAAAGAAGATTTATTAGATACCCATGTCTCCTATGAAGATGCTTTAAAGGCAAATGAAAGCACTATAACAGATATAAATTTTATGCAGTACAAAGCCTTGTTAGAAAATGCAAACCAACAACATGAAGAACTCCAGGCACAACTAAATATAGACACTACTGACAGCAGTCAACCTTCTCTACCAGGAAGCCAAAACCCCCTTGGACAGCCACTCATAGCAAATGAAGCAGAATTAGCCATGGCTGAAGTAGAAAACAACGTGTGCCAGTATGAAGGATCTACAGCAGACTTTGCTATACTCAAATCACAATTAAACAATGAACAGTGTATCATTTTCCTAGAAGTAACTAAACAAATTGAACATGGTTTGCAGCACGAAACTAAAAGTTGTACCTGTTTAGACTACAAACCTATACTGCTATATGTAAGTGGTCAAACTGGTTCAGGGAAAACATTCTTAATAAAAATCACCAGCAAGTTCCTTCAACAATTGACAAACAACAGACTCTTAGCTGTTGTAACTGCCCCCACAGGTTTAGCTGCTTACAACATAGGCAGTGTCACTTTACACTGATTGCTACTCCTTCCAGTAGAACACCAGAACAAATTAAACTACTACAAACTTTCAGCAGAAGCTGCTGTGGAACTACACAGAGTTTTGATAATAGATGAGGTGAGCATGGTCTCTAAAAAGGAACAAGGAGGTGGTCACACTAGTAAGTACAAATTATGTAGATCACAATTGATTCAAAGTGTGAAGAAGGAGAAAGCTCAGTCAGGTAAACAATGTATAAACATTGTATTTTAATATTTATCAAAATCAACATAATAGCATAAAACACATTTAAAATCACACCATAACATCATAAAATACATCTAAATAATATCACTGAGGATAAAATATCCAAAATTGTCTACGCACAAATCTAAAAGGTGAAAACGACCTAACATATATTGGCAGACATGTTAAAAATCCATCTATGAATCATAAACCGTATATGATGGTCATTTCAGAAAGTGCTGACAAGGAAAAGTGCTAACCAGGTAAAGTGCTAAGTGCCTAACCAGGTAAGAGCATGGTCTCTAACCTAATGTTGGTTTTGATTTACCTCAGATTGCAAAGGTCCTCAAAACGGACTGCGAAGAAATCTTTGGAGGAAAACACATTATTGTTTTCAGAGATCTTTTTCAATTAACACCAGTGAAAGGTGAACGTATTTTTAAAACCTTAGGGCACGTACTATGCCGTAAAACTCTTGGCAGCATAGGAAATGTAAATATTTGGCAACATTTCCAATACAAAGAACTAACTGAAAACATGCGTCAGTCTGCAGACTTCACCTACACCAACATTTTGAAAAGTATTAGAGTTGGTGTGCTATCTAAAGAAGCACAATCTATATTAAATACCAGACACATACATGCACTCTACTGGCATAACTCTTGTGCTACTGATGTCATGGAACAATTAGCACACACAAATGCAAACTGTATGTCCTTGATGCCAACTCTTGCAAGCTGTGCACAATTCAATGAAAAAAGAAATGCAACCAATAGTTCAAATTTACTCCACAGACAAACTGGACATGCACGGTATGACACTACTCATGTGTGAACAAGCCACAGCACGACTAAATACCTTAGAAAACTCTATGTCTAACACAGCTAGTTTAGAGAAAATATTAACTGTAGAGTGATGCAAAAGCGTAACCTTGATGTGGAGCAAGGATAACTGAATGGAGCACTTGGTACAGTTGTTGGCTTTCAAACATACCCACGTGACAACAACTTTCAGTTTGTCAATATTCACTTTGACGAACTTTCAGAAGTTAAAAGGATAGGACACTCAACAGCCCGATTCCTTCTTTTCAAAGACATGTATGAACGCAGAGAACAATTTTTTCTATCTCTAGCATGTGCAGTCACCATTCATAAATCACAAGGTCTTACCCTAGATCAGGCATTGATAGATATTGGCAGATCAGTGTTTAAAGAAGGCATGAGCTATGTAGCACTGTCACGCCTACGTACACTTGAAGGACTATTTCTAGTCAATTTTGATGCAAGTAAATTAAACGCTAATATTCCTTGCATTGTAGAGTACAATAGACTACGTAAACTCTATGCACCCCATCTCAAAACCTTCCCTTTTCCTCAAAAAGTAAAACTTTATAAAAGATTAAAATTAAAAGCAGCTGGTACTTCATCAATTACCACAACCAAAGAGGGATTCTACTGAAAAAAGAAATGCATAACAAACTGCACAAACAAAACCAACTACCTCTTCAAAGAAACAACGTGCACTTCCATCAAATGACTCAGACATAGAACTGTCCGGTCCATTAAATTTTCCAATACAACTGGTATAAATTGCTATGCAAATGTAGCAATCAATATTCTATTCCAATTGCCACTAATTGTTGAAACATTTACTTAAACCGGACAGACCAATTATGTTTGTAAATTTTAGTCCTACACAGAAATGCAACGAACAATCCTGACAACACTTACAGTGTTGTTGGAATAAGGCAGCAATTGGACTACTGTGCTGGAATGGTGAGATTCACTATAAACACACAAGAAGATCCACAAGAATTTATAATGTACTTACTACAAGTACTGGAAAACAAAAACATACCTATAAATTAAATCTTCCAGATTTCATACATGTGGTAATATACATGCACTCGCTGCAGCCATGTAATGCAAGAACAAGTCCCTAATGAATGCTTTGTGTATGTATCCATACCTAACTGTGAATCCATTCCATTTCAGCAGCTTGTACGAAATGCAAACCATGGCATATTATATACTACTTGCAATTCTGATAATCGTTCAACCTTACATATACACTCATATAGCGTATACGTAATAGTAATGCTTTTGCGTTACAATGCAGATGATACCAAAAACAACTACAAGCTGACTGGATTCACACATGGACAAGTATCACTTGGCAAGAAAACCTTCACAACCGTAGGCATAATCTACCACACAAGAGCCACAACCAATGCAGGTCACTATACTGCATACATTAAAAAGAAATGTGGGTGGTTTGAATGTAATGATACTTCCATTACTCTAAAACAGAGATTACCACCAAATCTTGAAAACGCTTACTTAATATTCTTAAAACCAAAATGTATTCACTAATCTGAATATGAGCATCTATAAAATGTCCTCAATAACCTTTAAATCCACAAACTAATAGAATAAGGCAACAGATATCTAACAATGAAAATATACATCCATCAACAAGAGAATACATGCTTGAAAACAGGTATTACCCAAATTGTTCATTTACAATTGTTCGAATTAACAATTGACCGAATTTAAAGGGTCTCAATTGACCTTTTCACAATTGACCGTATATATATATATATATATATATATTCAGTAAAAATACTTTGTTAAAGGGACGTTATGGTTAAGTTGCGCTACTAAAAACCTATGAAATTAAGTGAAAAAACTTTGTTAAAGGGACGTTATGGTTCAAAGTAAAACTGAAAAACCCCTGAAATTCGGCAGTTATGGTAACATAAGCAACCATAACTTGCGCCACCGTGCACTGCTAACACTAACACCCAGGACATCAAAGATGACATCACAAATTACAACAATCTCGGCCAATGGCCTTATTTTCAAATATTAACGAGTTGATGCAGGTGGTACTGGCTTTAAGAAAAAATGGCAAGACTTACTTGACTTGTGTCTCTAGTTTAAATACGTAATTTGTTGTGGTAGCAGTACTAGAGATTGTTGTAATTTCTTTGCCCTATCACTACACCATAGGGGACTGAGTTTCCTGTCATTTTGTTGTATGTCTACAGGGTTCCAATTTGAACTGCGACTTAGTAGCAAAGTGCAGTATCCTGAAGATGCTTAACCGACACTGAGAAACGGTAAGCTCCAACATACACCTTACTGAGCCAATTAATGAATGGTGTATTTGAGTTAAAGCAACCACACTAATTAGCCTGTGGTTTGTTGTTTTTATTATTAGTTTCACACTGGATCCACTTCTCGGTACTCAACACCAACGTAGTGGTTTTGGCACGTCTATTATGCACCCAAAAGGGATAAAAGGGATAAACCATCCGCAAACTCACACTGTTATGTTAACATCAAGTCTTCAAGTGTCCATCTAATACCATCACCAATTGGGTCAACGGCGTTCACCTTAGGCCTTGGCTCAACTATCCCCCTGAAGAAGTTCCTACAACTAGTTTGAATCTTGGAAGGAACGAAACATGTTGGGTCTATACAGATACAACTTAGTAGTATCTAAATGAGTATCAATTAACCTTGATGCACTCTAAATATATGGTTACTGAGGCATCACAATTAGAGACATTGTTCAACAAGGGTTTCTATATGTATATATTGTGAGGTTTAATGTTCAGCGAAGAAAGAATGTTACAAGTATTCAAGAACTGTTTACATGTTGACCTGAACACTTGAGGTTAGTAGAGTACCTCATAGTAGAGATACAGTTTTCTCCTTGATGATGAATACCAAGCACTGTCTATGAAGCACTTGTCACTTTAGCTAGTTTTCTATGTTAGTTTTTATGTGTTTTTATATGATTACTATTTGTATTAAAATTTGCTTTTGAAACAGAATTACTGATGAAGTCAGGTTGAATTCTCCTAAGACTTCTGTTTTTAGGTTTGCACTTCCCCCACAGATGTGAGTATCCCACCAATATCCAGCGAATTATGTGTCTATAACCTAACTAGCGAGGTGGCCTCTCTTTTGTTGAAAGTTCATTTACGTCAGGTTAAAACCACCCCGCTTTTTCTGCTTACACCTGGTAAACCATGTACAAACATATCTCTGAGCACCAACATCCTGACTTTCTCCACTTCTGCCATCTTCACTACACACAGTCTCTTTCAACACAAATCCACAACCTCGACATCTAATTGGCTGATCCGTAGTCTTCTTTCCATGTTGGATTTCCTGGAAAAACCCAGATGTAGCACGCCCTGTCCACGAACAGCCGCAGTGTCCGCGGACGGCGTCCACTTTACTCTCTGTGCCATTCCCTCATTGCATACAGCTAAGCAATCACACAATACGAATAACGTCCTCAGAACACCCCCATTTTGTGAATTTTCGAACATTTCAGGACAATTATCATTTCATTATTCAACGTATTAACATTACAAATATTATACTTTCATCTTGTACTCTGCACACAATGCTATGTTTCTCCATTAGTAGCTCAGTATACTAGATAGAATCCCATAATACAATGCTATTTATATCAATGCATCGTTCAAAGCACTAATAACGGTATGATATTTATTGCAATATCCTTGACACTTATTTCGCAACATTATAATAAAAATCCCTAGTACACAAATTCCAGGAAAAGTACATACACATGTGATGTCATCAGTGATTTCATCAATGACATTTGCGATGTCATCTTTGATGTCCTGGGTGTTAGTCTTAGCAGTGCACGGTGGTTGCGCGAGTTATTTTTCATAGCTTACTATAACTTGCGATTTTCAGGGGTCTTTCGGCTGTACTTAGAACCATAACGTCCCTTAAACAAACTTTTTTAATATCACGCAAACAATATACAAACATGGCGTCCAAAAACCAACTTCTCACAGATGGCTTTACACAGAATGTTGCAAAGTAAGAATTTATGCTTGTTCACAGTGAAGGTCAGCTGCTTCCATTTTTTTCTCGGGCCCCGGAAAGGCTCACGAAGCGGACTATAAGGTTGTATTGTGTTTTGACCTTGACAGACAGAGATTGTGATGAAAGACTTCTCTTGAAGGAGTGTTGCTAAAACGTAAGAGAAGATAAGGATGAAATTTCTGAAACGAAACCACTTTTATATATTATATCACTATGCGAAAGATCGTTTGCACACGTGGAGTCGTATTTTGGGACTGCACTACTTGTAGACAATAGAAATTGCAATTGTACTGTAAGTAACCCTTTAGATTATTTTATACCAAATATAATTACAATAGCGTAGCATTAAAGACCGCTCAAGTTGAACTTGTTCGTTGAAAGTGGCATAATGTTTTCTACCGCGCACTATCACCGCCAAATTGATCCCGTGTCGTTTAGAGGGCTCTGAAAAAGGCAGACGACACAGGGTGGGTTAATAGAAATAATTTAACCGGTCTATAGGCGGTCAAGCGCTCTACTCGCTGTGCCACTCCACTGTAGCCTGTCAAGTGGCACAGCGAGTACAACGCTCGCTTTGACATCCGTGCACAGCTTGCTAATGCAAGTTCGAAGGCCAAACTCAGCCTTTCATCCTTCCGTGATCGATAAATGAACACCACACGCCGTGGTTAATAATAAGCACCGCTTAGATACCTCACGGTTCTTAGCGCTATATGAATGGGAAAATATTATTATTTTATTATTAACATACTCCGTTGCACTATCTTCGATAGCAAATAGTTTCACTCCCTAATAAATAAAATGATGATTTTTAATGAAGATCGGCTGGTGAGACTAATTTATGTTTTTTAAAACCGGTATGTGGCCCCATTTTGCCTATGTCACGATTTACAGACTCCAGCGGATGGGGTCTTCAACTGCCAGGTGCAGGTCCAAATATGCAGCTTCATGACCCTCACCATTTTATGGGACAATCGCCAAGGACCAATATGCCCTTACGCAGTAATAGCGGCTACAAACAACATACCAACCAATAGGGTGGTCTAACGGCTCGTTGTTGGAGCAACCTTCCGATTATCAGAGCGACCATTTACTGCTTTTATCATAAACCAACAGCCGCAAAGGAACAATGCGTGGCTCAAAATAAACTTTTGCTGATCGACAGCAGAGACAATAGCAAATCGCTGAATATTCACTAAACATTTCATGTGAAATAAATGTACTTTACCAAATGTACAATCCTGCTGTTTACTTTTAAACCACAGTTTCATATTCCGAATTGTGACACACTGAGTTGTAAGCTGATCTAACACCCTCTGTACCGCAAAGGAACATCGCATGCCTCAACATGAACTTTTGCGGATCGACAACAAAGACAAATGCAAATTGCTGAATATTCTCTAAACATTTGATGTCAAATAAATGTACTTTACAAAATGTACAATCTTGCTGTTTGCTTTTAAATCACTGTTTCATATTCTGAATTGTGGCGCGCTGTGTTGTGACATAATATGTGTTGTCTTCCGGGTTCTGTGTAAAGTCACTTAGCACTGGAGAGGACTGGGCGCGTTTGATGACGCACCCTGTAACGTCACGGAGAGAGGCGGGGAATATGAATGCTTTGATAATATCAGGCTTAGGGGCGGGAGATATGATTTAGTGTCGCAAAAGCAAGTCAGCCAGATCAGTAGCGCCAGTCATAGGATTATCACATAATGTCGGTGCACACCAGCCGGATTTATCGTTTCTTTAGTGGACAAAAAGTCGGTTGACGCCCATAGGAAATTGTACTATTAGCGGACAAAAGGAGTGGTCTTAAAACACTTTCACCCTGACAACGAACAATACAAACAACGTTCTCAGAACACCCCCATTTTGTGTAATTGCAACCATTTCGGGACACCGCAAGTGTTTTTAGAACACATTCAACTAGACAGATTACAATACGGACAGCGTCCTGTGGACACCCCCAGTGTGTGTATTTATGAACAATTAAGTACACCGCGAGTGTTCTTAGCTCATTTTTACCTTCCTTGCGAACAAAAATGACACATACTCCATCCTCTAAACACCCCACCATTTAGTTTATTTACAAAATGTCAGAACAGCCGTGTTCTCCGCGGACAAATCGAACGCAACAAAAACATCTAGCACATAAAAAAAAAAACATTGAACCTATCTAATACTCCCCCACCCTCCCCAAACACTCTTACACACCAACACACGGCACTAAATACAATTTTTTATCCACGTTTCTCCGCGCTGTACGCGGTCGACGGCGAATACAAGATGGCAGGTGCCACAGAAAATCTGACATGCTCCACACCCCTCGCTGTCCAATCAGCGAACATGTTGCATGTCCGCGGACATGACACAAGGCCATGGGCCAATCGGGGTGCTGTCCGCAGAGCGAACAGGGAAGTCCGTCCGCGAAGGGAACACAGATATCACTAAATTTTTTGCCTTATGTTTTGGTCATTTTATAAAAAACTACTGGATGGATTTACACCAAATTTGCAAAAGCACGCTTTCGGGACCAAGCCCCCACTCCTGCCGCAAATTTGGTGTAAATCGGTCCAGCGGTTTGGCCTGTGGCCATGCGCAAAGTTTTTTCCCATTGTGTCCATAGGAAAAAAAAAAGTTTTGGGACCCCCCCTATAACTTTTCCCCCCCTGGACGAAACCTCACCAAACTTTTGCAAAAAAATTCAGAGTGGGCCATATACTTTTTTTGCAAAGTTTGGTGAGGATTCGTCTAGAGGGAGCGAAGTTATAAGCCACCCAAAAAATGCTCTTCCTATGGAAACACCAACTTAACCATAACTACATGGACGCTACTGCGTCCATGTAATATATATATAGATATATATATATCGGTTTGGTAATATATATATGTATATATATATGTATAAAGGGGTTTTGGGGGGGTTTGCGTTGGGTGGAGGGTTGCGGGGGGTTTCCCTCCGCATATATGATACAATTGACCTTCACAATTCGGTCAATTGTGAAAAGGTCAATTGTAATTCGAAAAGTTGTAAAACGAACAATTTGTATACAACCTGAAAACATACCGTGCAGAAGTGAAAAACTGTAAACAGTTAGAATACACCAACTGGTGTCTAACTACAACCAGAATGCTGCAATATATGTTTTTCTGAGGAAACCCTGCAACACTTATTACGTATAAACATACCCTCAACAACCTCTAAACTATCAACAGTTAGAAAACGCCAACAGGTATCTAAATGCCCCAAAATTCTGCAACACTACTGAGCAATACCACAGTACTTACAAAAGATCAACAACCAAACAGATAAATGAATACTGGTAAAATGCAACAAGAAATAAACAATTAGAATATGCCAACCGGCATCTAACTGCAACAGTAGTACCACCACTTCCAAACCAAAAACCATACACCTTTTCAATTCTTCCTACTACAATCGACCACCGAAAAAGACTGTAGCATATTACAACAAATAAACGTACAAAGGGTTTTTAAAATCCTGCATGGAATTTTTTTTCTCCCACAGACCCAATGATTATACGAACAAACACAGGAACTGAGCACATTGCACAGTACACTGGTTTGAAGCATAGTACTTGTAAATAACTAACTATGAGGGTCCACAAAGTAGACAAATGTCTGCTATGCAATGCAATAACCTATCACAAACTACCTACCCTAACATGTGATCTTTTCTTTTAACACAGAGAATTAAAAAACTATTTCTGCTACATGTTCCCATACCATGCAAAGAACTGCATACAGCCTCAACAATGCAAACAGTAAGTATACAATAATTGGAGTCACAACATTCAGTGCATACCTGTTTTATACCACGATAGTTGTAGCCAGCCATACAATATCATACACCCTACATTCTGAACACAGTCCAACAAACCAACTACCACACACCATGTCCACTTTCCTACAAATACTTTAACACTACTGGCAGCCAGCTGACAAACTCTTGAGAACATACCCCCTATTCAACCCACATAACACTGTCAAAATGTTTGCTTGCATGGGTGTGTTATGCAGTGGTGGTTGTGGCCAGGGCCTAGATTCTTGGGTGCATGGCCTACGGCCTGTGGCCATGCACCCAAGGCTCTAGGCCCTGGCCACAACTACCGCAGCATAACACACCCATACAAGCAAACAGCAATACATCATAACATAGTAAAATACCCAACAATCTGGCCAGTGGTTACACCGCGATCACAGCACGGCCTTCTTCCACCTAAACAAATACAGTATTTGATCCATCTTTCACTCCCCCACCCTCTCTAGCCACTCTTCCACACCACACACTCCCCAAGATTGGATTTCGGCTCTGTTCAATGCTCTGCTGTCCGCAGATATCCATGAATCCAACATGGTGGGCGCATCGTGAAAATGCGACGCACCTCACGCTGCACTCCAACCAATCAGCGAACACATTATGTGTCCACGGACATGACAGTGCCTTTCTAGCCAATCAGAGTCCTGTCCGCGGAGCATACAGGGAAGTGAGTCCGCGGAACGGACCCAGATATCACTAATTCTTTTGGACCTACTTTTTGGTAGTTTTAAAAATAACTAATGGACGGATTTCCACAAAAGCATGCTTTCGGGACCAAGCCGCCCTCCTGCTGCAAATTTGGTGAATATCTGTCCAGCGGTTTGGGCTTTAGGTGTGAGCAAAGACTTTCTCCATTCAGTCTATGAAAAAAAAAAATTGGGTCCTCCTATAAATTTGCCCCCCCTTGATGAAACCTCACCAAACTTTGCAAGAAGGTTCAGAGCGGGCCATATACTTTTTTGCAAAGTTTAGTAACGATTCATCCAGGGGGAGCAAAGTTATACGCCGCCCTAAAAGTGCTCTTCCCATGGGTTTAGCAACTTAACCATAACTAATATATATATATATATATATATATATATATATATATATATATATATATATATATATATATATATATATATATATATATATATATGCAAACAAAACAAAAGCCAGCCAGGATCCAACTCCCGCCCATTTTCAATGTTAGCCCTCAGTGGGGAGGAGGAGGGAGTAACCATCAGTATGACACTCCATAGTTAGGCAAGAGTAGCCCAGGTGGAGCCTCTATGGATCCCCAGTCTCACAGGTAAATGTGTAAATAAAACAAGAGGGGTGGCAGGGATGCTACTCTGGGTCCCAGCTGCAATAAGTGGTAGCGGCCCAGTAGGTATTAGTAAGTTGCTCAACCCATAGGAAAAACACTTTTTGGGCAGCTTATAATGTTGCCCCCACTGGACAAATCCTCACGGAACTTTGCACAAAAAGTATATGGCCCCGCCAGATCTATCATATGAAGTTTGGTGAGGTTTTGTCAAGGAAGGGCAAAGTTATAGTGGGAGCCCCAAAATGTGTGATTTTTTCCCATATACACAATGGAAAAAAAAAGTTGCTCACGTCTACAGTCCAAACCGCGGGACAGATTTTCACCAAATTTGCAGTAGGAGCAGTGGCTTGATCCTGAAAGCATGCTTTTGTAGATTTGGTGTAAATCCGTCCAGTAGTGTTTTTTTTTAATTACCAAAAATTAGGTCAACATAAATTATGGATATCTCGGTTTGGTCAGTCGACTCACTTCCCTATTCAGTCAGCGGACGAGAATCCAATTGGTCTAGAAGCCGGCGTGAGGTCCACATTCATCAAACGGCAACAAAGTTATAAGCCATCTAAAAATGTTAAGACCCCTCCTCTAAATTTGCCCCTTCTTGACAAAATCCCATCATTCTTTGCAAAACATTTATATCTAGATCTAAAATGTTTTTGCAGATTTTTGTTCAGATTCGTTAAATAGCACCACATTTATAAACCTTTAAAATATTTTGGAATCCCCCCCTTTAATTTAGTTTCCTCTTGACAAAATAGCTCAACACTTTCCAAAACGATTCAGAATCAGGTCTAGAATACAATTCCAAAATGTAATGCAGTTTTATTGGGTGTCACATGTACGAACTACACTGATGACACCCAAGTTCTCATTACGCTGTCAGCGTGCTATGAAGATGACTCCAAACTGAATAATGACATATATCTGGAGATCCAGGCATGAATGGCAACACATAGCCTATGTCTCAATGATGAGAAGACTGAGCTCATGATCGTAGTACTATCCAAGATCGACTATCACAACACCCTCTTTCTAGGGACCTGTGAATGGAACCTCAACAGACTCCAGGTCTTACAAAATAACGCCTTGAGATCTGCATTGAACATTTCCAGATCCAACCAGATCACCATTTTCAGACAGGATGCCCACTGGCTTCCGGTACGTGATAGAATTTCCCTCCGTGCACTAGTCTAGTCATTACCCACAAATGTCTGACAAACTCTGCCCCTAAGTACCTGTCAGACAAATTCAACAAACACCAATCAGCCAGACCTACTAGAGATCTGTATTAACATTGCCTTACTATCCAGAGGTTCAATCTAAAAAGAGCTGGAGGAGCCAGCTTCCCTGTACTAGCCGCCAAACATTGGAATGCCCTCCCCCTCACCATCGGAACAGAACCTTCATTCTGGACCTTCAGAGCCAAAGAAAAGAGCTGACAGTTCGCTAAGAAACACTAACGGTCAGCTTACTTGCTTTCAAAACTTATGTGCCTGCTTTAACCTTCTGTATGTCTATTTGTAAAACTGTCAGCGTGATACTGTCGCCTCAACTGTAACCCCTGGCGATTCGTCCCTTGCCATACTTGTATTCTTTCCCGTATTGTATCAACCTTTGACCAGCCTGCAACCACCGGTTGACCTGCACTTATTGTTTGTTGTAAATCCTTTTTATGCCTGTAACACTTGCTTAAGTTCTGGCGTCCAGTTACCTCAGGGTTCGATGCACGTTACAAATAAATAAACTAAACTAAACTATTGAGTGGCGCCAGAGTTATAAGCCATCCAAAAACTTCTTTTCACCAATCCTGTAATGCAGAAATAGGCATAGATGTCCCCGAACACCTGAAGTATTCGTGAACATCACAGGACTGCACCCGAACATCCAGACTGTTTGCGGACTTCAGGGATGAAAAACACCTGTTTTTGCCTTCTTACTGCCATATCCCATCCTCATCACCCTTACCTCCCCAGAGATTATTTGATAAGTTTGACAAGTGCAAAGTTGTGTTTTTTAATATTTCATATTTTTGTACTGCCATGTTAGCGGACACCTGCGTCTGTCCGCAAATACAACACGGCAGCCGTTTTAAAAATCTGATGCACTTCACGCTTTTCACCATCCAATCAGTGGGTGCGTCCGATATCCGCGGATATCACGTCACCCTCGAGGCCAATCAAATGCCCATCTGGGAACCGAAAAGGGAAGTGAGTCTGCGGGTCAAACCCAGATATCACTAATTGTTTTTGACAAACTTTTGGGCTGTTTTAATAAAAACTACTTGATGGATTTACACCAAATTTACAAAAGCACGCTTTCAGGACCAAGCTTCAGCTCCTGACGCAAAGTTGCTAAAAATCTGTCCAGCGGTTTGGGCTGTAGATGTGAGCAAATTTATTTTTCCATTGCGTCTATTGAAAAAACAGAAATGTTGGGACCCTTCTATAACTTTGCCCCTTCTTGACGAAACTTCATTAAACTTCACATAAACAATCTGACAGGGCCATATACTTTTTTTGCAAAGTTTGGTAAGGATTCGTCTGGGGGGGGCATAGTTATAAGCCGCCCAAAAAGTACTCTTCCTATGGGTTGAGCAACTTAACCATAACTACAGGCCCGTTACTGCAGGCCCTGTAATATATGTCTTAGTTTCCATCCGATTTTCATCCTTTTCATTCTTCAGATGGTTCCTCTGCTCGTCTTTCATTTGGCTCCTCAATGAGTCATAAAACTGGTCTGGGATGACAGCTTTCAACTGATTGATGTGGACCCATTTTCCTTCTGTCTGTTCTCCTTTTGGGATGCTGATCTTGTTGGCAACAGGTGAAATGTTATCTATAATTTCAAAGGCACCACACCAAGATGGAAGGAATTTTCACTCCTTGGCCTGATTCCTTTGAAAATTGTACAAGTAAACCTTGTCCCCTACTTCATACTCCTTCTTGCTGGTCAAGTGGTAATCGGATGCCCCAACTGGGTCCAGTGTCTGTTACAAACTTCTTTAAGATACTCACAATTATTTTGCTGTATCTCTCTATCCCACTGCATGATGCCAGGTGGTAGGCAATGTCGAGTTTTCATTTTTCCCCTAGAATCTCCCGCATCTTTGCCATCACCTCACTAGTAAAATGGCTTCCTCTGTCTGACTCAATCATTTACGGGAGGCCGAAACTAGAGAAAATGTGGTTGATCATTAGTCCAGCAACTGCCTCAGCCTCACAATTCGGGGCTGGAAGACATTTGACCCACTTTGTGAACAAGCATATCACAGTCAACATGTACTTGTTTCCTCTAGAGGAGCGAATCAATGGCTCGATGAAATCGACTTGCAAATCTGACCAGGGCAGTGTCATTCCTCTTTTCTGTAGTGGAGCTCTGTGTGTGAGTGAACTACTGGGTTGAAATTGAGCACAGACAAGACACCACATTAGGTAAGTGTTGAGGTCCTGGCCCATGTGCCGCCATTAGGCAACCTCGCGCAAGATTTCTAAGGTTGTGTGAAACCCCCTATGACCGACAGTGGCTGCGTCATGGGCATGGTTCAACATCAGGCTTCGTAATGAGGTAGGTAAAACCCACTGGTCACAACCAGATAGGGCTCTCAACACCAACAAATTGTCTTGGATCCGGAACATCTTGGAAAACTTTATCAACACCCAGAGATAATCTTTAGTGGTATAATACGACTCTGTTAGAGGAAAGCTCACAGGGTCTTCAATGTGTGGATAACATTTCCCAATGATTGGGTCCTCTTTCTATGCAGTGATCAAATCTGAATCTGGGATATCCTTACTCCACTGGGCAGTCGGGAGTTCACTATTTGCACAAGTTTGTGACCTGGAGACAATGGCAGCTTGGATTTCCCCCAGCAGGGATTCTGTTTCTATGAAATCCCCCTGCAGGGCTCTGGTTTTAGCCAGCTGGTCAGCCAGATCATTCCCCGTCTTGTCTGGACCCTCTATTTTAGAGGGCCCCTTATCTTCTTCCAATAGATGGTCATCTCATTGGAGGTCACCAGATTGTCAATTGACTGGATCAGTTTGGCATGCATTTATTATTAGCACAAAGCATGCCTCGATTCTTCCAGTTAATCAGGTACTCCGCAAACCCATTCCTGACATAATCAGAGTCACTGATTATGACCAGTTGTTTGAGTTGGTGGTGCACTGCAGTGAGGATGGCTTGATGAACGGCCATCAACTCTACAACCGTACTTCTTTGGGGTCCTATTTTATAACCAGCAGAGGGTTCCTGAGTATCATTCACCCAGACATTCCCAATGTCAGCCACCAGTTATTTTCCTCCATTGTTGTTAACATGGTAGCAACACCCATCCACATAAACTGTGGGTATCTCCTGACACGTGTCTTCTTCATAGAGCTTGTGTGGGGAAGTTAAATACTCCTCCATGTTGTTGTTGGTTGTTAGACTTACATCCTCTAGACAGTTGTCTTGAGCACAATAATGCAAGTCTGCCAACCTTTGCTCTGGGGGACTCTTCATTTTTCGCCTATCTGACCTCCACAGGAAAGCCTTGCATGGACAGAATCCAGGAGGTCATTCTAGAATTACTGACATTCCCACCCGGATTCTGTCACTTTGGAAATATCGCAAGGTTTGGTTGAGGAGTCTCGACAATGATGTGCTCCCCCTGCATGAATCGGCGGTCATTTTTCAACGTCCAGACCGTTGCCAGGAGGGCCTTCTCAGAGTCATTGAATTTTTCCTCTACAGAGGACAAAGTGTTGCTCGCATACAGGATTACTTTGTAGACCTTGTTGTGCTTTTGATCCAACACTGCTGTTAGGCAAGTATCTGAGAACACTGTCTCCAAGAAGATCTCTTTGTTCTTTACTGGGTAAGCCAAACAAGGATCCTGGAAAAGACTTCTTTTCAGTTGTTTAACTTCCTCGGCTTGTTCCGGACCCCCTCCCAATTGACTCCAGACTTTAACAAATTGATGAAGGGTTGAATGACCTCTGCATAGTCTTCAATGACAATCCAACTATAATTAGAGAATCCAAGAAGGCTTCTTAATTCTAACACAGTAGTAGGGTCTTTTAATTTCAATAAGGCTTCCACCTTCTTCGCCTGGAGATTAAGACCCTCAGGGGTGATCTTGTGATCTAAGAATTTCACTCGGGTATTACACCACTGTGCCTTCTGAAAGGACATTTTCGCTCCAGCTTTCCGCAACTGGTTCAGAACATAGTGGATTCTATATGTTCTTCCACATTTGAGCTCTCGATCAGAATATAATCTATGTAGGCCTGGTTTCCCCTTTCGCCCAAGTCGGGCATGGCCATAAGTAGAAAGATGTTGAACTCATTGCCAGAGTTTATGTATCCAAAGGGGGTTTGGGTCCATGTGTACTGCTACCCAGGAAGGTAAATGCAAGCTTCTACTGGTCTTCCCTACTCACGGGTACTGTCCAGTGGCCATTGGTCAGGTCAATGACGATGTACACCTTTGACCCTTGGATTTGTACCAGCCCTTATTCAATGTAGGGAAGTGGGCATCTTTACACATGGACCCATTTGACCCTCAGGTCTGCACATTGGCTGTTTGGTTTGAGTATCCCCAGTACCGGGTTGTTGAAGGTACTGTGGATAGGATGAATTATCCCATGGCATTCTAAGTTCTTAATAATCTCTGTGAGTGACTCCATGGACGCGAGAGGTAACCAGTATTGTTTCACAAATACTGAAGCCGTCTCGGGGTTCGTGGGTATGGTGGTTAAATGAATGGATGTGCTTCCACAGTCATATGAGTCTACTGAAAAGATATCTTGGAATTCCAGGAAGAACTGTTCTAGTTTTTCTCTTTGCACAATCAGTGTCACAGGCATCATCAGGATTGATCCTTTCCTCGACCATCTGCTTGAAACCTGGAAAGACATTGGGCTTGGCAATTTCATCGGTATCCTCCAGTTGAGTGGAGAGATCTCTTTTGATGGTGTTGACCTGGACAGCAGGTTCCAGGGATTCAAGGAACTGGTCCTTGACTCGGAACACTACCTCTTCCCTTCTCATGTCACAGGTCACCTCTTCCCCCTGTAAGGGGAGGAAGAGTACACCAAGAAATTCCCCCCATGTCTAGTGAAAATCTTTTCTAGAGGAATACCGTTGCTGATGTTGAAAGAGGCATTTGGGATTGGTCCCATGATTTCATTACCTAAATCAATAGAATAATGTTGGACATCAACCTCCATTCCAATAAAGGTATCTGCACCCAAAGTGATATTTCGAGGGCTGCTGTTATCCACCAATATTCGAATGGTGCCATATTCTAGGTCTACTAGAGGTGATGGATTTAAATACAGACCTTGTTGTTGGAGTTGGGAATTTAAATTTATATAGGCGTCTTGATGTTTGAGGTCCTGTTCTCGTTTAATTTTGAGGGGAAGAGTAAATTGTTGCACCTGTCCTGGGATGGTAACCCCTTCTCACACTATAACCTCAATGGCATAAGGCAGCAATTGAACTGACCAAAATGTTTTTTAAATGGTGTCAAAGCCCATGGGGTTACCCCCCCAGCCTGGACAAGGATTTATTAATAATTAGGACCAAATTTATTGCGAACCGATTTAGAATGTTAGAGCCCAATTAAAAGGTGGAAGGGACATCTCTCACAACCCAACAATTATGCTGTAGGCTTTTGTTGCCAATGGAAATATTTAGCATACACCTGCTAGGCAGCAGATATTTGGAATGTGGTGCTTGCAGACCTACTTCCCATTTGTCAATCAAGTTAAATGTGGGAATGATCTGATCTTTTGGGATTTTCCTGAATAAGTTTTCACTGATGAAGCACCATCCATTATTCAGGCATACTATGGCGAGCACCAGCTGCTCCCGCTTATTTACCTGAATGGGAGGAAATGACTGTCCTTCAGACTTTGAGCAGGTTATTTCTTCGGATTTTGGACAGGTGTAATATTTTAGGGTGTTCCCTTCCAGTGTGGATTGACGCTTAAAGCTGGGAGGAAGATTGATTTTCAAGAATGGAGAAGGGGTCCCATCACTGGTTGGTTCTCCTTCAGAGATGACAGTAATGTCTGGCACCTGGCTATTCCGGAAATGGAAATCTACATTCTCAGAAAGTTGATCAATTAAATGACAGGTAGCATTCTGCTTACATACTTGGTACTCATTTTCTATTTTATAGGCCAGTAAGTCTGGGTCCAGAGGACCTTGTTTACACAGTCAATCAGAAGTGATAACCAGCTCAGGAGATTGTTCCCCAGTAAAAAAGTTGTGCCCTCTGGAGTCACGACTAACACCAGATGTTTAACTCGATGTCACCCAATTTT
This sequence comes from Ambystoma mexicanum, assembly GCF_040938575.1. NCBI lineage: Eukaryota > Metazoa > Chordata > Amphibia > Caudata > Ambystomatidae > Ambystoma > Ambystoma mexicanum. Next base: position 498,344,159 of record NC_090928.1, on the reverse strand, counting down.
TATTTCCAGATCCGCAGTCCCTTCACCGGAAATATCATTCCCTTCGAAATGTTGGAGTTGTCTGTGAAGTGGCGTGAGGGGAATTTGGTGGCAATCTTCCCGTCCTGAGTTTAATTGGTCAAAGGCCTTTTTGGACAGGATGGTGGCTTGGGATCTAGTACCCACCACAGCTGATAATTCACATTGACTCAGCACCTTGACCGGTGCATAAAAATGTCATTCTTTCTCCTCCAATGTGCAAAGAAAGTGTGAGTTTGACAGCCCGGTGGTCATTTTCTTAATATTTAACTCCAACACTATGTGATCTTGAGCAATTTTCTGTGTCTATAAATCTATGAAGAAAACTTTGCAGCTTGCAATGGGAGTTGTTGGGAAATCCTCCTTTCCCCCGGCTCCTTGGCTGTCCACCTTTACCTGGTGACAGTTCTCAGACCCTGTTGGGAGAAAGGACAACCCCTTAGTTTCAATTCAGTCTGGCACACATTTTGGGGATTGAATGTCTAGTTCTGGGTTGGTCTCCATACTTACCCTATCCCATTCAGGGTCTTTAGGGACCGATTAGTCTTTGGGAGGGATCCCCCATTCCTGAAAGAAAAGGTCTGTTTACCTGAGTCCTCCAGGGACTCTTCTCTTTCAAAGGGGATCATCTTAAGCTCCTCCACAAAGTGGGTTCTTCTTTGGTTTCTCCTTTTTACCCAATGCTTCTTGGGCTCTAACATTTCGGGGAAGAAGACACACTTGCAGGCTTAGAGGTTTTTAGGGATTCTGTCTGGGTGTGAAAGGAAGCTTCCTGTAGGGTTTGGCATCTCCCCTCCACCTGTGCCCCATCACCAGGAGCCTGTATTTTGTCATACATTTCCTCCTGTCAGTTCCCCCTGGCACATCCGACCTGAGTGTTGGGGTATTCTGGGCAGCAGGTTGCAGTTGAGGGTTCGACTGAGCCCTCATCATGCGTCCCACATCATTGGTCAGTTGCTGGATCTGTTGCTACAGTTTTGAAACTTTTTGTAAGAAGGTCTCTGGCCATACCTCTGCTGCTCACGGAAAGGGTAACTGTCCCTTCTCCCAGAGAACCTCAGGTGTTGGACATTTTCGCCATAATTTTCCATTCTGGATCTCCCTTCTCCCGGGTTCAGGGATCTATTTTCCTGGAAGTGGGGAGAGAGAGGAGGATTATTCTGGAAGTTCTGGTTTGGGGGATACCTAGGGAAAACGTTCAGGTTGAGAGGTGGATTGATACTACTTTCCTGAGGGAAGTTTGGAGGGAAGTTTCCTGGGGTAGTACTTACCTGGTTGCCCCCCCTCTGTGCCGGGAGAGTGTATACATACCCCAGGATTGGCATATTACCCATGTTTATCGGTCTTACATAGGTGTTAGGGTCAGATGGGTCACCATTCTGGTACCCCGCCTGAGTACCATTTGATTGGGCTCGGTCAGCAGGTCTCCTCTGCCTTTCACTCTGCTTGTTGACAGGAGGAGCATTTTTAGGCCCCCACCCCCGTCTTCAGATCCAATGGAGGGGTCGTTTTCACCTCTGCCACCTTCGCAGCGGCCGGGGTAGAAGAGGGTTTGGGGGTTTGGGGATTGTTTTTACTCTCACTGGGCTTCTGGACCTCGTAGATCCTGGTGGGCTGTTCAATCACCCAACCTAGGGTCCTGTGCTCATGAAAATCCTACACCAGCTGAGTCATGATGTACTTAGGGAGTGCATGGAAGTAGGTGGTCACAAACTCCCAGGCGTTGTGAAGTCTGCGCAAATACTCATTTAAATCCTGCTCAAACTCCTTAGGTGCCTGGTCTTACCCACAATGCAAGTTATATGCAAGTTATATGCTGCTTTACAGCCCTCTTGTGGATTCCGGTGGGTGGACATTTATTTCAATATGGCTGCCTTATAGGTGGACTATTTGTAGTGATACTGATCATCCAGTCCTGCAAAGAAGCTGGAGTATTTGGGGGAGAATGTCCACTTGACAAACTCCATACAATTCACATCATTTTTTATTCCAAATGAGGTCATCATTTGGTCATAAAGCTCTAAGTGCTCCCATCCTGAATATTTTGCTTTCTTGTTGTAGCGAGTCAAAAATCTCTTTATGCACTTTATCTGTCAAATTGGATCTTTAATAAAACCCTTCTTCTGTTTCCCTGTCTTTTTCTTCTTCTGCACCAGAGTCCATTCCCCTTCTGACTCAGAACTGCTACTGGCATTCCCTTCCCTGTCTTCTAGGTAGTCTGGACTCCTCTGGCCTGTGCAAAAGTGAACTTTCAGGGTTACTTTCCCAGTAGTTACTTTCAGGCCCAGGTTTACACTGCATCTCTTCTTCCCTCTTTTCAGATAGTCTGAGGAAATCCCCCCACCCCTCTGAATGGATGGAGGTTTTTAATATGCTCTTGCTGAGTCAAATTTCTGGCGTTTCTCTTCCAGCAAAGCGGGCCAGGTGGTCTCTTTGTATCCTCATTGTCTGTAAGTCTAACTCCCTGATCTTGTCATGTTAGGAGTTTTCCATGTCAGAATTACTCATGAGATTCCCTTTGGCTTCCCAGGACACACTGGTCCAGCCACCTTCCCTTCTGTGTGGTAGAGATGAATACTCATCATATCAGACAGGGACTGACCTTCTGGATCAGTTGGGCTAGCCCTGGGTAAGTCTAACTGCCTCATGTGAACTTGTTCTTGATAGGTGGCATGCATGAGGTTGATTCCCATTTGCACATGAGAGGTTGTAAATGACTTGCATGAGACCCCTGCTAGGATGGGCTCCTCACCTTGATCAGTGGGCTTGTCCCCTATCCTGATTGGTCAAGCTGTCTCAGGGCCTGTTTATAATTCTCAATTTCCTTGGTAAGACTCTCACACGTGTGTCTCTATTTCCTTATTTCCTGTTGGTAGACAGAGAGCTGGCTTTTTAATTCTGAGACTAAGGCCTGATTAGTGTCAACCACCCTTCTCTGAGCTACCAACCAATCTTTTGTTTGCTGCACCTCATGCTGAAGTTATTCATTCTCCCTCTGTGAGCCTTGTATGCTGTGTGCATATTCAAGGCACTTATCCTTCAGGAGAATCATCTATTTCTCTTGCTGAAGCCTACAATTTGCTGCCTCTAATAGTTCAGCTTCTATTTGTCTTAGATGCTCTACTAGCTTATTCCTTTCTTCTCTATTTCGGGCCAGTTCCTGGGGACCTAACTGTTCCTTCTCTGCATTCACTTTCAACCTGAATGCATCTTGGTCCTTTAGCAGTTGTAAATTCCTGTGTTTCAGAATATTTACATTCTGACATATTTCATCAAACTCCTTTTGTGAGTCTATGGGGTCATTACGACCTCGGTGCAAAGTTATACCGGGCACCGGTAATGACACGGTGGCGGTAATCCCTTTGCGCCCTATTCTGAGGTCCCTTTGCGGGTCCTCCCTTAACACCTGGTTTTACCAGGCGTTATGGACGGGACCCGCAAAGGGATACCGGGGTCAATAACGGTACCGCAATTTGCAGTACCGTTATTGCCGCCTTCCCCCTTCCCATTGAGCCCTATGGGGGCTCAAATAGGAATGGGGAATGGCTCTGGTGAATGGGGAATTACCGGTCCTGCCGACCTCAGACTGGACCAGTAATTACTCCCTTCACCAGACCGGAGTCGGACCGATTTTGGAGGCAGCCATGGCGCTAATAGCACCATGGCTGCCTCCAAACTTGGAATGAGGGCCTATCTCGATAATGATGGACTGACTATTTTCCTTTTCCAATTGCCTAATTTGTTGTTCAAAGACCATAATGTTATCTAACAACCCTGTGTTATGACCAGTCTGGTAATTCAATTGAGAATTCTGCAGCTTGTAGCGTCTGCACCCTCAGTGCATGCATTATGCAGCGCAGAACATTCTATCTCTCTCTGCATGGGCCTGCTGTTGTGTTTTCAGCTCATCTTGTAGTTGCTCAATGAGCCTTTTTTGTTGTAACTCAAAACGTTCACTCTGCTGCACTTTATCTCCAAGCTCTGCGAGTTATTTCTGAGCCTGTTTCCATGCCTCAGTCTGCTTCAGCACATCAGCCTCACTCTTTTGTACTTGCTCTTCCACTAACTGCAAGTGGAAGTATAAATGAGCGGTTAGCTGAGCCATTTAATTCAGATCTTCATGAGCGTTTTGGGTCATATATAATACCTCTAATGCTTTGTGCAATATCTCACCTTAACAACAAATGGCAGTGCTCACTGATCTGTTGCATCATTTTAGTTTACCAGCTCCCGGCTTTGCGCTCATCCCATTCTCCTCGAATGAATAGCTTAGCCATGAGCTACTTCCCGGCATCACACACTTCTATGGAAGTCATTTTAAAATGGCTTTTTACAACTTTTGTAAAACCTTCTTTGCGCAAGGGCAAACATCACCCTGTTCCTGCTTGATTTCTAGGGACAAGACCAAATCAGAAATCAATTCTTACTCAATCTCCTTTTGCCTCAACACTCTACACAGTCTTATTCTTCTGCACCTATACACCTCCCTGGTACTCAGGGGCCAACCAATACAGTGTCCTTTTAACAATGCAAGGCAACCTTATATCTATCCCAATGCAGTTACACCAAACTGAATATCCTGTCACCAATGCACTTGTCATGAGTCAACAATAATCGACCAGATCACAGCGTTCGAGCCCCCAATTTGTCGCGTTATATTCAGACCTCCCTTAACCTGGGGAGTTCCTTCTCACCCCCAAATCAAGGAGCCCTGCAATACTCACTTATGTTTTTTAGCACTGGCCTTACTGAAGACTCATATAGAGTCACACAACCCCCCCATGCCCACAGTGACTCAAGAACCAGGGCGGGTATAGTAAATATATTTGTATTTATTTTAATTATATGTAATAGAAATCACACTAAACTGCACACACCACCTTCTTTGTTGCTCACAATTAACTTCTTGTTACACAAGTGAATCACACTGTTGGGCTATGAAAAACCAAAGTACAATACTTTTCCTCTACAAAATACACTACAAGAAATAATTAAACTGATCAATAAACAAAAAGTACACTATAATGTATGCAATGCTGAGCAATTTCGATTTTCCTGCATGTTTAATAGACTAGCAGTTTAGTTTTACAAATTTGTGCAAATGCATATGGCAATCATTATTTCACGGACACTTTCACTTTAAAATACACACATGGTGATTTATCAGTGGGTTTTTCAGACCTACCTTACTTTGGTCTGTGTTGGGGAAGTCGGACAGAAAAATTGGGATGATAAAAGAATTTAGGATTTCAGTCCAGGCTCCACTTAAAGGCATGTGTTGGGAAGCTGGATAGCAAAAATTGGGAAGATCGGAGAATTTTGCATTTCAAATCCCCCTCCACTAAAAGGCCTGTGTTGGGGAAGCTGGCAGTTTAGGGATTTTCTCAGTTCAGGTACAAAGATACCCCTCTTCCTAAAGAAGTCAGGGTCAGTAGAACAAACACTATAGTTTCAGTACACACCGGAATAAGCTTCGTTAATTATGAATTTTAACACTGTAGTGTTCTACCAAGTGGAATTAATGCATTAATATTTTTGATTAATTAGGCTAAGCATCTACACAGTTTTGCACCCCTCCCCCTCCCCCCACTGTAAAGGGAAAGGATTTAAGACAAGCAGACTCCGCCCACCTTTTGGTATCCCAGGGCTCACTTCTACTTACATAGAAAGCCCCTGTTAAAGTTCAGGAAATCCAGCTGTATTTCAGGTCCCTCTTGGAGGAGAGAGAAGGGGTTTAGTCCCTCCACTCTCAAGCGCTCCACCATAGGTATAGGTATGGTCACTCCACCCCCAGTGCTCCACCATAGGACCCAGTCAGCTTTTAGGCCTTCCCATAAACAGACAGCTCACCCAGAGACAATCACTGCAATATCTCCTTTTGGTGCTTCCTTGTGGCTGTCAGATGGTAAGGTGCAGCAGCTCTCTTCGATGGTAAATTTCAGCAGCTCTCTCCCTTGCTCATAGTGCATCCACTTAATATAGCAGTGATGACACCATCAAGTTTACTATCTAGGGAGTACCCTGCAAGGGTTCTCGTAAATAGAACTGGAGACAGTTACCCTTCTCTCTCCTCCCAAATCCATCCCTTCTCCCTCCTCCCAAATCCATCCCTTCTCTAAAGATTGGCTTAGGAGTCTGGAGCAGACATATGGCAGCTTTCATTTACAATCCCATTTGTTCTCATGTCACATTTTTGACAAAAACTAATTATGTGGCAAAACTTCATTAATTTACTAATAACTGCAATAACATACATATTTCCTGATTCAGCTAATCAGGAAAAATTAAATAAGGCAACAGCCAAGTCTGCACCATTTTGCACCATTTTGCACGGCTGTGTGGCAATTCTCTGCCCTTTTTACAAAAAGCATAATCGTTAGGAACATGCAATTTATTATCCATATTCCTAATTCCACCCTACACCCGTTCGCCAACTCTCAACTTTGAAACATTTTCAGATCAGCCAGAACCCCATTTTAGATGTCCATTACAGTTCCCTGAGTCACGGGTGGGATTTTTATATCACCAAAATCTTAGTAAAATCTTCATGTTGGACAAATGTTAGCTCTCCTGCCTCCAGGCCATTTGTCTCTCTGGGCCAGCCTGTAATCAGAGTTTTGATTATTAGCTTTGTGTTTGAGGTTTTGGTGTTTGAAGTTGGTGGCTACAGATCATAAATGGGGGATGCATTTGCTACACAGAGATCCCCTTCTGTAGATAATGAGCCATGGGAGCCCTGTGATGTCACAAGGCCTGTGTCTTATCTGAAGGGGACCACTATACAGATCTGAAAGGCATCAATTTATTGTATTTCTTTCAAAGTTCTGCTCTTCTTAATTGTAGCCCCTGTTTCTCACACCTCCCCTCTACATTGCGGGCATGCACCAGCCAAGGGAAATTGCCCTGCAGAGACAGCAAGTCTAAAGAAAGTTTGTTTTCCAACACCCCTCAGGCAGGAACTATTTTATTGCAGTTATAAACAGTTAGGGTGCACAAACCAGGCTGGCCATTGGGGAGTTCTTTGTGAATTATGCCCAAGGCCCCATCATTTGTCCTGGGCTTAATTAGACTCCCATATTGCATTTTCTAACATCAGCCTTGATTCCTTGACATACAGTGTGTTTTTGAGGTCCACATTGCATTTTCGCTGAAAGTAGAGAGTTGTTTCTTTCAGTCATTAATTTTAATTATCTGCTGTTCGTTTTCCCGCTCAAAAGTGAGTCTGAAGTGTCACAGTGCCACACCTTTTGATGGGTGGCAGTTTCAGTGAAAATGCTGCATTGTATTTCTCAGCCAGTAATGTGATGTGCTTTTCCAAGCTGCACTTGGATTATATTTTTGTTTTACCATTCTCTGGATTTGCCTTGCAGAAAGACACCCACCTAGTCCACCTAAATAGGCCTACAGGAACTTTCCATTACAACCAAGCAGGCTTTTCTTTTCAAATGTTTTGCCAGTATTTTGTATGTGAAGCATATTCTACCCTACTTTTTGTCAACACACACTCCATGGGCCTCATTATGAGTGTTATGGTCCAGAAACAAGTATGCCGGAAAGGCACCCTTGTTTCCGGACCACCACACTCCGAGTCTGTTTGACAGAGCCGCTGCACCTGAAAGGTGTGACCCCAGGGTGCAGCGTCCCAAGTAGACACACTGATCACAGAAGCACCGGCACCATTACTAACAGTGCCGGTGCTTCCGTGAACCCACACCCATGGAGTCCTATGGGACTCCACAGGAATGGGGACTAACATTTACCAGCACCTAGCTTCCTGGTCCATTGGGGCTTGTAATGTCCGGGTGGCACCGGGAAGCTAGGTGCTGGTAAAATATTACAAGTCCGTCGGCAACCTGCCAGAAGCACTGGCAGGGTTACCGCCAGTCTCGTAATGAGGCCCATGTCTTTTCCCTGACATCTTTATGTTGGGAGGGGAACATTTTTCTCATGTCTTGCTTTAACTTTCAAACACAGATCCAAAGCCGTTTTTTATGTTAGTGTTTCAAAACCCTGTTTTTCATGTGCAATGGACCTTAGAATTTCTTCTGCCTTTGTGAATTAAAATTCTACTTTTCCTTAGGTAATGCCGGGTAGGCCTTTTTCACATGGCCCTTCAGTTCCATTGTTGTGGAGCCTTTGATTACACCCCACATTAGCTAGATCCAAAATGGCAATTCAATCAGAACTGTCTTGCCTGGGCCAGGAGTGTCTCTGTAATGAAGAGACCATGTAGATATCAGAATGTGGTTGGGGAACATAAGAGGAGGCAGGGAGTTAGCTGGTCTGTCAATAGTGTTTTAAGAAATGCTTCAAGACTGGCACTATGGAGAGAAAGACTCAAAAAGGTTATGCTTGATAGCTGTGGTTTGTTACAAGGCCTGCAATTTGGCATGGCAGCATATCATAGAAATTAGTGAGATAAAGGGGGAGTACATTGTGCTCCTGTCTAGTTAAGTACTATAAGATTAACTCCTATGTACTGCATCTTTCAGGTTCATCCTTAATGATCATAACCAAATGAAAAATAACTTCCTATTTATATGATGCTGAATTGAATATCCAATAAGATTGAACATGCAAAAGAGCAGAACATTTAGATCTGAAAGGATTTTGTGTTCTGGCCAATGTACGTGAGGAGAGACATGTTCAGGGTATGACTGCAACAGACAAACATATTTTATTGGTGGGATACAGATGATACAGTTTTCATTGACATAATAGGACAACTATATATTTCCTAAGGCAACAGCTCCCTCTAGCGGTGACAACAGGCTGTGCATGACTGCATCGAACAAACGTACTGCTGGCCTATTTCCTAAGGCAACAGCTCCTTCTAGCGGTGACAAAACTCAAAGCAGGTCGTCTCTACTGTGCATGCCTGCATCGGACAAACATACATCTGCCATTTTATTATATTGTATGATGAGCACATGGCTGATTCATTTAACTTTAAAAAAATGTGAGGCAGGCAATTAGTGGTTATGACAAGTCTTGTTTTGAGTGAAATGCTTAAGGACATACACATTGTCTTTGGCTAAGCACTGGTCTGATTTTTAAGCCATCCACACTGCCAGGGTGCCATTGAGAGACGCAGAATGCTAAAATCAGACACAAGAAAATACAGAGGAAAAAGTAATTCTATAAATTCCCTTAGGCCCCAAACAACCATGACAGCCCAGTTCCATTGAGAGGAAACCTGGAACGAACAATGGGCATTTTTAAGTAAGTTTGGGTTTTAAACTCTGGCTCCTCTGTGGCAAAACCCTGTACTGTGCTCCCTGCAAGTTCTTCAGGCCTGCTAGGAACCTTTTGGGGATGGGTGTAGAGGTGTCTGAGGCAGGGCTCCTCATAGGCTGAGGTGCTGAGGATGGGTACTTCTGGGAGTTAATCTGAATAATCCACCCTTGCTCAGCCTTGACAACCTGGGCTACAATTGCCTTATCCCGTAAATAGATGACAGCATGCAAAAACAAGGTCGAAACAGGAATGTAGAGTCTGCTTACCAAATTACATTTGCAAGTCTACTTCTGGCGAAATGGCCCTTTTCATGAACTGAGTGTTTTTCAAATGAGGGTGCTGGTGGATGGCACAGAGCAACCCGCGTAAAAGCAGAAGCAATGTGTAAATCTAAAGCATAGATTCAAGTTAACATGCCTATACATTTGGGAACAAAACACAGAGTTCCTAACAGACAAACACTGCTTTACATTAAACAGTGTAGCTTCCCAAAATCTAATAGAGAACAGCATTTGAAAGCAGAGCAGACCCACTGCGTGGCATAACACATAATCAAAATGAAACCTTTTAAAACAGCACTCCAAAAGTAGCATGTCTCATATAAGATTTTGAAGTGGGTGTTGCCTCCGTCCTCCCCAGCCCTTACACAAATACGTACAGGAAGGTGTAAATCAAACGCATAGTTTCAAGTTATGTTTAATTGAGATTTGGGAACATAATACACATTGGACTCATTGGACAAAGAAGGCACTGTACCTCTCAACACATTTTGGTGTTTGTGATGTGGTAACCTGTTTCAGAAGACCATTGATGTAAGTTGATATCTAGTGTACAGGTGAGGATATTTGAGCCAGGTTGAGTATCTATGCTAGAAAAGCCAAGGCATCTACAGAAGAGGCAAGCTCCTGATGAACGGACACATCTATTGGATTGGTTGTTACAGAACGTCCTTTTTCAAAAATGTTTTGTTACAAATAGCATACATTTCCACATCTCCCACTCTCAAATTCATTTACCCCTATACAACATTGTTTTTAGTTTGTTTCATAACTGATTATAAAATGCATTTTTGAAATTGAGTTAATTTTGCTTGAAGTTCCTTAACATTTGATTAATATCCCCCAAAAGGAAAAACAAAGAAATCAAACTTGCATCTAGTAGAGCAGTATGCTAGAAAGTTAACAGAGTATCCTCCTAAGATTAAGGCGTGATTTTCAAGATTTTCATTTTCTTCTGTTGCTGCTTGATACAACACATCCTTAGATATTTTATTCAAAATAATAGAGGCTAAAAAAATGGCGGGCATCCTTTCAGTGGAAAAAGGTTCCAAACTTACAGTGAAGAACTTTAAAAATAGTAAGTCATGAAGTCTCCCAATGAAAGTCCAAAATAAAGCAATAGTTTCCACCAGATTAAATGTGAAATTAGCATTGTTGGAAAAAGCACAATGGAAAGGATTAGCTGAATGGTGGGAGTTCACTGTATGAGAAATATATGTGAACATGGGCATGATCCCATATGGCTGGGTAACCTGTATTTGTAGTACTAACATTGAACAGAAACTAATAGACATGCTTTGCCTAACTAGAACCATATGTATTAAAATTATGTTGCATTTGTGTCCAGATTAATTGGTGGGCCATAATGAATTACAACAAAGTATTGTTTGTATATAAATATTAGGTAATGCTAAGGAATAATTGCACATTCAATGATTGTCACTGTACGTTGTACTTTCTTTGATTTTTTTATGTTGTCTATTTTAAATGTATTCACACTATAGAGATTGTACATTTCTTTGTGAATTTTGTAAAATATAATCTTTCATTCAGCTAACCCATGTATAGTCTACATATTTTTCTTCATGAAATAATATTCTGATCCATGATTAAAGTGTTGAAATATTATTGTAAAGCATTCTGTGAGAACTGGATTGGTGCTCCCTTGGAATGTGGCTGCTTTAGTGAAAGGTGTGTGCGTTTGTGTATGTATGTGTAGGTGTTCCATGGAAGGTGGTTAGAGAATAGAGGCAAAGGCTAGAAAGGGCAGCACCTTTTATAAAGCTGGGCGTGTCACCCTCTTTGCAAGCTGGCCTGGAATTGGTATTCCCTGTGGTAGCTCATCTCAGGCACTTTCTAAATAGGTTCCTTTAGTATATTAGTCCTATCCTCTTCATATTGGACAATCTGTAATGTACCGTCATTATTATTCATCACTGGCTCTACAGCTTCTAATGTATGCCTTGCCATCATCACAATCTTGGAATTTCCTATGGGTGCGCTCATGGTTCTGTGGAACGCCAAGGCTGCCTCTGCTCTCTGGTCGAACAGGTGCAGCTTTGTTTTCTGACCGAGTGGTCTGCGGGTGGCCTGAGACCTTCCTTCTTTCCCAGTGCATGCATAACTGGGTTTGGATACGTGTTTGCAGTTGACGTTTATTCTGTAAATTGTCCTGCTGCATGGCCAGGCTGGTGGGACTTGTAGTCCTGTTGCACAGTTGAGTTCCTGGTGTCCTCCGATGGAAAAGCAAAATACTGTATAATCAGGATGGCAAGCCCAGGGCAATCCTCTCCATCGACACTGTGGGAGGCACATCAGTTAGCACTTAGACTAACCAAGTCCACCTCCGCTTGGTCCCCATATAGAATAGGCTGAGGAGTTTCTTTAAACATTAGGACTATTTCAGCCCTCTGGAGTTTACGCCATGGTTTGGAAGGGTACACAGTCCAAAAAGCAAAAAATGGGATGTAGGGTGAACTAGCATTGTGTCTTCAGCCCAATAAAAAAGAGAAAACTAATAAAGAATAATCCAGTACTAGGTCCCTGGGCTTGGACTGAGTTGGGCTGGGTTGGACTGGGCTGGGTCATTGAACCCACCGAAACAAAAAGACTTGGATCAAGTCCCCAGAGTTGGTGTGGGATCCAGAGAACTCTTTCTTCTGGCCAGGTTTATCTACCAACAAAAAAAGAAACCTGAACTCAAGTATCTGGTTCTTGCACGGAGACACAGTGGTGGGTCCCCAATCACATCATTGAGTTTTACATTGCACACTAGCTCAAGCAGAGTGTCATGATCCAGAACCCTGTAAGCTGTACGATCAGGGGCAGGGTATTACAGTGCTCATGGTCCTAGCCTGAGTACCACAGGCCCAAAGTTAGGTATATGCTTGGTCCCTGTCTTCAAACAGATCATAAGGGGTGTGGCCTGGTTTGGTTCCATCCCATGCCACCCACTATGGCCACTGGGCACAGCCTGCATCCATGCATGCAGTGGGTTGCATGTATGTTTGTGTGCATGTGCTTGCATGTGTGTGTTCATGTGTGTGTGGGCGGTATGCCTAGTCAGTGCACTGTATTCTTTGTCTGTATGCATATTATTAGTTAATTATTGCACATATTTCAACAATTTGCAGGTTTGGAGTACAATGGAGTACAATGTCTGTTGTCACATATACTCTGTGCCTATTGCATATGAATATTGCATATGTGTTCCAAGTTTATTGTTTGCACTTGTGTGGAGTGTGTGTGTCTGAATATATGTGAGTCTGAATGTATGTGTGTGTTTGTGTGTGTGTGTGTATGTTTCTGTGTGTTTATGTTTCTTTGTGTTTATGTTAATGTGTTTGTGTGTGAGAGAGAGACATGTCGGGGTGAGCATGCCTATTAATTTGCATGGCATTGTTTGTGGCTTTTTGACTTGTGTAGATGCATCTTCTGAAGGTTTGGTATTTGTGTGTTCAGATTACTTGAATTCAGAGCATATTCTATGTGAACATGCATAGTTTGACCGTATTCCTCTGTGGTGTGTATAAGTGCGCTCATGTGGGGATGTTCAGGATGCGTATTGTGAGTGTGTATGTGACTATGTGGCAGTGTGTCTGCATGTATTTTGAGCATATTTGATGAAACTCTGATTTGTCTACTGAGGGTTCAACCGATGGATGTACTTGCATTGCAGTGTGTCATGGAAGTGACTGCAAAGTGTGCATGGTGATTTCATGTTGTCATTGTGCTTGTGGTTTAGCATTAGGCTTGAAGTAGTGCAAGGGGAATTGAAGGTCCAGTGGGAGCATAATGCTTCACTGGAATTCTCACTAGACCATGGTCAGGTGCACTGGCCTCCTCGGGCAGGGAAATGAATATAGACAGACTCAGGTTGGGGGGTGGGAGAGTGAGTGTTTTCTCTCTAGAGCACCAGGATTCTTGGAGATTGAGATTGCTGATGTAATGGAGGACGAGGCAGTATTTTTCTCTATAGATGGCTGTTTATAACCGTCATTAGTTTGTATCCCATATAAACATTTTGTATTACAATACCATGATGGTACAGGCAAGAGGACATGCGTCAAATGTATCTTTGACATAGCTGACAATTGTGCAGTGATTGCATTTTACTCAGGGTGCATTTGTTCTGCATGTAAAGTATAGCAGAGCCCTCAACTGTAGATAATTTCCCTAGATGTTGATAGGCTATTTGTAGTACCCATCCCTTCTGTGATGCAACCTATAGAATGCAGTGGCACGAAAAATCTGGTCCAGCTATCACATAGTCACTGATTTAGGAGTCATCTCTGCGCCTGAACACAATGCGCTGCATGATTTTTATAATGTCTTAAACTAGTCATCTCTGCTATTAATTGAATAGACACCAAATTCTAATTGCTATTTGCATGCAATGTAATGCTCTTTTTATTATCATGTTTGTGTAGACTATGGTCTTCCAAAGGGCCTCATTCACCACGGCGCTTCAAAGCCATAACAAAGGCAATAGGCACTGAACAAATATCAAATAGCATGACATAACATAGTTTGATCACCTGTATTCTGAATGTATTTTAAGTTAATACAAATCCATGTTCTAGGTTGGAAGATGGGAATAGGGAAGCCTGGGGATCTGGTGCACCCAAATCCATCCCCAACTTTTTGTGTAAGAAAAACCCTGGTGGCCCCTCTGTCACCCAGGTTATGGACTTCCCTTGGTAACCCTCAGGACTTTGTGAATGTGCTTATTATGGGTTGAAAGCAACATGTGTTATAGCCCAATGTAACATCAGATAGAGGAATCTCTGTAACCGCATGTGCCAGTGAAAAGAAGAAGTATGTTTTAGCAGCATGGTGAACCTACAGGACCATGGGCTCTAAGAATGAAGTCTGGGAGTCCTGATTACCAGCTGAATCAGACAATGTGCTCTCCCGCTTTCTCTTTGGGCTCGAGACTCTGCCGAACAGCTTCCACAGTCTGAGGGATGATACGGTTTGAGGGAAATTAAAGCCCAGAAGCCCAATAAGTCCACGGGTATGCACGGTATACCTGCTGATTTGTTTAACTATAGGCTCCTATTCTTTGTATTCTTTTGAAGGCAATTGTGAAAATCTGCGTAATTCCTGAATAATGGTGCAGAGTGATCATTGCCCCTATTTACAAGAAGGGAGATAAGTCACTTCTTAAATCATATTACCCAATCGCACTCCTGGATGCTTCTTTGAAAATTCTAGGAAGTGTATTGTAATGGTATTTAGTGGAATGGAAGAGGGTGAATAATATTATGTGCGTCACACGGCTGAGATTCAGGGAAGGACTGGGAATACTAAGTCAGGCCCTAACTTGAATGCTATTGCCAGAAAAATATCCGACCTTAAGGAATGGTACAGTTTATCTGGCTTTTATGGGCCTGTCCACTGTCTTTGACCTGGCAGACAGGGAACAGTTATGGCCAATCCTGTTAGATATGGGTATCCTAGAAATGAATCCTTTTTTTTACACTAATACAGAGTGTGGAGTTGGTTATGATGATGGGGGAACTGCATATCCCCCTTTTCAGACCCACAGGGTACATCAACAGGGGTGTGTGCTTGCCGCTATTTTATTTTATTTGTACACAAATGCTCTGCATTCGATTTTAGAACATTCTACTCCCCCCCCATGTAGCAAGGCTAGGTGATAAAAGGCCCTCTTGCTGGTTTAAGCCAATGATGTTGTTCTCATTGCCAAAACACGGAGAGCTCTTCAATAATCGTTACATGATTATACTGATTTTATTACCTTTAGGAAATTGAAGATAAGCACAACTAATTCAGCAGTATTAATAATGGGTGAGACACCACATTTTTCAAAGGCTTGTTTTGCGAATGGACCCATCCAGAGAAAGTGCAATACTTTGATTACCAGGAATCTGCGCTGTTGCAAATGGCAGTGGGAACCATCATATCAAAAATCAAGTCATCAAAATGTCGCCGGCCATAGCAGGGATTTCTAGATTTGCGAGGTCCGTAAGAGCACTCTGATTGACCCTCGCCTGGTACTAATCGATAATAGGCCCATTGACACCTGAGAGATGTCCTCAGCAAAGAGAAGGGTAAGGTCCTGCTGTTGAACTTTTACCAGGGACTAGGGGAAATGGCCGAAATGGGCAAATCCTCAAATAGAGCACAACTAGTAATTACGTCACCTAGGAATGTCGAGCCATACGTCAAGTAGTGCGTAAGTGTATCACAGCATTCATACTTGGTCTGGTTACATTTAATGTTCTCCTCCGAATTCTATAACTGGGAACTGGCAGGGGCAAGGTAGGCCCCAAGTGTAATTGTTCTATTATAATATCCAAGGCTCAACTCACTACCTATAAAAAGGGTCTGTCATTCCATTAGATTGTAAGAGTTGGGATGGTGTGGTGGCTAGCGATAGACTGTGTGGCTCAGAGCATTGAGGAGGACAAAACTAGTGAGGAGAGAGTGCTGGATGGGGATGAGCAGTGGAGGAACTTATGAGAGAGGAGTCTTGGTGAGAAAGGTGAAGGAGAGAGAAGGAAGAAGGGGAATGGAGAGGACTGTTATTAAGGAAAAGAGTGGTTGAGCAGGAGATGTCAAGGAGGAAGAGGAGATGAGCGTTGGAGAGAATATAAACATTACCAAGTAAGAGTAGAGGGCACAAGAGAAGATAGAGAAATAGGAGAGGAGGCATAGAGGCATCAAGACAGAGAAGAAATGGAGGATAGTAGTAGTGGTGAAGGGAAGAGAATGTGAGTGAGAAGAGGAGGAAAGGAAGTGATGGAGGAGGGGATAAGGAGGGATCAGAGTGGTGAACAAAATGCAGAAGGAACTCATAAGAAGAGGGGAGTAGTGGAAAACACTTCGCGGGGCACTTTAAGAAATTAGGAATGGGAATGGAAGACAGAGGAGGAGAGAAAAGGGAGAAACAAAAGTTGGAAGAAATGTCCAATGGAGCCTAGAGGAAATGAAAATTGTGTGTGGCAAAACATCTGAGAGGAAAGGAGGAAAGACATACAGTTAAAGGTGGGGAGAGTACAAAAGTAGATATAGTAAGAAATATAGGGGCTGATTCATGGAATTATCTGTACCGAAAAAAACGCGATTTGTGCGCCATTCTGCCCGTTTAACAAATGGGGATTTGCAGGCAGAATGGCGCACAAATCCCTGTTTTTTGGCGCAAATAATTACATGAATCAGCCCCATGGTATGTTGAACCAGAGCCATAGAAAAAGCACTGGCATGGTGGAAGGAGTTTAACCAGTGATGGCCCCAATGATCCACAGAGAGTTTGAACCCAGTTAGCTGCACAGAACAAAACAACCCCACTGAGGGTTTTTCCCTGAGGCTGCTGGCAGAAACTGCAGCCAGATTAGGAGGAGAAGAAACTAAAGAGTTAGATACTAACTAGCGCAAAGTCAAGAAACTGAAGAGCGACATCCTGACTACAGCAAAGACAGGAAGAACATGTGTGACATCCTGATTCCAAGAAGGAAATGTAGGGCACTGAAAGCCCCCACAGAATGTGGGTGACTCTTTGTTTTCTTCCAGGTAGGAGGATTCTAAGGACGAGAGGGAGGACTGAAGGATTGTTGTCCCTCAAAGAGTTTGATTTGTTTTATCAATTTTTGAGTAGTCTGTTGGTCCTTCGAACTGTAACAATGTGCATACCCATTATTCCAAGAATATTGTTGGTGTTCACGCGCGCGTGTGTGTGTGTGTTTTCAATCCTAATCCAAAGGCACATTTATTTTGCACTTCGGTCCTACTGCACAGATCCAATTTTTTAGACGCTTTTTTAGACACTTTATACACTTGATTTTCAACGTTTTTGCTGCACGCATCGGCTTCATGTATGGCCTACCTTTTGGAGATATGCATGCTGAAAAAGAAACACAATTTCAGTTCATAAGGGAGCTGGCAGTTACAAAACATAAATATGAATGAAATATGTTCTGGAGATCAGTAGAAACATTACTTTTTTCAACCTCATAGAAAATGCATTATATGTATTACGTTTTCTTCAGTCTATGGCAAAATCAATGCAAAAACACGTTTGTTGTGCACATTCCTCTTATACATGAACATTTCTGTACATTTGGCCTGTGTGCATGGATGTGCCAGTTGAAATATTCTGTTTTTGGTGAACCTATGTGGACAAGATCAAAAGTTACAGAGGAGACTGGCCACCAGGGGGCGTATAGACAACCATGCCCTTTGCTGAGCTCTGCTGCTATGGCCCCATAAAGTGGATTGAGCCCCCACTTGTGGACCCCCCCGCAGATGAAAACCGAGTGGCTGCAGTGGGAATACTCCCACCCCCCTTTGTGGAAGAAATCCCGGAGAAAATCGGACTGTGAATCCCCCCGAAAATACCATCAGAAGCTACGGCCTGCCGTACCCGGATAAGTGAAACTGAAACTACGCAGGCACACGTGCGCTGACGAGCGCTGATGGCTCCTCAAGGATCAACACACCACCACAATCATGAACAGTGAGGGTACTGAAAAAAACCTCCAGCGACCAAGCGGATTGAGGAGGTGGGTGTCTCCTGCTGAGAGACGCCCGACCCTCTCTTGCCCGGGACCTGCTCCTTGCATTGAAGGATCGCTGCAGAGCCGGCCCCAGCCGCCCACTGCTTCGCTGAGGTGCGCAGTGCGAGACAAAGGACGGAGCCGAGCAGCAGGAGCGGTTGGAGGCCCCCCGCCCGAAGATGACCAGAAGCGGAGACCCGTGTGATATCCCTGGCGCCCCCATGCACTCCCCTGCTCCCGCTGCAGCTCTGGTGATACGGAGCACATCTGCTTGGAGCACGCGGAAAGTCTGGCGGATGAGGAGCACACTGCAGCATCAGGCTGTGAGTCAAACAAAAAGACCCTCACACCAGTTATTGGAGCACTGCATATACAGGGGGAAACCTAGACTCACCGCAGCTACATAAGAAAGTAATATCCACGCAACGCCATCAAAGCGGGCAGAGAGCGGAGTGGGGGGCGAGTAAGAAGATATCAGCCTTATAATTTTGAACGAGGATCGGCCCCCTCAAAATAAGATGTGAACTATACTGCATTAAACAACAGCTGCCCTCAATCCAATTGCATGAAGGGAGGGAAAATCTAGAGTCCTCATACCGCTACACCATGGTGCCCCATCAGTACCCAGCCAAACCCAACAACTGGAGACTAGCACGCTGAATACCTCCTCACAGTGGGCGAATTGAAGACAGAGCACAGCGACCCCCACCCGGTGCGATCCTCTGGACAGAACTAGGAGAGGGCCCACTTAAGAGGCCAAAAGCACTATCACCCCCTTCCTCCCTAAAGTGGGCAACAAGCTGAAGACAATCAAACCCTGATACAAATAAAATAGGAGTTGACTCAGCGAAGGCCCCAATTTTGCAGCCTGCTCCTGGAATTATTCTGCAGACATCCTCCTATACGCATGAAGCAACACGACCCCACGGTTCGACTCCTCTTTAAGAAAGCGATAAGGGGACCAACCCAACACATTATACAAAAAGTTAAAGAGGAAAGGGCTGCGAGGGAAAGCTGAACACTACGCCACACGCTGAGGAGACATTAATGAACCACCTCTGTCGTGGTGCACTTATATACACCACGGAATACCCATCAATAGCAACACTATTGAATCTCAGAAAGGGACAAAATTAAGCGCTCAACCTCTCAGCGCCCAGGGAGACCCTGTGCTAACAAACCAAAGCCTCCATCAAACATTTGGACCTACCCGCCCTCATTGTGACCACTACGAACCGCCAACGCAACCCCCAAAGGCCACATGACCGTGAGGCAAAAATTAGCCCCATTCGCTTACACCTCCACACCTACTTGGTCTGGTGACCCCAATATAGCAGCCACAGATATCAGAGGAAGCGAATCGGCAGCCAGGAAAGGGGACATTGCTGCCCTGTTGCGAGAAATCAGGAACATGGGGACCAACATAGGAGGCAAAATAGATAAAGATCACACAAAGGCTAGCTAGCATGGAAGAAAGGCTTGACGGAGAGGAGAACAACCAAGCGTCCATAGATACTCTTGAAGCACAGCTTGAGTAGAGGATAACAGATTTGGAGCAACGAGAAGAGGACTTGAAGCTCAAGATGGATGACTTGGAAAACCGGGAAAGACGGAACAATCTGCGCATTTTTGGGATTCCAGAACGAGAAGGAGAAACCAAAAGCGATTTTAGGAAAACACTTCACAACATCATTAAGCTCTTGGTTGCGGATGATGCACTAGATGAACCCAAAACAGAACAGATCCACAGAGCCGGGGGCCCCCCGGGTGGACCAAGATCAGTCCTCGCCCGATTTCATGGCTTCCAAGACAAGGGCAGAGTGCTCAAAAAAGCAAGAGGCAGTGAAGCAATTACTCTAGGAGGTGCTCAAATATCAATATACCAAGACCTATCCTCCTTAACATTGGCTCTCAGGCAGATGTGCGGGCCTCTCACAAAATGGCTGAAGGAAAAGAACATTCGATACAGGTCGGGCTACCCCTTCTCCCTCTCCTTTGAATATGAGGGAACCAAGACATGACTGAGATCGGAAAAAGAAATTAAGGCATGCATCTCTGAGCTAATTGGGCCCCGACAAGAAGAAGGCAATCGAGACGAACCAAGACGGGAAGACCGAGGATGGTGCATTCAAGGCCCCAGGAAAAAGCAGGTGAAAGGCTCGAGAAAGTACCGGAGAGGTAACATCTCCCCGGAGGGGGAAAACTGAACATCCCCGAACTTGGTAAGACAGAATCTATTCCACTGTATAGAATGTGTCCTGATCAAGTGACCATTTTAGGAACTATAGCATGATCATGACATGAAAATTTGGGGGGGGGCACAAGAGGGGCTCAATTGAGATTGAGGTATCACATTAGGTCAAGGGGCATTAAGTAACAGCCCCCACAGGTGGTTCGATGCAGGACCGGTGCTATCAACCGGGCTTGATCGATCGCCACCAACTGGGAAAAGGAAGGGACGGGGAAAGGAGGGAGAGCAGACAAAGGGATGGGGTCGAAGCAGCATCTTTATTCGTCCAAAATGCTCGATATAGTGTGAAATTCAATGGGCAAGCAAGTTCCTGGTCATGGAACGTAAGCTATTTACCCACAAGAACAATTAATGGCATTGACTTCTGATGTAAGGGGAAGGGATTCCCTAAGGGTAGGGACACTTAATGTAAAAGGACTCAACTCACCAACTAAGAGATCACTGGTATGCAGGGAATTCCGTAGGGCCAAGATGGACGTTCTCTTACTACAGGAGACAAATTACGCCAAGGGGGGGAGAGGCAAACCCTCAGGAAACGTGTGGGGATCGAGTTCTGGGGATCTGGACCACTAAGGAAAGGAGGTGTGGCAATCCTTATCAGGAAAGGTATAGAATTTGTGGTGGCCAAGACCTGGTCCGATGTAGAAGGGCACGCCCTATTGATGACGGGAATTATTGGAAAAGTGAATGTCACGATCACCACAATCTAAGCCCCCAATACAGGACAGGCTAGATTCTTGGCTAAAACGATCCCTAAAATATTGCTAGAGGCATCAGGCCATATCATTCTAGGCGGGGACTTCAATCAGTGGGCAGACCCAGCTATAGATTGGAAACCTGGAAATCCTGATACGAGAGGCCAGACTAGGGGTGACCGCACAGAATTTGTGGAAATGATGGACACTTACGGTATGGGAGATGTGTGGAGGGACATGCATCTAAATGAAAGAGGCTACACCTTCTACTCTACCCCACACAACACATTTACCCAAATCAACTATATCTATCTATCCAAAGATCTCTCTGACACCACAACACACTCAGAGATAGTCCCAATTACATGGTCAGACCATGACATGATGTTAGCAGATATCCAGTGGGAGAATCTACCAATCATGAGCGGAAAATGGCGATGTAATGAGAGTCTCTGGAAGGACCCTGTCTTCAAGACAGAAATGGAGACTATGATTAATGAATATTTCAAATTAAATAATATTGGTGAGGTATCCAAGCAGGTACTCTGGGAAGCAAGGAAAGCCACCTGGAGAGGTATTTTAATATGTGAAGGGTCTTGCAAGAAGAGAGAGAGAAAGATTATTGAACACAGAGTCAGAGCGGAAATCTGTCAGTTGGAAGGGGACATTATGAGGGTTGAGAAGACTAATCTCAGCAAAATCAATGAAGCAAAAAGGAAAAGGGAGGCACTGAGACTGTTAGAACACGAGCAGATAGTGTGCAAGCATCGACTCCTGAAACAGAAATTTTATGAGAAAGGAGACAAGGCTGACGCATTGCTAGCTACAAGACTTAGAGAACAAAGAGCAGAGCGAAAAGTATTAGAAATAAGCGAGGACAATCCCGACCCAACCAACACTCCCCCTACCATCCTTGAATGCTTTGCCACCTTCTCCAAGACCCTATTCACTTGGGAAACAAACCCTGACCAATCAGATACTGAGACTTACCTATCCTCTACTAATATGCCCAAGATATCAGGCCCTGACTCAGAGCTGCTAGAATCCCCTATATCTGAACAAGAAATCCAAGATGCAATAAAGAGGCTAACATTGGGCAAATCTCTGGGGGAAGACGGCTACACGGCTGGATTTTACAAATCCTTCAGTGCACAACTAACGCCATTCATGACAGAGCTCTTTAACGAGATATTAGAGACAGGGAAAGCCTGAGACTCCTTCACCCGTGCACTGATCATGGTAATCCCCAAAAATGTGGATCATACCGCCCCATCTCACTACTCAACCTAGATGCGAAAATCTACATGAGAGTTCTGGCCGCTAGACTAAAGACACTAATGCCCCAACTTTTACACCCTGATCAGGTTGGATTCATACTGGGGTGACAGGGAGCGGACACAATGCGCAAAACCCTCCACTTTATTCATATATCCCAGAATATGCCCAATTAACCCATCCTCCTTTCAATCGACACAGAGAAAGCCTTTGACAGGGTAGAGTGGGGATTTTTGAGAGCAGTCCTACGTAAGGTGGGGATAGGCCCATGGTTCAGAAAGGGAATACAGGCAGTGTACACGTCTCCCAAAGCATCCATATTTGTGAATTGTGAATACTCCAGAGTGTTCGAACTAGAACGCGTCACCCGACAGGGATGCCCTCTCTCCGCAATTCTTTTTGCACTTTCCCTAGAACACCTGACACAAACAATGAGGGTTGGCCCCATGGTAGAAGGCATTCGGCTGGGAGAGATGGAATACAAGGTGGCCCTTTACGCCGACGATATACTTCTACATATAACCAACCCCATGACATCCATCCCCCGGGCCCTCCATCTACTAGAAGACTATGGCCGACTCTCTGGGTTTAAGGTGAACAAAACTAAATCTACTTTGTTTCCTCTATGGGGATTGACAGAGGCAAAGGGAATCAGGTTTTCTCAACTTGGTCTCAAGATTGAACACTTTAAATTGAAATACTTGGCAATACAGATCACTATAGACCTGGTTGATCTATATGGAGCCAACTTCCCCCCTCTTCTGCAGCAGTTCCATGCCGACCTAAGTAAATGGAACAAGCTGACAATCTCCTGGTTAGGGCGACTTAATGCTATTAAAATGGTTTGCCTCCCCCGGTTCTTGTACCCCTTTCAAATGCTACCCATCGAGATACCAAAACATTTCTTCTTCGAGGCCAAGAAAGCCATTGTGAAATTCCTTCGGCAGGGGAAGAAGGCTAGGATTTCATATGACACCCTAACACTTCCCAAAGACAAAGGCAGGGTAGGGCTCCCTGATCTAAGAAAATATTATGAAGCGGCCCAACTACGTGTCGTAATCCCTCACCTACCCAACCGCAAAGAACCTCAATGGATCCACATGGACAATCACTATCTATCACCGGCCACGGTCTCGGAGTGGCTCTGGGCCCACAAGAAAAAGTTTCATAATAGACTCAAAGACCTCCCAATATTGAGCACCATATGGGGAATTTGGAGAAAAGGCACAGGGATGCATAAGATCTCCACATGGCCATCCCCACTGAGCCACCTATGGTGCCCGGGAATCAACGAGCACATCCCCAATGTAGAGAGATTCCAAACATTTGTATGAGGCTGGCTTAGAGAGGGTGGGGAAACTACAGAAAAATGACTCATTTGTCACACTACCAGAACTAACTGAAGCCCTAGGAATAGGCCCACTGTCCTCCTTTCAATATATAAAGATAAAAGGCATCCTAACCAAACCAGCGTGGAAGAACAAGTTGATGAGAGACCTTACTCCCTTTGAAACGCTATTAGATTCTAGGACAGAGATGAAGGGCCTGATATCAGTAATGCATAAAGAACTGGTTGAAGCAGGGGACGGGACCACTTAACCGCTGAGAGGTAGATGGGAGAGAGATCTAGGTGAACAGATAAGCCCAGATATGTGGGGAAGAATGTGTAAAGCGGCATCGCGAAAATCCATATCAAGCCAATACAAATTACATGCTATCAAACTGTTACATAGATGGCAATACAACCCCCTCAG
The DNA here is from genome assembly GCF_040938575.1 of Ambystoma mexicanum. NCBI lineage: Eukaryota > Metazoa > Chordata > Amphibia > Caudata > Ambystomatidae > Ambystoma > Ambystoma mexicanum. The sequence goes on along the minus strand of NC_090928.1, from coordinate 498,320,129 downwards.
GCTTTCTAAGATGTTCCAAACGGCCAGCCCAAGATGCTGGCAGGAATGTGGGGAGATCGCCGACTATTGGCATATGTGGTGGAGTTGCTCCCGAATAAGAGTATTCTGGGATGAGGTTCTGGGCTGGATTAAAGATATAGACGGTATTCACAGAATTGCAGACCCCCATCTTATATTATTTGGCCTTGAGAAAAGCGAAGATGAATGGAGCAGGATTAAAGGCCTGGTCCCCCAGTTATTGCTAGAAGCCAGTGCCATACTTGTAACAAAATGGATGTCCAGAACTGTTCATAGCAAAAATGAATGGATTAATGTAGCCTCCAACAGATGCATAATGGAAAAGATAACAGCATCTCTCCATGGAAGATCCTCACAATGCGAGGCTCTATGGATGGACTTTACAAATAAACATTTTTATGGGGGGCCAAAGTGCCAAGCAGACTGATGCTCTGGGTTGAAATGTAATCGATGTGATCTAAGGGGTTGTGAATGAAAGCAATGAAGACTTGCCCAACAGGAAATCCCCTCATCCATAAAACTGTGACCACCTATTGACACACACAGAAACAATCCAAAGATGTTTGCTCGACCCACAGGGGGGGTGGAGGGAGGGTGAAGGGGAAGTCATGTTGAACCGTTGCAGCTCAACGACAGATGTATGTTAAAGATGTATGAAAAGATAATAGTGTTGAAAAGCTCTGATCTTGTTCTGTAACCTTGAGCTCGTATTTTTCTGTGTAATGTGACTAGCAATGAACAAAATTCAATAAAACCAAATAAAGAAATAAAAAAGTTACAGAGGAAATGCATTCTCATGTTCTATGTATGTATATAAATGTATTTAAGGTTAGGTTGCCCTTCCCATAGAAAGGCCACATTTTGGGTGGCTTATAACTTTGACGCCATTCAACGAATTGATATGAAAGTTTAAAAATGGTCAGGCCCCATGCTCACTTTTCCCTGACATTAAAGATGCACTACTGTGTCCAATTGTCCGTGGCACTGAAGATACTCTGATTCTAATGCTATATAAACAGTAAGAGCTCATATGCGAGTCTCCTGCAATTTGGTGGCAGGGACCCGTTAAGTTTACGCTTTAGCTTAGACAGGGAAATGTCGCCAAATCTTCCTTGTTTGCAGATCGGAGTGAAAAAGCTGAGTGCGAAATGGCATCATACACATTTGTACGCCACCCTTTTGCACTTCACCACACAAACAGAATAATTGTCGCCTGCCATATGCACATGACAGGCAGTGTTTTCAATGAATTCTTAGTATTTCACATAATGTTTTCTGGTGCAAAAAGCAAGCAGACTCTATAGGAATTCCCAGCATTTGCGCTGGCATGACAATCCATGGCAGTCCAAATGCTGGAGTATTTGTATGGCAGAGAGGAAGAGAGCAGAAGAAACATACATTATGTTCTGCTTCTCTTCTCTGTCATACAAATACATGAAAATGAACTGTACTGTAAACTAAATGTGTAAAAGCCTAATGCAAGGCTATACGCCTTTTATTTATGGTATGGCTCAATGAAAATGAGCTGTGTAGTGTCTACAAGATGTTGGGTATGTAATAACATGGCTGGTAGTCATGACAGTTTTCCCTAGCACTGTCAATGAACAGGTTGTATTTTTATAAAGAGGTAGTGCCTCTGGAAAGATGGGTGTGTGGTAGGTTGAGGCCACTCTTCCGTTTCTCTGTAATGCACTGGATGTAGTATTGTATAAGTGTCTGTTGAAATTTGGGTGCATAGTAGGTTGAGTGATAGTGGATCTTCTCATCATGAGTGCCAGGAAAAAGGTGCCATGGGTCTAGCGACAGCACAACTTTCCCTGGCACTGACAATACACTGGTTGTGCCCACGTTTCTCTGGCACTGATGATGCACTGGCTGTAGTGTGCCTGCAGAATATGTAATGTGTTGTTGGTTGGGTGTTAGTCATGCCACTTATTTCCTGGAACTGTCAATGCATTATTCATAGTGTTGGAAAAGTGTCTGTGGAATGTTGGATGTATAGTTGGACTATGTAAAACACAAGGGACTGTTTTGGGTATTCCGACTGTGGGGTGCCCAATACTCTGGTCACACTAGGAACTCACAGTTTTTTAGTGAAATGGGTAGGGATGGATACATCTCTATCACTGAACTCGCAAATGCAAGTAAATACACTCTATCGTGCTAAAAAAACACATAAAGCCGTTCCCGACTATATGTGTGTCTGCCATTTTCCGGATGAAATTTAAAAATCTTTAATGAGCTTTCTCCGTTAGGCAGGTGCAGGAATGTCTATTAAAAAGACTGGAGAGTGTGCATTATATTCTCCAGTGGGTTCCTCTTTTGCATCTGAGCATTGAAGAATCTTGTAGGGTCCTTGATGTTTGTTTTTCAGGATCCTAATAGGGAAGACCTTGCCTGTGCTATTTACTGGAGCACTAGGTCAGGTCTCCCAATAGCCGACCGGTTTCTGTGGTATGAAAGTGGTTACACCACATTCCTCAGGGCTTAGGGAGGCACACAGTTAGGTTCCTCCTAGTTTTCATTGGCAGCATTGTCTGCATTATTTAAGGTCCTCTCCCTGTAGGGGTGACAAGAGGGGAGGGGAGAAAGAAAAAAGAGGGGAGGGCAGGTTAACTTGATCAGTGCCTTACCACCTAAATGATCTTGTCTATAGTTCAATTTCGACATACTGCACATGTTCAGTATAAAAGGAACGGGATTCTTACCCTTTCCATGTGGTGAATGATTCTATGCACGGATGGGTGAGGCAGCCTGAGACCTAGGGACCAAAAACGTACTGAATAACGGGTTAGGGTACGTGCTTGCACATGTGTAAGTCAAATCACAATGTATGCTAACATCGTGTATATTTGTTTCAAACTTATTAAGTAACCAAAAATAGCGTAAACCTTTTGTGCATATGGCCGCGCGAGGGCGTGCCATGTCCCATTACAGATTTCCACATCTAGCTCGGGGCCGGGCATGTGCCGTGTGTATATAAAGCTACCATCCACCCAGCCTGAGAAAAAATCCACCCTTTGGCCAGTTCCTTCGGTATCGCGGCAACTGTACATAAGCTACTGACTACAACCAACAGTCAATAGCCCTAGCTAAAAAACTAAAGGACAGGGGCTACTCGCAACAACTGGTCAAACAAGCCAGAAAAAGAGCGAGAAATATCCCGAGGGAAACCACTCTAGAACATCACACAAAGGAAAACGCATCTGCCGAGCAAATCACAGCTGTGCTTAGCTACTCACCCCTCACCAATAAAATCAAGAAAGAGGTTCTGAAGCTCTGGCCGATTCTCAATGTCGGCTCCCAAAGGCTGGACACTCCTAGATTTCCCATCAAAAGACGGAAGAACTTGAGAGACTCCTTAGTTCACTCATATAAGGATACAACACCCAGAACCAACACCCTTTGGAACACGTCCCAAGCAACAGGCCACACACCTTGTGGATTATGTAGTGCATGTTCGAGCACCAAAAGGTCAACTAGTATCGAGATTGGCTGGCACTTTCCATGGACGCAAAAGAATCTCACAAACTACAACAGCTGCAATGTAATTTACATCATAACATGCCATTGTACCAAACGCTAAGTAGGAATGACAACAAGACCAGTCAAAACACGGCTTGCAGAACATCGATCTTGTATACGAACAAAAATGTTAACTGTACCGATGGTGGAACATTTCCTTGAACATCAACATAATCCAGCAGATTTCACTTGGTCCATTATCGAGAAAATGGTGATACCCCTGAGAGGAGGTAACATCCATGACCTCCTCTATAGAAGAGAACAATTGTGGATTTTCCATTTGAAAACAGACAGGATCGGACTGAACGAACAGACCAGTTGGCAAACACTCGCCACTATGTGAACATCAACCCATGACCTTGGCTACATGGACTAGAGACCATGAGGATGTGTGTGTGAATGAGATGGTCTCGATGTATGGGGACCTCTTTGTGTGCAGCATGCCACGAGCGGATGTAGTAGGACAGCATTTGTATTCATGACTAGACCTCTAGTTCCAGCCATTCATGTGCTCCACTATTTACACGGCGTAGCCTGGTGCTAAAATAAGATGAGAGCGCATTGCTTTGGCACACACTTGATCTCGCTTTCCCAAAAAACCTGGTGTGTCAATAGAGAGTCCGATGTGTAGCCTGACTCCAAGATGGCCGTCCTGGGAAATCCCCAGGCGGCCATGTTGCACAACACATGCATGCCCAATGCGGCGGCGTCAGGATAATCGTCAACATAAAGAGGTCTGGCGGGCGGCGGCGTAGAGAATACGCCACGCGCAGCCCGCCAGACCTCTTTACAGATGAAAGCAGCAGGTAAACCCTTACCTCATACAACGAGCACCAGACGCTCATCTCCGATTAGCAGATACACACGGCGCATGCCCGGCCCCGGGCTAGATGTGGAAATCTGTAATGGGACATGGCATATCCTCGCGCGGTCATACGCACAAAATGTTTATGCAATTTTTGGTTACTTAATAAGTTTGAAACAAATATACACAATGTTAGCATACATTGTGATTTGACTTACACATGTGCAAGCACGTACCCTAACCCGTTATTCACTATGTTTTTGGCCCCTAGGTCTCAGGCTGCCTCACCCATCCGTGCATAGAATCATTCACCACATGGAAAGGGTAAGAATCTCCTTCCTTTTATACTGAACATGTGCAGTATGTTGAAATTGAACAATAGACAAGATCGTTTAGGTGGTAAGGCACTGATCAAGTTAACCTGCCCTCCCCTCTTTTTTCTTTCTCCCCTCCCCTCTTGTCACCCCTACAGGGAGAGGACCTTAAATAATGCAGACAATGCTGCCACTGCAAACTAGCAGGAACCTAAATGTGTGCCTCCCTAAACCCTGAGGAATGTGGTGTAACCACTTTCATACCACAGAAACCGGTCGGCTATTGGGAGAGCTGACCTAGTGCTCCAGTAAATAGCACAGGCAGGGTCTTCCCTATTAGGATCCTGAAAAGCAAACATCAAGGACCCTACAAGATTCTTCAATGCTCAGATGGAAAAGAGGAACCCACCGGAGAATATAATGCACACTCTCCAGTCTTTTTAATAGACATTCCTGCACCTGCCTAACGGAGAAAGCTCATTAAAGATTTTAGAATTTCATCCAGAAAATGGCAGACACACATATAGTCGGGAACGGCTTTATGTGTTTTTAGCATGATTGAATGTATTTACTTGCATTTGTGAGTTCAGTGATAGAGATGTATCCATCCCTGCCCATTTCACTAAAAAACTGTGAGTTCCTAGTGTGACCGGATGTATAGTTGGTCCAGTGATATTTCTGTAAAGAGGTTAGTGGGCCTTGTCAAAGTCAGGGCCAGGGTAAAAGAGCTAGAAACTTTTGCTGTCCTTGGAGTGGCAGAGTAAAGTGGATACAAGGCTTGATACGTTTACACCAGGGCTAGTTACAGACCAGTGGCTGAAGCTTTTATACTGGGTTGTAAGCCAACATTTAATTAGCAATGATAATGTTTTTTTTGTAGTTTTGCAATGAGGTAGTGTCTGGGAATGTTGGGTGCATAGTAGGTTGGGTTCTAGTACTGTCAATTTTGCCCTGGCACTGATGATGCACTGGTTGTAATGAGGAAATGTCTGTGAAATGTTGGGTGAATATTAGGTTGGCTGGTAGTTATTTAAAAAGGTCAGTGGGTCTTGTCATTGTCAGTGTCAGGGTAAAAGAGTTAGTGTGTTTTGTCATCTCCACAGTTGTAGATCAGGAACTGAACTGGGTTTTGAGTATTATGGTTCTATAGTCATTGTTAGTGGGTGCAGTTGTACAGGTTTGGCCATGCTTAGTGCCAGAGTGAAGTGTCTATACACCAGTTTTTCTGCAAAGAAAGATATGATTAATTAGAAATGGAATAAGATCTGCAAATATTACTTTTATTACACTAATAGAAAAGTACATTATATGAACTATGTTATATAAAATAGTTCATGTATAGCACATTGGTGTTGTCTTTATATATTTCTAATCATTGAGTCAAGCGACAAAATACAAAAGAGATTTAAAAAAAGATGTTCCTTTCATAATGGAGTTGTTAGTTACAATGGCATGCAAAGTAGTGTAAGTTCATAACTTTGTTAGAGTCGTGTTAGAAGCCAATCTTGTAGTCTAGTTATTTTTTTTAAGTAGACATATAAGTCCTGCTTCCTAATCACCCTGCCTTGCCTTCAACTTTATTTCCCTTGCGATGTCATACTTTCTGTTCATGTTATAGAAGCCCCCTCCCTTGAAGATTCCCAGAAAGTCAGTTGAGAGTAGCTGAGTTGGAAAGAGGATGATCCTGCTGTATGGTGAATAAATACTTAATCTTGGCTTACCTGCTTGTGTGATCATTGCTTCAGATAATCTACCACATCATTGCAAAACAAAGCTGTTTGTTACAATGACATGGAAAGTAATTTATGTTAAAAAAGTGGTAGATGTCAACCTTGCAGTCTCGGTGACTTTTTAAAGTAATTAGCTACCTGTTGCCATATTGTAACTGTAACATTAACAACCATGAACAGTAGAGGTACACGTTTCTTATGTTAAGTTTTGTGAACAATTTAGTAGTGCATTTGTACTGTTATAGTTTTTAAGTTGAAAGTACAGGAATTATTGCCATGAATAAATACTTGCAATGTAGCCGGTGCTATAAAGTAGCTAGCTATCGGTAGGCATATTCTAACTATAATGTTAAAAACAATGTACAATGAAGGTATACGTGTATTATGGCTGTTTTCCTTTTCACAAAAGCAACCTGAGATGTATCAAACTGTCCTCTCAATTTGTCTTCTGTTAACCAAGGTTTTTAAACTGTAGCAAAGCCATGCAATAGAACTCTTTTAGGTCTGACAATTGGTAAAATAGGTTTACAGGGTTAATGAAATTGGGGGTTCAATGTCTCACTAGATACCCTTCACAATTTAAAATGGTCTATCTATCAGGTATTCCATTTGGAGTGTTATTTTCTGTATATGTAGTTGGACATTTTCATACAAACACCTGTTATCCAAGGTAAAACATCTGTTTGGATAGTATATGACAATTACATTAGTTTTCAAGATCTCATTCCATTTCTTGGAATTATTTTAGTGTTCTTTTTTATATGAAGCTGGACCAAGGCTTAGCCAGAGACTGTTTTCAGGTTTTCTTTAATATAGATCTGGGCCTTATAAATGCCCTGAAACTTCACAGAAACCACAATCTCTATTGGAGAGCATTGTTATGGCAATTGTAATTGGTTATTTATAATGTGCTTAATACCTAGAGGTTTCTAAGCGCGGACCCAGGCATTGAACCCGTGTTGCACTGCATCGTCTTGCTTCCAAGGTGGGCATGTTGCACCTGAGCTATCCTCTGAAGACTCCAAAGCTCTAACATTTGTGAGCAAAGGTTTTCACAGATGTAATATCATCCCAGAGACCTTTCAACCTACTCATCTGAGCTTTGTAAGACAGGATGTGACATACCCAGTGACTGCACACAAATTGTCTGTAAAAAATTGAACATCAACAATTGCATTCCACTTGGATACAATGACAGGATTGTAATCATTAATGTTCTTGGTGGCTTCATCTCTTTTGAAATTCTATGTGTTTTGGAGTGATTTGCCTTTGAAGCGGTATCTAAAAGAAGACATGAAACTATTTACCTAACTATTGATGCATATAGGTCTTGGAAATCCAAAATGACTTTTGGTATGACATTTGCTTGCTTCTTTAACGACGTCTGCAGTGTTTGAAACACTTACCTTTATTGGAAACAAGACTTAGGCTCATAGCTCATTATTTGACACATGCAATTAATTTTTTAATACACTTTAAAACAGTATCAAAGCCAAATTTAGGAGCATTTCTTATCCACTAAAGCATATGCATATATGGCGCTCCTCTTGACTGGCACTTTTCTCCAAAGAAATGTTCTAATTTTACAACTGCATGGTTATGTTTCCTGCAGCTCAAATGTAACATGACAATAAAATAGTGGTAAAATATAGATGAAGTGTTCACTGGATCTATTGAACAGAATTTGTCTGCAGTTTTGAAATCTATAGCTTCTTTATTTTGAATTTCAGTGTAGGAAATCACATACATTGTCCCATGCATTTTCTGCACAAATAAGTACAATGAACCACATTGGAGGACCTAGATTCCTTAATATACAGATAATGACAGCATGATGTCAGAACCTGTATACTTTTGTGCCACACATATTTACCAAGATATTGATAATACTTGACTCCAACATTTAATCTCAGTCTTTTATCTTTTGTAGGAGATCCCTTGCGGAGGTTGTAAAAACAAGACCCAGTTTTTAAAAAATATATAGGCAACACCATTGCATAAGGTTGCCAGTTCACTTTCAAACAAAAGATTAAAAATGAATTCAGTGTTTTGACTGAACCTTGGTATTACATTCAACAAGTAACACAGACACTCAGGTAGGCCGCAGGTATGTTGATATAGATACCTTAATCAAGTTATGAGGTTCAGTACATCATTGGATTAGGTGACATCAGGTACATCAGGAGTTAGGGAGTACAGAGAGGGCAGGCCACTGGCTCCTACCACCCAGGCCACATCTTCTAAATGCCCTTGGTGGAATCACATTCAACCACAAACATTCTAGTCACTCTCAAAACATTCCATTCATGACCTCACACCACAAACTCAGGGAACAGGGACCAAGCAAGGAAAGCCACTCCTAACACATCTCCTTCCATTGTACCTCGACCAGACACACTTTTACAACAAGACAGCACGGCAAACACACAAAACAATCAGCTGCACACCTGACACATGCACATCTGGTCAACCAGAGGAAAACGGTTGGCCAACCAGGCATAACTAACATGCATGCAGTGGCACCACACCAACATTGCAATGAACTACAACCACATAGTCATCACACAACACCTTCCACCCACCAATGCCACCATTGGGACCCCAGCCTGCCACACTGCACCACTACCTGCCCCACATTGGGCCAACAAACTACACTCATAACCATTCTATAAAACCAAGACACCTTCTGTCCACCACTGCCACTGACAGACCTCAGGGCTGCCACCCTTGAGCACAAACTCCCTCTACATGGGCAGGCATGTGGCCCACTACACCTCTACAAAAAACAGAACTATCTATCAACACAGTCCATTTCAACCAGATAACACACAAGCCAGATGCTTAAATAACCACAACCATACAGTAGCCAACATTTTCCCAGATGTAACTACAACCATACGATGGACAACATTCTCATCTGACACACCCTCAAAACTCACACAGTCATCAACGTGACGACGTCATTGCACGCATGCAGTCATTTTGGTTGCTGATGTTGATATTGTCAATCTTTATGGGCAATACAAACCGGATTGTGATTCAAATTGGCTGGAATGAGTGTAATGTCTCTATTCCAGCATGACTATAGCAATATATTTGGATGAATTTGAAAATAAGAACTAATGACCTCATCACGCTGCATGAAGCCGGCAACATTTTCAGTATAAAAACGCTGCTGGGGACATAGGCAACCACTACACAAGACAAACAAAGGCAAGATGATGCTTAGAAATAGAATTGTGCTGCCTTCACTTAGATCATTTCAGCAATATCCAACTGGGAGCAGTAGCTAATTTAACATATTGTTGCACAGGTCACCAGGACAAGAATCCTTTTGATAGTTAAAGACCCCATTTAACTAAGGTATGACTTTGATATTCATTGGTCAAGAAGTGAATAGACACATCAGGCAAAAAGGAAAAGTTAGAAAACCTACTTTATTTACATCACAGTTCCTATAGAAATACCCTATGGGCCTCATTACGATTTTCGAGGCAGCCATGGTGCTATTAGCACCATGGCTGCCTCCAAACCGGGCTCCATTACCGGGTTCTTGCAATGGGGACTTACCGGGTCATTCCAACATAGGAGGACCCGGTAATTCCTCTTCACAGGAACCATTCCCCATTCCCATTTGAGCCCCCAAATGGCTCAATGAGAATGTGGAGGGAGGTAACAACGGGCACATTACAAGTGTCCCGTTATTACCTCCCTCTTCCCCTCGCGGGACCCGGAAAAGACCTCTGATTGATCCGGGTCCTGCTAAGGGAACCTCGTAATCGGTGCTCCCGTAATTAATGGGGCCGGTCCCGTACTGGCCCCCTTCATTACGGGAGCACCAGGGTCGTAATGAGGCCCTATGTCATAGAAGAGGACCTAAACAAGGAAATACCTGCTACAGCCTGACAGGAAGAAATTAAGCTCCAACAGAAGTATAAAGCGAATACCACATAGGCAGGTAATTATGGTACAAAATGGCACTGATAGATATGAAAACAATATCCCATGTAACAGATTACTCACATAATGTATTTGATTATTCTTGTTTTTTAGAACTTGGTACCTGAAGATGGTCCCACAAGTGGACCTATAAGTGGGCTTTTGGTCTGTTTTGCTGGGTCTTTGATTACAGTGTGTTACCACAGCGCTGCTGACTCTACATCCAATGCAGGATCTCTCCTCATTCTGTGGAGTCTGTTTTCACTTTCTGTTTGACTGGGAGAAGCCCAGTTGCAGCCAGGGGACTCTGCCTACATAAAGACCTAAAAACAGCACGGAGCGCCTGTGGACCACAAGTGGACCTATAAGTGTTCTTTTGGTCTTCTGGTCGAGAGAGGAGAGCAGACCATGGACTGCTGTATCTACATAATCCATCTTCTATAACACAGTAAGCACGGTGCGCCTTGATTTCTTGTGTTACACAGTGACTACCCTTCCAGCAATGCCCATTCCTAAGCTGCTGAGTGGTAGACTTCTAATCACTGAGAAGGGTTTGGCAGCCCCGAAAGAAAGGGACAAGGGGACAATGCCAGATGTCTCAGTGGGCAGCTCATTGACCTGCAGGGAAACAATCCACCTAGCTCCTAAGGGAGGGGGAGGGCTTCCATTCATAACCTCCACTAAACGTCTCCCCCCCCTATTCTCGCAAGTTGTGGCCAGATCTGTGTCAAGTATTGGGACCCTTACTCTGCATGTTACACAGCCTCCTAAGGAGGTAACAAGTCCACCCTTAATTAATTCAACAATCAGGGGGTTAAACCACTGTACAGCCCTCACGGTGGAACTGGACAAATCAAGCTTACACTCCCCTGCGGCTGGATTGAGATCCACTGTAGAGGCTGGCCTGCCCTTGGCTGGTCTGTCAATGGCAGTGGAGGCTTTAGAACATGCTTTTTAACGAAAGGGATAGCCCCTACTGTGGAAGGAAAAAGGGCTATATTACAATGAGGAACAGAAAAGGATCCATCCACAGATTGACTTACAGACACTGTCCTAATGCTGGGGTGTCTAAATAGTTCTATTGTAAAAAACATTTTTAGGGTAGTGCTTCAAATAAGTAAGCCAAATATCCTTTACATGTATTATTAGGTCATCAAGCGTGAAAGAAGAAGGCACAAATCCATCGTTCTTAATCGTACTTAAATTCAATTTATTGATTTTTTTATATGAACCAAGAAATCATAAACCATAGCTGGCTAATTACTAAACAGAAAAAGAAACATAAATTCAATGGTAGGAAAAACAATTAAACAATTAAACAATGGATACTCTCACTTGTTCAGAAATCACACAGTGATCGGGTTAGTATCAATTAGTGGTGCAAAACAAACATATTTGTGCACAACGAAAAGAAATAACCAAACAGGGTTTATTTTGGTTCTCTCAGCAAATTATTAAGTTGTTCTGTAACTCAGAATATCCCAATTCGTAAGACCACTCGTACGGTTAGGTACACAAGTTACCCGGCTGTACTTTGGGGGGGGGGGGTGGAAACAGAACAGTCAGATCAAGGTGCCAATTGAATTGCAGGATCAGAGGACCAAAACCATCGGTCTACGCCAAGGGGAGGGGCCCCCTATCAAGTTGTAAAGGTCAAAAAGGGCACATAAGGTGCTATGCCTTGGGGCGTGTCGGCTGGAGAATGGAACGCCTTCGTCTGGGCCTCCGGTTTGGAAATCTCTGTATAATGTAGGGTAAGAACACAAGGAAAAAGAAGAAAAGGTAAGGAATGAGAATTTAAATAAGGCCTCAATACCTATTTAAAAAGCATAAAATGCTAACATGATAAAGTATTGCTGCCTAGGCATGCAATCTGAGTAAAAGATATTGATATTGTAATACCATCACAACCAGTCATAATCTGAATTGTTAAAAAGGGGAGGAGCTGCGGGGGGGCAACCTGTGGTAGAGAGCCGCCGGACTTTGCCGCGGTGGGGTGGTGTCCTGTCTCACTTAGGAAATCTGGCATCCACATGCAGGGTTGGTACGTCTGGTACCCGGTGGGTGCACCTGTATGGGAGGGTATTTAGTCGACCCTTGTGTGGTAGGAAGGGTCGCCTCACGGGATGTGACTCTAAAAAATACAAGTAGAAAAGCACAGACAAAAGCACCATTAGAGCATTGTGTTAGCGTGTCACTGCGGTGCAGCGAAACCTCAAGAACCCGTACTACCTTGGCGGGGAGTCCTAATGGATAGGTACCCAGTTGTCCGGTTGGGGTGTGGAAGAGCTGGCGTGCTGCAGGCTGAGGGTGGCTGTCAGCACTTCTAGAAGGTCACAGTAAACATCTGCAGGGGGTAAACAAAATGGTGCCAAAATTAGCACACGGAGGATAGCGGGAGGGGAAAGTCAGCCATCTATGAATAGGGTTTTGTCTGTGCTTTTCTACTTGTTTTTTTTAGAGTCACATCCCGTGAGGTGACCCTTCCTACCACACAAGGGTCCACTAAATACCCTCCCATACAGGTGCACCCACCGGGTACCAGACGTACCAACCCTGCATGTGGATGCCAGATTCCCTAAGTGAGACAGGACACCACCCCACTGCGGCGAAGTCCGGTGGCTCTCTACCACAGGTTGGCCCCCCCCACAGCTCCTCCCCTTTTGAACAATTCAGATTATGACTGGTTGTGATGGTATTACAATATCAATATCTTTTACTCAGATTGCATGCCTAGGCAGCAATACTTTATCATGTTAGCATTTTATGCTTTTTAAATAGGTATTGAGGCCTTATTTAAGTTCTCATTCCTTTCTTCTTTTTCCTTGTGTTCTTCCCCTACATTATACAGAGATTTCCAAACCGGAGGCCCAGACGAAGGCGTTCCATTCTCCAGGCGAAGCGCCCCAAGGCATAGCACCTTATGTGCCCTTTTTGACCTTTACAACTTGATAGTGGGCCCCTCCCCCTGGCGTAGACCGATGGTTTTGGCCCTCTGATCCTGCAATTCAATTGACACCTTGATCTGACTGTTCTGTTTCCACTCCCTCGCCCCAAAGTACAGCCGGGTAACTTGTGTACCTAACCGTACGAGAGGTCTTACAAATTGGGATATTCTGATTTACAGAACAACTGAATAATTTGCTGATAGAACCAAAATAAACCCTGTTTGGTTCTTTCTTTTCGTTGTGCACAAATATGTTTGTTTTGCACCACTAATTGATACTAACCCGATCACTGTGTGATATCTGAACAAGTGAGAGTATCCATTGTTTAATTGTTTTTCCTACCATTGAATTTATGTTTCTTTTTCTGTTTAGTAATTAGCCAGCTATGGCTTATGATTTCTTGGTTAATATAAAAAAATCAATAAATTGAATTTAAGTACGATTAAGAACGATGGATTTGTGCCTTCTTCTTTCACGCTTGATGACCTAATAATACATGTAAAGGATATTTGGCTTACTTATTTGAAGCAATACCCTTAAACAAGTTTTTTACAATAGAACTATTTAGACACCCCAGCATTAGGACAGTGTCTGCAAGTGAATCTGTGGTTGGAGCCTTTTCTGTTCCTCTTTAGAACATGCTGGGCTGCAGACCGCCCCCTCATACCTTTAAACCATTCTTTGATACTGGATGAATCCTTTCAAAGACTATGTGAAAATGTAGATGGGGTAACTAACAGAGGCTACAGGTCCTACTTCCTGGGATAAGACCATCTGGTTATCCGAAGGGCCTTCACTCTAGTCCACCTTCTATCGAAAAAATTGACAATCCTATTCCAAAATCTGTTCTTAAACAGCCTATGAACAGAGATTTATTTACGCCCGGTAACATCGAAACAAAGAGGTGCTCTATGGTACTGCCGCAGATGGACTCCCTGGGTCCAGCTTTGATCTCTGCATTGTACCTTGTGCTAGAATCCATCCTCAGGCTGTATGACAATATTAAGGACATTGCTCAGGGCAACGCAAGGAAGTTGGGGAAGCTTGATTCCAACATAGCCCAACTATTGGAAGGTTCTAAACTTCCTCATAACACTCCTTCTCAGCAAAGGTCACAAGCGGGATGCCTCGCTCCTGAGTGTATATGCATCGACGAGGACCTCTGGGAAGTATCAGAAGTATATGCTTTGGAAAATATCCTTCCTCTAGCCAGGAACAAAACGCTACTCCGGATAGCCTGACTGCGCTTGTGGACTTCCAACAATGGGAGGAGGCGCTATCACAGGCCAAAAGGAGAAAGCCATTAGGTGGTTGAAGAGGTGGAGCAGCAGGTTGCTGTTGACTTGCCATCGTAAAATTTTAACAAACCTCTTTAACAAAAAAAGACAAGGAAAGAGTGCAAAAATAAAAAGGAGCAACAGAGGAAAAAGTCAAAAAATCTTCCAGCTTCCAACCTGAACAAGCGGAAAAATGTTCAAAAATTCATAAGCACATTGTCGGAAAAGGACACACTTAAAGATCTCGCACTCGAGCCTCAGATGTCACTTTCCCCTATGGCTCAGGTTATATCCGAGGATGCCACACCTCAAGTACGGAGTCCTAAGAAGAAGAAAGCCACCAAACAAAGCAAGATGACAATGTTTTAGGGGAACTCCATTCCATCTAATTTGGCCCATGTGCAAACAAGAAATGTGGTATCAATGCCTTCTACGAACTTGCCGGATATCCATCAAGATGTTGCGGATCCAACTTTGATGACACCGCAGGCATTGACACTTCGTGTGGTGCTGGCACCTCTACCAGCAGACTCAGTATCGACTTTTTCTAGGCATCACGGTTCACCTGACATAATGAGGGCTGACAAATTTAGGGGACCATCATTGGGTGGGATTTTTCTCTCTCGGGCAAATGTACAACAATCCATGAACAGAACACAAATGTTGAGGGGTTTTCAATAAATCCCATCACTCCATGCTTTGCGTTCCGATGACATAGTGCAAGTGATTTTCCCTAAATATGGAACTAACAGATCTGTTTGTCACTTTAAATCGAACCTAATAGCAAAAATTGTGTGGAAGGGTCGAGAAATGCTGAAGGTGGAAGGCTACAACCTCTTTTATCTCCATGACCCAACCGCACTGGCTGATTTTCTGACTCCCAAACCTACCACCCTTAAATTGGTCAAACACCCCATTGTCTGGTGTGACTGTGGACTTGGAAAACTGGTCTTGGCTGGAAGCCGCTGTCCAAATGTTTTCTAAGGTCAGACAGTCAAGAAATGTGCTCTAGAACGGGGAATGTAAACTTGTGTCTTGGAATGTGTGTGGATTTACTAACTTAATCAGGGTGATTCAAACATGGGCGGCGGGGACAACATCCTTTTTCTTCAGGAGATGATGGACACAAACATTTTCATGCTCCAGAGTTTCCATACCTACTGTAAGAGGGCAATCAGGGGGTGTAGAGGCTGCCTCCTTGGGGGTTTGGCCATTGCAATCGATAGGGTGTGGGGGGATGGAGTGTTGCCACTATGAGGTTTTGACTCGTCTGGAAGGTCTTCTGGCAGTGAATGTTTTATTCAAGGATAACCCTGAAGACATTTCTTTGGTCGACGCATACTGGAATCCTGCAAAACATGCATTGACGTATTTTTTGGAAGGCCTATATGGGCTGCTGGAGGGGTGGTTGGCAAAGGCTAGTAGTGGGATGGTCATTCTGTGGGGGGATCTCAACGCCTGCTGTGCGGAGGGATGTGGGCCACAAGAACAAGATATGTGGTCTTTCAGACCCCAATTTGGAAGCCACAGACCCACCTACTATATGGCTGAACCATCTGTACAATTGGGGCTTGGAATCTGCCTCCCATAGAGAAATCAATGGGTACTTTCTTTACTTGGGCTAGGGGTACTAAAACCTTGTGGATTGACCACTTATTTGTCTCTTCCCCCTTGCTATCTTTCTGCGAGCCCCTTACTAGGGGTCCACCTACAGGTAGTGATCACCTGCCCGTCTTTCTCACACTGCATTTACACCTGGAGTTCGCACCGACCGAGTTAGCTACAGCATTCATCTAGCTGGTTAGGGGTGGCCTGTCAGTAACATGGAATGCGGCAAACTGTAAGAACTTTTTGAACATTCTCGCTCACACGATAAACTCGGGGGGGCTCGTCTGGCAGTTTCTCAGTTGAATCCTTTAATCTTACACTGCACTCATGTCTGGTCAGTCTAGCAACCAAGGGTAAATGCAAAACTGGTAAAGGGCAAAGCCACTGGTATGATGGCTCTTTTGCCCTGGCCAAAAAACTTAAGAGGAAGGACTTGCGATCCTTACGATCAGCCTCCCTTTTGCCATTGGAATATGTGGCAGCCAAGAAGAAAAATCCAAGCCTGTTTTAATACAATGGTTACCCAAAGTAGGCAACAAACTCACATTGTAGCTAATCAGGCGATACTTCAAACATTGGCAGGAAATATTCTTCTGTCTGGTCCACGGTAAGGCAAACTTCAAACAGATCTGCTTTTGAGAAGGGCTGTGACATACCAGAGCTCACCTGGCTGGCATATTTGCACAACAAATGTGCACATCCCAATGACGAGCTTGAGTGTTCAATGCTTAACATGGGCCAGAGGGAGTGGGGGGCTTGTCCTTGGGAGAAGGAGGACGTACGGTGGGCGATATGGAGGGCAAGGTCCTCTACCTCATCAACCCTGATGATATCCCATCCATTGCTCTTCAAACATGACCCGGAAGTATGGGTGGGACCCATGCTGACCCTTTAGAAGAGTATTTACCGGAAGGGCAACATCCCCACAACTTGTAAACAATCGATCATTATACCCATTTACAAACAGGGTGACATGTCTGATCAGAAGAACTTCAGACCAATCACCCTTCTAGATGACTCAAGCAACATTTTCGCTTCCCTTTTGCTCAGAGAACTTTCCCAGCAGATAAAGGATCTTAACCTTCTTTCTAAATACCAGGCGTGGTTCTGATCTGGTATGGGGACCTCCCTTAACAGTACTATAATTTTGCATCTCTCTGCAGCAGTAAAAAAGGGAGTGGTGGGTCCATTTTACATGGTCTCCATAGATTTGTCAAATGCTTTCGACACTGTAAATCGGGAGACCCTCTGGAGCAAACTCCTTCATTGGAAAGTGCTGCTTAAAATGACCCAGAATGGCACTGTTGCATAGCGACTCATCCCTAAGCGTTAGGCTGACGAGGGAGGTAGCCACTGCGGCACCTGTCTTAACATTTGTGGGAGTTAGACAAGGCCATGTGGTTGCCCTACCCTCTTTGACCATCATGTCTCAGACATTGCCGTCTTCTGGTAGTCGGAAACTACAAATCCCCTACAAATGGGAACTTTAAATTTAAACTGTTTGGCTTTTGCTGACAATGTTATCCTCTTTGACAATACTGTGATTGGTCTCCACAGGAAATTGACCCTATTTCATCAGTATGCTGTCCAAAACAATCTAAAAATCAATGGGCATAAATCTAAGGTTGTCATTTTTTTCCACTTAAAAATGTCCAAAAGCTTTCCTGTGGAAGGTGGGATACCACCCTCTGGAAAAGGAGCCATCTATGAGATATTAGGGATTTAATCTCTCAAATAACCTTTCCAGGGTTGACTGGAACACTCTTCTCAGAGGGGTATTCTCAACTCTTCTGACTAAAATGAAGTGGATATATTCACAATTATGCTGCTATTCATTGGTACCCCTGATTAGGTTCTACCATCAGAACGTAGAACCGGTAGTCTTTTACAGTCTTGGTGTTGTCCCCTTTGATAAGGGGGCATTGCTTAACAAACTTCAGGGTTTGCTCTGGAAAAGAAAATTGGGCCTGAACAATTCTGTGCCCAACACAGTTGTTAGACATGAGTTGGGACCCACCTCTCTGGCGGCAAGAGCTTTGTGGAGGAAATTGGCAGAATATGCCAAAATGCTGAATCCTCCGAATAACTCTCTATAACAATCCTCGGGTGAGGTGTCCTTTCTTCAATCGGCTTCCACTCGGAGTCAGTTTAAGTCTACTATGTGTGAGATTCTGTCTCGGATTGGGTCCGCCGCAGAGGAACTGAAGGTGGTTCCTGGGGTGGCAAAGCAAAAATTGTTTACAGCATACTGGGCAGAAATCTTGAATTTACATGTGAAACTTGTCCCTCTAGGAGGAATATGCAAAATTCAGAAGAAAGCGATCTGAGCATCAGATGTATGTGTCCTTGTTTCCCTGTCCAAAGATTCGGGGTGTATATTTGCACTTCCGCCTGAACCAATTTGCTACTCTGGAGCGAGGTCCAAATGGGACAAGTCAGTAACTAACACTGACTGTAGGCAAATTTAGTGGAAACACTCAAACACATTTTTCTGTCCTGTTCGGCGTTTGTGGAACCGAGGCTACATTATCTGGGTTCAGCATTACTGTCCGAGATGTTTTGGGTTAGGCTCATGTGGGGTAATGCTCATGTGGGGTCATGTGGGGGCAATTTAGGGAAATTAGCTGAACTTTGATTATGATTTTTTTTTTCTTTATTTTATTAAATGTATACATTTTCTTTATTGCTGTATTTTAGATAAAATGCTATTAATTCATTAAAAATGATTATCTTTTGTTTTGCTTTGTATTATAAGATCTGATGACCTGTTTTTTTGTGTTATGTATTCTTGTTTTGTGAAAAGTTTATTTTTTGTAGGATAACACACAATAAAAAAAAGAAAATAAAATAAAAAGATGATCCTTAGGACCGAAATGCATTGGTCAACCTAGGAAAGCCTATGTCTCTGATAAATAAATACTTATTTTTTTACAAAACCATGCTTTTGTAAAATATTCTATGTACACGTATGAAGAAGTGAATGATTGACTATCTGTGTAACATGAATGTTGATAATGTATATACGCATATGTAAACCAGAAGTGATATATTCACCCAAGGTCCTTCCAGATGCCTGGGACATTCCAACCCAGACAACATCTCAAGATACAAAGACAAATGCCTCATTCCATTGGACACTTTCCAAATGTTTTATCACATATTTTGGTCTTTGATGTAAGATAATACATTTTGTGCAAGGGGATTAAGAAATGTATCAATGTATTGCGATGAGGGTTCTGTAATTGGACCTGTTCCATATGTAACATGTCTACACAGAGGAAATGTATCATATGTTTTATAAATCTTTGGAATGGAATAGTTCCCAAAATGTGATCTTTTATATGCAGAAATGCTACTTCATAATCATCTAGTAATCCCTTGTATGCCATTCAA
Organism: Ambystoma mexicanum; assembly: GCF_040938575.1. Taxonomy (NCBI): domain Eukaryota; kingdom Metazoa; phylum Chordata; class Amphibia; order Caudata; family Ambystomatidae; genus Ambystoma; species Ambystoma mexicanum. The sequence goes on along the minus strand of NC_090928.1, from coordinate 498,300,572 downwards.
AAATGGTGTTTTACCAAATCTGTTGTATTTCAATTAGTATATCTTTGTTGATTTTAGTAGAGCATTTGTTAGCCGATAGTTGTCTGTTTCACTCTTGAATATAATCATCACAGTTCATAGTTACTATTTTACACCCTTTGTCCATGGGATGATTATCAAGTTATTTTTTCTATGGTATTGTAGTGCTTGATTTTCTACTTTTGTTGGGTTGTAAGGTATTTTCAGCAGTTCTCAAATCTTCCATCACAAGTGTATTGAACATTTCAATGGCATTTCCTGTGCCAGACAGGCAACACATTTTGGTTTTGTTTTCAATTTGGTACTTATACTTATTTCTGTTGTTATGTCCATAAGGTCAACAATGGTGGCTATATTTAAACATCCTCCATTCTTCTATATTCATTAATGTTGTAGTTAATGTTGCAGTGTCTTCCAGACATTATTCAGACATGGTAGTAGCTATGTGGTGTGCTTGTGTTTCGCGAGGAGCCTTCTTAAATTGATTATCAAAAAATCTTTTGAGTCTCAGATTACCAATTTGTAAAGATCTATTTATAATTTCCTGTAATCGTTTTTGCTGCTGGGGCTAAAGGCCATGCCCTTGCCACCTGCTGAGATTAGATTGTCAGGTAGAGTCTGCTTGGTTTGATCAAATGTTACCATCTTTTGGCATTTTGGCTCCGATTTCCTTCTGCTCTTTTTACAATTCATGTTCTGCCTCCTCTTGTTCTTGTTTTGTCCTCCCCTCTTGCCTCCGAGGTTATAGTGGTTGATATATTTTCTCAATGTGTGCCCAGTTCTGCTGTTTGAGTTCCTGTACATGCGCTATAGTTTTGTCTTGTACCTTTTTGATATATTCTTAAAAAGGATAATCATTGTTTGATGCAATAGTCATCAGGCGCAGAGCTTCCGGTCATTACTTTCTATATGTGATTGATGTGTGGACTCTGCGTCTGATATGTGTTCAGAGCTCAGTCAAGCAAAACAACAGCATGGTCTTGGGTGTGCCAGTTGGCACTGAAGGGGCGGAGCCTAGCTATTTTATTGCTAACAGGGTAATGGAGGCACCGTGTCTAGGTGCAGTATAGAACCCTGTATTTTTGGACAGAACATACAGGCTAGATGCAACCAACTTCAATGAAAAACTCAATTGGGAGGTGGGATGCTAGTGTAACCGTGCATACTGCTGGGGTTTAATAAAGAGCCATTCTACTGTACGGTTATACCAGAGCTTGTTTGTGGAGAAACTATACATATGTACATGTGTGGGTATTTAGTAACAAGTGCTCGGCATGGGTGGTAGAGAAAAAAAAGTGATAAAATCGGGTTGCTTGTCATGTGTTCTGTTTCTATATTGTACATCTTCCGGGAAATACTTCCCATTTCTGTGTCAGATATGCCCTTTGTCTGTGCCACAATGTTGGGTTTCTGTGACCTCTGCATTGTGGGACAACATGGTGGGGATTGGTATGGCCCATGGGAAGGGTGAACAGGTGTGTCGGTGAGGTGATTCTACCTCATGCGGGTTGTCAGATCCCCTGTCCTTTCGAGGGGGTAGAAGATCCCGCGAGAGGTTTAGGCGAGTCATGGGCAGCAGAGGGGGAGTCTCTGGTTGTGGCTGGATAGGCGAGAGTCAGAAACTGACAGGCCTGCTCGGTCTGTCCCCGTATCACTGTCCCTCCCAGGGAGGGAGACCACTGCCAAGCCTTGCTAGGACCCCAGGCTACGGCTGTAGTTGTTAGTGAGGAGCATAATCTGCCACACCGGAGAGTTCCGCCCTGGGGAGCAGCTCCCTGGGACGCTGGGCATCCCTGGAGGTGGCGCTGTTGTCAACATGCCCGGACCAATGAGCCCGAGTAGTCCACTCCCTCGTGGGCAAACTCTGCCCCGGACCGGTGCTGAGCTGATACATATCGTGTACGAGGAAGGTAGGAAGGAGGAGAACCAGGTGAAAGGAGGGATCGAGACACATGTGTGATGTGCTTCCGTAAAAGCCAGTTTTTGTCTTTCTCTTCTCTAAGTTTGAGCCGTTGTCTTCCTCTCTTCGAGTCCTACGCTCGGAACACATACCAACTGCCTTTTACCCCCTCCACATCCCGCTCTGGTGGTCCTGCGAGCCGGGGCTTAACCGGCATATTATTGGTGTGCAGTCTGTGCACAGCTGCCATCATTTCTGCAACACTTTCCTCACAAATAAAAGCGAGGCACGTGTTCAGATCACGACGGGAACCAGGGTTACTGTTTTACGTTTCATCAGAGGTTTTTGGGGGTGCCTCACGTTACTTTTAACTATGAGGTAGTACAGGGAGTCATCTTCTCTAGCCTATTGATCTTGGCTTATGTTGTGCCCGATATCCTATCTGTGTCTGTGGGGAATGTCGTGTGGGTGTGTGGCAGACTGCAGCTGCCTCTAGGCGTGTGCCAAAACCTAGTTAGCACTGCAGATCTAAATCTTGTCTGGATAGTGAAGAGTGAGGTTGGTGCCGACAACTGGGGTGCTTTTATGTTGCTGTTTAACTAAATGGTGAAAATAATGAAATGTGACTAAAATTGGTGTTTTAAACTTGCTCATGCATTGGGCAACACAGGATTTAGACGAGAACATCAGGTACAAACTCACTAATTCACATGGTCTCTTTCCTTCCCACGGCATCTGTTTACAGGGCCCAGCTGGGAATGAAAAGGGGGCGCCATTGTTGTATATGTATTGCAGTTCAACCGTCATTTACTATGGTCATGAAGCACTGTATGAACTAGGAGGCTTCTTATGTCAGAATTATTTGTGCAGTGTGTATTATACTTTCCTACAAGGTACACAGCCACGCCAAAGTGGTGTGTCTTTTTTTCTTATTTATTAATTCCTATCCGGGTAAAACAACAGCCAATCAGCCAATGTTCAGCATTGATGCTATTTTTTATTGATTCCTATCTGAGTGACACAACAGCCAATAAGCCAATGTTCAGCATTGATGCTATTTATTTATTTATTTATTCCTATCTGGGTAACACAACAGCCATTCAGCCAGTGTTCAGCATTGATGCTATATATGTATGTATTTATGTATTAATTCCTGTCTGGGTAACACCATAGCCAATCAGCCAGTGCTCAACATTCATGCTATTTATTGTTATATATATTAATTGAGGTCTAGGACATTAATGCCACCTAATTATTATTGATTTGACATATGCTGTTCATGTATTTAATTATTTATTAATTGAAACCTAATATATAAAAGTCAGTTTCATGTTCACAAACTTATGAGTGGTGACGTTATTTCATGCAGATTTGTTCCGGCCATAGCAAAACACACTTGCTGGTAATTATTCCACACAGCACTAGGACCTAAGCTACTGCTCCTGGTCACATCGGGTGCGCCCTGACTCTGGCATTCGCACTAGTGTGCGGTAAGGGTTGTGCCTATATAATTTCTCCTGGTTCTCTCAGGTTGCTGCTCAGGGTACTCTGCAATTTCTGTATAGGGTCCCACCACCCATAGAGCCAGGGCACTCACCCCTTACACTAATCTTTCAGGTAACAGACCTGATAGATAAAGAAAGGATCCAGCCTGCAGATAAGCAAATACAATCTGCAGTATCAAGAGTAGTAACATCCTGATGTTTCTAGAATGGGCAGCAAAGACAATGAAAAGGAGAAAGAATTTGAAAGTGATAAAGCAAAGGATTTTAGCCAACTAGGCGAAGGCATAGTTGCTACAGCCACCCAAATTATGTGTGTCAGTAAAACAGGGAGACTATGGCCCATATTTGCAGAACGTATTGCACAGTGCAAAGTGACATTGCACCCAATTTGCACAAGTTGCGCAGGCCGCAAAGAGACTTAACGACTGACAAAATGCTATTTGCTCACTGTGCAACCACAATGTGCCCCACTATGTCAGTGCCACAGCAGGACACATGAAGGGAAAATGCGAGAGTGTAGAATGTGATGGAATATGCAGGAAAGTCATTATATCAAGATTAAGGGAATTTCTATGGGAGTGTGTTGGAAGGCAAAAGGCAAAGGAACATCCACACCAACCAAAAATACCCTAATGCACACGCATAAGTGCGCCATTGTGCAAAGTGGAAAGGGCCCAACACTTTGCACCTATCCAGAGCAAGGGCAAAGAACAAATGCAGCATGCAAGCACAGGCAAGGTTTCCCACAATGGTGGGTCCAGTGCTGCAAGCAATTGCACTAGCAAACCATGCCAGAAGGAGATGGAGGAGGAGGCCAAGAGTCTACCACATCAGGATAACAATCTTCAAAATTCCAGATGAGGAAGTGTACGTCAGCTTCAGACTCCGAAGTGGGCATCAGGGTTCACATTAAACACCACATGCTATACCCCATGTGAAAGTACTAGCTGATTTGCACTTCTTTGACAATGGCTAATTCCAGAGTAGCACAGCCTACCACAGTGGGCCTACCACAACCCAATCCACATGCCTACATCAGTTGCTGCAATGCAGCATCGGTCGCTTTCACACCCACATAGAAATTCCCCATACAGTCAAAGAGCAGCACAGGCCTTCTATGCCACTGCTCACTTCCCAAGGGAACTCAGAGCCATTGACTGCACCCCTACAGCGCTGCAGACACCCCAACAAACTGAAGACGTATCCTGCAACCGGAAGCACTGGCATTCCATCAATTTCCAAGTCATCTGTGATGCCAAGGGGCACATCATGCATGTTAATGCAAATTACCCAGGATCCACATATCACAGTTTCATCCTCGGTCGGCCACCCCACCCCTCCCCCCCAGCAGCAACAAGCTCTGACATTTGGAACCTTTGGTGACATGTGACTGCACAGTGAGCATCTCTCATTGCATACATCCCTCAACACCCTCAAAAAAGCGCATGGAAATAATGCCCTTGCTTGCCAGAGGGTAAAAGTCTATTTTTTCACTATATGGTCATTTTAAAACCTTGCTGGAGTAAGTATTCAGAATGCCTCGCTCAACCAGTTCTGTGAAACAATTTCTAGAGTTTCTCCATCAGAGTCCTTAGTTGAACCTAAAATGCTACACTTGCTTTTCCTAGCCCCATTCTCCCACCTTAGTCTATCGCAATGTATTTGTCCAAGTTATTTGGATGTTGCCGTCTCTTTTATTTGGCAAGCAGTGTGTTCTTTGGGACACAAGACAGCAGTGTCTATCAATCTGTTAGTACCTAGAATTCTAGGAGGTGTAATGGCTTTGTACATATACATGCCAGCATTGTCAATTTCATTAGTGATACACTAGTCCAGTTCTGGTGTTAAATTTGCATTCTGGGGCTTGTAGTCATGGACCCATTATAAAACTAGGTCTACAAGTCCTAGAATGCAAGGTTAAAACCAGGACTGGAGTAGTACATTCGCATAGACTTGATAATGTTGGTGTGTGTTGCCCACTCTTTACCAAATGCGTGACTGCAGCAGGAGTCGGGGACATAGCACAGAGAGGAAATGCCTTCGAAATATGAACACTTGCGCAACCAGATTTCTATGTCAACTTTATTGTGTTAAATACATTTTCTAAAGGGCTAGACGGTGAGTTTGCTTAGATTATGTATATGACTTTGAAGTGCCCTCGTGTGCTCGTGCCTTTACCTTTGAGATGCATCAAAGGATAATTAATTGTGACCAAAATACAACAATCACAGAAAAAAATGTAATTCAGTTGTAAGGTTTTTAATGTGTTTTGTGTTTTTTTTTCTCCGAAATTGGAAATCACATATGCACAGCATATTACGACATGAGTATATATTATTTAGTTTTAAAGGGATTAACTAGCACTTAACACTGTTTGGCAGATTAACATAAAAACATGCAGGAAAGAAAAGAGAAGAAACTCCTATCAAAGATTGCTGGCACACAGCAAAACCTGTCAAACAAATCATCTCAGCAAATCGTCCCTATTAGTTGGTTCACCACAGGACATGAAGTTATAAAAGAGGAAAAAAAAGCTCATACCGCTGCTACGTGCCAAAGAGCAAACCACTTAAGCAGTCTCTGTAAATACATCTTTGCCGTTAGTGGTCACGAACTGCAGCATAGAGTTACATACGGTGTGAGGCCTATTTGGCAAACTACTCAAAATACACATCTCTTGGAGATGTACGACAACGTTCGCACGAATCCCCACTGGCTCATCTAACTGGTATATATCAATCCTTTTACTGGGTCTGCACCAAGTGTTATCTCAGGGACTTGTTCACACTTGAAACCTGCCCTGTTCATATTTTATAAAACGCTAGTGGTTGTTCTCCTTTGACATACATAAAGTGAATATGATTTTTCTGAAAGGGTCCCAAAATATTGTGATACGCAGTGCCATTTATTTGGAACCATTAGTCTAATCAACATGTCATCTTTTGTATTCCAGCTTACTGTTTATACCCAAATAGTGGAAACGAATCTGAAGACAGATAAGGACGTGAGGAGCTTGAATTGTGTCTACATTCATTCCGAAAAGGAAACTTTAGCTCGTAGATGCTGGTTAATATGCATATTCATTATGACATCTTGTATTTTCTATTTACTAAGATATATGCTTAGCATTGTGTGCAAACAAACGCTGTGGGCCACGTTTGGCCCTAGTATGCAGAAATTCAACGTCATCAAGTTCAGGTGTGAAATGTGTTCATGTGCACGTTTTAGCCTTATACACAAAGTTGTCCTTAGCAAAGAGTAATCGCCAATTATATGCACACTGTTTTTTTAATAATAAATAATAAAGAAGCAATGGTAATTACGAGCATGACAGTCATCTTTGAGTGGGTAGCCATGCTGTTCCCAAATTCACACAGCAACTACCATGGCACCCCTGATATGTGTCCTGTATGCTGCAGCACTACTCATCAAAGGACTCTGCAATTTCCACCACATCACCCCGCACATCACCTGCCGACTCTCATCGTACTGCACTCACTCCCGCTGCAAGCATGTATCATCTTCAAATCCTATTGCACCATCAACAAGGTTGTTGTCCTGAAGTCCCCTAGCTGCCTCGCTGAGAAACACAGCATCTCTGGAGGCCTGCGATCCCCCAGAAGTAAACACATGTGCAGACTTGAACTCTGCTTGTGCAGGAAAGAAAGAACCAGAAGACATGATTTCTCTGTCCATGCTCCCAGATTCTGGAACCTCCTCCCCATCAAACCAGACCCACCCCCTAGCTTCTACATTTCAGGCAGGAGCTCAAGACCCTCATCTTCAGGGAACAGCTCCTCCCAAATACCTATGTCTAAACACCCTCTACTCCTCTTCTAACCTCAGACTGCCTGATCTGCCCCCGCCCCCCCGTCTCCTCCCGGATTAGCCTGTAGATCCATTGCTGTCAAATTGCCTGCCCGCTCCCGTTCTTAGCTCCCCACTCACTTGCATCTCTGCTTCCTTCACCATGTCCTTCCCCTAGGATTTGTAATACACTCTGATGCGTCCCAAAGCTATGTCCATGCTCAATAAATACCCTAGTAATAATAGTAATAGTACAAATAATAAACACGGGCAAGACAGGCACCCAAGTGACACAGATATGCTCCATAATGGATAACGTATGTGCCTTTAATGGGTCAAGAGAAGGGGTGCGCAGACCCATGCACGTCCTCATCTGTTTTGTACCTACTCACCCAACAATTCGGGAAAATTGGACTTGCACAGTTTACAGAAACATAGATCTAAAGGAATGACTATTAAACAGCAAGTTAGCTATGTCCTAGGTGCACATCATTCAACATTCTAAATCATAATAATTGTCAGCAAAATGTATTCCATGAAGATAGACCCCATACCAAACTGTGTCCGGAAGATAGCTCACGAGTTAAGTACTTGCCTCTGACATCTGGCAAGGCTGTACTTTGTCATTTTGTATCCGGGCATGTCCAATTCAGCCCTTCATCCTGCTGCCTCTGATGAATTGCGTCATTAAATTAGGTAATAAAAACAGATGTCATCAAAGTGCTCAGATGTTGCTGGAATCTGTCATGAGGCCATATATAAAAACCTGAGCATATAATTACTACTCAATGAAGGTGAATATGAACATTAACAGAAGAAACTAGGGGCCCGATTCATGGAATTATTTGCACGGTGCAAAGTGACCTTTCACTGGTGCAAAGTGACTCTGCACTAGCACCCTTAATGGAAAAGAAGGTTTGTGCAGAACCTGAACAAAATGCCAATCAAAGCAAATGAATACAGGAGTAGAGAGTTAAATGAGAGCTATATAGAGTTAAAACGTGTGCAAATATTGTACACAAATCCTACATTTAATATGTATGGTGTATAATAACTGGTTGTATACTAATTGACCTTTCCACAATTGACCTCGGGAGAATTTACCTAATTTAGAAGGTCAATTAGGACATATGCAGGGGGAAACCCTCCGCAACCCCCGATCCAATTCCCTCACATTATTTATAATCCAAAACCAACCCAATACATATATAAAAAAAACTAAAATAATATAAAGCTCAATTGTGCAGAAGGTCAATTAGGACCACTATAATTAAGTCAATTGTGCAAAAGGTCAATTTTAAAAGGTCAATTTGGGTAATACCTAATAACTATTGTCAAATATTGAGAATTGACATCAATGAATGTATAATGTCTACATACCAATGCAGTAGTGTAACGTGAGTTCAAAAATAGGTAACTTTTTTTTTCTTTGTGGATTTCATCTGCATTCATCCTGCTCTACATTTTGTAGTATTTATACTGCACATACCTGCTATAACATTCTTAACATTCTTTTCACACATGGCTTATACATTCATTAACATATCGTTAATGTACCTTATTTTATAATGGTGTCATTATTATTATTATTATTATTATTATTAGGTGGCAGTAAATCGAAACTACAGCATTAGAGTACAGCTAATTATAAAATTAGAGTACAGTTAGAGATAAATGTAAAATGAGGAGGGACACAAATATTGTAAGTGCTGTTTGTTATATTTACCCACCCATTGACTTTCCATAGCCATGCTAATCCCTAAGACCATTCCCACCTACTCTGTGCCCTTCCCCAACCAAAACACATCCTCCTGCAATCGTTGTGCTTGAAGTGCCTGCCAATGTATTTCCAAAGCAGTGTTCTAAGAGTTAATGATTTAATTGGAGCTATAAATGTGCAACTGGTGTAATACACATTTCCTAACCAGGTCTGCCTTCAGCCACTCTATTTATAAGCACTCTGCACCTCCTTTACTGAGGTCCTGTTAAAAGCAAGCATTGGGAAAGCCAACAGTTTTGGCTTGTGTATAAGTGTTAGACATTTGCCGGGCTCTGCTATTATATGTCCAGGTACTCGCACCAGTCTGCAGTGGCTACCATCAATGGCTTTAATAGCACTATGGCAGTGCCTGGTTAATGACTTTCCCATGCCTACACAAAAGCCAAAACTATTTGCATTGCCAGTGCTTGTTTAAATTCATTTTTAGAGCAGCAAATGTGTGGTCACCGAGGAGCGACCAGGGAGGCAGAGAGACAGTCTCAATGCACACAGAGAAGCAATAATAATAAAACAGGTACGGCCTGATTTACAGAAAAAAGCGCAAAGTTTGTGCAAAAGTGTTTGCACGTGCGCTAAGATTGCGAGGCACAATGCAACGTGCGAGGAGGCAACTTACAGAAATAAGTGCAAGCAGGGACCTACAGTGTAAAGAAAACAGGTTGGCACCAGACATGCCCACAACACGCCCCCAGTGCAAACCAAGGGTGCACTGAAATAGACCATTTTGTGCGCAATGTGAACCGCATCATTAGATGCAGCAAAAATAATCCAATATTGCAGGATGATTACTCACGAGTAATTACCATCACTTGAACTTATTCCAACCATTCACAGTCCCAGCAGTGTTACAAATCCACACCCTCCAAATGCAAATTGCACCTATGCCCACTATTCCTACTCCCTGTACAGCCACCAATCTGCACCACCCAAATGCAAATTGCACCTATGGCCACTATACCTACTCCCTGTACAGACACCATTCTACACCCCACACATATAACACTGCACCACACATTTCCCACAAAGTACAAGCACCCACGAGGTGCACCCCAAAACATCTTGACTCTGCACGACGCATCCCCCTCAAATTGAAACATAGGACATATGACTGAAACATCGATTTGTGTCTGGCCTGTTACCTTTGGCCCCCACTCTGGGGGCATAACAGAGGATGGGAAGTGTCCACCTAAGGTAGCGCATGCATGGGCAGCTGTTGGACGTCACCCTGCGCCTGTACATGTGCACCAGGAAGGCAATGCCAACCACCCTCCAGGGTGGCCTGGGTGTCCCCAGTGCAGGTGTCGCCCAATGGCCCTGAGCCCAGAGCGAGACTGAAGTCAGGCCAGAGACTGTGGGCCATGTGGGACCTGGGCTCTACAAGGGGTCCCAGCAGAAGAGCTGGCAGGGCTCTGTGAGGTGGACCGGGCCACACTGGGTTGTCAGCCCTGAGCACCGGGCATCCACCGAATGGTACCAAAGGCCCCGAGTGGAATGTGAATCCCAACAAAGCCCAGCACCTGGATGCACAGGCGTGGTGAAGGCAGTCATGGTTGGACCTGGGTCCTAGACATGGCTCCACAAGACAGGCAGTGATGTCTAGGGCCTGCACCCCACGAGAACCCAGCCCTGTTAGCACTATCCTACGATGCAAGGTGGCAGCTCACCCCTAATCCAACTTTGGTCCTCAGGTGCCACAGACCTCACTAGAGGGAAAAATACCACAGCACCGAGCCCAGAACCCCGGTCCTTGGGCAGCAGACTCAAGTGACCCTGCCTATGAACCCCCAGGCGACCCAGTATGATGTGGAGCTGGGTAGCCTCCACCAGGCCACCCGCTGTGCATGTATTGTTGTGCTGGAGCGGCCTTCATGCTGCCCCCAGCATGTCTGGGCGGCTGATGCCTGCAGTCTCCACTATTCCCACTGCCCTGGCACCACACGCCCGTCCAACCCTGTGGCACCTCCCACCATGGGAGGGGGCTGATTTTAGTGGAATTTAAATGGTACATGCTTGTTATCAGGGAGACAGTCAATTACATTGTACGTATTATGGGTTCATGCGTTGGTAACAGGTAATGGATGTGACTCAATATGGGATGGTGTGCCATGCTCTTGTTTGACATTGTTTAATGGGTCATATCCGTGTTACTTTGTTGGTTGATCTGCGTAGCCCAGTGACCCTGTTATCTGTATTTGTATGCTTGGGTAATTGACTTGGGGAATGCAATATGTAATACTAAGGACTCTACCCTTCCTCTTCCTACACTTCCTTTGTCTTGTCTTTAAATCTCTTCACGTTCTTTCTCCCCCTTATCTCTCCTCTCTCATCTCATTCTACACTCCCTCCCGCTCTCTCCTATCTGCAGACCTCTTCCTTCTCTCTGTTCCCTTTTCCCCATGCGCCTCCTCTCGTTTTTGCTCCTTTCAGCTCCTTGCCCTCCTCCACTGGAACACCCTTCCCTTCTCTATCCGTTGCATCCCCACCTATTCCTCCTTTCATGTCTCCTTAAAATCTCTTCTTCTCCACTCCCCCTGATACTCTCATTCCCTCCTTCCACCTTCAACTCTTCCCCTTTTTTACCCTCCTCTTCTTACCTCTATCTCCCTGCTCTGTTCCTCTTAAGTCCCCTCACCTCCTCTCTCGCCCTCAGTTTATTCCACTTCCTGTTCCCCACTTCTTTCCCCTCTCCACCCCCCTTCCCTCGTTTATCTTCACTGGCAAATTGTTCTACTTGCTGTATTACTGGTTTGATTCATATTTTGTAATTGCTTCTACTGTCATCGTATCCTTGTTGTTATAATGTAAAGCGCTTTGGCATAAAGCGCTATACAAACACAATAAACATAACATGTTTTTATGTGAATGATGTAGATGGAGAATATGTTTGTTTTTTTGAGGCACACACCACATGTCCAACCTGGAATGCCATTCTCAGGTTGTTGTTCATGGCTCAACTGATTGCGTATGTGCTGACCCCTCACCCTTTGGCCTGCTAATGGTATCGGTACTGCCTGTGGCTGCAGCTGAAACCCCTCATGCACCTCTATTAGTATGCCGCAACATGTGGCTATTTTATGCAAGATGCAGCATGCCAATATCATTTTACATGACACAGCTGGTGCATACAACAGTGCTCCACCTGAATGGTCCAGGCAGTGGAACTGTGATTTAGCACCCAAATGTGCGCTTGATAATGCCTCTGGTGGAAATGTGGACTGCATTTTAACGGGCCTCCGGTGGTGTGGTGGAATTTCGGATAGGGATCATCAGGAATGGTGATAGCGGGTAAGCACTGTCCCCTGTAAATGATGATCATCAAATATTGTTATGGTATGTGATTCTTTAGTGGTTTGTATTGGATTTGACCCCCAATCAGTGTATTTTGGGGTGTGTGCTGGCTGATACTCACCAATGAGCCACTTGTTGCTGAATGTTCCCGATGCCAGTGCCTAGTGGATGGGGCAATGGTGTAATATGTTGCTATCGTTGTTGCATACAGGGCAGTTTGAGTTCACATCCTTGATGTGACCCTTAGCATCCGAGATGGCCTGCACTTGCAGCGAATGCTAATTTATATGATCTGTGGCTTGTGTGGGCTGTAGTGCAACATGTTTGCAATCAATTGCCCCAAGTACCTATGGGAACTGGCCAACTGAATAGAATTCTTGAGCCACTTTTTGCCTTGTCTGCACGTTGCATAGCCTGTCTATGTGACTGTGCACACGAGCTATGATGCAGTTTAGGACCTGTTTGAGGCAGCATGATTGTGTAGGCTGTGAAATACCCCTGACAATGGCTGTTTTCCATTGGAATATGCCAGTCCCCAGAAAATGAAGGGCAGTTTGGACTTTCACCAATGGTGGCATTGGCTGTGAGCACATGATTGGGGACAGCAGGTAATTCTCCCACTTCCTGACCAATTCAAGGATGACATGGGAGGGAAGTGGTATGTGCCATATACTTCCTCATCGGGCATGCCCAATATCGTTGTGCGTGTATGGTAGATTTTGGCCCTCCTACTCCTTCTGCTCCTCCTTCCATGAAGCAGTACGTATGCGAGCAATGAAGGAACGGGCATGGTCGCAGTGTTTCTTTATGATTGCATGGTGGTTTTTTAATTTAGGATTGCATGATGTTTTTTAACTTACGATTGCATGGCGCAGTCCTACTTTGTGGCTGGTCATGGGTGGCGGTAAAATTGGAGTCTGTTACAGTCTGCACGGATGCATGATTGAATCTGTAAATACGAGTCTGTTTGCACTTCATGGTGCGTGTTTGTAAATGTGCACAGTACCTCTCACCCCACACGCATGCTATCCCTCATTTCCTTAGTTTAATGAGGACGTTTGCATATTCTGCCCCCTTCTTCTGCTATGCTCTGACCATTTCCTCACACCTTGTGCAATGTGCTCGAACATTGCACAATGTGCCAGGGACCAGCGCAAAGTCAGATCTGTAAATTTGAGGATATAGGTTTGCACGCCGCAAAGTGCACTTTTTGGGCACAAAGTGCATTTGCGGTGTGCACAACTTTCTGTAAATCAGGCCCGTAATCTCAAGTTTCAGAAGGAGCAATTGTGATGGTGCAAAACAGACTTAGTTTTTAGGGGAGGGTAGATTTATTTTATCCATTTATTAATTAAGCTTTTCTCTCAGACATTCTGTAAATCATCCACCCTATACAACTGACCATTCATATTTACTTGCCTGCTGCGGACAAATGTTCCCCATTTCTGATAAGCCAATGAGACCCTCTGTTGGGAGTAGGATGGAAATGGATTGTGAGGCCAGCTTTGCCTAAAGACAAACCTGGTGATCTCATGCCTCGGAACATGCAATATTAACTGGGTATCTCTCTGCAACTGCAGTACAACCTTTCCAGCATGTGACTAGTGAGAGATTCAGATTCATTCCTGCAGGTCTCTCAGAGGTGTGGTGCTCCTGTAAAATCTCCTGATATAAATAATTATACCTATAATTAGACCCAATGATAGAATATTATGGGAACGGTTAACAGGATTTGGTGAGATGGGAAACAGGGAGTTACAGGCAGGGGATACAGATTGAGGAGGAAAGGTAGACTGAGCCGCACCCAGGGAGGTCTGCACATGTGCTCCCATTGAAGCTATATTTCTGTTCCCTTCCAATGAGTTGACCTTCCTAACTGCAATCACTGTAAATCCACCTGGTTACAAGTAGCAAAATGTCAGTATTGATCCCCATTCCTGGAGCCCATAGGAGAGCAATGGGGATTTGGAGGATTTACAGTCAGTGGTAGTTCTGCTGGTGGTAAAACCCCCATTTTCTGGAGGTAAATTTGAGAAAGAAAACCTCCATCAAGTGCTGGAAGTATTTCACCACTTCACCCCCAAACTCAGATTGTGACTGTGCATCTAACTAGTGGTAAAGATAAGTAACCGAATAAGCATGACTTTACTGCACATTTTTCCATCACTGCCAAACTTGTAAGGAGGCCTTTGTATATTTTATGTGATGTTTAGTACCTCACACCTCCACTCTACATCCTGAAAAGTGGGGCACACACGCAATAAAATTATAGATGGTTAGCTTTCATCTATGAGGTGCATATCAACTTGGGGTTCTGAGGGACATAATAGACAACTTGAGTTTCACTCTCGCCGTATATCAAATATCACTCAGAACTCCACAGTGGAATACATCCAGGCATTTGTTTGCTATCCAATTATAATTCTATTTGATATTTGGTTGCTGATGTATATTACTAAATTGAATTAATAAAGCTGTTGTGTATCAGAAAGTATAGTTCAGAGTTTTCGTTAGGTCTCCGTATAATTAACCGGGGGAGGACCTGACTGTCAGAGAACTCCTTCTTGAAAAGAAGAGAGTGGCATTAGAGGTACAGAAGCAGAAGGATGCCGCTGCTCTGGAGAGACAGAAGCGCAGGGAGGAGTGGAAACATAGGGAGGCTGTAGCATAAACAGCATGACTTTGTGCTATTGCACACAATGGAACTGGAGCAGCAGAGGGAAGAAAGGAGGACTTCCAGTGGGGAAGGAAGTATTTCTAGCAGTAGTAGCCAAGGGCATCCTGTGCCCCACCTCCCCAAGGATCTAACACCTCCCTATGAGGTGGGGAAATACATAATTGATTGCTTTTAGGGACTGGACCTCGCCTTCAGCATGCCGCATTTGGAGGAGGAATTGAGAGGTGCAGCCGGTTTGAACCGTCTACTAATGGCTGTGATCGAAGTAATTATTCAGTTGGCTCCTGAGGAGAGGTGCATATTTGAGAATATGAAGGTGACCATCCTCAGGAATTTCAGCAAGACCGCCAAGCAGTACCTAGGGAGCTTTAGAGATCTCACAAAGAAAGGAGGTCAAACCTTTGAGGCGTTTGTGCATCAATCTTTGAAATATCTGATCGTATGGGTTACAGGTAATACATTCAGGGCATGTTCAATCTTATTGCATGTGAGAGTATCCATTGACATGTCAGATGGAGGTACATCAGAATTTAGTGGGCAAGAATATCACAGTACCTAGGGAGCTTGCTAAAGCTGCTGATAGGTAAGTGAGAACTCAAGTCCAGAAAAGACTCAGACGAATACATCTAAGTCAGATGACAAGATGAATGATAAATACAAGGAAGGAAAGGTCAGAGGTTCTGACCCTTCGTCAAAGAAAGGCCCCCAAAACCATGAAGGTCCTCGGAGGGTGCTCCAGTTACTACCAATACTTGGAATTTCTGGACAATGTGCGCAGAAATGGGAAAAAGACTCCCGCTTTGCGTGATACTGCTGCAAGTATCACAACTATTTGGTGACAATCGGTGCAGAAAGGGCATAACATCTGGGACCAGACCAGCTGGCACAATTATTTGATGACCTGACTGACTGTGGCATGGGAATGATAGGCTTAGTTGGAGGTTGTTTGTTAGGAAATGACTTCCTTGACCCAGAAATAGTCAAGGCAGTACCTAGAGCGTGAGCCCAAAGTGCAGCACAGGAGGAAGCACAGTACAGGACCGGGGCCCTGAGATTTCCGCAGTTGGAAGGTGCGAGAGACCGGTCTCAACGGTAGCTCCCAGTCCAGGCCTGATGTCCTCTGATGCTCCTAGTCTTACAAGAGGGGACACAAAAGCCACTAAGGTGACTATGGAGTTAACACCGGATTCAGAGATTTCAGGGTTGCCTACTGGCCTAGAACAGATACCTGAGATTGCGGTCAGGAAAACTTCAGACCTGAAGGGCCTACCAAACCTGGAGGAGTTGTCTTCAGCTGGAAGTACTGGTCAGGTTGACTTTTGTCAGGAGCAGATGGACATTCCCACTCTTGTGAGTCTGTTGAGGCAGACAGAGTATCAGATGCAGGGTGTCGGGCCTGAACAATTCCTACAAAGGGAACAGGTGCAGAGTGAAAGCCCTAACCTATTCAAAGACAAGGATCCCAAAAATTCTGGGATGGTTAGCGCCAGGAGTTGGTTGTTCACCCAAGCCCCAGGGGTTTCCTACCAGACTTGATTCCTGATAAACCTGCTGGTGATCTGACAGCTTGTCAGATCTATTCTGTAATCCCTGTGTGGATTCAGAAATAGAAACAGCGCACTCTGTCCAGTCCTGCCTAAGCACTGACAGGACAAGAGAAGAGCACCAGACCCCCTTAAATCCACTACCTGTGGTAGGGTGGTCTTGTGAGAGGAAAAGTAACTTCTCCTAGGTGGGAACCCCACAAGAACTCATAACTGACAGGGGACTCCATGTAATCTGTGTGGTTGTGTAGACACCACAGAAATCCATGGCCTTTGCCTGGCAAACCACTTAACAGAGTTGGAAAGCTGGCGTATGCAGGGTCCCAGTTCTAGAACTCAAGGCAGGAAAATACAAGCCAGACTGGCACCTGCAAAAAAAGGAATTGGAGTGGACTCACTGTAACTGAGCCTAGATGTCACTTATCCGCCCATTACCTGCCTTCACAGGTGGTTGATGGGGTTGGATAAATACTGGACCATGGTTGAGAAGAAGCCAGAGCTTGGGCATTCGTACATCTCTCTACAGAGAGTTAAAATGGACATGCTGCCAAAGCCTGGACCTCAACATGCTAAAGCAGTTGTTACCCAGTTATTTCCTCACCTTGAGGTTGAGCCTGAGCCTTAGAAAGGTTGATCTCAACAACCTTTTTGGGCTGAGGGGCCATCTGTAAAGGGTCTGAAAGCCCTGGATTTATTGATTTGTATTAATTAATTACATGTCGCAGGTAAATCCATCTATGAAAGGGTGATCTGCTGATCAGATTCCCCTTCCATAAGCTCTTTGTTAAAAGCATAGTGTATGTCTGTGCCTTGCTGCATCAGTATCCTGATCTGCAGTGCCTGCTGTACCAGTGGCACATAGCAGGCTCAGAGGTCACAGTTGCCCATTTGGCAGCTGGAGTGACAGCCAACTCTCTGCAGAGCAGGGGTTTCATTTAAGATGTGCACCCATGTACCAAAACAGAGGTAATCATAAGTAACCCATGATGGTGGCCTTGTAAGCTCTAATAATAAGCTATGAGTTACGGCAGGGTGCATGGCCCTACTTATAATCATTACAGCCATATCCAATTTGCTAACTCCCATGTGTCAGCTCCTGTGAGCCAGCTGAGCTCTGGAAGGTGATGTGTATTCTGACCAGGTAGGCTATTCCTGCCAAAGTGAAAGGGCAGGAACCTGATTGGGATTGCCTCCTCTTTGATCTCTTTGTGAGGGTCAATAGCACTCTTCTCCAGAGACAACAGTACAACTGGTAGCATGCCCATTGAAAGGGAGTAGCCTCACATCAGAGTGCTGAATTTCTAAAGTCCTTTGATCCTAGTGAGAAGGGAAAGGGTGGGGTTAGAGTAGACAGGAGAGCTCTGTACAGTGGAGGAAGACTTCCACCATCTTGTTTCTCTCTGCCTCTCTCTCTCGCCTTACTGTCCCCTCCACTTTATCTAGAGAAAAGCACTTTGGGTGTGTTGTCAGAAAGCCAAAGGCCACTTCTTTTAAGAACAGGCAATGGACTGCTAAGGCAGGTTACTTTTAGACCTATCACTTGTGGGCTTTTACCTTTAAAACAAGCGGTCTCCAACCAGTTCTTGGAATCATCTTTGAATCATCTTTAGGACTTCTACCCTGGAAGAAGATTTTGTTTGGACCCTGCTTGGAGAGCAGTCCTTTCCAGAGTCTGCCAGTTGCGAGATGAAGACAGGTATTCCGAGGCAGAGGCTAGCTCTGTCCCCTAGCCATCTCTAGGGACCATTGGGGGTGAACCTGCTGCTGGAACAAGACCTGGGTCTCTTCCAGCCACAGCAGTACCAAGGACCACACCATACTGAATGACCCCTGAAGTTCTCTGCCAGCATCCCCTGTGTTTGAGGGCCAGGGAACAAGGACCTATCTTGTCCCAGAGTCCCTGGAGTGGGACTCACTGCCACCTGACAGACAAGACAGCGGAGCTCCTAGTGTTTTTCATTGTTGAAGTATTTGGGGACATGCTTCAAATAACAATTTCACAC
This sequence comes from Ambystoma mexicanum, assembly GCF_040938575.1. Taxonomy (NCBI): domain Eukaryota; kingdom Metazoa; phylum Chordata; class Amphibia; order Caudata; family Ambystomatidae; genus Ambystoma; species Ambystoma mexicanum. The sequence continues at coordinate 498,282,050 of NC_090928.1, read as the reverse complement.
ATTAGAACCAGCAGGGCTCTACAGTGAGGCCTTTTGCACTCTTCCGACACAACGCCAAGAAGCCTGGTTTGGCGCTACCAGACCAACAAGAACTGCAAAAAGGTTCTATTGGCTGCTAACTGCCCCCTTGGTCCATTTGTGAGCCCTAGAGACTGGTTAGGTCACTTGTATCCCTTTTGCACCCAAGGCTATATCCCTTTAAAGAACAGTGTGGTTATTACTTGCTTTACACCCCTGATTTATTACTCAGAATGCTGCATCTTGCTTTCTTTGCTTATTCTGTGTTCTTTCCGCAGGGGTGTATTTTGTGTAGTGTTTTTCTAGTTAGTTATTATTGTACATGGTGTGTTTAATTTACATATATATCTTTTTATAGAACCTTCAGTGGACAGTACTTTATTTTGGACTCGTATACTTAGCTGTAGCTGTTTTGAGTTGCTACTGAAACACATTCACGCTCCCACTTAAGAGTATAGCCTTTCCTCAGCCCACATTACAAAAAAGGTGAAAGAGGTATATCTCTTAACTGTTCCTGTTTTACCTTTATTTTTTTTATTTTTTTTTGTTTTTGTTTTATTGCTTTAAAATGCTTGCAGATTTGTTTACAATTGGAAAACAAGTTCCTCGTCCTGAAAATCTTTTTTTTTCATTTCTAAAACATCAAAAGGCAAAGGAAATAGAATGAGGATCCCAGAAGAGCAGTTTTACCTTTTTTGATTGTGTTGGCTCTTGGTTTTTAAAAGTGTGAGGGATGAGTAGGCACTTTAGCCTCTACTCATCCTTGTACTCCCACAGGACAGAAGTCAACTCATCACACTTGTGGGCAGCCTTTGACATTTTGAGCAGACTGTGCCGACAGCCTAGTCAGCCAAAATATGAGTGTACATTTAGATTCATGGAATAAATGTGCGCCGAAAATCCCGGCGCAGAGGGGCCAATACGTGCGCTGCGCCGAAAATCAGCGCAAAGCGCAGGGAAACCAGCGCACGTCGATTCATGGAAGTCCGTGCGCAAGAAAAGCAGAGGACCTGCGCCGAAAAAGCGCGCGGCGCAGGCCGGCGCACAGGTCAACCAACGTCGTGCGCCACGGCCACTGCGCCATCACTCCGAGCGCAGCGCACAGCTCTAAAGTAGGCGGAACACAGGGCGGGACACTCGGAATGGGGAATAAAATGGGGCACAACACTCGGAATGGGGAAGAATGTGGGCGGCACGGGGAAAGTTCAGGAGGCAAGTGCGCGGAACGCCCACACGCTCGCATACAACACGTATTCATGGAATAGAATAGGGCAAAAAAGCGCACGCTCAAAGCAGCGCACAGGCACAAACAGGCACAAACACGACCGCCACAAGAAAGCAGGCGGTAGCGTGTCTGCGCCTGCAAGAAATGTGCGCTAAAAGGCGCGCCAACAAATAGCACCTATATACAGACATAACCAATGTACAATACTGTTGCCCTCCTGGACAAATGACGTACAAAGGGGTACCCACAAACACAGACACGCGCAGAGAGAAAAAATAAACGTGTGCGTGCATACCGGGGTGCGCGGTAAGTCCCACACGCGATATGGCAGGGAACGTGGAATCGAGGGGTGCGCGGGAAGTTGCACACGCGAAATGGCCGGGTACGTGGATTTCAGGGGCGCGCGGGAAGTCCCACACGCGATATGGCAGGGAACGTGGAATCGAGGGGTGCGCGGGAAGTTGCACACGCGAAATGGCCGGGTACGTGGATTTCAGGGGCGCGCGGGAAGTCCCACACGCGATATGGCAGGGAACGTGGAATCGAGGGGTGCGCGGGAAGTTGCACACGCGAAATGGCCGGGTACGTGGATTTCAGGGGCGCGCGGGAAGTCCCACACGCGATATGGCAGGGAACGTGGAATCGAGGGGTGCGCGGGAAGTTGCACACGCGAAATGGCCGGGTACGTGGATTTCAGGGGCGCGCGGGAAGTCCCACACGCGATATGGCAGGGAACGTGGAATCGAGGGGTGCGCGGGAAGTTGCACACGCGAAATGGCCGGGTACGTGGATTTCAGGGGCGCGCGGGAAGTCCCACACGCGATATGGCAGGGAACGTGGAATCGAGGGGTGCGCGGGAAGTTGCACACGCGAAATGGCCGGGTACGTGGATTTCAGGGGCGCGCGGGAAGTCCCACACGCGATATGGCAGGGAACGTGGAATCGAGGGGTGCGCGGGAAGTTGCACACGCGAAATGGCCGGGTACGTGGATTTCAGGGGCGCGCGGGAAGTCCCACACGCGATATGGCAGGGAACGTGGAATCGAGGGGTGCGCGGGAAGTTGCACACGCGAAATGGCCGGGTACGTGGATTTCAGGGGCGCGCGGGAAGTCCCACACGCGATATGGCAGGGAACGTGGAATCGAGGGGTGCGCGGGAAGTTGCACACGCGAAATGGCCGGGTACGTGGATTTCAGGGGCGCGCGGGAAGTCCCACACGCGATATGGCAGGGAACGTGGATTCGAGGGGTGCGCGGGAAGTTGCACACGCGAAATGGCCGGGTACGTGGATTTCAGGGGCGCGCGGGAAGTTGCACACGCGATATGGCCGGGTACGTGGATTTCAGGGGCGCGCGGGAAGTCCCACACGCGATATGGCAGGGAACGTGGAATCGAGGGGTGCGCGGGAAGTTGCACACGCGAAATGGCCGGGTACGTGGATTCCAGGGGCGCGCGGGAAGTCCCACACGCGATATGGCAGGGAACGTGGATTCGAGGGGTGCGCGGGAAGTTGCACACGCGATTTGGCTGTGTGCTCCCAGGCATTACCTGTACACCCTCCACGGCCCCTGCAGGCAGCACACACCACAGGGAACTACCCTGCACACCTGCTCATGTCTCCCACCACCCCCACCCCCAGCACTGTGGGCAACCTGCCAGCAGGCCCCCACCCATGGGCAACCCATGTCTCCCACCACCCCCACCCCCAGCACTGTGGCCAACCTGCCAGCAGGCCCCCACCCATGGGCAACCCATGTCTCCCACCACCCCCACCCCCAGCACTGTGGCCAACCTGCCAGCAGGCCCCCACCCATGGGCAACCCATGTCTCCCACCACCCCCACCCCCAGCACTGTGGCCAACCTGCCAGCAGGCCCCCACCCATGGGCAACCCATGTCTCCCACCACCCCCACCCCCAGCACTGTGGCCAACCTGCCAGCAGGCCCCCACCCATGGGCAACCCATGTCTCCCACCACCCCCACCCCCAGCACTGTGGCCAACCTGCCAGCAGGCCCCCACCCATGGGCAACCCATGTCTCCCACCACCCCCACCCCCAGCACTGTGGCCAACCTGCCAGCAGGCCCCCACCCATGGGCAAGCCATGTCTCCCACCACCCCCACCCCCAGCACTGTGGCCAACCTGCCAGCAGGCCCCCACCCATGGGCAACCCATGTCTCCCACCACCCCCACCCCCAGCACTGTGGCCAACCTGCCAGCAGGCCCCCACCCATGGGCAACCCATGTCTCCCACCACCCCCACCCCCAGCACTGTGGGCAACCTGCCAGCAGGACCCCACCCATGGGCAAGCCATGTCTCCCACCACCCCCAACCCCCCATCCACCTGGGGCACCCTCCACCAGGCCCCCACCCATGTCCCCCTGGCCCCTGGTCCTGACGATACACAATAATGGCAGTAATGACCAGCATACCCAGCACAAACACCCAGGCAAGGATTGCATGCACCCACATAGTGAATGCAATCACATGACACAACCCCAAAGGCAACTAAGCAAAAGAACACATGTCCGCCACACACACATACACAATGGGTGCAAGTCAATGTCAAAACCCATATCATGGCATGTAAGAAATCAAAGAAAAAATGACACAAGTGTAAGATAATATAAAAATGTATTAAAAAATAAAAATAAAGTAAACTCTGACAACTATCTGGGAAAGCAAATAAAAGGTCCATGTCCGGGAACAAAAATGAGAAACCAAAAAACAAAGGATAGAAAAAAGAATCGATTTTGTCCAAAGTAAACACAAGTAGAATGAAATGAAACATAAACCATTACGACATGGTGTGACCAATATGAAAGTAAAAATAAATTATCTCACAAAAAAAATAACTATATTTACAGGATTGTTCAAGGGTCCATGAGCCCAACACCACTAATTAAACCTAATACTAACTATCTAAAAAAATATGTACAAAGAAGTGGCCATTGTCCAAGCGGTCCAAAAAAAAATTTCAAATAAAGGAAACCTAGCACTAACTAACTAAAAAACTATATACAGAGGCAGCGGGCTAGTCCTGCGGCTCACTTGGTGATGTTGGCCAGGGCATCCTCGAACTCCATGTCTATGTCCTGGAGGCGGGACTCAGTCCTGGCCCCGAGGTCTCGCAGGGACAACCCCATGTGCTCTCCAAATTCCCTGCGAGCCTCCTCGAGGCACGCAGCCCGCCTCAATGCCTGATGCATGGAGATCTCCGCCCTGGCCATGGCGAGCCGCTCCTCTTCCGCCCGCTGCCGCTCCGCATCTATCCGCTGGCCAAACTCCTCCCACACGGAACACACCGCCATGCCAGGGTTGCCCTGCCCTCCGGCCGATGCCTGCCCCTCCGATCTTGATGGCCCTGAGCCATGATGCCTCCCACGTCGAGCCTGCTGCTGCCTGCGACGCCACTGCCTCTGCCAGCACGACGGCATCCAGGCTGATGGTAACCACCGACGCCGTCGTGCACGTGCCCTGCCCGATGATGCCGGCACATCTTCCATCTGCTGGGGTCCACTTGCTGTGTCGTCCACCCCTGCTGGACCTCCGACTCCCAACTGCGGCAGGGATGGGATCCCCACCGAGCTGGCTGCATTGGTTGGGGCAGGTCCACAGGGGGCCATGGTGGCATCTGGGCCGGAAGACGGCAAGGAGAACGACTGGTGGATAGCCTGCACAGAGGAGGAGAGGGCCGTCAGATTGGCCAACACATGCAGGAACCCCCCGAACATGGCCGATCCCAATTGGGCCACGTCGGCACGGTGCACTTCGTGATGACGTGCGTGCTCCTCCCGGGAAGCACGCACGGCATCACGAATCACAGCCGTGCGCATCGCGACCCCAATCAGGACCTGCTCCACGCGGCCAGGGGTTCCCACGGCCGCAGGTGGAGGGGAGTCAGTTGACATGGACATCCCCTCTACCTGCGGACGGGCCTGGGACGGGGCATCCCTGCTGGTGCATGGTGGTGCACTCACAGGGTCAGGGACAGCGACATGCACAGGCCCCTCCACGGTGACCTGTGCTGCCTCCTGCCCCTGGCCCTGGACTGCACCACTTGCACCAGCAGGGATGCTCCCACCAGGGCCCATGTGTGCACCAGTGTCGGCCTCCTCCTCCTCTGTGCAAACCACCAACCTGGATGGCTCCTCACCGTCTCCCGCCGTAGCAGGCCCCTGTGGGGGCTCACCCACCCCTTCCGCTGCAGCCGTGGGGGCATCCCCGCCGCCTTGCTCCACAGCGCCGTCTCCGCCCTCTTCTTCACTAGCCGCTGTGTAGAGGGAGACAAAGAACACAAGCATCAGGCTACTGTACAATGGTCCCCTAGACAGGAAGCAATAGCAGATGAGCACCCCTGTCAAAGTACACTTCCATCATGTCCCTCCACAACACATGGGTCAGTGCAGGCGAAACACACACAGTAACAGGCATGGTGCATGCCATGCACATTTCCATGCATGTCCAAATGACTATTGAAACATTCAATGAAATGTAACTCACATGCATCATGGCTCATGCATATCACATGCACACACTACACCTCAGTCACATCCATCTGGCCACAATCACACCAAACACAGGCAAAACAAGGGTAAGGTGGGTGCGTCACTGAATCTGTGCATTGTCACACACATGAGTCATGCATCCATGGCATGCACAAGTCACAGACATGCAGGTCAGGCACACAGACATGGCTACCATATATGTACCTGGCATCAGCACCCATCCTCACCCCCATCCATGTCCAGGTACAGAGACTGCCATGCTCTCATGTCCCAAATCTGCATAGTGCTCCCCATGCCGCATTTCTACACATGCAACAACCATGTGGGTCACACATCACTGGTCGCACAGGCAGTACCATGATGTCCCAGCACACATACATGCATATATGGCACATGGCACACATACAGGCAAGTATCATAGAACCAGCACACCGCAACATGCCCTGTCTCACACAGTGATGCTTGGACACTTACCGCTCAACTCCAGACGGGTCTCCCTCTCAAGGATCTGGGCGTGGAGCGCTGGGCGTACGCGTTCCAGGACCCTCTTCTGGATGGTACTCATGTGGCCCCGGCCCCCCTCCACGAGGCGCCGGGCCTTCACAAGGGTCCTGGACCTCAAGTCCTCCCAGCGCTTCTTGATCTTCAAGACGTTGCGGGTTGCCACCCCCTCCGCGTTGATGGCAACCACACAGTCGGCCCAGATCCTCTCCCGTCCTTCCTTGCTGGCGCGGGACGATCCAAAGAGGGCATCATACTGCCCCAGGACATGCTCCACCAGGACACCAACTTCGGTGGCAGTGAAGCTGGTGCCCCTCTGCCCCTCTGGCCTGGGGTTGCCACTGGTGCCAGATGTAGAAGTGCCCGACATGGCAACCCCAGAGGCAGGTGTGGGTGGGCAACTGGGTCCTGGGGCTGGGCTGTGGAGCGATGTAATCCCAGTTGGGAGTCTTCAGTTCCAGCAGGGGTGGACACAGCAACTGGACCCCTGCAGATGGCTGATGTGCAGGCACCAAATGGCAGGGCACGGTGGCAGCAGGCAGGCAGGCAGGCAGGCAGCAGCAGATAGCACGTGGGAGGCTGCTCAGGGCACTTGGGGGGCAGTAACTCGGCCTTCGGGGCAGGAGCGTGGTGTTCCGTGTGTTTTCGGGTGGCCAGCTTGATACGGAGTGATTTTGCACGTGAAATTCCTGCACGTCAGCGTGAAATCCGAGGAAAGGCCCTTAGCGCGTAAGTGCGTCAGCACGCATACGCGATTCTATTGGACCAGAGTCCCTCATCGCGTGAGCGCGTCTGACGTGATCCGCACGGGCGTTCCCCACTCAGCACGTGAAGACGGAGCACACGTGGAAATCCTGCACGTCTGAGTGTAATCGCGTGTAATTGGCCAAAAGTGCGCGTTCACGCCATTGGCCTATGTACGTGTATTTCATCGCGTGTAATTGGCCAAAAGTGCGCGTACACGCCATTGGCCTATGTACGTGTATTTCATCGCGTGTAATTGGCCAAAAGTGCGCGTACACGCCATTGGCCTATGTACGTGTATTTCATCGCGTGTAATTGGCCAAAAGTGCGCGTACACGCCATTGGCCTATGTACGTGTATTTCATCGCGTGTAATTGGCCAAAAGTGCGCGTACACGCCATTGGCCTATGTACGTGTATTTCAGGGCCGCGCGGCCCCTTACACAGGCAAGTACGTCAGCGCACCTGTATGCCTGCAGCGTGGGAATATATACACGCGATTGGAGTGGGAACTCGATTCCAGGGGTGCGAGGCTCACACGCTGCCTACTACACGCGCAAGGCATTAATTTGCGCACTTTTCAATAAACAAGCCAGATGCCAGGATGAACATACCGTTCCTAGCAGCAGTGGCAGTGGGCTACCAAAGGAGGATGAGGAGGAGAGTCAGGGCCAGAATATTCACACCCAGAACCAGCCTATTCGGGATGCCTGATGACCAGGTGTATGGGAGGTACAGGTTTCCAGCACACATCATACTGGACCTGGTCAGTGAGTGGGAGGATGACCTCACATCACCCACCCTGTGCTCCCAAGCACTCAGCCCCCTGCAGAAGGTCCTGAATGTACTGCACTTCTTGGCCACTGGATCCTTTCAGCGGACAAGTGCCATAGTGGGTGGTGTGTCACAGGCCACGCAGTCACGCTGCCTACACCAGGTCTTGAACATCATCACTGCACGGCCCTCAGTCCGCAGGCACATATATCTCCCCAGGACTCATGCAGAAAGGCGGACGTGCATCCAGGAATTCTATGGTGTGGCTCAAATCCCCAAAGTGCTTGGTGCTATTGACTGCACACATGTGGCTCTACGTCCTCCCAGGGCAACAGAGCACATCTATAGAAACCGCAAGCACTGGCATTCCATCAACGTCCAAGTTGTATGCAATGGCAAGGGAATCATCACATCAGTATATGCCAACTATCCAGGGTCCACCCACGACAGCTTCATCTACAGAATGTCTACCCTATGCCGGGACCTAGAGGCTGGCCAGCATGGAGATACATGGCTGCTTGGTGAGCATGAATGCCACTCCACATGCATGCATGTCAGATACTGGGTCATGACACAACACCACTAATGATACCCATCACCACCTCCGCAGGGGACAGTGCCTACCCTATCAGCCCCCACATGATGACCCCAATCCGGAACCCCACCACGCCACCCCAGGTAAGGTACAACACAGCCCACATTGCTACACGGGGCATAGTGGAGCGCACATTCGGAGTGCTGAAGTCACGCTTTCGCTCCCTTGACCGTTCTGGCGGGCAGCTGTTATATGCTCCCCGAATAGTGTGCAGGATCATAGTGGCAGCATGTGTCCTGCACAACGTTGCAACACGCCGGGGCCTGCCCGTGGACATGGTGGTGCCCCCACATCCACAACCACATGCACGCCCGCTGCGCATGGGAGGGGAAAGGGCACGGGGGGAGGCAGCCCGTACGCAACTGGTGGCCAACTTCTTCACCTAGGAATCACAGTGCTGGCTAGTGCACACTGCTCTGGCACATACCATCTGACAATCAATGATGACTCTACCTGACAATGTCTGAAAATTACTTGACAATGAACTGTCAGATACACATCAGCCTGAGATTGTTAACATGGAAGTGTCAATATGTGTGCACCCCTAGCTACACATACACCAGCTATGCATCACAATGCAAAGACACAACTCCATCAATCTAAAATGCATTGCCACAGGCGATTCACTACATGACAACATTGCCATGTCACCCACTCCCTTCACAGTCCCGCCACTGAGGACACCATGTCATGGTATGTGACAGCAAACAAACTGGCCATCACAACATGACACCAGTGTCACAAATAGCAGTGCCCAAAATGGAACATAGCCGCACTTGAGCAGCTAACCGCCCTGGGGCCACTACTACACACCTGTGTAAGAGTAATTTCTATCAAATTACACACCAACCCACCCTGAAGCCCACCCAAACAAGACACATTGCATGTAATCAATGGTAGTCTCATTACCTGAATCTGCTGGTATGTCCTCACCGTCCAGGTGTACAGTGATGGCGCCATGCAAAAGTGTCAGTGCACATCTACCGACATGTAGTGTGACTCCAGAGAGTATGCCCTTGTGAAGATCTGTGTGAAATACCTGCAAAACATGAGCAACATATGTAAGTAGAGGCACATATCATACCATCATGCATAGTTAGGTGCAACAACAATGAACACTATGAATGTCTACACAGTATTGACTATGGACTGGCCAACAGCTCATGGGAGTCCAATGTCACCGTGTAATTTGCTGTCACTTGGGCACACCCTTTGCAAGCCCATGGAAACGGAAGCAGGAGGGGTGTGGATGTCTGCTACCCAAGCATCGAAACCAAACTCAGGACAAGCCTGCATGTGCCCAGCCACAATACAGTGTATGCCCAGGTACCCACACAAGGCAACACTCTTGCAAAATAAAAATGAAAAAGAGAAAAAATGGCCATGAAAGGGCCGGCGGGGGGGGGGGGCCACCTATGAGGTCCGAGGACAGGATGCACGCCACAATCCACCTGTGTGGATCATGGGAAAGGAAAACACCCCATAGGCTCGTGGCCCACACGGCTACTCTGTTGTGGGAGATGAGTCGCTATGGCTCTGCCCAGACCCTGCAGCTGACTCTGGAGGTGGGGGAGCTGCCTCAGAAGATGGTGTGACAATGGGAGGCAGCCCACGCAAAGCACGAGTTTGCTCCTCCATGGCTGCAAGCATGCGGGTCTGGTAGTTCTGGTTCTGGGTTATAATCATGCGGAGGTCCCCATGCAGTAACTCCCGGGATGACCTGACCTCCGCACGAGTTGCCTGCATCTCGGCCGAGAGCGTCCGTGTCAGACGCTCCAGCTGCTCCTCTGTCCTTCTATGGGATGAAGCCTCAAGCTCTAACAGGGTCGACCTGAGGTGACGGAGTTCTTCCCTCAGGGCTTCCCTGTGGCGCTGGGACTCCATGGAAAGTGATTCCCCCAGAGTCGCCAGTGCCGCCCGCCTGTCCATGTTGGACGCCAACATATCCTCCCTGTGTGCCTGGCAGATGGACTCTGTAGCCTGCTCCAGTCGCTCCATCAGCCTTTCTGGGGGGACAATGGAAGTGGCCACCCTATCCATGGCCTGTGCAATCATCTCGGATGATGCTGCCTGTTGGGTGGCCATACCGTAGATGGATTGCTCCCATACGGTATTGCCAGGTGGCATACGGCCACCACGTTGACGGGCACCACACCTGCCTGGGGCAAGGCGGACTGCGCCTTGCTGTGCCGGCAAGGCCTCAGGCTGCAGGACTGCATTCCCTCTCTGATCTGCAGCCCCAGGAACAGGATCAGAGATTGGGTGGTGTGGCCCTGCATCCGTAACCACCGGAGGCTGATCTGCCGACACTGACATCCCCATTGAGGCCAATGGCCTGGCTGCAGGTGGGTCGGACAGAGGAGATTCTCTCCCAAGAACACTCACCTGCGACTGCACATAGGTGTCATCCTCCGAGTCTACACCTGAATACTGCTCGGGGGAGGAACCCCCAGAGACACCCCTCGACAGCACGGCCTGCAGCACTTGTGGGTTTTCACCCACAAACACACCACGTCCCTCACTTGTGGTAGGTCGGCCCGGGTTGCCCTCCTGGGACGGCTCCACCACCACATCCCCAGCATCAACAAGTGCTTCGTCCCCTGCAAAGACATGAAAGAGAAAAATGGAAACAGGCATTAGCACCATGGCATGCAACAAGGGCTGATGAACAACATAGGCAGTAGTCCTACGACACATGTCCTACATGACTGGGAGTCCTCCTATGCATTCACCATCACTGGGTCTGTAGGGGAGGCTCAGGGCATACTATGTACTGATTGGAGAGCAACGCCTGCTCACCTTGATGCCTAGCACTGCCATCACACATTGGGCGGTGATTGCCATGTCAAAGGCACATGCCATCACACACATGGCATGTGACATAGCCACCAAGTGAGGAGGGAGAGGAGGGCTACTTTTTTGGATTTCAACCACTCTGGTCCTGACATTGCATCGTCACATCAATTAGTATACATGTTGTACATGGATCTGCTAGTCCAAATTGGCAACGATGCACAGTGCCTTGTCTAGATCAACATAATGCAGTAAACATTGTGATTCCACCTCCCCAACACCTGTAACGGAATAATTTTGCATTCGTGAAGCACCGGTCAAGTAATGTTTGTAGGTGCAGCGGAGCACTGAGGGGTGGTGGGGCAGAAGGGGATGCCAGTCAACAATACTACTGGTGCTGGTGTCATTCATGTCACGCAAGTGCAGGGGTGGGTGGCACAATGAAGTGCAAGGGGGAGTGGCGGCTGGAAATGCTGTACAAGGTAAGTAGGACTTGACGTCAAGGGCAGATGGTGTTAGGCGCAGACAAGTGCTGGGGGGGGTGGCCTATAGGGGTACAGAGACAATCATGCTGTGCTGTGGGCTCGGAGGGGACAGGGGAGGTACACACTGCCTCTGGCTCGGCAAGGTCCTTTCAGATTTCTATGTGTCCTGCAGAGTTGTCACATGCCGCAGATATGTGCCCTTGGATTGGGGATCTCATCTTGGTGAGAAGGGTGAGGCGCTATTGCCTTTGGAGCATGTGGCAGGCCAGTTTGCCAGAGGATGGCCATGATGCAGGACATTCCCTCTCTGCCACCCGGCACCTGTGGTTTGGGTTCCCAAGATCCGAGTCATGCCAGGACTCTGCATTGGCATGGGGCTTCAGACAGGTGGTCATGACCGTGGCTAAGACATCCAGTGTACCTGACATGGAGTGGAGCATGGAGTGGGCCCTGTCAGGATGGGAGTGAGCCTAAGGGGGAGCTGGATGGGGGGGACATTTTGGCAGCATGAGCCTCGACTGACACACACTTCATGGGTCGGAATACAAAGAAGGTGTGTGACAGTGGTGAGGGTGGCTTTGCCTGTGGGGTGTTGAGGGTGAGCTGGGAGGAGAGGAGAATGTGATCACTCCAGGAGAGAGGAGTGCAGAGATGGACGGAGAGGGGAAAGTCAGATGAGATCAGAGCATCAAGAGTGTGCCCTGCAGAATGAGTAGGGACAGACGGGAGTCTAGAGGGTGAGAGGGAGTTGCTGAGGTCACAGAAAGGTCAGGTGGGGGCGTCAACAGGCATGCAGGTGGATGCGTACCGCACCAAGGATGAGGAATTCTGTGTCTGGGGACATGAGTGAGGAGGAGAGGTGAGGACACTCAGAAAGGAAGTAGTACATTTGACCAGTTTTCCCAGACACAGTACGCACTGTTTGGAATGTCAAGGTGTGGTGGACAGTAACCTCACACAAGCCATTCCAGAGTGGAGTAGGTCTAAGTAGGTGTGACAGTGGCAGGAATACCCTCAGGGAAGCCAAGGGCACACCCCCCCTGCACAGTGGTGGCGGGCCAAGGAGAGGGTCAAGGATGCAGACAGAGCTGGCCGTCTGACATGTTTCCATGAGACCAAGGATGTCAAGGTGCATAACCTCATGTAAGTGACAGTTATCGGAGGAATGCCTGATGCAGCCGCAGTGAAAGGAGTGTAATTGTGGAGGAGGTTGACAGCCTTGTAGGACTTACGGGGAGTGCTAGAGATCAGAGGTGCCGCATGTGTAGGAGTTGGAGTGGGAGGCGGAGAAGGTTCATGGGAGGGTGCAGGGAGGCAGTGCAGGATTGATGAGGAGAGAGGAGGGGGGACAGCAGGAGAGGTAAGGAAGTTGATGAGATGTGGGTAGCATTTCTCAAGGAGATTGAGGTTGGCCTAAGGGCCTTGGACTGAGACGCTCCCATTACCATGCACATCATTAGTGGTATCTGAGGATTGGAAGGAGGCCAGGAGTACACCCCAACGGGTCCCACCTATGATGGTGGAAGAGGAGCAAGGAGAGAGGACAGGGACCATGTGAAGGGTCTATGGGACAGGCAAAGGCATGTATGAGCAGATGTCAGTGAGAGTTAGCTTAGAGTAGGCTCAGATGCACTGGTCAGCAATAGGGTGGGTCGCATTGGAGGGCAGGCTGCCCTCATTTGACTTTTGGCAAGCAGGTGTCGTGCGTAGGGCACGATGGTCTGAACTGTAGAAGTCATGGAAGATAGACCATGAAGAGCAGCATGGAGTGTGAGGGAATGGGGCTCGAAACCAGACGGTACCAAAGGACCCAGGAAGGAGGTGGATCTCAAGGCTACATCCACATTATGACTGCATGTTGGTAGGCATTTATATACAGAGGACGCATTAGCATGTGGTATCATTGCATGTCAGGCATGTGAAGATGAAACTTGAATGGCTGGGGGAAAGGAGAGGAATGGTATGTAAGACATCAGATGAATAGACAGGGGAGTATGAGCAACAATGTAGTGACAAAATTACTAATCAAGGGCAACTTCCATGGTGTTGGCCCATATGTGCACTGTTGCCAGTAGGGATAGTGCTGTGGCCAGATGGTGTTGCACTGAACATACTGGATGAGGCACATGGGTGCCACTATCAACTCTGCCACACACCCCCTTGACAGGCACCCAACATGAATGCTTCACACACACAACATGCACAGGGATGATACACACATGCATGTGCACTCACCGGATGATGCCTCGTAATCAGGGAGGTCTCCCACACCTTGGAGTTGTCCCTCGGTGACGTAGGATCCAGCTACGGACTCGTGTGGTGTGAGTTCTATTTCCTGTGCTGGGGACCCACCTCCAGTCACCAAGGTTGCGGCATGACTTGAGGCCAGCTTATCCTTTGCCCTGCGCTTAAGGTCATTCCAGCGCTTCTGGCAATCACTAGCTGTGCGCCTCACTACTCCAAGGGCACTTATTCTGTCAGCAATGGTCTGCCAGTGTGCCTGGCGTCTGGCATGTGTGGTCTTGGACCCTGCAACGATGACCATTTCCCTATCATGATCTGACACATACTGAACAAGTGCATTAAGTTCGGCGTCTGTGAAGCTTGGCTTCCTTGATGGGCCGGACTGTGCAGCCGTGTCTGGGGCATCAGCCTGTGCCGGACGTGCACTCTTCCTCTTGCGCTTGGAAGGGGGTGGGGATCCAGAGTGTCCTACGCCGCTGTGGACACTAGGGGCAGGAGCCGTGGTGGACTCTGTACTGGGTGTGTGTGATTGCCCACTCAGCATGGGAGTAGGTGCAGGCATTGGGGGTAGTGGGATGGGGTCAGGCCTGATCTGAGGTGCATGAACTAGGACCGACACAGTCTTGGCAGGGTGTATGAGAGGTGGGGTGGATTGAGCCACACCCTGGCTACGGGGGCCAGCAGATGACCTATCTGGCATAGATGCGCGTGCCCTGATGACACCAATGTGCACCGGTGCACGTACAGTGGACCTGCTGACCTGGATGTCAGCGATGGAATCACCCTCGGACAGGTCTGGTGCCACAATGGCCTGGTCCGACATGGGCTGATCAGGGTTGGTATCAGCCACATGACTCTCAACGGGGGGGGGGGGGGGGGGGCATGGGTGTCCCTGACTGTTCCTCCAGACTGGGGGGAACAGGGGCGCCCTGCAAGTCACAACCACGTCCCCTGTTGGATCCTCCACGGCCACCACGTGTGGCTCGGCCACCTTTGCCACCCTTACGGCTTGCACGCCTCCCAACCATGGCACTGATGGTATTGTGCGTATGGGAGTGGGTGTGCACAATTGTCCTGGGCAATTGGGTGTCAAAGGGGTTGGGTACCAGATGGTATTCGTACCCTAGTGCAGTGGCAAGGCTATATGACACCCCTGGGGAAAGATGACGGGTCACGCAACGCACAGGCACCCCAGAAAAGTTAAGGAAAGTGCACAATACCCCTCCTAGACCACGTGTGCTGATGGAAAACCCTGCACTACGCTGTGGCATCCAGTAACACAATGAACGTATGCGTGTCACACGCGGCCTAGATTGACCTCTGAAGGGGTAGGCTACACACGGGGCAAGCACAGATGTTAGATACGTGCGTGACTCACCGTCTGCCAGGTAAAAGAGCGTGAAAAAATAGCACTTTTGGTTGGCAACACCCCCGCCAAAAGAAGAGGTGTACGCTGTCTGAGGAGACAGGACAACTGTAGAAGGGGACACTGTTTGAGGGAACAGGCCCAGGAAAACCAGTACAAGAGGAAAAAGAGAAAAGAGCTGTCAGAGGTAACAGGGAGTACGAACTGGAAACGCCGTGAAGTAAATCGCGTGTGAAACGACAAGAAGTACCGAATTCACCCACTCGCTCTCCACGAAAAGCACGTACAAGGAAATAGTGTTCAACACTACCTTTTATACAGGCCCACACGTACATCGTCACTTACGGCGTGTACGTGCTTGGCCCATTTTCACCAATCACACGCTTTGGCACTCCTGCGTGTAGGTATCTTTTCACCAATCACACGCTTTGTCACTCCTGCATGTGGATCCTTTTTCACCAATCACGCGCTTCGACACTCCAGCGTGTAGCTCACTTTTCACCAATCACACGCTTTGTCAATCCTGCATGTGGATCCTTTTTCACCAATCACGCGCTTCGACACTCCTGCGTGTCCCTCACTTTTCACCAATCACACGCTTTGACACTGCACGTGCAGGTAACTATTGACGCACATATGCTGGTGACGGGTTTTCGCGCGATGAGTGGGGGGTTTTCAGGTGCACATTCACTCCCTATCAGGCTGTCCACGCGTTCTAACACGAAAGACCACGCTCCTGGCCAGGAGGCCAAATTTAAGTCCCCAAGAACCCTGAGCACGCTCCCACCTGCCATCGGCTGCTGCCTGACTGCCTGCTGGCCACGTGCCCCACAGTGCTGGTGGGTGGGGGTGGTGGGGGCCTGGTGGAGGGTGCCCCTGGTGGATGGGGGTTGGGGGTGGTGGGAGACATGGATGGGGGCCTGATGGCAGGTGCCCCTGCACTGCTGGGGGGTGGGGGTGGTGGGAGACATGGGTGGGGGCCTGGTGGAGGGTGCCCCTGGTGGATGGGGGTGCAGGGGGACATGATCAGGTGTGCAGGGTAGTCCACTGTTTTGTGGGCTGCCTGCAGGGGCCGGGGAGGGTGTACAGGGTACACCTGTGGGGGCCCACCCAGCCTATTCGCATGTGATAATTCCCACGCACCCCTGTGATACACGTACCCTGGCCAATCGCGTGTTGAACTTCCCGCTACCCCTGTAATACACGCACCCTGCCTGTTCGCGTGTGATGATTCCCGCGGACCCCTGTAATACACGTTCCCTGGCCTATCGCGTGTTCTACTTCACGCGTCCTCCTGTAATACACGTTCCCTGGCCCATCGCGTGTTGAACTTCCCGCTACCCCTGTAATACACGCACCCTGGCTGTTCGCGTGTGATAATTCCCGCGTACCCCTGTGATGCACGTTCCCTGGCCTATCGCGTGTTCTACTTCACGCGTCCCCCTGTAATACACGTTCCCTGGCCCATCGCGTGTTGAACTTCCCGCTACCCCTGTAATACACGCACCCTGGCTGTTCGCGTGTGATGATTCCCGCGTACCCCTGTGATTCACGTTCCCTGCCTAGTCGCGTGTAGTACTTCCCGCGTACTCCTGATTTGGAGATTGCCCGCTTTGCTTTCCTTGTTTGCCTGCCCTGTGAAGTGGTCCGGGGTTAGCGCAGCCCTTAGCGATGATTTAGCGCTTTTGATGGCTTTTCCGTGCGCGAGGGCGTTCTTGGGGGCGTTACTGGCGCTGCTGCAGGCTCGCTGCGATTCTCTGCGCCACGGCTGTTTTGGGAGCTTGAAATCCATGAATACGCTGTGCGCGTAAATCTGTTTTAGCGCACGTGCCTGGCGCAGACTATCGCAGGCGCACGCTGTGCGCCAGCCGCGTGCGCTACTTGTGCGCTGGATTCTATGAATTAGCCTGTCAATGTTACTTTCACTGTCATGGCATATTATTTAAGTGCACAAATGAACTTGACATGGGTTTTCTCTATGCTTCTGTTTTTCACAAAAGTGGCTGTCTTATTTTCTTTTTAATACTGGTTTATAACAACAGTATCAGCCACTTTATCTGACTCTTTGCTTTTAATCTGCATGTTCGAAATTTGTTTGATTAGAGTTTTCTGTTTCTTGAGTGTTTTTTCTGTAGAACAGTTTCGATTGCTTCCTCTTGTTTTGTGAATTTAATTCAACCTCCTCAATTTCCTTTCATGCTGCTTCATGCAAAGTATTAAACATTAATGTTAAGTCATCCTTACAGCTAGTGTCTTTACTACAAATCTGTTCAATATCTAAATCGTGTGACATAGATTCTATGTCAACACTGCTTTCATAATCCAGTCTCAAAAGTATATGTAAGTCTTTTATGTTTCTATTTGGCAACTTTAATACAGTATACTAAGAAATATGGTGTCCTTTCATCTTAAATAATTTGGTTTCAGTTTTTCGGTAAATTTGAATTACTCTGTATGTCTGGTCATGAAATTGGTGGGCAACTTGAGAGCCCATTCAACAAAACTGATGGATCGTATAGTGATAATTGCCAGTCATATGTAACAAAAATTCACAATGCCTCTGCAGATGTTTCTTGTTTAGGTTACTCTTCCCATTTGACCTCTTTATTAGTCTTTGTATTTCTCTGTCCACTGGATCTGTTTGTCTTCTTTTCTCCTACTCCTCTCATTTTGTTCTCAAATCCAATATTTTGTTCTCTGTGTGTTTGGGTGTGTAGCCTATTACCCATCTGCATCTTTGGATTTCACCTAAAAAGAGGTCCTGTTCCTGTTGCCGTCTTCCTTCGAGACCATCATCTAGGTATTTGTATCTACACTGGTCACTGAGTTTCTTGGGATTAATTCATTTCTTAGATGAAGGGGAGTGTGGGTGGGGTGTAATTGTGCATGTGGTCCATAGTCATTCATACATTTTTTAAACATATATTTATTTAATTGTATTTATTGGACATTTGTAAGGCACCTATACACAAATGATGCGACCACATGCACAATCACATTCTTCCCCTTTACATTTCTGATCATTTTATTTCTCCTACAAATATATTTAGATCTTTAGTTTTTTGCTGTAAGCTCAATTAAACCCATCACCTCAACATCACTCTCACTCTCATGATTCCTGTGTTATCTTCTAACTGTGTGATACTCATATCAGCATGTGGCAGCTGGCTTTGACAGCAGTCCTGAACATTGTCAGGCTTTGCACATCCAGTGAGCCACTGGGCCTATGATGAAAGTGGTGTGCACCCAGTGGTTTCTGCCACCAATCCTGCCTGGGCACTGTGTCATCACAGGCACACTGTAGATAGACACACGGTGAGATAATTTACATGAATTGATCTCCGCCTTTGAAGGAAACCATCTGTTGCTCCTCAAGCCAAACAAATCTATATTTGGAAGGATAGCGCAGGGGCAACTCACTTGCTTTGGGAACAAGAGGGTGCATTGCAACATGGATTAATTTCCTGTTCCAGTGCTTAGAAGCTGGAGGAGGCTGGCATTAAGCAAGATGAAAAGGGCCAAAGAAAATAATAAAATGGGCCTTTTCTAAGGGTGATGTCATGGAACTGCTGCTGTTTACATTTTAAACTTAAATAAATCTGCAATTACTGTGACCTGCAACACATTTATCCCCTCTATCAAACATTTAATTAAAAAAACTGTGGTTCACTTACAAAATAGGCAAACCAGAAAGTTGATTGCTGGAATGTTTCAAATCATTCATAACCACTGGCAGAGCTCTGGGCAACCATCCAGGCTATTATTTTTTCTGGTTGGACTTGTGTTGGTCAGTTGCTGTTTCCAGTCTGTGGCCAGATACTTGGCAGGCACTGGATGGCTGCGTGTTGGGGTTTAGGCCTCTTCGAGATGCTCTGTCTGTTTGCAGTTTAGCCCAAGTGATGCACTACAGTCTAGGTTGTTGTGCTGGATGTCTGCTTACATTCACAATCATTTGGTAATATGGTCCTATACACACTGATATTAATGCTACATATGGTGATACATTCTTGTATGAAATGTATATCATACTACAGTGATATCGTAACCATATTTTTCTTAGTGTACTGAGGAACAATGCTATGTGATGCCACTTCCTGTTTTGTCAAGGGGTGAAAGGTCATGTGCCATCACTTTCCGTGATGTCACTTGCAGGCGGGGTCAAATGGCATCACTTCCTGTGATTATCAGAGGTCAAGGGTCATGTGATATCACTTCTGCTACCCTTTGCATTTTGGTGAAATGACGTCCCTGACACGAAATGCTTCGAGATACAGCTTTTAAAAAATAGGTATCAGGAAACAAATAGCAAAATCACAAACAGCAAATCGCTAACAGTGGAAAACATCATCAAGTGCACACCAATAAGCAAAATCTAAGGAACATACCTATGTCTCAGCAATGCTTTGGGCTTTCAGGACTTTGCTCCAGCCATTAGTGTTGACATTAATGGGATATCTTTTCCAGAATTGTGTGCTACAATTTAGAAACATTGATTTCAACCATTCCAGGATGGCATTTATTCTGTTCTACTTTCAGGTTAAATTGTACAGGTAAAAGAGGCCCCGTTCCTCAGTTCTCGCCCAGCAAACAAGCCTCTTGTAGCTTTTGTTTTCCTTGCATGCATAGTTCACACCCGGTTTCCCTTTGTTTCAATTCTGCTCATTCCTGACCACTTTTTTTAGTTTGGGCTATTAGGTGGCAGAGCAATCTATGAGCCTAACATATTGCATTAGAGTACAGATAGGGAGAAATGGAATATGAGGAGGGTCACAAAGCTTGAAGGTGTTGTTTGGTTACCTTCAAGTACCCACCTATTGACTTGCCAGGGTCATGTTAATCTCTATGGTCATTCCCAGTGAGTTCCTGCCCCTCTTCGACCCAAAACACCTCCTCCTGGAATCTCTTTGAGCTCCCTTTAATCAAGCTTTACCATCAAACTTTGCACTCTGAGTGCCTGACAGTGTTTTTTCAAAGCAATCTTCTGAGAGTTAATGATTTAATTGGTGTTGTAAAAATGCTACTGGTGTAATATTTTTTTTAAACCAGGTCTGCCATCAGTCACTCAATATGTTAAGCACTATGTTTCTCCTTCACTGAAGCCCTGTTAAAAATGATAGGCACTGCTATCAGGTGCCTAGTTAATCCCACCATTGTGCACCTGCTACTATCAATGGCCAGTTAATGCCACTATGGTAGTGCCTGGCAAGTGCCTTTCCCATGCCTACACAAGCCCAAACTGTTAGCATTGCCAAGGCTTCTTTTACCTTCCATCTTGCACCCTTGTGTGCTCTGCATGGTATTCATGTTCCATACTTCACTCCAATGTCCTGTTTTACCTAAAGTCTCCGGATACAGCACCCACTTGTCTTATTTACTTTACTTTAATATGTTTATAATGCGCACCAGCTGATGCTGGGGCCTAAGGTTGCAAACAGACACATAGGACAAAACAAAAGTAAGGCCCGAAGTAAAACACACACAAAGTAATCAAAGGCCAACAGAGACACAGAAAAGCAGCCATCACCGCTGCAAATCCCGAGAACATTATGTGAACAACAGAGTCTTCAGCTTCTTTCTAAACATAGCTGTCAATCTCAATTCTCTGAGGTCTGGCGGGATTGCATTCAAGGCCTTAGGTGCTGCAAGAAAAAATGTGCATTTCATAACCTGGGTGAGATTGCAGTGTCCTCATGCTAGATGTGTTAACCAAAACCTCACTCAGATATTAAGGGCTAGAGCACACCAACATTTGTGGGTGATCAATAAAAGACGGATTTCAGTCCTAGCCTCTATAGGGAGCCACTGCAAAATGTTTCTAGCATATGAAACATGACCTCTCCTATTGAGGCCAGGTGATGACCCTCACTGTGCCATTATGCATGATTTGCAGTCTTGTGTACTCTGATTTAGTTATATTCACAAGTGAGCTACTGCAATAATCTAGGCTGCAGTACTGCAACAGTCACTTTTTAAATCTGCTTGCCTCTACTCTCCACCCTCAGCAACTCATCCAGAACAGGACTGCGAGACTTGTCCCTGGCCTCAAGCCCAGGGATCGTATCTCTCCAGCCCTGAAATCTCTCCATTGGCTCCCAGTGGCTGCAAGGATTAAGTGCAAGACCCTCTGCATTGTCCAGAAGGCCTTCTAGCGCCTGGGTCCGCAATACCTTCAACTCTCCCTTCGGAAATACCTTCCTACTCGAGCTCTTCGCTCCTCCACCTCCAACATTCTCAGGGTAAGTCGCTTCTCCAAGCAGCAAGTTGATGGTAGATCTCTTTCTTCAGCTGGGGCCTCCCTCTGTAATAGTTTCCCTGCCTCTCTGAAACTTGAGGAGAACCGTCTTCTCTTCCGGAATCACCTCAATACCTTCCTCTTTGCTTCTGCCTTCTCTCTTCCACTCCCTTGCTGATCTCTGTCTGTTATTGCACTGGGGACCTGGCTACCCTCTGAATTCGGTCCCAGGTCCCTGCCCACTCAGCTGCATAACTGCACTGCCCTGTGGCAACCCTTGCCCTTGGGTCTGTATCTGCAACCCTACAGTCCCCTTACCTGCACTTGCTGACACCTGTCGATGCTTAACTGTTGCACTTGCCACTACTTGTTGTTTTGATCCCTTGCTCAGCACTTTCCACTCCCCCTTTCCCTTGCACTGTCCCCCTTCTCTCTCCCCTGCTCTTGCGCAATCTCAATGTCAATGGGCTTAGTAAGATTGTAGTCTTCTCCTCCCTTGTACCCCTCCCTTCCTTCGTCGCACCTTAAAACACTTGAGTATAGGCGCGCTATAAATAAAATATAATCAATTTTGGAACACACAATAGCTCTAGCCACAGTCTCACAGTTAGCTCAAGAGAGATGCTGGGGAGAAGTGGCGCTAGCAGCTTAATAGAATAAACGGTAGAGGAAAACCAGACTACTAACTTTCACAGCCTGCCACTAGAAAATGGTTAAATTCTGCTACCAGCTTCCGTATTCTATTCTCTGTTTCTATTCTCTGTACCCACCACCATCAGATCTGTTTTGTTCTTTATTATGCGCCAAACCATTTTCCACAATCCAGGTTTGAATTAGTTTGTAGACGTTATTGACAGTTTTTCTCATCTTCTGCATGGTTTCCAGAAAGTGGGATGAAACACTGCGTGTCGTCCGCATTATTAGTAAAGCCAGCACCTTTCTCTTCCATAAGGTTAAAAAAGGGAACTGTGAAAATATTAAATAGAAAGGTCAATAGACAAGCCCCCTGACGCCCCCTATAGTCCAGCTGTGCCAGTTGAGCGTTCAGCAGCCTTACTACAGACTCAGCACCATCGGTTACTCAAAAATGATCTGATCCAAAGTGTGGCATTATCCAAGAAGGATGCTACTTCTTTTAATCTGGGTACCAATAACGTGTGATCAACCAGATCAAAAGTCACTGACAGATTCAGCCTCCCCAGCCTCTTTTTTCAGACTTTTTCTCCAGATAGAGAGATCGAGAGGTAACAATATATTGGGAGACCACCTTAATATTGATAGTTCCTCCCCGCCCAATTAATGTGACACACAACACATCTGTTATTTTGATTTTGCTCTGGCTAGCCCGGCCTATGGCCCATATAGATCCATGTAAATCCCTCAACCTGTGTCATCAATGAGCCAAGAATCAGGCTGAGGTACAGAAATAGTATGTATTTATTCAATAATAGGTTCAATGAATATTTTCACTAAATGATTACACACACCACTGTCTCTGTGGCTGAAAACAAAGCTTCACTACAAAATTCACATTTTTAGTCTCAGGCACATGGAACACAGGCCAACCAAACAGTTCAACGCTCCTCTTCCCCGAATCCCCTTACGTCAAAATTGAAACAATACCTTGGAACATTACCAGGTCATGAGTATTAGCATTTCTTGATATGTCTTAGATTGAAAACAACTGGAAAATGTTTCTGTGTTCAAAATCAAATTCACACATTCAACTTATATTTGGTTTCCGTGCACACTCGAAAATGCTAACAGTTTTGAAATCACAACAGACTTTTAATACTACTTTTAAATTGATAGAACTCTTCTTCCTTCTTCAACCCAAAGCAATACAAAATCTTTCTTCTATCAGGCTCACTTTCTCACTCTGAGGAAAGAGTGCATTTTTCAATTAGGAATTGCACTTGGTTTAATTTAACCCAGCACTTCTCTACCTGGCACCAAAAACCCCAACTTCTGTTACATTCTGCACCCCTATGCTTAAAGGACAGGTCTGGGGAGTGGGTACAGTTAGGAATTTCATTTTGAGACAAGGACACCCCCTCCCTTTAGGCAATTCTTGGGATAACAAGGAAAATAGGTGTACCCAATTACTTTAAATGACTACAGCTTTAATTAGCAGAGGTTTCAAACTCCCCAGAGCTCCCCCTGCATCAATCTATATGGGAGTTAATTAAATTATTATTCAGTAAAATATATTCAAGGTCTACTCAGATTGCCCCCCACGCCCCACACACTATTAAGGGGAAGATATTAAGTCAAGCAGATCCCCCACACACATGTTTCTGTTCGACAAGCTACTTACTTTGGAAATCTCTGTTTTTGGTGCTCAGGAAAGTCAGCAGCATTTCAGGACCCTCTCTGGGGGAAGCACAGGGATTTGGTCAGGTACTTCAGTCAAATATAGACATCAGCATCCATCCATCTAGTTGGCTCTCCTTGGTCATAGGGCCCAGTTCGCTCTCAGACTTTTCCAATTGCTGTCTCCCAGGCAAAGTTAATCCTGCAGCAATCTTCAATAATTCCATCCCAGGTAGTATCAGGCAGTCTTCCCAGATGATTCCAGGCAGCTGTCTCAGGATTTACCCAGATGGTTTATAGAGACGTCTCTGCAGATGATTTCAGGCAGCTGTCCCCTTTCCCATGGTAAGAAGACTATTTTCCCTCTAAGACACACCGCTAAAATATTATTAAAATCAGGAAGGTGCCAGTTCATTGATACTGACTTTTCATTGGAAATGTACAGTCCTCTCCCCCCCCTCTCTATGGAAAGTCCCCTTGGGGTTATGAAGTTGAATTGATGGGAAGGAAGAACCCACACACCAGAGTTTTCATTTGACATTTTTTTACACATAGTTTTGCACTGAAAAAGTCCAACATGAGAAATAAATGTGCTTTACACATAATCATAACATATACATTGCTGGGTTCTTCTACTCATGCCGTACCTATTAATATGACTCCAGTCTCGGCAGGAGATTGCAGGTTCAAATGGCAATTGTTCGCACATTCGGTTATTACAATTATAACAGTTATCAACCTGAAATGTTCGATGCGGATATGTAATTTAATAAATCAACTTTTGGGTTCATAACATTTTCTGGGGAGCTAGAAATGCATTTTTGCTTGTAACAAGGTTTTCACAAACCGGATTTTGATACAAATTGAATCAGCACAACAGTCTTATAATTAGCTTAATGACGCCTAAATGGATCTCTTTGCTGAGATAATAAACAACTATGATAGTCCATTTCAACTAATGGGAATATTCAAACATGTATGCAGATCCTGACTTTCATTTCACAATTTAGGTTTCAGTTCTTGTTCGGGGTTTCATTTTTCTTGAAACAAATGCTCCAGGCTCTGCTTCCTCATTGTTGGTTTAAGCCTGGAGTAAATCCATTAGCCTTTGTTCTCCCAAGGCTAATGCTCATCCTGCTGTTTATCTCAGAGAACCGGCCCTCATAAAATTCCATGATCACTGCTCACGTGTTCTGAATAGACCGAGCCCTTCTGAGGAAATGGAAACTTAATGTCATGTCTCTTTCAACTAAAACTTAAGGTCGTCTTTCAGGAAATAGAAACTATTTGGTGACTGTAACCTTTCTTTGGGCATATGAGGCCTTCTGTTCATTCGGCAAGGGAAATTGTAACTCCATGTTTTTATTATTTCAGTTGCCTCACATGCAAGGACCAATCAGAAAATGGCCCTCATTACAAGTCAGGCGGTGGACCATGGTGCTATTAGCACCATGGTCCATGCCGGATTCCGCCATGGTGGATGGCGGAATTACCGCCCCATTCCAAGGTGAGTGGGGCGGTAATTCCCCATTCACCATTTGTCCTTCCTCATTCCCATTTTTGCCCTTTAGGGCATAATGGGGATGGGGAAGGCACTAATTACGGCACCATAAATTATGGTGCCGTAATTAGCACCAAGGTCGCTTAGCGCCTTGGACTTTAACGCCTGCAAAAAGCAGGCGTTAAAGTGTGAATCAGGCGTTAAGGGTTAACGGCGCCGACGGCGCCGTTAAATCCTTAACGCTTGACTTGTAATGAAGGCCAGTGTATTTCTCTTTATTTACAAACAGCCTTTTTAATGTGGCAAATGCAAATTAAAGGCTTCCTTCCTTCTAGTTTGGCAGTCACAATGTGCCTTTCCAGTTCCTTTCTGCAGTCTGGTTTTATTTTTTGCATATTCCTAGTTTCAACTGCAGAATTACACATAGTTTGAATTCACTAGGCACTGTGGCTGTGTAAACATTTGGAGGCTGGCTTTTCAGTCTGCCAGTGTGTCTTTCCATGAGAACAATGTATTTCAGCACATTATGGCCTAACATGGCCTTTCTGTTCATTTGATCCTGGAGCTGCCATTAAACCCCATCGATACCCACCTCCCCCTGGATCTTCATCATAGTGACACTCCTGGGAGAAAGCAGGGGAAAATAGGGTTTTCCTCAGAATTCCCCAAAAATGTTCTTATGGCGCATGTCCGGCTCATTTTCTTTGCTCAATGAGTGGGTGTTCTGGTCTCCACATCCTTGTTTTTGCATTATAGGTGTCTGGCCATGGAACCCCTCTCTTCTTTTTTAGTTGGTTCATTTCCAGGGTCCCTGAGGTCCTCCCCTGACTCCAATACTTATGTTTGCCTGGCTGGAAGGGAAGGAGATTAATCATTCTAGAGAGAGGACTAAAAAGAGATGTTAAGTATTTTGTACAGAACCTATTTCCCGGAAGACATTACATAGAATTTGAGAGACAACATTGCATAGCAGTATGGGAAATGTATCACATTTCCAATTTGGCAATTGAAAGACCATATTTATTTTAACTGTTTTATCTGGCACTTGGTTGCCTTGATGGTGAGGTTGGCCCTTTTCATGGCCTGCAACACCTTATCCAGGTGTGTCAAATGCTCCTACAAGGTGGAACTGTAGACAGCAATGTAGTCTGGGGAGGTCACACAAAAGGCCACCAACCCACTGAGAGCATGATTGACTAACCTGTGGAAGGTGGCAGGGACATTCTTTAACCTAAAAGGCATGACTCTAAACTGGTAGAGCCCCTCGGGTGTTGAGAAAACCGTTTTCTCCTTGGCCTGGTCAGTCAGAGCTATTTGCCAATAGCCTGAAGTGTGGTCAAAGGTGCTCACAGACTTGGCAGCACCTATTTTGTCAAAATGCTCATCAGCCCTGGGCAATGGGTGTGCATCAGTGTTGCTGACTGCATTGTCTCCTCTGTATTCCACACAGAACCTCCACTCATTGGTGCATGCCTGGGAACTTGCCTTGGGGATAAGGACCACTGGGCTGGACCAGGGGCTGTTTGAGGGTTCAATGACACTCATATCCAACATCTTGTCGACCTCTGGCTGGAGTGGTTTTTAACAGTGTCTGACATCCTGTAGCACCTGTTTTTGACAGTAGCACCTGTTTTTGACAGATACATTGTCAGCAGGGTAAATATCATGCCTACACCATGTGGTGAGGCCTGGTGTCAGTGAGAACATAGGGGCATACTGCTGGAGCAAAGTCCTGCAGGTCCTCTGCTGCTCTGGTGTCAGATCTGGAGACAGTTGAACTCCCTTCACTGAGCCATCCTGAGGGTTGCTATGCAGCAAATCGAGAAGGTACTCACTCACATCCTCCTCTTGCTCTGAAGCTAGCAAGAGGCATAAGACTTCTCTCCTGTGGAAAGGCTTTAGCCTGTTGACATGGAATACCTGAGGGGCTACCCCAGGGATACCCATGTCCACCAGAAAAGTGACTTAACCCATCTTGGAGATCATCCTGAAGGGTCCAGTCCACTTATCAGCCAAAGCCAGAGGCTTGGTAGGCTCTATCACAAGGATCTCCTGACCAGGAGTCCAAACCACTTGTGAGGCTTTAAGGTCATGCCAGAACTTGTTCAATTCCTAGCTGGCCTTAAGATTTGCTGATGCTTGGCCCATCATCTGTGCCATCCTCCTCCTGAGGCCTAACACATAGTCCCTCACTTGCATGACAGAACCTGGAGGGGTGGTGAAGTGGGCGAATGGGAGAAAAAGCTCCCCCCAATCTCCTCGCGACCATGGCCCAGAGGATCGCGGCCCAGACACCCACCACGAGATGAATTTGTCTATCTACCAGACGACCAAATACCCTGGTTCAAGAACATAAGGATATGCCCACCAGCCTGCCCTACTCAAGCCGACACCTGCGGCATGGATGTACTCGACTTAGACCTCAACAACAAGCACCCACATCGTTAGAGATGCCATGACGACCTAGCCAACTGCCAAGAACACACGTGCCACCATGCACACTGGACACTCACGCACCAACCCACGCGAAGAATATATTCAGTGCTATGACGTAGGTGACGGGTACACCCACTGACGCGCATCTTTATTATTTTACACATAGGTTTTCCGTAATGCAGAAACGCAAGATGCATAAAGCACTCGTGTATACGCTTGCTGACGCTTCTCCCACCCCTTGCATCGTGATGAGAATATAACGAAGACGTAATACTGCCTATGAAGCCATGTCGCACCGCAACACAGGTGCCGTGCATTACACCTCCCCACCTATGAACCAGGCCCAAGTAGGCCGCAAGCAAGAGCCGCCATGAACACTGAATGAGCGAGAGTACAAGTGCTGATCCCGCAGAACGAGCCCAGCGAGAGCTCACAGCCAAGGGGGCGATGTTGCAACTTGTATGCTACCTGCCGGCGCCAAGGTCGCACCTGTAAGCAACGCCAAGCACACAGAAGCAAAATACAACTTTAAATGTGCAGAATTCTGCCCCAGCCAAGGTCTCTCCACACGTGACCAAGCCAAACAGCGATGGGAATGGTCTGCTCTCAAGCCTATGAATAAATCCGCGCATTGTCTGCACCAGCACATAGTTACATATTGTTGCTAGTGACAGGTACACCGCGAGCTGGGAACAACGATGGTCCCAGACTGGGGGGCTCGCGGGTGGACCAATCAGAACATGGGGGCACTCATCACTGACGCCACTAACATTAGCCAATCATTAGGGGTCTTTGTGTAACAATTTTCAAGTATCTAATAGAAGGGACAACCCAAGTATACCACCTGACTCATCCTCAACCACTAACAACGTTCCCTATACGTATGCTATACTAACCCTACCACTCGAGGAACCAATCCGGAGTGGCGATAGGTTTTTTGCTAACTTTCCCAGGTGACGCAAGTAGCGAGTCATACTGAGACAAAAAGGGCCTGCGAGCCCCACGAATTTTGAGAGTCTGGACGGACGCGTACGATCCTAGACCCATCCCTGCCGTTGTTTAATAAACAGCAGAACCACCTTGCTTCTTGTGTGTGTCTCATACACATTTTTGGGGAACACGGGAGGAGTTGGGGCCTCCCAGCCCGGAGGTCCGCGGACGGCTCAGCCGACCCCGGGATAATCACCCCGACAAGTTGGAGGCACTGCTGAGATCTGTTTACGATCAAACTTTTTATTTTTCCAAGGCCTCTCATTGCGAGGAGGCCGGGCGGCGCGGCCCCCTCTGCCGCTGCCCCCTTTTTGAGGACTACAGACCATTGCGGAACTGCGAGAAGACCGGACAGCGCAATCCGGATATTGACCCGCGGTTGGCGAGTGTCCAGACGTGGTCCAGACGAGGGGAGGTGGCGATCCGCTTGGAGGGGTGCACGCAGTCGAGCGGCCCCGCATCAAGAGAACTTGGTGAGTATGTCACACCCAACAAGCAATGTGAGATTGTGAGGGAGGGGGGAGGAGTAAAATAAGGGTGGTGGGAGGTGTTACTAAGGTGTGCGGCGAAGATTTGATTAATTAGTGTTAACGGTAGAGAGAATGGTAGCAGGACAGGCGCGAGAGCCGTCCGCTACCACGTCACGGAAAAAGGGTGGGTGGAGCAAGAAAACATCACGTGCGGTTGCTCGTAGACACTGATTGGCCTAGGTCGTGACCACCTGTAAGGGGGGTGTGTGTGCGTGTGGCTTCCTACGAATTGGCGGTTATTGATCAATGAGTAGATGAGGATCCCTATTGATCGAGCAGTGAAACTCGATAGATAGATGTCGTTTTCCTGTAGGTG
The DNA here is from genome assembly GCF_040938575.1 of Ambystoma mexicanum. Lineage (NCBI taxonomy): Eukaryota > Metazoa > Chordata > Amphibia > Caudata > Ambystomatidae > Ambystoma > Ambystoma mexicanum. Next base: position 498,252,478 of record NC_090928.1, on the reverse strand, counting down.
GTAGCTAACTGGTTGCCTAGTACGGAAGATAATTGGCTGGTTAAGCCCTCCCGTTGAGGGGCGTATCACACGCGAGGCGACGCAGTGTGCGCAGTCCGATTATATTTTTGGTTACCTTGTTCCAGGCGTAACAAGAGGACAGCTGTGGGGTTAACGGGGAGAAACAGCAAAAAACATATTGCGAGCTTTCTGAAGTGTAAAAGATCTTACCAGTAGTTTTGGAAGAGGTCGGTGACGTCACCCGTAGGGCTTTCATAGGATACCTTGACCACACAGCATTGTTGAGGGGTGGTGGGGAAGTGAATAGTGGACAGGGGGTGCGCACGGAGGTTGTCGGCCACCCTAAATACAGGACAGGTGGAGAGGGGGAAGTGACCGTGCACGGAGAACGCCGGTCATGCCGAGCGAGGTAGGAGGAGGAGGGGAGGAGAAAAGAAGAAAAAAAAAAGGTGGGACGGCTGTGTACCCAGTGCGCAAAGCTAAAGGAGGGTCTTGGCGTTTTATCCAGGACCTCAGACCCTTGAACAACATTGTAGAAGCAAAATACCCCATAGCAGCAAACCCGGCCACAATATTATGTGGAATTCCGACAGAGGCCTCACGGTTCACAGTGATTGACCTCAAAAATGCCTTTTTCTCAATACCCCTGCACCCAGATTCACAAGACTTGACAAGCTTCACATACAGAAACACAAAATGGAAACACACCAGGTTACCACAAGGGTACTGCGAGTCACCCTCAATTTGCAACAAAGTAATACAGATGGACTTGGGAAACATTGAATTGGAAAGTACGGTGCTGCAATATGTTGACGATATGATAATTTGCAGCACAAGCAAGAAAAGGTGCAGGGAGGACTCACTGAAAATGCTGACAGTGTTGGCTGAAAAGGGTTACAAGGTAGACAAAGAAAAGTTACAGTACTGTCAGGAACAGGTACTATACATTGGTCAACTAATATCCCAACACGGAAGAAAGATTGCACCACAAAGAGCACAAGCTATATCCAGCACGCCACTACCACAAACGGTGAGGGAGCTGCAGCAGTTCCTGGGATTATGCAACTACTGTAGAGCATGAGTTTTTGACTACAGCTCATACATAGGACCCCTACTTGAAGCATTGAGAGAAGCACACAAAGGGGACAAAACATTGGGGTGGACAAGGGAAATGAAGGAGGCATTTGACGAGTTAAAGCACGCCATATCCACTGCTCCGGTACTAGCCACCCCAGATTATGAACGGCAGTTCTTTATCTTTTCGCATTGCGACTCAGCAGTAATGAAAGCAGTATTGACTCAGAAAACCAGCATGGGACACAAACCAATAGTGTTCTACAGCGGTCACTTGGACCCTGTTATGTTAGGACATTTCCCTTGCGAACAGAGTCTCGCCGCGGCTGCATTTGCGGTAGAGAAATCATCATCGATTACAATGGGTGCCCAACAACACTATTTGTGGAGCCTGCGCTGTTTGCAATATTGAATAAGCCTAAGTCCACACTAACCACGCAGAGGGCGTCAGGTTATGAGATCATTTTGTCTAGACCTGAACCGTCAATTGTCAGATGTAGTACAGTTAACCCAGCCAGGTTTATAGCGGAAGTTATTGAGGAAGGTGATTATGCTCACGATTGTACACAGACTATCGAAACGTACTCATGCACTAGAAAAGTTGAAGAGGATGCACTCAAGGGTGGAGAGATTTTGTACATTGATGGGTCATCAACAATAGACCAAAGTGATGGGATAAGGAGAACTGGGGAAGCAGTTGTAAAAATGACAGAAGATTTGATGTATGTCCCGGTGAAATGTGTGCAGTTACCACAGCATTATTCGGCTCAAGCAGCGGAATTGGTTGCACTGATCTTGGCATTGAAGGAAAGCGTTGACAAAAGAGTTACTATATATTCTGATAGCGCATATGTCACGTCAACTGTCCACTCAGGGTTGATAAAATGGCAGAGAAGGGGGTTTAGGAGAGCTGATGGCACCCCAGTGCAACACGCTCTCTTGTTAGCAGAATTAATTGAAGTAATTAATGATCCCCAAGAGATAGCTTTGGTTAAATGCCCAGCACACACTAATGGAGACGACCATATCTCAAAAGGGAATGAAACAGCAGACGCACATGCCAAACATGCGGCATACTCTGGTGAAATATGGAACCCCCAGAGTCAGAGAAAGGGAGAGGGAGGGGGATGGCAAAACAGATGTTGATGAAAGGAGGGTACACCCATCTCCCCGCCACACAGATAATGGAATTACAGGCAGCCGCACCAATGGCAGAAAAGGAACTATGGGTAAAAAGAGGATGTACGATGTCCCCAACTGACGCACTGTGGCGTCAAAATAACACTGGAAAGGTGGTCATGCCGTTGGCACTGCTGAACACCGCCCTGGCCCAGCTCCATCACCCAGCTCATATAGGAAAGGAAGTAATTGCAGCACGAATTAGGGAAGACTGGTTCTGCCCCGAGTTAAATTCTCATGTAACAAATTTCATCAGCAATTGCCTCACATGCCAACAGTTTACGGCCGGTCACACGCTGCAAGTGATAAAAGGTACTGTACCCCGGCCAGAGGGACCCTTCCTGCACATTCATATTGACTACGTTGATATGATCAATGTATGTCAAGGAAATAGGTAGATGATTGTAGTGGTGTGTCCATTCTCCAGGTGTATCGAGGCCGGACCCTGCTCACACGCAGATGCGTTCAGAGCAGCTAAATTTCTAGTGAGAGAGGTTTTCCCCATGTGGGTTGTGTGCGAAGTGCTGCGGTCAGATAACGGCCCACACTTTGCTAATGAAATGTTTCAGCACATCACGTCCTTGCTGGGTATTAAGTATACATTTGCATGTGCATATCACCCGCAGGCCAACGGTATATGTGAATGCCTGAATGGCCTATTGAAAGAAGAAATAGCAAAGATACAGCAAACAATCAAGAAGAGCTGGTTGTACTGTCTTCCGCTAGCTCTATTTGAGCTAAGGAACAGGCCAGGGTCTGATCACCACCTCACTCCTCACGAGGTGGTGACAGGACGTCAAATGCGCCTTCCTCTAACGCCTACATCAAGAGCATTCACAGATTATGAAAACACTGCAACTGTTCTTGGTGACGAAATGTATCAATATGTGTCTTCTTTGATTACTAGTGTAGCGTTTGTATCTCAACAGCTCGAGCGCACGCGGGACGGGTCGAAGAGTTCTCAACAAGAAGACACCAACAAGGAACTGGAAAAGGAAGAACTATGCAAACTTGCTAAAGGTGACTATGTGCTAATCCGCAACTTCAATAGAAAATGGAATGGCCCACGTTTTACTGGTCCTCATTTGGTAGAGGAGGTAGCTACCAGAGCGGTGAAATTGCAGGATAAGCGTGCCTGGAATCACCTACACGACGTGAAGATCTACAAACTCCAGACCCGCCCTAGCGTTAACGACAGGGCCATTGGAAGAGCAACGACAGCAACAGCATTGGCTACAGAGAAGGAGACGTCGACCACAGCTGATGACAGTAGTGTCACTACACCTGATCACCCCCCAGATTCCCCAGAGGCAACTACTGAAATAGACACTGGACGCTTGCCCACAGCCCATCCCATGGTCACGAGATCACAAAATAAATTCCTGCACTCGAGCCCCAACCCCCTCCCCTCTAAGGTCACCCCCGATTGAAGGACATTGTATAACAAACTTGGGTATTGCGCACACACACATGTAAAACACTTGTATGTTTTCTCTTTTCTTCTCTCGCACATGCAGGTATTGTGTATAATTGTATTGTTAAGAAAATAAGTAACTAACAGTGTACTGTGACCAGGAGTAGATGCTGCCCACGGATGATAACACCCCTGAAGCCCTATCACACCAATTTGTATATCACATAAGAAGGCCAAAGTACCTAAAAAGAAGGAGGGTACCCGTATATTACACCGCATTTGTTTTGGCCATAGAACAATCATTTCCCCATCTTCACCAGCACTTATCTAAGAGATAGATCACTAAGATTAGCGTGGGAACAGCTCTTCGCCTGGGCACTGAATGATTACTTGATAGGGAGAGGTTAATAACAACGACTAACAATAATAACAAGCGTATTGAGGATTTTCAGGCGGGCACCTTTAACGTCGCAAAAATAAGCTGCCGGACTGCAGCAAGGTAAGAGCAAAATGCCGGTGAGAATAGCTTTTGTAATAAAAATGATAGGAGTATTGGTAATCACTGGTCTGTTGGCTGCCTCTGTATGGCAGTAAAGTTATGCTATCAATATTATGGCTGCACCCAAAACTAACATGCCCCCTCCCACGGCTGCAACAGGTATGACGTCAGGTGGTACTAGCAACCCTCTGCATAAGGGAAGTAGAGTTAAACGCAGCACATATACATATAACAAGGGTATTGATAATTACATAACAGATTCAGCACACGTCTCAAACAACGTGTGGTACCAGCACATGACCCAAATTGGTAAGCAGACAACAGAAGATAGCTGTTATGTGTGCTCATTAATCCCATACGCCATGAGCGCTTCTCGAACATTCGTTGCCACAGAAATACAAGAAAAGACGGCACGATGTATAGTATATCTGGCACTATTTCAAACGAGAGGACGATTTCAAGGAACGGTGGTGAGAATGCAGTGGGAAACAAGAGACATGTACCCATATGAAAACAATTTCCCCAAGTCATATTTGAGCCACCATAAGAGCAGTTTACATGCTGAAGCGTTCAGATACATGACGAGTGGCCCTGAAAAGGGAGAAACGAAGAAAGTAACCCTACAATACCTACCATGTGATTGGTACGCCACTGAAGTCCCTTTTATACAAGGCTGTTGGGAAAGGCCACTGATAACAATAACAGGGAAGGTATACATGAACAATGAATGGGAAATAGGAGTGGTTGGTAGCAACATGATAACAAGAGAGAATATTACCACCATACAGGAACACAACGACAGATGTTGGACGACATGGGGCAAATACGTATCCATGCTGACATGGATGGAGAAGGATGAAGACCCAATAAGCATAGTACTGCTGACCGTGCCCAAGTTATGCTACCAACACAGAGGAGATGTGGAGGTGGGATACAACACCAACTGTGGAAGTGTGTTAGAATTACCAGAGGGGGGTGCTGGAACGGCAGTGATAATGGATCACTATTGGGCCTGCGGAAATAAGGCATATCACACCCTGCCCCCGTTGTGGAATGGTATATGCACAATGGTACACATCAACGTACCATCACTAGTGGTGCCCCAAAAACATGTCAACATGGCCAATTTCCCCAAAATGGATGAAGGGAACAAGAGGAAGAAGAGATCCGTACAATCACAGGAGGGAGAGAACAACAACAACAACAATAATGTCCTAAAAAGGATAAAAAGACAAGGAGAACCCCTGACAGGAAACTACCTGTGGGGAAGGTCGGAAACAGCACTCACTTCTATCCCACCAGAACATAGACTATTTAGCAGGGCTGCTATGTTCTTCTCATCAATCATACACCCTGGACTACAAGCTTATGCAAACGCTAAATGGCTCCAGATCACCCGATGGGAACTAATGATGACGATTAATTCAACAGTAAACGGATTTAATGCAATAAAAGAGGAACTGCGAGCGGTAAGAATGGTAGCACTACAGAACAGATATGTACTGGATCTTCTCACAGCGATGGAGGGAGGAGTTTGTGCAAAAATAGGACAATCATGCTGCACATTTATTCCTGCTAACGATGCAGATAATGGTACACTTACCGAAGCAGTATCACAACTGGCCCAGATGCACTCTAAAATGATGGAAGAAAGTAAAGGAGTAAAGAAGGATGATAGCTGGTTTTCATTGTTATGGTCATGGATGCCATCAGGGCTGTCGGACGGGCTGAAGATAATAGTTGGATGCATAATACTGGCTGCAGCTGTATTGATTGTAATAAGGTTTTGGAAGGCCAGGAAGGCACGCACTACAGACGAAATGATTGAAATGGTCGGCATGCACCCCTTGATGCCAACTGACGATGATCAGCGCCAACGTGCTTCCTTACAGCACCAAATCGTGGCAATTTGTGCCCCCGCATTGGAATCGCCATTGGAGTACACGAGGTACTCGATTTTCAAAAATGGCCGACTCCTTTCCCATCACCAGACCAGCCTGCCCAGGATACCTCTACAGCCTATTCTGATAGGCTGTCCTGCCTATTTCATCCCCATTGGCTGCCGGCAGGCAGAGCCCGCCCACAACATCCAAGGCCCACTGCTACGTGGCCAGCACCATTTCCAAAGCACTCGGATCCAGCCCCCCTCGGCAGTGCAAAGGAGCAGGAGCTCCTCGGACCAGCGTCCGCCCCTGCAGGAGCAGCGGGCACCCACCAGTAAGCCTTCCTGTGCAATGCCATAATTAAGGCAAGCGCTAATCTGCAGCGCCTTCCCCGCGATGCGTTTGTTTTGATCGCGGCATCCGCTTCTGTATTTTTTGATTTCCTCACATTTAAATGAAGCAGCGCAAACGTGCTTCCTTACAGCACCAAATCGTGGCAATTTGTGCCCCCGCATTGGAATCGCCATTGGAGTACACGAGGCACTCGATTTTCAAAAATGGCCGACTCCTTTCCCATCACCAGACCAGCCTGCCCAGGACAACTCTACAGCCTATTCTGATAGGCTGTCCTGCCTATTTCATCCCCATTGGCTGCCGGCAGGCAGAGCCGGCCCACAACATCCAAGGCCCACTGCTACGTGGCCAGCACCATTTCCAAAGCACTCGGATCCAGCCCCCCTCGGCAGTGCAAAGGAGCAGGAGCTCCTCGGACCAGCGTCCGCCCCTGCAGGAGCAGCGGGCACCCACCAGTAAGCCTTCCTGTGCAATGCCATAATTAAGGCAAGCGCTAATCTGCAGCGCCTTCCCCGCGATGCGTTTGTTTTGATCGCGGCATCCGCTTCTGTATTTTTTGATTTCCTCACATTTAAATGAAGCAGCGCCAACGTGCTTCCTTACAGCACCAAATCGTGGCAATTTGTGCCCCCGCATTGGAATCGCCATTGGAGTACACGAGGCACTCGATTTTCAAAAATGGTCGACTCCTTTCCCATCACCAGACCAGCCTGCCCAGGACACCTCTACAGCCTATTCTGATAGGCTGTCCTGCCTATTTCATCCCCATTGGCTGCCGGCAGGCAGAGGCGGCCCACAACATCCAAGGCCCACTGCTACAAGGCCAGCACCTGTTTGGTTCCTGTTTGTGCCAGTGTCTGCCATCCGCCAGTCCCTAACTGCCACACACAAGGTAATCGAAATACCTGGAACCATAACTTTGCCATATATAGTGACATATGCTTCTCGCCCTGTTGAAAAATCGAATTTAGGTGACCCTATGCCTATGCACCCTACCAGTGACCTATGCTTTTGTGCCTTGATTGCTTAAATCGAACTTAGGTGACCCTATGCCTACGCACCCTGCCAGTGACCCATGCTTTTGTGCCTTGATTGCTTAAATCGAATTTAGGTGACCCTATACCTATGCACCCTGCCAGTGACCTATGCTTTTGTGCCTTGATGGCTTAAATCGAATTTAGGTGACCCTATGCATATGCACCCTGCTAGTGACTACAACTTCACCATACTAGCCCTTCTTGCCCCACATCACAATGTATCTCCATGCGCTTTATACAGTGTTACTGAGATCAATATTGTACTTTTTGAACAGCCAATTCCCAACCATGCTACCTAATCTACCAGCACTTGAGCCCGCATATAACCCATATACACTAACTGAAATGACCTCCATACCGTGCCCTGTTCTCATGAGGAACCTTAGATTACGGGCCAGGCTCCCAAGGCTCCATGACCCTCTACCTAAACCAGCCTACAACAAGGTGACTAGGAATCCTTCCCTACACCCTCTTCAATTGAACAGTAGACTCCACCGTGAGCCCATCCGTGACCAGAAAAGTACACATGAATCCGTGCCACCACCCCTAAACCTAGTAGATCTCAGAACCAAGGGTGCTCTTATAAACGCCCGCTCTATGGTAGCCCATGCATCAGACATTGCCGACCTGCTACACAATGAAGACCTGGACTTCTTAGCGATGACCGAATCTTGGCTTCACCCCACGGCAGGCCCTGCAATTATGCTAGCGGTACCAGATGACTACACGCTATTAAGACTTGATCATACCACCTCTAGAGGCGGAGGTCTTGCCATCATAGCCAAAACCAAATTCCATATCACAATTGAATCACCCACTAATGTGAGCTCTTGTGAATCTCTAACCGCCAAAGTAACTTTATCTAATACTCAATCCATCTCCATCCACCTTATCTACCGACCACCGGGCCCTCTAGGATCATTTGAAGAAGACCTTACAGACATCTTATCAAATAATCTTAAAAATTCCTCACAACGCCTCTTACTAGGAGACTTTAACCTCGGATTTAGCGACCCCGCAGACACAAATGCAAGTACTATTAATAACACCGTAGAGGAATTGGGCTTCACCCAGAAGATCACCGAGCCCACCCATATCAAAGGGAGAACTCTGGACTGGCTAGCGGTGCACAACTGCCCAGTCCTAGTCTCCGCCATACTCCCACAGCCCTGGACAGATCACTACTTGATCTCGTTCACCCTTGAGGCAACCCCAGCACAAGCTAACAGCATAGTTCCAGCTATCCAATCCCGAAATAAAAAAAACATCACTCCCGAAAACTTGATCCCGCTTATCACACCAACCTTGAATGCCATCCTGGATCGTACAGATCCATTCACGATGGTGGACATATATAACAAAATCATGCTTTCTTCCCTTGATGCCATAGCCCCTTTGAAGCTAAAAAAGAGTAAGCCCCGGAAACACATCAACTCCTGGTTTTCACCTCATCTCAAAGCCCTCAGACAGGAAAAGCGACGCCATGAAAAAATCTGGCGAGCTGACCCTTCAGAAAACAACAAAAAAACTTGAGTAGTCTAGCTTCCCAATATATGAAAGAAATTATACTGGCCAAACAAACGTCCTACAGTACACGCATCGCTCAAGCTAAATCTAGCACTAGAGAGCTTTTCACAATACTTAAAGAGGTTGAATCCCCGATTCAAGCGCCTGACTCATGTATCAAAGATAAAAACTGGTGCACGGGCATACAAAATGCCCTAGCGTACAAAATCTCTTCCCTTAAGACTAAGATAAGCATTAAAAAAGAATCTCTGCTCGCCTCTACTAAGCCGAGTACCGGCATCCACAATAAGGTTCACCTGACCCAATTAGCTCCCCCAGCGCACAACCCCCACTTTAATTTCCATAAAGTATCCACCAAAGAGGTAGAAAATACCATTCTTACCCTCAAACCTTCAAATTGCCACGGAGACCTATGCCCAGCTCAACTGATAAAGGATGCAGCCCGTGATCTCGCACCATTTATTACCAAACTAATAAACGCGTCTTTCACATCAGGCACCGTACCTAATAACTTAAAACAGTCCTGGGTCCTCCCTCTGCTTAAAAAATCGAACTTAGACCCTTCCACTCCAACCAACTACCGCCCCATCACCACAGTACCGTTCCTTCTTAAAATCCTCGACAAAATAGCCTACCAACAGATCCAACACTACCTTGAGCACTTCCATCTCCTAGGCGCCCGACAATCTGGTTTCAGGCCAAAGCACCGAAACTGCACTTATAGATCTCAAAGCACAAATAGACGAGCTGAGAGACCAGGGTAAGAAAGCACTATTGCTACTCCTTGATCTCTCTGCGGCCTTCGATATGGTCGACCATGAGATCCTGTGCAACCACCTACAAACAGCAGCCCACTTCTCTCAAGAAACAACCAATTGGATCCAATCCTTGCTTAACAACCGCACAATGAGAGTCTTCTCATTGTCAGCAGCAGCCGACCCTACACCCATCACTTGCGGCGTGCCTCAAGGATCTTGCGTCTCCCCTACACTTTATAACATCTTCACGAAGCCTCTCTTTGATGATCTAGACGATCTGGGTATCACCTACACTAATTACGCCGATGAAACCCAGATCCTCATCCCATTGTCGGGGGATTATGACAGGGATTTGGCCTTCGTTAATAAAGTGTACCTCATCATCCAGGCATGGATGGCCTCACACGGTCTATGCCTGAATGATGACAAGACGGAACTCCTTATCCTTGGCTCAACACACTACCTCAACAAGCTGGGCAACAAATACTCATCATTCATAATTGACGATAACAAGATCAAGGTAGCTAAGGAGGTTAAAACCCTCGGTGTCAGGAATGGCACTCTGTCAAGAGTGGCACAGGGAACCCCGGTAGGGTTTGGGTGACTGTGCTGAAGTAAGGTAGCAGATAAGCACACACAGCAGGAAGTTCAACAAGAAAGAAGAGTAGGAAACTGTAACTGGGAGCCAAAAGGGGCAAAAGATACAAAGGTACAAACAAACTGGATTCCCTCTTGGAGTGTATGCTGAAATGGGAAAGAGTGTTCCACGAACCTTAGGAAACTCCAGCCTTCTGCACAGATTGCTATAACAGAGGCCCGCGCTGTATGCTCATGTCTGGGAACAACAGCAGTGGGTGTCTGTAACACTGAAAACGCGACAAGGGAAGGGGCAGAGGTTGCCTGCCGGAAACCAACGGGCAAGCTCTGTACAAAGAGATTACATAAGACACATAAGAAGACAAGAACAGAAATATCCAGCGAAAAGGAAGTCAATGAGCAATCTAGCAGAAGGAAATGAAGGAAAGGCAGTTAGACTGAAGTAGATAACCTAAGGTGGAGTACAGAGGACTCAAGGAAGAGAACAAGGGAGCAGCAGTCAGGAAAACAGAAGGGCTGCAAAGTAGGAAGCAGGTCTGAAGTCAAGAGTGGCACTAGGTACAGGCTAACTGTAGTTGACAGCGGAGGACTGTAGTAGGCTGCAAGACAGGGAGTCTAGAAGAACAGGACAGAGAGAGATTAGTAGTAGGCGACAGACAGAGAGCCCAAAAGAATAGGGCAGCGAGGTAGGGAGCCCAGAGGATCAGGGCTGTAGACAGCTAAGTGTAAATCAGGCTGTAAGGCAGAGGAGTGTAGCAAGCCGCAAGGCAGGGAGCCCAGAGGACAAGGGCTGTAGGCAGCGGAGGGAGCAGGCTGCAAGGAAGGAGCCCAGAGGACAAGGGCTGTAGGCAGCGAAGAGGTGCAGGCTGCAGGGCAGGGAGCCCAGAGGACAAGGACTGTAGGCAGCCAGAGTGAGGCAGGCTGCAAGACAAGGAGCCCAGAAGAGCAGGGCAGCAGGGAGTGAGCCCAGAGGAGCAGGGCCGCTGACTGTAGAGGGCTGCAGAGGACTGGAGGCAGCCGGAGTGAGGCAGGCTACAAGACAAGGAGCCCAGAAGAGCAGGGCAGCAAGGAGTGAGCCCAGAGGAGCAGGGCCGCTGACTGTAGAGGGCTGCAGAGGGCTGTAGTAGGCTGCCAGGCTGAGAACCCAGCTGAAAAAGGTAGGTAGCAAGCAGCGGAGCGTGATCGGCTGCTAGGTAGGAAACCCCAAAGGGCACAGGCTGGAAAACAGCAGAGCGTGATCAGCTGCAATGTAGAGAGCCCGGCAGGGCAAGGGCGGAGGCTGGAAGGCAGCAGAGCGTGATCAGCTGCAAAGTAGAGAGCCCGGCAGGGCAAGGGCGGAGGCTGGAAGGCAGCAGAGCGTGATCAGCTGCAAAGTAGAGAGCCCGGCAGGGCACTGGATCCAAAACAGGGAAATGCAGCAACAGGAACAGCAAACAAAGTAGAGGGTCAAGGCAAACAGGAGCGGGGAGATCTCAAGATGCAAGACACTGTGCTCCTGCAGGCAGCTGCTTATATACAGCCCTGCCCTGTTCTGAGGCAGGCTAATTGACAGCACCAGTAGCGGCACACCTGAAGACAATCTGCCTCCTCCCTCTCTGGTCCTGAGCAGGTGGAAGCAGCACTGGCCGCTAAGGCTTCTGGGGATTGTGGTCCCAATAACGATGAATGAGAATAGCCAGGAATTGAGGACTGCAGCCAGGTGCATTATGGTAAATGTAGTTAACTGAATAAAATAAGAAAGAACCAAAGTTGAGTAAATGGAAATAAAAGACCAAGGGGTGAAAAGGAGTTGTTCAAGGAGTATTAGGAGGATAAATGTGTACCAAGTAGTCCATGATGTTTGCCAATGCGTGCGCCAGCGGCGCGGGCATGACACTCGGCTTCTATCTAGATTCCTCCCTCACCTTCAACAAACAAGTGAATGCTATGGCCTCCGCCACTGCGTACACTTGCAAACTCATTAGGGCAGCCAAACCCTTCCTCTCCCCCACCAATTGTACCACCTTGGCCAGGGCACTGATCCTGTCCAAGTTGGACTATTGCAACGCTCTATATGTAGGATGTAACAAATATATCTCAAACAAAATCCAAATCCTCCAAAATAATGCCCTTAGAGCGGCCCTCAGTATCCCAAAGAAAGCTCACATCTCTGACTCCAGAAGATCCGTCAACTGGCTATCCACCAAGGACAAGATATTCCTTAAATCGGTGTCTCTGATTCATAAATGCCTCCACCAAGCAGCCCCTCAATACCTCATCTCCAAATTTACTAGACCCACCCTCTCTCGCCCCGTGAGAACGGCCAATACCAACCTTCTTCTGGTGTCTGGAGGCAACAGCTTTCCAGTTAAAGCAGCGCAATTCTGGAACTCCCTTCCTCCTACCTGCAGGGAGGACCTACCCTACCATCAGTTCAGAGCCAGAACTATCCACTGGCTTAAAACACTCGACTCATAATGACCTTCCGATGCCGGGATGCGCCACTACCACCTGGCTTTTTACCTCATTATATGTAAATATGTATATAGTATTGCTTATAGTGTATATGTTCCTCCCTTCCTATTCGGCGTGATACGTCCTGCACTGTAACCATAGCGGGACCTCACCCTATTGTATGTAACTAAGTTTTTGCAACCCTCTTGCTGCCTTTGCGCCTGGCTACCCCTGGGTTTGGTGCGCATTATAAATAAATAAATACAAAATACAAATACAAATACCAGCACACAGACGTGATAATAAAGGAAAGAGAGAAACTGTGCAAACAGATCATCACCAATCACTTAGACCCACCATCAGTAAAGCTTGAGAACCCAAAAAACCCGAGGAGCTATATCGGAAGATGGGTATACTGCAAACCGGGAGGGAGCTGTGTATACATGTACTGGTCATTTGAAGACCATGTCAACCACTATGGACACCTGGGAGGAGTGACCAAAATATGGAGAGTAAGAGGAGATAAAGAAAAAGATATGTTTGTGATCGACAAGTCGACCATCAGGGGGACTGAAGTGGGAGAATGGGAGAAAAAGCTCCCCCCAATCTCCTCGCGACCATGGCCCAGAGGATCGCGGCCCAGACACCCACCACGAGATGATTTCGTCTATCTACCAGACGACCAAATACCCTGGTTCAAGAACATAAGCATATGCCCACCAGCCTGCCCTACTCAAGCCGACACCTGCGGCATGGATGTACTCGACTAAGACCTCAACAACAAGCACCCACATCGTTAGAGATGCCATGACGACCTAGCCAACTGCCAAGAACACACGTGCCACCATGCACACTGGACACTCACGCACCAACCCACACGAAGAATATATTCAGTGCTATGATGTAGGTGATGGATACACCCACTGACGCGCATCTTTATTATTTTTCACATAGGTTTTCCGTAATGCAGAAACGCAAGACGCATAAAGCACTCGTGTATACGCTTGCTGACGCTTCTGCCACCCCTTGCATCGTGATGAGAATATAACGAAGACGTAATACTGCATATGAAGCCATGTCGCACCGCAACACAGGCGCCGTGCATTACACCTCCCCACCTATGAACCAGGCCCAAGTAGGCCGCAAGCAAGAGCCGCCATGAACACTGAATGAGCGAGAGTACAAGTGCTGATCCCGCGGAACAAGCCCAGCGAGAGCTCACAGCCAAGGGGGCGATGTTGCAACTCGTATGCTACCAGCCGGCGCCAAGGTCGCACCTGTAAGCAAAGCCAAGCACACAGAAGCAAAATACAACTTTAAATGTGCAGAATTCTGCCCCAGCCACGGTCTCTCCACACGTGGCCAAGCCAACCTGACAGGGTGCCAGACCCACGAGGGAGAAGTCGCCTGGGTCCCACGTCTGGGACACAGGTTGCAACAATGAAATGACCCGATGGACACCTACAGCGATGGGAATGGTCTGCTCTCAAGCCTATGAGCAAATCCGCGCATTGTCTGCACGAGCACATAGTTACATATTGTTTTGTTAGTGACAGGTACACCGCGAGCTGGGAACAACGATGGTCCCAGACTGGGGGGCTCGCGGGTGGACCAATCAGAACATGGGGGCACTCATCACTGACGCCACTAACATTAGCCAATCATTAGGGGTCTTTGTGTAACAATTTTCAAGTATCTAATAGAAGGGACAACAAAAGTATACCACCTGACTCATCCTCAACCACTAATACTGTTCTCTATATGTATACTATACTAACCCTACCACTCGAGGAACCAATCCGGATGGCGATAGGTCTTTCGCTAACTTTCCCAGGAGACGCAAGTAGCGCGTCATACTGAGGCAAAAAGGGCCTGCGAGCCCCACGAATTCTGAGAGTCTGGACGGATGCGTACGATCCTAGACCCATCCCTGGCGTTGTTTAATAAACAGCAGAACCACCTTGCTTCTTGTGTGTGTCTCATACTCATTTTTGGGGAACACGGGAGGAGTTGGGGCCTCCCAGCCCAGAGGTCCGCGGACGGCTCAGCCGACCCCGGGATAATCACCCGGACAGTGGCATCCAAACATTCTCGTACTAAGGCAAGGGGCCCCCTCACTGGATGTCCACAGAAGGGCTCAAAGGGGCTGAAATCAACACCCTCTTGAGGCACCTCTCTGTAAGCAAACAGAAGGCATGGTAGAAGGAGATCCCATTTCATACAAAGCACCTAACATGCCCTTGAGAGTTTTATTCAATTTCTCAACCAGACTATTGTTATGGGGATGATAGAAGGTGGAGAACTTATAGATTACACCACATTCATTCCACATAGCTTGCATGTAACTCAACATAAAGTTGGTTCCTCTAGCAGAAATCACCTCTTTAGGGAATCCAACTCCGGTGAAGATGCCCAGGAGAGCCATGGTAACCACCTTGGCTGTTATGGTCCAAAGGGGTATAGCCTCAGTATACCTGGTGACATGATCTACCAGTACCAGGGTGAACCAGTGTCCACTTGATGTGGGAGGGTCAATAGGACCAACAATGTTGATGCCCACCCTCTCAAATGGTGTGCCAACCAATGCCAAAGGCTGCAGAGGGGCAAAGACTCTGCCCCCAGTCTTGCCAGACAACTGACAAGTGGGACAGGTCTTGCAGTGACCTTCCACTTCCAATAGAAGTGGGATGAGAGCCTCTGCTTAGTCTTCTTAGTCCAAGATAACCAGCTAAGGGCACCTCACATGCCTACTGCAACAGGAAGGGTCTGTAGACCTGGGGTACAACCAACCTCTTGACTGAACCAGGTTCAGGTTGAGTGGGTAAACTATAAAGGAGCTCACCTTCCCAATAAATCGTAAAAGTCCTTGGCACTTCACCATGTGCCGGGGATTGTGCCAATTTTCTCTAGAGATTGGCACTCTCATTGACCCTTATAAAAATCTGCCCTAGAGTTCCCACCTTCAGCTAGCAGACATTGAATGTCAGGGTGATCCTCTGGGTTGAGTACCTCTCCCTGAAGAGGGTCCTCTGGCTCTTCTCCCTCTGGAGTTGAGTCAAGGCTCACCACTGGGCCTAGTCCCTCAGGAGCTGGGGCCACAGTGGGTGCTTTAGAAACAGCAGGAAGAGAAGGAGCCCCCTTCACGGAGGTGGCCTTCTGTTAGGAATTCCAGACCTTGGAAACTCTGGTACAAGTGGAAACTACACTAATCTGCTAGCCTTCCACCCCTTTCGAGATGGCCACCGGGAATGGCCATCTTACTTCTACCAGTGACGCTCCAGTTCCACTTCTCTCCACCAGGAGGAAAACGCCATAATATGCAGCCCCCACAAGGCTTGCTGTGTTGCTACATCTTCCCTACTTCGAAAAGGATACCTGGAGATGTGTCCTGTCTGTCTTAACTTTGGAACTCACCCTGAACCCGGTAACGCTATTCCTGCTTGGTTTCTACTTGCTGGTATACTTACTGGCGTCTATCCCTTGTGCTTCCTCGCGCATTCCAATTCTGCCTTTCCTTCTCTCTTCCCATGGCTTTTTCTTTCCGCATCCCTCCGAATTGCTTCTGCAGGCGTTTCTCGCTTTGCTGTCCACGGCATAACCGTGCATAATTAGTAGCATTGGGAACACCTTCTGCGCTCCTTCAATACCAGCATTTCCCAAGCCTACTGGGCTTTTCACCGGCGGCGTACAGAACCTGGTCTCTGCTGTGTTTGCCATCTCACATGCTCCTCACCTCCCACGCCCTCGTCACAGCATTGGGAATGTTGAAGTGCTCACACCAGCTTAATTCCATGCCCACATTACTGATTGCCTGTATTGCACAGTAGCGGGTCTCTGCCGTGGTTGCCACTCCTCCCATCTCTGACATTTGGCATAATTCCATGTCCACATTGCAGTCCACCACAAATGCACTGCAACGGGTCTCTATTGTGGTTGCCACCTTCATCCTTAGTGCTCCTCGCCACCCATTACCTACAGTCTGTGCAACTGAGCTGCTGCTTGCCTCGGTTTTCCACATTCTGCACTGGATCCAAGAAAAAACGTGTCTTCTGATCCATCTACACGTCAGAATCTACCCATCAGGATCAGCAGGAAAGGATGAAATCCATCTACAGGGTGTTTTCTCCTGCCATTGGGGTTTTTCCCCATCTCTGCACGACCTTCTGTTTTATTCCCAGAGGTCAGACAGAGACAGGGATTGACTCATTTTCTTCATAATAGACCTTGTCTGCTACCTCACGTTAGTGAACTTAATCATACTAACAGATAGCAACGCCCCCAACGATGGACCAGCTAACAGCTACAGCACCTTGCGAATGCTGTACAGTCATTGACCACAGAGGTCCAGACATTAAAAGGAGAGAACATTACGATAATTGGTTACTTCGCCCCAGACCCCACCTGGATCTTTAACAGGAGGCAAGTTTGACGATAATCCTAAACATCTTAAAGAATACCTGGATAGTCCAAATTGCCTGCCAGGGCGTCTCACTTCTTTATACAGAAAGAAGGATACCAAAGAGCTCTGCCCTTGTATAGATTACAGAGGACTCAATCAAATCACAGTACTGGATAAATACCCCATGCCTCTCATATCAGACATTTTGGAAGCCATCAAAAGAGCAATCTATTTTACGAAACTGGACCTAAGGGGGGCTTATCACCTCATCAGGATGCGGAAGGGTGATCAGTGGAAAACCGTCACCCGTACCCACTTCAGGCATTATGAATATCGAATAATGCCCTTTGGTCTCTCAAATGGCCCGGCGGTCTTCCAATGATTTATGGATCACGTCTTTTCAGACCTAATGCTGCACACAGTGATTGTACATCTGGATGACATCTTGGTCTTTTCCAAAACTATACACAAACATACACAAACATGTCCACAAACCATCTATACGTCTAACTGAACAAGTGTGCGTTCCACGAGACCCAAATTCCCTATCTGTGATATATACTTTCTTCCCAAGGGACTATGATGGACCCCACCAAAATACAAGTGGTTCTGGACTGGCCACGCCCAATAACTGTTAGAGGCATACAGCGCTTCTTAGGGTTTGCACATTTTTACTGTAAATTTATATCTAATTTCTTATCCCGGATCTTACCCATTATTGCACTCCTGAAGAAAGGAATGAGGTTTCATTGTGACGCCAAGGCACAGATCGGCTTCCAAGAACTAAAAAAAGCCTTTACCTCGGCACCCATTCTAAAACTTCCTGACCATAACCGTGCATTCATACTGGAAACAAACGCCTCTCATGCAACTATTGGGGCGGTCTTGAAATAGACAGACCATAAGGGTACAGAGTATCCCATATCCTATCTCTCCAAAACCTTGACCTCATCAGAGGTGAACTATACCGTAATGGAGAAAGAATTACTTGCCATCATAAGAGCCTGTAAAGAATGGCAACACTTGCTATTGGGAACACATTACCCTATTACTGTGCTCACCGACCACCGCAACCTACGAGTACTACAATTAGCAGAGACACAAAATAGCTGACACGCACGTTGGGCCTATTTTTCTCCTCATACAGACTACAGTTTACCTTTTTGCCAATGAAGGATAACCTACTGGCTGATGCCCTTTCACGCTCTCAAGAAGATAAAAAAAGATCTTTTTAGTCTGAACCCTTGCTTCCCAAATCGTTTTTCATCTATCCTCCTATCAATTTTGTACAGACTCTCATTCAAGAGGCAAAAAGGAGAACACCTGACTTGCAGAACTGATTTGAACCTTTAATCTAAAACAAGAAGATGTCACTCTCTTCTATGGAAAGCAGGTGTTCATACCTAACGCCTCCCTATTCAAAGAGGTCCTCAGAATGTGTCACAACTACAAAGTGGCTGGGCATCGAGGAGTACAAGTCACCCTGGACCAAGTGTGAAGACACTTTTGGTGGCCGACCATGGTTACAGACATACACGAGTATGT
The DNA here is from genome assembly GCF_040938575.1 of Ambystoma mexicanum. Classification (NCBI taxonomy): domain Eukaryota; kingdom Metazoa; phylum Chordata; class Amphibia; order Caudata; family Ambystomatidae; genus Ambystoma; species Ambystoma mexicanum. The sequence continues at coordinate 498,233,779 of NC_090928.1, read as the reverse complement.
AGTTGCCTGTATTATTTGTTTTCAGGCTAAGACCCCATGACTCAAGCCAGCAGGCCTCTTAATGCAGCCAGGATAACCCAATGCAGCGTTGGCAAAACATCTCCACAGCCTTTATTGTTGACCTACCCATTTCTATGGGCAATATAGCCATCATGGTCACAATAGACACCATGACCAAATTGGCTAATTCTTTAGCCCTGCCACAAGTTCCCTCAGCCATTCAGATGGCAATGCATGTTTGGAAGGTGATATGTCAAATACTAGGCATATTTCGGGCATTTTCATCAGGCTATAACCCCCAGGCTAATGGCCAAACAGAGCACCTTAACCAAACAGTAGAACGCTACCTTAGATGTTTTGTCTCAGCTACCCAAGATAACTGGACGTTACTCCTTTCTTTGGCTGAATATGCCTACAATAACTCTGCATACAGCAATTGGCATGAGCCCATTCCGGAGCATTTATGCATTTCATCCTTCCAGTATACCCTTTCCAATCAAATCTTCAGGAACCTTTCCTTCAGTAACTGCACTATGTCAAGACATAGACTCTGGTCATGCTCAGGCCCTGACCACCCTGGAAGCCTCATGTGCAAGGGACAAGACAAAAGTGGATCTCAAACGAAGGAAAGAACCACTTTACGACATAGGCAATGAAGTCCGGTTAGCCTCTCGATTCCTTCCCAAAAGATTGGTACCCTCCAAACTTTCTCCTATGTTTTTTGGCCCCTTTTTTATTTCAGCCAAAGTGGGTCCAGTGGCTTGTCGCCTGTCGCTGCCACCTTCTTGGTCCAAGATACATCCCGTGTTTCATGTTTCTCAATTGAAGCCTCATCAGACCGACCCTTTCCATCGACAGACACAGAGTAAACCTCCCGTATTGACACTAAGGAAGGACCAGGATACGAGATATCAGGCATATGTGATTCTCGTTTCTACAGAGGACATTTACAAAACCTTCTAGACTGGAAGGGATACAGACCGGCGGATTGAAATTGGGAACCAGCATTCTCAGTTCACGCCCCTTTGTAGCTCAGAAAATATCATCGGACACATCCCTGTAAACCTGGACCTGCCCGGACCCAGAGGGGGCATACTGTTACGAATTCCAGACCTTGGAAACTCTGGTGCAAGTGGAAACTATACTAATCTGCTAGACTTCCACCCCCTCCAAGATGGCCGCCAGGAATGACCATCTTACTTCTACCAGTGACACTCCAGTTCCACTTCTCTCCACCAGGAGGAAAATGCCATAAAATGCAGCCCCCACAAGGCTCGTTGGATTGCTATGTCTTCCCTACTTCGAACAGGATACCTGGAGATACATCCTGTCTGCCTTAACTTTGGAACTTACCCCGAACCTGGTAACGCTATTCTCGCTTGGTTTCTACTTGCCGGTATACTTATTAGCGTCTTTCCCTTGTGCTTCCTCGTGCATTCCTATTCTGCCTTTCCTGCTCTGTTCCCATGGCTTTTTCTTTCTGCGTCCCTCTGAATTGCTTCTGCAGGCGTTTTTCGCTTTGCAGTGTACAGCATAACTGTGCATAATTAGTAGCATTGGGAACGCCTTCTGCTCTCCTTGAATATCAGCATTTCCCAATCCTACTGGACTGTTCACCGGCTGAATACAGGACCTGGTCTCTGCAGTGTTTGCCATCTCACACGCTCCTCACCTCCCGAGCCCTCACCACAGCACTGGGAATGTTGAAGTGCTCACACAGGCTTAATTCCATGCCCACGTTACTGATTGCGTGTATTGCACAGTAGCGGGTTTCTGTCATGGTTGCGCTTCTTCCATCTCTGGCATTTGGCATAATTCCATGTCCACGTTGCAGTTTAGCACAAATGCACCTTCATCCTTAGCACTCCTCGCCACCCATTACCTACAGTCTGTGCAACTGAGCTGCTGCTTGCCTCGGACTTCCACATCCTGCACTGGATTCAAGAAAAACTGTGTCTTCTCATCCGTCTACACATCAGAATTTACCCATCAGTATCAGCAGGAAAGGATCAAATCCTTCTACAGGGTTTATTCTCCCACCATGCAGTGTTTTCCCCAATCTCTGCACGACCTTCTGTTTTATTTCCAGAGGTCAGACAGAGATAGGGATTGACTCATTTTCCTCATAAGAGACCTCGTCTGCTACCTCAGGTTAGTGAATTTAATCATCCTAACACCTTCTTACTCTTCCTCCGAGCCTTCGGGTTTTCCCTTTGGCTTGGGTAACTGACTATCAGTCAGACCTTGTTGCACTTGTGACCCAGTGAGTACAGCAGCAGTCAGGGGTAACACATCTGAGATTAACCCCACCTCAACCAAGTCACTCCCAACAAAATGTTGGCAGGTACATTGTCCTGAACCAGTACAGGAAGCTCGGATGTCTTGTCATCAATCTTGATGGTGACTAGGGCTACAGGAGATCATTTGGGAGGCCCACCAGCTAACCTCGTGGTTCTCAGAGGAGCACCTACATAGTTCTCTGACCTGAGCAGGGTCCTGTCCAGCACTGTCATGCTAGCCCCAGTGTCCCTCAAACCAGTGGAAGGCTGGCCATTTATGAGGACACTTCTCAAAAATCTTCTAGTGTTCTGTGGAATAGTAGCCAGCACCTCAGAGTACTGGTCCCAGGCCCCAAGGGACACTTAGGATATCTCTACAGGAGCACCAAAGGTGATCCCTGGAGAGGAGGGGAGGACAGTGGCCTCCACCTCAGGCATGGAGTAAGGTTAGGTCAGGCTGACAGCTTGGACACCAAGTGCCTTACCTACATTGGGGTCACCCTTCTTGTGGTCCAAGGCTCCACATTCCCAACAGGTGCCAGGAATGCAAGGGACTGAACTGGATCAACTGGGAGCCTGCTTTTCAGAAGGAGTACCTCTACTCGTGCTCACACCCCCATGCGACTTATCCCCACTAGATTTTTGGACCTTAGAGGGAGAATGCTTAGGTTTATTCAGATGTGGCTGTTTCTTGGACTCCTCAGCCTTCTGAGGGCTAACTTTCTCTGTGTCCTTGTCCTTCCCACTGGAATCCCTAGGGGAGACCCACTTATCAGCCAACTTAGCTAATTTGAAAGGATCCAAAATATTCTGGTCAGGAATGTACTGATGCAGCTCTGGTGAACAAGCTTCAGAAATGTTTTAAAAAACAGGAGGTGAGACAATTCAACAAAAGACTTGGCTTTGTAACCATCAACCATCCCATCATGTTCATATGTGCAGCACTCACCCAATCAACCCAAGACATATTCTGTCTATTCGTGTAATCCCTGAACCTTTTAGGTTACTGGGCAGGTGTCTTGCCAAACTTGGTAATCAGAGTAGCCTTCATACATTCATAGTGACCTCTTTCTTCCACACTCAGCTTCAGAATACAGTCATAACTAGCCTGAAGTACTCTACTTAATAAACACTTAGCCCAATCTCTTTTATCAGCCTCATGGACACCACAAGCCATTTCAAATGCTTCTATACATTGGAGGATATCAGAACCCTCCACATAAACACCAACCAAATCTTTCATTAACTTAGTTGCAGGGGACCTGACACTCTGAACTGGTTTTGCTGGAGTCTCCACTCTAGCTTTCTCCATCTGGATTATCTGACTTTGCGTGTCTCTGTTTCTGAGTTCATGATCCCTGTCTTTGACAATTACTTGCTGTGCCAACTCCTCTTTCTTCAACTCAGCTTCAGTCTCTAACTTCTTGCATTCAAATGGCAATTTCATCCTTAATAACTAAAGTTCCAAGGCATTCCCTAGTGAAACAATGCTGGGTTTAGGAATAGAAGTGACTGGAGAGGTGGCAATCCCATTGGCAACATCTGTGACTTCACCAGGGGCAAGGACCCCTTCAGGGCCCACCCCATTTTCATCATGAGTGTCACAATCTGCCTGGAAATCCACAAGGGCAGCTATAAACTCTGCTCTAGACTTATCTTCAAAATCTATTTCTCTCTCTTGACAAGCACTCAGGAGAGGCTCTGAGCTCATCCTAGTCAATCTACAATTTGCAATAGTCTCTATTGTTTGTAGTTAATGGAACTCTAAATCAATAAAGAAGTGTAGATATTTTGTAGTAGCTAGGTTAAACACTGAGTCTTAAAGCCACTGATCCCACCACTAACACCAGTGTAAAGACTGTAGGGGGTATATGTACTACTGCCCCTATATGGTAGGGTAAAGGCACAGAACAACCCCAGCAAAGCTCACAATTCGGTAACGCTGGGTGAGCAGCCAGACTTAAGCTTTCAGGAGGTGATGCAGACAGGTTCTTAAGTACAGTGTTTCCCCAAAGCCCCCACAAAGGAATGTCCACACATTTTGTTAGGTGATAACATAGCTTTTTTAAAATATAAAAATGAGGTTGCTATCTCTACCAACGGTATACACATATAAATAATAACACTTTGTACATGGAACGACTTATTCAGAGAATGGTAAATATATACACTCTCTGTGGTACCACACACTACTTAAATTCAGTAAGAACTGCACTAGCTACATACAGTTTTAAATGGCAGGTGAATTCTTAAATAAGGTGTAACCAGCATACAATAGGAATGAAAGCCAGGTTAGTTAGGAACAGTGGCAGAATGTTATCTTTAAGCTAGACAAGTAATTCTGAGTGAGGAATGTCCTTTACAGCCCAGTCCAATACTGTTCAATAATGTCTGTGCTTGCTTTCTTTTAAAAGGTTCTACCACCCCAAAGTACCTGAGAGGCCACAGGAGAACAGGATACAAGATGAATCGGGGGACCCCTGGATGACTCCTGAGACTATAAGATGCTCTTCCTTGTCACAGTACCTTTGGTGCCTTGGCAGGCAAAGTGGCAGAGTTTCTTGTCTTAACTCAACTATTCCCTCTGAGGATGGACCCCCTTTGGAAGAAGGAGCCACTGGGATGCTGAGTCCAAGAAAAAAAAGAACCAAAGTCTTTCAGAATGGCAGCAGTTTGGCTCTTCGCGGTACTCTCTTTGGTCGATGATTTCTCCGACTGAAGAAGTCCTGTGAAGAAGAAACTTGCTGTGGTCTCCTTAAGGGCTTGGTGAATGAAAATAATACCACTGGGACGCTTCGATGACTTCTGGCAGCGACGAGTGCATTAGTCACTTTTGGTGTTGGAGTTCGTAAAATCGCGGGTGTTAGGCAGAATCACATGCAGTACCCTTTGGGACCACTACATGCAATTAGGACTATAAGTGTAAGCACTATTTCACCTTTGGTACAAGCCCGTACCACACAGTAAAGTGGTAGCGATTGCTGAGCAGCCAGACTTATCTCAAGAGTTTAGTGAGAAGAAGAACAAGTTTCATAAAGGACCAACAAATATAGTGATTCAAATATACACTTACTCAAGGTTTCTTGGTAAAAGAATATGCATTTCTTTACTCAGTCAGTTAGAAAACATTACACTAGCACAAGCAGCTCAATATCACACACTAATAAACCACAGAAATGCAACCGGGAAGTAATTGAACAAGTTTAGCTCTAAAATGAAGTGGGAGCAAAATGGCACTTCAAATACTTATAAAAGGGAAGAAAAGACAAGGTTATAAGAATAGACATCCCAAATACATTCATAGACATGGCAAAGGGTTTTAATTAAATACAACCAGCAATTATTCTCATAGGTGTTGGCCAAAGTCAATGGTTCAGAGTCTTTGTGTAGGATAGCACAGTTCTGGTAAATAACGGTTAGGTCTTTGCCACAGAGTTTAGAAGAATTAGGCTAGGCGAAAAGTTTGACGAATGTTAAGAGAAGGACAAGCCTTCGAAGTTGAGGAAAGTTTCACACACTTTCTCGATGGCAAAAAATATTTCCGGACCGTGTTTCCACAGTACCTTTTTTAACGAAGAAGGCTGTAGCTGAGGCAGTTGTTCCTGGCAGTTCCGAGCAGGTCTTGCAGTTCCTGAGCTTCAGTCGTGGGGACAAGAAGGAGGTCGTCGGAGGTTCCTGCACTGCCCAATGATGAGGCCAAAAGCTGTAGCAAGACGTCAGTTTAAGGTGTGACTGCCTTAAAGTCCACAAGCTGGTTTCCTTCCCACTTGCTATCTGGTTTTCAGCAGCACTCCACTGAAAATTCGACCAGTTGGGGACGGTGTCCAGGTGGCTTATGAGTTGGTTGTTCCCACCAAACTCAAGGGAAGAAGTTAACTTTGAAGGGCTTCTCTGTCGATTGGAGTTTCAGGCAATTTGGACCTCCGGCAGGGCTTCACCGGTCGTCCAGGAGTTGCAGCAGTCCTCTTCCTTTAGCTCGTGTTTGGTTCTTTCGTTCCAGTGGTCGACTCTGCTTTCCAAGTCCCAGAGACATGCTTTTAAACAGTTTTCCCACATTCATTGAGCCTGGATGTCACTCACCCAGCAGGGTGGCTGTCCTTGCAGGACAGTCAGCCAGCCAATCACACCAGAGTGCATTCAGGTCTCCTAGGACACTAAGCACAGGGAGTTTCGGGCACCTCCATCACATCCTGTGCACCCCAGACACTCTGGCACCAGAGGAGAGCTTCAGCACTGAAGCCCACAAAAGGGCACGAACAAAGAGACCAAACCTGGTTTGGCGTGCATAGTTAAACACAAGAAGGACTTTTCCTAAAAGAAATGGTGAAAAAAGATGACCGAGTCTGTTTTTACAGATAGGTCTGGGGAGCCATATTGAAAAACATGGCTGCCCCGATTTTTAGCTACAGTTGTTAGTGGTCGTGAAAAATCACGGTAGTTGATCTAAACCACTGCCGCCAGCCATTTAAAATAGGAACAGATAACATTTTACTGTTACATGAGTGTTTTGACTCAGGGGAAGCAAGGCAACCCCTTAAGCACTCTATGACAAGATAGTGTGTGCTGGGTCAGTAAATTTAAAAAGACTAGTAAAGCCAATTTAACTTTACATGCTATGGGAGATGGTAGTCAGTTCCCAAGAAGGTATTTAAACCTTGTAGAGTCTGAAAGACACACCTGTGCCACTGCACTGAAGGTGCTTTGTGACACACATAAAACGATGATGCCACTGAAGTTGTTTTAAAACTCCATAACCACACACAAAATACATGGAAGAGTGGGAAAAAAGCTCACACTGTTCCCAGGTAAGAAAAATCAAATCCTAGAACTCCATCAAAGTTGGTGGGGGTCTCAAAAGGTTAAGGGAAATTAGCACATGGTGAAAATTTTCCCTAACACTCGTCCCCCCCAGACTAAGGGACAGGAGGATTTAATCCAATCCTGGATCTCTTTACTCCAGTTGGTCAAACAATCTGGAGAGACCATCAGCATTTTGGTGGTGACACCCTGACCTGTGTTCAATGGTAAAATCAAACCCTTGCAGGCTGATTGACCATGTCAGTAGTTTTTGGTTTTCCCCTTTCATTTGCATCAACCATCTCAAGGGTTGGTGGTCAGTCTGAATCACAAAAGTAGATCCATACAAATATGGTCTAAACATATTCAGTGACCACACAATAGCAAAACATTCTCTTTCAGTGGTTGCTGTCTTGACCCTTGCACCCGGCCCTCACTGGCAAATCAGCCTTCCAGTTAGGGCCAGGTCAAAGGCCTTAAAACCTCATCCAAGACGCTCTTGGAGTCAGTCCTGGTGCCTTTGGCGCCAGGCTCATAACCATCATGAAGTCCAACATTAGAATGGGACTATTATCTTGGGATTATTTAACTTGGGGGGGTTCAGCCAACATGGAGGCACACACATAGCTCAGTTACAAGGAACTGAGATATGCGGTCTAGTCTTTTGGGTGTGGCAGGCCTGGGACTACTTTACCTGCACTACTTTGGGTGTGGCAGGCCTGGGACTAATTTACCTGGACTACTTTACCTGAGACTATTTAAACCGCACCCAAACAGCAGAACATGCTTTGCGTTATTCTGCTGTGGGCAGCGTAACGCTCACTGTGTCCAGTTCTTTGATGCCAGCTTACCTGACACCAAGGACCTGCAGAGAGAGAAAGAACACTACAAAACTTACCTGGAACAGTATCCTGTCTTCAATCCATCACCGACTTCAGTTCCACTCACCTGAAGGTACGAACTCCGTCATCCGGCACCGCATGCATCCTGGAATACCATAACCTGGAAAGAGGAGAAAGAAAGACAGCATTAGTAAGCGTTTACTCACGTTTCCTCCCGAATGAAGAAAGCCACACAATTCTTACCTGGGTAGTCATCTCCTGGTCAGTATCATTGCTGGAACATTACGGCGTTCGGCGAGGAACATCGCAACCTGCAAGGAGAGAAAAGACACAGGTTAGCAATATAAAAGGCGAAAAAGCGCCGCTCATCGCGCATTACTCACCGGACAGAATCGCGCACACCGTGCTTTCGCCTACCGGCCCATGCTCATTTTCAAACTGCATGACAACATCAAAATACCTTTCCATACCTAAAAGGAAAGAAGCAAGACATTATTATTCGAACTAAGAGGAACATAAGAACTGCATATAAAGACTGTAAAGCAACAAACCTACGGAGTCGCAGCAGGCCTGGATTCCCACAGGGGGGCTTGCACCAGTGAAGTAACTTGGTCACTGCTCGCCCCCCACATCTACTCGCCCCTGCCACGAGGAGCAGGACGGAGAATCCACCTTTTACAATATTAAGGTGAGGAAAGGGCCCAAGGGGGAGGAAGGAGTTGAGGCCAAGGGAGGTGGGAAAACATAAAGACAATCTGGTATTGAATCCAGCTCTCCTATATTGCAGACCCATCTTTAACCAGAGGCCTTACCAAGGGACCGGGAGAGGGTTCGAGAGTGCAAATCATCCAACCAGGGCTGGGTGGCATCCCCGTGGATACCAGGTGAGCGTAACAGAAAGCAAAGCCTCAATAATATTATCCACCTGGGCGTCATGGAGACTTCAGAGACTGACCAGTTAGTACAGTTGTTGGGACAATTACACGCTGAAGTACATTCAGCCAGGCAAGAAACCAACGCTCTTAGGAGGGATTTGATTGTTACTAAGGATCGTACCGACGAAATAAGTAGACAATTGCTCCAATCACAGGAAGGACAGAGCCCATTGCCTGGTAACATTCCGACAGCACCTGTACCAACATCTTCCACCAATCCAGTACAAATAACCCTTCCTGGGCTAGTTCCTTTAGCTCCACCTGAATGATTTACAGGGGACCCCAAGAAGTACGCAACGTTCATTAACCAGCGTCTTCTTTATTTCGTGTGCAGACCTGGGGCTTTTCCTAACCACCAAGCACGGGTTGCTTTTGTCTTGTCATATCTGAGTGGCAGTGCTGCGGATTGGTCGGTACCATTGGTAAGTCAGGATAACCCGTTGTTACATGACCTTGGGGGTTTCCAGATGGAAATGGAAAAACTCTTTGCTCGTCATACCCAAGGCCAAGCATTAGACAACAAACTTTTGTCACTCCGTCGAGGAAGTCAAGACTTGCTTACATATATAGCAACATTTAACAGACTAGTCATTGAAGCTGGGTGGCCTGAGGAAAAACGGACCACACTATTTCATCGGGGTCTACGAGGGGAACTAAAGGATGTCCTTGCTCAAGTGGTTAACCCACCTAATGACTGTGGAGAATTCATCAACCTTGTGGTGCAATTAGATCACAGATTACAAGACCGAAAAGTGGACCGGATAAGGTTAGACACTCGAGCTGTGTATGTCCGGTCAAAGGATAATGTTCCACGTACATTGGAAAACACGGTAGAAGCCATACAAGTCGGAGGTGTACGACCCCCTTTAACTAAAACGACTACTGAAAAAGTTACTACTTTTGATGGGACAGAAATAGCTTCCAGACCAGTAACCCAATGCACAGCAGCACTAACCCTACTGTGCCAGGATGGACACTGAGAATCCATTGCATTCGATCTCATCAAAGCTCCTCAGTTGCGACTAATCTTAGGGATGCCATGGTTGGTAGCTCACAACCCTCTAATAGATTGGCGTGCCAAGAAGTTGGCCTTTTCCGATGATTGTGCTCGCACCTGTTATTACCAAGAAAAGGGGAAAACAGACTTAAGTACATCTGCTACTCCCAGTACGGCGGCGATTGTAGTTGGTGTGATTAGTAGTCTACCAAACGAATACCAAGATTTTCAAGGCGTGTTCCAGAAAGAACAAGCCAATACTCTACCACCGCACAGGCCCTACGATTGTCAGATCGACCTCATACCGGGTGCGCAAATTCCTTGTGGTCGAATCTATGCACTTACTGAACCAGAAAACATCCATTTGAAATCTTATCTTGATCAGTACCTGGCAAATGGATTTATCCGCCCATCTAAATCACCGGCAGCCTGTGCCTTATTCTTCATACCAAAGAAGGAAGGAGATTTGAGGACTTGCATCGACTATCGCGCATTAAACCAGATCACAGCAAAAAACAGTTATCCACTGCCCCTTATTCCTGAATTATTGGATCAAGTCAAAGACACCCAAATCTATACCAAACTCGACCTTAGGGGGGCGTACCATCTTGTTCGAGTGAAGAAAGGAGATGAATGGAAAACAACCTTTCGTACCAAATACGGCTTGTATGAATACCAGGTAATGCCTTTTGGACTTTGCAACGCTCCTGCTGCATTCCAGTACTTTATGAATGATGTTTTGCAGAGTTAATTGACGTTTGCGCCCTGGTTTACATTGATGACATCTTAGTGTATGCTGCTACAAAAGAAGACCATGTCAGGCATGTCCGCTCCGTCCTTACTAAACTCCGCCAACATAAACTGTATGCTAAACTTGAAAAATGCTCTTTTCATGTCACCGAAGTGGAGTTCCTCGGTTTTATCCTCACACCAAAAGGTATCAGAATGGATAGGCGCAAGGTAGATGCCATTCTTAACTGTACGTCACTAACTTCATTTAAAGGAATCCAGAGTATGCTGGGCTTTGCAAACATTTACTGCCGATTCATCCCAGATTTTTCCCAAATAGTGCATCCAATTACATCACTATTGAGAAAAAACAATAAAAGGTTCCATTGGACCGAAGAAGCAGAGAAGGCCTTTAAAGAACCTAAGAAAAAAATCTCTTCTGCTCCAGTTCTACGGCATCCTCGCCCAGACCTCCCTTATATAGTTGAAACAGATGCCTCTAGCATGGCTATGGGAGCTGTCCTCTCACAAAGGGACCCAGGAACTAGCCAGTTACACCCTGTGGCCTTCTGGTCACGAAAATTCTCGACTCCCGAACTCAATTATGCTATCACAGACAAAGAACTCTTGGCTATAAAATCAGCTTTCAAGGCATGGCGACACTATCTCTTTGGTGCTAGACATACTGTCACGGTCATAACCGATCATCGAAACCTGCAATACCTAAAAACAGCAAAGGCTCAATCATCCCGTCAACTGCGGTGGGCTCTTTTATTCGCTGAATATGACTATGTGATCATCTACCGGCCAGGAGTCCGAAACGGAAAGGCTGACGCCTTGTCCCGCATGGGTGTTTATGAAAAGGTATACATAACTCCAGATCCAGTAGCCATCATTCCAGAAGACAAACTCCTGGGTATTATGACAACATTGACAAAGGGTGAACTCCAAAACAAGATCCATCTCTTAATGGATCCCACTTTCTCACAAGAGTGGTGTACTCAAGGAGAACATTACACCATTAAAGACCAGTTACCATATTTTAGGAACCGTCTATACTTGCCAAGTAAAGATTTACACGAGCAGGTTATTTTGGGTTATCACGACTTCCTGATTGAAGGTCATCCTGGAATTGCCAAAACTATAGCTAAAGTAAAACAAAACTATTAGTGGCCCACATGGCGTAAAGACATCATACAATATATCCAACCTTGGGGTGTGTGTGCACAAAACAAGTCCCAAAAGCAGAAACCAGCTGGTCTTCTCCAACCATTGGAAATTCCTCCCGCACCATGGCACACACTGTCCCTTGATTTCATTACAGATCTACCTCCCAGTCAAGGATTCAACACCATCTTAGAAGTTGTAGGCTTGTTCTCTAAAATGGCACACTTTATTCCTTTTAAGGGTCTTCCAAATGCATCCAATTTAGCAAAAGTATTCCTGGAGGAAATCGTACGGCTACATGACTTTCCTTTGGTCTTGATCTCAGATTGAGGTAGTCAGTTTGTATCCAACTTCTGGAGGAAATGCTGTTCAATTGACATTCGACTATCCACAAGTCACCATCCTCAAACAGATGGCCAAACAGAAAGAACAAACCAAACCCTCGAGCAATACTTACGTTGCATGTTACATCAAGTGGAAAGAAATTGGAAGGACTTGTTATGGATAGCTGAATATGCCTATAATAATTCATTTCACACCAGCACTGAACAAACCCCTTTCTACACTATATATGGTAGACATCCACGTACTTCCGAATTGGATCGCCCAACCCCTTTGGAAATGCCAGCCGTTAAAACCCTATATATGACTTTTTCCCAGGCCTTCAAAGAAGCAGCAGAACATTTACTCCAAGCCAAGAAAAGACAAAAGAAATTTGCTGACCAACATCGTAGTAAAGCCCCAGACTATCAAATTGGAGAAAAGGGGCCTCATTACGAGTCCGGCGTTAACCGAGGCGGTAAAACCACCTGGTTACCGCCAGACTCGTATTACCATTCCGCCTCCGTGATTCCCGGCATTACCGGGGCATTACAACCCCGGTTTCCCGGGAATCACAGAGGCGGAATGGTGTTAATCCCCATTCCCATTGAGTCCTACTGGACTCAATGGGAATGGGGATCATCCAAACACCGGCAGCATCTCGTAATGCTGCTGGTGTTTCCTCGTCCGCCTGCAGGCGGGCGGTGTTAAAAACGCCAGGTCAGACCTGGCGGGAACATCACCTCCTGCCTGCAGGAGTTGTGATCGACCGGCATGGAAACAATGGTGGCGGCGGGTTTACCACCACCGTTGTTTCCATATCGGGCGATCTGTAATGAGGCCCAAGGTCTGGTTAGCATCAAAATGTGTGCCCATAAAAGGGACTCAGACCTTTCGCCCCCAATATCTGGGACCTTATTCTATTGAATCCATAATAAATCCAGTGGCATTTAAATTAGCCCTACCACACACTATGCAGATTCATCCTGTGTTTCATGTATCACTCCTGAAACTGGTACAACCCGGTACTCGGGTTACAACACCACTGGCGCAACACTCTGACCATTCTTTGAACTATACCCATAAGGTTAAACCTTATTACTTGATTACGGTACTTGTTAAGATCTACCTTTTGATGTCTCACGCGCATGCGCGTGATGACGTCATCTACCAATATCGTATTTAACACGCCGCAACGTTGATAATGGAGTCGGACATCCATCTGGGTGCCCTGTCTCCATTGTACAACGCTGTTGAAGATTCCTGCTGAAGACTCAGGTAAGAAGACTCCGGCTCTGCTGAGCCACCCTTCTGGATATCACTATAAAGATGCTAGTGCTTTTACTCCAAAGCACTGACTGACTTCCACTATTATTTTTTACTTACCTTTGTAGATCCTGCTTTTTGCGGGAGATCAGTTAAGTGTACACACTGACCTTGATTGTACCGCCATCTAAGAGTCATCACGTAAGTCACAGTTTTGCCCTTTTTCTTTCCTTTTAGGACATTCATTTTAGCAGTTACTTAAGTTTTCCTTTTATTCTACAGATAGTTTACTGCATCCAGCTTAGAATTATTCCATTTCCCTGCATGAGCGGATACTACCATTCGCAGATCACCATTTATGAACCCAGAAGAGTCATATATCACAATAAATCACAAGGTTAGACTTTTGAGATTATTTCATTTGCTGCATATTCTAGAAGTTTAAATCTGACATAGTCAATCTGACCCAAATTACGTCCTAAAGAGTCTTTCCCTCCTGAGGTACCCTTTATCAAGTAGCTAAAGACAAGATAGGAACGATCTCTCACTTCAGATTGTGATAGTAGATAATACATTCCTACTGTACTTAAATGTGTAATAATTACTATAGCATTGTGACTTTTTTAGTACATTCAGAGAGTCGATCAAAAATTGATGATTTGGAGAATAGTTCTTTACTTAACTTGAATTAGCAAGGATATGTTGACCTAAGGAACTACATTTCTTTATTCTCATGTAAATATTGTATATAATTTTTTCCAGAATTTGAATTGCCCCTGATGAAGAGTGTGTTTTTCACTCGAAATGCATTGGGCCTTCCACAGCTACGCCATCATGAATAAAGTGAAGACTTGTTCTTGGGACATAATTTGGCTGAATGATCATTTTTTCAAAACGTTCTTTCTCTTAATATATGTAATACAAATACTTACTAGAAATATTGTGATTTCAAGCTATGAATTGTTAGTCTGGTATTCCAGACATACGAAAGTGTGCAGGGGACGTGAGTTCCCAAATTGGGAACTTGTTTGTTTTTCCGTATTTTGCACAACCTAGGTGTCAAGGTTGCATTTCTCTCCTCTGCACCTCAAACCCTTTTTTGAACTATCTAACTATTCTATAAACTACTTAGACTTCACTAAAAAATTCTTCCAATAGGGTGTGCTTCCACTGTCCACATCTCTTTTCGTACAACACCACCAAAACCAGTATTAGCTGACGGAGAACCAGAGTTTGAAGTAAAGGATATCCTAGACTCAAAATACACCAGATCCAAACTATACTACTTAGTTGATTGGAAGGGATACAGCCCTCAAGACAGATCATCGGAACACCTCGCTTAATTAAAAAGTTCCATCAGAATTACCCAGCCAAACCAGGACTAGGCAGTTGTGCCACCGTGAGAGGGGCCTTGGGGGGGAGTGCTGTCATGAACCTTGCCCCTGGCCCTCACTGGCATGTCAGCCTTCCAGTTAGGGCCAGGTCAAAGGCCTTAAAACCTCATCCAAGAGTCTCTTGGAGTCAGTCCTGGCGCCTTTGGTGCCAGGCTCATAACCATCATGAAGACCAACATTAGAATGGGACTATTAACTTGGGATTATTTAACTTGGGGGGGTTCAGCCAACCTGGAGGCACACACATAGCTCAGTTACAAGGAATTGAGCTATGCGGTCTAGTCTTTTGGGTGTGGCAGGCCTGGGACTACTTTACCTGGACTACCTTGGGTGTAGCAGGCCTGGGACTATTTTACCTGGACTACTTTACCTGAGACTATTTAAACAGTACCCAAACAGCAGAACATGCTTTGCGTTATTCTGCTGTGGGCAGCGTAACGCTCACCGTGTCCAGTTCTTTGATGCCAGCTTACCTGAAAGCAAGGACCCACAGAGAGAGAGAAAGAACACAATGAAACTTACCTGGAACAGTATCCTGTCTTCAATCCATCACCGACTTCAGTTCCACTCACCTGAAGGTACGAACTCCATCATCCGGCACCGCATGCATCCTGGAATACCATAACCTGGAAAGAGGAGAAAGAAAGACAGCCTTAGTAAGCGTTTACTCACGTTTCCTCCCGAATGAAGAAAGCCACACAATTCTTACCTGGGTAGTCATCTCCTGGTCAGTATCATTGCTGGAACATTACCGTGCTCGGCGAGGAACATCGCAACCTGCAGGGAGAGAAAAGACCCAGGTTAGCAATATAAAAGGCGAAACAGCGCTGCTCATCGCGCATTACTCACCGGACAGCATTGCGCACACCGCACTTTCGCCTACTGGCCCATGCTCATCTTCAAACTGCATGACAACACCAAAATACCTTTCCATACCTAAAAGGAAAGAAGCAAGACATTATTATTCGAACTAAGAGGAACATAAGAACTGCATATAAAGACTGTAAAGCTGCAAACCTACGGAGTCGCAGCAGGCCTGGATTCCCACAGGGGGGCTTGCACCAGTGAAGTAACTTGTTCGCTGCTCGCCCCCACATCTACGCGCCCCTGCCACGAGGAGCAGGACGGAGAATCCACCTTTTACAATATTAAGGTGAGGAGAGACCCCAAGGGGGAGGAAGGAGTTGAGGCCAAGGGAGGTGGGAAAACATAAAGACAATCTGGTATTGAATCCAACTCTCCTATATTGCAGACCCATCTTTAACCAGAGGCCTTACCAAGGGACTGGGAGAGGGTTTGAGAGTGCAAATCATCCAACCAGGGCTTGGTGGCATCCCCGTGGATACCAGGTGAGCGTAACAGTTGCCCACCTCGTTTCTGGTTCCTTCAGCTTCCTGCTGATGAAGCAAATGGGGTGCTCCCTACCTTTCTCATCCAGTTGTCTAAGGACTGCACCTATACCTGTATTCAAAGCATCAGTTTGCACAGTGAAGGTTTGGTTATAGTCAGGAGCTCTTAGGACTGGAGCTTGACAAAGGGCTTTCTTTAGGCCTTCAAATGCTTGAGTGCACTCCTCTTTCCACCTGACCTTTTTTGGTAATTTGGGAGAGGAGACCACATTCAAGGGAGAAGCTATGGACCCATAGTTCTCAATGAAGTTCCTATAGTACCCAGTGAGACCTAGGAAGGCACTCACCTGGGTTTGAGTAGTAGGGGTGGCCCAGTTTCATACAGCTTGTACTTTGCTAGGCAATGGCCTGATTTCACCTCCTCCTACCTCATGTCCAAGGTAGACCACTTTACTCTGACCAATTTGACATTTACTAGCCTTTATGGTTAGATGGGTCTGCTCTAGAGCCTGCAAAACATATCCTAAGTGGTCAGCATGTTCTTTCCACGTAGGGCTGAACACTGCAATGTCATTCAAGTATGCCATGCAGAAGTCCTCCATCCCATTCAGAACCTGATTAACCATCCTTTGGAATGTAGCAGGTGCATTTTCTAGTCCAAAAGGCATAACCTTAAACTGGTAGAGGCCTGCTGGGGTCGAAAATGCAGTTTTCTCCTTGGCATGGTCTGTCAGTGCTATTTGCCAATAGCCTGAAGTAAGGTCAAATGTACTGAGGTACTTGGCTGAACCAGGTTTATCCACTAGTTCATCTGTCCTTGGTAAAGGGTGGGCATCAGTCTTGGTGACTGCATTAAGAGCTCTATAGTCCACACAGAATCTCAACTCCTTGGATCCTGCTTTTGGTACTAGAACAACTGAACTAGACCATGGCCTGGTAGAGGGCTCTATTACCCCAAGATCAAGCATCTTGTTGACCTCATCCTTTATGTGGGATCTTAGATGATCTGACATCCTGTAACCTCTGCTTTTAACAGGTAAGCAGTCACCAGTTTGAATATCATGCTGGCCCCAAGTGGTCAAGCCTGGTTTAGTGAAAACAGGGAGGCAAACTGATTTAACAGAAACTTGCACTCCTCCTGTTGTTCAGGTGTCAAATTAGAAGAGAGATTTACTCCTTCTATTTTCTCATCTAAAGGCTGGCCTCTGAGTAGGTCAGGTAGAGGTTCACTCTCCTCCTCCACTTGGGTTGAAGCTAGAAGCAAAGCTCCCACTTCTGGTCTTGAGACATAAGCTTTAAGACGGTTGGTGTGAAAGGCTCTGGGAGCCTCCTTAGGATTGCCTAAATCCACCAGATAGATGACCTCTCCAAGTTTACCCACAACCTTGAAGGGTCCTATCCATTTGCCCTGTAAGGCCCTCTGCCTTGTAGGTACCATAACGATAACTAGCTGGTCTTGAGAAAGCTCAACCATGTTGGCCTTCTGGTCATGCCAATGCTTCACCAGAGCCTGACCTGCTTTCAAGTTATCTGATGCTTCTGCCTTCATGTGTGACATTCTCCTCCGGAGACCTATCACATAGTCAGTGACTCTCACTGGCTTGGGGGAAGGAGCACTCCCCAACCCTTCCTTAATTAGGGCCAAGGGGCCTCTAACTGGATGGCTATAAAGAAGTTCAAAGGAACTAAATCCTTCTCCCTCCTGAGGGACTTCTCTATATGCAAATAGAAGGCATGGCAGTAGAAGGTCCCACTTTCTTCTATGCGGTTCTTCTAAAGCACCTATCATGCTCTTCATTGTATGATTAAACCTCTCTACCAATCTATTTGTCTGTGGATGGTAAGCAGTTGAGAACTTGTAAGTTACTCCACAGTTTTTCCACATGGCCTGCATGTAGTGGGGCATAAAACTGGATCCCCTGTCAGAGATAACTTCCCTAGGAAAGCCTACCGTGGTAAAAATACCAAATAGGGCCTTAGCAACAGCCTGAGCTGAAACAGTCCTCATAGGTATAGCTTCAGGATACCAAGTAGCATAGTCTACTACAACCAGGATAAACCTGTTTCCTGAAGATGTGGGAGGGTCTAAGGGACCAACAATGTCAATTCCCACCCTCTCAAAAGGAACTCCCACCACTGGGAGAGGCACCAAGGGTGCCACATTCTTGGCTCCACACTTGCCAGAGGTTTGGCAAGTGTGACAGCTCCTACAATACTTATCTACATCAGACCCCAACCTGGGCCAGTAGAAGTATAAGGAGAGCCTTTCCTTGGTCTTCTTAAAGCTTAAGTGACCAGCCAAAAGTATCTCATGGGCTAATTGTAGGAACTGGAGTCTACTTTCAAGAGGCACTACAAGTCTTCTGTAGTCCCCTGGGATAGACTCAGTCGGTTCACTGTAGAAGATGCTATCTTCCCAGTACAACCTATGCCTCCCTGGCTCTTGCCCATCCAGCTGGGAAGCTGCCTGTTGGCGAAGACCTTCAAGAGTAGGACACTCTCTTTGACCTCTGCTAAAGTCTGCCCTAAACGGTTCACCTTCTGCCAGTAAAGACTGCAGCTCAGGATGATCTGCAGGATCCAGATCTCCAACAGGAGCAAGGTCCTCTTCCAGCTCTGATTCCTCAGCAGCCGATTCAACCACACAAGGTTGTTCCACACACTCAGCCTTAGCTGGTGGAGGGATCAGAGGTGTGATCTTGGACAGTCCTCTCAGGGATATCCTTGTTGGTAGCACAGGAGTGCTGGCTGGTTTCTTTTTAGAGGTTTTAGGTTTCCCCTTTTCCTCTTTCTTTTTGGATATTGCAGTCATTAAGTCCTGTAGACTGGGAGTTATAGTTTCCTCTATAATCTCCTCCTGAGAGCCCCTTAAGGTACCCTCTCTGGCCTTCCTAGTCTGCTCCTGTTTCCTTTTGCTGGGAGGCCTGGGGGTGGTTGATACAACTCCAAGAGTTTTTAAGTCATTCCCCAACAGGACTTTTCCAGGTACTTCACTCTGCACACTTACCGGTATCTTGACAGTCATGTCATTGCACTGGATGAGAGCTGGTAACGATGGAAGCATTTGGCCTCCAGCAAGCTTAGTTAGGATCTTGGGTGCCTTAGCAACATCCTCAACCTTGAAAAATGATTCATCAACTACAGTTATGCTGGCACCAGTGTCTCTGATGGCAGGGGTCTTCTGACCATTCACAAGAACACTGTCTTTATAATATTCCTTAGTATTATCTGGTATAGAGTTGTACACATCTAAATTATGTTGTTCCCACAGACCCTGGGATACTAAGGAAACACTGCCTGAGACTTTCATGGGTTCCTCAGCCAGTAAGTGAAAGTTTCCACTTGCCATTGATACTTCATCCACTGGGGAGAAGGCTAAGGAGACAGTGTGGGTCCCTAAAGGTTTACCCTTGCATTTGGGATCCCCTTTCACATGGTCAGTTGACCCACAAGCATAACATTTTCCAAATGTCTTTATGAATGGGGGTTTGTTCTGACCTCCTTCTGATTTGTCACCAGGAGGTACACTAGCCTGATTCGGTTTCCCAGGGGCTTACCCTTGTTATGTTTGTGGCCCTCTTTTGGAGTGGAAGTATTAGAATTATCTTTATTGTCTTTCTTGTGCTGCTTTCCCTCATGCTTTTTCTGAATTGCCCTGGAATCCTTGTGAGTAGCCCTGTTGGCAACCCACAAGTCAGCAGCCCTTGCTAACTTCTTTGGATCAATTTCCTTAGAGTCAGCCAAGTGCTGTCTCAGCTCAGGAGAGTAAATGGACTCCAACATACACAGATCTCTCATACCTTCATAAGTGTTCATTCTGTAACCCTTAACCCATCCATCTAAGTTTTTCAAACATTCAGTCACCCAGGCTGCCCAAGGGGTACCATCATGCTTTTTGAGGGTCCTAAACCTCTTATGATACTGAGAAGAGATCTTCCGAAATCTAGCTATCAAAGCTAGCTTCACAGTTTCTTACTCCTTTCTGTCTATATCCCCCAACTCCATTGCCACATCAGTTGCAACAGGCGGTAGCCTAGAAAAAAGCCCAGGAATCAGCTGATTCCCTGTAATGTCTTGAATCCCAGGGTTATATTCAAAAGCAGCCAACCAATCCAAAACATCAGCTTAACTTCATAGATACTTACTGCATCTTTGGGCATGCAAGGCCTCTTGGGACTGGAAGACCTAGAGGACTCTGGGAGAGAATCAGTTTCAATAGTCAACTTTTTCATTTAAAGGCATGATTCAATTCCATTTCTCTGAGTCTAAACTCTTGATTTTTTCTTTCAGTTTGAGCTTGGATTCTTTTAAATTCTAACTCCAGTCTCATCTTTTCAAGTGAGACAAATTCAGGACATAAATTTGGACCTGATGGAGTCCCTGTGGTCAAAGGTTGAGGCCTATGAATAGGTAGAGGTAAGACGGGGCCTACTTTCTGAGACTCTTCTGCCTCATCTAACTCATCCACAATATTAGAGCTAGGCTCTGACATATCATCATCTTCATCAACATTTTCCACAGTTGCTGCAGGTGTGGGCGTTTCAGACCCACTCCTCAGACTTTGGTATTCTAACAACTTTTCTGTCAGTTTAACCTTTTTGCCTTTGACAGTGAGATTCCTAGCTTTACACATATCTCTCAATTGATCAACAGTTAAAGTCACTAGGGTCTCCTGTCTGTAGCTTTCCATATCAGTCATGCTAAAACAATTTCTTCACTAGTGTTGCTTAGCCTTTTGAAGATTATTTGAACAAATGTAAAATTAGCACTTTAAATGTAACAAGTATACTTTATCCTCACCGCTGTACACCAGTGTTAGGCAGAATCACATGCAGTGCCCTTTGGGACCACTACATGCAATTAGGACTACAAGTGTAAGCACAATTTCACCTTTGGTACAAGCCCGTACTACACAGTAAAGTGGTAGCGATGGCTGAGCAGCCAGACTTATCTCAAGAGTTTAAGTGAGCAGTAGAACATGTTACACAAATGACCAACAAATACAGTGATTCAAATATACACTTATACAAGGTTTCTTGGTAAAAGAATATGCATTCATTTACTCTGTCAGTTAGAAAACATTACACTAGCACAAGCAGCTCAATATCACACACTAATAAACCACAAAAATCCAACCAGGCAGTAATTGAACAAGTTTAGCTCCAAAATGAAGTGGGAGCAAAATGGCACTTCAAATACTTATAAAAGGGAGGAAAAGACAAGGTTATAAGAATAGACAGACCAAATACATTAATAGGCAGGGCAAAGGGTTTCAGTTAAATACAACCAGCAATTATTTTCATAGGCCTGGTCCAAAGTCAATGGTTCAGAGTCTTGTATAGGATAGCACAGTTCTGGTAAATAACGGTTACGTCTTTGCCACAGAGATTAGAAGAATTTGGCTGGGTGAAAAGTTTGATAAATGTTTAGAGAAAGACAAGCCTTCGAAGTTGAGGAAAGTTTCACACACTTTCTCGATGGCCGAAAATATTTCCAGACCGCGTTTGCACAGTACCTTTTTTAACGAAGAAAGCTGTAGCTGAGGCAGTTGTTCCTGGCAGTTCCGAGCAGGTCTTGCAGTTCCTGAGCTTCAGTCATGTGGACAAGAAGGAGGGCATCGGGAGGTTCCTGCACTGCCCAGGGATGAGGCTAAAAGCTGTAGCAATGTGTCGGTTTAAGGCGTGAGTGCCTTAAAACCACAAGTTGGTTTCCTTCCCACTGGCTATCTGGTTTTCAGCAGCACTCCACTGAAAATTCTACCAGTTGGGGACAGTGTCCAGGTGGCTTTCGAGTTGGTTGTTCCCACCAAACTCTAGGGAAGAAGTTAAACTTGAAGGGCCTCTCTGTCGATTGGAGTTTCAGGCAATTCGGACCTGCAGCAGGGCTTCACGGGTCGTCCAGGAGTTGCAGCAGTCCTCTTCCTTCAGCTCGTCTTCGGTTCTTTCGTTCCAGTGGTCAACTCTGCTTTCCAAGTCTCAGAGACCTGCTTTTAAATAGTTTTCCCCCATTCATTCAGCCTGGCTGTCACTCACCCAGAAAGGTGGCTGTGCCTGCCGGACTGTCGGCCAGCCAATCACTCCAGAGTGCATTCAGGTCTCCTAGGAGACTAAGCACAGGGAGTTTCGGGCACCTCCCTCACATCCTGTCCACCCCAGACACTCTGGCACCAGAGGAGGGCTTCAGCACTAAAGCCCGCCAAAGGGCACGAACAAAGGGCACGAACAAAGGGCACGAACAAAGGGACCAAACCTGGTTTGGCGCACAGAGTTAAACACAAGAAGAAATGGTGAAAAAAGATGACCGGAGTCGGTTTTTACAGATAGGTCTGAGGCGCCATATTGAAAAACATGGCTGCCCTGATTTTTAGCTACCGTTGTTAGCGTCGTGAAAAATCACGGTAGTTGAGCTAAACCACTGCCACCAGCCATTTAAAATAGGAACAGGTAACATTTTACTGTTAAATGAGTGTTTTGACTCAGGGGAAGCTAGGCAACCCCTTCAGCACTCTATGACAAGATAGTGTGTGCTGGGTCAGTAAGTTTAAAAAGACTAATAAAGCCAATTTAACTTTACATGCTCTGGGAGATGGTAGTCAGTCCCAGAGAAGGTATTTAAACCTTGGGGAGTCTGAAAGACACCCCTGTGCAACTGCACTGAAGGTGCTATGTGACACACATAAAAAGATGATGCCACTGGAGTTGTTTTAAAACTCCATAACCAAAGAACACAAAAGTAAAACACACACAAAATACATGGAAGAGTGGGAAAAAAGGCTCACACTCTTCCCAGGTAAAAAAATCAAATCCTAGAAATCCAGCAAAGTTGTTGGGGGTCTCAAAAAGGTAAGAGAAATTAGCACATGTTGAGAATTCTCCCCAACAGTCGTTGTTCGACTTTCGGTTCTTTGGTGCTGCAACCGCAAAATGGACCTCTGGGTGGCCTCTGGTGACTTGGACTCGACCACTGGAGTGAAACTCGGACTCTCACCAAGTCTGGATCCTCGGGACGACTTTGTTAGCGGGAAGCTCACCGGCAGACCTTCCACGACGCTCTACGCCCTTGGGCTCACTCCGGCGGGAAAAAGTGGTCAGTGGGGACTGTAAGGATGTCCTTTCAAATGTTGTTAGGCAGTTTGGAACTTTCGCAGCTCCGGGTGTCCAGCAGCACTATTTAGGGTACCCCCTCTTCTGGGTGGTAGACAGACACGGCTTCCAGCGGTCACGAAATGCACCTCTGGACCCAGGGTGACACCAATGGACTTCTCTGGCTCGAGATGTCTCTTCTGGACTTCTAAGACCCCTTCTCCGGATGGCAGGCACACAGGACTGGCTCCCAGGATACTTCAATGAAGAGTAGTTGTTTTGCACGATGGTCCCTCGTAGCTCAGTTAGAGGTCTCCATTGCATGTCCTCTCTGGATCAGTCCTTGGGAGACACAGCAGCTTTCAGATTGGTGAAGAAATGCAGCAGCAGACTTCTCTTCCAGCTGGGCTTCAAGGAGCAACTTCTTCTTGCTAAACTTCAACTTAAGCTACTGGAGAAATTGGCGAAAGGTCCCCAGATATGCACATCTGTCCCTCATTCACCCTGGCTGAGCCAGGTTCAGTCAGACAATCACACAGTAGGGCATTCAAGCAGGCAGGCAGCCAATCAGGCTCAAAGGCATTCAGGGCAATCACTCCACCCAGAAACCCATAGCAAAAGATGCAGATTGGGGCAAGTACCCAGCCTTTTAGCACACTACCCTGCATTCATGTCAGTTTCAGTCAGGGCGGTCTCATTAATTGTGTCACACATACAGAAAACATACACCCATAACAGAGAATGTGGGTTTGCCTTAGAGTCCATTCACACAGGTCCCACCCCTAGGGTGTACCCGCAAAACACAACCCCTGGGAATGCTCCAGTCAGTCTGACAGGAGGCAGTCCCAGAGCCATATATAGTATTTCCACCCAACAGCCAGTCAGGGGGAAAGAGAACAACAGAGACATATATGGTGTTTCCACCCACCAGCCATTCCAGGGGAAGAGAGAGAGTCAGTGCTTCCCAGGACTTTAGGAAACAAGGTAAAAGGCAATAGAAACCAAAAGGCCACAGGGGTCATTTTACCTTCTGTCAGGAATCCACTGATTCCTATGACGGGGCCTGGGTATCCCAAAATGGAGGATACTCAGAGCCACTGTAGAGTCAGCATGTAGCTGCCACCAGCCCATACCCTGCTCTGTGGGCACACACAGGTGCCCATAAAACACAGATAAGGGGCACATGGGTGTACCCCCACTGAGGGGTGCCATAAGGCTATCCCACGAGTGATGTTCACCAAAAGATAAGAATGAAGAGCTGCACTGCCAGAGGTCCAGGCAGGACCCCAGTGGCAGCAAACATAGCTGAAACATACACAGAGAAGTGGTAGGACAAGGACAGGAGGCCCTGTCCCTCCAATAGGCATTTCCAGCATCACGTTCTAACAATCACTGCAGCTCTCATTAAACTGCAAGTCTGTATCATCTTCAAATCCCATTGCATCATCTATAAGGCTGTCATCCTGAAGTCCCCAAACTACCTCACTGAGAAACTCAGCATCTCCAGAGGCCTGCGATCCACTATAAGTAAGGAAAAGTGCAGACTTGAATTATGACAGTGTAGGAAGGAAACAATCAGAAGACAGGCCTTCTCTGTCTACGCTCCAAGACTCTGGAATTTCCTCCCCGTCAACATCAGACTGGCCCACTCATTTCTCCAGTTCCGGAATGAGCCCGAAACCTTCCTCTTCAAGAAATAGCCCCTCCTTAACACATAGGTCACACAACCTGCACCCTACCTGAGACTTGGTGATCTGCTCCCCACTGTCGCCTCCCATGCTGCGAATTGCCCACCTTCCCGTTTGCTCCCTGTTCCTTTTTTCTCTGCTTCCCTCACTGTTCTCCGTATCATTGTGAAGTACTCCATTGATTCCCGAAGCTAGGTCTGCGCTCAATAAATACCCAAATAGTAATAATAATAATAATAATAATAATAATAATAATAATAATAAAGGATAGTGTATTGAAATGTGCAAATTAAAGAGGTCCACCTCCCGGAGTATGTTTTGTATTATTTTCATTTTTCACACCTGTATTTTTGTTTATGGATTGGAAAATCCAGGGGATTAGAGGGACTGCAGCAGGAATAGAGACTTTTCAGAGGGAAAGAGAGATTACAGGAGAAAGATGGGAACCTTGGCTGAACAGATAGAGGTAACTGCTTAAGTGCCAAGGGTGAGTATGCTTGTCTTATTTACATAGCAATGCATTGTAGCCTAGCAATATTAAGGAGAATTGAGAGATTGCAGGAGGCGAAGAGAGAATAACTGAATGGCAAAGAGACCGTCTGAGAAAAAACGGACTGCAGATAAGACAGAATGAACTGAACAACTTATCAGGGCAGACACTTAGCAGATGAAGAAACTGCCAGGGAGACAAACTAGAATTTAAAGGAATTTAGAAACTGTAATAGATTGAGGCAATGCAGGGGGCAGAGATAGTAGAAGAATGCTGGCTATTGAGATGGATTTTTCCATATCCGGGATTTGGAAATAAATGTCTCCCTGAATCCCGGAATTCTATTTGTACCCTTCGTTTATTTCAATGCATTTGGACTTTGGTACGCCACCAAACCGAGATTCAAACTGAGACCATTAGGATCAGGGGGGAGACGCACATCCACTAAACCACTCCAGCCGCTGATCAAAAACTCTCGGAAGTTGATCGTTAAGATTGGATTCTGCAAGAAATCAGTGTGCATTGAAATGCAGATTTTTAGTTTGAAAAGTCGTGCACATTTTATACCTTGCTTGCAACATTATGGAAAACGCTCCTCCCTTTAGTTATCTTGAGAGGCAAATATTTATGTTGGGCCGAGGTTTGGGGATGAGAACAATCCGCTCTGTCCCACCGGCCATTCCCCACAAAGCACTGGTGGTGGTGGGGTCCAATAGTAAAAAAAATCCCATTTCCAGCACTGTATGAGCGGTTATGCAAAGGCAGCAAAGTGATACAACACTACACGTGAAAGAGAAAGACTGGAGAAAAGTAACTCCCCGGAAGAAACTGTGGCAGATTATAAGAAAGAGAGAGGATTCAGGTGGAGCTAGCCACTGCACCTAGAAGCAATAATTCAAGGCAGATTGCGTCAGGGAGCCAGACACCCAGAAGAAATACCTTGGGGTGACATGCTGGCTATCTGCATTTTTAAACATTACCGACATCCAGAGGCGTTGCTAGGGGGGCCTGAGGGGGCTATAGCCCCAGGACTTTTGGTTGTAGCCCCGGATAGAAGCTGATGGGTTACAACCAAAAAAGGCTAGCTAGCCCCAGTCCAGACAGTCCCAAAATTAGCGTAGCCCCAGATCTTTTCCAGACCTACCAACACCCCTGTTGACATCTCGTTTTCAGCTATAAGTAGGGAGGTGGATGATGTTGAGAAGAATACCAGAAACAAGGAAATGACATGCTTTAAAACGATAAGAGCTTGCGTGGGCGCCATTTTAGACTAAGGTTACCGTCATCTTGCTAGATGCCTGCTCGAGGCAGGGCTTTGAGTGAAGCAAGTCATGTGTATCTCTGGCCTCTGCCTTGAAGCTAATTTTGTAACTGCTCAGTTTACTGTTTAGTTTGATTCCTACCATGACTCACAGAATAATGTAATCAGGTTCCTCGGAGAAGAGCTCAGAGCAAACATCGTGTGGTTTTTGATCATCTGATTCACCGAATTTCCTCGCAGCTATATCATCTGCTTTATTTCAGCTGCTTTTTTACCTATTTGCGCATCTTTTAGCCACTAGTTGGAAATGTACCTATGTTTTCCACATCATGATATGTGCACACAGAACACTGGCGAGTATGTTGTTTATAAAGTGATGTGAGGGATAAAGGTTTCTGCGATCTCTAAATACACTAGTCTGTGCGGCCATTCTTCGGGCCTGTGCTTAATACCTGTCGCAGCAATGCTGCGTAATTTATTCCTGTCGCTATCCCTTGTTTGAAATGTAATGAAAAACGGCTTCCGAGGCAGATGTCTCTCACAGCACCTTCAGCTCCACAGCTCCAGAGCACGACTGCGGCCAGGCGTGTCACGTGCTCTTTCTAAACCGTGTCGAGTGAAATACGCGTTTATGAACTAACCATGCACGTCGATGCATAGCTCCCAGTCGAGTAGGCCCCACTCCTAAAGTCTCGTTAAAAATCCTTAAAAACACCTATTATAGAATGTCATGGCCATAAATAAGGATGAAAAACACTAGAATTCAAAAAGAGCTCATAAAAAATGCGTCGCATTAATATTTATGACCTAATAGAATTTAAATGCAAACGACATTCGGTTTGATCTGATTAATATTTATGGCTTCTGCAGAGTAAGCAAGCATTATTTGAGAAAGGTGGAGGTCACGAAGTCTGGTGAAGAAACACACCCATGCATTCTTTTGCATTCGTTTTATGAGTACAGAGCGGACTTCCAAGCTATTTAAACAATCTTATTTCCCCCTTTTTTTTCTTCGTCAAATAGCAATAACATGAAAGGCACATATTTCTGTCTGAAACCCAGGGACAGCGTCAGGGTCCTTCAACCTTTTCAAATAAAAGTGACCTCGAGCCTCGGGGAGGGCACCCATGAACTGCCACCATGTTGCCAGTCAGCAGTCCTGTAACACATCAACATACTAATTTCTCTATTTTCGTTCTGGGGCTTAGAAAGTGTGTTTTAAAGCACAAGCACTACAAGCTGTGTTTTCTCTTCCCACGGGATATACAGAAGTGTTATCACCTCATTGCTTTCTAATACTAGTTCCTCCACGACCGCTACTTGCGGACAAAGAAGGGTTTAGAGCTCTTCAGTGGGCATTTAGTCTTTAAGTTCCCTGCTGGCTGGTTGTCTCATGAAAATCAGCGGCTTTAACCTTATCTTTGTCGCCATTGTAATGCATGCACCCCATGGGTGCCTCAGACTATTTTTGCTTTAAGCTGGGGGCCCCCAACCATCATGTTGAAAGGGGCCACCAAACATCTTCAGCCGGGTCTGCTGAAACCAGTGCATCTGACGGTGTATTGATACCAAGTTTGGATGCTGTGTAAAGGTTTCCCGTAATATATAGAATGGGACCTCGGTGGTGAGGTTAGACAGATACAATTATTCAAGAACAATGAATACAGCAAAAATGAATTTATTACAAAATATACCACAATCTTAAAACCATACAATTAATAAGAATAAATCACCATCTTGACCTCTTATTCATTCAAACTTTCATACCCATACTCACACTCATACAACCACTATCAAATTACACAATAAATCAAGGTAGACCCTTCCGTAGGACCCGTTTCATATGTATTCACACTATGTTTGATTTTTCACACCCTTCTCTCCTAATGCTGCGAATATCTGTACAATAGCCAGCTTATTTACAATTGTCTACATATATTTCAGTCAGTCAAAAAAGGGCTTTCAACTGTAGCCTATCATAGCTCCTATCACAGTACCCAACAGAGGGTGCGAAGTTAAGGTGGCTTTAGCTGAACTGCCAGGGTTTTGTTGCATTAAGTTCTCACCATAACATCCCTGCAGCTAAAGTTTTTTCCTTGAATTTCAAAGGTTTTGTTACAATGTATTGCTCACCTTAACATCCCTGCAACTAAAGTTTTTTCCTTGAATTTCATGGGTTTTGTTATTCCATACATAATTAACATAAAATAATACAGAAAGAAAAGGGTAAAAAATGATCGGCTGCAAGAAAAACATATGCCCAGGTACATTTGCCCCATAGCAAAAATAAAACCCATGTATATACACACAGTAAGCGGCTACATATTTTAAAGTGAAATATACAAATGCATTTCAATTGACCTTCTCCTTAGAAGAAAGTACACAAGACAAAATAGCATTGGATGTTTGAAAAAGTAATGAACTTCAGAAAATAACGTGAGAGAGGAAGTCTTTCTATAAATATGCTGCCAAAGTGTGAAAGGTGCTCATCTTTTAAACCCACCAATCTGCAGTGCAACATTCCCTCGAAAAAAACAAATTCCCAATATGAAATAAGTGCTTGTGGTTACTGGTGCCCCGAAAAACAACCACAATCAGGGGAAAATAACTGCACCAGTGTCCAGGATTCCAAACTCTCTTGCCACATCGTGGGCAAATACTCATGACATACTTGCCCTCTCATCATTTCCCCTTCTCATCCCCATGTATGTCTTTCAACAATACTCTGCTTTATTAAGCTAACTTCAAAAGTACACATACCACAGTGTCACTAAAATATATAAATCCTTATAGAACTATGTTAGGCAAAAGTGTACACTTGTGGCCTTATTCCCCAAATCCTGAATGTTAGGCCACAAATGCCAGAATGCAATTCAGCAAAAGGCCAAAAAATTGGCTCTGGGTGCGAAACTTTCAAGGACTGACAGCAGCACGGTTTAAAAAAAAATAATACGGATGCCGTGTGTTATGAGATATTTAAAACTTTGAGAACTCCCAATGTTTTCAGGCAATGCACAGTGAGATTAAATTATTTGCCATGGAGCAAACACTTTGGTTAAGCAGCAATCTCCAGGCGGTACACCCCTTACAGCGCCATCATTTTTGCGTAGGACAATTTGGCACAGGCATTCCGCCACAGCGCCCATTTCAGTAGGCCCTTTTCGGTGCAAATGCAAGTTCTGGCGCTGTTATTTTGGCACAAGGGATGTTTGGATGACATTGCAGACATGTCTAAATGCCAGAGGCGTTGCTAGGGTGGGGCTAAGGAGGCTATAGCCCAGGGTCTTTTGGTTGCAGCCCCGGATAGGAGCTCAGTGGTTACAACCAAAAAGCTAGCTAGCCCTGAGTCCTGACAGTCCTGACGTTAGCCTAGCCCCGGATCTTTCCAGACCTAGCAAAACCCCTGCTAAATGCCCTCATGCTAAATAAGATCACAGGACTGCACTGCAACGAACCATCTCCAGATCCCACTGGCCTTTGCTTAACCACTAGGCCACATTAGCTTGGTGCTCCATAGGGCATACATTTCATATGTAGCCTATAATGTTCAATGATAAAAGGCTAGGTATGAAACTTGGGAGAGTCCAAACTATAAAATAATTGTAGCATAATGTTTAAGTGTTGTGTCTTAAACTCCTTAAGGCAAGGGTTCTCTGATAGCAGTGTTCAGCTTAAATGCGTTTTTTAAATTTCATTTTTTCTGTTTTATGAAAATGAGGATGCCATGTGTTATGAGATATTTAAAACTAAGAAAACACACAGCATTCAGGGCCATGGACTGTCTGCCATCCATGCAGTAACTGGGACTGAACCTTCTTATTTTTAAAGCGAGGAAGGATCCAGCCCCCTTAGGCCATGTTTCTCTAACTGTTCTTCTAAGGGGGGGCCACATATCCACATATTTTAGGCAATGTGGCCTTAGTGGGCTGACTCCCCTCCTCACCTTGAAGCTAAGCATGGTTTGTCACAATTACTGCAGGGATAGGAAACCCACTGGTGCTGTAAAAATACCTATTTTTAAATGTTTTATTATTGACTGGAAGACAACAAATACCAGAATGCAATTCATCAAAAGGCTAAAAATTGTCCCTGAGTGCAAAACCTTCAAGGACTGACAGAAGCACAGTTTTTAAAAAAATGTATAATTTTGAGGCCCATTCTGTCACCCCTCCATGCAGTAACCAGGACTGACCCGGTTCAGCTTCAAAGCAAGAAAAGGGCCGGCCCATTCCTCTTTGTGGTGTTGTAAAATTGTCTTATTTATTAGGCAACCTGGCCTTATGAGGTTGGCCCTGTTCTCACTTTGACGCTAAGCAGTCTCTGCCCTGGTTACAGTATGAATGAGAGACGTGGATGGCAATTGAGTTACTGGGCCTTATTACATGTTTGGAGATAGCCATGCCATTTTTACCGGCATGGCTACCCCCAAACTCGGGTCCAGGTCCCGAAAAATGGGAATTACCGGACCATTCCGACCTTTGCGGGGCAGGTAATTCCCATTCGCGGGACCCAGACCCAGTACGTCCCCATTCCCATTTGAGCCCGCATAGGGCTCAATGGGAATGGGGAGGATGGTAACAACGGCCCCATTAATAACGGGACAGTTGCTACCATCCTGTTCTGCTAGCGCGTCCCGCTCTGCATGTCTGATCTGACCAGGCATACATAGCGGCCCCGCGAGCATAACTCATAATGTGGCGGTAGAGTGAAAACGGCGCCGGCAGCACTACCGGTGCCGTTATCACTCTACCGCCAGGGTCGTAATGAGGCCAACTGACCATGGTTAAATGCCCTATAGTTAAGGTGAGTCAGACTCCCATAAAAACCTCTCAAAATCCTATCGTTAATAACATTTGATTCAAGTAATGGATTTGACTGACATTCTGAAAGTGATTAAAAACCTTCAGACAACAAACGTTTGTATGGACTTGTTAAAAATGAGAAAGTTATTAAGCGTAAAACAAATCTAAAAGTTCTATCTACTTCCCATTCATTTTCCCATACAGAAACAAGGTCAATGTTTGCCAATCTACACAGCCCAAACCGCTGGACAGATTTGGACCAGGTCTGAAATTACTTGGGCATGAAGCCTTGACTCGCGATCCAATGTGTGGTTTGTGCTTATTTCGTGCAGTAACCTATTTAAATATTTGACAGAGACGGGGTGCCCCCTTCTCAAAAATAGATAGCTATTTCTTGGGGATTTACCCGAAACCAGGGTTTTTTAGAAAAGAA
Source organism: Ambystoma mexicanum (assembly GCF_040938575.1). Taxonomy (NCBI): domain Eukaryota; kingdom Metazoa; phylum Chordata; class Amphibia; order Caudata; family Ambystomatidae; genus Ambystoma; species Ambystoma mexicanum. Next base: position 498,201,947 of record NC_090928.1, on the reverse strand, counting down.
ACGAACATCATCTGTCTCGGGAGGATAGCTCAGAAGCAACACGCTTGCCTTCGAAGCAAAACAATGCATGAGCAACATAGGTTACATCCCCGGGTCCGCTCTTAGTAACCTCTGGGTATTAAGCATGTTATAAATAACTTATTATAATCTTGTTTTCCTCTCGCTGAGGATATAGGGAAATTAAATGCAGGAAAACATATATTTGCAGGTCAAAAGAACATGCAAATGTCATTAGACTAGAGGGCGCTGAGTGAAATTTGCGAGTTGGAAGGGGTCTACAGACTGAGTTTGCAACAGAAATGTTTCTATTGTCTCGGCTATAACCTCAAATAGCCGACATCTGAAAGTAAACTTTGTCACAGAAACAGTGTGTGTTATGGGGGGGACAGGGGTGGTAACAAGACCATCTGGGTAGAGGGGGAGCTGGCATAGATGAGGGGGGCACTTGGTGAGGGCCTGGGGGGGCAGAAAAGCATTTCTTCTTTTGTGTCCGTTGTGCCGATATTTGCAGCTATATCGGGGCTAGGAAGGACTACATACGAGTAAGTGTAGTTCCGTACCTGAGACAATACATTTTGGGGTGTCAGTGTTTTATTTCTTTTTAAAAGTTATTTTTATAGGTATAGTGACGTCGGGGGTGAAAAATCACTGGCCATGGTCAGTGACACAGTAGGTATTTGGGAGTCTTATCTATTTTGACTGTTTGTTTTCAGACTTTTGTACAGATGAGAGTGAAGAGGGGAGGCTTAAATCTATACCTGCTCCCCTTCCCCCAGACACATTAACAGGCAGAAGAGCAGAAAGAATAATGAGCGCACTCACCATTTTGCACAAGTCCCTAGTGCACCCATGGGTGACAAAAATGCTGAAAGATGCCTACTTCACCAACACGGCAACCTAAAAGCGAGACAAAACCTTGCCCAGAGTGGATGAAGAGCTTCTGGGTGCTAGTAGAGACACTTCAATTGACAGTATTGACTAAAAGCGCTAAGAAGAAATGCTACACTAGACTCAATGCAGCATTACTGCCATGCAGAATATACAAAACACGAGTTCCTATTTAAAGGCTTGCAGATGCTCACATGAATTAACCCTATGGAAAAGCAAAAGCATCTGGACCACCTAACAGCGCTATAACTAATTAATTCATGTATCTAAAAGGCACAGTGGGAGCCATGACTGGCTTCAGGAACATTACAATCAAATACACTTGTCTCAGTGAAGACCAGCAGCGTTGGAATCCATGCGGACAACAGGAATGAACCTCGCAAATCCCAGCTCTCAGCCAATATTGTGTAACAGATAACATTCTTTCTGTGGATGACAATGAACTCAAGAGCATTAATAATTCTTATAAAATACAGCTAATTCCAAGCTGGAAAAACCAAGAGTATGGAGACAGGCCACATGACTCAGTGGGCCTGACAGCAAGCCAACGACCTGTCTTGAGAATGAAAGAAAATTTCATAAAGCCAAGACTTGATTTGCAACAACAGCGTAACAAGAACACCTGCATATTGCATTTGAAAGCGAGTGCACTCAAAACGCAGTGCTGATTCAAGCATAATTATGACGCATAAAGAAAACAGTTACCTTTACTTGGGGAGATACATTCGAGCTGAGAGGGAATTATGTCTCAGGGCTGGGGCATCAGCTAAACCGATGGGAAGACCTTCACAATGCAACATTTTAGAATGAGGTAATGTGGAAACAGCCAGATCAGCCCTCTGACAACGTAGGCCCAGTGAAAATAATTTCTATAAGGGAGCTATATGTGGCCAATCACTCAGCACCCAATCAGAGGGTGAGACATGTTCTGGGAACTGACCCAAGCTGTGATGTCAGCAGGGCACTGTGTTTTAGAAAAGAGCTTGCAGCCAGGCTCTGAGTGAGATAGTGTTTGGATTTGTTTCCGGGTGCAGCTCCCTTTGTGTTTTATGGCCAGAATAAAACTACAGTTTGAACTTTCTGTTTGCTTGGGCTCTTGCTGCATTCATTTTGGCAAAGAAGGGAGGTTTTGGGCCTCCCATGAGTTCTATATTCAGGGACTCCCAGTAGCCCTTTCCTGCCTGGTGGTTCACTCATATCCAACAAGAGCTTGGAGATAAACAGAAGAAAATAGTTTAAAAAAATGATTACAAAAAGGAGCCACCCTACTCTAGTTTTAGATGCCCCATACACTGTAGTTTGGTCTGTGTATTGTCACTCATGCAATTATATCTTGTATCTTTTAAATGTTTCCCTACATAGTTTACTGTCATGTATTATTCTCTACTTTGTTTTACTTCAGCTACTTTACATTACTACATGAGCTGTGTTGTACTGCTTTGATCTTTTAAGTTGTATTGTACTTTAAAACCTGAAGTGAGCCCCCCCTTTAACTTACAATTTATAATAAAAGTCAATGTACTGAAGCTACGGGTACAATAAAAACATGTTTTTCATTATTATTTCATTGTATTTGTGTATTTATATGTGATAAATAGTCCTTAAAATGACTGTTTTGGGGTACACTGAGTGTAGTAGTTTAGCACATTTGGAGTACTGTTTTGATGTTATGAAGGAACACTGCATTTCCTTCATCGGTTAGGTGTACTCCATCATGTCTATAGAAATTATCCATGTAGAACTGTATGTTGTTGTTTGAAATCCATAATTGGTTGTGGTCTCTCATGAATGCTGAAATGACTTAATTAACATTTCTCTGTGATTTCTCAATTTTACCATTAAATCTGGTGGCCCACCTTCATTTTTGCCTCTGAGTCAAATCGGAAAAGAATCTAATGTTGGGTTATGCACTGCACACCTGAGGTTAATGGAGGTAATTGGGACTAGAAAGAACCTTAATCGTACGTAGTGTGATTCGAGTTGCAGGGGAGAAATGATGACCCTGGCACATGAGCCGTGAATGTATGTAGTGCAAAAAAGTAAAGTTCCCTACCATGCACACTATCTCGGGCTGATATACAGCCAAGCTATTTATAGTGTACTTGAAAAATAGGACTTCCTAAGGTTTGTGTACATAAATAGTGATAGTTAATGGATGCAACACATCAAGTTTTCAATAGGGTAAGTATTCATAAATAAACTCAAGTTAGCTCCACAATGAATTATTATAACGTTTGGCTGTCCTGTACTTCTCAATCTGAACAATTTTGGAAAAACGTGGAATCAATGCACTACCCACAATCGCAACCATTTAATTGTAAATCCTCTCAAACCAAAGTCCATGTTAAGATTTAGTTTCGCACAAAAAGCCAGTAAGCAAAGCAGCAAACTGTCTCCAATCAGCCACACAGTTGTCAAACAAGCCATGGTATCTGCAGTCTTTCTCTGTTTCCAGTGAAATGATTCCCAGTTTGAATTTCTAGTAGTTCCTATGAGCAGGTATGTATGATGTGTGTTTTTTGTAGTTTGTAATTGGTTGATGGTACTGTTGTAATTATCTGTGGCTATACAACACCCATCCAGTGCACAACGTTGCACCCACGGGTAGATGTGGCCCCCTGTGCAGCTGCAGCTATATTAGGGCAAATATAACATGGTGTGCTTGTGGGTGTGTGGTAGCTACAGCTGTCTGACATTTTGGGTGGAGTTGCATGAAGATGCATTGAGTGTTTTGGGGGATTGGAAAACACCAGAGGAGTGGAGGATCCCCATGGGGAGTGAAGGGAGGCTTGTATGTGTGTTATGGACACTTGTATTGAGTTGGGTGGAGTGGAAATACATTTTTAATTACTAGGTTTCGCGAATAGCCACGGCTAACAGCAACCTTCCATGAAGGACGTTTGTATAACCGCAAAAGCACGTGTGTAGGTGCATCAACGCTTTTTCGTCATTTGTTTGGTTGTGCCCGTAAGCACGATTATATTCACAGCCGCATCCTTAAACATACATTTTCTGTTCAATAATCATATTGTTATGTGGATGATACAGCACATAATTGTATCTGTGTGTGTTATTTTGTGTGCTTAGGTGTTGTCTTGTCTTATTTGAAGTTTTTAAGGTTTGCTTAGTTTGGTTTTTAAGAACTATAAAGACATATGGGTCTATCCAATGTGCCTACCACTCCATTTCTATTTCAAACATTGAATGTGAGTCCTTAGTTTTTTTAACTTGATATTTAATACATTATAGTACTCTCATATTGTGCTTGGTCTTGCCAACATGTGTTTCGACCTTAACAAATTAGGTTTTTGTCAGGGCTGGTACATTTCATAAAGTAATATACAGTCATATATGATTCCAGAAAATATTGTAACACAATAATTTTTGGTTACAGGTCCGCCCAACGTGATGGCTTTAGAAAAGAACCTTGGCCATTACATGATGCAGGAAAGCCGCCCTGGCTCTGGGCTTATTGCTATTAGGACTGTGGCCCATTAGACTGGAGTAGTAATAGTGTCTTTATTTGGTTGGAAAACACACCAGCATTTTGCAACTGAAAACAACTTCTGCCATGGAATGGGATACAAAGTTTGTTCACCCTTTCAAGGTTTGCTATTTTATAGAGGAGGAGGTCATGTGCATACTTTGAGAACTCAGAATGTTTTTAGGCAATATTCCTAATCTTATCCATGCCTTGGGAGAACTTAAATCAATTCTATATGAGGGACGTCACCAACAGTTAAAGAACCCTCGACTACATGTTCCAGTTTGAACATCTGCCAATATCTAAGTTATGAGTGGTATCTGTGATCTATGCCACCAATGGGTAGCTTTGGGAGGTGGTGTAAAAGCTACCAAGAAGTGGAAATGATGATCCTATGCTTTTAAAAGATCTGATATTTAAATGGTATAAAGAAATGTATTGCAATGTTTGAGTTGTCTTCTACTGAAAGACCTGATATTGTTTGTGTATCTTGTTGACGCTCTTTTTATAAGTCTCAAGTGCAACTAGCTTATATTAAGGAGAAACTTAAACACAGTGTAGAAGATGTTTGAAAAGAATTTTATCTGTATTTGTTTGTCGAAGAATGATTTGACCCAAGTGAAGCACTTTATGTCTTTATGTTGGTAGACACTGGGCATCATCACGAGGTGGGCGGTAATCCTTAAATCCAGCGGTCGCGCTAATACTGCCGGATTTAAGGGCCCGCCAAATCAGGGCTTTGGCGGATTTCTCCCCAGCTCTGAGCTGGGGGGAAATCTGCTGAAAATTCACGCTATTACCGCCGGCGGGAAATCCGCCGGCGGTAAGAGCGCGAAAATTCCCCATTGAGCCCAATGGGGAATGGGGCATTCCCGAATGGGCTCAGTGGGGAATGGGGAATTCCATTACCGCCAAACCCGTGATCCGGCACTAATAGCGCCGGGGGGTTTGGCGGTAGGGCTAATACCGCCGGCGGTAATACCGCCAGTGTTACCGCCCAACTCGTGATGAGGCCCACTGTGTTGGGTGTTATAATCAAACAATTATTCCTCCAAAAAGTGTGTTAAACGGCATGGGAGTGACTGGTATCTCTGTTGTGCTTTAATAACTGAACATGTTTGAAAGGATTGCATTGCAAACTGTTCATCCTTTTTGAAGTTATTGGTAGTTTGCAAACAAAGATGTCAAACTTTCCTAAAAGTTATTAGTGCAAGGTGTTAGAGGCACAGTTGTGAATTTACCTCTCAATTTGGAAGAAAATGTCATCACTCTAGGTGTGAAGTGTGACATTGCAGATTCTTTGTTTGTTTTATTAAATGGTGTTGTTAAAAAAAGATAAGAACATTTGGTAACAATTTATAGATATTGGAAACTTAAAAAACGCATTGGTGTTTCTATTGCAGCACAATGATTTACAAAAGGCAGTGTGTCTATGCTTGATGTTGAGTTAACAAACTCAATGGTGGCTTCCATTCTAATGACCAGGGATAAATGAGAGTGTCTGGGTCCATTTTCCTTCTGATGGTATGTTTTTAATTGGTCCCAACACATCTAGTAGAAACGTACTGGCACGCTTTCCGGACTAACAAACAAAGAGTTTGCCGGAAGAGGCATGGAACTCCCGGCAGGCCTAATCTGCTGGGAGTTCAGGCCCCTACCAGCAGTGTTTTCACTGAAGCACTGGTACTGTTAGCAACAGTGCCAGTGCTTCGGTGACTACATTCCCATGTAAACCTATGGGACTCCACAGGAATGGGGACTTACCATTTCCGCCGCCTGCCATAGTATCCTGGTGGCCCGGGGAAGTCAGGCGGTGGAAACCGTGTTACAGGGTTGCCGGTAACTTGCTGACCTACTGGCGGGTTTTACCGGCAACCCTGTAATGAGGCCTAGAGTCTTGAAAGAACTTATCAGAAGAGTTATCAGAAATGCTATAGATGTTCATAGAGTAGGGTTATCATGAAGTGTCTACAGATGTGCTGTTCCTATCTCCAGCAGTACCACGTGGATGAGCGGGAGGAGTTTGCAGGATCTTTTATTTCTGATGCAATTAATCTGCCAGAAGTGTTCATCCACTTTATCCCGGGGTGCTAATTGTGTCTTTATTCGGATGGAAGATACTCTGCCATTTCGCAACTGAAAAAAGAAAAACCAAGATGTTCGTCATGAAAAGGCATATGAAGTCCATTCACCCTTTTGATGGTGGACATTTAAAACAGTAAAAACTAAATTAAACAAAGAAGATGGCCACCATGAAATGGGAGACGGGACTACATATACAGGGTAATTCATAGAAAATCGCACAAAAGTGGCGCACGCGGCTGGCGCACGCGGCTGGCGCACAGTGTTCCCGTGTGAATGTCTGCGCCAGCCGCGTGCGCTAAAATCGATTTCTGCGCACAGCGTATTCATGGATTTTAGCCTCCAAAAGCAGCCGTGGCGCAGAGTGGCGCAGCGACCCTGCAGCAGCGCCAGTTACGCCCCCAAGAACGCCCTTGCGCAAGGAAAAGCCATCAAAATCCCCAATCCAGCGCAAAGGGCTGCGCCAATCCTGGACCAGTTTACCAGACTGCCAAACAGCAAACGCCAAGCGGGGAACGTGTATTACGGGTTTCACGGTAACTTCGCAGGAAGTTTCACACGCGATTGGGCCTGGGGGAGCGGGGTACGTGTATTTCAGGGGCTCGCGGGTAGTTTCACACGCGATTGGCCTGGGTACGTGTATTTCAGGGGTGCGCGGGAAGTTTCACACACGATTGGGCCTGGGGGAGCGGGGTACGTGTATTTCAGGGGTGCGCGGGTAGTTTCACACGCAATTGGCCTGTCTACGTGTATTTCAGGGCTGCGCGGGAAGTTTTACACGCAATTGGCCTGGGTACGTGTATTTCAGGGGTGCGCGCGAAGTTTCACACGCGATTGGGCCTGAGGGAGCAGGGTACGTGTATTTCGGGGTGCGCGGGTAGTTTCACACGCGATTGGCCTGGGTACGTGTATTTCAGGGGTGCGCGGGAAGTTTCACATGCGATTGGCCTGTGTACGTGTATTTCAGGGGTGTGCGGGAAGTTTCACACGCGATTGGCCTGGGTACGTGTATTTCAGGGGTGAGCGGGAAGTTTCACACGCGATTGGGCCTGGGGGAGCGGGGTACGTGTATTTCAGGGGCTCGTGGGTAGTTTCACACGCGATTGGCCTGGGTACGTGTATTTCAAGGGTGCGTTGGAAGTTTCACACCCGATTGGGCCTGGGGGAGCGGGGTACGTGTATTTCAGGGGCTCGCGGGTAGTTTCACACGCGATTGGCCTGGCTATGTGTATTTCAGGGGTGCGCGGGAAGTTTCACACGCGATTGGCCTGGGTACGTGTATTACAGGGGTGCGCGGGAAGTTCAACATGTGAATTGGCAGTGTGGGTCCTCCCAGGTGTCCCCTCTACCCTCTCCACGTCCCCTGCAGGCAGCCCACACCACAGGGGACTACCATGCACCCCTGATCATGTCCTGCAGGCAGCCCATCCACCATGGGCATGCCCCCCAGCAAAGCCACATGTCACGTTGCAATATGATAACCAACTCATGTCTCCCAGCACACCCATCCCCCAGCAGTGAGGGGCACCTGCCAGCAGGCCCCCACTCATGTCCCACTCATGTCCCCCTGCACCCCCAGCCCCCAGCAGTGAGAGGCACCTGGCAGCAGGCCCCCACTCATGTCCCACTCATGTGCCCCTGCACCCCCACCCCCCAGCATTGAGGGGCACCTGCCAGCAGGTCCCACTCATGTCCCACTCATGTGCCCCTGCACCCCTGCATCCCCAACAGTGAGGGGCACCTGCCAGCAGGCCCCCACACATGTCCCCCTGCACCCCCAGCCACCAGCAGGCAGGGGCACCTGCCAGCAGGCCCCCACTCATGTCCCCCTGCACCCAGCTCATGACAATCCTCAATCATGGCCCTTACGGGCAGTCTACCCAGCACAAAGACCCAACCAAGTATTGCATCCAGCCACATAGAAAAGCCAATTACATGATGCAACCCCAATGGCAAGTATGTAAATGAACACATGTCCGTCACACACACACAATGGTTGCAAGTGAATGTGAAAACCCATATCATTACATGCATGAAACCAATGAGACAATACCACACATCGAAGTATGAAGAAAAATATGTATTAAACACAACATGAATGGAATTAAAATCAAACAAACAACAATGGGAATTTAAAAAGAAAAACTGCATGTCCGTAAAAGAATGAAAAACACGAAATCATAATCCAAAGAAATCCAAAAGAAATGGTGTCCAAAGTCACAGTCCAACAAAGCAAATCCAAGGGAAAAAAGAAAGTGAAAACCATTGCTCCATGGTGAAATCATAAATAAAGAGAAGCTTCCAATGTTGAACTATATACAGATGAACAATCCAGGGTCCATGAGCCCAACTGAAGAAATGAAACCTATCAAAAAAGCCTACAGAATAAACAACTATATACAAAAATGTGGGGCATAGTCCATGCGCCCCAAAGGGAAGAAAAAAAGAAAGGAAGCTTAACACTAATGAACTATATACAATGGCGGCGGGCAAGTCCAACGGCTCACTGGTTGTTGTCATGGGCCAGGGCATCATCAAACTCCTGTTCAATGGCTTGGAGGCGGGCATGTTCACTGGCCCTGAGGTCTCGCAGGGATAGGGCGGTTTCCAGCTCCAACTCCCTGCGAATACCCTTGAGGCACTCAGCCCGCCTCAGCGCCCTGCGCATGGAGTTCTCCGCCCTGACCATTGTGAGCCGTTCCTCCTCCGCCCGCCGCCGCTCTGCACCTATCTGCTGCTGGCCCAACCGCTACCACACGGAAGACACTGCCATTCCAGGGTTCTCCTGCCCTCCGGCCGATGCCTGCCCCTCTGATGTAGATGGCCCCGAGCCATGATGCCTCCCACGTCGAGCCTGCTGCTGTCTCCGACGCAACTGCCTCTGCCAGCACGACGGCATCCAGGCTGATGAAATCCACCGACACCGTCATGCACGTGCCCTGCCCGATGATGCCGGCACATCCTCCATCTGCTGGGGTCCAGTTGCTGGTGTGTCCACCCCTGCTGGACCTCCGACTCCCGACTGTGGCAGGGATGGGAGCCCCACCGAGCTGGCTGCGTTTGTCGGGGCAGGTCCACAGGGGGACCTGGTGGCATCTAGGCCGGAAGACGGCATGGAGAACGACTGGCGCATAGCCTCCACAGAGGAGGAGAGGGTCGCCAGAGTGGCCGACACATGTACGAGTCCCCCGACCATGGTCGCTCCCAACTGGGCCACATTGGCACGCTGCTCTTCATGATGACGTGTGTGCTCCCCCCGGAAAGCATGCACGTCATCACGAATGACACCCGTGCGCAACGCGACACCAATCAGGACCTTCTCCATACGGCCAGGGGTCCCCTCGTCAGCAGGTAGAGGAGTGTCAGATGACATGGACATCCCCCCTGCCTGCAGACAGGCCTGGGATGGGGCATCCCTGCTGGTGAATGGTGGTGCAGTCACAGTGTCAGGGACAGTGACATGCACAGGCCCCTCCATGGCGACCTGTGCTGCCTCTTGCCCCTGCCCCTGGACTGCACCACATGCACCAGTGGTACCACCCCCACTAGGCCCCATGTGCAGCTCAGTAGCGGCCTCCTCCTCCTCTGTGGAAACCACCAACCTGGATGGCTCCACACCATCTTCCGCCGTTGCAAGCCCCTGTGGGGGCTCACCCACCCCTTCCGCTGCAGCCGTGGGGGCATTGCCGCCGCTTTGCTCCACAGCGCCGTCTCCGCCCTCTTCTTCACTTGCCGCTGTGTAGAGGGAGACATAGAACACAAGCATCAGGGTACTGTACAATGGTCCCCTAGACAGAAAGCAATGGCAGATGAGTGGCACTGTCAAACATCACTTCCATCATGTCCCTCCCCAACACATGGGTCAGTGCAGGGAAAACACATTCAGTAACAGGCATGGCGCATGCTATGGACATTAGCATACATGTCCAAAGGACTCTTGAAACATACAATGTTGGTTTGCAACTCACAAGCATCATGGGTCATGCCTATCACATGCACACACTTCACCGTAGTTTCATCCATCTGGCCTAGTACACCCCAGACACAGTGGATACAAGGATGACTAGGCTGCATCAGTGAATCTGAACATTGTCACAGACATGTGTCATGCATCCATGGGATACACAAGTCACAGACACGCAGGTCAGACACACAGACATGGACACCATACATGTACATGGCATCAGCACCCATCCCTCACCCCCACCCATGTCCAGGAACAGAAACTGGCATGCTCTCATGTGTCCATTCCGCATAGAGCTCCCATTTAAACACATGCACCAACCATGTGGTTCACACATTACTGGTCTCACATGCATGACCATGATGTCCCTGCACACACACATACGTACATGGCCTATGTAACACATACAGGCAAGAATCAGACAACCAGCACACTGCAACATGCCCTGTCTCACACAGCAATGCTTGGCCACTTACGGCTCAACTCCAGATGGGTCTGCCTCTCAAGGATCTGGGCGTGGAGAGCTGGGCGTACGCGTTCCAGGACCCTCAGCTGGATGGTACTCATGTGGCCACGGCCCCCCTCCACGAGGCGCCGGGCCTTTAAGAGGGTCCTGGACCTCAAGTCCTCCCAGCGCTTCTTGACTTGCTTGATGTTGTGGGTTGCCACCCCCTCCGCGTTGATGGCAACCACAAAGTCGTCCCAGATCCCTGTCCCGTCCTTCCTTGTTGGCGCGTGATGATCCGAAGAGGGCATCATAATGCCCCAGGACAAGCTCCACCAGGACACCAACTTCCTCCTGACTGAAGCTGGTGGCCCTCTGCCCCTCTGGCTGGGGGTCGCCAGTGGTCTCAGATGGTGTTTGCCCCGACATGGCGACCCCCGAGGCAGGCGTGGGTGGGCAACTGGGTCCTGGGGCTGGGCTTTGGAGCGATGGTATACCAGTCGGGAGTCTTCTGTTCCAGCAGGGGTGGACACAGCAACTGGACCCCTGCAGATGGCAGATGTGCAGGCACAAAATGGCAGGGCACGATGGCAGCAGGCAGGCAGGCAGCAGCAGATGGCTCGTGGGAGGCTGGTCGGGGCTCTGGGGGGCAGTAATTCAGCCTTTTGGGCAGGAGCGTGGTCTTCCGTGTGTTTTCGCGTGGCCAGCTTGATACGGAGTGATTTGGCACGTGAAATTCTTGCACGTCAGCGTGTAATACGAGGAAAGTCCCTTAGCGCGCAGGTGCGTCAGCACGCATACGTGATTTCATTGGACCAAAGGCACTCAGCGCGTAAGCGCGTCTGCGACGTATCGTGCACGGGCCTGTACGTGCTTTTCGTGGGGTGCGGTGTGTGTGTTTTCCAGGTGTTGGGGTTCACACGCTATTACTTCACAGCGGGTGGATGTTGGTTACGCGTTCTTCTACACGCAAGGCAGACGGTGAGTGGTACCCCGCTCGCCCAGGCCCAATCGCGTGTGAAACTTCACGCGCACCCCTGAAATACACGTACCCAGGCCAATCGCTTGAGAAACTTCCCGCGCACCCCTGAAATACACGTACCTAGGCCAATCGCGTGTGAAACTTCACATGCACCCCTGAAATACACGTACCCAGGCCAATCACGTGTGGAACTTCACGCGCACCCCTGAAATAGACATACCCAGGCCTATCGTGTGTGAAACTTCCCGCGCACCCCTGAAATACACATACCCAGGCCAATCGCGTGTGAAACTTCCCACGCACCCCTGAAATACACATACCCAGGCCAATCGCATGTGAAACGTCACGGGAACCCCTGTAATACACGTACCCCACTCCCCCAGGGCAAATAGCATGTAGGACTTCCTGCGCACCCCCGAAATACACGCACATGCTATTTTTCACACAGCGGGTGTCCGTGTTTTTCGCATACCCCTTTGAACGTCATTTGTCGTAGAGGCCCACAGTATGGGACATTCTACATAGCTGTATATACCTGCTTTTTGTGGGCGCACATTTTGACGCTCATTTTTTTCATGCGCAGGACGCGACCGCCTGCCTTCGTGTGGCGGACGTGTTTGGGCCTGTGCGCATCTTTGCCCGTGCGCTGTTTTGCCCTATTCGATTCCATGAATACGTTTTGTAGGCGAGTGTGGGGGCGTTCCGCGCACTTGCCTCCTGTACTACCCCCGTGAAGCTCACATTTTCACGAGTTGTTCCCCATTCCGCGTGTCACACCCCGTGTTCCGCCTACTTTTGTTATGTGCACCGCGCTATGTGCGCTTTCGCTGTGGCCTTAGCGCACGCCTTTAGATGACCTGTGCGCCGGCGTGCGCTGCGCACTTTTTCAGCGCACATCCCAGATTTTACTTGCGCACGGACTTCCATGAATAGATGTGCGCTGGTTTCCCTGCGATATTCGCACTTGCACTGCGATTTCCGCTCTTTCACTGTGAATCGCACGTTTTCGCATGCTTGCGCCAATATTTTCAGCGCACATTAATTCCATGAATCGGCCTGATAGTCTCTTCTCCCTTTCCATGGTGGCTATTAAGAAACAAAGAAAATAGCTGCCATGGAAACAGAGAAGGGAGGCCAAGTAGTCCCTTCTCTCTTTCCATTGTAGCCACTCGCAGAGCAAATCTGATTATCCCTTGTCGGGTACTAATTATACTTTAAACTGTCTACTTGGATAACATTAGAAAAATGAACACATTCAAGATAAAGTGGAAAAGCAAAACTGTTACATGATCCGATTACCTGTTAAAAATAGGCATGAAGTCGCGTAGGTACGTCAATGCAGTTGTCATATTGATTGGGCCTTTCCCCGACGTGGCTAGAGCTATGTGCAGGCGCGTCTTCCCGTTGATTTAGGTGATAGGTCAATAATTTAGGTCCTAACATGTCATTGTGCTTGGGTGTACCCGTGCATACAGAAAACACATTCTTGTTCTCTATATCGCTTAGCTACAGTTATATACCTCTCTGAAGCTTCTTTTTCCTGTTTTCTGTCATTACCTTTTATCTCTTGGTGGGTGAACGTATTTGTAAGCCTTCAGGATTTTTTAAAAGCAGTACTTTGATTTATCCATTCCCTTGTTACCTTTCTCTTCCTATACTTTGTCCTTTGTCTTGTGCTTTGTCATTCTTTGTTATTTAAACTAGTTATTTTTTTATTTTTAAGTTTTTTATATTAAGTGGCAGAGTCCTTTTTGTGTTGTGTATTTTTACAAAATGTATTATTCCTCCATGGTCCTGCATTTGAAAATGAGTACGACCAGCAGTGGTAATAAGGTGGTGTGGGTAGCTTCAGTTTTACCACTGCAGAAGAAGCAAAGTGCAAAATAATAAGGGGCGATTCATGGAACAAATGTGCGCCGAAAATCTTGGTGCAAGCCGGCGCATGCGTGAAAAAGCAAGCGCACGAGCATGCATGCGATTCGTGGAAGTGCCTGCGTGTGTTTCCCACGGGATGTGCACCAAATCCGTGCGTGGCGCACAAGGGCGCACACGTCATTGCAACATCCAGAATGTTGTGCGCAAGGCGCACAGGGAAAGCGCACAACGTTAGTGCACACACCAAAAAGGGGGCGGAACACGGGGCGTAACACGCGGAACGGGGAACAACGCGTGAAAATAAGGGCGTAACTGGGGATGCACTGCTGGGAAGCACACGGAACGCTCACACACATGCGAACCCCATCTATTCATGGAATCGAAAAGGGGAAACCCGCGCACGGCCAAACATACGCACAGGCCTAAACACGTCCGCCACATGAAGGCAGGCGGTAGCGTCCCTGCGCATTACAGAAATGTGCGCAAACAAAAAACACGTATATACAGCTGCGATGAATGTCCCATTCTGTGGTCCCCTAGGAGAAAAAACGTGTCACGCAACACACAGGCATCCCAGAAAAGCAAGAAAAAGAGATAAGCAACCCCTGTTGTCCATGTGCATGTAAAAAAACACATGCAGTACGCTGTGGCAGCCAGGAACACACAAAATACGTACGCGATCAACATGTAGGCTAGTATGGCCATAAAAAAAGGGGTACGCGACAAACGTGGACACCCGCAGTGGGAAAAATAGCGTGTGCGACTCACCGTCTGCCTTGCGTGTAGAAGAAGAACACGTAGCCAACACCCACCCGCTGTGAAGTAATCGTGTGTGAACCCCAATGCCTGGAAAACACACGCACCACTTCCCACGAAAAGCACGTACAGCGATGGAAACCCACGTGGGATCTTCAACCCGTGCCAGAGGAATGCCCGCGCGTGTCACGTCACAGACACGCTTACGCGCTAAGGGCCTTTCTTTCAATTACACAGCGATGTGCATTTTTTTCACGTGCCAAATCACTCCGTATCAAGCTGGCAACGCGACAACACACGGAAGACCACGCTCCTGACCTGAAGGCCATTCTCCTGCCCCCCAGAGCTCCGAGCACGCTCCCATGAGCCAACTGCTGCTGCCTGGCTGCCTGCTGCCACCATGCCCTGCCATTTGGCGCTTGCACATCTGCCATCTGCAGGGGTCCAGTTGCTGTGACCACCCCTGCTGGAACTGAAGACTCCCCACTGGTGTTCCATCACTCCACAGCCCAGCCCTAGGACCCAGTTGCCCACCCACACCTGCCTTGGGGGTCGCCATGTCGGGGCAAACACCACCAGAGACCACTGGTGACCCCCAGCCAGAGAGGCAGAGGGCTATCAGCTTCAGTGACAAGGAAGTTCGTATCCTGGTGGAGCAAGTTCACACCATCGCAGGCCGACAAGGAAGGACGGGAGAGGATCTGGGATGACATAGTGGGTGCCATCAACGCGGGGGGGTTGCACCCCGTGACATCAAACACGTCCGGAAGCGCTGGGAGGACTACAAATCCAGGACCCTCAAGAAGGCCCGATGTCTCTTGGAGGCAGCGGATGCAGTGGGGCACCGGGCCCATCTTACCACCCAGCAGATGAGGGTCCTGAAGCGCATTCACCCAGTGCTTCAGCACCAGATCCTCAGGATGCAGGCCCGTCTGGAGTCGAGTGGTAAGTGCCCATGCATTCACGTTTGAAACAGTGCATGTTAAAGCGTGGTGGTAGTGAGCTAATCGGCTGCATGTGTGACATGGGTCATGTATGGATGTGTGTGTGCAGGAAAATGACGGTGCTTTATGTGAGTTTAGTCCGGCGTGGCCCACATGGATGGTGTATGTGTTACAATGCATCATGCTAAGCAGCATGCGGAATGCACACATGTATGCATGCCTGTGTGTGTACCTTGACATGTTTGTGGTGTGATAGATGTGTGCTGCTGTCATGGACATGCATGATGTACATGTCCGTGTGTCAGAGTAGTGTGTGCACCATGGATGCATGACACATGTCCGTGACGATGTGTTGAATCACTGATACAGCCTACTCATCCTTGTATCCACTGTGTCTGTGGGCATACAGGGCCAGATGCATGACCATCCGGTGATGCATGTGCATGTGATCAGCATGTCCCATGATGCATGTGAGTTTCAGCCCACCATTGGATGTATCTACGGTGCGGTGGACATGGATGCAAGTTTTTGTTGCATGTGCCATGCCGGTTCCTGCATGTGTGTTGCCTGCACTGACCCATGTGTTGTTGGGAGACATGATGGAAGTGACGTTTGACAGTGCCACTCATGTGCTATTGCTTTCTGTCTAGGGGACTATTGTACAGTACCCTGATGCTTGTGTTCAATGTCACCCTTTACACAGCGGCGATTAAAGAAGAGGGCGAAGACGGCGCTGTGGATGAAAGTGGCAAGGATGCCTCCACCAGCCAGCGACGCAAGGCCCAGTCAGCCTCCCAGGAAATTCCATCATCTGGGAGTGAGGGGACTGGTGCTGCGTCTGCCACTACGGCTGCAGCGGAAGGGGCGGATGCGCCGCCACATGGGCTTGCTACGGCGGAAGATGGTGTGGAGCCATCCAGGTTGGTGGTGTGTATAGAGGAGGAGGAGGCCGCTACAGAGCCGCAAATGGGGTCTGGTGGGGGTGGTACCACTGGTGCAAGTGGTGCAGTCCAGGGGCAGGAGGCAGCACAGGTCGCCGCGGAGGTGCCTGTGCATTTCTCTGTCCCTGACACTGTGACTGCATCACCTTGAACTAGCAGGGATCCCCTGTCCCAGGCCCATCCGCAGGTAGGGGGGAGGTCCACTTTATCTGGCACTCCTCTACCTGCAGACGAGGGGACCCGTGACCGGATGGAGTACGTCCTGATTGGTGTCGCATTGCGCACACGTGACATTCGTGATGACGTGTGTGGTTCCTGGGGGGACCATGCATGTCATCACGAAGAGCTGTGTGCCAACGTGAGCCTGTTGGGAGGGGCCATGGTCGGGGGTTTCCTCCATGTGTCGGCCAGTCTTGCAGCCCTCTCCTCCTCTGTGCACACTATACACCAGTCATTCTCCGTGCCGTCTTCCGGCCCAGATGCCACCAGGGCCCCCTGTGGATCTGCCCCAACCAACACTGCCAGCCAGGTGGAGATCCCATCCGTGCCGCAGTCCGGAGTCAGAGGTCCAGCAGGGGTGGCCACCTCACCAACTGGACCCCAGCGGATGGAGGATGTGCCGGCATCATCAGGCAGGGCATGTGCACGACGGCGCTGGGGGATTCCATCAGCCCCGATGCCGTCGTGGTGGCAGAGGCAGTTGCGTCGGAGGCAGCAGAAGGCTCAGCGTGAGAGGCATCATGGCTCAGGAGCCATCAACAGCCCGGGGCAGGCATCGGCCATGGGGCAGGAGGAACCCGGACTGGGAGTGTCTTCCATGTGTCAGTGGTTGGGCCAGCAGATAGATGCAGAGAGACGGCAGGCGGAGAGGGCACGGCTCAGGCTGCTCAGGGCAGAGAACTCCATGCACCAGGCTTTGAGGCGGGTGGAGGGCCTCGAGGAAACTCGCAGGGATTTGAGGTATTCCATGGCTGCATCCCTGCGAGACCTCGAGTCCAGGGAACAGGCCCACCTCCGGAACATCGACATGGAGTTGAATGATGCCCTGGGCCAGAACATCAAACAGTGAGCCGTGGGACTAGCCCACCACCTTTGTAAATAGTTATGTAGTTGTAGGTTTCCTTTGTATTTCTTTTTTCCTTTGGGGCACATGGACTATGCCCCACCTTTTTGTTAATAGTTCATCATTAGGTAGGTTTTTTCTTAGGTTTCATTTGGATTGTTGGCCACATGGACCCTTTAATTCTACATTGTATATAGTTGTGGACCTGATTTTACAATTTCTTTTCACCATGGAGGAATGTTTTTTTGTGCATGAGTCGGGGCCTGCTGGCAGGTGCCCGTCACTGGGGGTGGGGTTGGGGGACATGTGACAGGGCTCCCAAGTGCATGGTGCCATTTGGGCTGCCTGCGGTTCATGGACTGGGGTCATGGGTTGCCTGCGGGGCATGCTCAGGGGTGTAGGGTGGTCCCCTGTGGTGGGGCTGCCTGCAGGGCATGGGGAGGGCAGAAGGGGCACACCAGGGAGGGCCCACACTGCCAAATGGCGTGTATAACTCCCCGCGCACGCCCCAGAATACACGTACCCCGCTCGCGCTAGGCCAATAGCATGCAAAACTTCACACGCACCCCTCGGAATACACGTACCCCGCTCGCGCTAGGCCTATCGCGTGCAAAACTTCACACACACTCCTCGGAATACACGTACCCCGCTCACGCTAGGCCTATCGCGTGCAAAACTTCACATGCACCCCTCAGAATACACGTACCCCGCTCACGCTAGGCCTATCGCATGCAAAACTTCACACGCACCCCTCGGAATACACGTATCCCACTCGCGCTAGGCCTATCGCGTGCAAAACTTCACACGCACCCCTCGGAATACATGTACCCCGCTCGCGCTAGGCCAATAGCGTGTGAAACTACACGCGCACCCTCAGAATGCGCGCAGGTAGCCCATCCACCCTCCCCATACCCCGCAGGCAGCCGATCCACCCTGGGCATAATCCGCAGGCAGCCCTTCACCCTGGGCATACCCCACAGGCAGGCCATCCACCCTGGACATGCTCCGCAGGCAGCCCTTCAACCTGGGCATACCCTGCAGGCAGCCCATCCACCCTGGGCATGCTCCGCAGGCAGCCTTTGACCCTGGGTATACCCCGCAGGCAGCCCATCCACCCTGGGCATGCCCCGCAGGCAGCCCTTCACCCTGGGCATGCCCCGCAGGCATCCCTTCACCCTGGGTATACCCCGCAGACAGCCCATCCACCCTGGGCATGTCCCGCAGGCAGGCCATCCACCCTCCCGATACCCCGCAGGCAGCCCATCCACCCTGGGCATGCCCCGCAGGCAGCCCTTCACCCTGGGCATGCCCCGCAGGCAGCCCACCCACCCTCTTCATACCCCGCAGGCAGTCCACTCCACAGGGGGGCCTTTTTCCACATGTTTTTGGTGGCGCAAGCAGGGTACGTGTATTCCGAGAGGTGTGCAAGGAGTTTTACACACGTTGTCTCTAGCGCAAGCAGGGTATGTGTATTCCGAGGGGTGCGCGGGGAGTTTTACATGCGTTATCGCTAGCACGAGCGGGGTACGTGTATTCCAAGGGGTGCGCGGGGAGTTTTACACGCGATGGGCTTGGCGTGAGTGGGGTACATGTATTCTGGGGCGTGCGCAGGGTGTTTTACAAGCCTTTTCGTGGTTGGGGGGCTGTATGCTGGTCCACTGGCCTTTGCGCCATGTACTGGATTTGTGTGATGTTTTTGGCGCATGGGGCGGGGTTGGGGCGTAACTGGCACTGCTGCAGGGTCACTGCGCCACTCTGCGCCACAGCTGCTTATGCATGTAAAAATCCATGAATACGCTGTGTGCCTAAATGGGTTTTGGCTGGCGCAGACTGCCGCACGCGCACTCTGTGCGCCAGCAGCGTGCGCCACTTGTGCACCGGATTCTATGAATTACCCCCTAATTCGGACAGTTGGCAATATTTCCACATAAAGGACCAACACAGCAAAAAGGAGATTGCAGAGGTTATGTGCAATTTTTGTTGTAAGGTTTTGCAGATTGGACCTTCACACAAGCTGTCGCAAAGCTTGGAAACATCCACATTCATTCAACATCTTGTCCACATTCATTGGGATGAAGTGGATGAAATATATGAGAAGGCTCATGTGAAACATAAGGTCAAAGCACATGGAGCAAGATCAGCACAGCAGTATTTATCATCTGCGCCACATATTTTCAACACAATTGCTAGCTATTTTCCACCAAGTAACACCCAACCTCAGTCCATCGTGTGTGCACCTGATCTCTCTAACTTAATCGTGATATGCAAAACCTGTCACCGCTTGATTGAGGTGGGAGGTGGTACCCTATACGCTTTGGCAAGGCTCTTTCAGATCATACGGCCAATTGACAACGCTAGGTATATTTTTAAGTGTCAATTAATTTTTTACCCTCTTCTTTAGACAAAAAACACAAACAAATGTGCTAAATATAAATACATTTTTGTTGTATGTACGAACCCTACCTCTTTTTTCCTTATCTACCAAAACGGTCCTTTTTAGGGCCAATTTATCAGTTATAAAAACAGACAACAAAAACACATATTGAATATATGGATCAAAGACCTTTAATTGATCATTTCAATAGAGTGTGTGTTAATAAAACCTACATATCGTTATGTATTTCATTATTGCTGCTGTTATCCCCTGTGGAAGCCACAGGTAAAACCCCCTTAGTCTTTTCTTAATTTAGCCGCGCATGCATCCTTGGTAGCTATGGCAATAAAACCGTTTGCAAAAACAAAAAACATATGTACAAATATATGTGGCCAGACTTGTAAAGATTTATTTTAGGATACATTGAGTATAGCGGTTGTATACACTTACTGTAACACTTTAATAACTTTCTATTCATCAACAGTACATATAAATGTAAACACATTTAAAAGTTAAATAAATATGCAAAGAAAGCTTTTTAAGAACAGGGTTATTTGGGGGAATATGGCAACACACGTATTTTACTTTCTACACATGTATGAATCATTGTTTTCACTAGCCCAATTGTCTGTAATATTAATGTCAATTGTGTATGGAATGACAAAACTCTTGAAATTCAAGGAAAATATTTTAGTTGCAGGGACATTAAGGTGAGCAATCATTGTAACAAAACCTTTGAAATTCAAGGAAAAAACGTTTGTTGCAGGGATGTTAAAGTGAGAACTTAACACAACAAAACCCCTGAAATTTAGCAAAGCCACCTTAACTTTGCACCCCCTGTCGCGCAGTCCGGTACCACACTGATGACATCACAGATCACATCACTAATCACATCACTAATTACATTACAACTGTAAACAGAATTAAGCATGGCTTTCAGCAATGGTCAGTGTGCATGGCCAAATATATTTTAACACATGAATGGGTACTAGTCATGGCCTTCAGTCATGGATACTGGTCACAGTCTTCACCCATGTGCACTGTATATTTTAAAACACTAACAGGCCACCAACCATAGACTGGGGCCTTTACCAGTGGATAGAGCTTTCAGCAGTGCCCACTGTATATTATATACACTGATCAGGCACTAGCTATGGACATTAGCACAATACTGGCCAGTGGCCACAATATTTGGCTGTGCCCACTATATATTATAACATATCAATGTGCCACTAGCCATGGCCTTTGACCTTGAGCAGTTTGTACATCTTTTGGCCTTGTCCACTGTATATTTTAAAATAATAAAATGCAATAAGTAATAGCATTAGGCCGTGCCCACTGTGTATTATACTAAACTATCCAGCAAATAGCTATGGCCTTCAGCAGTGCACACTGCATATTATATACACTAACCAGCCACTAGCCATGGTCTTTAACATAATACTAGCCAGTGGTCACAGACTTTTCCTGTGCAGACCGTATATTCTAACATATTAATGGCCACTAGCTATGGCCTTTAGCCATGGCCACTGACTACAGCTTTCAACGTTGCCCACTGTATATTTTAAAACAGTGATGGGCTACTATGCATGGCTTTTTACCATGCACATAGTTATTTTTGAATACTAACTGACCACTAGCTATGGCCTTTGGTACTGGCCAGTGACCCCAACCTTTGTCATGGCCAAGTCCATGGCCTAAATTGTTATTAAGGCAATCACACTTTTCATGAGCTAATGTATAAGTGAGGTTATGTTTAATTCCATTATTGATGTAATCAGTTATATTCAATGTAATTAGTGTTGTCACTAGTGATGTGATTTGTAAAGTCATCAGTGTTCTCATACAACATGTAATTAGTGATGTCATCGGTGATGTGATCTTGGAGGTCATCATTGTGGTCATAGGCTGCGCAAGAGGGGTGCAAAGTTAATGTGGCTTTAGCTGAAGTTCATGGGTTTTGTTGCATTAAGCTCTCACCTTAACGTCCCTGCAACTAAAGCTTTGCCCTTGAATATATATATATGACAGGGTTACAAAGGAGTGTGGGAGCCCCTCTACTGAGAATGGACAAGGGTCAAATACCCTGTACTATGGAACTTCTTCCACTTAGGATGGTCTACAACCACGTTTGAGCTCACTGCATCCTTCACAGAGGAGAAATATCCATTTACATATCAGTCTTTGTCCCACCCACAAGGGCAGTCCAGCACCAAACCGCTAGGCAAACCTCCTCTGAACAAGAGTACCATTAGCAACCCCAGACACGTGTTTCATGCCTAGTTGGTCCTCATCAGTGAGCTGAAGCAAGGGGTCCACGTCTGGATTACCCTGGGTTATTTAGGGTGAAACTCCATGTTTTGCAAAGTTACAAAGGAGTGTGGGATCCCCTCTGATGGTACTTTTTAAAAAGTGAGAAAACAGTAGGTAAAAAGAAATGTGTGATATCTGGGTCCAGTCTGCGGACTCATTTCCTGATTTGAGTTCCGCGGACTCCTCTGGACCAATTAGGTCACGTGTGATGTCCGCAGACATCACACGCACCCGCTTATTGGATGGTGACAAATGTGAGCTGCATCATATTTTTGGAAACAGTCACCAAGTTGGATCCGTGGACAACACCAGTGTCCGCGGATAGCGCTGTGAGGAAAAAGTGTGGAAAACACATTTGGGGTTATTTGGTGGCCAAAGGAGGGTCTGCAAAGGGTGGAGGAGTGGAATATAGTTGACATGGAGCCGTTTTTATATGAGAAAAAAGGATGAAGTGCAGCATAGCAATGAAGCAATGGTGAAAGTACCTTGATACATTGACAGGGTCAAGAGAATAGAGTTTTCCTGGTATTTTTATGTCTATTCCCTCTTTATTTTCATTTACAAAGCGTAAGAAGTCGTGCAAGTCATCCCATGCGTATTCTGCACAACTTAAAGTATCAAACCATGTGGGGAGGCATAGGTTCCTTAGCATAAACGTACATCAGCGTGATGTCAGAAAAGTACTCTTTTATACCACGCATGTTTGCCAAGAGATTTGTGATACTTGACTGCAAAACCTAATCTTTTTCTTTTATCTTTTGAAGCAGATCAGTAGTGGACATGTTTAAAAAATTATAGCCTGTTTTTCATGTTTGTGCAACTCCATAACATAGAGTTGCAAGTTCACTTTCGAACAGGAGGTGGAAAATGTATTCTACATTTTGTCTGAATCTGGGGTCTTTAGAATACATTCGTAAAGAGTGATATTCTGATGCAGTAATTTGTATGGATTTTTCATATCTTCCTCCTTTTCCTGTCGGAAAGAGTTGAGGAAAAGAATGTGCTAGTACACTTTTCCCCCATAGGCTCATTTGGGATCCTTTGGCTTGACGCATTTGATATGTTTCTAATGTATCTTCTATGGTGTCTTTGGAGTGTAGTGGGTGAATTGTATACTGATCTAAAATGTTGACTGCAGTAACAGGATTTACATGTTCAAATTGGCCAGTTGGTGGTGAATCCTGAATTATTTTTGGGTGGTTTCTCTTAGGTTTTCCTCTATGTTTATATCTTTGTAGCATTCATTGTTTCTTTAAGATATTGTAGGGCTTGTCTAACTTTGTTTCAGTCGACTAGTTCCCAAGTTTGTTTGTCGTTTGTTGCTACACCATTAACTAGTAAAATCAATGATTGATCTATTGGCCATTGTACTCCCAGAGTTTCTAAATTTTTCAAAGATCTAATGGCAAACATACTACTTTGTGACAAATGCCTTTCAGTAACTCAGATGGAGGCAATTTGGCTGTTTTTGGTTGAAGGTGTATTATAGCTTGAAGTGGGTGTACTGTTTAGATTATTATGCTCTCATACAAGTTAAGTTTTTAGAGGGCATTTGGTAGTGGGAAGATTTCTCAAAAAATCACATGGCACTGTGTACTGTCTCCCATCCATGCAGTAACTGAGACCGATCCTGCTTAGTTTCAAAACGAGGAAGCAACCAGCCCCCTTAGGCCATGTTTCTCTAAGTGGTTTTGTAAGGTGGACTTATTTATAGGGCAACATTACGTTAGGGGGCTGACCCCTCCCTCGCTTTGAAGCTAAGCTGGGTTCGTACCAGTTACTGCCTGGATGCGAAACCCACAGTTGCTGTAAAAATATCTTTTTTTTAATTATTGACTGGGAGACTACAAATACCAGAATGTAATTCAACAAAAGGTAAAAAATGGTCTCTGAGTACAAAACATTCAAGGACTGACAGTAGCATGGTTTAGAAGAAAATAATCATTCAGATCCCCATTCGGTCGCCCAAACATGCAGTAACCAAGACTGACCCTGCTTAGCTTCAAAGCGGGACTGACCCTGCTTAGCTTCAAAGCAAGGAAAGGGCCAGTCCATTTCTCCAAGTTGTCTGGTAACGTTGGTTCATTTATCGGGCAACATGGCCTGAGGAGGCTGGCCCCTTCCTCACTTCAGAGCAAAGCAGGGCCTGTCCTGGTTACTGCATGGATGGGAGATCTGGATGGCAATCATTTCACTGTCTATGGCCAGGGATTTTTCACCCACAACATAAATATAGCTGTAAAAACCTGTAACTGCTGGTACTGAACTATGCAAACCCTCAGCTATCCATACTCCTTTATAGCCTCCAATATCGCTGCAAAAATCGGAAACAATGGTTGGACAAAAATGCTTTCCTGTCCCCCCAGGCCCTCACCAAGTGCCCTCTCATCTGTGCCAGCTGCCCCCACTATCCAGATGGCCTCCTGTCCCTCTCCCTTTCCACCACAACAAATGCTGTTTCTGTGACGCAGTTTAATTTAAGATGTCAGCCATTTGAGGCTATACCGAGGGTACAGAAAGCTTTGTGGTGCAAACTCAGTTCCTAGACCCCCTCCAACTCCCACATTTCGTGTTCTGTCCTTTAGCCACCCCCTCCACCTTGAGCCTGATGGCATTTGCATGTTTTATGACCTGCAAATAGCTTTTTTCCTGCGTTTCATTTTCCCATATCCTCGGCTATAGGACCGGTTATCTCTCGCATCAAGAGAAAAACAAAATGGCGGCTGTTTTATTTCTGAAAACACCCGGTTTTGGGTAAATCCCCAAGATATAGCTATCTATTTTGTAGAAGGGGGTACCCACTTCTCTGTCAAATATTTGAAAAGTACAAGACAGAATAATCCCAAACATGTATGGACGGCGAGTCAATACTTCATGTCCAAGTTGTCTCAGACCTGGTCCAAATCCATCCAGCGGTTTGGGCTGTGCACTGTGGCAAAAATTGACCTTGTTTGTCTATCCTAAAATGAATGGGAAGTAGGCCGCACTTTTGGAGAAAATATTCTTAATGACTTTTGGATTTTTTAACACATCTTTACAAAACGTTGCATTCTGGGTGGCCCACATGTCCTTAATCACTTTTGAAATTTCGGTCAACTCTGTTACTCAAATCAAAAGTTATTAACTATAGAATTTGAGGGGTTCCTATGGGAGTCTGACTCACCTTACCTACAGGGCAGGGACTGGTTAAGTTGCTGAACCCATAGAAAAGAGCACATTTTGGGACTCTTATAACTTTGCCTCCGCCATATGAATCCTCACAAAACTTTGCAACAAAAGTACATGGGACTGTCAGATTGATCGTGCGAAGATTCGTGAGGTTTTGTCAAGGGGGGCAAAGTTATAGGGGGCCCAGAATTAGTAATTTTTCCCACAGACGCAATGGAAAAACAAATTTGCTCACGTCTACACGCTAAACCACTGGATGGATTTTCACCAAATTTGTGCCAGGAGCAGCGGCTTGGTCCCGAAAGCATGCTTTTGTAAATTTGGTGTAAATCCGTCCAGTAGTTTTTTTTCAAATAACCAAAAAGTAGGTTAAAAAAATTAGTGATATCTGGTTTCAGTCCGCAGACTCACTTCCCTGTTCAGTCCACGGGTGGGCATCTGATTGGTCCAGGGGGTGACCTTTGGTCCGCAGACATCGGACACACCCGATGATTGGTCAATACAAAACGTGAGGTGGGTCCGATTTTTGGAAACACCCGCCATGTTAGATCCGTGGACAGCCACAGCTGACCGCAGACCGTACAGTGGGGGAAAAGTCTGGAAACACACAATTTGGGTCATTTGGTGGTGGAAAGAATGCTTTTGGAAATTTGGTGTAAATCCGTCCAGTAGTTTTTTTCAAATAACCAAAAAGTAGGTTAAAAAAATTAGTGATATCTGGTTTCAGTCCACAGACTCACTTCCCTGTTCGGTCCACGGGTGGGCATCTGATTGGTCCAGGGGGTGACTTGTGGTCCGCAGACATTGGACACGCCCAATGATTGGTCAATACAAAACGTGAGGTGGGTCCGATTTTTGGAAACACCCGCCATGTTAGATCCGTGGACAGCCACAGCTGACCGCAGACTGCACAGTGGGGGAAAAGTCTGGAAACACACAATTTGGGTCATTTGGTGGTGGAAAGAAGGGCTGTGAAGGGCGGGGGAGTAGAAAAAAGATTATATGGGCCTGTTTTTGCAGGTTGAAAAAGGCAGAGCAGGCAACGTAGCTGTCCACGGGCACTGCAGTAGTTCGCGGACAGTGCCATGAACGGACAGCTAGTGAAAGACATTTGGGATTGTTTGATGGCTGAAATGGGGCATTGAAATGATAGGGAAGTGGAATGACAGTAATGTAGAGCTGCATTTATAGGTGAAACATGGGTTTAGAAATGCTGCTGGGTCCGCAGTCAATTTGGGTGTCCGGGGGGATCATTTCGATTGCAGGAGGGTGGGAGTGAGTTTTATTAGGTGGCCGTGTATGATATGTACTTGTGATACAGTTAATTGTGTTGTGGCCAGTGGCCAGATTCTGGGGGCATGGTCACAGGCCATGCCCCCCACAATATGTGCATTGTGCACAATCACCGCAGAAGTAATATGTGTATTGTAATAATAGGTGATGTAGTAGGAGTATGGCTAGAAACAGGAATATATGTAAAGTAATTGTACGTAATGCAGTGGGAGTACAAGTGTTTGTAATATGGAGAAATGATGTGATTGAATTGTATACGGTACTTAGGATTGTAGTACAATTGAGGGTAGAGCTCACAGAATATGTAGTTGATTAAGATTGCTGTAGCTACTTTGTGTTGTAGCGTCATGAAGCTGCAATCTCTGGTTTCTTTTCTGTGGAAAAAAACAGTACAATTGGTTCATCACGATAG
Source organism: Ambystoma mexicanum (assembly GCF_040938575.1). Taxonomy (NCBI): domain Eukaryota; kingdom Metazoa; phylum Chordata; class Amphibia; order Caudata; family Ambystomatidae; genus Ambystoma; species Ambystoma mexicanum. The sequence goes on along the minus strand of NC_090928.1, from coordinate 498,174,963 downwards.
TTCAAAAGCTGTAGTGGTATACAGTTTTCAAAATACATTTTATTTTTTAGACCCTCATGAACAGTACATTTAAGTACTAGGTTTGGTACAACATTAGTGTATGACACACTGCTGTTGTTTTGCCATTACATAATCATTGGGTGATTGGGAAAAAATTCTGTACTGGATAAAAAATAAACTGATTACATTTACGTGAGTGTAAGGGTGATAGTATGTTTGTTTGAAGTATGTTGTAATTAAGGGAATGCTTGAAATAGTTAGATACCTGTTGGTGTATTCTAACTACATTAGAGGTTAGAAGATGTTTTGTCATATAAGAATTGAGATGGCGTATCTGAAGTGCTTTGCAATGAACCGTGTTTTTGAAGTAGTTAGATACCTGTTGGCGTATTCTAACTAGATTGACTTTGAAAAGTGTTCTTGCAGTTTTATGGATGTAGTTAGATATCTGATGGCATATTCTAACTGTTAATTGTGATATAGTTTAGTGACTAAATTTCGGTTGAAGGAATATTAAGTAGGAATTAGTTAAATTTGCTGGTAACCTATGTTTTGGGGTAAAAGAGGTATTGTTACATTCAAAACAATGGCTTTTTTTCACATATGCAGTGTAGTGCCCTGAAGTAGTTGTGGCACCAGTATGGTATATTATACCTACCTTTGCAAAGGTTTTCTTTCCAAGAGATACATGGCGTTGTAAGCTTACAGTCATTTTTGGTACCATTTGCATTGTAACTTAGAAGCATTAGTATGACATATTGGCTATGGGAGTTTATTTGTATGGCTGAACGATTGTCTGAATTGCAAACAGGGCATGCTATGCCATGATTTGCATTCTCCAGAAGCTGGTGAAATGAAATAGATGCACAATTTGGTATGGATACATATAGAAATCGTTCATTAGGGATGTGGTGTTGTGAAACATGTTTGCAGAGAGTGCATGTTTGCTTCCACCTGTATGAAATCTGGAAGATTTCATTTATAGGGATGTATTTGGTTTGCAGTACTTGTAGTGAGTACATTAGGAATTTTTGTGGATCTTCTTGTGTGTTGCTGGTAAATTTTACCATTCCTGCACAGTAGTCCAATTTGAGCCTTGTACCGAGACACTGTAAGTGTTGCCAGGATTATTTGTGGCATTTCTGTGAAGGGCGAGCATTTGCAAGCACAACTGGTCTGAGCCGTTAAAGTAAATGTTTTGTTCAAAAATCTATATGTCTATGAGGAAGAGGAATGGTGGTGCCGGCTCCTAAGTGGGGAAAAGACTACTTGGGTGATCGCGGTGGTAGGGTTTTTTCGTGAGATCGGCCTGCTTACCTGTCCGCAGATACGGATGGGCAGGATAGCCAGCTGGGTGTCCTTACCTTGCCACTTCTGTGGGGGACGTGGACCCTGTTCTTGATCCCGGTGCAGAATCAGAGATGGAACTACGCGTGGATTGCAACATAGGTCAAAGAAAGACTCTGTGCCGCTTTGTTTGTGGGGAATTCGAACAGTTAATGGGGGGATTGTATCTTTATTTTGTAAAAATTGTATTATACAATTAAATCAAATAAAAAAAAAATGTTTTGAACAATTGGCGGCAATTGAAAGAGAAGATTCATTGTCACATTAGCATAACAATTTATTCCAATTGGGTTTCTGAATTTAAATGTTTGTGGATCGTTAGATGGGCCTGCAGATCTTTCTGGAGAACAGACATTTGTGGTTTTCGTTTTTGATGGATGTGAAATTGACTTTGTACTAGACAGTTTTGTGGTTGTATTGTTTGATGCAGGAGTTGGTTGTTGTTTTTTGTGTGGTATTGTTGAGAAATCTGCTATAGCTTTTGTTTCTATTATTTGCCTTTTAAAAGGTTCCTTTTTTTGAGGTACAGGGTACATATCTAGTTGTGAGGTGAATAGTGCCCATAGCCTGTTATATTCTAAGATGCAAGGAATGACAGCATTGACTTTGTTTGCATCAAGGTTAACTAGGAATATACCATTGAGTGTACACAGACGTGAAAGTGCTATGTAACTCATACCTTCTTTAAAGACTGTGCTGCCAATGTCAATCAATGTCAATCAATGCTTGATCTAGGGTTAGACCATGTGATTTCTGAATAGTGACAGCATATGCAAGTGACAGAGAAAATTGTTCTCTGCGTACGTACATGTCTTTGAAAAGAAGTACATTTCCTATTGTTCGGCCAATTCTTTTAATTTCTGCAAGTTTGTCAAAGTGGATATTGACAAACTAAATGTTCTTGCCATGCAGATATGTTTGGAAGCCAACACTGTACTAATTGCTCCATCAACTAAGCCTTGTTCTACGTCAAGGTTCCCTTTAGAATTACTCTGCAGTTCAAACACTAAGTTAATATTTTCTCCAATCTGGCTGTGTTGGAGATACATTTTTCTAAGCTATTTAGTTGTGATGTAGCTTGTTGACACATAGGAAGTGTCATGCCGTGCACTTCTAGTTTGTCTAGTTTGTCTGTGGAGCTGATATGCAGTATAGGTTGCATTTCTTTTTTCAACATTATCTCATTGAATTGACTACAACTGTTGAGTTAATTGTTCCATGACATCAGGAGCAGATGTGTTTCACCTATGGATTAGTCTACTATTTAAAATGGATTTTGCATCTTTGGTAAGCAGCCCAGTTCTAATGCTTTTTAAAATGTTAGTATATGTGAGGTCTGCAGACTGGCAAATGTTTTTAGTTAGTTCTCTTTAGTGAAAATGCTGCCAGTGATCCATTTTATGTTATCTCTCTCTCTTTGCTGCCTGCCATTGGAATTCGCCCTCTAAAAAGGGTTTTGGTTAACAAACCCCCACCCCAAAAAAAGTTTATTTTCAGAACCACCACTAAATATTAAATAGCTTACATTGTGTTTAATTTCCCTCCCCACACCCTTCAATTGGATGATCTGTCAGAGGACACTGAGGTTGTCCGTGGACGGCAGGTGCTACATCTGGGTCTTTTGTGGTTGCCTGGCATGGAAAGGGGACTGCAGTGGCCGCGGACAGTCATGGCGTCCACGGACATCAGGGGATCAGCCAATCAGATTTCCTGGGTGTGGTGTACGGGAAGAGAGGGTAGCAGGAGTTTTGTTAGTAGGAGTTGTGAGAGGATTGAAAATGGCCATTGCAATGTCTTTCATCAGGCAGAGTGTTTGTATTTTGGGGGACTCTTGGGTCCACTGAGTGACGGTGTATGCTGAACATTGTGGAATAGACAAAAATCTTGGATTCCCTGAATTGGAAGTGTTCTGGTATGGAGTACTTGACATGAAGTGGGTGGACTCCCATTTTGTGCAAATATGGTTCAATTGAAGCATCTGGACATTATTATCATTCATTGTGGTGTGAACTGTTTGGGGAACGTGACTTGAATCTCATTGCAGTTTAAAATGAAAGAGACATTGCAAACATTGGAGGAAATCTTTCCTAATTCCAAACATGTTTTTCACAAATTGCCCAGAGACAGATGTGGATGCTTTCCAGTTCATTTAGTCCGCAAATGGAAAAAGCGAGGCACAACGTCAATAAAGCTGTGTGGGCTTTTGTTTGCGATGTTGGCATAAAATTGTTCCATAATGAGAACATTACATTTTATAGGGCCAACATTTTGGGTAATCAGATTTTTGTGGAAAACATTCAAAATGCTTTGAAGCACTTTTTGTGAAAGTGAGAAGAATTAATAAAATTTAGTTTGTAAAACCAAAAATGTAAAAAATATGTAAAACCCCAAAACACAAAAAAAGTTCTTTTAAGAGCCATCCTTTTTGAATGCAAAACAATTAAAATGATTTCAACTGTCCCACTCCTAGAATTATTTAGATGTCTGCGGACTACTGCGCTGACCGCAGACTACTGCGCTGTCCGCAGACTATGCAGGCTGCACAGGGGCCTGTGACTTTTTTTCTCACGTCTATTTTTCAACTGTGAAAGGTGGCCCCTAAAGGAACCTTTTTGTGTGTTTTTTTGGTTTTGTATTTTTTGGACTTTTTCAGTTTTCTTTGCAGGAGAGGGAAGTTAAGGTGGGGAAGGGAAGGGAGGGAAGGGGCACCGACCACAGAGATCGAGGGGCAGGTGGGCAAGGGAAGATGTTGGCCGTGCCTTAAATTCAAGGTTGGGGCACTGTTTCTCATGCTCTTTGACAAGTGCCTCAAAAGCACTGCAAAACTGTTCTCCCCTGCAGAGCGGTGTGTCGCAGTACATGCAGCACACTGTGACCCTCGAAAGGTAAGGATCACCAGCATCACGTATGGCCCGCGAGGCGGCCAGTGGGATCCTCTGCCCCACAGGAGTACCCTGTGTGCTGGCAGGAGCGGGTGAAGAAGATGACGCAGTGGAAGATAACCTGCTCCTCCCTGATAAAGGAACAGCCTTTCTCAGTGCAACTAGTGGTTAGAACAGACGTGGCGGCACATTGATGTGGTCCTGTAAGGGTAGTGCCCCTGTTGTCTGCAAATGAGTTTCACCCCACACTCAATGCATTCAACACTGCCAGCCTTCGGGACCACATCCGCGGTCTTAAAGAACCGCCAAAGCCAGGAATAACTCCAGGTGCTGGAGGTAGGCACTTCCACTACCTCATCATCATGCATGTTCCCCTAACCAGGCCCTCCAGATGGCGATGGTGGTGGTGGTGGCAGTGGTTGGGGAGCAGAAGTGGCCATAGCAGATACCATGATGCTGTCCACTGTCCACAAAGAAAGTGCTGCAAAGTAGGTGTCGAAAGATGCTCTCCCCTGGATAGCCAGATTGAGAATGAGGAAAAGTAATGGGTGGGTCCCTTTAGAGAAACCGTCCGCAGAAAGCCATACTATCTGCGGACTACTGAGTCGAAAATAGGCATTGAAAAGTTGTAAAAAATGGCCAGATCAGCGTAGAATGGGTCTGGGAGCTATGCAAGGGTAAGGTTTCTGCTTGAAACACTCTAGCTTGGCCGGAAAAGCACTTTTAAACTGTCTGCAGCCACAGACACCATTCACTAACACTGCCATCACGCCACACGGGTGTGGTCACATGATGATTTCCGGCGACGTCCGCAGCCCCGACGGCCATCCCAGACACCTTTCGGGTGGGAAATTTCAGTGTGCATGTGCTGTATGTGCATAGGACATGGGTGGTGTCCGCACACTAATTAAAAGTGCATTACACGAAAACTGACATGTCAAGACATCCCGCCTGTCCGGGTGCACCTCCATTTTGAGTGTGGACACCCCGGACAGTCGCATAGTCCACAGACTCATAATGGGAGTTTTAGAAAAAAACAAGGGAATACCACAATAAACAAAACATTTGTAGTACCAAAATATGCATTTATTCAAAAAAGGGATGGGTTATCGGAATGGGAAAGATAAGTGGGAGAATTAGGAATTTCTGTATGATAATCATGAGGGGAGGAAGGGAGCAAGGGAGGCAGGTTTCATCAAATCGTCTTTGAATGAAATGTTCAGAATTTGATGGGGATGATTGCTGGGGACTAGGGGGACAGGTGCAAGAAGGACAGTGATAGGGAACATTTTTAGTCACATGATTTTTGATGTATTGTAAAAGTTCATTAAAATAATTACTTAGTTTTTTCCTTTTTTTACTAGTTCATGATTTTGTTATTTACACTTGGGGATACGACTTCTCTTTCTGATTCTAGTGACTGTAAATGATCAAAATGGGGGGGGTTCGTCATGAAAACTACACAAATAATTATGTTAGTAAGGTGTGTAAAAAGTACATTATTTGTTGACAGCAAAATATCTTGCCATTTCTGTGAGAAAAAAATGGGCTTATGTTTTATAACATATGTTTATGTAATGAAAACTAATAAACAGAGGAGAATGTCTTGTCCAATAAGCACCTGCTGTTTCTTAATCTGTATCCAGAGTTGTACTGAGAAGATTATATCAAGTGTACAGTTATGGATTGTGATTGGTGCATTTCATTAACATACAAAAAAAATGTATTTTTAAACGTGTTTGTACAAAAAGGTAAACTTGCATGTTGTAAAGATCAGTTGCGATTTTAGGTACATCTGTTTGTTGGTTGATGGTTACATCTTTTTTGGGTCTCGCCTATGATTTTAAGCCTTTAAGCCTTAAACTAAGCAACCATAATGATCGCCACCGCCATGCACTGCTAAGACTAACACCCAGGACATCAAAGATCACATCACTGGTGACATTACATATGTGGGCCACTTGTTTTTGTTAGCTGACAAGACGATTAGGCTACTTTTTTCAGACTTTTCAGCATGTGAGACTTTGGAGAAAGAAGAAAATAGTTTAACAAAATTAAAATGAAAGGAGCAATTGTAGTCTAGTTTTAGATGCTCCACACAATGTATTTTAGGTTGTGTATTCTCACTTATGGTATCATGTTGTGTGGGTGTGCAATGTTTTCCTATCTAATTTACTGTTATATATTTTTTAATGATTCTTATTTTTCAATTACATTACATTAGTGCACGAGTAATGTTGTTCTGTATTCCTCATTTAAGTTGGATTGTAGTATAACACCTGAAGTCAGTCTCGCTTTTAACTGACTTCTTGTAGCCACGGCTAAGGCGAAAATCAATGAACTGTAACCGCCGGTATAATAAAAAAATGTTTTAGTTATTATTTAGTGTATTTATGTATGTTGAGTAGTCCTTAAAAGGACTATATTGGGGTGCAATGAGTGTAGAACTTTAGCACATCAGGTGTACTGTTTTGATGTTATGAAGAAACACTGCAATTCCTTTATTGGTTGGGTCTACTCCTTCATGCCTATAGAAATTGGCCATGTAGAACTGTATGTTGTTGTTTGCAAGCCATAATTGGTTGTGGTCTGTCGTGAATGCTGAAATTGCTTTCTTAACATTTCTCCAGGATTTCTCAATTTTACCATAACATCTGGTGGTCCAGCTCCATTTTTGCCTCTGAATGAGATTGGAAAAGATAAAGTTGGTGTGAGGAAATAGTTCCATTAGTTTTCCCATGTATTGTTTCATCATTAAAGTAACGGATATCCCTCGTACATTCTGAAAACCATTGCCTCCACTATGAATTAGTATGACGTCTGGGTGCCCTGTACTTGTCAAACTTAACAATTTTGGAAAAACATGGAACCAACAGCCAACTGTCTCCAATCAGCCACGCAGTTTTGAAAGCAGCAATGATATCTGCAGTATTTGTCTGTTTGCAGGAAAATTATACCTACTTTGAATTTCTAGTAGTTTGTATGAGTAGGGTATGTATGATGTGTGTGTGTTGTGCTTTCTAATTGGTGGATGGTCCTATTGTTAGTATTCACGGCTATCGAACAGCAGCTTAGTGCGTGGAATTCCTAGTCATGGGTAGACACCACCCCCCATTGCAGCCACGGCTATATTAGAGCAATTGAGATGTTGTGTGTGTATGTGGACATTTGTAAATCGCGGCTATTCGAAATTTTGGGTGGGATACATGTTATATGCATTGAGTGTTTTGGGGGATTATAAGAGACTAGGGGAGTGAAGGAGGATTATGAGGAGTGGAGGGGTGTGGTAGGCATGTTGGGGACAGTTTTGGAAGTGGAAATGTAATTTTGAATTCAACAGTTTTGCAGATAGCTGCGGCTATAAACAGACTTCTATGTGGGTAATACAGTACAGATTTTTATTTGTGTGTGTTATTTCATGTACTTGGTTGTTCACTTATTTGATTTGAAGGTTTCAAGGCAAATTTAGTTTGATTTTGGGCTTGCATAAAAATGCATGTGTACCCACGGCTACAAGTGTGCTTTGTAGCTGCGTTTGATATCCGCTGCTACGTTTGAAGCTGAGTAGGATTTGTATGTGTTTTTGTTTTTGTAATTGGGTAGTTTGTAAGTTGTTAATGTGTACTTCGTTGTGATAGGTTGCAGTGAACATGTCGGCCATTTTATTAGTTTTCTTATAAAATAGTCCTCTTTTTGTGGTTTTGGTTTTGGAAACTATGAAACTCCCTTTTTTGTCTACATTTCACTGCAGAACTCACACTGTGCAGTTCATGTTACCTGTGATAAAATATGATTGGCATTACTCAGTTGTTGGGCATTGTTGTGTTGAAAGTTTGATTTGATAATATGTTCTTAATGGGGCTCTGTGGTTTTCTTTGTTTTTTACCAATGAAGTGCTGCTGCTGTATATGTAGAAAATAATTATTGAAAGTTATTTATTAGGAAAATAATCAAATTTTAGTGAGGTGCATTATATAGAATCATGAAGTATGCTTGTTGTTTTCAAAATAAAAGATTTATCACACAGCAGTACAAATGTGATTTTATCTACAGTGCTCTTTTAATCACTTATGGTGTGTGTTAAAGTGATTTTCAGGGTGATATAAAAATGTGTTTGTTTTAAAAAGATATTTTTTTATTTTGCTGGTGTGGTGTGATATTTCCAGGGTAATTCATAGATTTCAGCGCAGAGGCAGCACACGCAAGCAGCGCAGAGAGGTAGTGTGCGCCAAACAGCATTCTGGCGCACCGCGTATTCATGGAATATCAAAGGCATTTTCAACGCTGGTGCAGAGAACATCCCGCAGCGCCATTTACGCTCCCAAGAACGCCCCTTGCGCAAAGACAAGGCATTGAAATCCCCAATGCAGCTCAAAGGGCCGCGCTAACCCTGCACCAGTCCATAGGGCCAGTACAGTGCATTTGGGTGGTGCACATGAAGTTTCACACGCGATAGCCCTTGTGCGAGCGGGGTTAGTTCATTCTGAGGGGTGCACGGGATGTATTACATGCGATTTCGCTGGGTGAGTGGGGTACGTGTATTCTGAGGGGTGCACTGGGAGAATCACACGCGATAGGCCTGGTGCGAGCGGGGCACGTGTATTCTGAGGGGTGCGCGGGACGCATCACAGGCGATTTCGCTGGGTGAGCGGGTTACGTGTATTCTGAGGAGTATGTGGGACATATCACACATGATTTCGCTGGGTGAGCATGGTACGTGTATTCTGAGGGGAGCGCGGGGAGAATCACACGCGATAGGCCTGGTGTGAGCAGGGTACATGTATTCTGAGGGGAGCGCAGGGAGAATCGCACGCGATAGGCCTTGTGCGAGTGTGGTACATGTATTTTGTGGGTGCGTGTGAAGTAGCACACGTGATAGGCCTTGTGCGAGCGGGGTACGTGTATTCTGAGAGGAGCGCGGGGAGAATCACACACAATAGGCCTGGGCCGAGAGGGGTACGTGTATTCTGAGGGGTGCGTGGGATGAATCACACGCGGTTTCGCTCGGCGACCGGGGTACGTGTATTCTGAGGGGAGCGCAGGGAGAATCACATGTGACATGCCTTGGGCGAGCGGGGTATGTGTATTTTGGGGGTGCGCGTGAAGTAGCACACACGATAGGCTCTGTGCGAGCGGGGTACGTGTATTCTGAGGGGTGCGTGGGACCCTTTACACGCGATAGGCCTTGTGCGAGCGGGGTACATGTATTTCGGGGGTGTGCGTGAAGTAGCACACGCGATAGGCCCTGTGCCAGTGGGGTACGTGTATTCTGAGGGGTGCGTGGGACCCTTTACACGTGATAGGCCTTGTGTGAGTGGGGTACATGTATTTCAGGGGTGCGCGTGAAGTAGCACACGCGATAGGCCTTCTGCGAGCAGGGTACGTGTATTCTGAGGGGAGCGCGGGACATTTTACATGCGACAGGCCTTGTGCGAGCGGGGTACGTGTATTTCGGGGGTGCGCGTGAAGTAGCACACGCGATAGGCCCTGTGCGAGCAGGGTACGTGTATTCTGAGGGGTGCGCGGGACCCTTTACACGTGATAGGCCTTGTGCAAGCAGGGTACGTGTATTTCGGGTGTGCGTGTGAAGTAGCACACGCCATAGGCCTTGTGTGAGCGGGGTATGTGTATTCTGAGGGGAGCGCGGGACCTTTTACACGCGATAGGCCTTGTGCGAGCAGGGTACGTGTATTTTGAGGGGTGCGCGGGACCCTTTACATGCGATAGGCCTTGTGCAAGTGGGGTATGTGTATTTCGAGAGTGCGCATGAAGTAGCACACGCGATAGGCCTTGTGCAAGCGGGGTACATGTATTCTGAGGGGTGCACGGGATGTATTACATGTGATTTCGCTGTGCGAGTGGGGTACGTGTATTCCTGGGGTGCCCCAACGCGAATTGGCAGTGTGTGTCCTCCCGGGTGTGCCCTCTCCCCCTCCCCAGGCCCTGCAGGCAGCCCACAACACAGGGCAATACCCTGCACCCCTGGCCATGCCCCGCAGACAGCCCATCCACCCTGGCCGTGCCCCCCAGCCAGCCCACATGTCACCATGCACAAGTGAGCACCGACACATGTCCCCCCAGCCACTCACCCACCCAGCAGTGACAGGCACCTGCCAGCAGGCCCCAATTCATGTCCTCCCACCCACTCACCCACCCAGCAGTGACAGGCACCTGCCAGCAGGCCCCGACTCATGTTCTCCCACCCACTCACCCACCCAGCAGTGACAGGCACCTGCCAGCAGGCCCCGACTCATGTTCCCCTACACACTCACCCACCCAGCAGTGACAGGCACCTACCAGCAGGCCCCGACTCATGTTCCCCCACCCACTCACCACCCAGCAGTGACAGGCATCTGCCAGCAGGCCCTGACTCATGTCCCCCCGACACGTCATGACGATCCACAATCATGGGCCTTATGGCCACCCAAATCACACCCCACGCCACCCCAGTCCAAACACACAACCAGGTATTACATCCACCCCACAATGAAATCCCTATCATATGACACATCCCAAATGGAAAGTATGCACATGAACACATTTCCATCACACCCACACAATGGATCCATGTGATTGAGAAAACACACATCGTGACATGCATGAAACCAAAGAGAGAATACCAGACATTGAAGTAGAAAGTAAAAATGTATTGAACACAAAAGCAAGGGAATGAAATGAAACACACAAAAATGGAAATAAATAAGGAAAAGCTGCTTTTCCAAAATATAAACCAAAAATGCATGAAAGCAAAATCCAAATCAATCCAAAAGCACGTGTCCAAAGTGTCAGTCCGGCAAAACAAATCCAAAGTTCAAAAACAAGAAAAAACCATTGATCCATGGAAAAAAAGAAATAAGAAGCCAAATCCATTGTCGAACTATTTACAAAGTACAAATCCAGGGTCCATGTGCCCAATCATTGAAATGAAACCTATAAAAAAACATACCTAATGAAGAACTATATACAAAAACGTGGGTCATTGTCCAAGTACCCCAAAATAAATAAAAACAGAAAGGAAACCTAACACTAACTAACTATATACAATGGCGGCGGGCAAGTCCTACGGCTTACTCTGTTATGTCCCGGGCCAGGGCATCATTGAACTCCATGTCGATGTCCCAGAGGCAGGCCTATGCCCTGGCCCCGATGTCTTGCAGGGATGCAGTCATGGCCTGTTCCAACTCCCTGCGAGTTGCCTCGAGGCATTCAGCCTGCCTCAACGTCCGGCACATGGAGAACTCCGCCCTGACCATGGTGAGCTGCGCCTCTTCTGCCCGCCGCCGCTCCACATCTATCCGCTGGCCCAACTGCTGCCACACGGAAGGCACTCCCATTCCAGGGTCCTCCTGCCCTCCGGCCGATGCCTCATCGCTCCCTCCTTGAGCCTGCTGCTGCTGTCCATGTTCCCTACCCGATGATGCCGGCACATCCTCCATCTGCTGGTCTCCAGTTGGTGGGGTGTCCACCCCTGCTGGACCTCCGACTCCCGACTGCAGCAGGGATGGGAGCTCCACCAAGCTGGCTGTGTTGGTCGGGCCAGGTCCACAGGGGGCCCTGGTGGAATCTGGGCCGGAAGATGGCAGGGAGAACGACTGGCGCATGGTCTCCACAGAGGAGGAGAGGGCCGCCAGAGTGCTCGACACATGTAGGAACCCTCCGACCAGGTCCCCTCCCAACTGTGCCACGTTGCCACGCAGCTCTTCGTGATGGTGTGCGTGGTCCCCCCAGGAAGCATGCACGTCATCACAAAAGACATGCGTGCGCAACGCAACACCAATCAGGACGGAACCCATACAGTCAGGGTTCCACAGGTAGTGGTGTGCCAGATGATGTGGGCCTCCCCCCTACCTGCGGATGGGCCTGGGATGGGGCATCCCTGCTGGTGCATGGTGGTGCAGTCACAGGGTCAGGGACAGTGACATGCACAGGCCCCTCCGCGGTGACCTGTGCTGCCTCCTGTCCCTGGCCCTGGACTGCACCACTTGCACCAGTGGTACTACCCCCAACAGGCCCCATGTGTGGCTCAGTAGCGGCCTCCTCCTCCTCTGTGTAGACCACCAACCTGGATGGCTCCGCACCGTCTTCCTCCATTGCAAGCCCCTGTGGGGGCTCACCCGGCCCTTCCGCTGCAGCCGTAGTGGCAGACGCGGCACCAGTCCCCTCGCTCCCGGATGATGGCAATTCCTGGGAGGGTGGCTGGGCCTTGCGTCGCCGCCCGGTGGAGACATCCCCGCAGCTTTTCTCCACAGCACCCTCTCTGCCCTCTTCTTCACTCGACGCTGCGTAGAGGGAGACATAGAACACAAGCATCAGGGTACTGTACAATAGTCCCCTAGACAGGAAGCAATAGAACATGTGTGGCACTGTCAAACTCACTTCCATCCAGTCCCTCCACAACACATGGGTCAATGCAGGCAACACACATGCAGAAACAGGCACGTTGCATGCAATCAACATCAGCATCCATGTACAAGGGCCTCTACTGACATAAATGTTGGCTTCAAACTCACATGCATCATGGCTCATACTGATCCCATGCACACACATCACCGGAGGGTCATGCGTCAGGGCTCGTACACCACAGATACAGTGGATACAAGGATGACTAGACTGCATAAGTGAATCAACACATCATCACGGACATGTGTCATGCATCCATGGCGTTTCAAAGTCACACAAACGCTACTCAGACACACAGACATGTACACAGCAACTGGACCCCTGCAGATGGCTGACGTGCAGGCCCCAAATAGCAGGGCACGTGGGCAGCAGGCAGGCAGCAGCAAATGGCAGTTTGGAGCGTGCTCGGGGGTCTGGGGGGCAGGAAAATGGCCTTTTGGGCAGGAGCGTGGTCTTCCATGTGTTGTCACATAGCCAGCTTGATACAGAGTGATTTGGCACGTGAAGAAACTGCACATCAGCGTGTAATTCGAGGAAAGGCCCTTAGCGCGTAAGCGCGTCTGTGACGTAATGCGCACGGGCATTTTCCTCAACACGGGTGCATAGTGAATCAGCACGTGAAAAAACAACACATCAGCGTGTAATTCAAGGAAAGGCCCTTATCGCGTAAGCGCATCTGTGATGTTGCACGTGTGGGCTGGCTCAAAAGGCACCGTATGAAGCCATTTTCTCGTATGTGCATTTTTCCACGCACATGGTCTACCAGGGGTTGCGTGCACATTAAATATTGTTTTCAGGGTGCCTGTGCGTTGTTTGACCCGTCATCTTCCCCCAGGGGTCACAGACAGCCTTGCTAGAGCACTAGGGTACAAATTCCATCTAGTACCCTACCCCTTTCACCCCAATTGCCCAGGACAATTGTTTACTGCAACTCCCATATGCACAACAACATCAGTGCCATGGTTGGGAGGTGACCAAGCAGTAAGGGGGGCAAAGGTGGCCGAGCTCAAAGAGGTGGGCACGGTAGGGGACGTGGCCAGGATTTGCAGGGTGGCCCAAGAGGCCAGTGTGTGGAGGACCAATCAGGGACTCCTATGCCCCCCCCCAATGATTGGGGGAAATGTAGCTGACACCATCCCAGCTCAGCCCTTGCTAAACCGGCCCATATTGTCAACTCAACCGGCACAGGATGACTCCCAGGCTGACTTACGTGTCACCAAGTCTAAGCCACGTGTGGTGGTGAAAGTTGCTGTCACCAGGCCACGTGGAACTGGGGCAGCAATGTCATCTGCCGCCCCAAGTAGCCAGGGTGAGGAGGCTGCAGGGGCAGCTGCAGCTCAATCCACACCAGCTCTGAGTCTCCCAGCTGGGACAGTGTCAGTCCAAGTCCATCACACCGACGTTGGTCAGGCCAACATCACCCTACAGCCAATGCCTGCAGTGAGACCTTAGGTCATTGTGCCTTTGGAAATTTTGAGTGCCCAGTCCACCTGCGCTTCTGCCCCTACCAACCAGAGCGGCGTAAGCCACTCAGGGTCTGCACCACCTTCCAAGAATAATAAGGGTGCTCTTGCAGTACAGGCTGGGACCCCAGACACGCCTACACACTCCGGCTCGTCAAGGAAGCCTAGTTTCAATGACGCCGAACTAGATGCACTTGTGGCCTATGTGTTGGCACATAGCCGCGAAATGGTGGTAACTGCAGGGTGCAAGACTACGCCTGCTCAACGTAGGGCCCACTGGCAGACCATCGCAGACCGCATTAGTTCCGTTGGATTCGTGAAGCGCACAGCTGATGATTGCTCTAAGCGGTGGAATGACCTGAAGCGCAGAGCAAAGAACAAGCTGGCTTCCAATCATGCCTCTACTCTGGTGACTGGCGGTGGGTCTCCACCAGAGGACGACCAACTCACTGAACATGAGTCTGTCGCTGGAGGCTTCATCACAGAGGATCAGATCCGAGGCGTGGGAGACCTACCAGATCTTGAAGCATTGTCCGGTGAGTGCCGATGCATGTGTGTGCAATCCATGTGTATGTTGCTTGGTTGATGTATTCTGATTGAGTGACAGGTGAGGCTGTGTAGTCATGACTGGTATGGGTCACCCATGTTGTCCCTCCAAACCATTCCCCAGCCTTGGGTTTGGGTATGACAATATCCCTTCTGACCACAGTTGACAATTTGCCCCTGATTACTGCAGTTTACCTTCAACTGTCATCTTGCAAAACATTGTTCAAAATGTTTTCCTGTTCATTCAGCCTGATTGTTTTAATCCTTGCCATTTTTACCACACATTTTTTTGCCATACTGCCACAAATTTAACTTACTTCAGTCATAGATTACACCCCACAATGGCCCACATTTATTACCTTGTTATGGGAATGATTAAACCTTTCAGGCTGATTGAGTAATGTGCACCTACACATGGCCTGCACACAATAATTTTTGGGCCCTGTTTGAATGTTGAACATGACTGTTGTCTTCTGTCATGTTGAAGTGACCAACCATTGATGTATCCATGTGCCTGCCATCATTGCATCAGTGAACACTGGATTTGTTGCAGCGTGTGGCACATGCGTGTTTTGTCACACTATTTTGCATGTTTTATCTTATGATGTCCATCCCACATGAATGGGTGACAGTACTTATTTCCTACCATATGGCTGTACTTGTCAAATGTACCATGGCTATGCTACGTGCCATCTGTGTACTGGAATGTGTCATGTATGTGTATTGGACATGCCACTCACAGGCTAATGTGTGATGCCAGTGCTATCCAGCATGCAGCACATGTGTTGCTTTTCCATCTTGGAATCCTCAGTGTCTGCTTTTTGCCTCCCCTTCCAACTCATTGACAGTGCATGCATGCCAGGGTTATTGTCATGTGGGACATGTGTCATTTATGTACTGGATCTCTGCCTCATCAGGCATATGTGTGTGTGTGCTATGGTGCTCATGCCTGTTTCCATTTGTTATCTTTCATGTTTTTGCAGGTGATGAGGCACTTGATGCTGTTGAGGAGGAGGAGATGGTGCCGACCCAGGAGGAATCACAGCCACAACCGGGCACCAGTGGAGGACGTTGGATGGTGGTGGGTGAAAACCCATTTCTCCTACAGACCATGCTGTCCACGGGTGTCTCTGGGTACACCTCCGGAGACCTCTATGAATCAGGTGCTGAATTGGACATTGAGACATATGTGCCGTCGCAGGTGAGTGTTTCTGGCAGGGATGCTGTTCTGTCCAACCCACCTGCACCAAGGGTAGACCCCTCTATGGGGATTTCAGTGTTGGAAAGTCCGCCTGTGGCGGTTACGGATGCAGGGTCACACTCCACAATATTTGCTCCTGTTCCTGGGCCAGCAGATCAAAGGAGGAATGCAGTCCTGTAGCCTCAGGCAGTGCCAGCACAGCAAGGTGCACATCGCCTTGCCCCAAACAGGTGTGCCCGCCAACACGGTGGCCGTGCGCCACCAAGCAATACTGTGTGGGAGAACTCCAGGTACAGTATAGCAGCACAACAGGGGGCATTGTGTGAAATGATGGCTCAGGCAATGGATAGGGTGGCCACTTCCATTCTCCCCCTGAAAGGCAGATGGAGCTCCAGCAGCAGGCAACAGACTCCATTTGACACTCAGACAGGGAGGACATGTTGGCGTCTGACAGGGACCGACGGGCTGGACTGGAGACTCTGCGCACAGCCATATCTGTAGAGTCACAGGCCCACAGGGAAGCCCTCAGGTTCGAACACAGGTCCCTCTGAGATACTCTGGGTGAACTTGAGGTGTTCCGGAGTACAAGGGCAGAACAGCAGCTGGAGCAGCTGACACGTACACTGTCAGCTGAGCTCCAGGCAAGCCGTCAGGAGATCCGGGCATCACGCGAGGCTATGCAGGCAGAAATGCGTGCTACCTGTGAGGTGTTGCATGGGGATCTCCGTACCATTATCCTCCAGAATCAAACCTTCCAGACCCGCATGCTTGCTGCCATGGAGGACCATACCAGGGCTTTGCGTGGTCTTCCTCCCATATCATGGTGACCTCCTGATGTAGCAGCAGAGGGTGATGACAGCGACAACAGTTCTCCCACTGTAGCGTAGCCGTGTAGGTCATGAGCCCATGGAGGTTTTTTTTTTCCTCTCAACATCCATGCATGTGGGTGTTGGTGTGCACCCTGTACCTCGTCCCTCCTGGGGGGCCTCCCCCCCAGTCCACACATGGCCATTTTTGAATTTTCTTTTTGATTTTTTTTTTACAGTGTGTTGCTTTGTGTGGCTCCCGTAGGCATCCACTGTGTATTCCAGCTGGGCACATGCAGGCTTGTCCTGTCATTGGGTTAGATGCTTGGGTGCCTGACACACACACCCCTCCTGCTTCCCCTTTCCATGGGCTTGCAAAGGGTATGACCAAGTGACAGTAACTTACACAGTGACATTGGGCTCCCATGAGTTGTGTGGCAAGTCTGTAGTCAAAATTGTGTGTACATCCCTAGGGGGGATTGTTGTTCGATTCTCTACTGCATGGTGGATTGATATTTGCTTGTGCATCCATGTCTTTGTCCTTATATACATGTAGCTTCTTCATGTCTTAACAAGTTAATGTTGTTTGCGGTACACTGACACATTTGCCTGACAGCAACACTCTGCAGTTGGAAGGGGTCGATGTGCTGCCTTAGTCAGGTTTTGACACTTGCACTACTTTAATTTTTTACTGTCATATATTGCCACTGTTTCATCCTGTACTGATGTTTTGTGTTACTGGTATTAGTTCATGTGCGCTGTTTCTTATTGATTACTGAGAGCATATTGTCTGTGGCCTGTTTCCATTAGGGACAGTGCACTTTGTGACACTTGTGTCATGTGTTGTGCATTCATTTGGTTGCTTTCACATTGCATGCCATGCCATGGTGTGTTGGGTAGCCGAGATGGGGAGGGGTTGGGTGACATGGCACTATTTTGATGTGGTATTTTGCTAGGGGGTAGTCGTTCATGCTGCATGAATGTGTGTCATTTTGTGACACAGCATTGCGTGTCTTTAAGTAGCTAGGGATGCACACAATGTAACACTTCCAGGTGAACAATCTCAGGCTGGTATGGTTGTGACAGTTGACTGTCCCTTTTGTCATCATCATTGATTGTCAGCTGGTATGTGCCAGGGCTGTGTGCACTCCGCAGGGGTGGGATTTTAGGTCAAGTAATTTGCCACAAGCTGGGTACGGGCTGCCTCACCATATGCCCTTTTACCTCCCATGCGCAGCAGCCGTGCATGTGGTTTGGGATGTGGGGGCACCACCATGTCCACCGGCACGCCCCACCGGGTTGCAACATTGAGCAGGACACATGCTGCCACTATGATCCTGCACACTACTGGGGGCGCATATAGCAGCTGCCCACCAGAGCGACCAAGAGAGCGAAAGCGTGACTTGAGCACTCCAAATGTGCGCTCCACTATGCCACGGGTTGCAATATGGGCTGTGTTGTATTTTACCTCGGGTGGTGTGGTGGGGTTCCGAATTGGCATCATCATGTAGGTGCTCAGAGGGTAGGCACTGTCCCCTGGGGAGGTGATAATGGCTATCATTAGTGGGGTTTTCACATTACTCAGTGTCTGACATGCATGCATGTGCAGAGGCATATATACTCACCAATCAGCCATGTGTCGCCATGCCGCCCAGCTTCCAGGTCCCGGTTTAGTGGTGACATTCTGAATATGAAACTTTCATGGCTTGATCCTGGATATTTGGCATATACAGAAGTGATGATTCCCTTGGCATAACATACTACCTGCATGTTGGTTGAATGCCAGTGCTTGCGGTTTCGATAGATGTGCTCATTGGCCCTGGGAGGACGTAGAGCCGCATGGGTGCAATCAATGGCACCTAGCACTTTGGGGAAGTGTGCCACCCCATAAAAGTCCTGGACTACGACTTTCTGCAGGTGTTCTGGGCATGTATATGTGCCTGCGGACTGAGGGGCGTGCACTCATGATGGCCAACACCTGGTGTAGGCAGCGTGATTGCGTGGCCTGTGACACACCCCCCACTATGGCAATTGTCCGCCGAAATGAACCAGTAGCCTAGAATTGCAGTTTGTTGTTTGCGCGCACTTTTATGCTGCGTGGGGCAGCTTACGCCTGCTTCCTGCAGGCGTATGTGTTTCCGGATTAGCGCATCTTTTTTGGCGCATGCCTTTCCCCTGTTCGATTCCATGAATACATGTAGTTAGCACGCGTGTGGGAGTTGCGAGCATTTACCTCCTGTACTTCCCCCGTAACGCCCACATTTTTACACGTTGTTCCCCATTCTGCGTGTTATGCCCCGTGTTACACCCACTTTTCTTGTGTGCACTGCGCTATGTGCGCTTTCCCTGTGTGCATAGCGCACGCTGTTTAGTGACGTATGCGCCCGCGTGCGCCACCCACGATTTTAGCACACATCGCAGGATTTACACGTGCACTGAATTCCATGAATCGATGTGCGCGGCTTTGGCACGCGTGCGCTGCGATTGTCATGCTTGCACTGCGAATTTCACGCTTGCGCTCCCCTTTTCGGTGCACATTTATTCCATGAATCGGCCCCTGTGGCAGTATCAGATGCAGGAATGCGCTCTTTGGCATTGGGCTTATTGCTATGCAAACTCCTATTATGTAAAATGCAGTGTGTGTTAGGAAATGCTATTTTAGTACAGAAATGAGAGGTTGTAAAATGTTGGGATGGTTTATTTGAAGTTTACATGTGCAACAGTTTTAAATAGGAAACACTGTTTTTGTTTTGATGTTCTTGTTGCTGTACTGTTATTTGCAAAAGAAATACTGGCAGCTGTCAATTGCAGTTTACTGGGCACACAGTCCTGGACAGTCCTCTGATGTCCACAAACATCTTAGATGTTCAGGGCTATCTATGCTTATTTGTGTATTACAAAGTTGGTTAAAAGCAGTTTTCGGATGGCTTACAACGTTGGTACCACTCAATGAAACTGCATGGAATTCAGGAAATTCATTCTAGACCTGTTTCTGAATGGCTTTGCAAAGTGTGGTGTTGGTTTGTCAAGATGGAACAAAATTAGAGGGGGGGGTCCTAAAATACTGCAAAGGCTTATAAATGTAGTGCCATTTGACGAATCTGCAGGAAAGTTTGCAAAAAGATTTTAGATCTAGATATAAATGTTTTTGCAAAGTTTGGTGGGATTTTGTGAAGAGCAGGCAAAATTAGATGGGGGTCTCAACACTTTTTAGATGGTTTATAACTTTTTGCCATTTTACGAATGTGGACAAAAGTTTTCAGAAAGATTATAGACCCAACCTTGAATGTCTGTGCAAAGTCTGAATGGATTTTGTGAAGTCGGGGGGCTAAGTCTATGACTATTGTATGTATGTACATTTTGACAGTTTTTAAAAAATAAAACATGGGCGGATTTCCAGAAAAGTCATGTAAGGGCCATTGGCAAGGACCTGAAAGCATGATTATTTTATGACTAGTGTCATAATGTAGGTACCAAAAATAGTGATATATCTGCAGAATTGAGGTATAGCCACTGGCCATGGGCAGTGGCCAGATTGTTCAGGTCATGGCATAAGGTCATGACCCGGACACTCTGGATAATGCCCATGACAACGAGGGGTGACCAATGGGATTAAAGTGGCCATGTGCACCAGGGACCGGTAAGGTTTTTTGAAATTTGGATAGGGTTGAAAGGGAAAAACATGTGCTCATGGGTACAGGTTGAAGTGCTGGATGGGATCGCAGCAAATATGTACAAGGAGGGTCAGCAAAAACTGGAAAGCACGTTTTTTAAAATATGTCCAGTGTTTTAAAAAAAAAAGTATAAATAGAAAGTACACAACATAGTGATGTAACTCTGGTGACTGAGCAATGGGCATGGTGTTAGCAAAGAGAAATGTGAACTGTAATTTGGTTATTGTGGCATGCGGCATGGCCGAAGCGGTAGGTTTGAATGGAAAATCATATTTAGCATGTGGTTACAGCCTGAATTGGTGGACTAGATTACACCAAACCTGTGCGATGAGCATTAGCAAGGACCTGCAGGCATGTTTGTGGAAATATGTGTTGTGTTTTATTGTTCCAAAGTATAAGAATGTAAGTAGAAAAACTAGTGATATACATTTGGTGTCTGGATAGTGGGCCTGACCCTTGGCAAATGCAAATGTGTACCCTGATTTGCTTATTGGGGAATGTGCCATGGCTGATGGCTATGCTCCATGAATTTGGAGACTTACCATGGTTGCAAGCCATGAGCAGCGGCCATTGGTTACATTATTATGGTATGGTAGACAGTGAACTAGGATGCAGGGTAGTGCAATGAATAATAGGAGTTGTTTGGTTGAGCTGGGGTCATGGTGGAGCCTTATGGCATAGGCAATTGAATGATGATTTCCATCTCAGGCATGCACTGCTGATAGCAACAGACATAAGTATGTGTTGCAAAAAATATGTTTCTGAAAGTAGCTTTATAGTTATTTCATGTATGTGAAGAGTCGACCATAGAGTGTTCTGTTTTGAAGTGTTGGAACATTAATTATGATCACTTATGTGGTGCAAGTTTCCTGAAATTATGTGGATGATGTGCATTGGAAATTGCATGAGCACTACAAAAAAAAAAATGCTTGGGGCCCCTGTGTTATGTGTATGGAAATTGGTTGCACGTCGAGTAGGTGATTCCCCCAGTGTGATGCCACCAATACTTAATGAACCTTGATTTTGACAATAGTTTCTACTTCACATGTTACAGTTTTTCCATCTGGTAATGTGTCCTGAACAATACAAATCTCTCTTTCAAATATGGGCTGCATGTTTGAAATATCTAATCCAAGAATAAATGTACCCTAAAAATAGCACAATCTCCTAAAACTACACGTCACTCTTATGTATATGTAAAATTAGACTAACAATAATATTTTAAGGAAGAAGTGTTGGTCACCAAACACATATAGATTGTCTCTCTACTATAAATTGTTTATACAACCAACACAATTATTTTTAAAGTGTATTATATCTTCAATTGTATCAAAATATTTGAAATATTTTCAAACAGGTAAAGAAGTTATTGCAGTATGACGAAGAATCAAAGAAGTACTACAAAAACTACTCACAAAACTAATCCTGGATTAATAAAAATGACTATTAATTAATGTTTGAACAGAAGTACAATCATTTAAAAAGGATATTCAAAAATGTAAGAGAAATTATGGACAGTAAAAATGACATTGAGTTAGACAACATGAACAGGTGCCTTTTTTAATGTTCCGTCACAAAAATTGCAAACATGAATTATGATGAATTATCTGGTGCAAGTGTCCTGGGATGATGTGGATGATGTGTACTGGATATTGGAGCAGATGGTGTGACCCTTACTGGCTGCAGTCTTTTTTTAAATTTATGTGTGGTCTTATATATTTAAAGTAGCTGTGAGCTTGTGGTTGTGTATAATCAACCTCCACCTAATAATGGTGCTGCTAGCAACAGCTAGAGTTTTCAGACATCTCCAGCATTGGCACACTCTGTTTTTATGGCATTGTCTTTTTAGAGTTGTTATATTTGTTATTTTATATTTTCATCACCATTTGGACATTTGAATATGTCTAAGATTGTTCATGAAAAAACTAAGATATGGTTCTTATAATCTTTTGTCAGAAAGCTTGGGAACATCAGTCATAATAAATCATGTGGGTGAGTCTCCTGGGATGATGTGGATGATGTGTATTGGAAATTGCACAAGATGGTCTGGCCCATACTGGAGGGCAGTCATGTTTGGCTTATATGTGGTGTTATATCTTTACTGTAGCTGTGAGCAGTGGTTGTGCAGAATCAACCTCCCCCTTAAAGGTGCTGCCAGCAACTGGCAGGGTCTTCAAAAACTGGCAGCACTGGAACACTCTATTTGAAGAGTTATTAGAAATGCTAGAGAGGGTCAGAGGGAAGGCTTTTCATGAACTGTTTACAGGTGTGGTGCTCCTATCTGCAGTAGTACCACTTGAATGAGCGAGAGGTCTTCCCAGAATCCTTTCTTTTTGATGCCATGCACCAGTTGGAAGTTTTCATCCACTTCATGCTGGGGTACTAATAGTGTATTTATTCATTTGAAGACACACCAGCATTTCAGAACTGAGAAAAGAAAAAAAAAAGATGTGTGAGGAAGCTTGGGAAAATCAATTATGATAAAGGATTTGGTGCAAGTCTCTTGGGATGATGTGTATTGGAAATTGCATGAGAGGGTCTGGTTCCCACTGTGCTGCAGTCCTTTTTGGCTTATGTGTGTTTTGATATGTTTATTGCAGCTCTGAACAGTGGTTGTGCAAAATCAACCTCCACCCATTAAAGGTGCTCTTAGCAACAGCTAGAGTATTCAAACACTGGTAGCACTGGTGCACTCTATTTGAAGAGTTATTAGAAATGGTAGAGACGTTCAGAGATGAGGATTTTTATGAATTGTCTACAGATGTGCTGTATGTCCATCAGTACCACTTGGATGAGCAAGAGGCCTTTGCAGGATATTTTCTTTCTTGTGCAATGTATCTGCCAGAAGTCTTCATCCACCTCATCCCAGGGTACTAATAATGTTTTTATTCGGTTGAAGACCCTGCAGCATTTCGGAACTGAAAAAAGAAAATGTGAGATATGCAGTTTAGGAACATCAATTATAATAAAGTATTTGGTGCAAATCTTCTGGAATGACTGGATGATGTGTATTGGAAATTGCATGAGATGGTGTGGACCATAGTGGGCTGCAGTCTTTTTTGGCTTATGTGTGGTCTTATATCTTTACTTTAGCTGTGAGCGGTGGTCTTGCATAATAAACCTTCATCCATTAAAGGTGCTGCTAGCAACAGCCAGAGTTTTTAAACACTAGTAGCACTGGAGCACTCTATTTGAAGATTCATTACAAATGCTAGAGAGGTTCAAAGAGGAGACTTCATTTTTTGTTGCATTGTCTTTTTAGGGTTGTCATGTTTGGTATTTTATATTTTCGTCACCAGTTTGGATATTTGAATATGTCCAACATTGTGCAAGAAAACAATAAGACATGGCTCTTGTAATGTTCTGTCAGAAAGATTGGGAGCATTAATTATGATAAATCATTTGTTGTGAATCTCCTGGAATGATGTTGATGATGTGTATTGGAAATTGCATGAGATTGTCTGGACCGTACTGGGCTGCAGTGTTTTTTGGCTTATATGTGGTCTCATATCTTTACTGTAGCTGTGAGCGGTGGTTGTGCATAATCAAACTCCACCGATTAAAGGTGCTGCTAGCAACAGCCATAGTTTTTAAACACTAGTAGCACTGGAGCACTCTATTTGAAGATTCATTACAAATGCTAGAGAGGTTCAAAGAGGAGACTTCATTTTTTGTTGCATTGTCTTTTTAGGGTTGTCATGTTTGGTATTTTATATTTTCGTCACCAGTTTGGATATTTGAATATGTCCAACATTGTGCAAGAAAACAATAAGACATGGCTCTTGTAATGTTCTGTCAGAAAGATTGGGAGCATTAATTATGATAAATCATTTGTTGTGAATCCCCTGGAATGATGTTGATGATGTGTATTGGAAATTGCATGAGATTGTCTGGACCGTACTGGGCTGCAGTGTTTTTTGGCTTATATGTGGTCTCATATCTTTACTGTAGCTGTGAGCGGTGGTTGTGCATAATCAACCTCCACCGATTAAAGGTGCTTCTAGCAACAGCCAGAGTTTTCAAACACTGGTAGCACTGGAGCACTCTATTGGAAGAGCCATTACAAATGCTAGACTGGCTCATTGAGGAGGCTTCATTTTTGTGACTGTCTTTTTTCGAGTTCTAATTTTTGTTATTTTAAATGTTTGGACATTTGAATATTTCTAACATTGTGCAAGAAAACAGTACAACGTTGCCTGTCTAATATTCCCTTTGATATGTTTAGAGGCATTGTCATTTTTATTGTTTTACACATTCCATCCCGGTTGGACATTCCAACATGTCCGATCACGAGAGTACCAGCAGTGATGATGTTATCATTTGTTTTCTGAATTCATTGGCACAGAGGAAGAAGGCCCCTCACATGCATAGCACTGCTGCGAGATGGTGCTTCATCAAAGTGAATAAACACTGTTCCATGAAAGAGGCAGAGGAGATACTTTGCACATTCTACAACAAAGCTCTATGCCATGGGACTTCAAATATTCTGTCTCAAAGTTTGGGGACATTAATCGTGATAAATCAATTGGTGCAAGTCTTCTTGAATGATGTGGATAATGCGTATTGGAAATTGGACAAGGTGGTCTGTCCCATACTGGGCTGCAGTCTTTTTTGACTTATGTGTGGTCTTTTATGTTTACTGTCACTGTGAGCTTTGGCTGTGCATAATCAACTTCAGCAGTGATGTCAACTGCACAGACTCCTGTTTTACCAACTCCCTTTCCATGATGCAAGTCATGTGTAGATAATGGGCCTCATTCCGACCCTGGCGTTAACCAAGGCGCTATTAGCGCCTTGGTTGACGCCGTTATTTTTCCGACTCCGCCATGGTGAATGGCGGAATTACCGCCCCATTCCAAGGTTGGCGGGGGCGGTAATTCCCCATTCACCATGGGCCCTTCCCCATTCCCATTTTCAGCCCATAGGGCTCAATGCGAATGGGGAAGGCGCTAATTACGGCACCGTAAATTACGGTGCCGTAATTAGCTCCTAGGTCCCTTTGCGGGTTGGTTTTTTAACGCCTGTAAAAAGCAGGCGTTAAGTACCAACCCGCAAAGGGAACTCGGAATAGGGCAGTAAGGGTTTAACGGCACTGGTCTCGTTACCAGTGACCGTTAACCCTTACCGCCCTACTCGGAATGACCCCAATGTCTTGAAAGGGTAGTCAAGGGAGGTGCTGCATTTGTGCGATGCCATCAATGATGTGATTTGTAATGTCATCAGTGTTCTCGTACAACATGTAATTAGTGATGTCATCAGTGATGTGACAAATGTTGTCATCATTGTGGTCATAGGCTGTGCAACTGGGGGTGCAAAGTTAGCTAAATTGCAGGGGTTTTGTTGCATTATGTTCTCACCTTAACGTCCCTGCAACTAAAGTTTTTTCCTTGAATATATATATATATAAATATATATATTACAGGGCCTGTGGTAGTGTGGTTAGGTTGCTCAACTCATAGGCAGAGCACTTTTTGGGTGGCTTATAACATTGCTCCCCCTGGACGAATCCTTAACAGACTTTGCAAAAAACGTATATGGCCCACTCTGAATGTTTATGGCAAGTTTGGTGAGGTTTCGTCACGGGGGGCAAAGTTGTAGGGGGTCCCAAATTTTCTTTTCCTTCCATAGACGAAATGGGAAAAAAAAATATTGCTCACACCTACAGCCCAAACAGCTGGATGGATTTTCACCAAATGTGTGGCAAAAGTGGCGGCTTGGTCCCAAAACATGCTTTTGTAAATTTGGTGTAAATACATCAGTACTTTTCATTAGTTTTCGGACAGGACTCTGATTGGTCCGGAGTGCGCCGGTATGTCCTCGGACACCCAACGCGCCCATTGATTGGCTGGTGAAAAGCTTGACGTGCATCATATATTTCTGAAGCGCCCCCCATTTTCTATCCACGGACAATCCGTGGCTGTCCATGGATAGCACGGTGGGGAACAGGGCTGGGAAACATGTTTTGGGTAATTTGGTGTTGGGAAGAGGGGCTGGAAAGGGTGGGGGAGTGAAAGATGGATGATATGGGGCTACTTGTTTAGGTGGAAGAAGAGCGTGCAGGGTGCGGCAGTCTGCGGACATCGGGGTATTCCGCGGAGTGAGCCTTGGGCGGGCAGCTTATGTTGTGACTGCAGGCAGGCTTTATTAGGGTAGGGGAGTGGAGTCTAGATGATGTGAGGATGTTTGCATAGGTTACAAATAGGCCATGTACCCAAACCATATCATTTTAACTAAAGCAGTATTTGCAGAGACAACATCTTTGAGCGGGAGGCCAGGTCATAGTTACTTGTGTGGTGGGTCAGCTCTGTGATGATGTTTCTAATTAATGTGTGTCTTTCAGTGCTTGACAACTTTGAGTTGTAGCATGCAATGGTAAATCATAGTGCACTATTCTCTGCATTATATTATAGAAGTATATTTTTTATTGCAGATTGGTGTTTTTGAAAGTTGTGTAATTCAGTGTTAAACAGCATAATACCCTTAGGCAAGACGCAACACGTCACGCATGATCTGTAGCACACAATCATTTGGGTATTACAATGATGTGTGGCCTGCTTCTGGTTATTTAATCTCACATGTTTTTATTCTCTCTGTACATGGAATGGGAACAAAATCACCAAAACAAAAGATTCCAAACATCTGCTTCCAAGTAGGCAGTACTTTAAATACACATCAAAATTCAAATGTCATTGCACTAATGTAGCTTTAAGGGACCTCAACCATTCCATGCATACGGAAATCACTCAATAAATCAGAAAGGACGTTCAATGGATTACTTTAGGTAGGCAACTGCCTGACAACTGCAACTGCAGTATAATGCAATCTCCATTCAGAAATATATGAACAGTCAATTATAGAAATAGTTGAATTAGACAGGAAAACCTCATTCCTCAGATTTCACAACTGATTTTGACAACTAAAAGATCCCTTTGGTGTTGCATTTAAAGCATAGCATGACAAGCATTGCAACCATATGGTGTCGAAGATGGAAGGCTTAATTGCAGTGCAGCATTCCCAGTCTGTAACTTAAAATGGCTCACACAACCCCTTCGCCATACGTGCAACCGTTCTACTTTCTGCAAACTGACAAAAGCAGATTCTGAATTTGCCGGTTACAAATTCGGGGCTTCTTAGTTATGTTAGTGGCATTTATGTTCTGGTAACCACAGGCCTCAATAGCTCTTCTGTAACCTACTCCAGGTATTATTTTCATTATGTCTCTATGAAACAGTGCACATTTTTCTCATAACATTTTACATTTTTAAGAAAATCCAATGCATTTGTCAAAGCTAAAAAGGGATCAATAAAGTCAATAAACTCATCTCAAAATGCCTATTAATTTCTTTTAAAAATAATTCAGATCAACAAGCCATTGGACTGCTCCTTGGGCAGGCTGGCTCACTATGGAAGACTTGCAACGTGCATTTCACCCGCAAGCAAATCACTTGTGTATCCCTGGTGTAATTATTTACATTACGTTTAGCAAAGCTTCTGGAGCAGCAGGGGATGTGGATGCATCAAGTCTGTTAAAGGTGCACTATCTGTATTCAATGTCATCCACTCAGACCTCTGCACTCAATTTTTGAGCAATTTGTGTTTTAAAGACTTTCATTTGAAAGTCTGCATTTTGTTTGTGAACCTTTGGTTGAATCCACCGATTGCATATCCATGTATATGTATATTTGTATGTAGATGTAATGGAGTAGGGATCTGGGGGAGGGTGGGGCATGGAGGTGGGGATGTGAAGGCCCTCATGCCAAAAAAAAATGGGTCCAGTTCAGGTCAACCAAAAGTGCATAAACAAAATGCAGGCTTTCCAATGAAAGTTTTTCAAAACTGGTAGCACCCAAGTGTGACACACCTTAAGTCAAAATATAACATGATTGACAGAAAGAAAGAAGCAATGTCTAATCCTGACTGATTTCAGGAGCACGCTTGATAAGTGCTGATCATACATATAAAACACATAAGGCTGCAGAGCAAACACGGGGCTTGGAAAACTGGCACACATCATAAAGTGGAAGCATAGAGGATTCTCTATAATAGCACATCTGAATAGTATGTATTGCCAACGCTAAAAGATCGCCTTGTCAGATGTAGAGGTTAAGCCTTTTGTTTATTTTATAGGGTTGACACTGGGGGTCATTACGACTTCGGAGGCAGCCATGGTGTAGCACCATGGCTGCCTACAAAGTCGTGTCCGGGTCCGGGTAGTCGGAATGGGGACTTACCGGGTCATTCCAACCTTGGATAACCCGGTAAGTCCCCATTCTGAAAACCATTCCCCATTCCCATTCGAGCCCCCATAGGGCTCAATGGGAATGGGGAAGGAGCTGATAACGGCCCGCAAATAGCGGGCCTTTTATTAGCTCCCTGGTCCCTTAGCGGCTCCCGCTAAGGGCGGCTGGTAAAACCAGTCGGCCTTAGTGGAACCTGCTAAGGGACCTCGGAATGCGGCAGTAGGGGGTTAACGGCACCGGCATCCTTACCGGTGCCGTTAACCCCTTACCGCCGGCCTCGTAATGAGGCCCACTGTCTTCAAATAGGCCAACTTTTCATAAAACACAAAGGGAGGAAAATTGACATTCTAGCAGAGATTTTATGACGGATGAAAATTAGAAAACCACCAAAATGTGTGTTGAAGATTTGTTAATTGATGTGTGCAGGGAAATGGGTGGTTATATGTAACCTCCCTTTTTTAGTGTGGTGGGTCTCTTTAAGTAGTCACCAAGGTGACTGTAGGAGTTAAGCTGCTCAACTACAAGGCTTGATTTCCTGGACCTACCTCTGGGCCGGGGAATCTCTACCATTCTGGTTAGATGTGACAGCATGCAGTAAAAGATAGATACAGACAAGGCTACCAGGCAGAGGAAACCCAACCCTGTGTTTTCATTTACCTACATTATATGCTAAAATAAGTGGAAGACTGGCTTTGATTAATAAACAGGGTTAGTACCAGACAGTGCTTTAACATAACAGCTTTCATTAGGATGACATTGATTAGATGTAGCCCCTGTTTTCAGGCCCTATCCCAAGTCAAGGAGCATCCATTCCTGGACTAGGTCAGGAACAGGAACCCATGGATACCAGGCCAGCTGCTATTGATAAAATAATGTCCTGTTGTGGACTGGGAATGTTGCCCTCGAAATGTTACTTGTTTATCATTCT
Source organism: Ambystoma mexicanum (assembly GCF_040938575.1). NCBI lineage: Eukaryota > Metazoa > Chordata > Amphibia > Caudata > Ambystomatidae > Ambystoma > Ambystoma mexicanum. The sequence continues at coordinate 498,145,476 of NC_090928.1, read as the reverse complement.
GATTACATCAGGAATGAAGAGGATAAGGGGACTGAAAGGGCGGCGCTGCACCTGCGAAATAAAATCCCTGTTTACACACCTTGAGTTCTTCAATGTCTAATGGACACAGACACCAGAGTGAATTTTACAGAGATACCAGCGGGGACCCCTCTTTATTTATAAAACACTCTTATACTTTTAACAGTTCACCCTAGGATTCACCCAGCGTGAGCACCAACTAAATGGGGACCTGTTACATCAGCTCACGCTTCCTTCGAAGAGTCTCAGGGTCCTGTACGGTGAGTCTGATGCAACAGACCGCTTACCTTCACTCAAATACCACCCACATGGATGTGAGGCCAGGGAATATCCTCTGTGGGTAGTTCAATCTCGTTAGGTGACCTCAAGCAGACCAACACACTATCCCGCTACCTCACCCATGGATACCTCCCCTCTACCCCCTTTTTCTACTTATTAACCTACTTAACAGTAATTAAATATACACCTATACTTACATACAACATATAACACACATAAAACACTATGTCAAAATGGGGTGACTGCTGCAATTAGTCACCCCCTGCCATGCTCACTGGTATGCGCCCACAGCCTTGATGAGGCTTCCTGGCCTACCCCGTCAGCAATGCATTGTGAGATGCATGGGGTAGGCCACTGGCCTTCAGCCAGGTTGCTCCATGAGGCAGCCCAGGGCTTTCCTTCACCTGGGTTGCCCAACGGAGCAGCCCAGGACTTTCTCATTCTCCTTTTCACCTGGGCTGGTTGCCGAGGCCAGCCTGGGACTTTAGTTCACTGCTCCATCCTCCTTGGTGGAGTGACTTCCCTGCTCTTCACCGCCCTGGTAGCGCATGATGTACATGGCCTGGGAGGACTTTTATGGCTGACAGGGGGCATGGCCAGGCAGCCTGGACTGGGCCGTTCGCCACACGTGGTCTGGATGGGCTGTTCCTTTTGGCCCGGCCAGCACACTGCATGCGCCCAGGCCCTTGATAATGCTGGGCCCATTCTGTCTGACGCCTGGCTGGTCTGACACTCACCGCTGCCACGGGGCAGGCCGAGCTGCCCCTGCATAAGCAGCTAGGCCCCATGATTTACTCTATGGAGAGGCTTCCCCATGCACTGGCCGGCGACATTTATGGATTTAGGGCCGGGGGGGTGGGGTTCGCTTGAGGCATCGGCCCCCCATGTAAGTCTTTTTCTTTTCCTTTTCTCTCTTCTGCTACTTCCCTCTTCTTTCAGCTGTCCCTTTTTAACTGTTTTCTTTTTTAAATCCTCACTGGATTCTTTTCTCCCCTGTCCAGCCCGTTCCTGGGCAAGGAAGTTCTGTTCCATTGTTCTTTTCTTTTCTTTCTTTTTCAACATTCCATCCAGCCCCGTGATGGGCTGGATGGTTTGATCCAAACACAAACACATAAATAAAAAAGCACAATACATATTTGATAAACATACTTTTATTACCCTGGTGTCTGTGCCTTTATTTCTAAATGTTCCCTTAGTGGACAAGCATGTACCCCCTACTAGGGGGGCCACGTGGGCCATGGACTACACTGAGATCCGAATTACCCCAATTCTAGGGGTTACACGGGACACGGGATGAGTGGAGAGATGTATAGCCATAACTGATTTATTTTGACACAATTAGTGTATAGGACTAACGTTTATGATTGATTTTACTGTTGTCTTGTATACATGTCATAGATGTACTGTTTATAACAGCTTATTTACTGTTTTATTTTCTATGATTTTCCTGTGTTTGGTCTTGCTTTTTGGATGCCTACAATTGATTTTTTAACATAACAACACATAGCCATGTGCAGTTTCTTGCATTCAATCTTACTTCTTTTTAAGAATGCCATGATACACTCTTGATCACACCGAGCGCTGGACTATTGGTCTTATCATGTGACTCTAGAACAGCACATTTGCCTGAATACTTTTTATTTTTAAATGTTTGCATTCATCCCCCCTTCCAGACTATACTACTTTGATTTGAGAGCTATATTACAGAGCATGCACTCTCCTGGTGGCTTTCCTCTGACTTGTCTCTAGTAGGGCTTTGTTACTTTTGCAAAGTGGTATCAAAGCAGGAAACTAAATTCTAAATGAGATTTTGCCAATATTCTTTACAGTGACAACATCATTGTCTGCACTTTAAACATCTCTTGGTGCACCCCAAAATTCCTTAAGGTGCCTGTATTACCCTCTCCCTTTTCAATATTATTGGATGTGAACTCACCATCACTCTATCCGTGTAATGATTACCTCTGGGGCCCTGCAGGAGCGCCTGGTCCAGATCGTCAGAAACGTGTCCCTCTGTGATGGGATGTGCAACCCAAGCCACTCCCTTCTCACTGTTCCACTGAATGTCGGTTGCCCAGCGTGCAGTTTGGTTAGGAGCGGTTTGCTGGGTTCCCAATACTGCAGGGATGGTTGTGGTACAGCTGGTAGTACAGCCTGAATTATGACCTATGGGCAAACAAGGGACGAATATCAGTGCCTTTCTGCCTGCTCTCCCCTCACCTCCCTCCTGTGTCCCCAAGGTTTGCTGGCTGGCTGTGCAAGTGATCTGGCTCACCTTGAATACTGTAGTTGGGCACCCAAGTGCCAGATATGCATCTGGTTCAGTTCCTTCACTGGAGGTTGGTGGCCCAGTCCTTCTGCGGAGCAAGAGATGCACAGGTAAGTGTTCCGCTGCACTAAATGCACAAGTAAGTGTAGCTCTAGTGCTGTGAATGTCCTTCTTGTCTTGGGGCCACTGCAATGCAAGGCGCGATCGGAATTCGGATGTTTATGTCTCTGTTTTGCATTCCTCTGCAGGGGCGGGAATGCTGTGTTCCACTTGAGCCGAGGAACTAGGAGTGGGCTGGAGAGTAGGAGGGCTAGCGAGTGGAGCGCAGCTGTTCACAGTCCTCAAGCACAGGTAAGTGGGTTTAAAAGGGGGGGCGAGGGCACGTGGTGAGTAGTCTCTGGATGCTTGCTTACTGTGTTGTTCTTCGTTGGAGGAGCAGAACGATGCAGCAATGCCGGAGCAGTGAAGAATGCGTCCCTCAGGCTGATCCAGGTAAGTATTGAAGTTGAAGTGAGGACCGGAGCTCGTGCAACAGTGCAGGTGTTGGAATCAGGTAAGCAGGGGTTCCGGAGCTCCAATCAGGTAAGCGGAGATCCCAGCCAGCAGCCGGATTGGAGAAACAGGAAACCTCCATGCATGTGGAGTCAGTGAGATGGAGCGGTAAGCATTACATTGCTTGCAGGTCAGCAGAAGAAACGCTAAGCACAGGGTGTGGCCCTGGCATGGTTTTATGGCCCTGGGATGCACCCTGCATCACTAGACCACCAGGATTACTGAAAGGATGAGCCATCTGGGGGCCATCTCGGGTTCTGCCTTGCATCTTAACCTGGCGGCCATCTTGGTGGGGGTTGCCAGTGCTTGTTAACAGATGTATGCGCCAGCCAGCAACCTTTAGTGTCCACACCCTCCCTATGTTATTCAGGCCTCTCCTACTGTTATGTGAGGGTACACTGTATCCTGCTGGGGTTCATGACAATTTGTGAAAAAAAGTTTGTCTTATGTATCTTGACAAACTAAATGTATAACTTTAGAATTCATCAAACTGTAATGTTCACTGGATAGGCTCCTCACCTAACAATCCTCTGGCATCTGGAAAGCAATCACAGAAGCTAAACATAAATAGAATGACTTTATCCGAAGATGGCTGTCACCAAGGCGAAAGCTGAAGAAATGTAATTCTGTCCATTAATAGGAAAGCTTGTTTTATGTTAACTCTTTTTGCTTGAGATGGATGATCAGATCTGATTCTAGGTTAAGGGAATAATAGGTGTCTGCCAGGAGCCCACCAACAGCAACTGATATGTGCCAGATTGCATCTGCCATGAACTCAAGTTGCCTGTACCTTTGAGATGGGTAGAATATCATTAAAGTCTTAAAAGTCAAAAGGTTTTACTCCAGTCCTACCATTGATATGTATTGGTCCAGGGTTATTTTAGAGATATAACTAGGCTCAGCACTAGCTTTAATTAATTTCACAGCCCACCAAGCAGAGATGATGGAGGAATATATGAGTTGTAGAAGAACATTGAATTGTATGTCTAGGTTAGATGAGGATCCAGCTAAACTGGCTATAGCTTGCTATTAAAGACATGGCTGCATGGGTGGGTGGGATTATGATGGAATTACTAATCCCCTGCAAGTGTGAGTAGTGGCTAAACTGTTTACTCAACCCACACACTATTACAAACCAACAGTGATTCAGATCATACAGGTAAAACAGGCACAGTCAAGAGATAACCTCCTTCAACTTTTGTGGTAACGTGGTCTGAGGACGAGCTAATAGCTTATGAGAATGTGAATGTGAGGACAGTAGTAACCCAAACAGCAATAGTACAACAGTCCAAAATAAAGGAATGTCAAATCAAGGTTCTTAAAAAAAAAATACTTTTTAAACACAACAATATGCAATAATAACTGACTATAAAAAACTAGCAAACACCCACCCCGTGGAAAGAACCAGAATATGCAGACTGTAGATGTAGCAAGCACACTGTGTAATACCTCAATAAACAACCTTAATATATTGCTTAGCAGTTCAACTATGTATAGCCAGGCTTTGGAATGCAGTCTTTGAGGCTCAAACCAGATTCTGAGGCTGTGAGTTGTGCTGGTCCACGTGGTGAGTAGGCATCAAGTCAAGTTTTATGTGGAGCATTGTGCAGTTTGAAGGCAGCGTGATGAGCTCTTCAGGACATGTTCGAAGGTTGAGCCGGTTCGATGCAATTGGTTTCTGGGTCGAGTCGACAAGTAACACAATGCTTTCAGCAGTTTGAGCTGAGATCAGAAGTGGTTTGATGCTGTGATCCCAGTGACTCAATACGTTGTTTGAAGAGACAGCACTTTGAAGTCGTTCACAGAAGCAAACAGTGGTTCAAGGCAAACAGACGCTGTGCTCTGCTGATTATGATGCAGCATCAAGCCTGTTCGATGAATGCAAAACAGCAGTTTGAAGACAGTGCAAAAAGCAGCACTGTGTGCCATAATGGTTCGAATAAGTTTGAACGCAGTTGACTTGGTCTCAGGGATGGGTTAAATTGGAAGAATACAGGAATGCAGCTGCTCTGGCTTCGTCTGATGTTCCAAACTCCAATTCAGGTGTTCAGGGACAGGTATATTCATTTTCCTCTTCACTCCCAGTCCAGGAAGTCTAGCTGACACCTCAAGGAGTCCTTTACCTCCAATGAGGAGCCTGGGAGCGGTCCAACAACAGTCACCACGGATGTTCCCTGCTGATGAATAAGAGCCAGTGTGTGCCTGTTTTGGAATGCCTGTCTCCACTCCTGGCAGAGGGCTTTGTAAAGGACTGCTCTCCCAACAAGGTCTTGAAAGGTTCAAAGGAATCAATGAAGGAGTCGGTGACCCCTTCCTTACAAAGGCAAATGGTTTGGGGATTTGGTAAAAGCATAACTGCTTTAAGGGGTCCTATCCCTATCAAGTTAACTAGTGACTTGTGCCTTCTTCATCATACCCAGGTGTGGTCTGTTCTGCAGGAAGCGGAGGAGATAATGATAGAGACGTCCACAGAAACTCAAGATGTAGGAATCCTTGTTTCATTTCCTTCTTCTCTGTCTGACTGCTCTAATCCCCACTCCCTTCCCAAGGCTGTAGCTTCAAATGCCTTGTGGGATGCAACACCCTAGCGTGGCCCTTTTGTTTTTGGATGTGCCTCTTTGAAGCTTTGAAGCTTGGTTCATAGGAGTCTCCTCCTGCGAGTTTATTGGGCTAAAGAGAGGTGTTACCCGACATCACAAAAGGTGAAATAGAGACAGCTCCCCTGCCCTTTGTCCTGCTAGTTGCTGTAGCAGAGACAGGCAGTCCGTCTATAATACACACAGCCTTTCTCTATCTGGCTTGAGATCACAGGGTTGACATGAGTAAAATAATAATCCATATCAAAACCAAGGAGCATCCTATTAATAGAGATTACCGTGCAACCAAACTATTAATTCTTCATAATTAGTATGGTTGGGATCATAGGTGCAGATTTAAATGCAGCCTCTGTCTGCAGTTACTTTGCTGTCACAGCAGCTGTCAAACAGCGTACAGGTGACCTTTGAACCTGCTCTGTGCCATTGAAGAGCAGATCAGGAGACTGATTCAGCAGAGCACGTTACCAATGCTTTTGGCATGGAACTTTCTGTACCCATCTCATTTTTGGCCACCTTTATGACCTATTGTGGCCAAGCACATTGATTTTACATTCTCTCTATTAATAATCCAATTGATGAATTATATATCATGATTGTTTATAGATTTTATACTTTACACCCATTGGTGTTTTGTATGAGTGGATTAATGGTTGATGGATGCTTGTGGATGTGTGTGTGAACGATTGAATAGTATGACATTTTTTATATAGATGTGTTCTTAAAGGTTTTTTTCCTGCTATGTAAATTGTCGCCATAAGTGCGGATTAAATCATGATTTTACTCATATATTTAAAATTGTATCAGGTCTAATAAAATCCCTTGATACCTACTTTCAAATTGAATCCTCTAGATGTTTTTCCATGATCAAATGGAGATTTCTGCAAGCAGGGTCTGTTTAGTAGACCTTCATTTTTGAGACAGAATTATTGCATCATTATCGCATCATTATGTTATTTAATAAAAATCAAAAAGGCTATGGCTTCTACACTACCATATTACAATTCCTCACATTGATACATTATCAAGGTCTCCACATATACATTATAATGGGGGCTACCAATGCCCAAGAAGGGCTGGCAAAATAGAATTAGCCACTTAAGCGTCAAGACTAGTAAGCAAATACAGCACGGGTGTTCTTGATTTTCTATAGGTACCTCAGAGAGCGTGCATGCACATGGAGAAAGAAAACCAGCCATGGGTTTCGACTTCATCTCTCAGAAGATCAAAGACGAGCTTCTTGTGGCTCAACAGACAGTCTGGTCAATAAGTCATAAATTCACGTTTTCAACCTGGCTAACTTTTCTCACAATGCTGGCATCACAGCAAGTTCACCATCTACTTGCATTGATGTTTATTGTATAAGCACAAGGAAGCCATTATTGACCGCCTATGAGCCAATTAGAATGCTTGAAATTCAGTCACTAACTACTGATGTTGACTGCATTGCAAACATTCTGACTTCATAAGCAGGCAGGGAAATTGCAGAAAGCGTTTCTCCGCATTCAGGAATCAACAATGCAATCTGCCAGCAAGATTCCTTTCAACAAGACACCCCTCTACGCAGAATGACGTCCGTTGACTGCACTGTCAATGTGAATAGCAGAATCCCAATGAACACACAAAGTGTAAGCTAACACATGGAAACATGTTTTCATGTTCATACAATGTTTACTTTCACCAGTGCATGCGCATGTTATAAACGTTATAGCTCAACGAACCTTACAATTAAAATTTGTATTGTATAAGGACAACCTTATCATTTAAATACTTCAAGTAAAACCACATTATGGGGTTGATTCATGGAATTAATGTGCGCCGAAAATTCCCGCGCAAAGGTGCCAAAACGTGCGATTCGCAGTAAAAGTGGGAAAATCGCAGTGCAAGTGCGAAAATCGCAGGGAAACCAGCGCACATCGATTCATGGAAGTCCGTGCGCGAGAAAAACATTGGATGTGCGCTAAAAATGTGCGCCGCGCATGCCGGCGCACAGGTCATCCAACAGCATGCGCCATGGCCACTGCGAAATCACACACAGCGCCGCGCACATCACAAAAGTAGGCGGAACACGGGGCGTAACACTCGGAATGGGGAACAACGCGTGAAAATATGGGCGGCACGGGGGAAGTACAGGAGGCAAGTGCGCGGAACGCCCACACGCTCGCCTACAACCCGTATTCATGGAATCGAATAGGGCAAACCAGCGCACGGTCAAAGACGCGCACAGGGCCAAACAAGTACGCCACAAAAAAGCAGTCGGTAGCGCCCCTGTGCCTGAAAAAAATGTGCGCCAAAATGTGCGCTAACAAAAGCACCCATATACAGCCATACAGTGGCCCTCTAGGACAAATGAGGTGCAAAGGGGTACCGACAAACACGGACACCCGCTGTGTGAAAAATAGCGTGTGCGTGTGTTCCTTGGTGTGCGGGAAGTTCCACACGCGATTGGCCTGGGTACGTGTACTTCGGGGTGCGCGGGAAGTTCCACATGCGATTGGCCTGGGTACGTGTACTTCGGTGTGCGCGGGAAGTTCCACACGCGATTAGCCTGGGTACGTGTACTACGGGCTGCGCGGGAAGTTCCACATGCGATTAGCCTGGGTACGTGTGTTCCGGGGTGCGCGGGAAGTTCCACACGCGATTGGCCTGGGTACGTGTACTTCGGGGTGCGCGGGAAGTTCCACATGCGATTGGCCTGGGTACGTGTACTTCGGGGTGCGCGGGAAGTTCCACACGCGATTGGCCTGGGTACGTGTACTTCGGGGTGCGCGGGAAGTTCCACACACAATTGGCCTGGGTATGTGTACTTTGGGGTGCGCGGGAAGTTCCACACGCGATTAGCCTGGGTACGTGTACTAAGGGCTGCGCGGGAAGTTCCACACGCGATTGGCCTGGGTACGTGTACTTTGGGTGCGCGGGAAGTTCCACACGCGATTGGCCTGGGTACGTGTACTTTGGGTGCGTGGGAAGTTCCACACGCGATTGTCCTGGGTACGTGTACTTCGGGATGCGTGTGAAGTTCCACACGCGATTGTCCTGGGTACGTGTACTTCGGGTGCGTGGGTAGTTCCACACGCAATTGGCCTGGGTACGTGTATTCCGAGATGCGCGGGAAGATTCACACGCGATTTCAGCAGGGTACGTGTATTTCGGTGGTGCCGGGGAATGCTACACGTGATTTAGCCATGTGGGTCCTCCCAGGTGCTCCCTCTACACCCTCCACGGCCCCTGCAGGCAGCCCACACCACAGGGGATTACCCTGCACCCCTGCTCATGTCCCACAGGCAACCCATCCACCATGGCCATGCCCACCAGCCAACCCACATGTCACCTTGCACTACTGATCACCAACTCATGTCTCCCACCACCCCCACCACCCAGCAGTGCAGGGGCAGCCTCCACCAGGCCCCCACTCATGTCCCCCATCACCCCCACCCCCCAGCAGTGCAGGGGCAGCCTCCACCAGGCCCCCACTCATGTCTCCCATCACCCACACCCACCAGCAGTGCAGGGGCAGCCTCCACCAGGCCCCCACTCATGTCCAACTCATGTCTCCCTGCACCCCCACCCCCCAGCAGTGCAGGGGCACCCTCCACCAGGCCCCCACTCATGTCTCCCATCACCCCCACCCCCCAGCAGTGCAGGGGCAGCCTCCACCAGGCCCCCACTCAAGTCTCCCATCACCCCCACCCCCCAGCCATGCGATTTGCCTGGGTACGTGTATTCCTGGGGTGCGCGGGTAGTCTCCCATGCGATACCATCAGGGTACGTGTATTATGGGTCCGCGTGAACTTCCACATGCGATACCAGCAGGCTACGTGTTTTACGGGGTTCGTGGGAAGTTCCACACGCGATTGCCCTGGGTACGTGTATTTCGGGGTGCGCGTGAACTTCCACACGCAACTGGGCCTGTGAGAGTGGGGTACGTGTATTCCAGGGGTGGGCGGGAAGATTCACACGTTCGCCTACGACGCGCCGAACAATAAATGGTCCAATCCTGAAACACGTACGCCAGCATGAAGCAGGTGTACGACGACCCGCGCAGCATAAAAGTGCGCGCAAACAACAAACAAGCTCAGACGCCAGGATGAATATACCGTTCCTAGCAGCAGTGGCCGTGGGTTACCAAAGGAGGAGGAGGAGGATAGTGAGGGCCCGAATTTTCACTCCCAGAACCAGCCTTTTTGGGATGCCTGATGACCAGGTGTATGGGAGGTACAGGTTTCCACCACACATAATACTGGACCTGGTCAGTGAGTGGGAGGATGACCTCACATCACCCACCCTGTGCTCCCAAGCACTCAGCCCCCTGGAGAAGGTCCTCAATGTACTGCACTTCTTGGCCACAGGATCATTTCAGCGGACAAGTGCCATAGTGGGTGGGGTGTCACAGGCCACGCAGTCACGCTGCCTAAACCAGGTCTTCAACATCATCACTGCACGCCCATCAGTCCATAGGCACATATACCTGCCCAGGACACCTGCAGAAAGGCAGGCTGCCGCCCTCGATTTCTACAGTGTGGCACAATTCCCCAAAGTGCTATGTGCCATTGACTGCACCCATGTGGCACTACATCCCCCCAGGGCATCTGAGCACATCTATAGGAACCGCAAGCACTGGCATTCCATCAACGTGCAGGTAGTATGTAATGCCAAGGGAATCATCACCTCAGAATATGCCAACTATCCAGGGTCCACCCACGACAGCTTCATTTACCGAATGTCTACCCTAAACCGGGACCTAGAAGCGGGGCAGCATGGCGATACATGGCTGCTTGGTGAGTATGAATGCCACTGCACATGCATGCATGTCAGATGCAGAGTTATGTCACTATCCCACTAATGATACCCATCACCTCCTCACCAGGGGACAGTGCCTACCCTCTGAGCACCCACATGATGACGCCAATTCGGAACCCCATCACGCCTCCAGAGGTAAGATACAACACAGCCAATATTGCAACCCGGGGCATAGTGGAGCGCACATTCGGAGTGCTCAAGTCACGCTTTCGCTCCCTTGACCGTTCTGGCGGGCAGCTGTTATATGCGCCCCCAGTAGTGTGCAGGATCATAGTGGCAGCATGTGTCCTGCACAAATTTGCAACACGCCGGGGCCTGGCTGTGGACATGGTGGTGCCCCCACATCCCCAACCACATGCATGCCCACTGCGCATGGGAGGGTAGAGGGCATGGGGTGAGGCAGCCCGTACGCAGCTGGTGGCTAATTACTTCACATAGAAATCACACCCCTGTGGAGTGCACACAGCCCTGGCACATACCATCTGATAAGCAATGATGACTCAACCTGACAATTATGACCAACAAAGGGACACTCAACTGTCAGAACCATAGCAGCCTGAGATTGTTCATGTGGAAGTATCACAATGTGTGCATCCCTACCTACACAAACACCACCAATGCAGTGTCATCAAAAGACACACTTCCATGCTGCAGAAATGAATACCCACTTGCAAAATACTCCATGAAAACAGTGCCATGTGACCCAACCCCTCCCCGGCACGGCCACACAACACACCATGGCATGTCATGCAATGTGAGAGCAAACAAATTAATCCCCACAACATGCCCCAAGTGTCACCAGCTACAGTGTCCCTAATGGAAACATGGCCACACATGAAATGCTCACAGTAATGCAGGACCTACAACCCACATTACCAAATACCTACCAAGAATACCAATCACCTACACAACCTCCACCCTACCTTAAACATGAGATTACAGACTTAAAAATTTGCTAGCCACACTACGTGATGATGCCAGCACTTCCAACACTTCCAAGTATACAGTGTTAGCGCCACGCAAGAGTGTAGGTGCACTGCTTACAACATGGACTCCAGTTCCAAGGTGGACCGCCTTATGAAAACATGAGAAATGGACCTGCAAATTAGGAGGATGAGATGTATGCAGAGGCACATATCAATACACCATGCAGTGTACAATACAACAACAATGTGCACTAGGAATGTATACACAGTATTGACTACAGACTGCCCACACATCGAATGGGAGTCCAATGTCACCATGTACGTCAATGTCACTTGGGCACACCCTTTGCAAGCCCATGAAAACGGGAAGCAGGAGGGGTGTGTGTCACAAAAACCCAAGCATCTGAACCAAATTCATGACAAGCCTGCATGTGCCCAGCCACAATGCAGCGTATGCCCACGGGAGCCACACAAGGCAACACACTGTCCCCAAAAAAAGAAAGAAAAAAAATCAAAAATGGCCATTAATGGGCCCAGGGGGTGGGGGAGGCCACCCAGGAGGTCCGAGGACAGGGTGCACACCAAAACCCACCTGTGTGGATCTTGCGAAAAAAAAACACCTCCATGGGCTCATGGCCTACACGGCTACCCTATTGTGGGAGAATCACTGCTGCCGCTCTCCTCACCCTCTGCAGCTGCATCAGGAGGTGGTGGCACTATGGGAGGCAGCCCACGCAAAGCCCTATTCTGTTCCTCCATGGCTGCAAGCATGCGGGTGTGGTAGGTCTCGTTCTGGAGGATAATTGTGCGGAGGTCCCCATGCAACAACTCACGGGATGCCCGGACCTCAGCCCTAGTTGCCTGCATCTCAGCTGAGAGCGTACGTGTGAGACGCTCCAGCTGCTGTTCTGTCCTTCTGTTTGTTGAAGCCTCAAGCTCAACAAGAGTCGTCCTGAGGTGAAGGAGTTCCACCCTCAGGGCTTCCCTGTGGCCCTGGGACTCTATGGAAATGGCTTCCTGCAGAGTCGCCAGTGCCGCCCGCCTGTCCCTGTCGGACGCCAACATGTCCTCCCTGTGTGACTGGCAGATGGAGTCTGTTGCCTGCTGTAGTCGCTCCATCAGCCTTTCGGGGGGGACAATGGAAGTGGCCACCCTATCCATGGCCTGAGCCATCATCTCTGATGATGCTGCCTGTTGGGTTGCCATACCATATATGGATTGCTCCCATGCGGTATTGCCAGGTGGCGGACGGCCACCACGTTGGCGGGCACCACACCTGTCTGGGGCAAGGCGAACTGCGCCTTGCTGTGCCGGCACTGCCTGAGGCTGCAGGACTGCATTCCCCCTCTGATCTGCTGGCCCAGGAACAGGATCAGAGTGTGACCCTGCATCCGTAACCACCAAAGGCGTACCTGCCAACACTGACATCCCCATTGAGGGTTCTAACCCTGCTGCAGGTGGGTCGGACAGAACAGAATCCCTCCCAGGAACACTCACCTGCGACGGCACATAGGTCTCATCATCCGAATCGACACCTGAATACAGCTCGGGGGAGGTGCAGCCAGAGACACCCCTTGAGAGCAAGACCTGCAGCAGTTGTGGGTTCTCACCCAACACCACACCACGTCCCTCACTGGTGGTCGGTCGGGCCTGAGACCCCTCCTGGGTCTGCACCATCTCCACAACCCCAGCAGTATCAAGTGCGTCATCCCCTGCAAAGACATAAAAGAAAACAAATGGAAACAGGCATTAGCACTATGGCACACAATTAGGGCTGAGAGGCTACAGAAACAGTACTTGATTGACACATGTCCCACATGACTAAAACCCTCCCATGCATGCACCGTCACTGCGTGTGAAGGGTAGGCAGATGGCACACATTGATGACACCAAGATGGAAGATTAACACATTTGCTGCATGCTGCCTAGCAGTGGAATCACACATTGGCCAGTGATTGGCAGGTCAAATACACATGCCATCACACAGATGGCATGTACCCTAGCCATGAAGTGAAGAGGGATAGGAGGGCACCAATTGTTCAATCAGTCCAGTTTGCTCATGAAATTGATTTTTTCATTGAAATGGTTCAAATGTTTAACCTGGAGCTGCCAGTCCAAAATGGTCCTATAGCACAGGGACATGTCTAAACAAATCATGTCCAGGAAACAAAGCCAGCCCACTGTACCATAGCCATGTCAGACATGTGACAATAGGACTGAGAAATCCCGAGTAAAAGTGGTGGTATGCAAACAATCTGCCTGAATAAACAGAGGTAAATAAGCAACTATGTTGTGGCAAGATGACACTTCAAGGGCAACTGGCGTGGTGTTGGGCTGGATGTCTAATGTTGGCAGAAGGGATGCTGCTATACCCAAATGCTGTTGCGCAGAATGTATAGGATGAGGCACATGGGTGACCCAAACCACTCAGGCACACACACCCTCACCTGGCACCCAAACAGAAGCCCTCCCACACACACCATGCACATGGATGACACACATATGCATGTGCACTCACCGGACAATGCCTCGTAATCTGCCAGTTCTCCCACGCCTTGGATCTGTTCCTCCGTAACGTAGGTCCCAGCAACCTGCTCATGTGGAGTGAGTTCTATGTCGTCTGCTGGAGACCCACCTCCAGTCACTAGAGTTGCGGCATGACTTGAGGCCAGCTTATTCTTTGCCCTGCGCTTCAGGTCATTCCAGCGCTTGTAGCATTCAGTAGCTGTGTGCCTCACGATTCCAAGGGCACTTATGATGTCCACAATGGTCTGCCAGTGTGCCTGACGTTGTGCAGGTGTGGTCTTGGATCCTGCAACAATCACCATGTCGTGGTCATGTGCGGACACATACTCTACAAGTGCATTCAGTTCGGCCTCATTGAAGCTGGGCTTCCTTGACGGGCCGGACTGTGTAGCCGTGTCTGGGGCATCAGCCTCTACTGGACGAGCACTCTTCCTCTTCCGCTTGGAAGGTGGTGGGGATCCTGAGTGTCCTACGCCACTCTGGACACTAGGGGCAGGAGCCCCGGTGGACTCTGTACTAGGAGTGTGGGATTGCACACTCAGCATGGGAGTTGGTGCAGGCATTAGCTCAAGTGTGATGGTGTCAGGGGGAATGTCAGCATGATGGACTTGGACCGACACTGTCCTGGCTGGGTGTGTGAGAGGTGGGGTGGATGGAGCCGCAGCTGCCCCTGCAGCCTCCCCAGCCTGCCTACGCGGGGCAGCAGATGACCTAGCTCCCCTGATCCACGTGGCCTGATGACACCAACGTTCACCGGCACACGTGGCCTAGACCTGCTGACCTGGAAGTCAGCCATGGAGTCACCCTGTGCCAGGTCTGGTTCCACAGTGGGCTGGTCCAACAAGGGCTGAGCATGGATGGTGTCAGCCACGTTAACCTCAACCAGGGGCGTGGGGGGCATGGGTGTCTCTGACTGTTCCTCCACACATGGGGGGCTAGGGGCACCCTGCAAGTCACGACCACGTCCCCTACCGGATCCACCACGGCCACCACTTGGGGCTCGGCCACCTTCGCCACCCTTACGGCTTGTTCGCCTCCCAGCCATGGCACTGATGTTTTTGTGCATATGGGAGTTGATGTGAACTATTGTCCTGGGCAATTGGGGGTCAAAGGGGTTGGGTACCAGATGGTAATCGTACCCTAGTGCTCTAGCAAGGCTGTATGTCACCCCTGGGGAAAGATGACGGGTCACGCAACGCACAGGCACCCCAAAAAAGGGAAGTAAGGTGCACGCAACCCCTCCTAGACTACATGCGTGGAAAAATAAACCTGCACTAAGCTGTGGCACCCAGAAACACAATAATGAACGTATGCGTGTCACACGCAGCCTAGAATGACCTCTGAAGGGGTACGCGACACACGGGGCATGCACAGATGTTAAATACGTGCGCGACTCACCGTCTGCCAGGAACAAAAGCGTGAAAAATATGCGCGTGTGCGCCTTGGCAACACCCCCGCCAAAAGAAGAATTGTACGCTGTCTGAGGAGACAGGACAACAGTAGAAGGGAACGCTGTTTGAGGAAACAGGCCCAGGAAAAAGAGGAAAAGAGAAAAAGCTGTCAGAGGTAACAGGGAGTACGAACTGGAAACGCTGTGAAGCAAATCGCGTGTGAACCGACAAGAAGTACAGATTTCACCCACTCGCTCTCCACGAAAAGCACGTACAAGGAAATGGCGTTCTACACGTACCTTTTATACACACGTCACAGACGCGCATATGCGATGAGGCCATTTCCACCAATTACACGCTTTGACACTCGGACGTGTATCATTTTTTTTTACACGCACCATTCTCTACGGCCATGCGCGTGACATCACAGCTGCGCATGGGGGCCTTTGGGCCAATGAAATCGCGTATGCGTGCAGACGCGCTTACGCGCTAAGGGCCTTTCCTCGAATTACACGCAGACGTGCAGGACTTTTCACGTGCCAAATCACTCCGTATCAAGCTGGCCACGCGTAAGCACACGGAAGACCACGCTCCTGCCCAGAAAGCCGATTTACTGCCCCCCAGAGCCCCGAGCACGCTCCCACCTGCCATCTGCTGCTGCCTGACTGCCTTCTGCCCACGTGCCCTGCCATTTGCTGCCTGCACATCAGCCAGGGGTGCTGTTGCTGTGACCACCCCTGCTGGAACCGAAGACTCCCGACTGGGATTCCATCGCTCCACAGCCCAGCCCCAGGACCCAGTTGCCCACCCACTCCTGCCTCTGGGGTTGTCATGTCGGGCACTGCAACATCTGGCACCACTGACAACCCCCGGCCAGAGAGGCAGAGGGGCAGCAGCTTCAGTGCCAGGGAAGTTGGTGTCCTGGTGGAGCAAGTCCTGGGGCAGTATGATGCCCTCTACGGAAGGGTGCGCGCCGACAAGGAAGGACGGACTCGGATCTGGACGGACATCGTGACTGCCATCAACGCGGAGGGGGTGGCAGTCCGCGACTTCCAACATGTCAAGAAGCGCTGGGAGGACTTCAGGTCCAGGACCCTCAGCAAGGCCCGGTGCCTCTTGAAGGCAGCGGATGCTAAGGGGCGCCAGGGCCACTTGTCGCAAGATCAGATGAGGGTCCTGGAATGCATATCCCCAGCGCTCCACGTCCAGGTCCTTGAGAGGCAGACCCGTCTGGAGTCGAGCAGTAAGTGTACATGCATCATGATTGTAAGCTGTGCGTGTGGTGATGTGCCAGTAGTGTGCCGGTTGCACATCTGTTTGTATGGGGCTGAGTATGGGTGGGGGAGTACAGGACCGTGAGGCTAACACATGCGAGCGCTGTCATGTGTAAGACATGGATGGTGCTTGTGTGTGTAGGCTTGCATGCCAAATGCAGTTGTGTGGGCACACATGTTTGGATGAATGTGTATGTAAGTAGGCATGTTCGTGATGTCACGCATGTATGTTGTTTTCAGCTGCATGTATCAGCACTGTGTACATGTGCATGTGTGTGTATTTGACAAGGGTGCAACAGTGATGCAACATGGATGCATGTGACAGCGGGATGTGGAAGCCTGATTGGCAGATGTGACATGGATGCCCATCGGAACACTGCGACAGTTGGCTGAGGTGTACACATGCATGCAAGTGTGGTGTGTGCGTGCATGTGTAGTGCACTCCCTGTGTTGCATGTGATGTCTGGCTCACCTTTGCCTGCTCATGCTGTTGTATGTGAATGAATGGTGCTGGCAGTTGCGATGTGGCTGTGGTATGGCTCATGTGTGCATGTAGAAATGACATGTGTGTTGCCAATTGTGATGCCATGTCTGAGGTTTGCCAATGCCACTCATGTGCAACTGTCCTGTGTGTATGTGTCCATTGTACAGTGCCCTGATGCCTGTGTTTTATTTCTCCCTGTCTGCAGCGTCAACTGATGAAGAGGGCGGAGAAGGTGCTGTGGAGCACAGCGGCGGGGATCGCACCGCCAGCCGGAGACGCAAGGCCCGGCTCCCCTCCCAGGTTGTGATCTCGTCGGGGAGTGAGGAGTCCGGTGCCACGTCCCAGGCCGCAGCTGCCAGGGGGAGGTCCAAGAGGCGGAGGTCGGAGTTGGACTCCTCGGCAGCAGAATGGGCAGCTGGGACCCCACAGGGCCCAACGGGGGAAGATGGCACAGAGTCATTCAGGTTGGTGGGGGGTTTGGTGGAGGAGGAGGCCGTGCAAGCAACAGAGACGGGGTCTGGAGGTGGGGATTCCACTGGTGCTAGTGCTGCAGTGCAGGACCAGGGACAGGAGGCAGCACAGGTCGCCGCGGAGGTGCCTGTGTGCAATCCTGTCCCTGATCCTGTCACTGCATCATCTTGCACCAGCAGGGATGCCTACGTCCAGACCCGTTTTCAGGCAGGGGATGAGTTCACGACAACTGGCCTTCCTCTGCCTGCGGACGTGGCTATCCGGGTCCGGGTTGAGCCTGTCCTGACGGGCCATGCGAGGTGACCTGCAGTCTTTTCATGAGGAGACTGCACGTCATCTCGAATGGCTCGTTGACCGCGTCGGCCTATTGGGACAGGTCACCCAGGCCGTATTCCTCCGTTTGATGGGGCTTGCTCCGACCCCCTCCTCAACTGAACCCCCTATGCACCAGTCGTCCTCCGTGCCATCTTCCCACCCATCAGTCACCTGGGTGCCCTGTGGAGCTGCCTCTGACGGTGCGGCCAGGCTGGTGGAGGAGGCATCCCTGCCACAGTCAGGAGTCGGACGTCCAGCAGGGGTGGCCACATCAACGACTGCACCCCAGCCAGCGGAGGATGTGCAGGTAGCAGGAGGCAGTGCACGGGCAGAGGCGCAGCAGCAGCAGCAACGTGGTGGGAGCCATGATGGCTCGGGGCCTTCGACATCGGAGGGGCAGGCATCGGCCGGAGGGCAGGAGGACTCAGGACGGGAAGTGTCTTCCATGTGGCAGCGGTTGGGCCATGCCATAGATGCGGAACGGCAGCAGGCGGAAGAGGCACGGCTCACGATGGTCAGGGCGGAGAACTCCATGCGGAGGGCCCTGAGGCGGGCCGAGTGCCTCGAGGCAATCCGCCGGGAGTTTGGGGGGAACATGTGGACGGCCCTGTGGACCCTCGGGGCCATGGAGGAGGAGCACCTCCGGGACATTGAGCAGGAGTTCGATGATGCCCTGGCCCGGAACATCCCGAAGTGAGCCGTCGGACTATCCCGCTGCCCTTGTAAATAGTTCTGTAGTTAGTGTTAGGTTTCGTTTGGTTTAGCATTTTTTTTTGACCTTTTGGACAATGGGCCACATTTTTGTATATAGTTTTTTTTTTAGGTAGTGTTATTAGACCCTGGATTGTTTATCTGTATATAGTTGACTTTTGGATTTTCATTTTTTTTTATGATTTCCCCATGGAGCAATGGTTTTCGATTTTAATTTTCCATTGGATTTACTTTTGTGGACTGTGACTTTGGACACCTTTCGTTTGCATTATGATTTGTGGTTTTGCATTATTTCACGTACCTGCTGTTTTTTTTTTTTTTAATTTCCATTATTGTTTGTTTATTTTTGATTCAATTTATGTTGCGTTTAATACATATTTTTTCTTCAAACTTCAATGTTTAGTATCATCTCATTGGTTTCATGCATATCATGATATGGGTTTTGACATTCACTGACACCCATTGGGTGTATGTGAGGGACATGTGTTCATTTCCAAACTTGCAATTGGAGTTATATCATGTTTTTGCCATTTCTAAGTGGGTGGATGCAATACTCAGGTGGGTGTTTGGCATTTGGAGGGTGACCATAAGGGCCAGGGATCTAGATTGTGGTGACATGTTGGCTGGGGGACATGAGTGGGGGCCTGGTGGAGGCTGCCCCTGGTGGCTGGGGGGTGGGGGCGATGGGAGACATGAGTGGGGGCCTGGTGGAGGCTGCCCCTGCACTGCGGTGGGGTGGGGGTGTAAGGGGACATGAGTGGGGGCCTGGTGGAGGGTACCCCTGGTGGCTGGGGGGGGGGGGTGGTGGTAGACATGAGTGGGGGACTGGTGGAGGGTGCCCCTGGTGGCTGGGGGGTGGGGGTGGTGGTAGACATAAGTGGGGGCCAGGTGGAGGCTGCCCCTGCACTGCTGGGGGGTGGGGGTGATGGGAGACATGAGTGGGGGCCTGGTGGAGGGTGCCCCTGCACTGCTGGGGGTGGGGGTAATGGGAGACATGAGTGGGGGCCTGGTGAAGGCTGCCCCTGCACTGCTGGGGGGTGATGGGAGACATGAGTGGGGGTCTGGTGGAAGCTGCCCTGCACTGCTGGGGGGTGGGGGTGATAGGGGACATGAGTGGGGGCCTGGTGGAGGGTGCCCCTGGTGGCTGGGGGTGGTGGTAGACATGAGTGGGGGCCTGGTGGAGGGTGCCCCTGGTGGCTGGGGGGTGGGGGTGGTGGTAGACATGAGTGGGGGCCTGGTGGAGGGTGCCCCTGCACTGCTGGGGGGTGGGGGTGATAGGGGACATGAGTGGGGGCCTGGTGGAGGCTGCCCCTGCACTGCTGGGGGTTGGGGGTGATGGGAGACATGAGTGGGGACCTGGTGGAGGCTGCCCCTGGTGGCTGGGGGTGGTAGTAGACAAGAGTGGGGGCCTGGTGGAGGCTGCCCCTGGTGGCTGGGGGGTGGGGGTGATGGGAGACATGAGTGGGGGCCTGGTGGAGGCTGCCCCTGCACTGCTGGGGGGTGGGGGTGATAGGGGACATGAGTGGGGGCCTGGTGGAGGGTGCCCCTGGTGGCTGGGGGGTGGGGGTGGTGGTAGACATGAGTGGGGGCCTGGTGGAGGGTGCCCCTGGTGGCTGGGGGGTGGGGCTGGTGGTAGACATGAGTGGGGGCCTGGTGGAGGGTGCCCCTGGTGGCTGGGGGGTGGGGGTGGTGGTAGACATGAGTGGGGGGCTGGTGGAGGCTGCCCCTGCACTGCTGGGGGGTGGGGGTGATGGGAGACATGAGTGAGGGCCTGGTGGAGGCTGCCCCTGGTGGCTGGGGCTTCAGGGGGACATGCATTGGTGGGCAGTAGTGCAAGGTGACATGTGGGTTGGCTGGGGGGCATGGCCATGGTGGATGGGGTGCCTGCGGGACATGTGCAGGGTAGGCCCCTGTGGTGTGGGCCACCTGCAGGGGCCGTGGAGGGTGTAGAGGGAACACCTGGGAGGACCCACACATGCAATTCACGTGTGGTGCTCCCCGCGCACCCCTGGAATACACGTACCCTGATGGAATCGCGTGTGATACTTCCTGCGCACCCCTGAAATACACGTACCCTGCTGCTTTTGCGTGTGATACTTCCCGCACACCCCTGGAATACACGTACCCTGATGGAATCGCGTGTGATACTTCCCGCGCACCCCTGAAATACACGTACCCTGCTGCTTTTGCGTGTGATACTTCCCGCGCACCCCTGAAATACACGTACCCTGCTGCTTTTGAGTGTGAAACTTCCCGCGCACCCCTGGAATACACGTACCCTGCTGTTTTTGCGTGTGATACTTCCCACGCACCCCTGGAATACACGTGCCCTGAGGAATCGCGTGTGTTACTTCCCACGCACCCCTGATGTACACGTACCCAGGACAATCGCGTGTGGAACTTCCCGCGAACCACTGAAATACACGTTCCCCGCTTGGCGTTGGCTGTTTGCCAGCCCTGTGAACTGGTCCAGGGTTAGCGCAGTCCTTTGCGATGATTTTGGGATTTTGAAGGCTTTTCCTTGCGCGAGGGCGTTCTTGGGGGCGTAACTGGCGCTGCTGCAGGGTCGCTGCGCCACTCTGTGCCACGGCTGGTTTCGGAGGCTAAAATCCATGAATATGCTGTGCGATGAAAAGGATTTTTTCGCACGCGGCTGGCGCAGTGTATCGCACGGGTACACTGTGCCACAGCCGCGTGCACCATTTTTGTGCGAATTTCTATGAATTACACTGATAATTTGTTAACATGTTTTGCCCATTTACTGATCTCAGTTCTAAGCGTCAGTATTTCAGATGTTTTACTTCACCACCAAAGCTCCAAAACGTATGTTGCTATAACTGCCAGCCGCTAATAGCCCTTACAGACCTGGCGAGGGGTCATTATGGCTTGGCATAATGATCCTTCCCCAACTTATGGCTCTCGGCTTTGCCTGGTTCAATAACTTAAGGAACGTTCATTATCCAAACATAATAACCTTCTTTCCACTTGCTCTACAAGGCTACATTTTATTAAGGGCACTATCAGGAAGTCAAATCCCCCTTTTAATCATTTTGGAGACATAACAAAATGAAGGTCAAATGAACCGAAGGCCTGCCTACACTTCTGTGTTGTGAAAGGGTGCATGCACAGCTTCATCCGCATTAATAGAAGGTGATAGCTTAAAATGGCTGGATCCCCTCCAGTGCTCAGCTGGTGGTGCTGCTGTCACAGGTTCAATCAGTGTTCTGGCGCCCATAATGTGGATGCCAGGGCCGTCCCCATCATTGCACGACAGCCATCAGTTACAGCTGAGCTAATACATTTATGCAGTTATTTACAACACAGCTGGATCACAGACAACAAACCATTGGAACATCTGAGCGGGACAGCACCATAAACACACAAAACACAGAAACGGCAGCTGCATCGACCACCTGAGATTCCTGGCTCTCTCTGATGGCTGGAGCAGAAAGAACCACCACCGAACTGTTCATTTTCCCCCAGAGGGCAACTTGGATCTGATGCACCAGTCCATTAGAAGCAAACCCGTCCGGAAAAAAAGAACACATGGGAAATCCGCCATAGCAATGAATTGCAGGAATCTGCACACTATTTAATCACAGTCAAAGTGTTGTGTATAAAGGTATCATATCTCTTTGTGTTGCGGGTATATGCATAGACGGACTGCAATGTTTTTTTTTTAAACAAAAATCTCAGCTAGAGCAGATCTGAACGATTTGTTTACAATCTACTTTGTGACTCCAAATTTATTTATTTATTTGTATTTTTAGAGCGCTCACGATGCGTTGTTACAGAAATAGTTTGTTTTTTAGTTGCATAATTGTTGTTTTTGTTTTGTATAACGCACTTATATACCAAGAGGTTTCTAAGTGCGGACCCGGGGATCGAACCTGTGTTGTTTCGTGTTGTCTTGCTTCCAAGGGAACAGGTTGCCGTTGAGCTATCCTCCCCGAATAGCGTGGTCAGGTTGAAACGTTTTCACTTGTGTGCTTTTGGATCATCTTATAATTTAGAAGACAGATCCCGAAGCAGAACAGCACAGAGAGATGACTTTCAGAAGCTCTGGGGTGAACCCTGTTCTGCCTCGTTGCAGTACAAGGCTGACTGTCTAGTCTACCCAAGAAGCAGAGTGGCATTGGGGTCAGGGAATCAGATAGCGAAGTTCCTAGGGATGGTTGGATGGCTGAGAAGCTGAATTTAAGTTAGAGATTGAAAGTGAAAGTGGAAGAAGAGCCAGAAGTGTGAGAAAGAGTAGGAGACTGAAACAGTGGCATTGAGGGGGCCGATGGGAGGTAGGGTGGAGAGAGTTCAAAGGAGGAACTAAAGAATCATGGCCACGGCAAGACTGTTAGAGGACATTACGAAATAAAGAAACTGAAGATGTTGCACTAACTTGTAATATTATTCCTTTCCACTGCTGAATGGTCACCCCTTTTCTCCTCATCCGCTTAGGTTACTCTCCCCATTTTAGCATGTGGCCTAACATGTTCTCTGTGCCTTTCCCCATGAAGTGGAACTGGCTGCATTTGTGCAGAAAACATCCTTCCCCATTTGGCTCTGTCTTCACCACCATGGCTGCCACCATGGCTGCATTCCTGAGCTCTTAATGCTCACACCAGCAACAGGAGACAGAGGTCTAGGCTCTTGTCTGATCCCCACACCCTCCCTACCAACCTCACGGCCAGAGACATCTGTACCATTTCCACATGCAGTTTAGATTAAGGTCTTTCACTTCAATGCAGCACAATACTGAGGTAAGGCATTTATGTTTACTGTCCTCCATAATATCTGTTTCTTTTCAATGGGTGTATGCAGTGCATGAGTATATGCGAATGGCCGGACTGTGGAGATGGGCGGAGCCTCTACGTTGGCCCACAGAGACCTTCATCCATATAAAGTACAAATTCTGCCCTAGATTTTTGTATTTGTATATTATGTATATGTATCACTAGCAGGTTGCACAGTAATTCCTACTTCAGTCCTAGTTTGAAGTTTATTTAGGGGCCGAGTCATGAAATTATTTGCACGTAAAATCTGGTACTTGCGCATCAAACTGCATGCAAAACACTGCACATCGATTCATGGAACCGACTGCGCAGGACTTTTCCGGGATGTGCGTGGAGTTCGCACAGGCTCGGCATGGCTCTTGGAGCAGCCGAGCGCCTTGTGCGAGACTCCATGCAGGCGGTGGGCGTGGCCTCCGCAGGGGCTGGAATAGGGGCGGAACATGCAAAATGGGGAAGGACAAGCCAGAAAGTGGATGTTACGAGGGACAGACCACAGGCAGTCCATAGCACACCCACAAACGCACATGACAAAGCGTATTCATGGATGTGACTGCGCAACCTCTCGCCTGTGAAATTCCCATGCAGTTCCCTCAAGATCTCTGCCACGCGGAAGCAGGCGTATGGACTTGCGCAGAGGAATCGCAACTCTGCAGGTGAGTTTGCATATCAGATCTAGTGGTGCATGCATGCAGTGCCAGTTTCGATTGCACTTATGGGTGCTCGTGCGCAGCGTAGAGGGCTGCCAGGAATGTTTATGGAGGTTTGCACGCAGTTTGACCCGGGAAAATAAATGTTTTGCGTGAAACTTTACTCATGTCCTCGGGGTGCCGGTTACAGTTACGAGGGACCTGTGCAGCATCACGAGATGCAGGCCTGCTTGTGAGGGTCCCCATGCACTGTTTGAAGGGTGCATGTATTTGCACCCGAGTATGCATGCAAAGGTAGCTGTTCTGGCTGTTTTTGCTTTGCGTGGGGGCGTTTTGGGAGCATTCTGGCTGCGACTTGTGTATACAGTTACTTTGCACAGACAATTCCATGAATACACGGGGCACAGATTGTTTATTCTATGCATAGGCTTGTGCAGTGTCGATCTCGGCGCGTGGCACTTGTGGGATTAATGCGCTCTTTTCCATGAATCGGGCCCTTAATGAACTAAACCAATGCTTCTCTGTAGACAATATTGCTAGTCCTTCTTGTAGGAGCTAGTGTGAACAAATTCTCTTTGTTTCCAACACAAAGCTGACCATGAGTAAAGCATGAATCCCGTAAATCGGTTCCAGCTACTTTGAGTTGGAGCGTCTGAAAAAGGTATTTTTTGTACTTTTTGCATTGTCTACACCGTGGAACCAACCCACATGCCAAATTTAAGGTTTGTAGCATGTTGGGAAGTATGCTTAATATTTCAAACAGACACACACACATATCCAAGCATTGAAGGCCGTAAACATTAGCAAAATTAATATTTCATGCTTTATAAATTTTCTACACCATGGAACCTATCCAGATGCCAGATTTCAGGTTTGTAGCATGTTGGGAGGTAGGCTGAACATTTCAAACAGACACACAGACATTTTCCCTTTTATAAATATATACTAGCAGAAGTACCCATTCTTCGAATGGGTTCTGTAGACAGACGTGATAACACTGATCCTGTAGATCGTTGTTCCGATTCGCTTATCGCTTGATGTGCGTTGCACCCTGAAGTAAACTCCATTCAGAATGGGCACGTGTGGCTGGCTGACATACCCAGGAGCAGATGTTGGGGGTAGACAAGAGTTTATGTGCTGCTGCATATTGGGATCTTCTGTGCTCTCTCCCCACATGTCGCCTCACCCTGCAATGGTGCAGTTCGTTGTGGTGCATTGCGGTGCAACTGTCTTGGAAACTGTGCATCGTAGGGCCTGGACCTCGAGTTTTGTTCCTCATGTCAGGAACAGTCCTTCTACGACCACATTGATGTTTCGACAATTTCAGGCAACTGCCTCATGTGTGAAGGTGCTGAAAACCAGGAAAAGGGGTGAGGTGTCCAAATGTCATATAGCAAGTACTGTCCGCAGGGTCCTAACATTTAAATAGGCAAAATCTGGTCCAGATTGGAGAAACAGTGTGGAATTGTATAAGGAACAATGCTTCACCATGCCAGAACCCCACAAACCCACAAACAAATGTTGACTTGTGCTGAAATCCGGGGAACTGGGTGGGGTGTCCAAATGTCATATAGCCAGTAATGTCCGGAGGGTCCTAACATCATGGTACATCTTAATATATTTTATTAGTGATTATTTCTTCTAAAGAAAATGCATTCTAACGGAATCCTCAGGGTTATTCTTAAAGTAGACAAATAAAATATGCTCTTTCTGGTTCTTAAAGGGGAAGTGCGCTAAAAAATATTATTGTCCCGATCGTTCAGGGATGTTTTTTAAGCAAACGTTATCGATCTTAAAAAAAAATCCTATGCATCTTATTTTAGATTTCCGCACTTTTACACATGTGGAAATCACGGGTTTGGGTGTTCCCATCTTGTGCTAATCTCATCCGTTGAGGCATCACTCTAAGTTCAAGTGTGCTCATGGCAAGAATACAGATCGCCTGCCCCTGAAGCTGACATCACTTTATGCATAGGGCCCTTTTCACAATGCCAAAGCACGCCTCCTGTCAGCGTTTTCTATGCGCAATCTATTGGTGTGTCTCCATGGAAATGCCCGGACGCTTCTTTCCTCAACAAGTATAAACAGACCATTTCTGATCAGACAACTTTGGAGCTGCTTTGTCAATCATTTCACTGTTTATAGTTTAAATCGCCCGTGACTCATTTCCGCTCTGTTCAGCTATATTCCCCATACGAAGCCCTTGCAAACTGGTACTTACACAAGCATAACTGATTACATTAGTTACTTGAGTTTAATTTTAAATATTTGTTGTATAATGGCAACAATACAGTACTACCAGTACGAGCCTGAGTATTCAGAGGAGGAACTAAGGGAAAGAGAGAGACGCGGAAACGATGGCGAATCGGACAATAGTTGAGAAGATGAATCACCGAAGCATGAGCCTGAGCCTAGTCGCATGGAAGTTCTTTCAACCTGGTGTACCTGCAATCATTGCGAGGTCATGCCAGCCAAGGCGGAGAAGTGCTGCTGATGAGAAAACTCTGGATGCATGTCTTACATAGCCGATGAAGGCACACCACCGCTGTGCGTTACCAAGCTGCATGACTTCCGGGCAAACTGCCTCACAAGGTCCGTGTTGAGGATTATGATGGTGCATATGCACGAACTTTGAGCAACAGTTCGGCATCGCAATCCAAGTAACGACTAAGTATATTCTAGATGTGATGTCATTTTGATCACTGAGACGACTACCATTTCATGTTTGTCTCCTACATTGTCGGAACTTTGATCGATCACAACAAATTAATGTGGTGTGTAAATTGAATACATTTCTCTTGCTTTTTGGAAATCAGAGTGTCCATCGCTTACGTGTCTTCCACTTTCAACAAAAAAAAAATATTTCTCTATGGCCCAAACAGTTCTGGCCTGAATCGGTGTTCACTTTTGTAATGTGTCAAGACTCCAAAAACCAATGTAAATTTTCCAGAAAGTTACTTTGCTAAGGGCAACTATGCCATGGAATTTAGAATGCACTTTCAAGTAAGGTGGTACACTTATCCAGTTTATAAAATTACAATATGTATGTTTTTCTTTCACAGGTGGTACAGGCTGATGAGAAAACTCTGGATGCATGTCTTACATAGCCGATGAAGGCACACCACCGCTGTGCGTTACCAAGCTGCATGACTTCAGGGCAGACTGCCTCACAAGGGCCTACCGTTTGTTTACATGGTGGCTTTATGGGAGGCTTGGATTCCGCGTTTGACGAGTTATACCTGCCTGTATAGTTGGAGCCATTCGCACAAAATTCCTCCCCAGTGACAGCGGACAGTACAGAGGATTTTCACAAACTGTGCTGCAACCTCAAGTATACAATGTGTAGTTTGTTTCTTCCATCAACATCACCAAATTAAATGAAATGCAAATGAGCACAGACGAATAGTATTTTGAATTTATCAGTGAGTCAAGAACACGCTCAATCGTCTATAAGTGTCATGAAAGAATGGTTGGTGGCCTTTTGTGCTCACCTCTTCCCCCTCCATCCCCCTCCAGTATCCCCCCTCTGGTACTGTGTTGGTGCCAACTCTCAAGTTCCCCAACACCATGTACACTTCAAAGGGATCTTACGCAAAGAGACCATTGTTCACATAACCTCACCCAAACCCAGGGTCTGCAGACTCCCCTCTCCAAGACCTGCCCCAGCAATCAACCTACGTTTGCAAGGGTGCTTAGTGGGTGGGAACACTCCCGTTGACAAACACAAACACCATGTGCACCTCAAAGGGTTATTTCACAGAGGGTCCATTGTTCACATGTCCTCCCCAGACCCTGTGTCTCCAGACTCCCCTCTTCAAGACCCCATCCCAGCAATCAACATACATTTGTGTCCCTTCAGCAGTGTTCCTGGCCTTTTTCGCTCACCTCATGCCCATCCATCCCAGCTCCAGTATCAATGGCAGTTCACACGTATGGCCGTGCACTCCCAAAGGGGCTGCGTGGGTATGAACACTCCAGTTGACAAACACCATATACACCTCAAAGGGTTATTTTGCACAGGGTGTCATGTCCCCTTACAGGCTCTGGTCCTGGTTGCACCGGGGTGGTATACGTTATGCAGCTTCACTGTGCCCGCTCCCTACCAAGATGGCTTCCTGCATTCCCCATTCATCCAGGATGTTACTCAACGTACTATCTCCCGGACGTGCTCCGCCTCTGCTGCCTTCCAACACAGCATATCAGAGGAACCCGACTGCGGCTCTGCGCGTTGCTACTCCATCATCTGGCGCAGCGTAAGAGCGTTTCCTAGGGAACCATTGCTTTCCACTCATTGACGTTCTGTGACCTGCCTTTCCCATTCTCACAGATTATTCCGTGTAGAAACGCCATCGGACTCCTACAGCGTTTTCCAGTTTTTGAGCATTTCCCCCTTGTCTCCGGGTGTTTTAGACATCATGCTGTTGACTCACAAGCCGCGGGCTCTTTGACTCTGGGACCCTCCTTCGACTCCACTCACACTGCAGACACGGTAGGAACTACCTACTTCTATCTTAACGTTTGCCCCTTTCCGGGTTCTGTATTACTGGCTCTGTCTATCTCTTCAGCCTTTACCCAGCAGTCACGGGTATGCTCATCATCTCAAGTGATTCCGATACAAGAATCCCCCAGTGCAGTTCCTTCCTCAAGTTTGCTGTCTACCTCTTCTACAGTGGGCACCCGATCCTCATTTCTACTTGTTACTTTCTCCTTTAATCTACTCCCTTCTCTAACAGACTTATTCCTTACCACAGAGGCTTACAGTCATCACAACGACATCCTGAACATTGCCCCATCGTGCCCATCATAAGGTACCTCTGTTTCCTACTGTCTCCCACACTGTATCTTTTCCAACGCTTATGACTTTCCTTCTCTATACATTAGACACAGCATACTGTTTACCTCTGAAAAGTCTTCGGCCTGAAAGTGCTTCACCTGGAAGGACACCACAGATTCTCCGCTCCCAACTCCTGACATCAGGGTGTCCTGCCCCAGAGGGTTTCCCTGGGGCTTCTGCACCCCTATGTTCCTTGTCATACAGGGGGGATTTTCACTTCACAGCTGCCTCGTCTGATTCAGTGGTTGTTACTTTATACAGCAGTTCTTGGACCTACTGTTACCCCCACATGACACAGGGTCCATTGTTCGCATGGCCTCGCCAAACCCAGTGTCTCCAGACTCCACACTTCAAGTCCATTCTCCTCCCTCCCTCCTCAGTATCAAAGGCAGTTCACACTTATGAACATGTGCTTGAAGGGCAGCGCAGTGGTTGGGGATGCAAAAGGTGCTACAAGCTGTTGAATAGCTATCCTCTTTGTAGCATAGAAAATATACATTACTCATTATAAGATCATGCAGAATCTTTGTTTTGGTGTTTGCAACAAAAGTCTGTGGCTTCTATTAAACATAACAATAAGAAACCGAACAAGATTACTGTGTTTATCACAAATCAACTGGTGTGCATCGTTATCATAGTTCTGTACCTTTTGAGCACTTGTACCATGAAACAGGAACTGGCCCTCCGTAGCTTACTGATTGCCCCCATTGTGAGCTCTCAGGTCCGTGTGTTGGGGACCTAGATCTTGTCTGATGAGCTCTCGTGCACTTGCTGGCAGCTTCCTTCCAGCCCCATGATATCCATTGTCCACATGGCCAGGCCAGAGCCAGTTTCTCCAGAATCCCTGCATCAAGACCTCTGACCCTGCAATCAACATATGTTTTTGTCCGTTGAGCAGTGTTCTGGGCCTTTTGCACTCACCTTGTCACCATCCATCCTCCTCCCTAGTATCAATGGAAGTTGGCACTTATGGACAGGGTCTTAATGGGCCATAAGATTTTCTCAGGCACCAATGAATATGTGGCACACTGCTCGAAGTCGCTATTCCTTCTTTTTCAGGCACAGTTTGAACATTATGTAGAGGAGGTGCTAAAGGGCTAGGCCTCACCCCCTCAAACTGAATTCAGATAACTTATCAGGCTGATCAATAGTTTTAGTATTGTAAAATGTATATGTAAAAATCAGAATTGTAGTGCCTTGTAGGTCAAACAAGCACATTTCAGGACAACGTATACTTTTTTGGGGTCATAATGCCTTGCGCCATAGAGGGCATGTTGGATAGCATACATTTGTTAAAGTTATCAAAAATCGAGGTTTAAAACGTAACAGAAAATAAGTTCTGATCAAATATAGATTGGTCAACCATTTTGTAATAACCAGGCATTTAGTCTGAGACATTGACAGACAGATTTTAAAATGGTTGACAGAAAGCAAGATGATTGAATTTTACAAAGTCATGTTGTGATACATAAATAATTGTCTCATAGCAGTTCATTAAGAGATCAGTGGAGAAGAACATATCTAGACATTTTGTTCAGACGTCTTGGCAGCAATTTTGGCATTGACAAAGCCAGGCGCAGCCAGGTACTGTTCAAGGAAGGTTGCAATAACAGCGAAAAGCTATTAAAACTAGCAACAATTGTTGGTTTCACGGGGAGCCCACTGCAGCTGTAGACTTTTTGGCAAGAAAGCATGATATGATCGTTTATTTTATTTGATATGATCATTTATTTATATAGCGCCTATACACAATGTGTTTCAAAGCGCTTCAAGGCAAGGGAGGGAACAAGGGAAAATACAACCACATTCTTACAGGCCATGAACAGTAAGGACGTGAAATTAACTATCGTACTCGGCCTGACGACATTTCAGATAGTGCAAGAGCTAAAACATAGATAAGGAAGGGCGGGGAAGAGTGGGAAGGAAATGGAAACAGACAGGCGACTACCGTACTAGGCCTGACGACATTTCTGGTAGAGCCGGAGAAAAACAAAAGGTGAGGGAGAGGGGTGCAGAAAGGGAGGGGAGGAACAAAACAAGCAACTATCATACTAGGCCTGACGACATTTCAGATAGTGCTGGAGGGATGGTGGGGAGGAAAAAAACAGTAATGGGAGGGTGGAGGAAACAGACGAGGTTGCTATCATATTAGGTCCAGGGACAATTCTGATAGAGTAAGTGCATAGAAGAAAGTAAGGGGAGGAGATAGGAAAATGGAGAAGGGAAAGGAGGAGAGAAAAGAGAGTAAGCAGTCAAAAAAGAGTGGAGAAGCAAGAGTGGAGAGCGAATACAATTGCAGAAGTCAGTAGTAACACATAATGTTGCAAGCCAGGATACAAGATGAAGATGGGAACAGCATGATCCAGGCCCACCATGAGTACAAGATGCAAAGGAAGTCCAGCATGAGAGTTGAGAAAGAGTAACACACCGTGAATGAATGAAGTCCATAAAAGTCAAATCCAGCATTGGCCACAAGACAGTGATGGTGAAGGAAGGCACCAGGTGGCCGGGGCTTGCTAAGTGGTGAAATAGAGCAGCAGGCAGGAAGGTATCAGGTGGGCGGGGCCTAGGCCAGGTGACCTAGATCCACTTGCACCTGTTCCCCATCTGCAAAGGAAAAGAAGCTGGAGGGCTCCTTAAGTAGGGAAACAGAGCGGCAAGCAGGAAGGCACCAGGTGAGAGTGGCTTGCTAAGTGGTGAAAAAGCGGCAGGCAGGAAAGCACCAGGTGGACGGGGCTTAGGCCAGGTGACTTAGATCCACTTGCACCTGCTCCCCATCTGGAAAGGAAAAGAAGCTGGAGGGCTCCTCAAGTAGGGAAACAGAGCGGCAAGCAGGAAGGCACAAGATGGGCGGGGCTTGCTAAGTGGTGAAAAAGAGCGGGAAGCAGGAAGGCACCAGGTGGGCGGGGCTTGCTAAGTGGTGAAAAAGAGCGGCAGGCAGGAAAGCACCAGGTGGGTGGGGCTTAGACCAGGTGATCTAGATCCACTTGCACCTGCTCCCCATCTGCAAAGGAAAAGAGGCTGGAGGGCTCCTTAGGTAGGGAAACAGAGCGACAAGCAGGAAGGCACTAGGTGGGCGGGGCTTGCTAAGTGGTGAAAAAGAACGGCAAGCAGGAAGGCACCAGGTGGGCGGGGCTTGCTAAGTGGTGAAAAAGAGCGGCAGGCAGGAAGGCACCAGGTGGGCGGGACTTAGGCCAGGTGATCTAGATCCACTTGCACCTGCTCCCCATCTGCCTGCCAAAATTACCTTGAGGATGATGTCAAGAATGTTCTTTCTCAAGGCATCAAATGATTCATATGAAACGTCAATAGCATCTCACACAAATTTAATTAGCCTGTATGCCAATTGATGTCATAGGGGCCTGTGAGTGGCAGTCAAGCCAGAAAATCACAGGCACATTAGGGATTGTCTTTAGTTGTCAGAGCCAATTACAATGTTTGTGTATTCATTATTAAATTACACCAGCTTTGAAACAGTATTAAAAAGGGTTGAATTCAGAGCTCAGGTTGATTGTTGTTGGTGTTCCCGCTGTATGCAGTCTGCTGTCTCCTGGTTTGCTGTGAAGAATAAAAGATGACTTTGAAATTCAGCCTGAGTCTCTGCCTGCTTTCCTGCTTGGTCTCCAGCCTGCCTTCACTGATCCAGAGGTGTCAGAAGCCAAAAGAGGGCATTGGGCCCTTCTCTTTAGTTACAAAAAGGTGAGTATTTTGATGAAAAGGTGATGCAAATTGTGCATCTAAAAAAATATATATTCAGCAACAGTGTTCACTACAACTAGTCCCATATTGAAGTAACTCTTCAAAGTGGCACACATGGCCTAAAAAGTATGCCACTTTCATTTTACAAAACCACCCACACAAGCATTTTGCGTTTGTGTTTCAACCTTGTACCTATTGGCCTATATGCTGTGCGAGCATGTCTATGCCTGTACGCTCCCAAAGGTGCTGGGTGGGTGGGAAGGTATGGCAGAAGTGAAAGATTGGCATTGAGGCTCAGTGGGTGTCAACGAACACGTCACACATTCACATACACACCCACTTCTCTAAGCCTTTATAAGCACTTTGGCATTTGCCAGGAGAACATCTCAGAGATCTACAAAGTATAACGTCATTGAGCTACCTGTTCCCCATATACCTGTTCCACAGATACTTGTTCCACGGCCACTTGTTCCCCTGCTTGCTAAATCGGCTCATTTGTGCGTCCAAGTAAGGGTAGGTCACCTAATTACTTCTCTATATTCATCGACCGCTGCTCTGAAAGTTTCTATCCAATTCCACCTAATGCACTCAGTACTGTAATGGTCATTTATCTTAAAGACTTCAACATTATGGAATGTTTGATGTATGTTTATCTCGATAAATAGCACATTGCATCAATATGCATTGTAACAGAATGGAATGTTTCGCGGTCCATGTTTGCTAGCATGTTTTCTTTTGATGCTTGAAATTTAATTCAACGGACGCGTAACACATTACGAGTTCTGGAATATCAAATGTATCACAGAATTCATCTGACTAGGTTACACAGCTTTTCTTTATTTATTTAAAACAAACATTTTAGAAACAGCTGTGTTGTAATTCATTTATCCTCATTCATACAGTATTTGTTTTAATTAATGATATTTTTTAATACAGTTCTTACAGAGTTTTAAAGAATGCCTTCATGTATGGTCTTCGGTTGCCCTTCTGTGAGCCATGCCAAAACTGTGGATATTGATTTAATAAGAAGATAGATTATAAATTGTGGTTTTGCAGCGGACGAGATTGAAAGTAGAGCCCAGGCTGTCAAGGATGACGTGAGGTCCAATAGATTCCGCCTCTACAGCCTGCACTTTACCAGCGATATGTACGAACAATCAAAGTACACAAATAAGCGTAGAACCAGAATCCTTTGTAAATTGCTTCCAAATGCAATTTCGATAAAAAAGTTCAGCACACTGTGGCTCAGGTATGTAGTGGATGAATTTGTTATGTTTTATGGTATGTAGGATGATGGTCTGCATAAATATGTATTCTATATGATCTCTCGTTTTATTAAAAGTAGTGGATTTACAAGGTAACTTCATGAACGATTTACAGATTTTGGTGTTTATTTACATCAAAGTTGTATTACTCAAGTTTCCATAGTTACCAGATTCAACCGAAATTTCAAATGTTTCACTTCATGCTACTTCATCTATCCCCGTTTTCGGGAGCCTCAAATAATTCACTGAAATGTGACCCTTAGTAAAAACGTCCATACTGAACTATGAAAGTCACATAAAATTTGCAATGTGTGGGTTGACATATCCTTCTTTACATAGTGCACATTGATGGAAGCACAGACCCTCACCAGTGACGAAACCACTGACACATCTAGTATTCCAATGGTGAGCCCTATCAACTTGCACAAAGTGATATTTTAGATTGTTGGTTGTGGCCACATTTCTAATACTAATTTGCATTTTCCATTGTACTATTTTCTGACAATGTGCTGAAAATGAAAGAGCAACATTCTCTATCAATTTATTTTTCTGGAGTCAACATCAGCCTCACTCGGCTATCAAGTAATTATATTGTACTAGTCCTTTATTTTCAATTGAACTGTGTACATGTGTTATGCTTGGATTTTCAACGTGACGAAAATTATTATGTATAGTATTGTTTATTTACAAAATAAAGTGGCATGTTAGGGGTGCCTCTCTGTATGTACCATCGTCTGCATCTAATTTTTTCAGTTTCATTTCACTTTTTCATCCATATTAAAACAAGTACTGTGTTATAGGGGGATGTTGGAACTTCGACTACAATCAATTCCTCCTTTGCAACAGGTGCAGAGTATGCGGTATGTGTACTTACACTTCACTTGCAAGAATGAAAGTGAACCCTACAAAGGATATACTTTGAGACTGAAATGCATGTAACCTTGCACTGTTTCAAACTTTTCAGATTTTTGTTCTAGCGTTATACTTCCTCCATAATGCAGAACTGGTTGCAAAGGAAACATTACAAAGCAAACTACTTTGGAAGACTTTTGAATGCAAGATTGTAATCACTACGTTTTACGGGGTGATCTCAGATCAAGTCCATGTGTCATCTCTGAAGGTTATCGGGTGATATCTGAAATGTATATTATGACCAAATCACGTACACTTTTTTCAAGGGTATGTTCATACAAATGTTAGATTTGTATAGCAACAACAATCCATGTAGTATATGGTTCGGACACGATTGTAGAGTTATTTGTGGGGTGAAAGATTGTAATTTTCTGTACGATTGACATTCTTTTTTTAATGATTATTCTATTCAAGGAATGTGCACAAGATGTGGAATTAGAGGAGGTATATGGACCAGAGGTATATATAACCTAATATGAAATACAAATGGGCATCACATTGCATTAGGAATGCATTTTTATAATGTAGTAATGTTTTACAGTCCGTCAAGTGGGTTCTGTTTGTAACTATGTACAATTATTTGTTTGCGTGCAACAGAAATTTGCTTGATTTCAACCATATAAAAATGATGTTTTTTTCAGATTGGTGTTGCAGTCAGTAAGGAGAAGGCCATGGTCACAAAGCCAATTAAGAAATCAAGGGTAAAGAACAAAAGTTTGTTATGGAAAAAATTTTAAGTGGATGTTTTAGTGATATTACGTTTTTTGTAGGGAAATTGTATTTATGTATGTGTGTTATACATTGAGCATGCTTTTCTATAAATCGATTAGAAGCCCAGAAGGAAGAGGAGTATAATGGCTCAGACAACAACTGAAACCAAAAATGGCTCTTGCCAAACTGGTTTAACAATGGAGCAAATACTGTTTGAGGTGCAGCGTGGTCAGATCAATATTCAGACTTGTGATGCATTTGTCCAGTGGCCGGAAAATAGATGGAATGTCACCTGCGAATCATACAAAGTTACCATGGACCATTGCTACTCTGTGCAACCTTGAACAGATGAAACTGAAGACAATGAAAATGCATTGCTATTGCTTACAGAACCTTTGACACAATCAACACCCTCTAAAAGTTTTCCACCAAACAAACATTCAATGTTTTCTGTTTCTCCAATTCATGCGGAAATATCACAGCCTGAAGTGACAGAGGCTGATGCTTCAACGCAATTGACTGATGAATTGGCTCAAGAATTCTACTACAGTTTGCCTGGTTTGGGGGAATTGTCCATCACTGTCGATTCACAAAACACAGTCCTGCCAGACGATTGGCTATTAAAGGAGCAAAAATACATTGTATTCGACAGGTGCCTGCTAGAGACTGTACAAATGCTGAAATGTGATCATACATTAACAGGGCAGATCTGCGGGGAGCCATTGGTGTATGTGTCTCGTGAATTGCAAGGAACCAACCTGAAAATCCATGCCAGCTGTCTCCACCTTCACAATAAATGTTCATGGTCTGCTCTGCTCAACCGATGCTCGGCAAAGTGCCAGCTGGAAATTTACTTTCTTCAGCCACTTTACACTTTAGCGGATCAACTTTCAGTAAGATTTCCAGTTTCTGTCAATTCGTGGGATTTGAGTTCCTTAATAAAACCCAGTACTACAAATATCAAAGGGAATTCGTATTCCCTGCTATTAGTCAAGCCTGGAAAGTGGAACAGATGTCAATGGACAGCACATTCTTTGGCAAACATTTCAGGTTAGCTGGCGATGGACAGTTTGACAGTGCAGGATTTTCCGCTAAGTACTGCACATACCGCTTGGTGATTGTGCAGGTGTCTGAATGTACATCTTCTGTGACCATGGAGAAACATGATTTCATTAAATCCATCGAACATCTTGAATCCAGGGGAATGCAAATAGACCTGATAGCCACTGACATGCACGATTCCATAGCCAAGGCCATGGGAGAGCAGTTTCCACACATCAACATGATGTATGGCACGTTGCCAAATCAATCAATACAAACATTTCAAGAGACCTTCAGCGACTCACAGAATTCTGTCATACTGGAGATTTGGAGGTGTTCCATAATATATGCCTAAACTACAGACCCAAAGGTTTGCATTTTGGTATAGACGGTATGGAGGCCAGACCAAGACTAGCTGTACTTGCACATAATGAGAACGTTAGGAGGGAACAAGCGAAAATTGCAGGAACATTTGGGATGCTTCGTTACCTCATGCCCTTTACAAAACGAGGGAAACAATGGGTGGCCAAGCCAATATATCAGGACATGGATTTTGAATTAGTAAAAGATCTGACATTGGCTGTTTTGGCCTTGCATACTCATGGAATACATCCTGATTTTGTTTCCAGGACACATACAATGCCACAAAACATTGCAAACAAGCCTTGTCCTCCTAATTCGGAACTTGTGGAAAGGTTGACTTCCAGATTTAAATTATTTGTAGGTGTATTCAAAATCTGCTCACAATAACATTTGACATTAAAGTGTAATTGAATATAACACTCCAAGGTTGTGATTGTTCACACTGGGACCCCTGCTCCCGCTTTCCCACTCACACTCTGGCTAGCCTCCTTTGGCCCTGCACCCACCGGCAAGGCTAAAAACCTGGGGGTCATCTTCAACTCCACTCTCCCCTTCTCTTCTAAAATTCTGGACATCTCTAAAAAGTGTAACTATTAGCTAGACCTCCTCAGAGGTACTCTACCTTTCCTTACTTTTCCCCAGTGGTTCACTGTCACCAGTACCCTGATTCTCTCTAGTCTGTAATACTGCAACAGCCTCTTCCTCAACCTCCCAGCTTCTAACCTGCAGCCTCTTAAACCCAGTCAGAACAGTGAGACTTATTCTTGGCATGAAGCCCAGGGACTGTGTCTCTCCAGCGCTGACATCCCCTCACTGGCTCCCCATGGCTGCAAGGATCAAGTTCAAGACCCTCTTTATTGGTTCTCTGCACTTAACACAGTATTCAATGACGGGTGCACTTTGTCTTCCCTCCCACAGTGACCAAATTGTGCAGACGCTTAATACACAGATGTTTTACAAATAAACATTACAGAGGGCCAACTCCCTGAGAACTACTGTGTTACACTGAATCCAAGTTATTGATTTATACCGTGCCTAGTATTTGAGTTCCACCAAATCAGAGAAATATATTGTCCAGTTGATTGTAGTATGTGATTTCTTGCTGAGCGTAAAGGTACAACTCATAGGGCCTACTGCCCAGATGTTAATGAAAGTAATGTAAATGTAACTATTGCTTCTGATTTCCAAAGAACTCCTGTTACATGTTCCAAATAAGGTTATATGCTTCGGTCTGTGTACCTTCAAGAATAGTGTTGTGTTTTTTATAAAAGTGGTTGTATGTAATGTGATATTACTTATTTGCACTGAGAATCAACTAGGCCTACCCTTATTTAAATAAACCATTTATTTTTTAAATACTTAGGGCCTCATTACAAGTTTGGAGGCAGCCATGCTCTTAATAAGGGCATGGCTGCCTCTAAACTCGGGGCCGGGTCTATGGTCCCTGAATGGGGAAATACCGGGCCATTCTGACTTTGGAGGGCCCGGTATTTCCCATTCAGGGGACCCGGACCATCCCCATTCCCATTTGAGCCCCCGTATGGCTCAATGGGAATGGGGAGCATGCTAACAACGGGCCTGTTAATGACGGGCCCGTTGTTAGCATGCTGGTCCCCTCGCGGGACCCGCAAAGGACGTCTGGTCTGACCAGACGTCCAGAGCGGGTCCCGTGAGGGAACCTCGTAATGAGGCGGTACGGGGTTAACGGCACCTGCACCTTTACCGGGCTGTTAACCCCTTGCCGCCTCACTTGTAATGAGGCCCATAGTGTTTGTGTTTCTTTGCAATGTTTGTATTACAATATCACTTGAAGTAATTCCACGGCCCCCTCTCCGTTCTTAGACAAACCTGGCTGCTCTGCCTATGCAACCTTGAACTTAGGTGCTACAGCATTATACTAAGATTGGAGTACTGGACTGCTTTAGTTGAATGCTTTCAATAAGCCCTTATTTTGACTTTAGAAAAACTGCACTAACAGCCTCCCCGTAGTCAACCCATTAAGTCGTTACAATAAGGTATATGTTTCATATATGTACGAAGTGGAGGTGCATGCTTTCGACAATAATTTGGAAGAAAGGGTAATTGAAAGGGCTAAACATTGTATCATTGCGAACCTAAAATCTATTGCATTGCTCTAATTGGCTACGTGGGTGAAGCCCTTGCAACACATGACAGTAACTTTCATGCATGAATATCCCATAAAGGGATTCAATGTTTGCTCAGTTAGCCTGAATGCATCTCTGCCTGAAGATCATCGTCTTTTTTCCTTGTCGTCACCCCTTAATGTGCATTTGATAAAAACCACAGAATCACAGTCAGGACTATATGCTGTATCCAAACTGTTAAATGTATCTTTTTTATTTACTCTGCCTGTGCAGTTATCGTCTCAGAATTTCAAGGGCTCTGAGTGACTGTTGTTTCTTCCAGCTGTTCCCACCCTCCTTGAGCGTTTTGAAACACTACCTGTGTATAGGCGCTTTATAAATAAACAATACCAATACCAATATCAAAAGCTATTCTCATCTCATGGGAAATGATTTTCCGCCAAGGGCACAGCCTACTCGAATAGTGGGAACACATTCTTCATCGCCTCAGGCCCCTTCCTGACTTTGCACAGCCTTTCCAAGAAGAACAAAGCACTACTGCAATCTGCAGCACTGGGTTAGCCGATCATTATCAACCCTCCCCAGACTAAGGGCCCGATTCACAGAACGTTTCCCCATGGGATTGCATCACTATGAAGCACTCCTGTGAATCAGGGCCTTAGTCTTGATTGCATGCCAAGCCACATCGATTGGTCTGGCTTGTCCAGAAAGTTCCCCTGTTTCAGTAAACCCAGGTTTAATTGTACAAATAAAAAAAATTCAAAAAAACAGCAAAGGTCTCTGCTACTCTATAACTTTCGTACTCCACAGTGAATGTTGGTGCTTTTGCGAGGCCACAGCATCAGTAATGACATCACACATGAACCCGCACGATTGATCGGTTAGACAGTATACATGATCCTGCTCCACAGGGGATGCCAGGCCACAGTTGGTTTCTTTCTCAGCTGACTGTAGATTAACAAGTGGGTCAGCTGGGCTCATCTATCCATGAAGTGATTTTCAAGTCTCTCATAAGGTACATTTTGATAAGCACGATAATATGCTAAACCTATTACTATCTTGCTGCAGAATGCACCAGGAATGCTTGTCGGATGTTGCTTGCGTGAAGGGTGGAAGAAATACTCACACTGACCAACACATTCTGTGCCTTCTCCCATGAAAGAGTGCAGGAGAACGGAGAGGGTGGGTTTCAATTTAATTTTCTTACAGAGATGATATATCCACGGAGGTACCAGCAACACATACCTTTCACAATTGTTCATACTTTCCTATTGCAAAACAAATTTCACATAGCTGTTTTTAACGGTACTTGGCTTTCTGAACCATTTGCACACTACAATGTCTTGATCTTTCTTTTTTTTTAAGCATTCTTTCACGAAATCGAAACCTACCCGTCTTTGTCTTCCATCTCTAAAAACAGGCTGCAAATTTTATTTGGCCATGAGCAAAAGTTAACAACTGCTCGAAGGACACAAGGTGTCAAGTAGCCACAAAAAATGATAACATTTACTATATTGCAAGTGAAGTTAGTTTCCATTCCTGCTAGCTGTTATTCTGAGCAGTTACTTGGCGAGATCGAGAAAAATGAATATCCCACAATTATGTGAGTTCAACTTTACATAATGTTTTTGTGATTAAAAACGACACGTGCTCGATGCATAATAACTAATTCATCGACGTGTGAATGTGCAATCAGACCAAAATAATGGGCACAATACGATGTGTTATGTTGATTTATATTGATACCACGCACTTTAAGAAACCAAGTGCGTAACTTGCGGATTGTTTATCTGTCTAGTATTGATTGATATTTATGTATAGTTTAAAGAGGGCTGAATCGAGATTTCATTCTGAATTGAGATTCCATTATTTTGGCAATATTGCTTACTGGCCTTGATATGGGTTGTTCGCTGGATTATATTGTGACTATTAGTCATTAATGGATCTACAACCGGAACCTGTATGCAGGCTAGTGATATCTAAACCTCTTTGTCAAGTAGAATATCCAGGTGTTCTGTCACCATTGCATCCTTCGAAGCATCGTTGAGCACCATAAATTGGGGGTGCAGG
Organism: Ambystoma mexicanum; assembly: GCF_040938575.1. NCBI lineage: Eukaryota > Metazoa > Chordata > Amphibia > Caudata > Ambystomatidae > Ambystoma > Ambystoma mexicanum. The sequence continues at coordinate 498,104,432 of NC_090928.1, read as the reverse complement.
TTGACGGGCGGGGGATGGACATTTGACGTGGGCACGTGTTTTTCTTTTAGATCACTAAACCTACCAGATATGTTATAATGCCATCTGGCTGTGGTTCAACATGAAACGTTACCATCTTTGTCCTTATGTTCTGCATCTGCTTCTACATCCCATTGGGAGCAATACCCACTTCACAGCGCTAACCTTTCATGCATGTCGTGGTATAAAATACTCCTCCATTTTGTCATGTGTGTTTTCATTATTTGTGGGTTGTGTTTATTAATAGGTTTCATCAGGTTCTAAATTACACGTTAACTTGTTATATTCGATTACAGAACGGCGACTAAAATATATTTTAATTTTTTTATCTATCTACCCAGATATATTGTACCGTTCTGCGTATGCCATAGTTTCCAGCTACCGTTGGATGGATTCTTCAATCAACATTGGCGGATCACCATCAACTGCATTTATAGCATCACGATTATGTGGGACGACCAACAGGGGCCAATCTGCCCTTTGGCGTTACCAGTAACAAGGAGCAACCAGTCAGCATTCACAATTTAATATCATGATGAAGCAAAACTGTTGCCATTGAAAGGGCAGACCATGAGCGTCATTCTAAAGTTTTGCAGGTGTAACATATGGACACAAACTAATTGGATTACTGAAAGTAATCAACCAACATTCGAATGCGATGTTCGCTAGCGCTTAATTCTATGGCAAAAAAATATTGTTCATTCCGTGGACTTAATATTCTCTTGTGAGCATTCTTTGATAAATAAAAGCACTTGTTACATTGCAGACTAAGGATGTTTTCTTGAAATATAATGGTTTCCAATCAGATCAGGGACAAGAAAGAAAAGTGAAGCGCTATGAGCGGATGTGTGTGTTTATCTTCCTGGTTCTGGGTTAGGTAACGTTATGGTGTGGGTGATGACTGGGCACGTTTGCTTATGCTGGCTGTGAATGTCACAAAAATAGGTGGTGCTCATTGGATGGACTAGTGATGTCAGCATCAGGGGCAGGCAATCTGTATTTGTGCTGCGGGCGCACTTGATCTTAGAGCAATGCCTCAACGGATGAGATTAGCACAAGATGGCCGCGCCCAACCCATGGTTTTCGGATGTGTAAAAGTGCGGAAAACTAAGGTAAGATGCATAGGAATTATTTTTAGGATCGATTACAGTATGGTTAAAAAACCATGCCGGAATAGTTCAGGACAATAATATTTTTGACCGCACTTCCCCTTTAATGTTTTATTTTCTGCCAATTTTCAAGATTAAAATACATTGCAATCTTTCTTATTTTCAAAGTGTTTGTAAGTGCTACAAAACATATTGGTGAGGAAGGATTAGCAGGTACTTTTGCTTACCTGGTAATCCTTCCCTGCCAAAAATAATAGTACTGGAAGTAGTAGTGCTGCTACTATTAGTAGTAACAATAGTACCTATGCCAACAGTACTACCACTACAAACAGCAGCATGTAGCAGTGCCTTTAATAACATTAGTATTAATAGAAGCATTGCTACCACCAGTACTATTACTGCTTCTAAAAGTACTACGAATCGAATACTTCTATTGCCAGTAGTAGTTATAATAAGAGTACTACCAATAGTAGAACTGTTAGTAGTAGTACTACTTCTAATGCCTCTAATGTTGTAAGTAGCACTAAAACTGCTTCTACTAACTACTATTAGCAGTAGATGTAGTGGTACTAGTAGCAATACCGCTCGAGGTAGTACTACTAGCAGTACTACTGGTAGCAATTGTAGTAGCAGTAGTAATATCAGTACTAGGGTTATTAACTCTGCCAGAAGTAGCTTTATTACCTTAATAGTAGCAGCATCAGAAGCCAAACTGTTACTACTGGCAGTACTGTGGATACTGCTTGTAGTAGTATTATTGCTAATGGCAGTAGTACTACTAGTAGTACTGATACTATTACACTTAGCAATACTACTTCTAGAGGAGCTGGTGGTAGTGCTCCTAGTATTAAAACTAGCAGCACTAATACTTTCCACAGTGTTAGCACTGGTGACCTTAGTACCACTACTGTTACCAGTAATAGTAATGCTATTGCTGGTAATAGTGCTGCTGCTACCACTACTACTTCTACTACTACTACTGGTAGGAATTTTGCTACTTTAGATGGCCAACAAAATAAGCAATACAGTGCTGCAAAGTCACCTCAATGTCCTTGATGCAGTTACAGAGAAAGAAAAGGAAATACATGTTTTCCTCGTTTTTGCTCTGTACCGATGTATTCTCCAGGGTTTCACAGTGTCTGCATGTGCTATTCCCACATCACCAGAGACATTCTGCAACACCACACCATGGCACTGATATGTGAAGGTGCTGCTTTCAGTGCAAACGCCAGTTATCCATGGTATATCAGGGGATAATACGCACCACCTTAAATTTGGCCACAATGAGTGGAGAAACAGCCTGTAGGTGTTGTTCCTACCCCTCCCTGCCCTTAACACCTTCACATGGAAACTCTTTCAGCTCATTTTAATAAAGCCTTGCCATCATCCTTTGCACTTGAATTGTTGCCAGTGTTGTCTCAAAGCAGTCTTCTGACAGTTAATGACTTAATTGGGACTGTAAACCTGCTACTGGTGTAATACAAATGTCTTAAACAGGTCTGCCTTCTGCCACTCGATTTAGAAGCACTCTGTGTCCTGCACTGAAGTCATGTTAAAAACAAGCATTGACAAAGCCAACAGTTTCGCTTGTGTGTAAGTATTAGGCTTTTGCCAGCCACTGCTATTAGATACCCAGGTACTCACACCATTTTGCACCTGCTACCATCAATTGCCAGTTAATACCACTACGGCTGTGCCTGGCAAGTGCCTTTCCCATTCCTACACAAAAGCCAAAACGGTTTGCATTGTCAATGGGTGTTGCAAAGACTGTTCACTCGCAATATCAAGGGTGCTTCATTGGCAAGTATAAATTCAATTATTTTGAAGAAAAGGGGCCCCCCAAAAGTGAAAGCAAAAAAACAGATAAGGAAAAGACAGCTTTCTCAACACCTATTCGACTATTCCAGTTCAAAGTCCGCCCTTTTGCCCTGCATGGAGCCCCAGCCACTTTCCAATGGCTCTTGGACTAGATATTCCAGCCTTACTCTGATTTCTGTGGAGCCTATATTGACAACAAAGTCATTTATAGTAAAGTATAGTGTGAAATGACAAAGGAGGCCAGCTGCAGTAACAGAAACTGTTCCTTTAATTCAAGGCTTCAAGCTTGATACAAAGTACAGAGGTCGGGAATCTTCCCTCTGTCCCCCTTTTTCTTAGTCCAATTCCAACCAACTGTTGGGTGTTCTCAGCGGTATGGATGCTTTCTCCTTACCGCTGTTCAGTCAGTCGTCATAGGCCCAACGCAGTCCACCTTCCTCCTCCCTTGTGAATCCACAGGAACCCTACAACAAGCAGAATGACTCTCACACATTGTTTTACTAAGGTTCGCTTTTATAGACGTGGCTATTGTGAAGGGCCTATCAGCAAAGTTCATGTTGGTTGTTGCCCAGGTACACTCTGTAACTCCGCCCCTTCTATTCTTGGTGTGGGACCGCCATAGTACTTTGTCATCAGCCCCCATCTGTGATACCTGTCGGGGCACAGTCAGGAAGCATCCCGTTCTTATGGGTTGGAGCTCGGTAGTGCAGAGATCAGGTAAGCATTGTGAAAGGGAATAGATATCAAGGTCAAGGTCACCAGCAGGGTTGAAACCTGGTGACTGCTGGAGATAAACGTCCGGGTTGGTGTCCCAAGACCTTGTCCATGGGTACATCTCTTTCCAGAATCTGTCTTCCGCAAGAGACTCCGAAGTTCCCCTTAGACCAGTTGTGTTTCTAACCACCTCAGGTGTCGAGCCATTGTCTGGGAAGCCCTTCTTCCTGGTCCGTCCTACCTTAGCCGCTTAGTCATGGCCACACAAGGCATGAATTGTTTAAAATGTCAAAGGAAGCAGACAGATCAGGGAGGATAGAATGGTGTAGAGACCACCCTAATCTGCTGAGGACAAAATATCATCACAAGCGTTAGTCAATGCAGATTCAGTACTTGGTTTAGGCCTAATACCTGACTTTAAGGTATCCAAAAGTGCATTATTTTCTACATGGGATTATAGCTGTTTATTGATAACTTGTTTGAGGAAACTGACAATCTATGGTAAACCCGCTAAGGGTCAGCAGTTCCCTAAAGCTTGAGGATTAAGGCTAGGCTTTTCAAGAAGTGGGGTAGTGAAAGATTCATATGGAGTGTTTAGCAATGATCATTGAAGCAAGGAGAGGTTTATCAAATCCATTGCAGGGAACATGGGGGTATAAATAATGTAGGGCTGCAGGACAGAATTTGGATTCTATGGTTGGTTTCAGTCATTTAATTAAAGGTAGGGTCTCTTCAGAGAGTGTCCCATTGATGATTAAGGAAGGTCATAAGTTTTCAGGGTGTTGGAGGCTCTGCTGAGGCTTTTAGCAGGAAGCCAAGACTTGATTGATAACTTTAGCTTGTTTAGTACAGAAGAAGAACATGTTTCAGTTGGTAGAATGCTCAAATACATTTGTAACTGTTGATAATACATTGAGGTCATATTGTTAACAATGCTGAATAGTTTCTTGAGTGTGTATGGATTTCAGGATTTGGAGTGCGAAATCAGATACTTTAGCATTGAAAATGATTTTGAAGTTTGATTACCTTACTAATTCACATTAAATAAAAATGCTTTTCCGAATATATCAGCAAACAGTGTCATTTATATTACGCATATTTGTGAAATACTTGCAACGATGACAGTTTGCAACTACTTGGGTAAAAATGAAGGCAGCCATATCCACTCTGATTCCAACTCAAACCCTAAAAACAACATCAGCTTCCTCCTAAACATACTACTCGCAAACTGCATCACAACAGACCTGAGCTCAGAAGAACTCATGAAGAGCAATTAAGCCATCTAACATCAAGAAAAACCCACAGAAAAACATAAGTGACCCAAAGATCGCACTGCACTGAAATCTGTGGCCATAGCTAAAATAGGGTGTTGTACCTCCTGCATATCTGATGATGTCAACAAAACAAAACCTTCAAGGCTATCACGCATCAAACCCCTATGTGAACTCACCCCATGCATAGAAATTGCCATGGAATCAAAGGTTTGCTCATTTACTAAATTTACAAGATCAGACAACATAACCGCAATATCAACCACACCATAAACATTCATTCCAGACCTTCCTGTCACATATCAGGATTTACTAAACTTGAGAACTGTTGAGCATCCATAATTCTCTCCACCCCGTGCTATAACCGTTAGGCAGAATCATATGCAGTACCCTTTGGGAACACCACACACAATTAAGACTACAAGTGTAAGTACAAATTCACCTTTGGTACAAGCCTGTACTACACAGTAAAGTGGAAGCGATGGCTGAGCAGCCAGACTTATCTCAAGAGTAAAGTGAGCAGTATCAGATGTTACTCAAAGGAGAGCAATTGCTATGGTTCAAACAAACACTGACTCAAGGTTTCTGAGTAATAGAATACACATTTATTTACACCATCAGTTGTAAAACAGTTCACTGATATAAATCAGCAGAACATCATAATCTTAATACACTACACACCACCCAATGAATTCTGGACAAGTTAAGCTCAAAATGAAGTGTGAGCAAAATGGCACTCCAGCAATTTAAAAAGGGAGGGAAAGACAAGGTTATTCAAAATCAAGCAGCACCAACAAGTAAGTAGGCAGGGCAATCTAGAAAAGGCTTACTACAACTAGGATTCAAATCAATAGGCCTCGGCCAATGTTAATGGTTCAGAGTCTTTGCAGAGGATCACACAGTTCAGAGTAGTTTGTGGTTAAGTCTTTGCCAAGAGTTCGAAACGAAGTTGGTCAGAAGAAAAGTTATTTAAAAGAGTAGAGAAGGACAAGCCCTCGGATTAGCAAAAGATTTCAAACACTTTCACCGCGGTCGGACGGAATGAACGACCGTATTTGAACAGTACCTTAGTAGAAGAAGAATGCTGTGGCTGAGGCAGAAGTTCCTGGCAGGTCCTGCAGGCTCACGGTTCCTGAAGCGACTGTCGGACTGACAAGAAAGAGGAAGACTAAAGGGGTCTGCACTGCCCAGGGAAGAAACCAGCAGCAGAGCAAAGCAACAAATAAAAGTTGCGCTCCTTAATACCCAAACGGGTTCCGCATCATCCTGGCTATCCGGTTCACTGCAGCGGTGCACAGCAAATTCGACCAGGGGAGGGAGGCCTTGCTTGGTGTTTGGCGAACTGGTTGGTCCCACCAAGCTCAAGGGAAGAAGATTCCTTGCAGATCTTCTCTGTCTTCGAAGTTCAGACCCGCAGCAGGGCTTCACCGGGAGGTTCTGTAGTTACAGTTGTTCTCTTCGTTCAGCTTCTCTTCGGTTCTCTCGATCCAGTGGCGACTCTGCCTTCCAAGTCCCAGAGACCTGCTTTTTATGCAGTTTTCCCCCATTCACACAGCCTGGCTGTTAATCACACAGCAGGGTGGCTGCCCTGGCAGGACAGCCACCTAGCCAATCAAACAAGTGTGCTACTTGGGTCTCCAAGGAGACCCTGTGCAGGTGGCCTAAAACCCCTCCCTCACATCCTGTCTACCTAGACTCTCAGACCCCTAAGGAGGTGTGCAGAGGCCCGCCAAAGGACGGTGGACAAAGGAACCAAACCTGGTTTGGCACGCAGAGTAAAACACGAGAAAGACCTTTACAAAAAGAAATGGTGAATAAACCCAGCCAGAACCAAATAAAATTAAAAGGGGTCCAGCGGATTAAAGTTTGAGGCTACTAACGTAACCTAAAACAGTACCAAGGATATTTTCATAGTCCGCGGTAGGGAAAACATTGTAGATACCACTGCCACCAGCCAAATCTTAAAGAAAGGGGAACGAAATAATGTTCCATGAGAGACAGACAAAAAGGGATAACTATTAACCCTTTCCAGTACTCTATGGAAAATAGTTTGTACTGGGTCTGTGAATTTAAAAAGACTAATAAAGTCAATGGCAACTTTACATGTTCTGGGAGACAGTAGTCAGTCCCAGAAAATGGAGTTTAAAGTGGGAAGTCTGAAAAAGACAAGCCTGTGTCACTGCACTAAAGGTGCTGTGTGACACATAGTAAAAAGATGATGCCAATGGAGTAGATGAGACTGCACAGTCTATGAACACAAACATGTAAAACACACAGCAAAACACATGTTAGAGTGGGAAAAAAGGCTCACACTCTTACCAGGTGAAAAAAATTAATCCTAGAAATCCAGCAAAGCTGCTGAGGGACTCAGTAGGTAAGGCGAATTAGCCATTCTGGTGAATTCTCCCTAACAATAACAATGACATATACATCTGGCATCCTTTGTTAAAACCATCTATGGGAAGTCTCTCAAGGGAATCACTCATGATTTTACTTCAATTATCAATACCTCACAGAAACAAAGTATCTTATCAGATGCTCAGAAGACAGGCCGCATCCTTACTCTATCCAAGAAATCAAAATTGAACACAGGCAGCATGGCAAACTACTGGCCCATCCATCACTTGCCTTTCATCTGCACAATTATCCATAGAAAGTAGCCATACGACTTAATGATACAATTGTTGAACACAGCCTCCTCCCAGACTCAGAGTCAGGTTTCCATATAAAATGCAGTACAGTAACCCAATAGTTCTACTCAGTCTATCTGCAGTGTTTGACACGGTCAACCAGGGAACAATTCCGAAATTCCCGGCTACAGGCATAGGGAATACAGGTCTATATTACTCTAGTTCACCTCATACCTCACAAACTTCAGCAACTCATCCAGATGGGCACCAATCTATCTCATCGATGTCCTATCACCTGTAGTGAGACAAATGGTTCCATATTCTTACACATCTTCTTCAAACTCTACAGCAATCATAACTTTAAATACCTCAGTCCCCTGCACTTGCACGATCTCAATGTCACCGGCCTAGTAAGATCGTTGTCTCTGTCTTCCCTCTGTTTCCCCTCCCTTGCCTCGTCGCGCCTTGAAACGCTTGTGTATAGGCACGTTATAAATGCCATATCATATCATATTTAAGCATGGATGTCAAGCACCTATCTAAAACCGAACGTAAGGAAAACTGAGCTTATCTTAGTCAATAACCCTGCCAAGGAAGCACAATTCCAGACATGGCCTGTAGAAATGCAACTAGATGATTTTTCGCCCATCTCTGCACCTCATGTGAAGTCTCTCTCCCCCACCATCAACATTAATCTCTCCTTCAAGGCTCACATCACAAGAAATATGAAATAACATTGTACATACTATCTCCCCTGTGCAAAATCAAGCCTTTTCTCAAAAGTGACAACTTCAAACTGAGGTCCATCCCTTAATTTTCACCTTCCTGGAGGTTGCCATACCCACTTAATAAGTTTCCCAGTGGCATTTTTGGCCAGCTCTGAAAGCAGCTTAAAATTCAGAAGCCTGGCTCACCACTGAACTGAAGAACGATGACATCATTCTGATCCTAAGAGAGCAACATCTGCTCCCACATCAAGCATGCAGAATCTTCAAAACAGTCTGAGTTACTTTCAAAGTAATCAAATCCAGTGCCCTTCCTGCTTGGCAGAGAAACTCGGGATTTAGGAATCCTACACCAGGACATTTTCAGACTTAAAACTAATAACTATGCTTAAAACAAATACTGAGACGGGTCCTATTCTGCTACTAACCCAGAATGTGAAGAAACGTTCCATCCCAGGCATGACATAATCGTGGCCCTGAACAGCCTTAGTAGAGCACAACCTTTTCATTCCTGAACCTCATCCAAAACACCTCTAGGAGACCAATTTCCATACAAACGAAAGCAACCTTTTTTCCTGAAGCTACACCTTTGTACTATGGGCACATTCTAGCACACAATGGGGATGGCACACAACATGTCTCCATAAGAAATGGAGAAACATGGTCTTTCCACTAGACAATTTAATACTTTCAATCTAGTATGAGGCAAATTAGTTACTCTGCGGCTGAAGTAAGTCAGCCTAAAACAACCCTTCTGGGAGTCCTATTGTAGGCTATGTCAGGAAAATGGGAGTCCAAAGGTACTGGTGTTGCCTTCACACAAAACACATGTGTAGCATTTCCATGTATTTTTCTATTTGGTTTAATCTGATACCGCTATTTATTATTTTAAAAAGAAAATTAGAACATTATTTTTTTCTTTTTCACAGTTATGTATACAGGATATTTCAACAAACCTAGGTGAACAGTTATATGTTACAAAACATGAAAACATACAATAATAAACCACACATACTTTTGTTTACACTTCAGTGCAGTCAAATGAAAATCAGGTATCAAATCAGTCATTTGTTGTAGCATATATGTAGTACACTCATAATTAGAACTACATGCATTTTCGATATGGCCTAACTATGGTTATATTGCATTCTGAAAAGTGACCAGTGTATGCCATGCTGCAGGGGTATCAGGTAATAATATCCCTATATAAATGGTCGCCATATATAATGTCGCCTGGAAAAGGTTGTGGCGACATTATAGAGGTTACCATATATATATATAGGGACAGGGACAGCCGCGGTTGCGGAGGTGTCCCCCTGCTCGCCATGAAAAATAAAAAAGGGGTTTGAGGGTTAGGGGGTGTCCCCTGCATGTTCCATGTAATAATGTCAACAACAAAAAAGAGACTATGGGCTTGTTTTAAAGACACAGAGGTTCTGCCCATTCTGCAAACAGAAGAGTCAAAACCTGGGAACCAATGTGTCACTTCTCCTTAGGACCTTCTCTCTCGAGTTCTCCCTCTTTTATCCTTCAAAAAAGAAAGATCATCCAGACCGTGGACCAAATAGGTACTGGGTAACACATATGTAATCTTAATTTTTTTTTTATTTTATATATATTTCAGTAAATAATTAATTCCACATATATATATATAAATCTCTAAAACACACATTTTTACTACCTGGTGTGGTTAAAAACATTCATAGTATCATGTAAACAAACGTACAACACATACATATTTTTTTGACTGTACCTTAAGTTAATATTTTCAAGTGGTTGATACACCTCCAGCGGTCAATTGACCACTAGGGGTAAAACAACCTTACAGTTAAAAAAATACAAAAGTGCAAAGTGCTAAGGGTGCAAGATTACAACAATAATATCACAAAAACAATTTAACTGAAACAATTGTAGTGCAAACCCTGCGTTGGTTTTGTAAATGTAAAGGAACCCTTTTCTTTAAACTAGGGACCCTTAAACCCATACATTGGGATATAATATCTTACTCCTTTCTACTGAAAGGTATCTCATAATAAATAGCTTAATTCTTATAGCACTGTTAATGAATCACAGAGTTCCATGCCCATGTAATAATGTCCCCACAAAAAACAGCAATTTTTCAGCGTTTTTTTTGCATGGCAATATTTTTGAGGGGACATTGTTACATGGAACCACTGCAGGTTTAGTAGTGACCAATCCAAGGTCAGATTTCGTAGGGACCAATCCTAGGTCATGAATTGATCCATGTAGTATTTCATTCTTACAATTTGTTCCGTGCGTTCTCCGGGGAGGCATTGTTGATGAATTTCTCTTCTCTTTCAAGTTCATCTTTGATTCTCAGATGGATTCTTTGGGCTGTAGTAATGGTCTCTGGCAATGTGCTCACCTATATCAACTCAGATGAAGAATGACATCTTGTGGCATGTGTGCTGGGGCGGCCCACCACAAATAACCACTCTGACTCGGGATGTACATCCCAGGGTGTTTACTGACCTTAAGCAGACAAACTGGATGCTGTATTTTGGTGTTCTCTGGGGTTCTCAGTGCTTGGGGTTTTAAGCATTAGGGCCATCCCTCTCTGGCTCGACTTCCCAGTCTTTCCCTCCTCCCTAACCCAAGCGTCCATATCGGGGATGCTAGTTCTATTGAATGGTGCCACCTGTCTGTCAGGTCTTCTGACTAGGGTTAATGTTGTTTTCCCTAAGACAATGGCTACCTGTCTCTCTAGGGGTTTTCTAGATGTCCCCGACCTAGCCTGATTAGTCCTATAGGGGTGTTATGGGATGGTACCTTCTCCCACCCAGTTCCACTTGCTTCTCTTGCAAACACAGTCTCACTTGTCCCTTCCCAGCACTAGGTCCCAATATGTTGTCCTCCCACCGTACTACTGTCCCTCCGGTCTCATACTACGCCTTTTTGACTAGACCCTTTGATGTTACCACTCTCCATATTCCTCCATCCACTACAATCACTACTGCCTAATATCTCTGATGTTACCTTCTCCTCCCTCTCTCTCTCTCTACTACTTCCTTGTCCCCACTACCTCTCCACTACTAGTTCCGCCTCTCTCCTATTACTCCACTACTACTGCCATCCCTCTGCTACCACTACCACCAATTACAACTACCACTCACCTTCTCTACTTCCACCTCTCACTCCCACTCTCTATGTCCACTATCACTACAGCCTGCCATTACTCACCACTCCCACTACCACTTCCTTTAAAACCAATAACCCCTACTCACAGAAACCACTGCCTCCTCTTACTCCGGTATCCCTACAAAATATCCCCACCAAAAATATCGTCGTAAGTATGGCCATTTGTCTCGCCATAGGCGATATTTTTGGGTGTTGATAATTTGTGGGAGCGGGGGTTGTGGGGTTGTCCCCTGCACATCTTAAAATAATGCGGAGGTTGCGGGGGTGACCCCCGCAGGGTTTATGGGTCAATATCGCTGCAAAAATATGGTGATATTTTTCTATCACAATATTTTTTGCGGGGATATTAACACATGGAACATCTTACTCTTACTCTACTCCTGCTGCACCCACTCCTACTTCAAATATACAACCACTACACAGGCCCCAATCTACAATAGCCTCAGCAACCCTGTTGCACTTGCCTCATGTGGTCTCTCAGACACCCTCCACCACCTCCTGTCCTCACCCAACTAACCCATCTCTAACAACTCACACACACCTACTTATATACCCCACCACCTCCCAGGAGTGCATCCGTATTTTCCCTATCCAATAACTCACCTTCGTTGATGGGGTGTGTCATGGGAATGGCTGGGGAGGCTTAAAAGGGATTGTTAGCCCTTCCACCAAGTCTTCCAGCATTTCTGACATGGAAGGCCCAACAATCTATAGAGGACTGGTGCCCTTTCTTTTTAGGCATTTATAATATGTGTATATTCTGGTGGCATAGTGGGTACCCAAAGTCTTCCTGGAGGCCTTTATTCAAAAAATATCCCATTGCGGTTCAGTGGCTTTAGCTTAATGGGGTTGGAGCCCCAGAGGCTGCCTCACCCGCTGTGGTGGATAATTGTTTCTAATGACCCTGGTGGCATAGTGGAGGCTACTTTGAGCGTAGGCTGCAGCAGACCCTGTCCGATGGAGACATGCTCCAAATGCCCCCTAGCAGGGATGTTTTTATGGGAGGGTAAAAGGGGCACTTGCCCAGGGCCCCACCTTGGAGGGGGCCCCACAAGGCTGCCTGATCTAAAGAAGTAAGATTACTTTGTTCACCAGACTTAAATAGCACACACAAGGATATTGGGCCTCATTACACGGATGGCGGTGGACCAAGGTGCTATTAGCACCTTGGTCCATGCCGGTAAAATACCGGCACCGCCTTGGTGGAAAGGGGAATTACCACCCCATTCCAAGGTTGGCGCGGCAGTAATTCCCCTTTCCCCCATTGCCCTTCCCCATTCCCATTTTTGCCCCATAGGGCTCTATGGGAATGGAGAAGTCGCTAATCACGGTGCCGCAAATTGCGGTACCGTAATTAGCTCCCTGGTCCCTTTGCGGGTTGGTTTTTAACGCCTGCAAAAAGCAGCCGTTAAATTCACCAACCCGCAAAGGGACCTCGTAGTAAGGCGGTAAGAATTTACCGGTACCGGTAAAATACTGGTACCGGTAAACCCTTACTGCCTACCGTGTAATGAGGCCCATTGTATTGCCTGGTGCTGAGGCTCTAAACCTATTGCCTGTCTGTTTTGGAAAGTACATTTTACCTCAATGAATTCATCATGTCATACGTTCTGTGTTCACTGTGGTATATATAGTTTCTGTGTTCCTTGCAGCCCAACTCCTGTAGCATTCTTTCCTTCCTGTGGCAATTATGTTGATCATGTTCAATAGCCACATTTGAAATGCATACTGGTAAATGGAGTGTCGCAATGGTTCAGAAGTAAGCTCAGTGTGTTAAGCACTAATTGCAGTAATATGTGCTCCTATGCAAGATTAGAATAGCACATTCCTGTAAGGCTGGCTGAACCTTTCCTATGTCTGAAGTTTATAAACCTGCCTGCATATGTACTTGGTCTTGCAGCACAACAGGTGCCATTATCAGCAATGTATCTGGACCAGATAGGGATTGCTATAAAAACGAACATGTCATCCTTATAGTGAAGGTCTAGAAATTGGTTTGCTCAGATGGGGTGTTGTAAAACCTGGGCAATCGCCTCCAACGATGAGCATAAACTGTTAGTCCAAGAGATGAATAAGTATCAGAATTTGGAACCAAAGCATTCATGCTTGTATCCTGGTTTTGCCAGCAGACAATACAGTGATCCTGATCAATCATCTTATATCTCGTACATTATTGTACTGTCTTCTGTGAAGTTTGCCTCCTCGCATGCTGGTGGCATCATTTAGCCCATTACTTGATCTTTCTTCTTATGTAGGTCATTTGAGTGGAAGGGGTTGTAGGCTGAAGGGAGAAGACCAGATGGTGAAGGGCTCGGGCAAGCATATTTTAAAGTCTGCGCGTTTCACACAAAAAAACGCTTTGCATTTTTGTGAAACCCAAAGGTTTTTCTGTACGTTTATAAATGACAATTTGACAAGCCAGTGTTTTGGAAGTATGTAAAGCTTTAAAATACACAAGACCAACCCAGATTAAATCTGTTAAATCACACTGTTTGGTATGCTGGTACTTACATACGTCTCTTGATGTTGGAGAGAATGAAGCTAGAATCATTCTGTGTTACACCCTTCTGTAATATTTTGTTTTTAAAAATGGTCATGTTTGGTAATGTGCTGTGTGTACTTTCCAAGTCAGTTTTATAAAATGAGATTATTTCAGTTCATGGTAAGAACTGGCACAAATCCCAGATTCACCCCTTAACCAGTTTGTGTAATGCTGGGCATCCAATGTAATCTTGTATTGCCTATCCTCTCAAAATTGGCAGTCCCTAAACCTTTCAAAATTGTCAGCCCTTCAGAGAGATTTCCTTCTCAGGGTATGAGAACAGCCTCACTCATGGTTTCACTGGCTTTAGTGTTGCTTCCACTATAATAGTGAGCATTGATATATTGCACACCACAGGCACTTTATTCTTTTGATCTCTAATGGCAACACTATTTGAAAACTATGCCCCACTTATAATCTCAGTCTGTGTGGATACAGACACCTTCCTGGGAGCTTCTAATCTGCATCCACTATCCATGCTATGGTACATGTAGCTTTCTCCTTCCTACCAATTGTTCCGCTCTATCCATGCTTGAGCAAGTATGCATTCTGTGAGGCAGCAAATGTGAGATCTCTGTCTATTCTGGATTACATGTACCTTTTACATACAGTCCTGCATTAATACTACAGGCTGCATACCTTTGTGGATTCTATTGATACAAAGTCTCCTGTATCCATGCTAGAACAGAAGTAACCTCTTCATAGACTGATAAACAAGTAGCATTTGAAGGCCAACATTATCAGTCTGATTAGAGCAAGAATGAAGAGGGTAAGGGGACTTAAAGGGAGTAAACATCCTTATTTTTAAAGCTGTGAGGCAGCATATCAACCTATGGGTTGTGATTGCGGCGGGATGGGTCAGATATTCTTGCTCACTTAATTCCTTTGGTTTGGTGGAGAGGGGCCCCAAAGAAGTCCATGCCCAGGACCCCAAAAGTGCTTAAAATGGCCCTGCCCCCTACCCGTTTTGCAGCATCTAGTGCAACCCGAGGCATTGGTTGGCTGCTCCTTCTTCTGGCGGCCAGTGTGGTGCTGGCCACTGGCTCCCGGTGCTTGGCCGCATCCTGCTACCCTGCTTTTTACAGCATCAACACCACCGCGGCCACGTGTATCAATGCAGTGTAGACACCACCATCAGCTTAGGTGATCCGGAGAGGGGGGCTGCCCACATACAGGCACCTAGGTGGGGTGTCAGCAGTAATAATACCCAACTTTATAGCACTTGCTCATCCGAGGGCATCAAATATCCTTGCCCACCCCATGGTACTCAATTTATCCACCTCAGAAGTATGAAATGCTGAGTTGGCCCGAGCGGGATTCAAACCTGTGTCAGCAGGCTACGCACAGATATCAGAAACGAGTGCTCAGCTTGCTGTGCTATCTGACCGGTTACAAGGGTAGGGCTCCCTCACCTGACAGGGTCGTGATGGCAGCCCTACCATATACCACCACCCTTTCTCATTAGGTCACATGGTCGGACTTTTGTTTCTGTCACTCGTCTAGCTGATGGGTTTGGAAACTGTTGGGTTATGCAAGATATCCCTTTTCCCAGTAAAAGTGGAATTTCCTTTCTGGCAAGAAGATACTCAGAAAACAATGTGAAGTCTGTTCCAATTAAGATCTGCTTGGAGAGACATGGCATAACTATTGTGGGGACTTTAAGAGTCTGCCCTGAGATGTGCATGTTTACTCTGGCTTGGGGATATAGGTCTGCATCCCCATGCACACAGACCAACCTGGTGCAATAGTTCTGCTCCAGCTCTTCCATGGAAACTAAGTCAGGTGGACTGGCCATCTTCCTACTTCCTGAGTCCAGAAGGGTGAGGGCCTGACATCCACTGATCTGTACCAGTATGTGCTGCGCCCCGTGGTATAGATAGCCCAGGTGTCTGTTTCACGCTGGTCCTCTTCTTCCTCGGATAGATCGGTCAAGTATTCGGGACCGGGTATGTCCAGTGGTACTGATGGAATCTCTTCAGAAGGCAGGATTCAAATGAGATCCAAGAAATAGAATGCAAAGCTGTGATGATAGACGCATGAGAAGTAAGATGGAATAAAACATAAATAGCGGAATCAAAGGTGGAGCGCAAGGGACCAAGGCTGCAAGCCGGAGGACCAAGAAGAAGAGCTGAGCAATAGTCTATCCTAGAAAGAACCAAGGAAGAAATCAAGAGTTTGGTCTCTTAAAAAGATCAAAAACAGTGGATTTTCTGAATATCAAACAGCTGAAAGTGGCATAATTTAGCAGTAGAAGAAATATTGGAGTCAAAAGCCAGATTAGAATCAACGATCACTCAAAGATTGCAGGCAGGAAAAGACTAAGGAATGTCAAAAAGAGGAAATAGAATAGATGGGGGCTAGGGGTATACGCATGATTGAAGATGGAAAAAATATGATTTCTGTTGTAGTTGGGTTGAGATGAAGAAACTGTGAGTGCATCCAGACTTGGACAGCCTGGAGACATTCTGAAATATTGTTATGGATGAAATCGGAGAAAGCAGAAAAAGAGAGAAACATCTGAGTATCATCAGTATAAAAATTAAAACAGTTAATTATGTGAGCATGTGTTAAGAGAGAAAAAAGAGAGGGCCAAGAACAGAACTTTGTGGAACACTGTGTTGAAGATGAGCCGGTGAGGAGGTATGCCCAGCCCAAGAAACAGCGAAAGAACCATCCGACAGATAAGAATGGATCCAGTTAAAAGCAGACCCAGTGATACCAAGTAGAGAGAGAGAAGAGAGGAGAAGAACATGATCCAATGTGTCAAAGGCTGCTAAAAGATCCAATAGCATAGGAATAGAAGATAGTTTAGAAGGACGGGAAAACAGGAGGGAGTCAGAAACAGCTAACAATGCAGATTCCGAAAAGGTAAGAGGAGAGAGTTGTGATCTAGATAAGTGGAGAGTTGAGAATATTTAGAGAGATACCGGAGAAGAGAGATAGGATGGTAGTTAGATAGAACAGAGGAGTCAAGAATAGGTTTCTAAAGTGAAGGAAGAAAAGTGGCATGCTTGAAGCATGAAGGGAAGACCGAAGATGTGAAAGAAAGATTAAAAAAGGTGGTGAGATAAGGAGGAAGGATGGGAAAGATTTTAGGAATAAGTGAGAAAGTGATAGGAATCAAAGGAGGGTCTGAGGGATGAGCTCTAGCAATAAGTGAAGAGGTATCGGTGTCAGTAGGTAGGGAGAAAGAAGTAAAGGAGGAAGATGGAGTGGATAAAGGAGGTGAACACATAATGCCAGGTGAGATTGACAGCTCAAGCGAGGCCCTTAAGAGATTTACCTTCTGATGAGAATTGTGCTGAATTGACAGAACATTCAGAAGGGGAAGGAAAGAGAAGATTATGTAAAGTCTGAGGGAGATGATAAGGGAGGGAAGAAAGGGAAACGGTAAGGTAAGAATAGTAACGTTTTTTTCTGTGAACAATTGCAGAGCATTAAGTCGGGTGTAAAGAAGATAACAAATGAAGATCAGAAGAAAAGCTTTGTTTTTTCCATTTACACACACCACAGAGAAGAGAGGAACGCAGCAATGAGAGATCAGAGATGAACCAGGGTTGCAGGGGTTTTCGAGGGTCTGAAGGAACGAAGAGGATGAGAGTGATCAAGAGTGGAGGAAAGAGCAAAGTTAAAAAAAGAGAAGGCAGAGTCCACTGTTTGAGAAGCAAAATCAAAAGTTGTAGGGATGAAAAATGTCATTGAATGAATGAAATCAGCAGGATTGAATTGCCAAAGGTGGTGATGAGGGAATATAGTGAGATTCTCCAAAATGTAGAGAATTGTAAATAAAGAAGGGAGAGAACAGAGGATGGAAAGGGATATTAAGAACACCTGATGAAGAAGAATAAGATGCAAAGATGAGGTTAAGACAAGAGCAGGAATTGTGGGAGGGGAGGGGAGAGTGAGATACTGCGATCGGTCGTAAGAAACTAGTAGAGGAAGAAAGGGGAGAAAAGGTGCGTAGAGGAAAGAAGAAAACACCAATCGACATGGAAGACCCAATAATCTATAGGGGACTAGTGTCTCTTGTTTTTAGGACTTTTTAATATTTGTATAACCTGAGATGTTTCTTATACGGAGTTGCAAATGTGTAGCTAGCTAGCGGAAGGGGAAATGAAGAGAATGGCACAGGAGTGTATACTTCCTCAGGGTCAAATGTATAACCTGTAATTCATTTCCTTGAAATAACTTGAATAAATAATTCTAAGTAAAATAAAGGTTGCACGGCAGGCTCTGCACAGTGTGATTGCAAGTGAGGGCTACCATTTTTGCGGGTGCTACCCCAACTTCCACCAGTTGTTTAATATGGGGAACTCTCCAGCAAGTATGTGCTCAGTTAATTCTGATATCTGCGCGTTCTGTACCACACCAGTAATGTCAACCAGTGCTTCAGACTCACTGGGAGCCTTCAGGCTGGTGGAGTCTTCTGCATCCAGCAAAGCAAAGGTCATCAGAAAGCGCAATTTGCAGGCTGCCCGCTTAGAGCCACCATCTAGAAATGGTGATGATGGCAGTGTTGCGATCAGCTTCCAGACAGGAGTGAACAATGGTACAGTGGGCGCAGTAGGCCTGGGCGGAAAATCCAGCTCTGCACATCTGCCATAGGGTATCCGGTAATTTTTTCGAATGCATTGCTTCGAAATAAAATTATGTCAAAAAATATATTTCGAATGTATTATTTGTTTATTTAATATGTTTCTTTGGGTTTAGAAAGTTTTAAAAAAGTGTTTTAAAAAAACAGGAGGTTTGGGGGGAACACCCCCATTAAAAAAAAAAAGACATTCCAAAAAAAAAAATTTCGGCTATGTTTTCGACATAATGGCATTCGAAAAATATGCCATTCAAAAAACCCTGCCATAGCCAGTGGCTATGAGAAGCCAATCCCACCATTAAAAAAAAACAGTTTCTGCAGTGGAGTCCATATGCAGACGGCAGGGTGACTTGAGGTAACCCCATACAACGATGAACTCCCTACTTCATTCAAAAGGTCGTGGGCTTAGCACCTAGTTTACATTTAGCCTGCAGGTACCATGACCAGAGGTTGGTGAGAAGCCAGTCCCACCTGTCACCAACCCCCTGGTGATCTAGTGCAGTCCAGTTACAATGAAGAAGTGCTGGGTTACAGGGAGCGCGGTCGAGGCAGCAGGGTGTCCTGGGGCAACCCTTAAAATGACGCAGTTTACAGCTTCTTCAAAAGTCGTGAAGTTAGAGTCTAGTTTAGAAATGAGCCTGCATGCGCCTTGACCGGTGGCTGGTGAGAAGCCGGTCACCACATTAAGCAACCCCCAAAGGGCTGCAGTTGTGTCCTGCTGCAGTACACGATTAATGAGTAACAGGGCGCAGGCGGCCGGGCGACTTGGGGCATCCCCTTACAATTGCACCCTACTTCGTTCAGAAGTAGTAACTTAGTGCTTGGTTTAAAATGAGCCTACATGTGCCATGGCCGGTGGCAGGTGAAAAGCCAGTTACCCCATTAAGCAACTCCCAAACTGCTGAAGTGGACTCCTACTGCAGTGCAAGAATAAAAGGAAACAGGACACAGGCTGCAGGGTGACTTGGGGCAACCCTTGCAATTACGAAGCAACCTACTTCGTTCAAGAGTAGTGACTTAGTGCTTAGTTTATAATTAGCCTGTAGGTGCCATGACCGGTGGCCGGTGAGAAGCCAGTCACCCCATTGGGCAACCTCCAAAGGGATATAGAGGAGTTGTGCGGCAGTGCAAGAATAATGGGTCACAGGGCGCAGGCGACAGGGTGGCTTGGGGCAACCCCTTACAAAGATGAAGTTCCCTACTTCGTTCGAAAGCCATGAACTTAGCGCCTAGTTTACAATTCGCCCGCATGTTGCTTGATCCATGGCAGTCAGAACAGCACTGTCAGGTGCTTCTAAAACGTCCTGAGAGGCACGCGCTGCGCCTACACATTCCTCTGAAATCCTTCTAAGCTCTGACACTATTCAGTCTGTCCAGCATGGAGAGTGAAAGAGGAGCCCACAATGGGTTTTTTGTTGCACAAAGATTAACCTACTAATTCACAGCACCACAGTGTCTTCCAGGATTGTGCTTTATGGTGTACGATGACCTGCCTTTTCAAACATTTGCCTAGGTGTATCTTGAAATGGAAATATTTTAAGTGCAAGGACTTGTATTGGATTTGCTAAGCCCAATTTCCCATACAAGAATCTATTCCTTGTCAAGATAAGTACACCATAAACTGGACATAGCTACATCCTATCCTACAGCACATAGTGCTATGTGTATGTTTATTGTGTTTATGTAGCGCTTTATGCCAAAGCGCTTTACATTACAACAACAAGGATACAATAAAACAGTGGAAGCAACTACAAAATATGAATAAAACCAGTAAAACAGTAAGTCAAACAATTTGCCAGTGAAGATAAACTAGGGAGGAGGGGGTGGAGAAGGGGAAGGAAGAGGAATAGGCTGAGGAGGAGAGAGGAGGAGAGGGGACTTAAGAGGAAAGGAGTAGGAAGAGAGAGGTAAGAAGAGTAGGGTAAAAGGGAGGAGAGAGGACGGTGGGAGGAGGGGATAGGAGTGTCAAGGAGGGGAGTGGAGAAGAAAAGATTTCAAGGAGACACGAATGGAGGAATAGGTGGGGATGGAACGGATACAGAGAGGTAGGATGAGTTTCACAAAACGCAGCCTTATACCACACTGACCATCCCATGCATACAAAAGCAATGAATGCAAGCACGCGCCCCTGCCAGGTCACTTATTTGTGGCACACAGAAAAGGAAGGACACAAAAATCAAATCCCTTCTGCGAAGCTCATACGCAAAATAAGGGCTGTGGTTTATGAAAAGTTATGAAAAGGCTGGAAAACAAAATCAATACTATACATCTGTTGGTTGTTTGCTGTTGTTCACATGACCTGCTCATCTTCGACGCTGTCAACTCGCACATTTAGTTAGGCAAACACCACCTACCTCGTGATCACGGGCTGACGCCGGAAGCAGACATTTGCAATTGAGTTATTAAAAATAAAGATCAACAAACAGCTGTGTGCACGACAGGGATGGCATATAAATATACTTTTTGTTTAATTCACTTTTTATTAAAATGTGCATGCATTAAAATGATCTGCAGGTGATCACACAGCAAGAACGCGGAGCACTGCTTGACTAAAATCAAATTGCCAGACTGGAACGTGTGCCTTATTTTAATAGTTTTGCTCTGATTCACGTGGCAAATATGTGCTCAGCTTGGCCACAAACCTCTGACCATCCGGCCACAAAGTCACTGTTACTTCTCATAGGGAAAACAGGGCTGAAAGAACTAAAACAGAAAAGGCAAGTTACAATTCTGAATATAAGGCTGGCTCGCTTGTGGTTTCTTGTGTGTTCATGGACTAATTCTTAAGATACGTTTGCGTTTTTATAAGCTTGTATCCTATTTCTGCCAGCTCCAAGTGTCAAAACGCAAGACCCAACCTGTTTCGCATTGTTCAAGCTTTTTAGAACTTCCTGAAGAAAGGCTATGGAAACATTTTGTGAGGAATGGCGCGTAGACTCAAGTTGGGAACAACTGGCATTGATATGATGTTTCTTCGAGTCAGCACTTATTCAGAGCTAGAGAAACAGTTTAATCGAGTATTGGCTTCATCTTGTCCTCTTAGCCGGCGAGAACCTCAAATGCTGCAATCAACCAATATAGACATTAGAAATGCTTATAGCCGGTGCGCCAGTGTTGGGATGAAAGTCCAACGCCCCAAACACGAGAGAAAGTACCAGTTAAGGAAGTTCCTACAGTAAGGAGAGTGGGCCATTTATTGGGTCAACGATTCTGTATTTGCGCTTGGCCACTCTGCTATGCATTGGCAGTGTCGGGTGCACATGCATTTTTCAGAACAATTCTATGAAGAAATGTAGGGCAGTAACACGCAGTGTGCATTATATGTAGAGGGCAGGCCAGGTGGGATCTAGGGACAGGGTTGCGGTGAAATAGCAGCTGATTAGAACTAATATTGATTTTGCAGGCCACTGGCCAATGGGGATGAAGAATTCCAGTTGGATACTAACAGAAGGGTAGTCGGTAAAGCAATCAGTGTTATCTTTTATTTTATTTTAATTGGCTATTTATAACGCACTTAATACCCAGAGCGGACCCGGGGTTTGAACCTGTGTTGCTCCGTGTCATCTTGCTTCCAAGGCAAGCATGTGACCCCTGAGTGATCCTCCCGAGACTGTTCACGGTTATTTGGTTTCGACACAAAGGGACCAAGGGGTTGTAAATATCACTAGGACCTTCAGAGAAGGACTAGGGGGACAGAACCACAATGTACCTAGTGTTTGAGATGCTCTTGATGCTCAACAAGCATCGTGTCAGTTCCAGGACGCTTTGCAGCTCCTGCAACAGAGTTCAAGATGGGAGACAGCTGCGGGTATCACTGTCAGGAAGTTGTAAGGCAGTCTGTACCTTCAGCCAGAGTCCAAATTAGTCCTTCTTACTCCTTTGGAAGTCGTCGGATGATCTACTAAGAGAGGGGCTCAGCCTTCTTATAAAGCCAAATGGGCCCCACTGATTGATGCAGACTATCCCTACCTTAATGAACCAATTCTGGGTCCCCACCAACAATCATCTGTTATGCGTGAGGTCATAACCAGAGTGCTTTGCAACAGAAAAGTTAAACGGTGACAGCATGTGCTACTAAGTCACACCCATCTTCCTGCTGTTGTAGATCAAAGTGTCTCTCTGGCTAATTGAGTTCTCCTTGGCTCCTGATCAAAGCACAGTTCTCCCTTGAAGTTTGCAATGAGAATAGACTTTCTGTCTCCATCCAATCACATACTTCTTCCCTCTGAAAGGGGGTACCCCTGCAGGGGTTGCCTACTGTAAACAGTTGTCCCAGACATGACATTCACTGCGCTTCATACTAACGAGTGTGAGCTGACTTCAGTTGACACAGATGCATATCAAAAAGGTGTTGGGTTTCCTGCCCTTTGTTAGCTATGTGACAAGGCCTCTTCACAGGCCTGCTTCAATTAACTCTCATCAGTATGTGCTGCCACCACACAGAACTGACAATGAACAGGGCGGATCCATGGAGCATTAGATATTTTATTTAGGCTGTCCATGGCAGGAGGAAGGTGTTGCCGTCCCCATTCCTGAGAAGCTGTGATGTACTTGTGGCTGTCACATATCAGCTGAAAATGACAGGAGGGCTGTGCCTGTAGGCTGTGTCCCCCCAGAGTACACTTGACTATGTGTTTGTTGTGCAGCAAGCATAGGATAATGTGTGTGGATTAGCCCCACACATTTTCCGGAAGTTGATCTCCCAACATTTTATTTCATTACAAAATTTCAAAAAAGCTAAGGTGAGCGCACACTCCCTGTGCCGATGGTCACATTCCTCACAGCAGGTGTCCCAATCAGAATGATCTCTGTCTTACTGCCATTGAGGCAGAGATCGTTAGCTGCACACCATGCCTGAATGGCAGACAGGCAGTCAGGGATCAGAGAGGAGGAGGAGGGGGTAGTAGAGCGAGCTTTGAAGGAAAGCTGTGTGTCATCGGCATAACAGTGGAAATGGGGGGAGAAGGAGGAAATCAAGTGAGCGAGAGGGGCAAGATAGATGTTGAAGAGCCAGGGCGATGGCCCTGGGGATGCTGCAGGTAGAGTGAGGTGGAGGAGAAAGGGCCCAATTGCAATTAGGAGGGGGGATTAGTGAGAAAAGAGGTCAGCCAATCTAGTACCTGTTCAGTGATGCCGAGGGCATCACTGAGTCATTTTATGAGGATGGAATGGTTAATGGTATCAAAAGCAGAGGAGAGATCCAGGAGAATAAGAACAGTGGTAGATTTGGAATCGAGATTTGAGAGCATGGTTTCACCGGTATTCAGGAGAGCAGTTTCCGTGCCTCTGGATGCCTGGAATCCAGATTGATGGTCATGAAGGCAGCCAATAAGATCAGTGTGGAGGGTCAGTTGGGGGGGACCAATCTCTCCAAAAGTTTACCCAGGAAGGGGGTAGTGAAACTAAGGCGATAGTTAGCCAGACAGGAGGGGTCATCAGAAGGCTTTTGTAAGAGAGGGTGCACAAGGAAGTGCTTGAGGGATAGAGGAAAAGAGCCATTGGCAAAGAGTGGTTACAGAAGTCATCAAGAGCTGGGGAGAGAGAGAAGAAGTGTTCCTTAGTGGTTCTGGAAGAGCAGGGGAGCGCCTGTTTGGAGGAGGACTTCATAGAGCGGACCATTTTAAAGACCTAATCCGGTGCTATGGGGAGCAGGGAGGAGAGAGAAGGGGTGGGAGGAGAGGGGCAAAAGGAAGCAGGGGGGTAGGTGTGGAAGTGGAGATGAGGGTGAAGGAGGGTGAGGACAGGATGTGCTGAGTTTCTGAAGTGAAATAGGAGGCCAAAGCGGTGCAGAAAGCCTGTGAGGGGAGGAGAGAGGTAAAGACTGCAGCTGGATTGGGGAGTTCCTCGCAGATTTGGAAAAGTTTGCCGTGTTATTAGTGGCTCTGGAGATGTCAGCTTGAATGTGGGCCCACTTCTTGGTACGGATAGAGACGTGATATCGCCTTTGGAGCAGGCAGCAGGCCCGTTTGTCAGAGGTTAAGCCCAAGGCCTGCCACTTCTGTTCTGCAACTCTGCACTTGTGTTTCAGAGAAGCTAGATCAAAGTCGTACCAGCTGTCGTTCTTGGAGGCAGATTTTAGGTGGATCCTCATGACAGGGGCAAGGATGTCAAGGGTTTTAGAGATGGAGAGGTGCAGGTTAGAAAGGACAGGTTAGAGTCGGAGGGAGAATCAGAGATATGGGCGGAGGAGAAAGCAATGACTGACACTTGCTTCATAAATCGGATGGCAGCAAAGGAGGCTGGCAGTGCGGGGGTGGCTCGGATAGAGGGCTAAGGTGTCCCAGATGGGAAGAGATGAGAGAGTGGTGAGACCAAGAGCAGGGGGTGGTGACCGGATCAGAGATAGGGATGTCACCGGAAATTAGGGCATCCAGGTTGTGACCGGCAGAGTGGATCATGCCAGAAGGGAGAATAGAGAGAGAGAGAGAGTCACAGAGAACACATACCTGAGTGGTGGATGATTCCAGGGAGTCGAGGTGGATGTTGAAGTCACTAAGGAGGAGGAGTTTGGAAGAAGAGGTTGAAAGGCTGGAGTCTGGTCTTGAGGGAAGGTTTGAGCTAACAGGGCTAACAAATGTATGGTTTTCTGTAGGGGATTATTAGCATCAACCAATACAATTGCAATGTTTTTTCATATGTCTTGAAACAATGTGAACTCTTTTCTCATGACTCTCTCCTATATATATATATATGTCCATTTTATGTGGACAACCACATATAGACAGAAATAGGCAGACCGCCGAGATAGTGGGATATATGTTTCCTGGGCTTCTTCACCACGTTTGCCAGGAATTGGGCGTATCCACATCAAGTATTGCTCTGCCCCAGGAGTCCTATTATGTGTGGAAAAGAGGCTGCATCTTACCTTCGCTAGTTTTGGAGTCGAAGTTCACCAAGCCATCAGGCAATTCCGGAATGCAGGCTGCACTGTCTTCCTCCTGTTGCACAAAAAGAAATCTGAGAAAAACCTTTCATATTTTGAGCCCAAAATGTCTAAGGATAAACTTAATAAAGGACATTATTTCAGGGAACATTCCTGATTAATAAGTAGCGGATCCCTGAGTGTGGCCCAGCAAAGAAGAGGGCCCATACACTGGCATAATGCATAACTAGATTATTAGCAATCAAAGGCTGTATATCCTATTCAAAACAGACTTCACACTGCATGGAAACACAACGGGGCTCATTTGCTGTGGCCCAGGGCGACAAACCAAAGCATACAGTGGTGTACACCTCTGCTTACCACACTGGGTCATTTTGGAAAGGACTCTGTCCCCCCACACCCCTCCTCGCCGTTCCACCTGCAAACCTCTATGAGATGCCTGCATGAGATGACATTTGCCTTCAGTTAGCACTGGCTAAATGCAGGCCTCTTCAATACGGTTCCATTGTAAATGCCATCTGTAAAGTGTTAATTGGAGGCAGCCTTTACAGCCTGTACAAGACAGAGAGTAAAACTAAAGAATAAAGGTGACTTCACCTGTCTTTTACTCTTTAATCTGTTTTGTAAAAGTAGAACATTGCATGCAGGGGACTCAACTCGTTTACCTTGTCAAAGTATGTATAACCTTGACTGATGTATGTTAGTTTATGACAGTCTGAACAGTATTACGAAGCCCTCAGCTGTACTCCCGCCTTGGCTCCCACAGATGTCTTCACTGTAGAAACGTCCAGTTCATCAAGAGCAATCCTAGCTTCCCACCTATATGAGCATCTGAATGGCTGAAGCCTGCTTTCACAACCCTTTGGAACCAGTGTTGAAAAGCAACAAGGTGACAACACTTTTGTTTTCCTCAATAGAAGAGACGGCCAGCGGGCTCCAGCAAAAGCAGCTTGTAAGATGAGCGCTGCAAAGCGCACTCTGCAAGCCCCAGAACGTACGTAATGCATGATGGAATATATTGCCGTATTATTACATTGCTGACTGGTAATATGGCGACAGATGCTGAGGGTCCTCCTGAGGTTGGAGGCCCCTTTGATTTGAAAGAGTTGAAAGGCCCTGATGCCATCCCTGGCGGTGAGGCAAAAAACGTAAACTGCTGCACTGCCGCAAGGCCGTAATATAGGTGTGGAGTATGTTCCAGCAGCATTTTGATAGTGTATATCTGCTACTTTACCTCCAAAGCTTGGCATATACGAGACTACCGCCGAACTCGTATTGAGGCCCATTGTGCTTTACGAATACCGCTTAGCAAAATATAAAACATAGTCACCATAGTATTGACCATAGTAACACGTGATGGACAACATGTTAGATTAACCTACATGGTCACAACACGGCTACTATATGTTTTCTAAGCATTAGCCATGTAGCACATTAGAAAAGCTTTGCACTCCCGCATACCTTCCCCCCTTTTCAGCTACTTCTCATCCCTTGAATTATTACATCATACTTGACTCCTGTCAAGATGTTGTTAGGGTACCGGGTACCAGACGTTTGTTCGAGCAGTGCTCAAGTTTTCCTGGTTACACGAAAACTGTCGCTTTGAACCCATTGCCATGTTTGTGAAACAAAGAAAAACGATTTCATTTACTTTTCAACTGACAATGGAATATAGCATTTCACCTGCTTACAATGAGCTGCATGGAAAGACTGCAATTCTAAAGTGGCGCCATCTTATTATCTCTACAAATAGTTTACTTTTTATTTCTATGGGCAACAATCAGTCATTCTGCAATATACAGCGAGACTAGTAATTGTTATTAAGTAGGCATTGGAGATAAGGAACACTGTCTGGTTATCAGTATCTATGCAGACAAGACAATTAGGAAAAGCAATTGGGAAACTGCCACCATTGAAAATGAAAAGGGGGTACAACAAAACGGATCAGACAGATCCTTTGCGCATCAGTGCAAGCTCAGATACAATAAATGAAATGCAAACATGTGCATCTCCACCCTGGGCCTCATTTTGAAAGGAATGGAGTAATCGCAGATAAGGGCATGAACTGGCGCATCAGGGGCCCGATTGCAGAAACTGTGCACTGGTGCAAGTGTAATTTTGCAAGTATTCACTCTATGGAAAAAACTGACCTATTAAAAAAAAAACATGTTTTCAATGCATTTTTGAACCAGAGCAAAGTTCTACACAGTGATAATACCATTCCGTGTTAGCACTAGGGAAACAAGTTAAACAGGTGCAAAAATGCATTGGAAGAATATTCCCCCCCCCCCAGGACAAACTTTGCCTTAGTATTAATACCATACAAAATTGCACTTGCACCAGTGGCAGGGCCGGCCTTAGCTCTGGCAGCGCCTTGGGTGAAACAACATGGTACACTCCTCCTCCCCCGTCATGCGAAGCCACGCCCAGCCTCTGCACAGGAGCTTTTCATTTAAATGGGATGGTGCCACTCCTTGCCGTGGGCGAGCTTAAGCTTCCCACTTTGAGGAGGTAGCAAGCAGAAGGCAGCACATTGTCTAGATGTCGGAGTGTTAAGCTCTGGGCTTTCGATGAGAAACGGGTGCTACCATGCTCCTGTCAGATTTTGCACATCGGAGAGCAGACTATTTACATTTAAGCATTAATTAACGTGGTAGCAGCAAACATACAGTGGCAGAGGGTAAAAGCCCACCCATGCAATACCAATTTACCCTATGTTGTCATGCAGCCAGCCCAAAAAAAGAAATTTGGGCTGGCTACACAACCGTGCCAGCTCAGGGAATCTCTTTGAGGCTCCTTCATCCTAGATTGGTAGTTGTGCCCTATCCCTATGTAAACAAGCATTGGCAATGCCAATAGTTTTGGTGTTTACTTATGTTATTTGCATGTTGCATTTATAGGCACCAGGGTGCAAGGCGGAGAGTGCAAACTTTCAAAGGAGGATGTGATAAGGGGTGCAGAATGAGAAGGGGAATAGAGCAAGGGAAGAAGCTATTGATAGAGGGTGCCATTGATGACGAGCAAGAGGATGAGAAGGGGAATAGAGCAAGGGATGAAGCCATTGATAGAGGGTGCCATTGATGACGAGCAAGTCGATGAGAAGGGGAATAGAGCAAGGATAGAGCAAGGGAGGAAGCCATTGATAGAGGGTGCCATTGGTGACGAGCAAGTGGATGAGAAGGGGAATAGAGCAAGCGATGAAGCCATTGATAGAGGGTGCTAATAATGACGAGCAAGTGGGTGAGAAGGGGAATAGAGCAAGGGATGAAGCTATTGATAGAGGGTGAAATTGATGACGAGCAAGAGGATGAGAAGGGGAATAGAGCAAGGGAGGAAGCCATTGATAGAGGGTGCCATTGGTGATGAGCAAGTGGATGAGAAGGGGAATAGAGCAAGGGAGGAAGCCATTGATAGAGGGTGCCATTGATGACGAGCAATTTGATGAGAAGGGGAATAGAGCAAGGGATGAAGCCACTGATAGAGGGTGCCATTGGTGACGAGCAAGTGGATGAGAAGGGGAATAGAGCAAGGGAGGAAGCCATTGATAGAGGGTGCCATTGATGATGAGCAAGAGGATGAGAAGGCGAATAGAGTAAGGGAGAAAGCCATTGATATAGGGTGCGATGATGAGCAAAAGGAAACATGAGAGAGAATGGGAAGAAATAAAGTGAGAGTGTGAGAGGTAGAATGATAGCGTACAGGGAGAATAGAGGAGGTAGAGTGGTGTAAGGTGGGTGTAAAAAACAAGCCCCTAATTGAAAGGGAAAAAACAGGACTGGGTGGCCTTCACACTTGGGAGCTCTGTGTAGTTTCAAATTCACAAATGTGAGATGGCTGAGCTGAGACTGAGGAATACATTTTTAAAACTTAATTTAAAGGTCTGCAGCGGCACATTATGTAGGAAACATCTGAGCAGTGTCCAAACATGGGTGTGCAACAGAGCGGGGGGAGGGGAGCTGGCTGTGTTCTGATCATTGGCTGAGCCTGCCTGCTTGCATGTGCTACCCTTCTTGGTGAAACAGTGTAGTGTAAGCAGCACACATGCAAATGGTTTAAACCCTATCAGCATTATGGTGTGCTTGCCAAAGTGTGCCCCTGCGTCTGCTGGGATTGAGTGAAAAGGCCACTGCATGCGTAAGTGAATCGTTTGCTATAGTCCCGGTCCACGTGAACTTGCAGGAAAGTAGACTGCAGATAGACATGTGATTCATATGGTATCAAGGGCCCAAAAGGGGGTGGAAACTACCATGAGTGATAACTAGA
This sequence comes from Ambystoma mexicanum, assembly GCF_040938575.1. NCBI lineage: Eukaryota > Metazoa > Chordata > Amphibia > Caudata > Ambystomatidae > Ambystoma > Ambystoma mexicanum. Next base: position 498,074,709 of record NC_090928.1, on the reverse strand, counting down.
TACGAGGGAAATGTGCTGAGGGAAATATGCACCTTACTCACCTTACTTCTGCCAACAAGGTGCCAAAACCAGGACTATGTGGCCTCTACAGCCTGACATGGCTCATAGCAGAAAGTTTTCCAAACGATGGCCAGTCGTAAACTATGTAGCCATAATGCAGACAGCTGCTAAGGCTGGCGTTGAGTGCAAGCATTCTATAATCTAGCCACTGATCGTTTCGGTCCTACCTGTGATTCTGATCCATCTTGGCACACAGCAGCGATGTATCAGGAATTTCTCGCATGCGTGCAGTGAAAGACACAGACTCACAGGATCTGTCAGGTTACTGGTAGCTTTCTCCCCAAGCATGCAGGGAATAGTGGAACATTTCTGCAGGGCAGCCACCAAAGCAAACAATGCAGCCATTGGTGAATTCTTCAGATAATGGAGCAAAACTACTGTGCCAGCTTGGGGTTACTTGTCCTCTCACGTGTATAGCATATTTCTTTGATGAAAGAATCTGAAGTAGGTAGTTTGATTCAATTCATTTGCTGTTTATTGAGTAACACTCCTAGGAGACTATATTTATTGAAACAAAGACAGTTGGCTGTTTTGCCACAAATCATATAAACATTGGTAGGTCTCTTTTGTCCAGTGTGGTTCTTAATAGATAGACATAATAATTGTCCTCCACAAGTTTACACTCAATAATTAATCAAATGAATTGAAAAGCCCTCAAAAGTTGAAAAAAGTATTTGAAACTTCATACAAAGCAAAACATCCTCATTTGAAATTTGATGCAAAGAAAAAGACCCTCTATGCGCGTTTCACCACTGTAGTTAAGTGGCTCATCAGGAGGGCTTGAACACAGTTTGCGTGTGGTGGTAAATTTCATTTTGACATAATGTTTCCAAAGAGATAAATCATTGTTGTATGTAAAATAAAATCAGGGAAAAAAGTTCAATGAGTAATTATAAAAAGTGATTAAAGTCAGTTAATTTGGAGTGAACATTTCATATTTTGTTTCTGCAAAGAAATGCTAACACACCCTTTGTTGGTCTTGATTCAAATATAGTTGTAGGATGGTGTGAGAAACCTAGAGGTGTTCTTCCATCCAGACCCCGAGAGTTCTCTATTCAGGTGATCAGGGTAGGGCCATTGCTTTTCGATCCCAACCCTGGGGCTGGACAGGCGAGGGAGGATCACCTGGGTAGGGGAGTCCGGGGTTGTCTTAGTGGGAATACCCCAGGTGAGATGCAGTATCCTGAGAGGGCAATACAGGAAGTTCTGGACGCCTTCATGGGATATGTTGATTCCCACAACTCTTATCCAAATGTCATGGTCTTTGATTCGGATCCTATCAGTTATGACGGAAGAGGGAGAAAAAAAGAATTACGTTGCCCAAGACGAAGGAGGGAGAAGGCCCAAATAAAACAAGAACAAGGTTTTTGGGGAATCCCAAGGAATTTAAGACATATCAAAGTGTAAAACTGCGACAAGAACTATGGAGATGTTCAGATAAACAGCCCTTTCTTGATTGAACTAATTTTGTGAAGCTTCCCACCCCACACCTGGTGAGAAAGTCACCTAAAAGCAACCTTGGTTGCCTATTTTCTGTTGAACCACTGTTTTTCCTTTTTGAAGACTTCCTAACACATGTTTGTAAAGAGTGAGGGCAAGCAAAGGTTTAGACACAGATGGACTATTGTTTTGGACTATAAGACATTGATGGCCCTTACAAACATCAATTAAGGGAACCATCTATTTAGAGTTAAGGCCAGCTAGGCATTACACCAATCCAAGAACCTTAGTAAATAAAAGTTTTGAAACAAACATCTTTGAGTCTGTGTCTCTCTTGATACCATGCCTGTCTCACATAGGGTATCTTCTGTTTAGGATGGGTGATCCCGTGTGAATAAGGTCTGAGTGTCAGATCATGTTTGGATGAGTTTCAAATCATGTTTTTCAACATTTATCGAGTGTAAACCTGTGAAGGACAATACTTATGTCTATTAGGAACCACACCTCACAAAAGAGACCTACCAATGTGTGTATGACTTATGGAAAAACAGCCAACTGTTTTTGTTTCAATAAATATAGCCTTTTAGGTGTGTTAATCAATACACAGCAAATTAATTCCATCAAACTACCTACTTCAGAGTCTTTCATCAAAGGAATATGCCATAAACCCGAAAGGACAAGTAACCCCAAGCTGGCCCAGTAGATTCGCTCCATAATTTGAAGGATTTACATTTGATATTGGGCAGACACAACATTTGGAGTTGCATCCTTGCAATCTAGCAGATTTCTCCGCCAGAGGTTTGGTAAATGCATGCAATATTTCATATGATCGCAGCCATTGGTGCATCATTAATTTCCATTGCTTGCACCAAGATTCCACGCACAGGAAATTTGGTAAATCAGTAGATACAATGCCATTCCGCAGCAATCAGAATGATGCAATCCCTGGTGTATACAACCTCTGTGTGGGAACTCCTATGAAAGGTTCCTGCGATTACGTCCCACAGAGGATCAGAATATGCAGACATGGATGAAACACACATGTTTTGCTTGGATTTCCTCTGAATGCAAAGCTTCTAGATTCAGGCTGTATGTGCAAATAATGTATACATATGTTTTGAAATCTGTGTGTGACAGTTTAGAGGTCAAAGGTGAGCATTCCCAAGACAATCACAAAAGAAGCAGTAACATATCCGCTGGTGCTGCAGATATATAACACCTGCACACAAACAGCCACTCAGATTAAACTGTCAGCACACTGTCGAAAATACCTTCAACCCAAAGATCATCTACCACTACATTGGGCAAGAATACATTAGAAAGAAAAGGCCAGTCACAGAGCCAATGGCAAATCCAATTAAAACATGGATGAATGTCTCATTCTTCAAAGAAGGTTCACGATGGAAAAAGAACATTGGGCATGCAAGATAAATTGCTAACGGGTCGCCATAAAGAAGTTTGTCCAGGAAAAATGCACAGTCATATGCAAACTGAGCAATCACAGACATGTATTGTGGAGGTCCTTCTTCCTTAATTAAGTGTAAAATTGGCATACGAAAAGTACAACATTGCAAGTTGAATGCAAGAAGCATTTGTCTAAAAGATAAGGCATACATTGTCAAAAGTAAGCTGTCTGGAAGTAACAAAAAACAGACTGTTAATGAAGACTGAGGGAATCTTTTTCAATGAATGTGGGTGGCTTTGGGTGTAGCCCTTGCGTCACTTATTTTAATATAAGCATTTTGTTAGGGAGAATTCTCCAAAATGGCTAATTCCCCTTACCTAATGAGTCCCTCAGCAGCTTTGCTGGATTTCTAGGATTTATTTTTTCACCTGGTAAGAGTGTGAGCCTTTTTTTCCCACTCTTACATGTGTTTTTGCTGTGTGTTGTACATTTCTTTTCAGACTTCCCACTTTAAACTCCATTTTCTGGGACTTACTACTGTCTCCCAGAACATGTAAAGTTGCCATTGACTTTACTAGTCTTTTTAAATTTACAGACCCAGTACAACTTACCTTCCAATAGAGTACTGGAAGGTTTAATAGTTATCCCTTTTTGTCTGTTTCTCATGGAACATTATTTCGTTCCCCTTTCTCTAAGATTTGGCTGGTGGCTGTGGTATCTACCATTTTTATTCTACCTCGAGCTATGAAAATAGCCTCAGTACAGTTAGAGGCTATGGTGGTAGCCTCAAACTCTAACCCGCTGGACACCATTGATTTTTATTTGGTTCTGGTCGAGTTTATTCACCATTTCTTTTTGTAAAGGTCTTTCTCGTGTTTTACTCTGCGCACCAAACCAGGTTTGGTTCCTTTGTTCACCTTCCTTTGGCAGGCTTCTGCACAGAAGCCATCCCTAGGCGCCTGAGAGTCTGGGTGGACAGGATATGAGGGAGGGGTTTGAGGCCCCCTGCACAGGGTCTCCTTGGAGACCCAAGTCGCACTCCAGTTTGATTGGCTAGGTGGCTGTCCTGCCAGGACAGCCACCCTGCTGTGTGATTGACAGCCAGGCTGTGTGAATGGGGGAAGACTGCTTAAAAGCAGGTCTCTGGGGCTTGAAAGGCAGAGTTGCCACTGGAATGAGAGAATTAATGAGGAGCTGAAGGAAGATGACTGCTACAACTATTGGACATCCCGGTGAAGCCCTGCTGCAGGTCCGAATCGCCCGAACCTCCGACGACAGAGAAGATCTGCAAATAATCTTCTTCCCTTGAGCTTGGTGGGACCAACCAGCTCACCAAACACCAACCTGGTCGAATTTGCTGTGCATCGCTGCAGTGAACCGGATAGCTAGGAGGAACGCAACCTGTTTGGGTTTTAAGGAGCGCACCTTTTATTCAACGCTTTGCTCTGCTGCTGGCTTCTTCCTGGGCAGTGCAGGGCCCTCCAGTCTTCCTCTTTCTTGTCACCACAACAGTCGCTTCAGGAACCGTGATCCTGCAGGGACTGCCAGGAACAACCGCCTCAGCTACAGCATTCTTCTTCATTTAAGGTACTGTTCAAATCCGGTCATTCGTTTCGTCCGACTGCAGTGAAAGTGTCTGAAATCTTTCGCCTCTGCAATCCGGTCATTCGTTCCGTCCGACCGAAATGAAAGTGTTTGAAATCATTCACCTCTCCGAAGGCTTGTCCTTCTCTACCCTTTTGAATAACTTTTCCTCCGACCAACTTCGTTTTGAACTCTTGGCAAAGACTTAACCGCGAACTACTCTGAACTGTGTGATCCTCTGCAAAGACTCTGAACCATTAACATTGGCCCAGGCCTATTGACTTGAATCCTAGTTGTAGTAAGCCTTTTCTAGATTGTCCTGCCTATCACTTTTTGGTGTTGTTGATTTTGAATAACCTTGTCTTTCCTCCCCTTTTAAATTACTGGAGTGCCATTTTGCTCCCACTTCATTTTTTAGCTTAACTTGTCCAGAATTGATTGGGTGTTGTTGTAGTGTATTAAGATTGTGATTTTCTGCTGCTTTATAATAGTGAACTGTTTTATAACTGATGGTGTAAATAAATGTATATTCTTTTACTCAAAAACCTTGAATCAGTGTTTGTTTGAACCATAGTGGTTGCTGTCCTTTGTGTAACTTCTTATACTGCTCACTTTACTCTTCAGATAAGTCTGCCTGCTCAGTGTACAGGCTTGTACCAAAGGTGAATTTGTACTTACACTTGTAGTCTTAATTGTGTGTGGTGTTCCCAAAGGATACTGAATATGATTCTGCCTAACACATTTGTAATTTGATATAAATATATATCCAAATAAATTATATTAGAGTTCCAAATAACATTGAATTCCATGTGCACAGTGTGGAGCTAAGTGCTCTTGGGATCCTCGTCTGCAACTGCATCTGCATTGCAACTGTTACTCTAGTTAGAATCTTAGGGGCTTTTCTTCGTTTGGTCGTGCAGGACAAAGTGGCAGTAAAGTGGCAGCAATTCTGTAACTTTCCTACCACCTTTCTGCACTGCCAAATTGTGAGTGTGTCGGTGTAAAGTGGGGTACTGGTGTAATTACTGTAGGTACAAGTATCACCCTCTGTAATTCCTCCAAACCCCGAATTGAGTTCTAAAACTGCAAAACTGGGGATTGATGCTGCCATTGTCCTACTTAAAATATGGAGGTAAATCCATCAGACTGAGTGGTAGTAATAATAAACAGGTTTGGTGGTATTTACATCAGAAATACTTCCAACCCTGTAAGGAGGACTTCAGTTTCTTCACCACTTCGTCTGGGAAGTTCACTATCAATCAAATGTGACCAGAAACCACAGTCTGTGAGCCATTGGCATCAATTCTTATCAAGCCAAGCAAGTTCTGATGCCACATAAACAGAATAGCCCCAGAGAAAGGCACTCTGATAGGTAAATTAACAGTTCTTTGTGATATTTCCCCATTTTGACAGACAAACATAAAAAAGACTGATTTAATTCAGTTGGTTTTGTGAGACTTCCAAAATGCCGAAATATCACAATCTGAACCCTCTCACCCCACAACTTGGGAAGGTGATCCCCCCAACATCCCTACTCCCAAACTCTGCCGCACCAGCTGGATTTCAATTAATTCGGGGGGTTCCATCCCCAAACCCATCCTTTCATCTCCGCTGCTCCCCTTCCAAGCCAAAAACATAGCCCTCACTTTCACCACACACATATGCAAACACACTTTTACCCACTCCCCTTCCCCCTCCCTTCCACACCAGAAACATTCCCCCTCCTCTCCCACACTCACAGACACACACAAAATAACACATACACGCTCCCGTGACTTCGCTCGCCTGGCCGCGCCTCTCAGCCCCTGTGCGCACGTGTGTGTGACAGAGACATGACAGTTTGATTCAGAAAGACCGCTCAAAGTGGTCTGCGATTTTTCTAAATCTCTTTTTTTCATTTAACAGAAAACTATTTTTTCATTCTGTACGAAGTTAATGCATAACGCTAGCAGGATTGTAGGCCACTTTACTTTTGGGCTATGCTTTATCCCTCTCTGTAAAAGTGGCAACCAGATAATGGGCCTCATCACGACCCAGGCGGTAAGTTACCGCCTGGGCCGTGACTTTACCACCATGGCGTAAACTACGTTTACGCCATGGTGGTTGGCGGACTTACCGCCCCATTCCGACCTTGGCGGGGCGGTAAATCCCCAATCCCCATTTACCCTTCCCCATTCCCATTTTTGCCCCATAGGGCATAATGGGAGAGGGGAAGGCGTTAATTACGCCACCGTAAATTACGTAAATTACGGTGGCGTAATTAACTCCATGGTCCCTTAGCGCCATGGATTTTAACACCTGCTAAAAGCAGGTGTTAAATTCGCCATGGCGCTAAGGGACCTCGTACTCAGGCGGTAAGGGTCGGCGCTGTTTACGGCGCCGTAAACCCCTTACCGCCTGGGTCGTAATGAGGCCCAATATCTTATTACATGACACCTCACTAGCCTACCTTCAAATCTAAACTAATTTCAGAGGTTAGTAAAATACACTGCACCTTGCAATAAAAACCTAGAGAATTCCAGCTTCATAATGTCTTCAGTGTGATCACGGCTCTGTAATAAAACTGTCAAAGCTTGCATAATTCACAACTAATGAAAGGGGTCTGGTGTGCCTTCCATATGTGCCAGCAGATGCAATGGTCACCATAACCATTTCACCCGATAGTCATAACTTTACATATCTGGATTACCCTAAAATCAACACCTTTTTTGTCCAGGAGAATATAGCTTCTATCCTCACATGCCATAGCCAAGAGCCAACAAACTTGTGTTGAGGGACAATTGCCATCTTATCAGCTACTCCCCTTCCCCATTTTGTCTGCTGCAATCATGTCCCTATTTTGGGGAAAGTAAGGTATGCTGCTGAGCTCAAACTAAATAATGTTTACATGTAGCTGCTGTTTGATCATCATTTAAAATCAATAACATCAACCTGTTATAATCCAACAATTCAAAGTATTGTTGGAACTTTAAAGTTCTTATTTTGAACACAATTGTGCAATCTTTAGCTGAGATTTATAATGGGAAATCCATTGAAACATTACATAACAATTTTAACATATTTGTATTTCTTTAGAGAACTACTTAAAAGTGTGCAACACTATTTTAGGATTTTAATTAACTGTTTTAGATTTTTATATGAAAGGGTAATATTGATTGAAAAACTGTCAAATTATAGTCTATTTTTAGTCATGTGTTTTATCATTAATTTATTGAGATGCTTGTCAAAAAAATATCATCAGGTTCAAATTTGACCTTTTTTTAGCTATTTTCCTGAATACAGAATCCGCTTTGAAAGTCCTCCTGCATGTATTATCAGTGATTTCATTTGAAACATACAAGTATTCCAAAAGATGAGGTTGTTGACTAAGGTTGCCAAATTTCCACCAGAAATGGGACCAACGTTAAAGCACCTATATAATTACTTATCAAAGTTATGACAATTTCCCTTGAAATTGACTACTTTCAGTTTGACAGCAAATTCTTTCTTCACATCTGTGACACTGCCATTGGAGCAGTCTTTGAACCCAGTTTGGTGATTCTGTGCATGGCACAATTTGAAGAAACTTTAATATATATATACTCTAAATATCAGGATCTAGAAGCCATGCATTAACAATATCCTGCTGATATGGCATTCTGATATCAAAACTTTTGAATTATTTTTTAAGTCGCTAAAAACATGTTACCACAATATACAGTTCATACAATTCATACAACAATCACAACATTAATGTTTTCGATCTGACCATTAAGAATGTTGATGGGAAATTGACATGTACTTTATTCAGAAAGTCAACTGACAGAAACACTTTACAGCAATACAGTAGCTATCATCCACAAAGTTTGCAAGGCAAACTCCTGTTGCCCAATACTTAAGAATAAGAAGGAATTGTACCTCATTAGCAGATTTTGAACAAAACGTTAAAATCCTTGATACGACAGAAGCACAACGAGTCAATCCTAAAAAACTCAGTCATTCACTTCAGAAAGCTAGACATAGCCCCAGTGAAGCCCTGCTAACTCTTCAGTAAAAACAAGACAGAAGCCAAAGAATGACATGTGTGACGACCTTCTGTCCTAATACTGTGGACTTCAAAAAAGTTACCATAACATGTTAGCCTCTTGTAAGGCTCAGCCTCCCAAATGAAGAAATTCCTATGTTTGCACTCAAATGAGCAAAACAACATTTGGCATACATTGGTCCACCCTCAATGCATGAGAACTATCAACAAACAAACCATATGGAACTTAGGACCACTGGTAGGCCATGTTCTGTGTGGTCCATGCCCAGTTTGCACATTTACCTAAGAAACTGAACATTTTCAAGTCCTTGACAAACAATGATTCCTGAAGGAGATGACTAATTGCCAGAGCAGTAAAGTAGTATACTGCATTGAATGTCCCTGCAAAAAAAGATACATTGACCAGACAACATGAGTATTTCACAAACGCATCGCAGAACATCAATCCAGAATATGATGCCAAACTTCAAACTCACCATTGATACAAAACTATTTGGAATACCATCATATTGTGGACTGTTTGCCTTGGGAGGTCATATATACAGCAACTTCCAGTTTGAATCCACCACAACTTTTGTTACACTAGGAGGCCAGGTGGATCCACCAAATGCAGACACATATCTCGGGTCTCAAGGAGGATTTTTTACCTCCACTCTAACGCCTTTAATTGTTCTTAAAGATCTTTGTGTGTAATACATTTATTGGTATCCATCTGACATTATCAACTATTGGGAATGCATTTAAGGAATTATGTTACTATACTTGTAAAATATTACCTGTTCTTTTAACATTGCTCATTTTAATCACAATATAAATGTGAGCAATTACCAAAAATGAGCTCTAGCTTGCGCCATTAGTATTTGAAACAAAATGGCAAAGTGATGACATTATGATGTGATGACATAATCACAGCAGCATCAGCAACATGACGTCATGATATGAAGCGAGGCAGTATTTTTTCATGTCAAAAAAGAATATTACCTTCGGAATCCAGGTTTAGCATCGTCAACCATCTACTTGTCTGTGATTTTAAATGCAGTAGAAGGTAAGACCATATTTAATATTTACTATTATTAAAATAGTCCCCATCATTAAGTACATCATCTCCCTATTGACATGCATTAACACATATTTGGCCTGCACTTCAGAGATTTGTTTCTTCATAATACCTCACACCTTCAATTGAGAGAAAAAAAAGAAAAGTTAACCAAGTGCGTAAAATGTGCAGGTATGTAGTGTTACCTCACATTATTTGATTTGGATCTAGAATTACATTTTTAGATCTATTGTAAATGTACTACACCAACTACACATAGTGAGATTAGGCACACTATACTGCAGATAACATAAGATAAAATAGGTATTTCTCTTTGAGAAAAGTCCTTTAACAACGTCCTTAAGCTGGGACATCTGGGTGGTGATCCCCCTCTCTTTTCTCGATATGGTAACCATTAAATTATATGTCCATAAGTTTCTCATACCTGATTTAGTTTTTCTATCTAACACACTGGGTCCCTTTGAATCGGTTGCTGTTCCTGAGGAAGGACCTTGATTGACAGGCACTGAAAACGCTCTAAGACATTGGGTCTCATTATGACCCTTGCGGCCGCAGTATGAACGGTGCCTGTAAGGTACCGGCACCGATCATACCGGGCCGCCACATTACGAGTTTGCTCGCGGGTGGCGGTATGCACGTCTGGTCTGGCCAGACATGCATACCGGCACCCGCGAGCAGACCAGGATGCTAACAACGGACCTGTCATTAATGGGTCAGTTGTTAGCATCCTCCCCATTCCCATTGGGCTCAAATGGGAATGGGGACATACCGAGTCTGGGTCCCAAAAATGGGAATTACCGGGCCCGCAAAAGTCAAAATGGCCTGGTAATTCCCTTTTTTCGGCATGGCTACCTCCAAACTCGTAATGAGGCCCAACGACCCTTGTTATATAAGATTTGTGGTCCCTCTGAGCTTAATATAAACTTGCACAGACTAATGGCCCTTACAAATTAAATACAAACTATTTAGACCTGGTTGCATAGACCTATTGTCCTCCTAAACTGAACTGATGTGTTTACTGCAGATAGGATGTTATTCACCCTAAACACTATACATTTTCTATAAAAATCCAAAATGAAGAGCTTGTTGTTTCAAAACATTTTCTTTGTGTTCATTCGAACTATGTATTTGGCTTATTGTAACACCTACACTAAGTGGATATATTATTGTGCTCTATTTCTATATTTTTTTCCTTTTTGAATATTTGACTAATTGTGGTTAATACATTAGTAATAATTCTGAGACCGACATCAGGCTCGTTTCAAATACAAATTATTGTGGGGTTACCAAATACGATCGCATTGAGTGTGAGATTCAAACAACTAAATTAATGTATCTAACTAAACCCAATGGGAACAACCCCCTTCTGTGTAAAATAATTGCTAGTTCCCCAGTTCCCAGTTGTTTAGGGGTATCTTGCCCTCTTGTAAAGAGTGTTTGGCTCATTCCAGCCAGAACCCCACTCGGCTCTCCCAACTCTAGTCCTATAAAGCAAGAAATCACTCACAAGGTCATTTTATCAGGTGTTATTCTACTCATTCTCAACCAACAAAACATAGCAAATTATATAAAAAAGACATTTATTATTCAACTAAAAAAATATGCTTGTAAAGGCACACCTTTCATACACTTATTTTCAAACTCTTCTGTGCGTGAATTATTTCATGCTCACCTTTAGTTACAATTCAAGCTAACATAACCCAGCTGTAAGATATTGAGTTAGATTTAAAGGCATGTTATGTCCATAGTTATTACTTCATGGAACGTCTACCACATATACATGTTTCTGCCCCTCTAGGTTCTAGAACAATCATCAGGATGACTGATATAACTACATCTCAATTATAAATCTGTTGTTCACATTGGATGATTATATTTAATGTCCACAGTTTCCTTTGTTTTCTTTCTTTTATGCAAAAAAATCAAATGAAATCTATGCAAAGGGTATTAGTAGTCTGATTATTGCATACATTTTTATCCTTGTGCGGCCACAGAGACTACCTAGATATACATTTAAGAACTCTCCTCTTTCTTTTCGAGTGCATACATAAAAATATCAGAATTCACTCTCACTAGAATTTCATATGATTCAAATGGCATAGAATCACATAACCTTGACAGTGAATTAATTGGCTTAACATGTTGAACCAGGTTGGCACAGCAGTGGAGGGAGGGCTACTCTCCTATGCAAACCCTTACTACATTGCCTTTCAGCAGCCTAGTTTGTTTCCAACCTGCCTGCATTAGAAATAGAAAGTGAAGCAAATATAATTTGTCATGTGTTTAGAACAAATACAATTTCTAGCTATAAATATACAAACAATTCTGTGTCCAACCTTGGCAGGATCTTGATGGGGCATATTATTTATATGATATTCATCATCATCATCATAAAAGTTTATTCGGAAACAAATTATCCATAAACCATTAACAGAATAAAAATGCATACATTCCAAAAGTCAATTCAATGTATTAAAAAAATATCTAGAGCATAAATTTACAAACAATACATACAGATTTAAAATGTGCATGTGTGTAAGTCAGGTAATATCCACAATGAGCAGCCAAACAATTCATACGATTAAAATTTCAGAGCTCAATCAAATTCTGTGCCACGGTTTTGGATCTCTGATACCAGGCCCGTCTCAAATAATCCACCATACCCCAGGCCACTGGAATCGTAGCTGCCGACAGCAAATAACATAAGGCAGGCCTAGCCTGAAGCATGCCGGCCAATCTGAGTAGTGGCAAAAGTGTTCTCCGTCTTAAGTCTATATAATGTGGGCAGAACAATACAAAGTGTAGGAGATCCTCCGCCGGCCACTGACAAAAGGGGCAAGCTGTAGGTTGCACACTATCTGTCCAGCTTTTTGTTCGTGCCCCTAACCATAAGCAATCAAACCGTGCTCGAGTCAAAGCCCAGCGGTCTACAGGATTATCACTATGGAGTAGATATGGCTGAATAGCATTGTTGGAAGAGAAATAATATTATGCCTCCTATCGCAGTATTTGAATGTGTGTTGGCCTACGCCAAGTTGTCTAAAATATCGTGTAAATAGATTCCGCGGCAAGGTCTTGACCTTAACGAAAACTGTGTAAGTCGCCATCTTGGATTTAGCCGCCATCTTAGGTTCTCTTGTAAAGTGGAAGTCACCCTGAACATCAAAATGGAGGCCGAATGACATTCCGAGTGAGACTCTGGCCGTTGTGACCTCCGCACACATGAATAAGTAATATGCCTGCAGGCCACTTGTCGGGGTCGCGAACTGAGACCTTGTCCTATCCCTGACCTATGTGTAAATGAACAACTGTATCAGCGGAACTAATCAAAATGCATACATTATGGGATTGACCTGGCAAGGAACCCTAGACCTGGTCTTAAGAATGGTTAACCCGCGAGGGGGTTGGCCAGAGCTGGATAAAGAGTATAAAAGCACAAGTATTCCAATGTACGCTCTCTCTACTAATGCATCGAACCTTCGTTGAAGTTCGTTACGTTACTCTGAGAGCCGAATAGCTATCCGTTTGTCAATTGACTTTTTGGTAACGGCTGTAGCTTTTAAATAAAGCACTTTGTATGTCCTTGGTAACCTGTGTTGGTGTGTTTCCTTTGGGCTTCCCAGCCTCATATCAATTTTTTTGTTTTCACAGTTGGCGCCCGAATAGGGACCCTCAAGATTGATGCCGGATCATTGAAGGTTGACGCAGACTATCGAACCGGGATCGGACGGTGTGATTCTGCGGGCCCGACCAATCGAGATGCGATACCTCGGCAGCGCTGTACGATCCGATCCTTGGACGATAGTCGTGTGGTCTGACACGGCATCTTGACGAGGGTCCATTTTTGAGGCGGGCAGATTTGTCGAAACCACCAAACACAAGGTAAAATTTGTTAGGTAAGTTCTTTGATAAACCGTACGGTCCTCCTTAGGTTTGGTCAGGTGCAGTCATGACCCGGCTCTTAATTTAACCCTGACAATTTGAATTTGGCGTATTGTATCTGCAGACACAATTACTGACCAGGTAACACCAATTTTTTGTGAAATGCCTGGGAAATTGTCTAGCTGCTTTAGGGCTCTGTTCCGCAGCGATCGACAATCCTTGGAATTTAGCCACCCGGCACCACAGGAGGGGTCGCCGGCATGTACTATGTACTGTAAGTATGGCATTGGTAGTATAGTATTTAATGATATTTGGCACAGACAGACCAGACATGCCTCTGAATTTCAATGGCCAATCAACGGTAGTTTTGAGATCCCCCAAATTGAATACTTAGAATCAATCTTGCTAAAAAAGAAGGCTAGACCTGCAGCCTTTGATGTTTTACAGAATTGGAAAAAAGAAGCGTTACAGCAGCTTAAAAGTAGGGACAAGAATGCACGCCGTCATAAGACAAACGCCGAAAAGGCGTTGTTATATGATAAAGAAAAACATTCAGAATCAGTTAAAAATATGGATAGGGCCTTTTCACTTGGAATCCAGAAAAATTACCCCTCTAGAGATTTCCATGTTTCTGAAGAATTTATTGAGAAATTGTTAAACGAACGCAGGCCTGATGCCTCAGCGCCACCTCCGTATGTTCCTATTTTGGGCACTCTGGCCATTCCTGCTGTCGTTCCTGCCGTTATCCCTGTTCCCCCTGTACAACCTATTGTTCCTAGTCCCATAGTTGTTGTTCCTCCACCTATCGCACCGCTCCTTCCTTCTGCACCGATAGTTCCACCTTTATTAAATTTACCTACACCTCCGCTCCCGAGTGGCCCCGTATTGACTGAAGTTGATCCAGGTGCAGGATCGAAGATCGTCACTCGTAATACTGTTTCTGCAGATAAGAAACAGGAATTGTTTGCATGGGCTAAGCATTGTATGGAGAAAGGTGATCAAGTTAATGTTTTTTCCACATTATCTAATTTGAATAGTTTTCCCGAGAAAAATGTTTTTATCGAAGGTTTGGGGACTCATTTATGTGTGATGTGGGGTAGATTACAAAATTCGGATCTTCCACAAGGAGTGAGAGATCTGAATGCTTTGGCACTTTCGAGGGACACAGAGCAGAAAGTATACGGGCATGTTGAAAAATTGTTTGAGTTTAGGAAAGACTTTGAAAAGTCACGAGATGAGGACGACGAAGACGATAGAATATATGTACAGAAACGGTTCCTTCCGTGCCGTAGATCGGCACCTGAGGAAATACGAATTTGTACTAAAGATGCGGTTCGATGGATCTCGGATTCATCGATTCCGCCAGATGAAGTATATGACACTTATAGTCAGTATACAGTAGAAATGCAAAGAAAGGTAATTCAGGTAATGGTACAGTACCTGCAAGAAGAATGTGTAAGAAAGAAGGTTAGTTGCCCCATAGAATTATTGGGGATTTGTAAAAGGGCTTTTTCGCCCGATACTTCTTCAGCTGCCTTAGCGCTCGACCTGGCTCTGTTGCTTAGTAAGCGGCAGGAGGTACGTATATCTCAGTTGCCTATGAGAGAGGTTTCTCCGACCTTTGTCCCAAAAGTTGAGATCCCCACCAACGCTGGGACTGGTGCCCCCGCTGTGGATATATCTGCACATTATGTATCACAATTCGTTCACATCCCGTTTTCACGACAGGAAGTGAACACTATTAGACAATCAGTTCCCGATATCAGGAAAAACCCGACGGGGTTTTACAAAGAAATAGAGTCCGTCTTGCAGTCTTCTGTGTTCACCTTGAGTGATATTGACTTGCTATTTCCTCTACTCCTACCCCTAGATGTATGGAAACAGGTTCGGACAGTAGACGATGTGCCAGGGTTGGGAGATAAGTGGGCTAATATGATTAGGATTGATGGGGAAAGACCAGCTGGTGAGAAACCACCACAGGTAATACTTACTTTGCCTGATAGAATTGTCGCAAAATTAAAAACTATAATTCCAGAGAAAAGAATTATTTGGGACAAGCTTACGGCCTGTGTCCAAGGAAAAACTGAAGGCGCCACCAAATTTTTAATATATTCAAGCAGGTATTTTCTGACTTCAGTGGACAGGATTTAGGTACAGAGTCTGGGAAAAGGTTGTTCGTGGACAAATTTGTACGTGGACTGTTGCCTGACATCCAGTCACAGATTATGTCCTCTGAGAGCGCTTGGCAGGCAAAATCTCAATCTGAGGTTTTACACATGGCTCAGTATTATGAGAACCGTGTTAACAATGAGAAGGACAAAATTGAAAAGAGGAAAGGAGATTTGAAAATCAAAATATTATTACAGCAAATTGTTAGAAACCCCAGAGGAGGCACGACACAGACTAGAGGTCAGTATGTCCCAAAAGGAAATGCTCCTTTGGGTCCTGTGAATATTAATCAATGTGCTTATTGCCGCCAATAAGGTCATTGGCGAGCACAGTGCCCCGTCCTTCGCCAAATGTCAAACAGTGCGTTTGGGGGTATGGGTAGACGACCTAGGGGCCGCCCTGGAGCAGGGGGCCCTGATAGAGGTCAGTTTTTACAAGATCCTCAGCAACCTTTTTCACGGGAAAATCAGACCTCGAGTGTGGACTCCAGGAACATATTTGATCACCCTTCTGCTGCCTACCTTTCTGAAGAGCTTCCTTCCGACGATACTCTATTTCATTAGGATTGCCCGAAGCAGGGTTTGGAACCTACACCTATTCCCGTTAATCAGAAAGGCCCCTACGTTGAATTATTAGTAGGGAATAGGAAACACCAGTTTTTGATAGACACTGGAGCGCAGAAGTGCTCCATTGATCATTCTCGGGTTCCAAACATTCCACTGTCAGGGCAAACAAATGTTTCCGTAGGGTTTTCTGGTATACCAACTGTCTGTCCGGTTTCTGCACTGGTGTCTGTTTCTTTGGGTCCCTTTACGGACCATTGCCCTTTTCTTCTCACTTCAAACTGTGAAAAGAATTTGCTGGGGTTGAATTTGTTAAAGAAATTGAACGCAGTAATTCATTGTTCATCTGATGGAGTACGGCTGACGGTTTCACCACAGCAACTTCCTAATTCTCAGTTCTTGATTCGACCTTTACCTCCTGAGTTTAGCATTGTCCCGGAATGCTTATGGGCGGTAGACGACAATGATGTCGGGGTATTACAGATTGAGCCCGTTAAAATAGTTCTGAAACATGGAGTGAAAGTACCACGCATTCCACAGTATAAAATATCAGTTGAGGGCGAGCGTGCTTTGAAATGCATTGTCTCCGATTTTGTGCATCGTGGGGTGATCGAGGAGATTACAGGTAGTTTGTGTAATAGTCCGATCTTGCCTGTATATAAGAAAGGTGACAATGCAATTCCAAACCTGTTCATAATTGATCTTCGTGCTATTAACAGAGTGGTCGCCCCACAATTTCCAATTGTGCCCGATGTGACGACAATATTGACAATGATCCCTGCTATGGCTACGCACGTCAGCGTTGTGGATTTAAAAAACGATTTCTTTAGCATTCCTATACATGAGGAAAGTAGATATCTGTTTGCATTCACCTTGGGGGGACGCTCATTTACATTTACCAGGGCACCTCAAGGGTATACTGAAAGTCCTAGCATTTATAGTAGAGCTTTGAAAGAGCAGCTCGACACCCTTGAATTGCCACCTACTTGTACGCTGCTTCAATATGTTGATGATTTGCTTTTGGCTGCAGACTCTGAGAGTGCTTGTAAAGAAGACACTGTACTGTTGCTTGTTCATTTAGCTGAAAATGGTCATAAAGCTTTGCTTAAAAAATTTCAATATTGTTGTCAGGAGGTCGCCTATTTAGGCTACCTCCTGTCAAAGGAGGGGAGAAGATTGACACCTGAAAGAATAAAACACATTTCTGGCATGTCTGTTCCAAATACACAGAAGGAAGTCAGAGCCTTAATAGGTATGGCTTCTTACTGTAGGTTGTGGATCCCGAACTTTTCGCTAGTGATAAAACCGATGTTGGCTTTGACGAAGAAGGGCATTTCTCTGCCACTGCCATGGAAATCGGAACATCAACGATCATTTGAGCTTCTCAAAACCGCGTTATGCTCTGCACCGGTTCTGGGTACTCCAAATTATGACAAGGCCTTTGTGTTGTTTGTGCATGAATGTGATAGATGTGCTTTGGCTGTGTTAACACAGGAACACGGAGGGAAGAATAGGCCGTGCGGCTACTACTCCTCCGCCCTTGATCCTGTCGCATGCGCTTTGCCAAGATGTTTGCACGCTGTCGCAGCTGCTGCCGCGTCTGTAAAACAGAGTGAGGGAATGGTCCTAGGCCATGATTTGATTTTGATGGTACCTCACTCTGTTGATATTCTATTGAACAAAACCCAAACGCAACACCTCACCTCTGCGCGGTTAACAAGGTATGAATTCATTCTGTTTGCCCCTCACATCCAAATTAAGAGGTGCTGTGTTCTTAATCCGGCTGAACTCTTACCTTTCCCGCAAAACACTGTTTGCGGTGACGAAGAATTACATGACTGCCTGTATACCACTGAACAAGAAACGAAGGGCAGGATAGATCTCATAGATACTCCTTTGGATAATGCAGAAGGGGAGCTGTTTTGCGATGGCTCCTGCTTCAAACTTTCGGATGGTACATCTACAGCTGCTTATGCAGTTACTACATTGAGCAAAGTTGTTGAAACTAAGAGAATTTCGCATAACTCCGTGCAGGCCGCAGAGATTATAGCGTTGACCCGAGCTTGTGAACTCTCCCAAGGGCGTATAGTAAATATATATACTGATAGCCAGTACGCATTTGGGTTGGCTCACATGGGACCAAGATCCAGCATGGCCCCTTGATAGTGCAATTACTCTCAGCACTCTCACTCCCTAAACAGTTAGCGATCATGAAATGTGCAGCACATCGTAAGGTCATAGATGATGTGGGAAAAGGGAACGCTTTTGCGGACCTGATAGCCAGACAAACGGCCACAGACCTTAGCACGGACATGTATGCCTTGAGGGAAATGAGAGATGCTTACATAATGGATGAAGGTATTGGGTCTGTGCGAGATATTCAAACTGATACTACAATAGAAGAATCTAAAAGGTGGGCTGAAGGAATGGGGAAATTGGATGATGAAGGGTGTTGGGTGGATACATCCTAAGGAAAATGGTTGCTCCCTGATTCATATGTATTGGCAATGGTTACGATGGCACACGGTCCTACACATGTGTGTGCCCAGCAGATCACAAAAATGTTAGAACAAGTTTGGGTGAATAACAAGATTCTGGAGACTGCGAAGAGGCATGTCCAGAACTGTATGATCTGCTTACAGCACAATGTGGGTAAGGGGACAGTAACTCCAAGGGGAAGCTTTGGGCCCCCTTCTGTTCCCTTCGAGGTCATTCACTTTGATTTTATTGAGATGGAACGATGTAATAATCTGAAATATGTTCTAGTAATTATTTGTGCCTTCAGTAAATGGGTCGAGGCTTTCCCCGTTAAAGATGCTACCACCATGACCACTGCAAAGATTATGGTAAAAGAATTCTTTCCTCGATTTGGGCTCCCGAGGGTAATTTGGTCGGATAATGGTCCCCACTTTAACACAGTAATTTTGCAGATATGCACAGCTTTATGTATTGAAAAACAATTTCACTCAGCTAGACATCCTCAAAGTGCTGGGTTGGTGGAAAGACACAATGGTATCTTAAAGAATAAGCTTGCGAAAACATGTGCTGATACCAAACTGAAATGGCCAGATGCCTTACCTATTGTATTATTAGCTATGCGTACCACACCTCAGACTAAGACTGGGCTTTCTCCATTTGAGGTAGTGATGGGGAGACCTGCTAACATTTGGGGTCTCCCAAAACCTAAAGCCCTGAGAGAGGTGGAAAATGTATTGCTTGTAGACTACTGTAACCAGTTAACTAAAAACCTGTATTTCATTTATCACCAGGTGCACTCAGCTTTACCTGTACGGTTCACGGGCCCAGGACACGATATACAGCCTGGAAGTTGGGTCCTAGTGAAGGCCTACGAGAGGTCTTCCTGTCTCCCGCCTCGCTGGCGGGGACCCTACCAGGTGTTACTGGTCACCGGGACAGCAGTGCGGGTGGCTGGAAAGAAGCACTGGATCCACGCGACGCATGTCAAGAAACTTCCTCACCCGACGCCACACGTTACAGAAGAAGCAGAACCCCTCGCTGATGCTACAGTCTCTGATCTTGGAGTAGCAAACAGCGCTGTGAGTGCGTCGGAGAATTTCTCTGAGCCCGAGGAGCTTGGGGAACAGTCCATTTCGTCTCCGCACTCTCTTGAAAAATCACGTCCGGAAAACACTGTTTCAAGCTCTGCGACTTCCGTCGCCTCTGATACGTCGCTTCCCTCAGGAAGTGACGATACCTTATTTCCGGATCAGACAATTTTAGGTACCACCAGGTACAACCTTCAACGAAGGAAATAGAACTACGGCACAGGTTTTTCCGTGCATCTTGGAAAAGGAAGTGATTGGAAGTTTTCCTTTTTATAAGAAAGTTCTGTTGAACAAAAGGGATTCTGCTGGATAGGGTTGGGAAGGACTAAGAAATCGCGCGACCGTAGCATCGCCAGCAACGAACATTGGGGTCGTCGATTGAGGAACTACAATGCCTGCCACCTCCGCTGCTGCTCCCCGAACTGGACTTGTGAATAAGGGGGTGACCAACTTGGACAATGAACAATGTGCCTGGGCCCCGAAAACGTACTGCTGTGTTTTGATAATGATAATTGTTATTTTTGCAACTGCTGCTGTAGGACTTTGGTATTTTGAAGAAATCTATCCTCTGAAACCTTTACTACCGACCGAGATTGTACCAACTGTTTTGACTCCCTCTGTACACCTTCACACTCTGTCCCCTAGAGACTCCCAACATAGACAAAAGTATTAGAAATGATGTTAGCACTTGGCATACGCCAAAAGGAGGGTCTGTTGGAATTGAAATAATATTATGCCTCCTATCGCAGTATTTGAATGTGTGTTGGCCTACGCCAAGTTGTATAAAATATCGTGTAAATAGATTCCGCGGCAAGGTCTTGACCTTAACGAAAACTGTGTAAGTCGCCATCTTGGATTTAGCCGCCATCTTAGGTTCTCTTGTAAAGTGGAAGTCACCCTGAACATCAAAATGGAGGCCGAATGACATTCCAAGTGAGACTCTGGACGTTGTGACCTCCGCACACATGAATAAGTAATATGCCTGCAGGCCACTTGTCGGGGTCGCGAACTGAGACCTTGTCCTATCCCTGACCTATGTGTAAATGAACAACTGTATCAGCGGAACTGATCAAAATGCATACATTATGGGATTGACCTGGCAAGGAACCTGAGAGCCGAATAGCTATCCGTTTGTCAATTGACTTTTTGGTAACTGCTGTAGCCTCCTAAGCAGCTCAGCAGTAAAGAAAATCCCATGGCTCAGGTATATTCAGAAATGCACCAGACAGTTAAACAGCGCCAATCTAGTTTGCCCACCAAATATTTTGACCCCATGTATGGTCAGGGCACACAAGCAACTGTTCAAAACCATCTTGGTGGCAAATAGGGAGTCTGCTGCCTTAAGCATTGGTGCAAACAGAAGGCATATTGTGTATGCAACAACAGATGCTGTGAAAACAAAGAAATTGATATGAGGCTGGGAAGCCCAAAGGAAACACACCAACACAGGTTACAAAGGACATACAAAGTGCTTTATTTAAAAGCTACAGCAGTTACCAAAAAGTCAATTGACAAACGGATAGCTATTCGGCTCTCAGAGTAACGTAACGAACTTCAACGAAGGTTCGATGCATTAGTAGAGAGAGCGTACATTGGAATACTTGTGCTTTTATACTCTTTATCCAGCTCTGGCCAACCCCCTCGCGGGTTAACCATTCTTAAGACCAGGCCCATCATAGTTGGACAAGGAGATTCTAAAATTGTCCCAAGTGGAGCACTTTATATAGCAGAGGACTGAAAAAGAAGGGCACAGAGGAAGTTGTCTAACTTGGCCTACCTCCGCAAAGGCCTCACCCTGGGATATGATGCTAGGCCGCCTGTATATCAGTGTATAGGATACAGGAAACAAAGTGATGTTTTTTTGTTTTTTGTTATTCTAGATCTGCGGTCTCTTCACTCTTATCTATTATTTCTCTTCTCTCACAGTATTTATTCCAATAAGTCCATAGTCCTCACCCCTATTTGTATACTAATGGCAACATTTTAACTTTAATAGCCAGTATCACAGGGTTCTTCAACAACCAGAATAGGATTTAAAAGAACACTTTAAAAAAACGAACGTTAAGTTC
This sequence comes from Ambystoma mexicanum, assembly GCF_040938575.1. NCBI lineage: Eukaryota > Metazoa > Chordata > Amphibia > Caudata > Ambystomatidae > Ambystoma > Ambystoma mexicanum. The sequence goes on along the minus strand of NC_090928.1, from coordinate 498,052,890 downwards.
CTGCATTAGAAGACTACACCAATCAGTTGAGTGCTGTGTTACCCAGACACAACTGATTGGTGTTGTTTAGTGTATAGCAGTTAATGGTGAGCCTCCAATAACTTGTTTGGGAATCCTAAAAATGCAAACATACAATCCATCAGTCAGTTTTCTCTTCAAAAAGAATCTAACACACAGTATCCAAATTATGTGTTTATATTTTCTTTGCAAAAAACATAATTATAATTAACATAGACTTACAGGTTGTGTGGCTCATCATGGGTTGAACAGTGATAGTGGTGGTAGTGTCAGATCATCTACTCATTTTTCGCAGCGGGGCCTATGTTCCTAAAGAAACGAAATAGTGTATTGATGTACTTCATTGGTATGTCAAACACAAGTTCCATTTAAATACATTTAAATATTTCAATATTCATCTTGTGCTCTTTCTGCCAAATGGTACCTCCGTTAGGTCAGGGTCACAGCTGCCTCAGTTTGCAGCACGTCTCACATGGTGCGCCGTCGCCCTGCTACCATACGCTGCATACAGCGTGACATTGAGGTAGCCATATGAACGGGGGATCGGGGCACATCATGCCCTGGTTTCATACTCATGAGAGATGCTGTTTCCTACTCACCGGAGCGCCAAGCGGTTGTGGCTCAGATTTAGAACGGGAGACGGAGAGTCTCACACAGGTCTTGCGGATGCCAACGGTTCTCTATTCTGACACCGATTCGAGCTTGTGTGTCACGTGGTATGTGGAACAGTTCCTCAAAGGCGTTGTAGAAAATGGGCGCCATCTTGTAGCAGAATATACAAAGTGGGTATGCTAGCATTCCTGTATGGTACTGCCATGTACCACATTGTATCAATCTAGCCACATACTGATGCTTCCCAAAAAACTCACAATTTGTCTATTGTGGTTCATACGGACTAACGCGAGGCTGCCCATAATTTGTAGAAGGGTTCCTTTGATAGATTTTCGGGGACTATTGAAACACAAACCACTAGGCCCTGTTATTTTCTCTATTTGTATGAAGGTTCATCATTGTGGTGTTACCTTGGGGGTATAGACCCCAATTATTTGATAATGATTCATTGTGGGATGTTCTAACCCACTAGTCTATTCCCTGCAACCTCACTGTACGCTGCCTGCATCAGAAACAACAGAATGGCCGCTGAAAAGCCTTATATGCGCTAAAAATTGCTGAGAATTGCGCAGGAAAACCTGAAAAAGAGGCCGCCAATCCATTTTTCCTATGTCAGTGGTAACACAGGAGACCACTGCCAAAACATCATTTGGCTGCCCACAGAGTAAAATGAAACTACTTGAAAAAGCAGTGCTGCGTTGCAAGGGAAACCCAGAACTGCTTTAAAAATCTGTTTTTCCTTGGCTGTGGAAAGTGCAAAATCATGGTTCCCAAACATCACAAAAGATCCAACATCCTTGTTGGGTGTTAAACATCACTTTATTTAAAGAATTCACCTAAGCACAATGTCAGCAGAAACATATTTTATCAGAAGAAAATCCACATTCAAAAATGCTTGCATGGGAAAAATATGTCAGAAATTGGCGCAGTACCGCCGCTAGCCTGTGTCAGAAGCTGGCATTTACTTATACTGTCATTTAAACTTGTGCCTTAAAATCAAAGTATGCAAAAGAAGAGACTTCCAATCAAAAGCAATATAGGGTGACAATTCAATCTCTATGTTTTAAAAAGGCTCGAATTAAGAGATTTGTGGGTATGTTTGTAAAAATGTAAATTGTATTTTAGAAAAAACACTACTTTAAACATTGCTTTAAAAGTAAGTTAAAGCCAGCCACACTGAGCTTCAAAGACATTCCACAGTTTCTCCCAAACAAAGGAATCTTCCCCCCTGCTCTCTGCTGAGGAACTGGCAGGGAGGTGTGAAAGCAAGTGGGAGGGGACTTTGGCCTGTTGCTCTGACAGGAGACAAAAGACTCCCTTGACTGAAAGGAAATGCTAATGTGGGCCTCAACAGAAACCAGTTGCTGGCAGGAAGAGGCTCAGGTTGCTCTGGCCCAGCCAAAACCTTGGAGGCGGGGCTATATTAAATTGTGTATCTGAGACTGGAGAAGCTTTACAGGCCGATTCATGGAATTAATGTGCGCTGAAAATTTCCACGCAAGCGTGCGAAAGCGTGCGAATCGCAGCGCAAGTGCGAAAATCGCAGCGAAACCCGCGCCTCGATTCATGGAAGTCCGTGCACTTGTAAATCCATGGATGTGCGCTAAAATCCTGCGTGGCGTACGCGGGCGCACACTTCACCGAACAGCGTGCGCTACGCGCACAGCGAAAGCGCACTTAGCGTGGCGCACACAACAAAAGAAGGCAGAACAAGGGGTGTAACACGCGGAATGGGGAGCAACGTGTGAAAATGTGGGCGTTACGGGGGAAGTACAGGAGGCAAATGCGTGGAACACCCACACGCGCACCTACAACACGTATTCATGGAATCGAACAGGGCTAACGTGTGCATCAAAAAAGACGCGCTAATCCGGAAACACGTACGCCAGCAGGAAGGCGTACGTGGAAACGCGCAGCATAAAAGTGCGCGCAAACAACAAACAAGCTCAGACGCTACGATGAATATACCGTTCCTCGCAGCAGTGGTCATGGGATACCGCAGGAGGAGGAGGATAGTCAGGGCCAGAATTTTGACACCCAGGACAAGCCTTTTTGGGATGCCTGATGACCAGGTGTATGGGAGGTGCAGGTTTCCACCTCACATAATACTCGACCTGGTGAGTGAGTGGGGGGATGACCTCACATCACCCACCCTGTGCTCCCAAGCACTGAGCCCCTTGGAAAAGGTGCTCAATGTACTGCACTTCTTGGCTACTGGGTCATTTCAGTGGACAAGTGCCATAGTGGGGGGGGGGGTGTCACAGGCCACGCAGTCACGCTGCCTACACCAGGTCTTGGCCATCATGACTGCACGCCCCTCAGTCTGCAGGCACATATACCTGCCCAGAACACCTGCAGAAAGGCAGGCTGTTGTCCAGGATTTTTACGGGGTTGCACACTTCCCCAAAGTGCTAGGTGCCATTGATTGCACCCATGTGGCTCTACGTCCTCCCAGGGCATCAGAGCACATCTATGGAAACCGCAAGCACTGGCATTCCATCAACGTGCAGGTAGTATGTGATGCCAAGGGAATCATCACCTCAGTATATTCCAACTATCCAGGGTCCACCCATGACAGTTTCATGTACAGAATGTCAACCCTAAACCAGGACCTAGAAGCTGGGCGGCATGGCGATACATGGCTGCTTGGTGAGTATAAATGCCACTGCACATGCATGCATGTCAGATACTGAGTAATGTCACAACCCTCATCACCTCCCCAGGGACAGTGCCTAGCCTCTGAGCACCCACATGATGATGCCAATTCGGAACCCCACCACACCACCCGAGGTAAGATACAACACAGCCCATATTGCAACCCGTGGCATAGTGGAGCGCACATTCGGAGTGCTCAAGTCACGCTTTCGCTCCCTTGACCATTCTGGTGGTCAGCCACTATACGCTCCCCCAGTAGTGTGCAGGATCATAGTGGCAGCATGTGTCCTGCACAACGTTGCAACATGCCGGCGCCTGCCAGTGGACATGGTGGTGCCCCACATCCCCAACCACATGCACGGCCGCTGTGCATGGGAGGGGAAAGGGCACATGGTGAGGCAGCCCGTACGCAGCTGGTGGCTAATTACTTCACCTAAAATCACACCCCTGTGGAGTGCACACAGCCCTGGCACATACCAGCTGACAATCAATGATGACGACATAAGGGACAGTCAACTGTCACAACCATACCAGCCTGAGATTGGTCACCTGGAAGTGTTACATTGTGTGCATCCCTCCCTACCCAAAGACAACCAATGCTGTGTCATTAAAAGACATACATTCATGCTGCATGAATGACTACCTCCTAGCAAAATACAACATGAAAATAGCGCCATGTCACCCAACCCCTCCCCATCTCTGCCACCCAACACACCATGGCATGTCATGCAATGTGAAAGCAAACAAAGCAATGCACAAGACCTGACACAAGTGTCACAAAGTGCACTGTCCCAAATGGAAAAAGCCCACAGACAATATGCTCCCAGTAATCAATAACAAACAGCACACATGACCAAATACTTACCACCAACACAATACAGCAACACAGCATGAAACATTGGAAAAACATGACAGTACAAAGTCAAAGTAGCGGTAGTCTTACAACCTGAATAAGCCAGCACATCGACCCCTTCCAACTGCAGAGTGTTGCTGCCACGCAAATGTGTCAGTGTACTGCATACAACATGAACTCCATCTGCAAAGGAGACAGCCTTGTGAAGACATGAAGATGGTACCGGGACATTTTGAGGAAGACATGGATGCACAAGCACATATCAATACACCTTGCAGTGTTCAATACAACAACAATACCCACTAGGGATGTCCACACAGTATTGACTACAGAGTGCCCACACAGCTCATGGGAGCCCATTGTCACTGTGTAAGTCACTGTCACTTGGTCACACCCTTTGCAAGCCCATGGAAATGGGAAGCAGGAGGGGCGTGTGTGTCACGAACCCAAGCATCTAACCCAAACTCAGGACAAGCCTGCATGTGCCCAGCCGGAATACACAGTGGATGCCCACGGGAGCCACACAAGGCAACACGCTGTAAAAAAAAAAAAAATGGCCATGTGGGGCCCAGGGGGGGGGGGCACCCAGAAGTTTGGAGGACAGGGTGCACACCAACACCCACCTGCGTGGATGTTGGGGAAAAAAAATACCTCCATGGGCTCATGGCCGGCACAGCTATGCCATTGTGGGAGAACTGCTGTCGGTCTCTTCACCCTCAGCTGCTGCATCAGGAGGTGGTGGTGCTATGGGAGGCAGCCCACGCAAAACCCTGGTATGGTCCTCCATGGCAGCAAGCATGCAGGTCTGGAAGGTCTGATTCTGGAGGATGATAGTGCGTAGATCCCCATGCAGCACCTCACGGGTTGCCTGCATTTCTGCACGCATGGCCTCGTGTGATGCCTGATCTCCTCATGGGTTGCCTGCAGCTCAGCTGAGAGCGAACGTGTGAGCTGCTCCAGCTGCTGTACTGCCCTAAAATTTCGGGAATCCTCAAGTTCAAGCAGAGTCTCCCTGACGTTATGGAGTTCTACCCTCAGGGCTTCCCTGTGGCTCTGTGACTCTATTGATATGGCTTTGTGCAGAGTCTCCAGTTCCGCCCGTCGGTCCCTGTTGGACGCCAACATGTCTTCCCTGTGTGATTGGCAAATGGAGTCTGTTGCCTGCTGTTGTTGCTCCATCTGCCTTTCAGGGGGGATAATGGAAGTGGCCACCCTCTCCATTGCCTGAGCCATCATTTCAACTGATGCTGCCTGTTGGGTTGCCATACCGTACATGGAGTTTTCCCATACAGTATTGCCTGGTGGCGCACGGCCACCACATCGGCGGGCACCACACCTGTTTGGGGCAAGGCGATCTGCACCATGCTGTGCTGGCACTGCCTGAGGCTGCAGGACTGCATTCCCCCTCTGATCTTCTGGCCCAGGACCAGGATCAGATGTTGTGGAGTGTGACCCTGCATCCGTAACCACCAAAGGCGGACCTACCAACACTGACATCCCCATAGAGGGTTCTACCCCTGGTGCAGGTGGGTTGGACAGAACAGAATCCCTGCCAGAAGCACTCACCTGCGACAGCACATAAGTCTCATCATCTGACTCAGCACCTGAATAGAGGTCTGGGGAGGTGCACCCATAGACACCCCTGGACAGTATGGTCTGCAGTAACAAAGGGTTTTCACCCACCACCACACCACGTCCTCCACTGGTGCCCGGTCGCGGCTGAGATCCCTCCTGGATCTGCACCATCTCCTCAACCTCACCAGCATCAAGTGCGTCATCACCTTCAAAAACATGAAATACAACAAATACAAACAGACATGAGCACCATAGCACACACATAGGCCTGACAAGACAGTGATCCTGTACATGATTTACACATGTCCCACATGACTATAACCCTGGCATGCATGCACTGTCAATGAGTTGGAAGGGGAGGCAAAAAGCAGACACTGAGGACACCAAGATGGAAAAGCAGCACACTTGCTGCATGGTGGGTAGAACTGGCATCACACATTAGCCTGTTAGTGGCATGTCCAATACACATACATGACACATGCCAGCACACAGATGGCATGTAGCATAGCCATGGTACATTAGACAACTACAGCGATATGTCAGTGAATGAGTACTATCAGCCATCCATGTGAGATGGACATGATGAGATGAAAAATGCTAAATAGTGTGGCAAAAGATGCATGTGCCACACACTGCAACACATCCAGTGTACAATAATACAGTGATTGTAGGCAGATGTACACATCAATGGTTGGTCACTTTAACATGACAGGAAACAACTATCATGTTCCACATTCAAACAGGCCCCAAAAATTAATGTGAGCAGGCCAATACTCAATCAGACTGAATGGTCTAATCATTCACATAACAAGGCACCAAATGGGGGCCAATGTGGGGTGTAATCAATGACAGAAGCATGTCACATATGTGGCATTAGGGCTGAAAAATGCGTAGCAAAAATGGGAGAATTGAAACAATCAGCCAGAATGAACAGCCAAAATCAGCCAAAAAAATCTGAACAATGTTGTTGCAAGATGACAGGTCAAGGGCAACTGCAGTAATGTGGTGCTAATTGGCTACTGTGGGCAGAAGGGATACTGTCATACCCAAATCCAAGGCACGTGAATGTATTGGAGGAAGCACATGGGTGACCCATACCACTCTGGAGTACACACCCTCACGTGGCACTCAATCAGAACCCGTCACCCAAACAACATACACATGGATTACACACACATGCATAGGCACTCACCGGACAATGCGTCATAATCAGGTAGGTCTCCCACGCCTTGCACCTGTTCCTCTGTGTCGAAGGTTCCAGCAACAGACTCATGTTCAGTGAGTTGGTTGTCCTCTGGTGGAGACCCACCGCCAGTCACCAGAGTAGAGGCATGATTTGAGGCCAGCTTGTTCTTTGCTCTGCGTTTCAGTTCATTCCACCGCTTGTAGCAATCATCAGCTGTGCGCCTCACAAATCCAAGGGCACTAATGTGGTCCGCGATGGTCTGCCAGTGTGCCCTACGTTGACCAGGTGTGGTCTTGCACCCTGCAGTCACCACCATTTCGCGGCTATGTTCCGACACATAGGCCACAAGTGCATCAAGTTCGGCGTCATTAAAGCTAGGCCTCCTTGACGTGCCGGAGTGTGTAGCTGTGTCTGGGGTCTCAGCCTGTAGTGCCAGAGCACCCTTCTTCTTCTTTTTCAAAGGTGGTGCGGATCCTGAGTGGCTTATGCCGCTCTGGTCAGTAGGGGCAGAAGCGCCGGTGGACTGTGTACTAGGAGTGTGCGAAGGCACAATGACCATAGGTCTTGGTGCAGGCATTGGCTGCGGGGTGATGTCGGCAGGGGCAACGTTGGTCTGATGGACCTGGACTGACACTGTCCCAGCTGGGAGACTCAGAGCTGGGGTGGATAGAGCTGCAGCTGACCCTGCAGCCTCCCCACCCTGCCTACTTGGGGTAGCAGATGACATTGCTGCCCCAGATCCATGTGGCCTGGTGACAACAACTTGCACCGCCACACGTGGCTTAGACTTGCTGACCTGGAAGTCAGCCTGGGAGTCTTCCTGTGCTGGTTCAGGTGCCACAATGGGCCGGTCCAACAAGGGCTGAGCTGGGATGGTGTCAGCTACGTTTCCCACAACCATAGGGGGGTGGGGCATGGGTGTCCCTGATTGGTCCTCCACGCATGGGGGTCTAGGAGCACCCTGCAAATCCTGGCCACATCCCCTACAGCACCCACCACGCCCACCTTTTGAAGGTCGGTCACCTTTGCCTCCCTTATCGCTTGGTCGCCTCCCAACCATGGCACTGATGTTGTTGTGCATATGGGAGGAGCAGTAAACTATTGTCCTGGGCAATTGGGGGTGAAAGGGGTAGGGTACTAGATGGAATTTGTACCCTAGTGCTCTAGCAAGGCTTTCTGTGACCCCTGAGGGAAGATGACGGGTCACGCAATGCACAGGCACCCCGAAAACAAAAATGAACGTGCACGCAACACCTCGTAGACCACGTGCGTGGTAAAATGAACCTGCACTACGCTGTGGCACCCAGAAACACAAAAATAAGAGTATGCGTAATACACACAGCCTACAATGACCTCTGAAGGGGTACGCCACACACGGGGCAAGCACAGTTGGTAAATACATGCGCGACTCACCGTATGCCTGGAAAAAGAATGTGAAAAAGACACGCGTGTGCGCGTTGGCAACACCCCCGCCAAAAGAAGAATTGTACGCTGTCTGAGGAAACAGGACAAAAGAAGAAGTGAACGCGGTTTGAGGGAACAGGCCCAACCAAAAAATTGAACGCCGTCAGAGGTAACAGGGAGTACGAACTTGAAACGCTGTGAAGTAATCGCGTGTGAACCAATAAGAAGTAAGAAATTCACCCACTCGCTCTCCACGAAAAGCACGTACAAGTAGATGGCGTCCTACACGTACCTTTTAAACCGGCCCACATGTACAATGTCATTTACGTGTGTACGCGCTAAGGCCCTTTCCTTCAATTACACGAGCTGACACTCGGACGTGCAGTTTTTGCACATGTACGATGAACATGCACCCGTGTTGAGGGAAACGGGCTTGCACGTCACGTCACAAACGCGCTTACGCGCTAAAGTGCCTTTCGTCCAATGAATTCGCGTATGTGCGGTGTATTCACGTGCTGATTCACTATGCACCCGTCATGAGGGAAACATCCGCGCACGTAACGTCACAGATGCGCTTACGCACTAAGGCCCTTTCCTCGAATTACACGCTGACGTGCAATGTTTTCATGTGCCAAATCACTCCGTATCAAGCTGGCCATGCGACAACACACGGAAGACCACGCTCCTGCCCAGAAGGCCGAATTACTGCCCCCAAGAGCCCTGCGCACACTCCCACCTGCCATCTGCTGCTGCCTGCCTGCCTGCTGCCCAAGTGCCCTGCTATTTGCTGCCTGCACGTCAGCCAGGGGTGAAGTTGCTGTGACCACCCCTGCTGGAACTGAAGACTCCCGACTGGGATACCATTGCTCCACAGCCCGCCCCAGGACCCAGTTGCCCACCCACACCTGCCTCTGGGGTTGCCATGTCAGGCACAACACCATCTGGCACCACTGGCAACCCCCAGCCAGAGAGGCAGAGGGCCACCAGCTTCAGTGCCAGGGAAGTTGGTGTCCTGGTGGAGCAAGTCCTGGAGCAGTATGATGCCCTCTTTGGAAGTTTGCGCGCCAACTATGAAGGACGGACCAGGATCTGGATGGACATCGTGACTGCCATCAACGAGGAGGGGGTGGCAGTCCGTGACATCAAAGATGTCAAGAAGCGCTGGGAGAACTTCAGGTCCAGGACCCTCGACAAAGCCCGGCGCCTCTTGAAAGCAGCGGATGCCAAGGGGCGCCGGGGCCACCTGTCCAACCACCAAATGAGGATCCTGGAACGCATAAGCCCAGCGCTCCACGTCCAGGTCCTTGAGAGGCAGACCTGTCTGGAGTTGAGCGGTAAGTGTACATGCATACTGGTTGGACGCCCTGCGTGTCGTGGTGTACCAGTAGTGTGCAGGTTGCACATGTGTTTCTGTAGGGCCATGTATAGTGTGTATGTACAGGGGCGTGAGGCTGACACATGCGAGTCCTCTCATGTGTGAGACACATGGATGGTGTATGTGTGGATAAGCATGCAGGCCAAATGCAGATGTGGGAGCACACATGTTTGAATTGCTGTGTATGTATGTTGGCATGGTTGTGGTGTCACACATGGATGTTGGTTCCAGCTGCATGTATCTGCACTGTGTACATGTGCATGTGTGTGTATTTGACAAGGGTGCAACTGTGATGCAACATGGATGCATGTGGCACTGACATGTAGAAGGCTGAATGCCAGATGTGACATGGATGGCGATCTCATCACTCTGACAGTTGGTGGACATGTACACATGCATGTAAGTGTGTTGTGTGTGTGCATGTGTTGTGTACTCCAACGCTTTCATGTGGGGTCAGGCTCACCTTCGGAGGCTGATGCTGTTGTATGTCTATGGATGGTGCTGCCTGGTGCAATATTGCTGTGGAATTGCTCATGTGTCTGAGTAGAAATGACATGTGTGTTAGGGAGTGTGATGCCATGTCTGAAGTTTGACACTGCCACTCATGTACAACTGTCATGTGTGTATCAGTCCATTGTACAGTGCCCTGATGCCTGTGTTCTATCTCTCCCTGTCTGCAGCGTCAACTGATGAAGAGGGCGGAGAGGGTTGCTGTGGAGCAAAGCGGCAGGGATCGCACCACCAGCCGGAGACGCAAGGCCCGTCTCCCCTCCCAGATTGTCATCTCTTCGGGGAGTGAGGAGTCTGGTGCCGCGTCCCAGGCCGCAGCTGCCGAGGGTAGGTCCAAGAGGCAGAGGTTGGAGATGGACTCCTCGGCAGCAGAAGGGGCAGCTGAGACCCCACAGGGTCCGACGGAGGAAGATGGCATGGAGTCATCCAGGTTGGTGGGGGGTTTGGAGGAGGAGGAGGCCATGGAAGGGACACACACGGGGTCTGGAGGTGGGGATTCCACTGGTGCCAGTGGTGCAGTGCAGGGGCAGCGACAGGAGGCAGCACAGTCCGCCGTGGTTGTGCCTGTGCGTAATCCTGTCCCTGATCCTGTGACTGCATCATCCGGCACCAGCAGGGATGCCTACGTCCAGACCTGTTTTCAGGGAGGGGATGGGTGCACAACAACTGGCCTTCCTCTCCCTGCGGACGTGGCTATCCGGGACCGTATTGAGCCTGTCCTGGCTGGGATAGCGTTGCGTCAACGGGGCATGCGAGGTGACCTGTGGTGTTTTCGTGAAGACACTGCACGTCATCTCAGATGCCTCTTTGACCGCGTTGACCTACTGGGACGGGTCACCAGTGCTGGATTCCTCCGTGTGCTGGACCTTCTTGCGACCCCCTCCTCACCTGAACCCTCTACGTGCCAGTCGTCCTCCATGCCATCTTCCCACCCATGTATCACCTGGGTACCCTGTGGAGCTGCCTCTGACCCAGCGGCCTGGCTGGTGGAGGACACATTCCTGCCACAGTCGGGAGTCGGACGTCCAGCAGGGGTGGCCACGACGACAACTGCACCCCAGCCGGAGCAGGATGTGCAGGCAGCAAGAGCCAGGGCGCAGGCACAGGCACAGCAGCAGCAGCAACATGGTGGGAGCAATGATGGCTCGGGGCCTTCAACATCGGAGGGGCAGGCATCGGCCAGAGGGCAGGAGGACCCAGAATTGCAAGTGTCTTCCGTGTGGCAGCGGTTGGGCCACGCCATAGATGCGGAGCGGCAGCGGGCGGAAGAGGCACAGCTCACAATGGTCAGGGCGGAGAACTCTATGCGGAGGGCACTGAAGCGGGCCGAGTGCCTCAAGGCAATTCGCAGGGAGTTGGAGGCCAACATGTCATCGTCCCTGCGAACCCTCGGGGCCATGGAAGAGGACCGCCTCCAGGACATTGAGCGGGAGTTCGATGATGCCCTGGCCCGGGACATCCAAAGCTGCCATTGTAAATAGTTAGTTAGTTAGTGTTAGGTTTCATTTTGGTTTTAATTTTTTTTGGGGCACTTGGACAATACCCCACATTTGTGTACATAGTTCTTCATTAGTTAGTGTATTTTTGTAGGTTTCATTTGGACAGTTGGGCTCATGGACCCAGGATTTCATCCTTGTAAATAGTTGGAGTGTGGATTTGTCGGCATTTTCTTTTTTGATTTTTCTATGGAGCAATAGATTTTACTTTTTCATTTCTGTTTGGATTTGCTTTGTTGGAAGTAGACTTTGGAGACATTTTTGATTTCATATATTTTGGATTCTGATTCACTTTTATTATCATTATATGACATTCTGCATTGTTTTCTTTATGTCCATTGTTTGGTATTTGAATTTCTTTCACCACATTTTTTGTTCAATACATTTTTTCCCGTACTTCAATGTGTGGTATTCTCTCATTGGTTTCATGCAAGTCACGATGTGGGTTTGCACATTCACTGGCACCCATTATGTGTGTGTGACGGACATGTGTTGATGTACATACATGTCATTTGGGTTGTTTCATGTAATGGACATTACAATGTTGGGTGTATGTTATGCTTGGTTGGTTATTTGGGCAGCGGTGGCGTGCCGTGGGATTTTGCTGGCCATGAGGGAGATGATTGTGGGTCATGTTGACATGTTGGGGAGGGACATGAGTGGGACATGAGTGGGGGACTGCTGGCAGGTGCCCCTCACTGCTGGGGGGTGGAAGTGCAGGGGGACATGAGTGGGGCCTGCTGGCAGGTGCCCCTCACTGCTGGGGGTGGGGGTGCTGGGGGACATGAGTTGGGGCCTGCTGACAGGTGCCCCTCACTGCTGGGGGAGGTGCTGGGGGACATGAGTGGGACATGAGTGGGGGCCTGCTGGCAGGTGCCTCTCACTGCTGGGGGGTGGGGGTTCAGTGGGACATGAGTGGGGGCCTGCTGGCAGGTGCCCCTCACTGCTGGGGGGTGGGGTGCAGGGAGACATGAGTGGGACATGAGTGGTGGCCTGCTGGCAGGTGCCCCTCACTGCTGGGGGTGGGGGTGCAGGGGGACATGAGTGGGGGCCTGCTGGCAGGTGCCCCTCACTGCTGGGGGGTGGGGGTGCTGGGGGACATGAGTGACGGCCTGCTGTCAGGTGCCCCTCACTGCTGGGGGGTGGGGTACAGGAGGACATGAGTGGGACATGAGTGGGGGCCTGCTGGCAGGTGCCCCTCACTGCTGGGGGGTGGGGGTGCAGGGGGACATGAGTTGGTGATCATATTGCAAGGTGACATGTGGCTTGGCTGGGGGGCATGCCCATGGTGGGTGGGCTACCTGAGGGACATGACCAGGGGTGCGGGGTAGTCCTCTGTGGTGTGGTCTGCCTGCAGGGGCCGTGGAGGGGGTAGAGGGGAGACCTGGGAGGACCCACACTGCCAATTCACATGTGGGACTCCCCCGCACCCCACTGGATACACGTACCCCGCTCTGACAGCGAAATCGCGTGTGAAACTTCACGCACACCCCCGAAATACACGTACCCTGCTCTGACAGCGAAATCGCATGTGAAACTTCACGCACACCCCCGAAATACACGTAGCCCGCTCTGACAGTGAAATTGCGTGTGAAACTTCACGCGCACCCCCGAAATACACGTACCCCGCTCTGACAGCAAAATCGTGTGTTAAACTTCCCACGATCCCCAGTAACACACATACACCGCTCGCACAGGGTCAATCGCGCGTTAAACTCCCTGCGCACCCCCAAAACACACGTACCCCACTCGCACAGGGCCAATCGAGTGTGAAACTTCCCGTGGACCCCCGAAATACACGTACCCCGCTCGCACAGGGCCAATCGCGTGTGAAACTTCCCGTGCACCCCTGAAATACACGTACCCCGCTCACACAGGACCAATCGCCTGTGAAACTTCCCGCGCAGCCCTGAAATACACGTACCACGCTCGCACAGGGCAAATCGCGTGTGAAACTTCCCGCGCACCCCCGAAATACACATGCCCCGCTCGCACAGGGCCAATCGCATGTGAAACATCCTGCGCACCCCCGAAATACACGTACCACGCTCGCACAGGGCCAATCACATGTGAAACTTCCTGCGCACCCCCGAAATACACGTACCACGCTCGCACAGGGCCAATCGCGTGTGAAACTCCCCGCGCCGGGGTGTACATGTATTCCGAGGTGTGCGTGGGGAGTTTTACAGGCGTTTTCGTGGTTGGGGGACTGTATGCTGGTCCAATGGCCTGTGCACCATGTACGGGATTTGTGCGCTGTGCATGGCGCATCAGGGAGGGGTTTGGGGCGTAACTGGCGCTGCTGCAGGGTCGCTGCGTCACTCTGCACCACGACTGGTTTTGGATGTTGAAATCCATGAATACGATGTGCGCGGAAATGGATTTTAGCGCACGCGGCTGGCGCAGACTGTCGCACGCGTACACTGTGCGCCAGCCGCATGCGCCAGTTGTGCGCTGGATTCTATGAATTACCCTGATAGTTTTAAGAAAAAGACTCATAGAAAACTGTGCCAAACTTGTAAAAATCTGGAATTTATAGATTGTTAAAATGAAAAGGTTGGTCACGTTTTAAAATCACTCTGGGATTTGTGCGATATTCAGAGACAGAACTATCAAAATGTTGACTTTGTAGCAGTTGTGATAATGCTAAAAATATGAAACTTTACAGGAGTATGCCCAGATGTTATGTGCATGTATGTGGACACATTTCTACAGATCTGAAACTGGGTAACCAACCAAAAGCGCGAAAAACTGTCATTTGTGAACCGAAACTCTTAAAAAGATGGGACTTTGATGGATACGTGCTTTATTAAATCTGTAATGTGAATATGTCATATTAGCAAGTTGGTGATATTGGAAATATGTTTTATATGAAAACTAGATTTTCTGTGTAGAAACAAAGGGGAGGTTTTTTCCCTGGACCATAAACACAGCATCACCATGACACATCATGACACATTGTTTCCTTCTCAAATCAGGAGAGAGGGAATATGTTGACCAATCAGTTTCCTAGAGGGTGTGCTTAGTATACTCAGCTCACCCACCCCTTTGGGAAATACATAAATAGGGACTGTTGGGGACCTAGAGACACACACACATTCAGCCATCAACTGATTTACTGGCGAAGCGCTCTGCAGAAAGAACCCAGATCAAGACTGCAGAACTCTGAAAGCAGAAGGCCCATCCAAAGCTGAACCCTTCTCAGCTGGCCTTTAAAATCTTGCAACCTGATTTTAACCCCAAACTTCCAAAAACAAAATTTAAATGTCAAATTGAAGCTAACATCGTCAGCTTTCAAATGAATCCAGAACCGCACTCCAACTCCTTATAGTTTGGCCGCAGTTGTGTTTCCCGCGCGCTGAAAAGTTTGCCACGATTCTGCATTTGGCTCAATTTCAACACATTTAAAATAGTTATTTCTTGCATTCAACCTCTGAATTCAGTTTCCAACCTACTAGTTATCCAACCATCATTGCTAGTGTTTACCTGGAACTATCAAAAGTGGCTCTCACTAATTATGAATCCAATTTAGAGAATTAAATCAATTTTCAGTGTTTTTGCCATTCATTTAAAAACCACATTCAAAAACATTTGACCTGTTTTGAAATCATTCCTGTTTCTCTCATTGCTTGCTGGGGGGAATTGGGATTGAACCTGCATTTGTTGAGTTTGTACATTCCTGAAGCCTGTTTTTCTCTCCTTCCATCTCTATCTTGCATATTGGGAGGGAATGAGTAGTATCAGGGGGAAAGAGTGATTGCATTGCATTTGATTGAACGCACAACAGTATTATTTCTGTGCTGCATTAATTTCCTATCATTGCATTTCATTGAAACCACACAAAGTTTTATTCCATGCTACATTAGTTTTCTTATACATACTCCTATTGATTAAAGAGATTGTTGATTGTAATATCACCCAACGCTGATCATTGTATAAATATTAATCGTGTGATATCTAGATATTGTTCAAATTCATAAAAGTGTTATATATATATATTGTTCAAATCCATCCAATAAATCTTTTAACTTTGCAAAACAACCTACTTCTTGGTTCAGTGAGACCGGGGGGGATTCAAAGAGAGGGGCGTGATATAAGGGTGCATCATTCAGATATAAAAGAACTTTAGATATAAAAATATATAATTAAGGGTTCCAGCTGGGCATCTCACGCCAGGCATTGACTTAGGTGGAGTGCTGGGTTGAAACCACTTACATCATGATCACCTATTGTTATGCCCATTGTAATGTCACTCAATGTCATTATACACCACCATATAATGGCCATAATTTCATAGAGTGGCTAATGTCTGCCAAACTTTATTTTTGTTGAGACCTTTTTGATCCATTTTGAGACAGAATATCCATCTCTGTTCTCTCCTGAGTAGCAGTGCCTGTATGCCACTGCTTCTGTGTGGGTGTATCACCTTTTCAAGTCCCTGCCTTTAACCAAGTGATCTCTGGCTTGCTCACGAATTGTAGTAAAAAAAAATAATAATAAAAAAAAAGTCTTCCAAAAGCACATGAGTAATTTGTTTGCTGTCCAGTTCAGATCTGACTCAGTATGACCTTTTTTCAGGAAATGATCTACCAGGGGGCATTCGTTTGTTTGGTTCGGATACATGATTTATGCTCTTGTATTCTTTTTTTATTGGTCTACTGGTCATACCAATATACCGCAGATTACATGGACAAGTAATGAAGTATACCACGTCACTAGTGGCGCCATTAGTAAAGCTCAATTGCATCCATGGTGTTGTCAGTCTAAGTTCTAGCGTGGTTGACCTCAAAGGCAACAGGATTTATTACCTTTTCAAGATCAAATGGAGCACAGTATCGAGGAGAGAGTTTGTTGGAAAGCAGATGTCGGGGGAGGTATTTGGATGAGACCCAGACTGAGTCACCAACAGAATAAGAGGGCAATTCAAACGTTTCTTGTCAGCATACAGCTTGGTGGATTCCCTGCCCTTAACCAAGTGAACTCTGGCTTGCACACGAATTGTAGTCAAGTTGAAGATCCATTCATCCACCAAATGCATGTTACTGGAATTGCAGGGGACTGAAGAAAATATTGTAGGATGATAGCCATACGTGCAAAGAAAAGGAATGGCATTTAAAGAGAAGTTGTGAGAGTTTGTGTAGGCAAATTCTGTGATTGGAATGAGAGTGACCCAGTCATCATCCACTTGGGTGGAGAAACAATGAAGGAATTGCTCGAGGGTCTGACTGACTCTTTCAGCGATTCCGTTGCTCTGCAGGGGTTATCCTGAAAACAAGGCCCTCTTAATTCCCAGCAAACAACATAGCTGCGTCCAAAACTGAGAAATGTATTGGCTTCCCTGATCGGAGATGATGGTAGAGGGCAACCTATGTAGGTGGAAAATGTCTGTTAAAAACACATGAGCCATCTCTGCGACTGAGGGAAGCTTAGCCAGTGGAGTGACATGTGCCATTCGAGAATAAGAGTCAATAGTAACCATTATGGTTGTACAACCTCTGGAAGGTGGTAGGTCGACAATGAAGTATGTGGCTATGGTTTGCCAAGAACTTGAAGGTACAGCAGGCTGTAGTAGCAAACCAAAAGGTTTGTGACAGTTGTGCTTGTTCTGAGCACAAACCAGATAGGACTGGACGTGATGTTTGACTGACTGAGGCATGTCCGACCACCAGAATTGTCATTATAGGGTCTATAAAGTGGCTGTTACACCTCAACGTCCAGGGGGTGGAGTATCGTGACACAATCGCAGTGATGTGTGTTGGAGGGAAGTCATTGGCAAAAACAAGCAATTACCCGTAAGGAGAAATCTGGCTTTTTTAGCAACCCCCAGTGATTCAGCCATTACAGAAACTTGGCAGTATCACGACAAATACATTCCATAAATCTGTCGACATGGCAAATAAAATCTGTCTTTGGAAAGAGCATGGGGTATTCAATGGGAGAACCCCCCAGCATGTTAGGGTTTCGAGAGAGGGCATTAGCTTTGAGATTTTGGCTTCCAGGAATATGGGTGATGGTGAAATGAAACTGAGCAAAGAAATAGACCCATCGGCCTTGTCTACTATTCCTGCACTTGGAGATTCCGATGGTCAGTCCTGATCTGCACAGGGTGGTAAGCTCCCAACAAAAGATGTCGGCATTCAAGGAAGGCTTGTCTGATGGTCAACAACTCTTTTTCTAAGACAGCATAGTGTCTTTCAGAGTTGGTGGGAGTCTATGACAGGTAAGCTATCAGATGTTCTCCGGTGTTATCTTGAACTTGTTTTAGAACAGCCCCAGTCACTGCTTCCAAAGCATCAGTTTCCATCAAAAAAGGTTTGAAAGACACCGGTTGACAAGGTATAGGGGCTTTAGTGAATTTCTTCGTCAGGAGGGCAAAAGAACATTCCTCATCGGTAGACCAGTTAAACAGTATATCTTTCTTGAGAAGATGAACGATCGGCTGAACCGCTTCCGAGAATTTTGGGATGAACTTCCTGTAGAAGTTGGCCAGCTCCAGAAATTATTGAACTTGCTTCACAGTAGATGGTTGGCGCCACGAGGGTATGGGCGACACCTTGTCTGGATCCATGGAAACACCAGATTGATTTATGACAAAACCTAGGTATTGAATGGAGGTGTAGTGGAACTGATATTTTCTGGTTTCGCAAGCAGATGGTTTTCCAGCAGGCGGGTTAGTACCTTGGTGATGTGTTCATGGTGATCTTCTGCCCTGCGGGAGTAAACCAGTCTGTCATCAAGATAAATTATAATGAAATAAAAGAGCATGTCCAAGAAAACCCTGTCCATAAATTCCTGAAACACTGCAGGAGCATTAGTCAAAACAAATGGCTTTACAAGATACTCATAATGCCCAAAGGTCGTCCTGAATGCTGTTTTCCACTCATCTCCAGATTGTATTTGGATGAGGCGGTAAGCCCCTTAGAGATCTAGTTTGGAAAACAGAACAGCACCTTGTAAGGCTTCCGGGATATTGGATATCAAGGGCAATGGATACCTGTCCTTTTGAGTGACCGGGTTAAGACCACGATAGTCCATACAAGGGCATAATTCCAAAATATCCTTCTTGGGGACAAAAAAAAGTGAAGCTCCCGCTGCTCCCAAAACTCCTGAATGCCAAGGAGGTACAATCGGACAATTCCTGAATACATGCTTGGATGAGGAACAGTACATGCAGATACTCAGTTTGATCCGGCAGTTTCTCTCCTCCGTAGACAATGGATCTCATAGTGTGCCAACCTGCATGGGTGCTGGTTCATTACGAGAGGTTGTGGAAGACCCCTGGGTAACAGGAAACAGTGATGGGGACTTGGATGTCGGTAGTCCATGGTGCCTATTCTCCGCTTTCATTTCCTGCAGTCAAAAGTCTATCTGCATGGCTAAATCAAGGAGAGCTTGAAAACTGTTGGTCATTGTAACACTGGCTAGTTCGTCCTTGATGCCCTAATTCAAACCCCTTCTGAAAAAGCTAAAGCATGCATTTGGTGACCATTTGCTTCTTTGGGTAGCTGTTTGAATTTCATGACGTAAGTTAGCATATCCTGTAATTCTTACTGATAGTCAAGCAGCTTCTCTTGGGAGGTATACACTACATCTGGACAATCAAACATTGCCTTGAAGAAGTCAACAAGGTGGCATACCCAGATGAGAGTATTGCCGCTAGGTGTGAAATAATTAAACCCATTTTGGACCTATTAGTGTCATAGAAATGGAGTTTGAACGTGAAATGCACCAAAAGAAAGTAATTTCTTCGGAAACGCATCATACTTCTCAAGGACCATCCCTAATGAGGGGTTTTCCTGGGAGAAAACATTGCTGTACATAACCATCTACCTTAGGGCAGCATTCTCTGCCTTAAGGACTTGCATCTCTGCCGAAAGTTTCTGCATACCACTCAATAAGTCTTGTACGGAATCTATTGACACAGGTTCTAGTGTTGTCTGGCGTCTCAAACAGCCAGAATTCTCAGAATCACTGTAATGTCTCACATGTATTTTGTTCTGTAATGTCTTCCTGTGGGTGTTGGCTTGACGGTTCTTTTGCTGCGACCGGGTTTCATGAGGTTAGAGGTGAGCCTCCGCAGATGCACCCTGCCTGCAAGGTGTTGCTCAGACCAGGTAACCTCTGGCAGGGATTCCCTGGGTCTTATAAATACAGAGCAGCATGCTATGAGAAAACACAGACAATTTGTGGACCCTGAATGGGGACCCAAACACACCGGAGGTGCTCTGTTTACTCAGTGCCTTCCAAAACCTTTGCTTCTTTGTAATCTTTGAAGTTCGCTGTATTCGCAGCGTCTTTATTCCTGTGAGCATTGTACTGCTCATAAACTTTTTCACGACCGCAAGACCAGCAGCGGTGTTTTGAAAAAACAAACACAGAAGCGGAAAGCAGAGCAGGGTTTTTGTACTTACCAGCAGCGCGAACGAAGAAACTTTCAACAAAGCCCGGCGGTGGCAGCCTCTGCGAAAGAATGTGTCAATCTCCAAGGTAAGCCGCCTCGCCGGGCGACGAGCACACAAAAAGGAACATTGTTTCTGATCGCGAACAGATTAATTAAACATCTGCAGACAGCCGCTTGTGCCCGGCGTCTTTGAGCACGCGCAGCACGTATCATTCAATTTTAAAGCAGCGAATGTATTTAACTTGAAGCCGCGAGGAAACCCTGGACCGGGGACATTACTCGTATGTCACTGCAACAGGCTACTGCTTAATTTTTCAAGCATATAGTGTGCACAGTTTATATTAACTACTGCCGGCATACAACGATCGGGTTTTTCTAGAACCCAGCCCAAAACGGGCATGCACGATTTATCATGACAATGGATGGGAAGTCAACTGAATAATCGTATCGAACAACATAGCATTTACCCAGACGGGTAATCCCAGCAACAAAATTCAAAACATCACAATAGCACAGTGAGTAGAGCTCGCGCCTCTTTGAAATCCGTGCAGAACCTACTGATACAGGTTCAAAATCCAGCCAGTTGTTTTTAGATAAAACATCTATTTAAATACCAAACTATAAAAAACAAGCACAAGGTAACCATAACAATTTTTAGCAAGTACCTTTGTTATATATTTCGCTTTCTAATCTAAACAGGTGGAAAGGAAAGCATGGGTCCCAAACGAAAAACACGGGAACCCAAAACACCAGCACAGAAACCCAAATCACCCCACCTGCTGACAGCCCTCGAGGCAGCAGAACATTATGGTTGGCCATGGGTAAGAGAAAACATGTACGGACTACCAAGGGACGGGATCCCGCACCGCCCAGTCAAGATGACGTCATACCTCCAGCAAAAAGACAGACACTGACAGACGGCCCCACAAAAGGTAACAAAAAACTAGCAAAATTGTTTAATAATATGTCAGAAATGCAACAGCTATTGCGGGAAATGAGGGAGAAACAAGTTCCCCAAACAGGGGAGCTGGGGCCCACAAACCACAATAGAAACTCTGAACCTATCATATTTGGTGACCCCCACTATACCAACAACAGCACAAATAACAGCCCAAGCACATCAGTGACACAAATGCCAACAACGCCAGCTGCAGCTACCACAACAGTGCCAGCAGTGGCCACGGCAGACCCAACAGGTACTCTGAAAGAATGGGCAACCCCCAGCACAGAACCTGCGGGGCCAATTGGACAAATCAATTGCAATCCAGACATTGCAAAGATCTGCATTGACCAATTAGAGGTAATATTGAAATTCTTCCAGACGGAGATACTAAATAGATATAAAAGATGTCTAGCATGGAACATTGATATCACAATCAAGGAAGCCATTTGGGCAAAAGAATTCATAGAAATATTGTCACTGATAGAAGCGCAACGCAAAGGTAAGGATGCCTTCAGAGATCCCAAAAAGATTGAAGAGAAAGCCATAGCCAGAAGCGCCCAAGTAGAACAAAACTGGGACAATTGGCTACAGGCCTTCGCCATCCTGGCAGCAATTTATGAGGAGAAATTCCCAATGATGGCAGAAAATTATGAGCTTACATGGATAAAATAAGGGAAGTAAAAGTCGCTCAGAAAGGGAAGATCTGGCTAGCTTATGGCATCAGATTTAGGAGAAGCATGTCAGAGAGGCCAGCCATTGAATGGGACGAGGTCCAAAATGATTTATATATGTTAAACACTGAGCCTCCAGCAGAAGAAGAGGCGACACATAACCCCTCTAAATATAATAAAAATACCTAAGGTGCTAGGAACAATGACAAGCATAAAAAGAGCGAACAGCCTTTTCGGAAGAACCAGCCATGGGGGGCAAAGTCTAATACCCACAAGCAGAACAAAAACCATTCCGCAAAAGCCAACATTCCATGCAGGAATTCTGGAAAGAACCAATGCACCTGGGGCAAAGAATGCTGGTACAAACACAGTTGCACAAACTGCAACGGCGACCAAGCAGCAAGTAATTGCACCAGACTACCAGCCCAAAATTCAAAAGACTAGCAACAACCAATCCCCTCCAAAACCCAGACTGACACCAGGCAGAATTCCCATCAACCCAAACAATTTTAGAGAAGCACTCAGCAACTACCCAGACAGAGAAACCAGTGAGGCAATCTTACAGGGCTTTACCAGGGGCTTCAGGATCACCTTTAAGGGTACGGGATCACAGAACATCCCATTGAACCTAAAGTCTGCCTGGGACAACCCCCAAATAGTGGAGAACACAATCAAGAAAGAACTGCTGTTGGGCAGGATTGCTGGACCCTGGGATCACATGCCCCTCAAAGATGACTTAATAGCACCTTTAGGCCTGATCCCTAAAAAAGAACCAGGGAAAATGAGGCTAATTCACCACCTATCATACCCCAAAGGCCAATAACTAAACAACGGCATTCCACACACGGAATCCGCAGTATCCTACACTCAATTCCAGGAGACTCATTCAGGATTGTGGTAGGTACGCCCTGATGGCCAAACTGGATATTGGATCCGCATTCAGACTTTCACCTGTCCATCCAGATTCCCAACAATGGTTAGGTTTTACGTTTAATAATAGATTCTATTTAGACAGATGTCTCCCCATGGGGTGCGCAGTATCCTGCACCCTATTCGAGCAATTCAGCTCCTTTTTCCAATGGGCCTTTCAGAAAAAGAGACCAGGGGCCAAAGTGGTACACTACCTAGATGATTTCATGGTTATGGGTCCAGCAAAGTCAGAAGAATGCCATGGGGCCCTGATGGAACTAGAAAGAATGGCCGCACAGTGGGGCATACCCCTGGCAATAGAATAAACGACCAAACCAGCCACCAATATAGTTTTTCTAGGCATTGAGATTGACTCTGCACAAGGACTATGCAAGATCCTGAAAACAAAAATTGCAGAACTCCTGGAGAAAATACAACCCCTGACAATAAAAGACAAGGGCACAGTTAAAGAAATTCAATCTTTAGCAGGCAGTCTTAGCTTCGCTGCCAGAATAATCCCACAAGGGAGAGTTTTTTCCAGAAGCCTGGAACTTAAAACCAAATCTTTGACCAAACCCCACATACACATCCGATTAGGCGCAGAGGTGAAACAAGATCTAGAAATTTGGAGGAATTTCTTCAATAATTTTAATGGGATCTCACTTTGGCGAACGCCCTTGAAAACATGGACAAAAAGGGTCCTTTACACCAATGCAACCGGGAGCAAGGGGTTTAGAGCCATACTAGACTCAGAATGGGTGGCAGGACACTGGCCCAACTCATGGCAACAGGCAGGGTGGACAATAAACATCACCCTCCTAGAAATATTTCCCATCTGGCTAACATTATACATCTGGGGCAGGCAGCTAGCTAACACGGAACTTTGGGCAGTAGTAGGCTCCATAAACAGAAGGTCTACCAAATGCCCTTTAGTGCTCAAAGTCTTACGAGCCACCACAGCAGTCACATTACAAGAAAACATTGTAGTCAAAGCAAAGCACATCGCCGGTACAGACAATAACATAGCGGATGCTTTATCTCACTTTCAGTGGCCAAGATTCCGGGAGCTAGCGCAGCACGCCCAAGAACAGATGACCCCGATACCAGCGGAATGCTGGAAAGTAATGGGAAATCAAAAATAACAGCATGAACCCCAGCGCCATAGAACACAGGCCGGGATGCCCAACAAGAACCAGGCACCTCAAAAACGGGTGCCAATAATATAACAGCATCAACGCCAGCGCCAGAGAGCCCAGGCCGGAATGCCCAACAAACACCAGGCACCTCAAAAACGGGTGCCAATAAAAGAACGACATCAACGCCAGCGCCAGTGAGCCAGGGCAAGGATGTCCAACAGAAAGCAGGCACTTCAAAAACGGGTGTCAACAACGCCCTAGGCTTCCTCACAGAGTTGGCAGGGAAAGCAGTGGCAAGCACCACCGCTGCTCAATACAGTATGTGCTTGCAAACAGTCTTTAAGTCCACAGGCATAGAACACGTAGAGTTAATAACAATTAAAGACATAGAAATATTCCTAAAATGGGCGCATGAACAAGGTTTTAAGAGAGACTGGGCAAAAAGACACTTAGTCGCAGTCTCATATTTTTCAAAATTATGGGGTGATTCAGACCCCACCCAAAGTGCCCTCATTAATTATGCATTAAAAGGTTGGGGCAGATTAGAGGGCCCCCAGGTAGACACCCGCTGCCCCCCTTGATTTCAGCAAACTGGTACATATTACAAACCAGCTGGAAGCCATTTGCTGGCATCCATACGAGATCCTACTGTTCAGAACAGCCTTTTTCCTGGCATACTTCGGGGCTTTCCGTGTGAGTGAACTCATTGCGTCCAGCACCAAGGCCAGCAACGTGTTGGGCGTCATGGAAGTCAGTGTCAAAAATGAGAGCATCAGAATAGAAATCCAAAAATCAAAAACTGGTGCTAAAAGAACCATCAACATTTGTTGTATCGATGAGGCAGTAAACTGCCCGGTATGTATTACCAACCTCTATTATTTACAAAGACCCAAGGTCGGGGGGAGGTTCTTGATCCATAAGGACGCTTCAGCACTAAGCCGCTACCAATTCAAAGGGGTGCTGATGAAAGCAATCACAAGGGCTGGGTGGGACCCCAAAGGTTTCGGCACACATTCTTTCAGAATAGGGGCTGCCACCTCAGCATGGCAGGGAGGTTTAGCCCCTCAACAACTGAAAAACAAAGGGGGTTGGAAATCAGATTGTAACAAAAGTTACATCACACCGCAATTAATTTAGCCAGCCATCCTCACCCCCCTTTTTATTTTCTCCCCTCCCTTCATACAGAAACACCCAGCGAAGGGAGGACCACGTTTCAATCAGCATGGATAGTCGGCCACTCCTTTATCTTCAGGACGGGTCGATGGGCGGAGAAGATCAAAGAAAGGCCACCCTTCAGGAACACTATTGCATCATGGTGGGGTTACAGAGGCTTACGATGGGCAGAAATCCACGAAACATTAGCAGATCTAGTGGCATACAGAGATCCGCCAGAATAAAGTTATTTGAGGACATGTGCTCCTCTCTCGCAGGCATCTCACACAATTGGAAAGAAACAGAAATATACTTCTCGGCCATCCTACCCAGAAAGAAATGGCAAGGGGCCAACTGCTACAAATCTGTAGACATTTCCAGACGAAAAATCAACAGAGGTTTAGAACAATTTTGCACAGCAAGAGGGCTGGGCTTCATAAAGCACCCAGCCATTACTTTGGGTGACCCCGACTTTTTTCACAAATACGGCACCCACCTATCAATCAAGGGCATGGAACATTTCTTCCGTGAAATTACAGCAACTCTAGCTTCTAGGGGTTGTAAGTTAGAAATACTTTTGAGGGAACGTGGTCAGCTGACAACCTGCCCACGTGTGGCAGGCACGGGCCAGAGGGGGTAACCCCAAGTCCCAGTGCCCAAAAAGTATGTTACTTATCATGATATGTGATCATTGGTATCTGCATAACCATATCTGTACAATAAAACCTATGGCCTTTTATTGCCAACACTGACAAACAACGTGTGAGACAAATCATTCTGGGTGAGGGTATGGGATCGGCAATGTACAAGTATGCATGCATATGGGTTCAGCAGTTATGGGCAATGCTGCAGTGCCTCGCAAAGCGAGGCAGGGTAACTGCTGTTACCATTCAGCAGGCCCGGAGAGGGGCAGCCAAACCTTTTCCCTTCACTGCTCCTCTCCTCTCCCCCCAAGTCGAAGAGACACACAGTCGGACCTACACAATGCTGAGGAAGGGTGAAGTGTGAACAATCACTTCACCCTTCCTTCATGCAACAAGGTGCTAAGCACCTAAGGAAACCAACAGGCAGGCAGGGACCAGGTTCAAAGAATTGCCCCCCCGGGGGGCCAGATAGTCGGCTATCCGGCCGGGGGCTGAAACATAACAGCCCCCACTAGTACGCATAACAAAGACCCAGGGCTTCCCTGGGTCTTTTAAATACAGAGCAGCATGCTCTGAGAAAACACAAACAGTTTGTGGACCCTGAACGGGGACCCAAACACACAGGAGGTGCACTGTTTACTCAGTGCCTTCCAAAACCTTTGCTTCTTTACCACAAAACCCTCCCATCCTACAAATAAGGGAGAAGAACAAAGGAAAAAAAGTGCAGGGCACTGTACGGTGCCAACAACAAGTTGTGGGACAAGAGAAGGCAGGCACGGGCCAGAGGGGGTAACCCCAAGTCCCGGTACCCAAAAAGTATGTTACTTATCATGATATGTGATCATTGTTATCTGCATAACCATATCTGTACAATAAAACCTACGGCCTTTTATTGCCAACACTGACAAACAACGTGTGAGACAAATCATTCTGGGTGAGGGTATGGGATCGGCAATGTACAAGTATGCATGCATATGGGTTCAGCAGTTATCAGGGGAGTGCCAGAGAGGTCCCTCTCAGCCCTGTTATCCCAGCGTAGTTGCAGATCACAGGCCCCCTCAGACATGACTGCACAGTGCCAATGAGGGGCATTCATGGCCACTGTAGGAATGCAACCAAATACTGCTCGCTCAAGCAGATGTTGAAAACAGTTTCTGCAAAATTCTCCAGGCGTGCGTTCCAGACACATGCTAGGTTTAAACAAATCCGAGAGCTAAATTCCGTGTCAGTGTTTAAAACAACACGTTTGAAACACCTGTCTCTCCGAAAAGCCTCCTGTCAGTATCAAAAGAGGCAACAATACGCAGATATATTTTCTTAATTTATCTCTCGGGAGGCAAAGGTTTTCTGACACATGCACACACCAAACAAAATATGTGGGCGAATCAAGGTAGAATCCAGTGGCAAAGAAATGCTGTTTGGGCAGATGCAACCTGTTCTGTGTTCTTAAGTTTGTAGGAACGAGCTAGAGGTAAAAAGCGTGGAAGGGGTAAGGGAGAGGACATTACACAGAAAGTCAGAAAGAAACCCAGCTCGATCAGCAAGTACCAGTGGATGGTAGGGTGTAAACTCAAGATGGATCCTTGAGTTTCTTAAATGTACTACGATGCAGGTGGTGATTGGATGCTGTCACGTGTGAATGTCCAACGCTGCCGCTCTTTTAGCAGACGAGAATTAATTCTCACTGAGCCGTTGGGATAAAATGGAAAGACGAAAGACAGGATTTCTCTCTTTGCCAGGAGCATAGCTCTGGGGCAGTGCGTTTGTCTTGGAAGGAATACAACACAGAGCGGCACAGGTTCGTATTGCGGCCACGCTTAGAGACCGGTCCTACAGTCCTGGCATGTATTAATAATAATTTTGTATTTATTTAGCACTACAACCCCTCAGGCATCTGAGTATTACCCACGGTGTGTGGTGCTCACTTATCAATCTCAGGAGAATGAAAGGCGGAGTGGGGCCCTGCCGGGATTCGAACTTACGTCAATAGACTCTGCACAGACGTCAACTGGGAGCACTCTACTCGCTGTGCTATCTGACATATAGATAACTAGTTCTTTAAGAGCTGTCCTTCCTCTAATTCTAAGTCCGTGTATATGAGGAGCATGCTGTGGCCCTTGTTACAGCCTTGCCGGTAGCCAGTAAAACAGACAGTATTTGCAAATACCACTTGTTTTTACATCCAGCATATCACAGGGTTGGCGGTATTTACCACCCAAAGTATTTCAATGATTCACGCCACCTGATAGTGATGTAAAACACTTCCCATTTTTAATTCTGCCCAATAGATGTAGGTAAAAATGTAGAAAAAACCTGAATGTTTTTTTGGGATGTACTAAATGGAAACCCAGCCACTTAGCTTCACTGCTGGGGAAAATCACTGCACAGGGACCCTCAAAGTGCATGAAAATACTGGACAGCTCTGATGCCTACCGTCTCACGCCATTTGCAATGTCAGTCAGAGAAAGGTCAAGAATGACTCCGTTTGCGTTATAAAAAGTTGTATAGCAGTGGTATGATCTGCTATTATCCATTTTCATCCTCAAGTCTCCATGTCTCAATCACCAAAGCCCATTGTCGCACTCTCCTGACTTTCACGCCGACCGGATCTGCTTCTCCACCATCCTGTGTAACAATGCTACCCCTGGCGGTAGCCCAACGGAGACCATGGGCGCCAGGACCATGCATGCATAAATTGGCGCTTTCCTCCATATTGCCGTACTTCTGTTTAAAAAATCTTTCTATGGGGCATACATTCTGTCTTCCACCACTTTATGCCGCTTCTGCTTGCCACGGGTCTACTTACTGTACTTCCCCTGCTGCCTAGCCTAAACTCAAACACATTTGCAGGATTGCTAGTATACCTTGCCGTTGTTGTTACTACACGACAGCCTAGCCAGCTGTCTCACTATGGTGTGTTACTCCTGAATATTTTACTCAGTTCAACTTGTTTGATGTGCTCGCTGATCTCATATGCTTAGCTCGACTATGTACTTGATGATTGTTGTTCAATGCATGTTGTTCCCATATGCTCATATAGTCTACAACATTATTGTGTCATTGTCTAAACCTCATAGTCAACCCTGCTATTGTGAAACACTGCAGCATGACCTATTCAACTAATTGTCTCGAATACCACGTGCCACCCTTTAAGTCCAGCTAGACTACATTAGCATTGTGCGCCTTGCTCTCAATCAATGCACGCCATACTCTCTGACTGAATTGTGCACAACACCTGGCACCCCTTGCGCAACCTGCTCCATCTTCTCGCTTACCTATCTAATATTCGGCCCACCAGCAACTAAAGCCTACACTTCCTTATGGCGACTGTGTGGAGCACCCACTTCACCGTTTGGAGCCTCCTCTTTCTCGCAACTCTGGTCTTATTGCATTATATTTCGACCTTAGCTGCTCTAAGCGGCTCTATGCTCTTGCCTACATTAGCTCAACAGAACACAGGTACACTTCACCTCAACTGGTAAGGTATCCCACCTCTTAACCACAGACACACCATGTGCATCGCTCCCGAGCCCTTGAGCCTACCACGCACTACAACCAGCAGAAACCAAAGACTTGGCTCACAAACGTCAACAAAACGTGTTTGCACTACCCTACACCCCTCTACCCAGAGACCCTAACTCCACCACCAAATATGCCCAAACACCACTGATTCGCCCTTCACAAACTCCCACACCTAATGCCACCATAAGACCCCCCAGACAGAAACCACAAACTCCTATGGGGCCCTTATCAATGCAAGGTCATTAATCACTCATGCCCTAGACATTTCAGATCTCATCACCACCAATAACCTAGACTTTTTAGCAATTACATAAACTTGGCTCCACCCTGTGGTAGGCCACGCCCTCATGCTTGCCATTCCTGAAGATTACAATATCATTAGATCCGACAGAGTCACTAAGAGGGGTGGTGGGGTAGCTATCATCGCCAAAAATACCCTGGCCATCAGAGAAGCTGACATTTCCACCTTCCCGTCTGGAGAACTCCTCTCGGTGAAACTCCCCCTATCATCAGAGCAAAATCAGCTTATCCACACCCTATACAGACCACCGGGACATCTGTTATCCTTTGAGGAAGATATAATCAGCCTCCTTTCTCAAAACACTAAACCCAGCTCTCAAATTCTGCTCCTAGGTGACTTGAACCTGGGCCTCCATGACAACGCAGACACTAATACCTTGGCCATCCAAAATTCCTTATCAGAATTAGGCTTATCCTTGAGGATCACCGATCCCACACACTGCAAAGGCAGAATACTAGATTGGGTAGCAGACCTTAATTGCTACACCCAAATCCTAACCAACGCACCTTGCGCCTGGTCAGACCACAATGTCATCTCCTTTGAAATCAACGACCTCAAACAAGAGCCTCCCAAGGTCATCCAAGCCCCGTCCACACTAACTAGGAACAACCGACTCATCTCATTAGAAAGCATGCTCCCTCTACTGCAGCCTATTACCCATCACCAGTTGCCCCCTGATTCCAGCCCGACCATCCTGGCTGAATTATTCAATCAAAACGTACTGAAAGCCATTGACAAACTAGCCCCAATCAAACTAAGAAAAGCCAAACCCGTAGCACATCTCAACGAATGGTTCACTGCTGAACTAAAAACATTACGCCAAGCCAAAAGAGATGCAACGGCCTACATCCACCTACAAAACAGCCATCCTAGAAACAAAAAGGGAAAACTACAATACGAGAATCCTCAACGCCAAATCCAGCACTATGGAGCTCTTTACTATCCCCAAAGAGCTGGAATCCCCTAGCACTCCTCCAGACTCCTGCAAGAAAGATGACATTTGGTGCACCAGCATCCAAAACACCCTCCTCAACAAAATAACATTACTCCAATCTAAAATCGAAACTAAAAGAACAAGCCTGGCTACCACTTCCAAAATGCACAACAGCGATACTAAACAACCCGACCCCAGCTCACAAAACACCACACCCACTTGCCAAATCAAAGCATTTGAATTTACACCTGTCACTACCTCTGAAGTCGAGTCCATCATTAGAAGCCTCAAGGCATCCAAATGCCAACGAGACACGTGCCCAACCTCCAGTATTAAAGAAGGAGCAAAAGAATTTGCCCCCTTTATCGCGTCCTTCATAAATGCATCCTTTGCCTCTTGTAGCGTCCCCAAAAACCTCAAAGACGCATCTGTCGACCCCAATATCCCCATCAACTCCAGGCCGATCACCACTGTGCCTTTTCTCCTAAAAGTCTTAGACAAGGCTGCTTATATCCAAATCCAAAATCACCTCAAGTCAAACAACCTCCTAGGCCTCAAACAATCGGGTTTCAAACCAAGACATGGGACAGCAACTGCCCTCTTGGATTTGAAAATCCAAATGGATGAGGCTAGGGACATTGGAAAGCCTGTACTTCTGCTGTTACTGGACCTGTCTGCAGCTTTCGACTTGGTAGACCATAACATCTTAACCAATCACCTCACCACAGCCGCCGCCTTCTCCAACGAAGCTGCAGCCTGGGTCAACTCCTTTCTGGCGGACAGAACAATTAAGTTTTTTTTCCCCCACGGCCTCAGCCCTCCCTGCCCCTATCACATGCAGAGTCCCACAGGGCTCTTGCGTATCCCCCACTCTTTAAAATGTTTTCACCAAGCTCCTATTTTACCATCTAGATGAGTTAGGCATGTCATACACGAACTACGTGGATGATATGCAAATACTCATCAATCTGTCTAGTGATTACCAATAAAATGCCACTCTCTTAAATGAAATCTACAGCAAAAATTCAAGCTTGGATGGCGCAACATGGCCTTTGTCTCAACGACGACCAAACCGAGCTCCTCCTCATCGGATCCAAGCTAAGACTTAACAAATTAGGACACAAATATGCCTCCTTCAACATCGATGGCAACCTCATCAAAGTTGATCAGAAAGCAAAAACACTAGGATTCTACCTTGACTCCGCCCTAACCCTCCAAAGCCAAGTCAACGCCACTTCTTCCTCTAGAGCTTACATCTCAAAACTCATAAATGCCTGCAGACCCTTCCTGAATTCTGACAGTCATACCACCCTGGCAAGAGTCTTCATCTTGTCCAAACTGGACTATTGTAACACGCTCTACCTAGGCACCAGCCAAAAGAATATCCACAAACTACAAGTCCTACAAAATAACGCTCTTAGAACAGCTCTCAATATACTCCGATCTAGCCACATCTCTCAAACATGTCATAACACCAACTGGCTCTCTATCCAAGATAGGATCACTTTCAGAACACTCATGATCACCCATAAGTGCCTCCATAACTCAGCCCCGTAGTACCTGATGAACACATTCTCAAGAAAGGAACCCGCTAGACCCACGAGATCCAAGTACGCCCACTGTCTCGACATCCCTAAATACAAATTCTTCAAAGCAGGTAGATACAGCTTTCCAGTGCTAGCAGCTAAGACCTGGAACAAACTATCGACAACACTAAGGTCCGAACCCATGTTCCATTCATTCCGGTACAAAGTGAAAGCTTGGTTATTCTCCCAATCAGAATAAGAACCTATGTACTCCCCACTCGACCAAGACCTTGTAACCCTACCAACCCGCCCATAGCTGAGTTTGGCTCGACCACAGGTTTTCTCATCCTGTTGCCATCCTCTCCCTTAGCTATGTCTTGAACTTGTATCTTTTGTATATTTTATTGCACATTTTATTGTATATTTTATGGGCTTCACCTTGTATATTGCTGTATATTTGTATATATGCCTTATATCTTTTACTGTTTATCTATTGTCCTTGTACATTATTGTAACCATGTACCTAAGTAAAGCGCCCAGATGCCTTTGGGTTCAGCGTGCTATATAAGCAAATAAAACAAACTAACAAAAAAACAAGATGAGGCTGCAAAGGGCAAACAAATTATTCAAATAATGCATATGGATCAACTGAAATACCTATGGAGGTAGTTCAGTAAATCTGCAGCTGTTTCTGCTGAAATGTTAGCATTTTATCAGGGGAGACCCTTAGATTACTGCCAATGGTACTCTGTGCCAAAACTCTGCCACACCTCACCACATCAGCAACAGACTTAAATATGATAATATTGAAAAAGGAAACAAGAAATTTTGAGATAAAGCAATTTCAATATTGCATTTTTCAGTCTATTCTGAAAGCTACATACACAAGTTCTATTCAGCAATAATTTTAGGCATGAAAACATGTCTAAACCTTTTCCAAATGTGGCATAACTATTCTGATTGTCTAGATCAGTTGTATGACAAATTTGACAAACTTTCATGGATGAGATCAAAAGCTACAGAGGAAAGAATGTTTGCATTTCCTACATAAGGTTCAATATAACCTTAACTATACCTTTGCAGACTGACAACGTTTAAAAAGTGAGGTGATGATCTGCTCACACCAAAGTAAAAAATGTCTCAATACTGAGCACATAAGAAAAAAAAAAAATATATATATATATATATATATATATATATATATATATATATATATATATATATATATATATATATATATATATATTCAGTAAAAAAACTTTGTTAAAGGGACGTTATGGTTCCAAGTAAAACCGAAAAACCCCTGAAGTTCGCCAATTATGGTAAGCTAAACAACCTTAACTCACACTACCACCGTGCACTGCTAAAAATAACACCCAGGACATCAAAGATGACATCACAAATGTCATTGATGACATCACTGATAACATCACATGTGCATTTACTTTTTATGAAAAGTCTGTACAGGGGATTCCTATTATAATGTTGAAAAAAAAAGTGTTAAAGATCCTTGGAATAGATGTCATGAGCTAATTAGTGTATTAAGCAATGCATTGATACAAGTAGCATTCTATTATGAAGTTCTATCAAGTTTACTTATGTAGAAACATAGGCATTGTGTGCAACATACATGATGGAGGTGCAATATTCATAATCTTGCCATATTGAATAGTGAATTGATAGCTGCTTTCTTATTAGAGTTTTGCGTACTGTGAAACATTTAATAAGTAGCTAATAAAACCCACTTACAACGTAATTGCATTATTACAGACAAAACACAAAGAGACAACAACACATACAAATATGAGTATATACAGGGAAAGTGAAGTAAGCAAAAAAGCAGAAGTAGTAGCAGGAAGAGTTCATATCCTAACTGATTATCTTTATGCAGAGAAAGGATTTCTGTCTTTCAAGTCTGTGTCTTCTCCTATGTATATGTTTCATATGATGTGACTGAACCCTAAGAGAATTACTGTAAGAACATACTTGAAGGATGAGTCTACAAATATAGTACCTTTTCAATTTTATTTCATGACTGTTACTGAAGGAAACCATGTGGCCTAGATATGTCAGTAAAGGAAAAAAGGGGGACCAAACATGTGATGTCATCAGTGACATTTGTGATGTCATCTTTGATGTCCTGGGTGTTAGTCTTAGCAGTGCACGGTGGTGGCGAGAGTTATGGTTGCTTAGCTTACCATAACTGGCAAATTTCAGGGGGGTTTTCGGTTTTACTTGGAACCATAGCGTCCCTTTAACAAAGTTTTTTTTACTGAATTTCATAGGTTTTTGTTAGTGCAACATAACCGTAATGTCTACGAACATCTGACTTCATTGCAGTCCTTCCGGAGAGTGCCACATGACCATATGCTGGCGCGCAGCATGATGACGTGTCTGAGAACCTGTACGCACTTCACAATAAGATCTGTACTTCGTGGACAGTTTGGAACTGCATTTTCTACTGATCTAGGAACTTTCAACTTCAAAATTTCCCTTGCACAGCTCCAACACCTATTCCTACTCATCCATGAACAATCAAGTACACAGTACATACTTTTAGCAAAACTGCTATTTATCTTAAAATGACATCAGCTAAGGCCATCCCTTCTGCCCAAGAGACATCACCACTGCTGTAATCAAGGAGCATAATAAACACTGCCCCTACCTTAGAAAAAACACATGCGCAACGTTTTCCCCTGTCCACCTGCCCCTCCATATTAGTGTTTGGTGCCTCTTCCCTCATTTCCCTCCCCACCTTTCATTCTTAGCACTCCTGCCAACAAAAATAAAATACATCCCAAAAGAAATGTTCCTTTACAAACCAGCTTTCACAGTTAAAAAATAGAACTAAAAAAAAACGTATAGACTCCATCTACTTTATATTTCTCTGTAAAGTACATAGACTCAATAAGATTTTCCAACATTTCCATTGCATTTTGTGTTATACTAATGGCAATATTGGGACGTTCATCCTCCGTTTCAGGGACTGGAATGGTGGATACCGACCCAGCAGCCCAAGTTATCAGCCCAAGCGAAGCGAGGGTGGATAACGAGTTCTCTGGACAATTATCCCCCATTCCAACCCCTGAAATGGGGGATGAAGGTCATTAGCAGCCTAGGTTCCCAAAGCGGGAACCCGTGGTACTAAAAAAGAGGATTTTTCATCCTACACCGGGACGCCAGTGGCTTCCCGGTTTAGGAAGGAAAATCCTTTTCCAAGATGGCCACCATGTAAAGGGAAGGTGGGGGTTCCATACATGGCCCCTCTTCGCTTTCCATGGCAGCCTGCAGAAGACAAAAAGAACACCCTATGACGATATTACCACAAGCACATTTTTCTTCCCTTTCAAATCTTTCCTAATTTCAAAAACCTTTACCACAAAGTCAGTCCCAGGTGGACATGGCCACTTTAATCCTATGTTTTGTCCCTTCTGGTCATGGCTAGTAGCTAGATTGTCCAGATCATGACCTTATTCCATCACCCGGACATTCTGGCCACTGCCCATGGCCACAGGCTACCCCTCAGTCACTAAAGCTTGACCGCTATTTTTTTTAACTACATTATGACACTTGTCAAATAAGAAAACACTGCCACATTTGCAAAACCTTGCTTGTAGATCCTTGCCAATGCGCCTTACGCAAATTTGCTGGAAATCCACCCATGTTTTATTTTTGCAAATGTGTCAAATAAATGCACATACAATCGTTATATAAGCTACCCCCTCTGCACAAAATCCCACCAAACTTTGTAAACTCATTCGAAATCAGGTCAGAAATATCCCACCCATCGTCATCACCCCTCTCCTCCCCAGACATTATTTCATAAGTTTCACAAGTGCAATGCTCAGAAAATATTATTGTCCCGAGGGTTCGGCCATGTATTTTTATACATACATTGATCTATTGCAAACATTTCCAATTCACCTTACCTCACCTTTCCTCTTTTATAAACATACGAAATCTGGCAGCAGGGCACGTCCATTTTGTGCTATTCTTATCCATTGCTGCATCTGCCTAAGGTAAACTGCACTGATGTCACTAAATCATTTGCCCCGCCCCTGAACCTCACATCACCAAACCCAGTGATATTCTACACCTTTCTCGGTGACGTTTCTCATCAGCATAGCCAAACGCATCCATAATCACCTACGTGACGTGACGCAGAACCCAAAAATCAACACACATCGACTAACAACACAGCACGTCACAATTCGAAATATTAAACTGTACTTTAAAAGAAAACAATAACACTGTACAATTTGTAAATTACTTTTATTTCACAATAAACGCATCAAGAACATCCGACTATTGCCATATTCAATCAAATTGCAAATTTGTTTCTTCACTCGCGATCCAAAATGTTTATCGTGAGGCACAAGTTGTTCTTTTTGTGTACACAAGGTGTTCGTTTTCGGTAAAAGAAGTGATTGGGTCTCACAGTGAATTCCAGGGCCTTTGCATCAACTTCGGGCTAGACCACCGTAAAGGATGTTATGTTACTCCTAATCTCTAGTACAGCGTAAGGGCATATGGGCCCTGGGAGATCGTCCCAAAAAAGAGTCACTGTGATCCAGGCGTTGACAACTACGTTCAGCTGCCGATTGAAGAAGCCGTCAGTTGGCATCTGGAATCTATGACAATCGCAAAAGGCAGAATGTATCTGTTTCGAAAACATAACAGAAAATGTGTCTCAATACCCGAACTTTATCTATTGACATTAATTCGGCATAGAGTTTAAACTAACGATTAGCACAGACATCAAACAATCTCAAGAAAGAGAAAACAACGTGGAAACTGATACACAATTCGATATGATCATACATGACATTTTAATGAAATATTAGCATTGACCTGGGTGAACCTAGTGGTGGTCTACATGCACCTCGATGCAGCACTCCCCATAACCACATAAAAAAGACAACTACACACAAAGAGTGTACTTGTGTTTCATTGAAATAAGCCACACAGAACAGACTAAAAGAATGTAACCCAAAAATAATCTTCAGATAATAATAAGTTAATGCTCGTTCCGGTATACAATCGTCGAAAATCAAACTTACATTATATTCACCATTTCCATTCTCTTGGCGTAAGTCAGACTGTAACGCTCGCTGCGTTCGCACCAAAGATTTTTCATAAACTGAATTTACATGTTGCTTACACACTTTTGGAATGCATAACCTTATCAAATCTTCATTATTACAAACCTCCTCTCATTGCATTCCTTATGGAATGGTCCCTTTCTCTCAAGGTCAAAAAACAATTGAACCTTATACTGTGTGTCTGATGCTTGGGCTTCCTTAGCTCGCAACCAAAAATTCAAAGCTGGTCACCTTCACTCAGAATCAAAATACATTCTCACTTTGCAACAACTTGCCTCACCGCATCCATGACAACTCTTATTCTCATCCACGTCCATCAAGCACTGCAGGTGGCTGCCTGAGATGCCAGACTCTAGGGGGCGCCAGTCTGACTCCATTATTATTTTAATTACATTTTAACACAGACACATTAGTCCTTTATTTGCCATGCTCTGGTTGTACCGCCAGCACATCAATTTATAAACATCAAGCATTTTAATTAAGAGTGTAAAATAACCCAAAATTGCTTCTATTTAATATTAATAAATATTGGGCAACCAATATAAACAATATAGAGTAACGGTATTACTCTGTAATACCACAAGATAAAGTTGGGGTTGCAGAATACAGAAGCAACAATCTATATTTGCAAGTCCACAATTCCATGATTATACATCTCCATCCCTTGAATTCCAAAATGCAATCTCTTTCACCTGTACTTTAGGCACATTATATTGTGGAACACCTCCAAATGTACAGTGTGACTTTCGTGACAGTTTTTTGCTTCTTGCTGCCATATCCCATTCCATCCTCATCAACCCTCATCAACCCTCACCTCCCCAGAGATTATTTGATGAGTTTAACAAGTGCAATGTTGTGTTTTTTAATATGTTGCTGCCGCGATGTCCGCGGACACCAAAACACAGATCCAAGATGGTGGGCGCATCGGAACAATCTGACGCACTTCACGCTCTTCACCATCCAATCAGCGAATGCGTCACATGTCCGCGGACATGACACGATCGATTAGCCAATCGATGTCCTGTCCGCGGACCGAACAGGGAAGTGTGCCCGCGGAGCGGACATAGATATCACTAATTTTTTTAGACCTACTTTTTGATCGTTTTAAAAAAAACTACTGGATGGATTTTCACCAAATTAACAAAAGCAAGCTTTCGGGGCCAATCCCCTGCTCCTGCCTCAAATTTGGTGAAAATCCATCTAGCGGTTTGGGCTGTAGGCGTGCGCAAAGTTTTTTCCCCATTCACTCTATAGGAAAAAATAAATGTTGGGATCCCCCCTATAACTTCGCCCCCCCTGGACCAAACCTCACCAAACTTTGCAAAAGAAATTCAGAGTGGGCCATATACCTTCTTTGCAAAGTTTGGTGAGGATTCGTCCAGGGAGAACGAAGTTATAAGCCGCCCAAAAAGTGCTCTTCCTATGTTCCTATGGGATTAGCACTTTAACCATAACTACACATCCAATATATATATATATATATATATATATATAATATATATATATATATATATATAATATATATATAACAAAGTCGTATTTGTTGGTTTGTATATGGTTTTTCTGGCGTCATGAATTTTGAATGGAATATTCTTTATTTCACTGCCGAATTAATACAACTATTTCTAGCTCGATAGGTCATCCCATTCCCGATATAATTAATTTTTTAGTTTTTCAGCATTACGTTTTGTGGTGTTTCCGCGTGCCATCTACAGGTCATTCGTAGAAAGTGCTTGTTAGTGTGTCTTTCTTTTCATTGATTTGTTTTGCAATAAACTAGATACATGTTAATTTCACTAATTAATTTAACACCAAATTTTTATTTACCTCCGATTTAAATTCTCACATGAATTTCATATTTGTATGCTTACTCCGATTATTTGCAGTGTGTGTTTAGCAGCAAAAATGGCCACCAATGCTAACAACACTGCAAATAATCAGAGTAAGCATACAAATATGATATTGATGTGAGAATTTAAATCGGATATAAATAAAAATATGGTGGTCAATTAATTCGTGAAATTAACATGTATTACATTTTTCTTTTGTGGCAAACAACAATATTTGTTTATCTTTTTCGGTGGAAAATGAAAATATGAGAATGGACATCCCAGGCCAAGGCAGGCAATTAAGCTAGTATGAATATATAGGACAGTCTAAGTGTGAAATTGGTTGGCGTTCTCAAGAAACTTTGCCATCGACTAGTGAACAATTCAAGATTTCACAAGATTATTGATATTAAGGCCCTTAATCACAAAGTGTTTTCCAATGGGGTTTTGTTATTATAAAACGCTTCTGTGAATTAGGCCCTAAGTCCAGTATTTGCTAAAGGGATCCAGCTAGCCCGCAAGACAAACTAATTTACTGCTTGTTCCTATCACTTGAAGAAGGAGGCAGTAACTGGTTATGGGAATCAACTTTTTTTATTCTTTTATTGTGGGGCTGTGTAAGGTTCGTATGGGTAATGCTCAATTACTTGAGTTACCTAGATTTAAATGCAATCTTTATAATGGAGATTTTATTAACTGTAATTCTGAATTCGTGGTGCACGGCCTCCTTCGTTCCTATCAGAAATTCTACAATATAGGTAGCAGCATGCGCAAAATAAAAATTTGAATTATGGAGCGATAAGGAACAGCAACCAGAACTATCTTAAAGTTCAACAAATTGAGCTGTATCATAAACGTGACCCCACACACCTGAGTATGGTGGCTGCCAATATAAAGAAAGGCAAAAGAGAACTGACCATACAACAAATTGCAATCTCCTCTTACAATAAGTTTTAAGGCCAAGGTCCTTAATGGATTGAAAACGAGAGAATGCTATTGTTTATTTTTTGGAACTATAGCATTCAAGCAATTGTAATGTCTGTCCTCCTTTTTTGTATTGTTGACAATTTGGTCTTTCTAACTGAAGAATGGCTCGAAAGACCAAACATGACTTTATGAAGAGAGTGGGCTGCTCCTTTTTGCTTTAAGCATTTTTGATCAATTTGAGGATTGCATTTTATACAATGGTTTACATTATTGTTGTTTATTTTATAGTTTGAGATTTTTATGTAAATGTGTGGAAACGTTTATCATCACAGCTTTTTAAGAATGTATCACAATGTCAAAGTGCCTTATTTATTTGTGCAGCTAGTAAACATTTTAATAATATATTTCTTGCACTTTATGTTCCATTTTTGCTATTATTGCACATTTGAATGTAGTATCTTTTGTGACAAAACTACACATGGGGCCTCATTACGAGTCTGGCGGTAACTGAGGCGGTAAAACTGCCTGGTTACCACCAGACTCATATTACCATTCCGCCTCTGTGATTCCCAGAATTACCGGGGCATTACAACCCCGGTGACCCGGGAATTCTGGAGGCGGAATGGTGTAAATCCCCATTCCCATTGAGTCCCATAGGACTCATTGGAAATGGGGACCATGGAAACACCGGCACCATCTCGTGATAGTGCTGGTGTTTCCACGTCCGCCTGCAGGCGGGTGGTGGTAAACCCACCAGGTCAGACTTGGCGGGAATGCCACCTCCCGCCTGCAGGACTCGAGATCGGGCGGTCCGGAATTAACAGTGTTGGCGGGTTTACCGCCACTGTTATTTCCGGACCGCCCGACCTGTAATGAGGCCCAAGAACTTTATTATGTTGTCTCTTATCATTGAGACCATTCTTGAAACTATGCAAGCACTTTACTTTAAGCACTTTGTGGGTATATAATAAAAATGTGTCCTCGCATCGGTACATTCTTTTTTAATTTTAATGATTTTTATTGTTCAAAATATTGAGAATGATACAAGTGTTAACAAGTTACAGACTCTGAAAGAAACAGGTAACCATAAATGATTAACAGAGTGAACGATCTTGGCTAACTATATTATGATTTCTTTATAACATATTCATTGGTTAAATTTACTAATGTACCAATATAAACAATAGTAGAGTTAAAGTTGTAGATAATACTAATAACATGTGAGTAGCTGTAGATCAAGTCTGCAAAGAGTAACTAATGTGGAGAGAAGCATAGAAATATGGGAGACGTACTGGGAGACATACAGGAGACATATAGGAAACAGATGGGAACAGGATGAGGGGGGAATGGGTATAATAGATTATTTCATACAACTGATCTGTTCATTTCTATTGTAATATAGACCAGGCATTTCAATATGAGTATAGTCGTTAAGTTAATGAAGAAGAAATAAGGATATATGTTCATGTACCATGAGCAGTTGCGTTGAAACAGTTAAGATAACAGGTGAAATAGTATCATTTAGCATTGTATTTAGGAATTGTATTTTGATTGTTAGCCATGCACATTTCCAATTTATGAGTGTGACAAATAGCATTCCACCAGACTTTGGTAGAAAGCAAACAAGAGTCTTTACAGTTAGCTGTGATGCATGTTAAGGCTATAGAAATAAATAGATCATATAGTCTGGCTGAGTCAGGTGGAATGTATGTTGTGACAGCCAAGCTTCCTAAAACTATATTTACAGAAGAGAATGGAACATCTACACAGAAGATACATTTGAGAAACGTCCAGATTGCATGCCGAAATTCAACAATATATGAGCATTCAAAGAATATGTGCATATACGTAGCAGGAGATAAGCCACATGACCAGCATTTTGCATCATAATTCGGGTTAGCCTTAGCCAATTTGGCCTGAGTAATGAATGCTCTATGAATGAAGAAGTAATAGTGTTGTGTAATATTTGCTGACACCAATAATTGTTTACTTTTGGAAAACAGGCGGAGCCAAATATGATCTTCAAACATGTACCCTAAATCAAATTCCCATTTCAAACGAATTGGGCAAACCTTAAATGTTGAGGTGAGCAAATTATATATTTTTGAGGCTCTAACTTCGCTTGTCATTGTTAGGTGCAGTAGTCTGAGGGTGTCTGGAGTAAGAAACTCATAAGAAAAGTGGCCAAGTGCATCAAGATAGGACTTGACTAATTTATTGTAAAATGGAAAATCTGTCTTAAGTATGTTAAATATGGTAGAGAATTGCTGAAAGGAGAGTATAGAAGTACCATCAATAATGTGTTGGATGAATCTGTTTCCTATTTTAATCCATGCTTTGCGATTGAGGAGCTTATTATTTATTACTATATTCTTATTATGCCATAGTAACGGGGAAAGATGCTTATTGGGGGTTTTAGCATGGGGAAAGAGAAAAGTTTGTAGGGCTAACACGGATGCTTTAATAGGTTCCAAAATGTTTTTTGAGGTATGTTTAAATATGTATATATAATCAGTAATATTATGTGGTTGAACTGTGTGTTTTTCTAATGTACACCAAGTCGGGGTGTCGGCGAATTCGGGATCCGTGAACCATTGGCGAGACTGTTTTATGAGAAACGCAGAGTGGTATAACTTAAAGTCAGGGAATCTAACGCCTCCCATTTCGTAGGGTGCTTTAAGTTTAGTTAGAGCAATTCTTTTACTTTTTCCTACTCCCCAAAGAAAATTTAGTAGTATAGAATAAATGGATTTGAAAAAGGAAAGGGATAATGGAACGGAGAGAAACTGCAGATAATATAGAACTATAGGAGTTAGCATCATTTTAATTGTATCTAGACGCCCCCACCAGGAAAGGTAAAGTGGGGACCATTTGGATGTAAGATCCTTGAGAGTATTTAGTAACGATATAGTGTTGAGTTTGATAGTTTCTTGGATAGTAGGGGCAAAACGAAGTCCTAAGTATTTGATGGAACCACTGCACCATTTGAGGCCGAAAATGTCAATGTCATGTTTAAGACAGTAGGGATTCAAGAGCATAATTTCTGACATGTGCCAAATTCATTTGTATCCAGAAACATGACCAAACTGCAATAGTGCATCCAAGAGGTTAGGAATATGATGTTTGGGGTTTTTGATTAAGATAAGAATATCGTCCGCATATGCAGCTATTTCAGTAATTGAGGCACCGACTTGAATTCCCGGGATGTTCTTATTAGATCTTATTAATTCTAGTAACGGTTCAAGAGAATGGATATATAGTAATGGTGAAAAGGGTCATGCCGCGTCCTCTAAGCAAGGGAAAAAATGAGGATGTTTGACCATTTAAGTAGATAGCGGATTTGGGGGCAGAATAAAGGAGTTTAACAAGTGAAATACATTTTTCACCACAACTGTGCCAGCGTAGGGTTTGAAACATAAAATTCCAATCTACATGATCAAAAGCTTTTGCTGCATCCAATGCAATGGCAACGTAGCCTTGAGTGTCTTTTTTATCTTTAGCTGCTAGGTTAATGGCATTAAGTAGGAGTCTGGCATTAGAGGATATGTTATGTCCTTTTACATAGCCTGTTTGATCTGCTTTGACCAGTTTTGGGAGTGAGGATTCAATTCTGTTGGCTAGTATTTTGGCAAAAATGTTGCTTTCTATGTTGATAAGGGAGATGGGTTGATAATTACTGGGAAGGGTAGGGTCTTTATCAGGGTTAGGGAAAATGATAAGTAAAGCTTCTGAGAAGGAACCTGAGGAACATTTTTGTGATATAAAGTATGAAAAAAGTGTTTTAAGTTTTGGGGTTAATACTTGAGATAATTTACTGTAGAATTTAGTGGATAATCCATCGGGGCCGGGTGCTTTACCTTTACCGAGGCTGTGAATAGCTTCATTAATCTCAGAGGAGGTAATATAATTTTCAAGGTGAGATAGGTCAGCTCTGGGATATGTGGAGCGACTAATATTGTTCAGAAAGGAATCAATATTGTCTTTGGGAATAGGGCAGTCTGGAGTATAGAGATCAGTGTAAAATTTCCTAAAGCATTCAAGTATCTCATCAGACCGGTGATGAGTTATGCCTTGAGTGTCTTTAATGTGAGAGATTTGAACTTTTTCCTTCTTGGTTTTTAAATAGGAAGCAAACATTTTGCCCGCTTTAGTTGATGTTTGATATATCTTTGTTTTGTATTTAAGTATGGTGCCTGCAGCAAGCTCTGTGATTTCTTTATTGATTTCAAAGTGTATTTTAATAACTTGTCGTAGGTTTGTTGAGTTAGTGTCAACATAGTAGTGTTGCTCTGCAAGGGTGAGTTTAGAATAAAGGTCGTCTAGGTGTTTTTTCCTACGTTTTCTATTCGTACCTGAGAGGGCCATTATGTGGCCCATTAGGGCCGCTTTGAAAGCATCCCAATTATTAACAATAGAGGTGTCATAGTCTTGGTTGATATTGAAATATTGTTGAATGAAAACTTTAATAGACTGAATAGACTGTGAATCATTTAAAAGGAAATTATTGGAGGCAACACTGTTCGTATCTGTAAGGCAAAAGGATGTGATAACCGGTGCGTGATCTGAAATAATAATTTTGGAGATTTTAGAATCTATAATGGATCCCGATAGGGTCTTAGTAGCAAAAATATAATCAAGATGTGATAATGTGTTGTGAGGGGGGGGGCTGAAAGGTATAGTCCAATTGTGTGGGATGAGATAGCCTCCACGAATCAATTAGTGCGGTTTCCGCAAGGCAATTAACAAAGTACTTATGAGTTTTATTGGGTTTAAAAATGCAGCTGGATTTTTGGTCTAAAAAAGGGCCAAGGACCTGATTGACATCTCCGGACATTATCAAATTAGTAAAGTTATTTTTAAGTATCATTTGTTTAATAGCATTCCAAAAGGGGGGATCTGGTAATGTGGGCCCATAGATGTTTAGGATAGATACTTGCGTGGAGTCAATTGAGAGTCTTACCCAAACCCATCTACCATTGGTGTCAGCATCTTGGGCAAGAATTTTGAAGGGTTGTTTTTTACTGATTAATATAGCAACTCCATTTTTCTTGGATATAGCCGGACTGGAGATAACCTCCTTAACCCAGAGAGATTTGAGTTTCATTGTTTCTTTGTGGGATAAGTGGGTTTCTTGAAGGCAAGCAACCGTTGCTTTAAATTTGTTCAAGTGAGATAAGACTTTGCATCTTTTGATAGGATTTTTACATCCCTTGATGTTCCATGTTATACATTTAAAGATCATTTAGTCAGAAACATATTGATATACATGCAAC
Organism: Ambystoma mexicanum; assembly: GCF_040938575.1. NCBI lineage: Eukaryota > Metazoa > Chordata > Amphibia > Caudata > Ambystomatidae > Ambystoma > Ambystoma mexicanum. Next base: position 498,007,936 of record NC_090928.1, on the reverse strand, counting down.
TTATAGCTGTAGAGTGATAATAGAAACATATCCTTTATCATGTGGTTAAAATCATATATACCCAAATAGATATACAGGAGGATAGAACATTGGGGGTCAGGGAGGGGAGGAAGGGGTCTGATCAAACATTGAGAGGAGACAGACATTGTCATATAAGTGATTTTAGAGATCAAACAGGACATGGGAGAAGGATCAGGGAGGAAAGATATATTGGGGATAGGTAACGCCAACTGGGTCGCCCAAAGGAAAAGAGCGACCATCAGTAAAATCGGGACCCCAAAGGAGCGCCCTCCTCACTTAATGAATGTAATTGGATAGTCATAAGTTGTAGTTGAGAGTAGGGAGCAGGTGAAGGGGCAAAGGGATGATAAAGGAAGACTGAGGAAGAGGCTGTTGCAGTAGTCCCGCCTAGAAAGGACCAGACCTCTGGAGACATTGGGGGTCATTACGAGGTAGGAGGTAACCATGCCGCTATTAGCGGCATGGCTACCCCCTACGGGGTACCGGGTCCGGGATCCTTGAATGAGGAATTACCGGGCCATTCTGACCTTGGAGGGCCTGGTAATTCCTCATTCAAGGAACCCATCCCCATTCCCATTCGAGCCCTCATAGGGCTCAATGGGAATGGGGAGGGTGCTAACAATGGGCCCATTAATAACGGGCCCGTTGTTAGCACCCTGGTCCGCTCGCAGGACCCACTAGGGGCGCCTGGTAAAACCAGGTGTCCTTAGCGTGTTCCCGCGAGCAGACTCATAATGGGGTGGTAAGGGGTTGACGGCTCCGGCACCTTTACTGGCGCCATTAACCCCTTACCGCCTAACTCGTAATGACCCCCATTTAGTTTCCAGGGAACGTGAGGAAAGGAAAAATTCTCTAACGAGGTGAAGCTGATAGTGGGCCTTCTTGGAAGTTCTGTGATGTGAGCAGAAAAGGAGAGAGAGGAGTCAAAGATGATACCAAGGTGTTTTGCCTCACAAGAGGAGGAAGGGAGGTGACCCAGAGAGGGCAGCTAGAGGAAAGGAGGGAAGGAGGGTGCTAGGGTCCCACTGAGAATGATCTCAGTCTTATTGGCATTAAGGCAAAGATCATCGGCAGCACAACATGCCTGAATGGCACTCAGACAGTCAGTTATGAGAGAGGAGGGAGTTGAGGGAAGCTTGAAGCAGAGCTGTGTGTCATCTGCATAACACTAGAAGTGAGGCGAGGAGGAGATCAGGTGGGCCAGAGAGGCAAGGTAGATGTTGAAGAGACACAGCAAGAGGATATATCCTTGAGGGACGCCACAGGTGGAGAGTGTGTGATATGGGAGAGAAAAGAGCCAAATTGAATCTGGGAATGTCAGGAGGGAAATTAAGTCAACCAGTCCAGTGGCAGGCCCATGATGCCAAGGGTATCATGGAGCTGATTTGTCAGGGTGGCATGATAGACCGTGTTGTTTGTTTGTTTGTTTGTTTGTTTATTTAATATAGCGCAAAACCAAACCCGCAGGTAGCCGGGCGCAAACCATACAAGGATACTTGAGATCTTAGTTACAGTGACACACACAAAATAGGCAGTAGGACAGTTCAACAACATTACAGTGTGAATATACTTATACAGTTAATGCCAGGTGTCGGAAGCATAAAGAAATAGGCAGTAGGACTGTTCAACAACGTTACAGTCTGAATATACTTATACAGTTAATGCCAGGTGTCGGAAGCATAAAGAGTTAAGTAACAATCAACCACAGTTTTGTAGTCCTGGTAGGATCCAGTGAAGTTCCTAGATACTAGCAGTGGTAGTCGGAGGTCCCTATGGGGGGACAGGTTAACAATGGGCATAGTCAGGAGGTGTCACTCAGGACGAGTGGTTCTAGTAAAAGAGGGTGATCACATTAGATGTCATTAGATTGTATCCATGAAAGAACCTTGCGCCTGAAACTTAGGTAAGGTTGGTCCTTTCTAAGTTGTAAGGGGAGTTTGTTCCAGGTTTGGGCAGCTATGACTGGAAAGCTAGCGCCGCCAGCTGTACTCTTTTTGTATCTAGGCACCATCAAGGTATAAGCGTTAGTCATTCTTGTTGATTCTGTTTACTAGGTAGGGAGGACCAATATTGTTGAGGCATTTGGACGTGAGCGAGAGAGTTTTGAGGGTGATCCTGTCTTTAATATTTTGCCAGTGGATATTCCTTCTGGCGGTAGAGACATGGGCTCTGTTAGGAATGTTTAAGGCTACTCTAACAGAGTTCTTTTGGAGTGTTTGGAGTTTGTTAAGGATATACTTGTTAGATCCCGCAAATAGGGCATTACAGTAGTCCAATCTGGATATGATGAGTGCATTAGCTAAGGTAGTACAGCTGGCCTCTGTTAGGAATGGTCTACATGCTCAGATCAGTTTACAAGTATAGGCTGTGGAAGAAGCTAGGGAGTTAATTTGTTTCTTAAAAGTGAGGGCTGAGTCCAGAGAGACCCCAAGGGTTTTGACTGCAGGCATCACTTTAAAGACATTGTTGTCAATGTTAAACGAGGCATAGTTAGGTTCAAGTTTTTTAATCGCTGTCTCTGTGCCGAGGATTAATATCTCTGTTTTGTCGTCATTCAGACAGAGGCCATGGGATGCCATTGATGCCTGAATGAGGAGATATATCTTATTTACCAAGGCTGAGTCTTCCAAGAAGTTACCCGAAAGGGGGATGATGATCTGAGTGTCATCTGCATAGTTAGTGTAGATGACACCCAGTCTGTCCAACTTGTCAAACAAAGGTTTGGTAAAGATGTTGTACATAGTAGGAGACACACATGATCCCTGGGGGACACTGCAGGAGACTTGTATGGGATCAGCAGCTGCTAGGGGGGAGACGACTCTCATAGTCCGGTTAGCAAGGAAGGATTGAACCCAGGTTATGGCATTGCTTGAAAAATGGGCAGCGGAGCCGAGGTGATTGCATAAAACTGCATGATCTACCAGGTCAAAGGCTGCCGAAAGGTCAAGGAGGAGTAGCATACCTGATTTTCTATTATCCTTCAACTCATCAATTTGAGTTTTAAGATCAATCAGGGCTGTTTCAGTGCTGTGAAGGGGGCGGAAGCCGGATTGCCGTGAGCCTAGAAGGTTATTAGTTTCAAGGTAGTCCTGGATTTGCAGGTAGGCTACCCTGTCGATAATTATGAGTAGGAATGGGTCGGTAGTGATGGGTCTGTAATTTGTCAGGATGGAAGAGTCGAGAGTTTGTTTTTTTAGCAGAGGTAGGACCCAAGACTGTTTAAGATTATTGGGCACTAGGTTAGTCTTAAAGGAGGCGTTGATCAGTTTAGAGATGAAGGGAGCAAGGTCTCTCGCTGCATCTTTTATAATTTGAGGAGGTGCAAGTTAGGCTAGGACCTGGCCTTGCATGGACATGTGTAGTTTAGACAATGTGCAGGAAGTTGGGTGGACTAGGCACGTGCAATTATACTATAAACTACAAAGACCTAGACATATGCAGATTAGACAAAGTACTGGACATAAGGCTGACTAGACAAATACAGATATGCTATGAACTGCAGAGGCAAGGTCAAATGCAGTTACAGATTAGGTTAAAAACACTGTGCAGGGAGGTAAGAACCAGTATGGCAACAGGGTTTGTCTAGGTTTGAAAATCACAGATTAGGCTAAAAAACACTACACAGGCAGCTAAGAACTAAGGCAACTGGCAGTAGTATTGTTTCTAGTGGCCACTTAAAATTGCTCTAATAAAGCGAGAGCAACAGCAATACATCTCAATCAAAGCATTACAGTAATATGCATAGCAGTAGTACCAGAGTGTAAGTATATGGTTAGCAAGAGAATAGTTGGATAAGGGACAGTAGTTAAGTAGTTAATTATACGTTATGGTTAGCCCAATTGAGCATTTTAACTCATTCAAAACTTGAAAATATGATCTGGTTGATACACCATATGGACTCAGGTGGGCCCAAAATTCAAAGGTGCATTACGCAGTTCAGCGCGGCTTGCTATCGTACGAGCAGGTATCATATTTGCTGAATATAAGTGTAGGCTGGGTGGGGGTAAGCAGTATGAGGTGTGGCACCGGTAAGAATGGGTGCTGGTAAGAGTGTAATTATTTGTCCATATATAAAGTGCATACGTGATGCGATATGTGAGCCCAACAAGGTCAGACAACTGTGAAGCCAGGTGGCAGTGCACAAGTGCAAGAGTCCAACGCACGGGCAGCAAAAAAAGTGTCTTTTAAACAGTTCCTAACAGCAATGAAGGTTTGACCAAAACACTGGTGAGCTGCTTACCCTAATATATGTGAGTATGCATGAACAAGATGTTACAAGTGGGTCCCAGGAGGAGCAGGGTTTCTGGCACTCAGCACTTTCAGGCTCCTGACAAGCTCACGACAGGAGGAAGCCTTAGGCAGTGTGTCTTTGGTGGTGGGCCAGTTTAAGGGCCTGCCGGGTTGCTATTGGCCAGGAAATAGGACTCCAGGCCAATCAGGATGCAGATCTGAGCCTATTGTGTTTCCTCGAGTGGAAACTACTGACAAAGGTTGCGGGCGGCCATTTTTAAGTGGCTATAGTCTTCGTGGTAGTCATTGGCTGCAATTGCACTCCGGAGTACTGAAGGCAGAGGAAAGATCCAGAAGGATAAGAGTGGATGGAGAGTTTGAATCAAGATTTGAGAGTGAACATGGGTGTTCAGGAGTGCGGTTTCTGTGCCTCGTGGAGACAACCAACAGATTCAGTCTGTTGAATCAGTTGGGAGATGACCAGCTTCGCCAGTAGTTTGCCCAGGAGTTTGCACAGTTTGGTAGCAAAAATGAAGCAAAGGGTGTTGGGTCAAATTTCCTGCTTGAATAAAACGTAATGGAGCAAGCAAGAAGGGTTTAAAACATAGAAGTGACTTAATTAGCACCCTTTCAAATAGTGCCAGCCAATCAGAAAGTAAGAATGTTAGGCTTATTTACTCATCTAAACTTGTGTTCACCTTGCTGGCTGGTATCTTCTGGCACTGTTCACCATGTCCTCTTCTCCCCTCTTCACATGCTCGCTCAAGCGCCACTTCTGCACCCTTACTAAGCTCCAGACCTCCTTGTATACCGCAGTAACCTGAAAGGAACCTCTGTCACCATTGTAATGGACGAGGAGCACCTACCAGACATTTTCACGTTGCCAGTGTGTAGTGTCTTTGGTCCACACTCCTCGCAGCTAGGTTTTTTGCATAACAGATAACTCTTAGCACTCCAGGTCTTTGCCACAGAATGTTAATAGAGAAAATTATGTGTTCTGAGATTTATATAAGGTGATAATGACCAAAAGGCCTATTAACTTTAGCTGCACGCCATTAGTTTCTTAGAGTGCCCTCACAACAAGTAATGATTGCTTCTGTTAACTCTGAAACCAGGGCAAGTTCATTCAGCAAAGACATTTTTATTTTATTGTTTTTTTATCTTTTTGTAGGAAAAAGCAAATAAGCACAGTCCCACTTTTTAAATGTGTAAGAGGTAACTGTTTGCTTCATTGGTGAATCAAAAAAACTGGTGCAAAATTGAATGTGCCCCTGTTGCACAAGTGCTCAATATGTGCAATATGATACTGGGGCCTTTATTACAGAACTGTTGCACTGGTGCATGTGCAATTAGCACCAGGGGAGAAATTGCCAGAGTGTAAAAAGCCTGTTCTCCCAATATATTTTTGCATCAGGTGTGAAGGCATCATGAAGTAAGACACAAACAACAGATTCAATTTTGTAAATAAAATGGCTAATTTTTCTTAAATGTCAGGATGTAGTAAACCTAATTTGCCCTATGCTAAGGCAGGATTTCCCTACCTAAAGAAACTAAGGATAGTCTGGGTCAATAAGTTCAACTCAAAGGTCTATCTGTGTTCAAAATCTATACTTGCACTCACAACTAAAGATATACAATGTGTAGGGAAGTCAGCAACAAAAGAAACAGTGTTCCAAATAAAGTTCCAAACTTCTTCCAGCTCCTGGCTTACTTTCCAGCTTCCCTTTCCTCAAGTTCAAAACAGTTCCAAAAGGCCTCGGGCTTCCGCTTCTGTCTCTCCAGGAGGGGTTCTCTCTCTGTTTGCCTGTCAGTTTCTCTTTTTATGCACCTGTGGCCTGTTCAACCACAAGTCCTTTACTTTAGTTGCCTGACCATAGTTAAGCCCATTAGCTGGACATGCCTGTCTATTACAAGGGTCCACAGTCCTCTTCCTTGTCTCAGTACCAAGTGGTGTGAATCAATGAATGTGTACATAACTCCCAGTTGCCTCCTCCTCATCCCAGTCTTAAAGTTAAATGGTTGTGGGACATTTGGGGTGTAAGAAAGAGGGACATAGTGACAATAACCTGCAAAGAAAGGGGGAGGGGAGGGTACATTCTGATATTTCTCTGTGTTAACAAACCGAGGTTGATGTGTGTTTAACCTGCCCAAACAAGGAGGTGTCCTCCTAGCTGAACTTTTCCTCATGCCAGTATAATAATGGCATCTCCGAGGGTCATTTTGAAAGGAAAGAATGGGGAAGGGTTGACAATAACCTACAAGGCTGCTGGGACTGAAGGTTCATTGTGAAAAGGGAACGGGGGATACCATGTTTCACCCAAGGGCACCGCTCCACACACCCCAAGTCTCCTCCACCCAGGTGATCCTCCCTCGCATATCTGCCCCCAGGGTCAGGATCCAAGAGCGATGGCCTTTCCCTGGCCACCTGAGCAAAGGATGTCAGGGAAAAGGAAGTGAGGACACCCTCAGGTTCCTCACACTCGGCAAAGGACTAGGACTGGGGTATACATTTAGAGAATATGTCCCTGATTTAAAAAGCATTTTTCAATGGGAAAATCCATTTGAAAAACTCTCTGGGCCAAATTCATGGAATATTTAGGATGTTGCAAAGTGACTTTGTACTGCCAACGAACACGTTGAACGGGGCCTAATTCACAGAGCGGTGCAAAGTGTATTTTTGCAGAGCAAATTCACTTTGCATTGCAAAAGTACTCTTTGCAGTTTGCTAAATGGGCCTAATTTATTAAAAAAAAAAACACTAAGTACAGCAGACTTAGTGCTTTTTTTGTGAATTAGCACATTTAGCGCCGTACAAAGAGTACTTTTGCAGAGCAAAGCTATTTACTCCTGAAAAATACACTTTGCACTGCTCTGTGAATTAGGTCCAGTTCAACGTGTTTGTTGGCAGTGCAAAGTCACTTTGCACCGCACTAAACGTCCCATGAAATAACCCTTTGTAAATCAGGCCCTATGTTTTTTACATTTGGGCAATTTTTGCTGCAGTGGTAATTGCACTTGCACAAGTGCAATACCTCCATAAGGGCCTGATTTACATATATGTTTTCTTAGGATGGGTGGAGGGAAATTTAGGCACCCTGGACTGAGTTGCCTAGGCAACTCAAGTCGCACTCCATCCTGATTGGCCCAAGTGGTGAGCCGGCCGGCTCACCACTTAGCATGTTTGAGTGACAGCTAGGCTGAGTGAATGGGGGGTTGCTGCATAAAAGCAGGGCTTTGGGGACTGGAACTTCAGAAGTCGCCACAGGACCTAAGAATCCGACGAGGGAGAAGCTGAGCCGACCTACCGGTGGAGCCCTGCTGGACTGCCTCACCACTTTTCCCAACGACAGAGGAGATCTCCCGCCGGAGAGTCTTCTTCCTTTGACTGGTGGGGATAACCAGTTTCACCGTCTTTTCGCTTTCCCGACGTACCTCGTGGCCGCCTTGCCCGTGCCAAGCACCCCGGCAACCGGGATACCACGTTTTACCACGACCGCGAAACAAAGGTACCACCTTTAACCGGAAAACTCCACGGCTGGTTTCTGCCCTGGTAGTGCAACGACCTTCATCTTTCCTCCAAGTCGAGATCTTCTCTTCCCCTGGACGACGACGCAACTTGCACCCACTACCAGGAACAACTGCCACCGCTGGAGGATCCTTCCCGCTTAAGGTACCGTGTCCCGCCTGGCTTCCCTTGCTACCAACTGTACGGGGTAGATTTAGCCCCCGGCTTTCGAACGTGGGTTAGCCTGGGACACCCTGGCTAAACTTTCCTAAGCCTCTCTAAACTCTTTTTGAACCCTCTGCAAGACTTTATAAGCCTAGTGTAACTGTGTGATCTTGGGCGCATTTGTGCTCTGCTCTCTCTAAGAGTGGGCCCAGCCTTTGGACTTTGGCTCACCAGTGACTTTTGCTCTTCTGCCTTGCTTATAGTGTTCCTGAATCTTAGAGTGGTGTACCTTTCCATATTCTGTCTTTTTCCCTCCCTTTCTCACAAACTTATTGGAGTGCAATCTAGTTAAGCGCTCATCTCTGTATGAAAATAAGTGGTGTTTTACTGTGACTTATCTGATAAGGAAAAAGGGGTGTATATATTACAATAGTAACTGTGTTTAGAATATTTTACAATAAGAGTGCTGGAGTGTTTCAAACTGTGTGTTTTTAAATAAATAATTATATACTTTGATACCAAAGCTCTGGTCAGTGTTTGCTTGTATTATTGTATCTGAGTGCCTATTGTGTATACTTTGCATACTGCCTAACTCTTCTTGAGGGAAGTCTGACTGCTCAGCCACAGCTACCAGGTAAATCTGGCTGGTACAGACTGCTACCAAGTGAGTTTACGGCCAACACCTGTAGTCTTAAATCTTTTGCAGTGGTCCCTAAGGGAACTGCACAGGTTTCTGCCTAACATGCTACTGGCAGAATCAACCAGGTAGCCGCATCTGCTGGAGGGTGGCAACGGAGGAGCCGCACGCCTGCCTCTGAGCCGACCTTCGCACCCTGCTGGGGGGTTGGTGGAGGACCCGAGCGTCGGGCCCTGGGGCGGACCGGTCGGTCACGTGGGCACCGGTGGCCCGGCCCGCTCCACCACGCCACGCGGGGTGGGTGGGAGGGAGAGGCCGGGCCCAGGCACAACTTGGAGCGGTAGGGGGTTTGCCCGCAACGCCGCCACCGGAACGGCGATGCAGGGGGTCAGCTGCTGGAGAAACGTGCTTGGTGGAGCAGGGGCCGCGTTGTGGCTTGCGGTAGGCACACCCGCGCTGGGGCTAGCTAGCACCACCCGACCCCATCCACTCTGATCGGACCACTGGGGAAGCTGCCGGGCTGATCGGTCTTCGCTCTGCTCGGAGGGGAGAGCCGCCCACGTGGGGGCGGGGGCCCTCCCCGAAGACGGGGGTGTTAGGGAGAATTCTCTGTTTAGGCTGAATTTCCTAACCTAGTGAGTCCCCCAGCAGCTTTGCTGGATTTCGGGAGTTTGTTTTTTCCATCCTGCCAAGAGTGAGACTCTTTTCCTCCCACTCTTGGACATGAATGTGTGTAATTTCTTTGAATGTCAATGTCTTCTATGGGCTATGGGGTCTTTTACTCCATGGGGTCTAATATGTTTTTCTATGTGTGTTACACCGCACCCTACGTGCCGTAACACTCGGGCGTCCTAGCGGACCTCCACCATAGACTCCATACTCGGGGACTGACTACTGTCTCCCCGGGCATGTAAAGTCACCATTGGCTTTACTAGACCTAAATTTACTAACAGAACTAGTACAAACCATCTTATTGTGGACATGCTAGTAGGGGTAATTCGATTACTCCTGGGTCTGTTACTCGAGGGGGCACTGTCCCGTCCCCCCTCGTCGAGTTTTGGCTGGTGGCAGTGGAAAGTACTTGTTATGTTCGACCCCAAACGTAACCCTATGGGATTCGTCCCATTGTTGGAGATTGATACTTTTCCTCGTTAATCTCTAACGTACCACCGGTCTACTTATCTTAAATAAGTTTATCGGATGGTATTTTCTGCCAGAACTCAGTTTTTAAAATGGCGTCTGTGTTCGTCTCTGTGACTCCTAAACCAAAGGTTGAGCCCTTTGTTCCACTTTTGGCGGGCCTCTGTACAGAGACCCTCCAAAGTGGTGCCATTCTGTCTGGGTTACCACAGGGGTGTGGGAGGAGGTTTAGACACCCTGGACCGAGTTGCCTTGCCAACTCTGGTCGCACTCTGGTGTGATTGGCCCAAGTGGTGAGCCTCCCCGCTCACCACTTAGCAAGTGTTGATTGACAGCTAGGCTGAATGAATGGGGATTTTCTGCATAAAAGCAGGGCTTTTGGGACTGGATCTTCAGAAGTCGCCACAGGACCTAAGAATCCGACGAGGGTAACGCTGAGCCGACCTGCAACGACGACACCTCTGGTGGAGCCCTGCTGAACCGACTCACCACTTCCCGACGACAGAGGAGATCTCCCTGCCGGAGGGTCTCTTCCCCTGACTGGTGGGAACAACCAGTACCCTTTGCTTTTTCTTCGCCTCAGGACGCGGTGGTCGAATTGCCAGTGCAGAGCACCCCGGCAACCGGATAGCCACTACCCCTGTACCGCGACCAAAAGGTGGTGCCTTGTGACAGAGCACTCCGCGGCTGGTCTCTTCCCTGGTGGTGCACCGGACTTCACTTTCCTTCGACGACAGATCATCTCTACTCTTGGCAAAGACCCGACGTGCATCCACCACCAGGAACAACAGCCCCCGCCAGAGCTGTCTCTCCACAAACAAGGTACCGTGTCCGCCTGGCTTCCCTTTCGACCGGTTCGAGTGAGGTGTCTTAATCCTCTCCTTTCCGTTGGGTCGCCTCCAAGCTTTCTCACGTGTTGTTCTGAACTGGTTCAATCTGCCGATAACAACTTGCTACAAAGACTCGAACGCATTTCCACTAGAGACTTTTTGGGACATATCGCCTTGCCTCTCTCCGAGTGGGCCTGGCCTCTGAACTTTATGATCTATTGTGGTTCTTGCCTTCTTGCCTTGCATTTTTCTCGTGAAGTATTGAACTGTGTTGATTTCGTAACCTGCCTATTTTTCTCTCCCGTCCTAACTAATATTAGAGTGCCATCTAGGTTGAGGTATACACCTCTGTCTGAAAATAAGTGATGCCGGTAGAACCTAGACTTGTCGAAATATTGTTAGGGGGTTTGATCGTTTCTTCTTCGTAGAGTAATTGTAATTGAATTGTTTGCCGTGATAGTGCCATAGTGTTTTTCATAGATGTTCCGTTATAAATAAATACCTTAATATCTTTACACTGAAGCCTTGTTGCGTGTTTGCTTGTCTAACTGTGAAGAATTGCCCTATATTGTATACTCCACATACTGCTTAACTCTTCTTGAGAGAAGTCTGACTGCTCAGCCACAGCTACTAAGTGAATCTGTGTGGTACAGACTGCTACCAAGTGGGTTCACCGCCAACCACCTGTAGTCCTAAATCTTTTGCAGTGGTCCCAGAGGGAACTCCACAGGTTTCCGCCTAACACGCAGGGGCCGCGTTGTGGCTTGCGGTAGGCACACCCGCGCTGGGGCTAGCTAGCACCACCCGACCCCATCCACTCTGATTGGACCACTGGGGAAGCTGCCGGGCTGATCGGCCTTCGCTCTGCTTGGAGGGGAGAGCCGCCCACGTGGGGGCGGGGGCCCTCCCTGAAGACGGGGGCATACCCTCGACACGGTCCCAAGGCGCGTGGAAGCAAATTGCTTGAAAAAACAGCCGAGGCTGGCCAAGCAGTCCTACCCTAGACGGAACAAGTGCGCCAAATCGATCGCATGGAGTGCTCGGGAAAGAGCGCTGCCAGCAGGCCAGTCTCTGCTGGGGAGCTGCGTGGGGCACGACCCCCTGGCCAGCCGGGACCAGGGAGGTGCGGTGGTTTCGTCCCGGAGCCCGGGCCGGGCAGCCAGCGGCAAAAAATACCCTGGAGGACGCGCAGACAGGTCCCTCTACCCCCTGTCTATAGTAATCCGCAGGAAGGTGACTGAGCTTTCTTGTAAAGCGCGCGCCCGGAGCGACAGAGGGGGACCTCTCGGCGAAACCGCCCGGGCTCCTTATAGACCCAACTGGAGACGAATTTCAGATTGACGCCCATCCGGACTTCCAGAGCGGCCCGGCCATCTGGTCCTTGCAGTCGTTCCTATGGCCCACCACCAGATGGCCGGCCTCGGAGAGCGGCCATCTGGTAGGGCCATGCGTTGCAATGAGCCTGGACGGGAAGTGCTCTGTGGGCCCCGGACCCACCTGGCAAAGGACCGAGGGCTGACAGGTGCCCAAGGGCAGGCATGGGCCAGCACCGGGAGGGCCCCCTCTAGCTCCGGCCAGGCTGCCTCAGAGCTTTTCTCCCGCCTCATTAGAGCTTTTCCCTGCGGGGAGGGACGGGGACCCTGCCGGGCGTGGGGACCTTTGTAGGACCCAAGGCTGGGTTGCAGCAGCCCCCCGGCCACCTCCCTGGAGCTCTGTCCCGGGCCGCCATAGAGCTCCCCCTCCGCATTGGAGCTTCTCCCGCCGGGGAGGCACGGGGATCCCCGCCGCCGCTGGGCCTGGGGGGGATGGGTGCCCAGGGCCGGGTGGCAGCAGCCCAGCCTTGGGCGCCTGCCTGGAGCTCTGGCCAGGGCCACCTTAGAGCCTCCCCACTCCGCATTAGAGCTTCTCCCTCTGGGGAGGGATGGGGACCCCTGCGGGGCTCCCCGGGGGCCCGCCGGGCAGGTCCGGGGGTCGGTCGACAGGCGCCCAAGGCCGGGGTGGTTGCCGCAGCCTGGAGCCCCGGCCCGGGCCGCCTTAGAACCTCCCCCACTCCGCATTAGAGCTTCTCCCTCCGGGGAGGGACGGGGACGCAGCCGGGGCTCCCCGGGAACCCCGCCAGGCCCGGGGGATGGGATCGATGCGGCGCCCAAGGCCGGGGTTGTTGGAGCAGCCTGGAGCCCCGCCCCGTGCCACCTTGGAGCCTCCCCCACTCCGCATTAGAGCTTCTCCCTCCGGCGAGGGATGGGGAGGCCGCCGGGGCTCCCCGGGATCCGCCGCCGGGCCCGGGAGACGGGATAGACGCGGCGCCCAATGCCGGGGTTGTTGCAGCAGCCTGGGGCCCCGGCCCGGGCCACCTTGGAGCCTCCCCCACTCCGCATTAGAGCTTCTCCCCCGGGGGAGGGACGGGGACGCCGCCGGGGATCCCCGGGAACTGCCGCCGGGCCCGGGGGACAGGATCGACACGGCACCCAAGGCCGGGGTTGTTGCAGCAGCCTGGAGCCCCTGGCCCGGGCTGCCTTGGAGCCTCCCCCACTCTGCATTAGAGCTTCTCCCTCCGGCGAGGGACGGGGCGCCGCCAGGGCTCCCCGGCACCACCGCCGGGCTTTTGGGGGGCGGGGGGCCGGTTAACCCACTCGTGAGGCAGGCACGCAAGGCCAGGGGCCAGCCCCTCCTGCTGCCCCGGGGCTTCGGCGAGGCCCCTTTAGAGCTTTTCCCTGTGGGGAGCGACGGGGACCCCACCGGGGCTCCCCGCGACCAACGCTGGGCCCGGGGACCTCCGAGACAGGGGGAGGAGGGGTGGGTGGAAGCAGCCCCAGCCACCCCAGGACTCCGGCCGGGCCCCCCCTTAGAGCTTCTCCCTCCACGTTAGAGCCTGGCCCTCCGTGACTGACCCACAAACGCTGTGGAACTCGGGCCCGGCCACTACGAGCGCCCTTGACACACACACCGCGTTCTGGACTTGACCGCACATGGGAGGCACTGGGCCGAGGACCGGGAGCAACCCACGAACGCCATGGCACTCAATGCTGGACCCTATGAGCGGCTATAGCCCCGTGGAGGGAAGGGGGCCCCCGCTCCAGGCGCCACCCAGTTATGGACTTGACCGGGAGCAGCCCACGGATGTCATGGAACCGAGGCCGGGAACAGCGCAACGGCTGCCCGGGGGCCGCAGGCTGGCACTTCCACGCCGACTATTAAGCCCCCATGCAGTGGGGGCTTCTGGAACCCGACCGGAGACAAATGTAGGAGTCAGAAGCCCCGGCCGCGACGCGGGCCATCTGGTCCACCGGCCGTCACTCGGGCCACCTGGTCCTACTCCCCTGGCCAGATGGCCTGCCGGCCAGCCAGACGCACCTGCCCCGACCCCACTGTCCGTGGGGCACGGGCTTAAGGGTCCACCCCCCGCCACTTAGGCGGCGCTCCGGGGTGGGGGGCTTAATCCGCTGCCTCTCTTCCCCACCCTGTCTGGGAGCTTAAGGCACCGGCCTCCTGTGCGCTCGGGCCGGGAGACACTTCCACGCCGGCTATTAAGCCCCCACGCAGTGGGGGGACTTACATAACCCGACCGGAGGGGACAAGTGCAGGAGCCAGCCGGGCCGGCCACGACTCGGGCCATCTGGTCCCACTGCCCGGGACGTTTGGCCTGGTGGCCCAGCCGGCCGCACCTGCCCCGACCCCAGCCCACCGTCCGGGGGCACGGGGCTTAAGGAAGGTTACA